>NC_138191.1:127420555-128830891 GCF_964194105.1 Spermophilus citellus
GAGAGGGTGTGTCAAACGTGGCCTAGGATGCTCCTCAGCACGTGGCGCTATCAGCAGGCAGAGGGCAATGTCAAGGCCACAGCCATGGAGCTGGCCTGAGGTGCAGGCACAAACCAGCTGAAGAACAGCCCAGAAGAGCTCGGGACTTGACACGGCAACCTCCCAGCCCTGCTCTGGTTCAGGAAGGGCAGCCACAGGCAGTGGTGGACCAGCCCGAGGCTCCTGTGCCAGCTCCTGTCCCCACCATCCATCTTCTCTGTGGGTGACAGTCAAGGCTGTTAACTACCCCATTCTGCTCTTTGTTTAGGAATCGTCCCCAAAATAAACTTCACAAGGACAGTGGCTTAGCTCTGTCCTCAGGGTTGGTTCCCTAGCTGCTGGACCAGGACCTTGACTCATGGTGGACACTCAGGAAGGATCTGGGTGAAGGGATGAGAGATGGTTGGGTGGATAGGTGAGTGGGTAGATGGCTGGCTGGCTGGCTGGCGGGTGGGCAGGTGGGTGGGTGGGGAAGTGGATGAATGGGTGGAAGGGTGGATGGTGGGTGGTGGTGGGTGGATGGATGGGTGTATGGGTGAGTAGATGGATGGGTAGGTGATGTATGGGTGGAAGGGTGGATGGTGGGTGGTGGCTGGGTGGAGGGCTGAGTGGAAGGGTGGATGGTGGGTGGTGGCTGGGTAGATGGAAGGGGGGATGGGATGAGATGGGTGGATGGACAGATGCTGAACACAGAAGAGTAGAAAAGGACATGACGTCAACGTCCCCTTCTCCATGTGAATTTACCCAGGTCAGTACCTCCCCTTGATGGGTGAGCATTCCAGACTACCTTGCTCAGCTTTATGGTTCTTAGAAAGTGACGTACACCTATATTTCACACACTGCTGCGCACAGCTCTGAGCCCGTCATCCGGGATCAATACTTGGAAGCTGCTGAGACAGTGGCTGTGGTTTCTAAAAGGACCTCGATCCTGACGTCTGCAGATCAGCTCCATCAGAACCCTAAACCCACACAAACAGTGGCAAGGCCAGGAGGGGAGCTTGGTGACGTCCTCACCGCCCCTTCTGGGTCCTCAGGGTCCTGAGACCAGGAGACGCGTCCCGGTGCCCCCTGCATCCTCTCACCCCTCTGGGAAGAAACCCGACCACTGGAGAGGAGACCAGGAGGCCAAGGGCCGGGATCGAGAACCGACTTCCTCTCGGGCCTCCCCGGGCCTCCCCCTCCTCGGGAAAGAGCAGGACACTTCACAAACAGCCGCCGAGGAAAAGGTCCTAATGGGGGGTAAATATTTCATCAGGAGACTCACTGCAGCGGTCCTTGGCCGCGTCTATCTGGAGAGGCACAACTTTAAAAAGCTCAGGCTCTCGGAGAACATTTTATTAATGACCTGTCTAGTTGAGAGGAGGGAGTTTAGGTTAAAAAACGCATTAATACCAGCTGGGCCTTCGAGGGGCAGGAAGGGTCGGGAAGGAAGCGTGATAAATTTTTAACGTGCCCTAAAAAAACCCACACTTAGAGGAGGAACAAATTTATTACTAATTATGCAATTATTTCATTTGGTGGTGTGGGGAAGACGGCGCTTGAAAGCCTGCTTAGAACGTCTCTGATAAAGAAGTGGGAGCCCTGCTCTGTGGCCCCTGTGGTGCGCGGGTCTGCGGCCACCCTGTCCCTCCAGGCCCCACGCTCCGGCTTGGCATGGGGCTCGGGAGCCCTCTCAGCTCTCTGGAGTCCTGGGGGTCCCGGCCTGGCAGGGCCCCGTCCAGGCTCCTGTGGGAAGCCCACCCCAGGGAACTCGGGCTCCACCCAGACCCCCGGGTTCGTCCCCAGGAGGTGAGCTCCAAGCTGGTGCACCTGGGAGGACGCCCACGGGAGGGCGCCCACAGGAGCCTGGCTGACGGATGGGGAGGGGACACTGTGAGGAGGAGGAGGGGAGGACTGCGCTGCCAACAGGGACTGAGACCTGACTCACGCCGGGCGCTGTCCCTGTGCCATCTCAGGTCACGCTTACACCTGCCCCAAGGGGTGGACACTGAGGTGGGAAGGGCTCTGCTCAGGGCCAGAAGGTGACGGCGGTGGGACGCCAGCCTCTGGGAGACCCCCAGGACTGGCCAAGCTCTGACCCAGGCTGCCCTTCACGGTCCAGATAAGGAAACCGAGGCCAGGAAGAGGGAGGGGCCGGGCTGCTCGGGGGCTCACGGGAGAGTCATGAGGGACCACGGCCTCCTCTGGCTGCGGCCTCGTGGGCAGCGTGCCGTGGGCAGGTGGGTCACTGGGGGCAATCACGCCATTGTCCCCAGCCCTCCTCCTGTACAGGTGGCTGCAAGAACAACCCAGGCACCCACGGAGACGGGGAGCCCACGGTGACGTCGGCCCATCAGACAGGACAGCCGTTTCCCACGGGCAGTGGGGTCCCCGCAGACACCACCTCTGGCCCCTGCACGGGGCTCTCCCTCTGACCCTCCTGCAGCCCTACAAGAGTCCAGAGATTCTCAAAGGCCATAAGCTATTCATTTTTCCCTGTTCCATTATCTTGAAATAATTTAGCTATCAGCATAAATGTGGGAATATTTTTGTGACTCGGAGAAATTTTTATTGTATTTGAAATGGATGAAACTTGGATAACGGATGAAACTGGTCCCGACTCCGTGAAATACAGGAGGGGAGGAGGGGGAAGAGAGAGAGCGAGACGCAGGAGGGGGAAGAGAGAGAGCGAGACGCAGGAGGGGGAAGAGAGAGAGCGAGACGCAGGCCCTGCTCGGCCTCTGCACCCGGCCAGGTTCTCGCAAGCGCCTGGAGTCAGGGGCCAGGCCTCTGAAGGACCGGAGGCCCCAGGCCCCCAAAGTGTGCCTCGTGTGGCTGCCCTCAGCCAGCATCCCGCTCAGGAAGGTCAGACCTGCCACCAGGTCCTAGTGACACACCCAGTCCTCCTGGCCCCAGGGCCCTTCCTCTCTCCCTGCGGGTGGACCCAGCCCTGCCTGGGTGGGTGGACAGGCAGGAGGCCCTGTGTCCTCCCAGACCAGCCAGGCGTCTGCTGGACCAAGGTAAGGGGCTCCGTCCAGCCCTGGGTGGCTCTGAAGCCATCTGGGGGTGAGCGCAGGCCGGGGGCAGATGGCTTCCCAGGCACGTGGGCAGCAGATGGCGGAGGGGCTGGGCAGGCGCTGGCTGTAGGTGCTCCAGCCTCGATCCCCCACCTCCTCCCATCTCAGCTTCAAAGGAGGAAGCTCCAGCCGCAGGGGCTGCCACCGACCCGGGGCTCCTGCACCTGCCCCCTGCAGGCAAGCAGAGAGCGGCTGCCTTTATGGGGGGAAGGGCGGGCAGGGGTAGACGTCCTGGGTCCTGCCCAGCGGGTCTGTTTCCCTAGCGCCCACCTCCTGGGCAGCAAGAGGGTTAGGGAAGGTCAGGTCTGGTGCCCAGCCCGGCGGCCTCCTGCCTCCTGGAGCCCAGTTCCCAAGGCTCACGTGAGGGTCGGTGACGCGGGCTCTCTGCCTTGAGGGCCGCGTGAACGCCAGTGCCCACCCCCGCTGCGCGTGGTCACCTGGCAGGAGGAAGGTGGTCCTGGTGGCGATGTTGATCTCCTGCAGATGCTCCAGGGTCTCCGTGTGGAAGAGGCGGATGGAGGAGCCGGAGGAGAAGGCCATCCACACGCCACTGCCGGCCTTCACCATGTGCGTCACGCTCACCGCGGGGTCCTGGTGCGCCTCGAAGCTTTGCTGCGGGGAGCGGAGGGTGTCAGGCTGGGCAGGAAGGAACCTGAGGGCCACTGCACGCATCTGCCTGTCCCCGAGGCGCAAATACTCCCATGTGACTCCAGGCCACCACCAGGACGGCCCCCTGGGCTCCTGCCAGGGGAAAGGACCCTGTGAGCTCCCACGGGGGCTCCTCTCTGGTCCTCACTGCAGGGGTCAACAGGTGTGTCCTCAGGCTGGGGGACAGAGAGCCACAGAGTAAAGAGCCCCGAGGAAGGGGCTGAGCTGCGGACTGGGAGCCCGGGGGTGGCAGGCTGGGGACAAACAATTCCACACTGTTGGATTTTTTCCCATTCGGGCATGCGTGTAATTTTGACCTTAAACCAACAAAAAAAACTTTTTCTTTCTTTTTTAACAAAAAAGAAGATACACAGGGTCAGGCTGCCCACCACTGCAGGAGGGAGTCCAGGTCCTAACTCGGCCTCCTCGGAGGCCCTGGGCCCACGTACCCTCCCCACAGGCTCCCTGTGCTGGGGCCAAGCAGGCCTGGGCCTGGTGACTTTCAGCACCCACCATCTCCGGGCCTCTGCCCCGGGGACCACCTGTCCACACGCTCATGCCAACTGTCTACCTCCGCATCTGGGGGACGCGCCTGTCCCAGGAATCGTCCCCAGCCACGCACAACCGGCCGCTTCCTTCCGCCCGGGGTCTCCGGCCTCTAGCTGGGCACATGTGTGGCTCCACGTCACTCCACCCGGGACTCCGAGGACGGGGACGGACGCCAGCACCCCCTGCGTGACAGGCCCGCCCACGGCAGAAGCCGGTCACAGAGTGAATGACGGGTCGGGCTGGGGCCCGGGTGGAGCGCTCGCCGGGCACAGGTGAGGCCTGGCTCGACCCTCAGCACCACGTAAAATAAAGTAAGGGAGCCCACCACCACTGAGAAGTGAATCAGGAAAAACGAGTGAGTGACGGACACCCGACTGTCCCTCAGGTAGACGACCACACGCACCAAGCCAGGGACAGCCCAAATGCCCACCCCGGGGACAGCTGTAACGCGGTCTCCTGTGCGACCAACGCAGGAAAGCTGACCCGACATGGGCGGGAGCAAAGAGGAGCATCGACCCACAGGCTGTGCCCAGGGCAGCGCCCGCGGCCCCTCCTGTCCAGGCTTCTGAGGTCCCATGTTTCCATAAGAGACTGCTCAGGCAGCGGGATGACTGGAAGCAACTTTAATTTGGAATCTGCGATTCAATCCCATTTCCTCAATGGCATCACCAACTGTGCCTCGGTTTCCCCACTTGTAAGGGGGACCTGGGTGCCTCGTAAGGTCTCGTTCCTTCAGCAGATGCTCCTGCATTTTTGCTATGTGCCCCTGGGTGGGCTCAGCGTAGGTCTAAGTGAAGAACATGAAGGAAAGAGCCCTAGCGTGACTGGGAGAAGAGTATTCTGGGTAGAAGGCACGGGAGATGCAAAGGCCCTGAGGCAGGAAGGAGAACGGGAGGCTCAGAGTGGGTGTCATGGTGGCAAGACCAGGTGGGAAAGGCAGGCTTCCCAGGGGTCCATGGTGAGGAATTGATTAGGTACATGCTGCAGAGGCCGAGCTGGTAAGTGACACCTGTGCAGGGAGGGGCCGAGCTCCTGGTCTGGCCTGGACGGCCCTGCATGACCGCAGCACTCGGCCCCGCTGGCCTAGATAGAGCCCCCGAGACCCCTGGCTCCATTCTGACTCAGACCATCCACGGAGCTGGAGGGTGGGGTGGTGGGGTCCCCTTGAGGAACCCAGAGGGCAACATGGTAAGGTGTCCAGCAAGACTGCCTTCCCTAGCTGGCCACTGACAGCTGGGCTGGGCAACGCTAGAGGCGGGGTCCATCCTGTGGCCACGAGAGCAGAATCCCAGTGCCCCCCAACAGCTCGCCCTGGGCAGGGGCCCCAGGCATGAGGACGGGGTCTCCCGCGGGCCTGGGTGGGCTCAGGCTCTGGGCTCCTGGGTGCAGGCGGTGCCTCCCAGCAGCCTCCCCACACCAGTGGAGGTCCAGGGGCAGGAGGCTCCCTGACCTCTAGGGAACTCGGAGCCTCCTCAGGCCTCCTCTGGTCCCCGCGGCACAGCAGGGTCACAGGACCCCAGTGGCGGTCTCGGTCCTCTGTGGAGAAGAGCCTGCTCCTTATGGTGGCTCTTTGTTCCTGAGGAGGGCCCAAGAGGACACCCCAGGCCTCAGCCTAGGCACCATCCCCGAGGCCGGGGGCGCCCTGGGCATCTCTGCCAGTGGCAGGTGGACAGTTGGCTGGGCAGCTGCAGGCAGGGGACTCAGCTTTGTCCACACTCTTCCCAGGAGCAGCAAGGCCCTCCCCGCACACCCAGGACACACGCACACCATGACACACGCACACCACGACACACACACACCACGACACATGCACACCCACGACACACGAACAACCGGGACACATGCACACCATGACATGCACACCCATGACACACGCACACCAGGACACACGCACACCACGACACACACACACCATGACACACGCACACCCATGACACACACACCCACAATACACGCACACCCATGACACACACACACCATGACACACGTACACCCATGACACGCACACCAACACACACACACCCATGACACACGCACACCCAGGACACCATGACACACACACACCATGACACATGCACACCCATGACACACGCACACCCAGGACACCATGACACACACACACCATGACACATGCACACCCACGACACACGCACACAACACTCGCACACCCGGACACCATTACACACACACACACACACACGACACACGCACACCAGGACACATGCATACCAGGACACATGTACACCATGACACACACACCACAACACATGCACACCCACAACACACACCCACAACACACGCACATGACACACGTACACCCAGGACACCATGACACATGCACACTCATGACGCACACCATGACACATGCACACCCACAACACATGCACACCCACGACACACGCACACAATACTCACACACCCAGGACACCATGACACACGCACACCCATGACACACGTACACCATGACACACACACCACAACATGTACACCCAGGACACACGCACACCAGGACACATGCACACCAGGACACACGCACACCCATGACACACGCCCACCACGACACACGCACACCCATGACACACGCACATGCACACCCAGGACACAATGACACACACACACTCATGACACACGCACACCCATGACACATGCACACAACACTCGCACACCCAGGACACCATGACACACGCACACCCATGACACACACACCAGGACACACGCACACCACATGCACACCCACGACACGCACACCCACGACACGCACACCCA
Organism: Spermophilus citellus; assembly: GCF_964194105.1. Classification (NCBI taxonomy): domain Eukaryota; kingdom Metazoa; phylum Chordata; class Mammalia; order Rodentia; family Sciuridae; genus Spermophilus; species Spermophilus citellus. The sequence continues at coordinate 127,427,614 of NC_138191.1, forward strand.
CGACACACGCACACCCATGACACATGCACACCATGACACACGTACACCCACGACATGCACACCCACGACACATGCACAACCATCACACACACACGACACACGCACACCCAGGACTCCATGACACATGCACACTCAGGACACAGGCACACCCACAACACACGACACACGCACACAACACTCGCACACCCAGGACACCATGTCACATGCACACCCACGACACACGCACACCAGGACACATGCACACCATGACACACGCACACCACGACACACGCACACCCATGACACGCACACCCACGACACACGCACACCATGACACACGTACACCCACAACACGCACGCACACGACACATGCATACCCACGACACCATGACACACGCACACTCATGACACACGCACACCCACGACACACACACACCCACAACACATGCATACCCATGACACACACACACCCAGGACACCAGGACACATGCACACCCACGACACACGCACACCCATAACACATGCACATGCATGACACATGCACACCCATGACATACGCACACCCACGACACATGCATACCCACGACACACATACACCTACAAAACACGCACACCATGACACGCACACCCAGGACATATGCACACCCACGGGAGGTGTGGGCACGGCCAGCCTCTGCGGGCCCAGGAGCGGTCCTTGCCTGGGGAAAGGCCGAAGGCTGAAGGTGAGAGGCTGGGCCTCCGTCTGAGTCTGCAGCCCGCCCGCCCGCTGCCCACTGCCACCATCTAATTAAAGAGATGCCCAGTGGGTCCAGGCTCATTTCTCCAGAGCCCTAACAAGTGGCCTCCAGGCCCCGGGGCTTGGCAGAGGCCTGTGAGAACCTGCGGCCAGAGCGGGGGAGGTGGGGCAGAGGCCGGGAAGTGGCCCCTCCAGCCCCGCCAGGCCTCGGTCACCTCTGGGCTCAGCCAGCTGGGCCTGCCCCAGGCTCCCCATTGAGCCCCAGTCCCACCTGGAACTTGAACCTGGGCCTCCCAGGTGCAGGGCAGGGAGCAGGTGGAACCAGGGAATGTGTAGAATGCCCAGGTGAGGCGGGGCAGCGGCCCCCCCCCCTCAGGCCGCCCTCTGGGCCTGGGGCTGATGAGCCTCGCAGCCATTTTGTTTTGCAAACAAGGTGTTGGTTGGGGAGGAGCTCAGGAGCCGTCGCCAGGCCCGCTCTCCTCCTGGGCGGCCACGCACTGCCCTCCTGGCTCTGCAGCCCCAGCCCTCGGCTGGCCGCTTCGCACCTCTGGGCCCAGTTCCCATCCCTGGCCAGGCGGAAGGACCAGGAGGGTGGCGGGCCTCTAGGAGGCCCCACCCGCAGGGAGGGCCCTGCCCGCACCCTGGGCCCCTCTCTGCAGGGGACACAGGCACAGAGGGGCAAGGAAGCACTCAGAGAAGGATGGGGAGGTGTCCAGGGACGGGGCCAGAGGGAGGGCGTCCCGGGCCAAGTCCAAGCAACCGCCCCCAGGGAGAGGAGAGGGCTGGACCCCAGCAGGCTCACGACGGGGACGGCAGAGTAGACAGTCGTAGACTCCGGGTCACCTGGGGTCAGGTGGAGGCAGGAAGCCCTGGAGGGGGTCTGCCACGGAGACCCACACACAGACACACACACAGACCTGCTGCCACCTGCAGGGGACCCGGAAGTCACAGCCACAGGGAAAGCCGCACCACGGCCCGGCAGACCGCAGACCCCGCCTTCCACTCGAGAACAGGGCGCGGGCATGTGACAGGGGCACAGGACGGGGCGCGGCTTCCCCACAGCGCCTGGCCAGTTGCCAAGGCCACCAGGAGCCACCTCCAGGGAGGGACCACAGCACTGGCCTGGGCTTCTCAGAAAGTCGGGATCATGAATAAGAGGAAAGCAGAGGGACCCTCCCAGATGGGGGACCTCCCAGAAGGGGGACCCTCCCAGATGAGGAGTCGGGAGAAGACAGAAACACGTGTGGGATCCTGGGCTGGGCCCAGATGGGGAGGGCAGGGGGTTTTCTGGGGACTTAGAAAACTACGCATTGGGACAATGTTGGGCTACGTGGGCACTGAGGTGAAGCTCCTGGGGAGGCCGCTACCGCAGTCATGTAGGCGATGCGCTGAGGACGCTGCAGCCAGGGAAGGGCTGTCTGCCACTGACTTTCCAGTGACTTGGGAGGCTGAGGCAGGAGGATCTCAAGTTGGAGGCCAGCCTCGGCAACTTAGCAAGACCCTCCCTCAAAATAAACATTAGAAATGACGTGTGTCCGTAATATGGCAGGGTATGAATCACAGCAAACCTAACAGTCGTTAACTACGTGAAGAAGCCATGTGCGCTCACTGTCTTCATCTCTCAACTTTCTGTAGTTTTTCAAAATAAAAAGTTGTGGGGTAAAAGGCAAAGTTATTTTTTTAAAAAGGGGGGCTGGCAACTATGGCGGGGTCCAGGTGGGCCCCAGGCTCTGGCCCGCCCCTCTCTGCTGAGAGGCTCAGCCTCCTCACCTGTCTGTGACTGAGCACAGAAGGGAGTGTGTCTTACGGGGGACTGGACTGAGTGCCCTGTGCCCACCCACAGCCTCAGCCCCTGCGCGGCCCCGCAGGGGCGGTTCAGGTGAGTACCCTGCTCCAATAGTGCTGACACAGCCAGCCTCGTCTGCAGTATTTATGTGCCTCCAGGTGACACTTTGGTGCCCGGGTTCCATAAATTCCCAGGGTGAGCAGCTCGGCACTCAGAGTCCTTAGAGCCGAGCCGCAAGGAGCTTGCCCTGCCCTCGGCGCCAGGAGCTCCCGCCAGGAAGCGGGCTGCAGGGCTTCCGCGCCCACCCAGGTGCTGCCCAGCACCAGGCCGTCCCAAAGCTGGGCTGGGCTTCAGAGGTGGAGGAGCAGCGGGCGGCAGGGAGCCCCACCTGACCTCCCCAGGCCTCGGGGCACCTCCAGCTCAGCTCCCACCAGGGCTGAGGGGAGAGGCTCTGGCCACCACTCCCTGCCTGGCCACATGCCCAGGGGTCACCGGGCAAGCGCTGGCTGTGACTTCCCATATGGCCTCCCTGACACCTGCAGCCAGTCTGGGAGGGGCCTGGCCACCCATCCTCACCAGGGGAAGGACTCAAGCTTCAAGGAACAACAGGTGTGGGGGTCGCTTGGCCAGCAAGAGGACAGGGAGCCAGGTGCAGTGGCACACCTGTAATCCCAGCAGCTCGGGAGGCTGAGGCAGGAGGATCGCAAGTTCAAAGCCAGCCTCAGCCACTTAGTGAGGCGCTGAGCAACTCAAGGAGACTCTGTCTCTAATAAAATACAGAATGGCCCAGTGGTCTAGTGCCCTGAGTTCAGTCCCTGGTCCCTCACAAACCATCAGCACAGACCCTCCCCTTTCTCCACCTCATCCTCGTCAATGCTTCTCAACCCAGGAAACAGCCGTCTGATGATCGCAAAGTCATACTGCTGGGGAATGGGGCAAGGCTGGATTCGAACCCAGGGCCACTAGCTTGGCCCCGTCACCAGGCCTGTCCAGGGGGTACCCTGGGGGGTCTGAGCTCCAGGAAGTCCTCAGTCCTTTAAGCGAACCAGGGGGGACACCCACACCCACACTCTACCCCACGCCACAGACAGGTGGGTCACACAACACACAAAATCTGGTGTCTCTGGTTCATTTTTCAAGAAAAATGATCAATGGGTTTTTGGTTTTTGTCAACAGCTCGAGAGTCTGCAAAGCACTTTCCCCCAAATGTTAACCCCCACTGAGGGCCGGCCCGCTGCCCCGCACACAGGAGGGGCCCAGAAGTCAAGGTGACACTAGTCGCACTAAGGCGCCCTGCAGAGAGCCATGTGCGAGGCTGCGCCCAGCTCTGAGCCTGGAGGGAGAGGCCGGCTGTGCCCCCCTCTGCCCTCTGCAGGGGGAAGCACCTGGAGCCCACCCTATTTCATTTCCTTTTGTCTCTTCGGATTGCAGAGCCCGCCCGGTGCCTCCTCTCCAGCGTGGACATCTGTGGAGGGTGGGCCGCCGGCCACCTCTGCTGTGTGTCCTGCCCTGTCCCTGCCCAGCCATGCAGAACCATAAGGGGCCATGTGGCTCCTGTGTGCCCCACAGAATCCGTGCAGGAAGGAAGGAAGGTCACTGAGCCTTGGCCAGAGGAGGACTTGGAGGCCCAGAGGGATGTGACCTGTGCAGGAAGCAGTGGGGCTGAGCAGAGGGGCAGTAAGGCCATGGCCTAGAGCCAGAGTTAGGTCCCAACTGGGTGGTTTCCCGCCTCAGCCTCCTCAGGGCTGACATGAGGGTAATAAGGACGATGGGTAAGACTGCAGGAGCCACTGCAGCCTCAGTGTCCTGTGCTCAGCGTCAACTCGAGAGGTGACCAGGGCTCCACCCAGCTGCTGCTGGCCAGGTGCCCTCCCCAGGCAGGGGGGCTGGGAGAGCCTGAGGCAGCGGGTGGAGCGCAGCATGGCCCCTGCCGAGGGCAAGACCAGCACAGAGGACAGTCCACCAGGACGAGACAGAGAACTCGGCGGAGGGCACAGGGGCCGATCCACCCCGGAGAGGGGGCCCACACAGCCCCGGGAGGGAAGCAGAGCAAGAGAGCAAGAGAGCCTGGAGGACAGACGGATGAGAGAGAGGACAGAGCAGCGCGCGAGACAGGGTGGGAGACTGTTTCTCTAGAGACGTTTTCCATCCAGGCAGGAAGGCGTCCGGGACAACGAGGCTCCAGTTGGGTCCCTGGCCACACGGGAGTCTGCAGACCCAGCGCCTCCTCCCTGCCCCGTCAACTGTGCCCAGCAGGCCCTGGGTCACAGGGGACACACTGTGGGGACACAGTGCGGCAGGGAGACTCACTCCTGCTCATGCCCCCTGTGGGGAGGGATGGGGGAGGGAGCTGGGACCCGGGGCCCAGAGGAGCCGGGGGCTGGGGGCCGTGGGCAGGAGTCCCAGGGGCTGGTAAGGTTCTGCCAAACCAAAGGGCGGGAAGCAGGCCCGGGGCTGGGGGGGCTGCGGTGGGCACACGGGCAGGGGTGGGGGTGCCTGGTGGCACCTGCAGGTGGCGAGAAGAGGGACCTCAGGGCAACAGAGCTGGTGCGGCCTGGAGGGCGGTGGCTGGACCTCAAGAGCCGGGGCCTGAGCAGGGTCAGGGGCCCCGGAGCCCAAGGATTGCCAGATCTCAGCCTCAGCTGGCACCCGGGGGCATCCCCAGGCAGGTGGTGCCTGGGTCCCTTGGACAGTGGCAGGTGTCTGCCTTACAGCTGGGCAAGTGAGCAGGGCCAGCCTCGGACCACTGCCCTCCTCCCCAGTGGGCAAGGCCCCCAACCCAGGGCCCAACTCTGCCGTAGCCTGGACCTGTGCTGGCCACGGTCTGTCTCACCACCCCCACCAGGGGGCGCCCGGCCTCTCCCAGGTCTTCAAGGCAGCTGCCCGCCTGCCTGGACCCCGAAGCAGCCCCGCCCAGGGAGGCAGGGAGCCCCAGGAGGCGCAGAGCCCGCCCAGGGCAGATGGGAAGACGGGGTGGGGGGAGGACCCTGAGGAAGGCGCTCCTGGTGCCCTGCAGGCCCTGGGACAGTGGCTGGGACAGACAGCAAAGGAGGGAGGTAGTTTCAACAGCCACTGCCACCGCAGGGTGACACAGAGGGAGGAACAAGATGCTGTCCCCGTTCACAGACAACCTGCTGACCCACGGGGGGGGGGGGGGGGGGGGGCGGGGAGTAGGGACAGGCAGGCCACAAATCCACAAGACACAGGGAGCGCAGGGCACAGGACAGGGCAGAGGCCAGTGGCTCCAGGCAAGGGCTTTGGAGTCACCAGTGCCTGTGGTCCTGGCTGCACCATGCGCTGGTGGTCCCCCGGGCCCAGCAAGTCCCCTGGCCACAGTGAACAAGGGCCAACGCTCAGGCTGCTCCTCCCGCCGGGCTCGCCCTGAGAGCTGTGTTCCTGGAGCAGCCCAGGTCTGGGCGGGTGTCACAGCGTCCCTGTTGTCACCGGCAGGGAAACTGAGGCACGGGGGCAGCGAGCCAGGGCCTGAGCCAGCCCAGCTCCTGAGCCATAGGCCCAGGGCCTTCAGGGCACCAGAGCACCTCCCTCAGGTCCTCCAGGGCCACCCCCGTGCAGCCTCCAGGCCTCAGAGGCCACCACACACCTGCTAGCCTCGACTATGTGGGCCCCACCTCTGTGGCCTCCCTGCCCTCCCTGCAGGCCCTGGCTCCTGCCCGCACCTCAGGCCAGCGGGGCCAGGTCTGCAGCTCTCTGCTCCCTGGGCATCTGCCTCCCTCCCTGCTGCCGGGCACAGAGGGCTGGACACCTCCAAGAGACACCAAGGAGGGGATCAAACATTCCAGTGGTCTGAGCTCTTTCAGGTGAGGAAACGGGCCCAGAGCCCTGTCCCTGGGCCACCTCCTGCCCCAGAGGAAGATGCTGGAGATAGCTCCTCCCAACCTGCAGGGCCGGGGCAGAGGGCCACCGGGCCACCCAGTGTGATGACTGATGACGTCCTGACCCTCTCCGAGCCCACCCCCCTCCCACTCCTCACAGGCTTCCTGCAGGAATTTCATCTGGGCGTCTGACCTCAATCCTTCCTGCTGCTGGAAATGGCTCACCTTCCTTTTGCACTTATTCCTGCCAGAGCTCCTGGGTAGTTCCCACGCTCTTTCAGAAATCAATTTCTCTCCTTTTCCTTGTCTAATTTTAATTTGAGCAAGGAACAGATGACTACGACAAGGACACACATTGGAAAATACATATAATCAAGCCAGGTGTGGTGTCTATGCCTGCAATCCCAGCGGCTTGGAGGCTGAGGCAGGAGGATCACAAGTTCAAGGCCAGCCTCAGCCACTTAATGAGGCCCTAAGCAACTTAGCGAGACCCTGCCTCAAAATAAAAAATAAGGGGCTAATAATGTGGCTCAGCTGGTGGAGGGCCCGCCTCACATGCCCCAGGCGCTGGGTTCCATCCCCAGCACCACAACAAGAAAAAGTAAGAAGGGCTGGGGGTGCGGCTCAGCGGTCAAGGACCCCTCCTGGGCTCAATTCCTGGTACCAAAAAAAAAAAAAAGGCTGCTGCCAACTGGTCCCAGACGCCCCCACCCTGCGCCCTGGTCCCCTGGGGGAACCTGGTGGGTTCTCTCCCCAATTTGCATACCATTACCCAGGAAGCCCCGCGCCTGGATTTCACTTTTGCAAATTCCCACCCTTTCCGCGTCATAAATAAGATGAAGACAGAAAACTAATACAGCTCAGTGATGCATTATTCATGCCGCGCCGTGAGCGGTGATGGATTTAGGGCGGCTGATACATGCAAACTAAGTTTGGGCCCTAAACGTGGAAATTAAGGGTGGGGGAGGCAGGAGTGCGTGGGGTGCCAGGGGGACTCGAGGGGCACAGGGTGTCCAGGAGCCCAGAAGTTTCTCCTGCCTGCGATCAGGGACCCAAAGCACCCGCGTCCGGGCTGTGCAGAGGCACCCGTGGGAGGCCGGAGGGGACTCGCTGGACAGTGACCGGCGCTGTGGGAAGCCCTCCCACTGCCGAGCTGGCAGAGTCAAGTGCCCGGTTGATGGTCCTGCGCATGCCCACACCCCACATCCACACCCCGCGCCCACACCCCGCTTCCACATCTGGGCAGGCGCCACGGGCAGGCGCCACGGCCCGCGCCGTTCCCCGAGGTCTGTCCTCTGCCTGGGCCCCTCCTGAGCCTCAGGCCTGTGCCCAGCTCCAGGGACATGGTGGGAGCCCCAGGCCAGGTCCTGCCTGCAGAGCCTGGTTAGTACCATCCACACCTTCACGAGGCCAGGAAGATGAAGGTGTGTCTGGAACACGTGTGCACCCACCAGGCTGCCCGAGGCACGGCATGGCCGCTGTCCACACAGGTCTGTCCCAGGAGGCCAGAACCCTAGACAAGCCCTTCTCCCTCATGACTCCCCCTTCGGTGTGGCCTCCTTCCACTTCCAGGACCACGGGGCTCCAGAGACACTTCCTGGACCACAGGGCTCCGGAGACACTTCCCCGGCCCCAGCCTGAGCTGCCACTAGTTCTCAGCCTCCCCCCAGGAGCAGAGTGCACCCCACGTCCCTGCATCTCAAGGCCCCGGAGCACCTGGACTCCCCAAGACCCAGGCGGGTGCCACGCCCACCCAAACACCGCCTGGAGGCTGCACGGGGCAGGCCAGGTCCCCTCTACCCAGCGCTGCGTCCCTGCGGTGCAGACGGGCGACAGTAACCAAGGCGGTGTCTTCAGAAGGGCTCACGGGGCTATAAACAGGTCACGTGTTAAGCCCTGACCAGGGCAGGTGGCCGCTGGAGCCGTGGCCAGGGTGGCCTCACCTAGGAAGGCAACAGTCCGGCCGTGGCCTGAGTGACGGAGACAGGGCCACGCAGGGGCAGGAAGGGTGTTCCAGGCCGAGGGAACAGCAGAGGCGGAGCCCTGCGGTGATGAGGAGCCTGGGACAGAGATGAGGGTGTGAGAAGAAGGCCCGGCCCGGCCCCTCTGTGCGGCCAGCCCCTAGGGAGCCAGTTCGTCTCTCAGCGTTGCTGGTGTCAGCAGCACAGTGACACCCAGAGCCCAGCTGCTCCCCCCGTCCATGAGCCAGGGAGACCAAGGCCCAGGCCAGGAGGGTCAGAGAGCAGCCTGCCCGTGCCCCGACCACCTCAGCTCTGCAGAGAGCACCCACGCGCCGCAGGCCTCCTGTCAAACTGTCCCCAATGTGTTTCTTGTAAATTAAGATGCAACAATCATCCCCAGCCAGCTTCCCCTCCAGCGATCGCTGGAGATGAACTCCAGACGACTGGATCAGGCTTTGAAGGTGGCGATCTAGATAATGAACACGGGACGCGCTGTTGACACAGGCCCTGGTGCGCCGCATTATTATTTAACAGGCCCCACTCGGCTCCGCTGGGATCAAGGGGCTGAGCAGGCAGCTGGCAGCCAGGGCAGAGCCAGAGGCAGAGGCGCTCCGCGGAGGGAGGAGGCCAGCAGGGTGGGGTGGGCGGAGCAGCGGGCAAGGGCAGCAGAGGGCCAGGCTCCTGGAGGACAGGCCCCCAGCCCCACACATCGCCACATTGGCCCTGGTGGGGGGCTCTGCTTGCCTTCCCACACACACCCCCTGGGGGACCCTGGCCTCAGGACGAGGTGGCCCACCGCTGCCGCCCACCTCTCTGGGTCTGGGCCCTCCTGCCTCTCCAGCACCTGCTGCACCTGGGCTTGCCCCTCCCGGCGCTCCCGGCACTGGGATGAGACTCTGCCCACTGGACCCTGGGCTCCTGAGGAGCCGAGACCTGTTCCCTTCAGCACTTCCACCAAGGCCAGGAAGTCACCCGCTGCTGCCCCATGACCCAGGCACAGGGGAGCAGGTCCACAGGTTGGTTCTTGTCCTGGAAGACATGCTGGAAGCAAAGCAGGCCCAGAGATCCAGAGGGGGTCCAGAGTGACATCTGAGAGGGACAAAAAGCTGGGCCAGTGCAGCACAAAGGAGACTGAACCTCCCTTCTGCCAAGGCAGCCCACACGGGTAAGGAGGAAGGAGGAGGCCTGTGCTCAAATCCTGACTCTGCTGTTTGACTTTAGGCAAATTACTTAACCTCTCTGTTCCCGTGTTTCCTCATCTGTGGAATGGGAATAATATGATAATGCCCATCTCAGAGGGTTGTTTGAGCATGAAATTTATACCTGTAAAGCAGTTCAGCTCATGCCCGAACACTGGTTAGCATTACTGCTTACAGATGGGAGGACTCAGGGGAGCCACTTAGAATCCACAGAACCCCAGGCTAACCCGAGGACTTCACACAGGGCCACCTCGAGTCCTGGAGAGTCTGCGCCAGGCCCCCCTGCAGCCTCGCGGGTGATGCCAGGCAGGACAGGCACCGGAAGCCCACCCGAGACCACAGGGAGAGCGAGCCAGTGGCAGCGGCCCAGTCTCTGACCCGACTGGCCGTGTGGGAACACCAAGGTGAGCGCAGGACCCAGGAGAGGGTCGGATGGTCACTAGCAGCAGCCAGAGGCCTTCACCAGGGCCCTAGCACCAAGGCTGCGGCTTCCTGGCCCCACCAAGCTGCGGAGTTGGCGCACCCTGTTGCCGAGTGCGTGGCTGTGTGTGCCGCGGGCGGCCCCTGCACAGAGGCTGGTTCCCAGGCCCCGCCCACCACCTCTCCTATGCAGCAGTCTGGCCTCGTCCTGGGGCTCAGCCCAATCACCTGTGACTGACAGTCCCCAGCTAGGCCCAGTGCTCCGACCTGCTAACAAATGGCCAATTCACAGCTGTACTAGAGTGACCAGGGCACGTGAAGTCCACCCTCAAACAGAGGCACGTGTGAGGCCACCTAGCCAGCAGGTGCCATGCCCACTCCACCTGGGCCAGGGGGCAGCTCACACAAAGGCAGAACCCAAACAAACCAAGTGACCAAGTGACTGCAATGTCCCCAAAACCAGATCAGGGAGCCATATCCAAGTCACTCCAGCTGCCCAGGACAGACAGTGGGGTCTGGCAGGTGGTGACCACAGCTGCCGTCCAGGCTGAGCCAGGAACATGCCCCTGGGAGCAGGGCCTCAAGCCAGGATCTGAGGCCGCAGGGAGCTTGCCCCAGGGTGAGGTGGCCCCAGGCAGCCTCCACCGTGTCATCTGAAGGCCCAGGACGGCTGTGTCCACAGGAGCCAGGCCTCAGCACGGCTGGGGCCCATGGCACAAGTCCTCAGGCACAGTCCAAGGACAAGACCCTCCCCACGCCCACAGGCACCAGCAGTGTGACTCAGGATCCAGACCCCAGCCCGGAGCTGTGGGACCCACCCCTCACAGCAGCCGGGGGACGCAGGTCAGGGGCAACGCGGGTCCCTCTGCTCCGACACACTGTCCAAGCCTCCCCTGCACACGGCCAGGAGCCAGAGAGCACAGGAAGGGCCAGCAAGGGCGGGCCCACAGCAGCCCGCTGGGCAGAGCCACAGGCCGCGGGACGAACCTACCTGAGTCTGCAAGGTGGTGGCATCCAGGACGGTGACCTGCGGCCCACAGCTGGCCCACACGGCGTCCTCCAGGCTCAGCAGGGTGCGGATGGGCCCCGGCCCCACGGCCAGGCTCACAGGAGGGCTCTCCAGGTCCCACAAGACCCCGCCTGGAGGGACAGGGGAGGCAGGTCAGGGGCGGCGAGGGCCGGCCAGCGGGCCCACACGGCAGCCCCCTCCGTGGCCCTTCTCCCTCCTTCCTGCTGGACGCTCCGACCCCTCTCTGCCCCCCGACATTCAAGCTCCACCCCTGGGGACCACACGTGAACCCTGCCCTCCCCTGGCCCCATCCGTCCAGCGCCCAGCACTGGCTCCAGGGGCCGGGCAGACTCACGGGATGTCCCGGGGAAGCTGCTGGAGGGAGCGACAGCAGCCGAGCCACCACCCTGGGCACGGGGAGCACGGAGCCCAGGGTCCTGGTGGCTGCGGAGACAAAGAGCCAACACCAGTGGGGGAGACCCGCCACGTCCACCCCAGGCCCTGCAGGGGGCAGCATGACACAGTGGGAAGCGTCCTCTGGGCCCGGAGTCCAGGGACCTGGGGGCTGGACCTGGCTCTGCTCCCAGCTCAGTGGCTCATCCCTCCCTCCTCCGAGCCCAGCCCTGGCTGTCCACTGGGGAAGGGAGGTGGGACGCGGTCCCTGGGGACTTCTCTGACCTGGCTCCTCCCGACTGCAGGGGGAGCTCCTGGGGGCCTTCCCGCTGGCTCCACACCTGCGCGGACTCTGCCAGGACCCACCCCTCTGGAGGCACTGCTGCAGCCAGGTGAGCAGGAGGCTCTGATGCAGCCTGCTGTCCTGCCCCTTGCTCAGCTCCCTTGAGAGCCACTGCCTGGCACCCAACAGCAAGCATGCACCAGGGCTGACTTTTCTAGAACCTCAGTGACGACCCACCAAGCCCCAGGTCTGGACCCCCTGTGGGGGCCACTTCCCTCTGTCACACCCTCCCTCATCCTCCGGGGGCTGTGGGAACCTTCCAGAACCTGCACTCCCGGGCACATACTTCCCCCGAGTGACAGGCCCGTCATCTGGGTCAGGCTCCAGTCCTCACAGAAGATGGAGGAGGAAGCTGGGGCCCAGCCTGGGGTGGCCTGGGCATGGCCACCCTGGAGGGACAGGCAGCCCGGCCCTGGCAGGCCCTCCTCTCTGAATCAGTTAGGGTGACAAGATGGGGCACAGTTATCTCCAAAGCTGGAGGGGCACCAGGGTCCTGCCTGGGTGTGGTAGGACAGCATACCCACCCGGGGCCAGGCCTGGCCACCATTTCCTCCCTCCCTCCCTCTCTCCCCACCTGCAAGCCAGGTCCCCTCCTGCCCTGCTGACTACAACTGGCAGGAGCCCAGCTCAGCTAAGAATTGGGGAATAGGGACCCCAAACCCAGACTGCTCCTTCCAGTCCACAAGCATGAGCAGGTGGGAAGCAGGATGGGTCAGAGCCTGGGGCCTGGAGCTTCTGAATAACCTCGGGTTCCAGGACTTCCACTGGCCTCGGAGCCTCGGTTTCCTCATCTGTGAAGTGGGCATGCTGACCACCCCTCTGCAGCTCTGGATGCTGTGGGAGCTCAGGAGATACGTGTGGAGAGCCCTTGGCACACGCTAAGCACACGGCCGGGGCACTGACAGCTGCCACCAGCCACACAGCCACGTGCCCCACAGCCTCTACGAGCCGTTTCCTCCGGGGGATCGTCTGCCTGTTCTGAACCTCAGACAGCGCGTTCATCACCCACGTCACAGAGCTCAGCGCACCCCTACACACTGCTCCTGTCGTTTGGCATCGTTTGCCACAACATATCTGTCTGCAGAAGCAGGTGTTGATGTCACTGAATTAAGGTGACAACAGAGACCCAGAGCTGAGAACTTGCACAAAGCCACCAAGGGGTAATTTGAACTCAGCACTGGCTCTGGCCTAACTTCCTCCAGATCTCCTGCCACTCAGATTTCTGAAGTCCTGAGGCTAGGACTGGAGTCTGGGAGAGATAAGTGGCCAGAGGCAGCCAGGCCTCCAGAGGGACACTGACCCCCACCAGGAGCCAGAGCCATGAAACAAGGCTTTCAGCGCCCCCCTGTGGCCAGAGGTGCTTGTGGCTGCTAAAGTGGGGCTAGGACCCCTCTCAGGCCGGACAATACCCCAAAAACTGGGAAGTGGGGTCACTCATGGGCACAGCAGTGACGGCCACCAGAGCCCTGCACACTGGAGCAGCCTCCCTGGCCGCTGGAGGCAGGGGCCGGGGCCGAGAGTCCCCCGGATCACACGGGCTCTGACCACCACCCCTGCGAGCTGAGACCCTGGAGCCCAGGACAGGACTGCCCCGGGGCAGAATGCGAACGCGTGACCCCGCCCAGGCCACTGCATCAGAAGTGCCACTGCACAGGAGTGCCCGCCAGAGGCTCATGGGGACACCCTGAACAGAGGCTGCCCTTGCTGGCCTGGGTTTCCAGTGGGCACCACAGAGCAGACCTTTGTCCTCTAGGCCCTTGCCAGCCCAGGGTGCTGGCCTCTGAGATTATAAAGGCAGTCACCGGAGCTCTGGACCCCCTGTGGGGGCCACGTCCCTCTGTCACACCCTCCCTCACCCTCTGGGGGCTGTGGAACCTTCCAGAACCTGCACTCCCAGGCACATACAGGCCCGTCATCTGGGCCAGGCACCAGTCCTCACAGCCAGCAGGGAGGTGACGCTTCTCAGCAAAGTACCTTCAGGAGGCTGGCCCTCCTCCCCCAGCCCCAGCCCAGGGGGGACAGAGCCCTGTGGGTCTCCCTGGGGTCCAGTTCCAGCCGGTGGCAGGAGGCTGAGAGAGACCCAGTGGCAGCCCTGCGGGTGAGTAGTTAAGGACGCTGATGTGGTGACAAACACGGGGCCGGCTCCACACTGCAGGCTCCCGGGAGCAGCGCTCCACCTTCAGAGCCACCCGAGGGTGTCAGCACCCCACTTCAAGGGCAGGAAGCCGAGGCTTGGGGAGGCGGAGCCTGCACCCCAGGCAGCCTGAAGCCCGTCCCCCAGCCCTGACGCCACCGGCCTCCTGGCCTCCAGCCCCGGCACCCGCAACCCACCCCCCACACTGCAGGGCCTGCCTGGTCCACCGCCCAAGGCCACCACGAGCGGGTGGGAGCCAGGAGAGGCAAGGCCTCTCCCAGAAGCCTCCGGGCTACCAACCCAAACCGCCAGAGCAGGCTCCTGAGGCACTGTGACCACCACTCGCTTGTCCCCCAGCCAGGGCCCAGCTGTTTCTCTGCTCCCCTCCCCTTCCCATAGCGCTAGACGAACCCAAGGCGCTGGCATAGGGGTCTCCTTCCCCCAGCTGCCTGCTGTCACCTCCCCGCCAGACCAGCTGCTCTCCTGCCTCCTGGCCTCTGTGCCCAGAATGCCACTCCTCCCGCGCCTCGTGGGCCCGGCCACTTCTCAGTGCTCAGCTCCGGGATCCACCCGCCCAACTGGGCAGCAGATCTCAGGCAGCCCCATCCTGCCCCTGAGCGCTCGGCACGAGGCAGGGGCTGGTGCCTGCTGCCTGGTGACTGACTGATCTGTCCCCCCTGGAGACTGTCCACTCCACAACAGGACATGTGCCCACCCTGTGGCCCTCTGCCACATCCATGTGCCACAGGTGCTCGGTGGACACTGTGGGCCAAGGTGTGCAAGGGCCAGTGGGCACAGCAGCCCTGCTGGGGCAGGCCCAGCCCCTGGCCTGGAGAGGCCCAGCCCCTGGCCTGGAGAGGCCCAGTCTCAGAGGCAGGACGCCCTGGTTGGGGTCCGGTCCCGTCATGGGACTCTGGGCTTCCCTTCCCAGCAAGGAGGTGGGGGTATGGGTCCAGAGGTCCCCACCAACTGCCAGGTCCCAGCCCCAGGATAAAAGTCAATGGTCGCACCCCAAATTCCTTTATGGACTGAATTGTGTCTCCCCAGGTCCAGTTCACTGAGCCTAGCCCCCACCTGAGAGCCTGCCTTGCTTAGAAGCAGTGTCCTCGCAGATGCAGGAGGTACAGACGGGTTCCACTGGAGCCCACTGGGCCCCAAGTCCAGGGTGGCCACAGTCCTTATGAAGGGGGGGATGTGGACACCAAGACGTGTGCGTGGGGAGAAGGCCACATGAAGGCCAGAGTCACCCCACAGCCAAGGGCTGCCAGAGGCCGCAGCCTTCAGAGTCACCCCACAGCCAAGGGCTGCCAGAGGCCGCAAAGACCTCTGAGGCCTCCGGAGGGCGCGTGGCCCTGCGGACACTGTGACCTTGGGTGAAAGCCACACATTGGTAGTTGGCTACACAGCAGCACCCCAGCCCCGCCTGCGCCCCAATCACCAAGTCAGGAGCCGGCGGCAAAGGGTGGGAAGCAACCCAACTGGGGCCGGGCGGGGCAGGCTCAGGGACTCCGCGGGCGCCAGCGGCGGGCGGTCCCTTCGGAGCTGTCCAAGCCTCCCCATCCCGAGCCCATGTTTACATTCACACACACGCTCTGTCTGACGGTGAGAGGAATTTTTTTCCCCTCCTTCTTACCCCTTTAATTAAAAACTATAAATGCCTTATCAAAAGCTAATTAAAAATACCAACACAGTGCCAAGTGGCAGGAAAAAAAAAGCCAGCTCAGTGCGAATACCCGCTTACAACCGCGGGCAGAGGCCACGAGAGCGCAGCGCTCAGGCGGACCTCGGGCTTCATCCGCTTCCCAGTGGCACCTGAGACCAGCCCTGCATGCCACTCGGCCCATCATCAAACTGGTGAGCACAGGACAAGGGGACCGTGACACTCATGTGGCCACAGACAAGCTGCACCGTCTTAGCATCCGGGTCCCTGCAGCCCAAGACCCCAGGGCTGCAGGGAGACTGGGGGGGGGTGCCCAGGCCAGGTCCCCACCCATCCAGGAGCACAGCAGCCCAGCCGCTGCCAGCCCTGCCCTCCAGCCACGGCCATACGAGGGCTCACCCCTGTTGGACACCCCCCGACAGGGCCTGCACCTCACCTCCATGGAGCCCTCTCACCCAGCAGGACCCTGGGCAGTGGGTGCAAGCACCATCCCCATTTTGCAAACACAAGGCCCAAGGCATAGAGGAGAAGCCACTTACAAGGGACACAGCTGTCCCCAGGGCAAGCCTGAACAGGAAGCCAGGTCTCTCCAAGCCCACAGTCCCTCTCTTACCCACTGGTCTCTGCCCACGGGCTTCGCGCCTGCAGGGCAGCGAGCCCCCTTCCTGCAGGGATTCGTGGAGGGACAACTTACATGCGACCCCAGAGGGGCTCGCGGGCCCGGATCCTCCAGCACACAGAATCCCAGGGGATGTTTGCTCCTTGACCTGCCCCTGCAGCCTCCCCCGGGAGGACTCGCACCCCCGCCAGCCCCAGGACCACCCCAGGCCCTGCCCACTGTCCTCACCGCTGGTCCGAGGGTAGGCGATGAGTGTCCCGTCCTGCAGGCCGGCCAGCAGGTGGGAGGGGCTGTGCCGCAGGCAGAGCACGGGCTGCAGGCCTGGGCTCCTGCAGGTCGCCAGGCACTGGGTGCCGGTGTCCACGCTGCCATAGAGCAGGATGCTGCAGAGAGGCCAAGTCCACCACAGCTCACTGGGCGCTCACGCCACGTCCCCACGCGGCTGTCCAGCTGTGTGGCTGACCATTGGTTCTCTCTGCAGAGGTTTGGGCTTGGCCAAGGGTGGCTTTTCAGGGTGGCACCTGCCTGTCCTGCATCATGAGGGTGACCCTGGGGCTCCAGGGGGGTAGGATGGAGGGGGAGGGGCCCGAGTTCAATCTGGATGGGCCACCTCCTAACCTAGACTGCTGAGCCTCGGTTCTTGCCAAGACACAGGGCCACGGAAGTTAGGGACAGGAAGTTAGGCTCACAGGCCAGAGGTGGGAGGCCACAACAGGACTGTCCAAGGACACGCCCAGAGACAGAAGGCAGAGCAGGGCTCTGGTGGGGCTGGCGGGAAGGGGTGACTGCTGAACACCGCTGTGGGATTGTGGGACTAGTGAGAATGTCATGGAACTAGACAGTGGCTACTGGAAGCCACTTTCAAATGGTTAAAATGGTGAATTTTATATCGGAAAAAAAATAAAAGGTGTCCCCAGGGTCCTTCCTGAGTCCAGGCCCTGGCTGGGCACTCAGCTACAGACCCAGCCTGGACTCCACAGAGCTCGGAGTGGCTCCGGGTCAGCTCTGCTTGGAGACTGAGTGTCCCCCTGTGGGAAGTGGGTGGGGCAGCCCTGCACCCCGGACTGCTGAGAGTATAGCAGGTGCTCAGCAAACACCCGCTGCCTCTCCAGGAGGGATGTCAAGCAGGACACGGGAGGACAGGCACAGCAATGCTAGGCCAGTCCTCACCTTCACCGCTGGTCCGAGGGTAGGTGACGAGTGACCCGTCCTGCAGGCCAATCAGGGACGAGCACCCCTCCCCTGCCGGCTGCACCCACGTCTATCTGACTTGTCAAACCCCACACTGGCCACCAACCAGCAGGGACCTCACAACCTGAGCACATCCTGGGACCTCGGCCCCCAGCGGGGGAATGGAGGCCATGGGAGGGTGCGCACTCCATGACAGCAGGGACCTGAAGGACCCACGCCCCCCACATCTCCAGGGACTCCCGGGGCTCTGCATCGGGGGTCTGACCCCCTTTATGGATGAGAGGCTAAGCTGAGAATCAGCCCTGAAGGGTGGGCCGAGATCGGAACCCAGACAGAGGAGCCAGTGTCTCCCGGGCAGTGACACAGCCTGGGAGGAAGTAGAGAGGCCACCTCAGCCCCCACAGGGGCGTCTCTGTCCCCATGTGCAGGGGGAGGCTGGGTCGCCCTGCCCCCTGGCCCTGCAGGCTGCCCCGCCCTCCCCAGCCCTTCACCTGCCGTCCTGGAGGCCCAGGCAGATGGCGGGACGCACTGGGGCGGGCTCCGCGCTCCTGCTCTCATCTCCGCCCTCGGCCTCCTCCTCGGGTTCCGGAATGTACTCCATGCAAAGCACGGGGGCCGCCAGCGGGAAGGACTTGACGGTGCGGGGCGCCGGCCGGTTCAGGGAGAAGATCTCCACCTGGCCCCCTGCGCCCTCCTGCCCGCCCCCGACCTGGGGGCAGAGACCGGGGAGGCCATCAGGGGGGCCATGGAGGGAGGGGCCTGCTGCTCAGGGACCCTCCCAACTCCTCCCAGCACTGAGGTTAGACACCACAGGAGCCCCCTCCTGCCCACACCATCCTGTGGTCACAGGGTCACTTGGCTCCAGCAGCAGAGCAACAAGCTGGTTTGGGGAACCAAAAGAAATCAGCGGCCTCCCCTCCCCTCCCCTGCAGGGGGGTGCCACCCGGCCGCAGTGAGCATCTAGGTCTCCTTCAGATGCTCCACTGTCATGTTCACTGTGTCACCCTGGGTCTGGCACGGGGTACGTGCTTAATGTATACCTGGATGGGTGCACGGGTGGGTGGGTAGGTGGAGGATGGGTGCACGGGTGGGTGGGTAGGTGGAGGATGGGTGCACGGGAGGGTGGGTAGGTGGAGGATGGGTGCACGGGTGGGTGGGTAGGTGGAGGATGGGTGCACGGGAGGGTGGGTAGGTGGTGGATGGGTGCACGGGTGGGTGGGTAGGTGGTGGATGGGTGCACGGGTGGGTGGGTAGGTGGAGGATGGGTGCACGGGTGGGTGGGTAGGTGGAGGATGGGTGC
Organism: Spermophilus citellus; assembly: GCF_964194105.1. Classification (NCBI taxonomy): domain Eukaryota; kingdom Metazoa; phylum Chordata; class Mammalia; order Rodentia; family Sciuridae; genus Spermophilus; species Spermophilus citellus. The sequence goes on from NC_138191.1 coordinate 127,446,177, forward strand.
ACGGGTGGGTGGGTAGGTGGAGGATGGGTGCACGGGAGGGTGGGTAGGTGGAGGATGGGTGCACGGGTGGGTGGGTAGGTGGAGGATGGGTGCACGGGTGGGTGGGTAGGTGGAGGATGGGTGCACGGGAGGGTGGGTAGGTGGAGGATGGGTGCACGGGAGGGTGGGTAGGTGGAGGATGGGTGCACGGGTGGGTGGGTAGGTGGAGGATGGGGCACGGGTGGGTGGGTAGGTGGAGGATGGGTGCACGGGAGGGTGGGTAGGTGGTGGATGGGTGCACGGGAGGGTGGGTAGGTGGAGGATGGGTGCACGGGAGGGTGGGTAGGTGGTGGATGGGTGCACGGGAGGGTGGGTAGGTGGTGGATGGGTGCACGGGAGGGTGGGTAGGTGGAGGATGGGTGCACGGGAGGGTGGGTAGGTGGAGGATGGGTGCACGGGTGGGTGGGTAGGTGGAGGATGGGTGCACGGGAGGGTGGGTAGGTGGTGGATGGGTGCACGGGAGGGTGGGTAGGTGGTGGATGGGTGCACGGGAGGGTGGGTAGGTGGAGGATGGGTGCACGGGTGGGTGGGTAGGTGGTGGATGGGTGCACGGGAGGGTGGGTAGGTGGTGGATGGGTGCACGGGAGGGTGGGTAGGTGGAGGATGGGTGCACGGGTGGGTGGGTAGGTGGTGGATGGGTGCACGGGAGGGTGGGTAGGTGGTGGATGGGTGCACGGGAGGGTGGGTAGGTGGTGGATGGGTGCACGGGAGGGTGGGTAGGTGGAGGATGGGTGCACGGGTGGGTGGGTAGGTGGAGGATGGGTGCACGGGTGGGTGGGTAGGTGGAGGATGGGTGCACGGGAGGGTGGGTAGGTGGAGGATGGGTGCACGGGTGGGTGGGTAGGTGGAGGATGGGTGCACGGGAGGGTGGGTAGGTGGAGGATGGGTGCACGGGTGGGTGGGTAGGTGGAGGATGGGTGCACGGGTGGGTGGGTAGGTGGTGGATGGGTGCACGGGAGGGTGGGTAGGTGGAGGATGGGTGCACGGGAGGGTGGGTAGGTGGTGGATGGGTGCACGGGTGGGTGGGTAGGTGGAGGATGGGTGCACGGGTGGGTGGGTAGGTGGAGGATGGGTGCACGGGAGGGTGGGTAGGTGGAGGATGGGTGCACGGGTGGGTGGGTAGGTGGAGGATGGGTGCATGGGAGGGTGGGTAGGTAGAGGATGGACACATGGGTGGGTGGGTAGATGAATGAGTGGGGTGGATGAAGGATGGATAGAGAGATGGAAAGATGGATGGCTGGAGGGATAGGTGGTTAGGCAGATGATGGAAGGGTGCATGGAGGAAAGAATGGATGGACGGATGGAAGGATGCACGGATGGACGAAGGGATGGACGGGTGGAGAATCCATGGGTGCGTGGGTTGACGGATGGATACATGGTGTAGGATGGATGAGTGGATTCATGGATGGCTGCATGGATGATTGGTGGGTGGGTGGACAGGTAGGTGGACAGGCAGATAGATGGGTGGGTGGGTAGAAGAATGAGTGGACAGGTGGATGGATGGTGCACACATGAACAGGCAGGTGGCCACGTGCTAGATGACGGGGAAACGGCGAAGACGAGTCCGTCTCAGAGGGGCTCTGGGCTGGACCTGACGGTGAGCCAGGCCCTGCGCCCCGTGCGAGGGGCTTCAGATGGCCGGGAGTGCTGAGGCTGGAACCCCAGACAGGAGAGGCAGGACCGGCACCCTCGGAGCATCTGGACTGAGAGGCTGTGCCAGGAATCCCAGAGAGGTGGCTGGAATGGGCGTGGCCTGGGCAGCGGCCGGCTCCCTGAGCCCCGGGTGAGACCCGTTCGTCCCCTTCACAGCGCTACGGCCCATGCCGTCTCTGGCCTGTGCCCTGGCCTTCTGCTGCCCAGGTGAGGTTGCACCTCCCACCTCCTGGCACAGTGCCCGGCTCTGAAGGTCCCCAGGAAGACCCTGGTGGACGGAGCAGCTCCGTGGGCAGCTCTCTCCCCCGACCGCCCACCCCAAGGTCAGAGTCCTGGCTGGGTGGGGATGGGGGTGGGGGCGGGGGTACTCACCCAGAGGTAGCCCTGTGGAAGGGAAGTGCTGACAGCCGAGAAGCCCAGCAGGGGACAGTTGACAGGACTGTGGACCAAGGCCCCCAGCTGCAGAGACAGAGATGGCGCAGTGGGGTTAACCACGGAGGTGTCAAGACGTCAACGTCTCGCCGATTCCCGGGCCCATCCACAGAGGAGCACTCCTGGTGTGAGCCAGGAAAACCACGCAAGTCACAGGGTCCCCAGGCAGCTCCTCTGCGACACTCTTCTGGAAACTTCTGACGAGAGGGGTCTGAGTGATGCTCTGGTCAGCCCGGGGTCTCCACAGTGGGACAGCTTCCACACAGGGTTTGCTGAAAACCACTAAGGCCCACCACCCTTATGTTGCCAACAGAGAGGATGAGGTCCCCAAGGGCCAGGGCCAGCTACAGGTCACACAGGTGAGTGGCAGGGCCTGGCCCACCTGCTCCCTCCCTGGCCCCTGCATCCTCCAGAGATCCAGCCAGAGGCAGGGACCACGCTGCAGGGAACCCGCAGTACCAAAGGGCTGGTAGCACATGGAGGCTAGGGGTTCTGTCTGTCACCAGTTGTCACCAAGGGCCACCTGCTGCTTGTCCCAACTCCTGCATCCCCAAAGCCCACGGGGAGTGGCCTCTTGGAACCCCGTTTCCTGAGCCAGACCTGCCAGGAGGGTGGCGCATGAGGATGGGCGGGAGGGTGCAGAGAGGACGACAGGACGGGGCGTTTCCTAGGCAGGTGCTGCCCTCTGCTGGTGCTGGAGACCCAGCTGCCCCAGCTCTGGTGGCACATTCTAAGGAAACTCCTGATGGCCCGAGGAGGCCACATCTTGCAGCCTCCTCAGACTGCAGTTGGCCATCTTGAAGCCCAGCGGGGTCTCGATCCACTCAAGGCCACACAGCACGTCAGAAGCAGAGGCAGGGACAGAATTCAAACTCCTGTCCTGGTCCGGGGTCCTGCCTGTGCTCCAGCTGCATTCTACCCTGGAGCCAGGTCGGAGGCCTTGGACTCTGGGGGCCGCCTCTGCTGGCAGGGAGCACCTCAAGGAGGAGGCTTCCTAACCTGGCCTCCTGGACCCCAGTCTCTTCCTCATTGGCCCTCGGGGCTGAGGGGGCTGCTGCTCTCCTCCAGAAGAGGGGGCCGCCGCGTCCCCAGCGCAGACATTGCCATGGCAACTCCAGCCGGCCCTGATGTCAGCTGAATCAACAGAACCGGGTCGGAGATGATGGCAAAACCTCCGGCGGCTCCTTGGTGGCAAGCCTGGCCCACGCCGGGAGCTGACTTCCAAACCCAGGTGCCCGAGCAGAGCGGAGGGGTGAGGCCGTGAAGGAGCCGGCTGAGCTGCCCACTCCAGGCACATGAGTTCCTTGTGAGCTAAGTGGGGCCCTACATCCTTGGAGGGCGGTGGGGCCTGCAAAGGGTGTGGGGCAGCCCTGAGCCCAGTGCTGGACAGCTGGTGCCTGGGGAGCTGCGGCGCTTCTGCACAGCAACTCAGCCAGCAGCCGGGCGGGCTATGCAGGGGGCCAGTCGGGGTGGGGGCTGCCACAGATGGGCACTGGTGCAGTTAGCAGGTCCCAGAATGCTGTGTTTTGGAACTGACTTGAGTGTGTGCCCCAAAGTGCTAGAAGCTTGTCCCAGGGTGGCAATGGTGGGGTGTGGGCCCTTTTAGAGATGGGGGGAGCGGGGGGGGGGGGGAGCAGGGGGAGGTGATTCAGTCACGGGCACTGCCCTTGGAAGGAATTAAGGTCCTTCTCGTACAACACCAGTTAGTTTCCAAGAGAATGAGCTACTATATAAAGAGCGAGCTCGGCCCCCGAATCCTTCTGTGATCACTCTCACAAGTGCCGTTATAATGCCATCACCCTGAGACCTCATCAGAGGCCAAACAGATAGGTGGGGTACACTTCACCTTGGACTTCAGACTCCAAAACTGTGAGTTAAATAAACTTCTTTTCCTTATAAAGTTCCTAGCCTTAAGTACTTGGTAATAGCACAGAAAGCAGATAAGACCCCAACCAATAGCAGTTCTGTTACAGAGGCCAGTGGAGATGCAGACAAGGCTGCTCAGCTACAGTGCTGGGCCCTGGCCATCCTGGCCACAGCCCCTGCAGGCCAGGACCACGCCCTGTTGCCCAAGGCACGAGGGTCCTAAAGCATGTCACAGTGCACAGCACCCAGCCTGGTCCCAAGAGACAACCTGGGAGCCGGCAGAGGCCGGGCGGGAGGCCCAGGCAGCACCCCGCGTGCTCACACCTGCTCCTGCCGCAGTGGCCAAGGCCCTGGCTCTCCAAGCTCTGGTGCACCAGGCCGCCGGCACGGAGCTGCTGGGGCCGTCTGTGTGATCTGGGGTGGGAGGGGCACGAGACAGCAGCCACAGGTCTCGGGGACTAGCGTGGGACCACTCAGTTTCAGTATGTCCCCTAGGAGCCCACAGGCCATTACCCGCGGACATTCACAGTCCCCTCAACCAGCATGGAGGCTCCTCAGGACCCAGTAGGAAGGGCTGAGGATGCTCCGGCCACGTGTCCCCGAGCCCGAGAGCTCCATGGGGAGGTCTTGGGGCCCTCGACCCAGGTTGGGGGTAACGGAGAGTCCCAGACACAGGGGTCCCCAAGAATCACTTCCCTATGGACTCTGGCCTCCACCCCAGGCCCTGATCCCAGCCTTTATTTACCAAAAAAATAAAAACAGCCAAACCACAGGCTAGATAGAGTCTATTGAGTTGGGGTTTTTTTTCCAAAGTATTGCATTAAAATATTATTTATCATGATTATTGAGATTTGGGGCACCTGCATAAATTTGGCAGCTGAAACAAGGGCCTTACTGACCTTTCCTGGGGCCCAGCCCTGGCCTCCATGCCTCACCCTGGCCTCCACACCACAGCAGGCCCCTGCACTGGCCTCTGATCCGTCCCCTACTAGCCCCCATGGCCACTCTCTACAGCTCTCTGCCAGCCAGAAGGATCCGAGGGACTCAAAATGAGTCAGAGGGTGCTGGTCTCAGGCTGGGGACAGCCCAGGGCTTTCCGTGGCTCTGAGAGTAAATCCAAGCCTGCTCAGCCTGACCACCCACTGACCTCAGTGCTCACTGCCAGGATCTGAGTGTCCCCTCTGAAACTCATGTCGACATTTAATTGCAACGGCAACAGCATAAAAATGAGGACTTTAAAAGATAATTAGGCCATGAGGGCATTTTGTGGCAGAGGGTTCCTGATAATGGAGAGTTCGGCCCAATTTCCTCTCACAGGCACGCCTGCGCTTCCACCTCCCACCACAGGGTGGCGCAGCGCCAAGGCCCTCTGCAGATGCCAGCGCCACACTTTAGACGGTTCTGGAGAGCCGTGAGCCAGTAACTACTGTTCCTTGTAGGCTGCTGGCCTGGGCTTTCGGGTACAGCTGCAGAGAACAAACTAGAGCCGCTCCTGCGCACCAGGGGCAGCCACACCAGCCCCCACCGGCTGCCATCTTGGCCTCTGGGTTGGTTCCTCTACTTGGACCACCCTTGTCCTGGGGCCCTTCTGCCATTCAGGTCTCTGCCACCTCCTCCTAACTCCGTGGTCCCCTCAGTGTTTCTGCTGGACGGCTCTCCGTCTCCTTGTCGGGTCCTGCCTACCTCTGCCCTGGACTGAGAGCTGCGTCAGGTGGGGCCTTACACGTTTTAGTCACCACTGTATTCCCAGGGTCTAGCACACAGTAGGTGCTCAGAAATTACACGTGAGTGGAGACAGATGAACAAATGAATGAACAAACGGACTTACATCTCAGGGCTGTTCTTTCAGCTGTTAGACCCCAGTCTACTGCCCATCCGCAAGTCTCCTGGACTATTTATCTGGCCTGGGTCCCACGCTTGCTCTCCCGTCCCCAGAGCTGAGATGTCCTCATCTGCCTGGGAGAGGAGGGACACAGTTGATCCAGATGGAGGGGTGGGCTCTGCTAGGACATAAGGGACAGGTGACCGGCGGGGGCTGTGCTAGGACCGTGGGGCTGGCATCAGGCGGAGTAAGCTTCCGATTCCTGGATGCGTCCCTCACTAGCTGAAATCACGTCACCTGTCTAGCCTTCTTCCTAATCTGTGGGACAGATACAGACACAGGACAGAGCAGTCACAGGGCTTTTGCAAACATCAAGACAAGAGAAGGACCACCGGTCACAGAGCCGCACGGTGGCTGCAGAGCACCCATGGCGAAGGTGGCCCCACGCCAGTGCAGCCCCTGCCTGGCAGCATCCGGAACGGCCTGACCCACAGCGCCTGGCACAGCCCTCCAGCACGTTCTGGAGTCAGGCCACCGACGGATGAGATCATTTCTTCATCTCAGAGTAACAGGATTTTCCACTCGCGTGACCCCTGCTGGCCACTCACCGCCACGCTCGTGGTGGGGCAGCCGACTCTGGGCCAACCGAAGGGCTTGGCCAGAGCCGTCCGCAAGCAGTGGAGCAGCTGCTGGCCCCCAGCACCGGGCCTCTCCACCGACGGGGCTCCCTGGAAAGCCTGGTTCTCCCTCAACCACTGCCACGTGGGGTGCACTCACCTGCAGGCTGAGGGCCCGGGAGGAGAAGGCGGGGACGCAGCAGGCCAGGATGGGGCACCAGAAGGGGGCCTTGCTCTTCCTGTCCTCGTCTGGACACAGCCAGCCCGGCTGGTTCTCTTCCCCTGCGGCACGAGGAAGGCGGGAAGTGAGCCAGTCAGAGTCGCCCGACCAGCAGGGAGCAGCTCAAGGCCAGGGCCACTCAGGCCCAGGGCACTGACCCTCACAGGGACTGACCCAGAATGCCTGGCCAGGTGCCCCCACCACACTCCTGCCCGTCTGAGATGAAACTCGGCTCACTCCAGGGACTTGGCCACGGGCCCTGGGCAGGGAGCTGGGAAGCTCAGGGCAGAGTCCCTGCCTGACCCCGTCACCGAGCACCCATCCAACAGGGGTGAGCAAGACACCGTCACCTGCAGATGCGACAAGCATCCAGTAAAATAACTGAAGGGAAAGGGATTCAATTAAACACTAAGATGTCACAGGGCGCAGTGGTCACACCTGTAAGCCCAGTAGCTCGGGAGGCTGAGGCAAGAGGATCTCGAGTTCAAAGCCAGCCACGATAACTTACAAGACCCTGACCAATTCAGCAAGACCCAGTCTCTAAGTAAAACACAAAAAGGGGCTGGGATGTGACTCAGTTGTCGAGTGCCCCTGGGTTCAATCCCTGGGACCAAAAACAAACGAAAACCACTAAGAAGCTAACAGAGTCCAGATCCAGGCGGCCTCGAATTCCCACTCTGGGGTGGGAGGCGGACAGAGTGGCTTTGACCGCAGTGCACACTCACCTGACCACAAGGAGGAAGGCGAGGAAGAGCACTGTCCTGCTTCCCCAAGGCCACCCTGCCCGGGCATCTGTCAGGAGCACAGGTGCCCAAGCCCAGCCCAAGTCGGGTGTGTAGGGACAACTGTACACAGAGCCGTTAAGCCAGGTCCCCACAGCAGGACCTTCTCAAGCAGCCTCCTCCAAGAAGTAGCCCCTGGCCACTCCAGCTGAGGTGGCCCCGGCACGGGGCAAGTGCTCAGTAAGAAACAGGGACCGAAGGACGAATGAGAGACAGGCAGAGGGCCGACGGCCACTGCCCAGGCGCTCTGCCTGCCCAGTCCTTCCTTCTCCACGTGCCGAGCGAGGACAGCCACACAGGGCCACGCTGGGGGCTGCAGACCTGCTCCCTGGCTCATGGCCAGGTCACAGCCATGGCAGGTGGACGACATCTGTCCGACTCCCAAGGTCGGCTCTTGCTCTGAACCTGCAGCAACTGCTGTCCAGCCAGTCTGCGGTCACCAAGGCCCAGGGGCTTGGTGATGCTGGCTAAAGCCCTGGACTGGGAGGCGGATCCCCAGCATGACCATGGAACGGCAGCCTCCCCGCTCCAGCCTGCTGGGGGGGAGGAGGCAGGGAACAGGCCAGAGGTCAGCCTACGGCCGGCCTCACCCAGCCCGCCCGACCCTCAGCACCCCAGGGCCCTGAGGAGCGCATCCTGGTCCCGGTCACACCCACTTGGAACCATCAACCGACTCCCGGTCCCCCAGGAATGAGACCCGGACTCCTCTGGCAGGGCTCTGAGGACCATCCCTCTCCCCAGCCTCATCTCTGGTCACTGGGCTCCTCTGCCCAAGTTCTGCCCTCTGTCCCTGCAGGCTGTGCCCATCCCCTCAGAGAGGCCCCACCGGCCGCCTCTGGGCCTGCTTCACCCCACACTGTCCCCACCCCACTGGAGACGTCACAGCCCCTGACCCCACAGACACAAAAGGCTCCAACTTGGGACAGTGGTGGCTACGTGTCCATTCATCCTCCCTGGTGACGCGGGACAACCAGAGCCCCCACCAGCCCGGCCAGCACGGGTGCCAACAGCCGAGCCCACGGCGTGCAGAGGGCCGGGGTCTCACGGCAGGCCCTGTCTCTGCCCCGCAGTCCCTCGAGCCTACAGAGGCCGGGGCAGTCCTGAGCCCTCGAGGCACGAAGCAGGCGTGGCATGCAGGGCCGAGCCAGCCCCAGTGCCGGCTCCTGAGGGTCTGAGCTGGCTGAGGCAGCCAGGTGCAGGCGTCTCCAGCCCCGGGTGCGTCCAGCTCAGCTGCTGTCAGGACGCGGCTCTCCCCAGGCTGGGGACCCTGGGCCTCTGCGCTGCAGTGGAGCCCAGCTCCCCTACTGCACCAGACCTCCTGCCACATCTCCATCCCGGCGACGGCCTCTGCTCCCGGTGCAGGACACACCACAGCCCACGACAAGTCCCAGATGCACAAAGCCCCCACCCAGAGCCTCATCCTGCAGGTGTCCGACTGCCCGCCGCGCTCACAGACACGCCTCGCTTTTGTTAGGGAGATGCTGTGTGTCAGGGAAGGGCTGGACACCGCGAGGAATGGTCACCACAGAGGACAGGTGGCCAGCCCTTGAGTTAGGTGGCTCTGGGGAATTAGAGACACTGGCAAACGTCAGGTGATGCGGGGAGGCCCACGCCTGCACTCAGGCTGAGTCACCAAGGCTGACCTCCTGAGCTGGCCCGGACAAAGCCTCCCCCTCGGCCCTCCACCCCACTGGACCTCGAGACTATCACAGAAAACCTGCCCTCACCACCAGGAAAGGTAGAGACAGAGCTGATGTGTGGATGAAACAAGACCACGGGGAATGGCCACTCCGGCCACTGTGCAGTCACCATGAGACTGCACACAGTCAGGGTCACCCGTATCTCCTGTGGTCCTCGTGGTGGCCGCGGGGTAGGACGTAGGGCTTTCCATCTGCATTCTATGCAGGGAGAAGTCAAGGGAAGGGCCCAGGCCTGGGCGCTGAGGAGCCGACTCACGAGGCACCCAGCACAGCACCCATGTGACTCAGCACAGCACCTGTGCACGGCGGGATCGGGCAGCCCTGTTCTCGGTGGCAGGCAGGCCGGTGGTGCCTGCCCTGCTGCCTCTGGGGCGAGCTCCCCAGTGGCCAAAAATGATAGGCAGGCTCTGTGACACTCGCTGTCCCCAGGGAGCCTACAGTCCAGCGGGTCCAGGTCAAGTGGAGTCCAGCCAAGCTCCAGGTGGCCTCCTGGGGCCAGTGAGTGAGCGCCTGTGCGCCCACCCCTCCTCCCCGTCACCTGGGTGCATCTCCCTCCCTGCCCACGCACAGCGCAAGGAGTCCCCGGAATTTATTGTCATATATATTTTTCATGATCTGACTGTCTCCTTCCAGATGGTGCCGTCCGCGTCTACAATTGGGAACGTTAAAAGGAAATGGAGTCGTGGCTCCCCATCTGCCACAGCCATTGTTCCCCCACGACACCCTCATGGCTGAGACCAAATCAGAGCTGCTGGGCGGACAATGAAAGCCCGCTCGGAACAAGCGACATGCAGGACTGGCACTGATGGCAAGGCTGTGATTTCCAAATGATGTTAAGTGGGGCTTATTTAGTGCCCAACTGTGCGGGCCAGCACCCACCGAACACCCTGGGGCAGACAGGGCAGCTGGGGGTGGGAAGCTACCCCCAGCCCAGAACAGTCCCCTTGATTTGCTGGGAGAGCCCCCTTCCACCTCGCTGGGCAACAGCGCGCTGGGTACTGAACCTCTCTGAGCCTGTGGCCTCGCCTAGAAGATGAGAGGATCGTCCCCACATCTGGAGTCTCACGGTACTGGGAAGCCAGGCACATGGCCCGTGTAGCAGGCCCTGGGAACGGTGGCCATCATGCTCACTGCCCTCACTGCCGTGGCTGCCCATCAGGACTACGAGGAGGCAGGTCCCTCTTTGGCCCTGCCCTGCTTCTCCAGCCTCACCGGCCTCCCAAATCCGACTGAGCTCAGTCCCACTGCCTACATCGACTGTCACGGTGGCCCCCGTGGACAGCCCAGGGGTCAGGCTGGGCAGAGCCTCAGTGTGCGTCTGTCACCTGTTGTCCAGGGCCAGGCTCCGTGACCAGTGCTCCTGGCCCTGCTCCTGGAGAAAGGAGCCACCGCTCCCTGGTGGGGCCTGGGTGGCCCCCAGCACCAACCCCTGGGAGAGTCTCAAGGGCCACCGGAGATGAAGCAGAGGACATGCTCAGCACGCTGCCCTGGCCACGATCAGTGGGTGGACTGGCCGTCACTGTGAACACCGAGGCTGGACAGCTAAACGGAACCAGCCTGCACCCCGCCCATGTCCTCAACCTCATGGCGTCTCTGAGTGTGGTACCCGTGGCTGGCCAGGCCCAGGTCCTCTCAGGAGGTGGGAAAGGTGGGCTGAGGTGGGAGAGGCCCCAGGCCCGGCTGTGCAAGGGCCCAGAGGCAGCACCTGGAGAGCCAGAGGGGGACTGAGGGAGCCCCCGCCTCACCTCGGCTGCACCCCCTCTGAAGCCTTCTCAGCTGCAGGCCAACTGGTCAGCAAAGGTGGGAGGGTGCCCTGGCCCCGCTGTAGAGCCAGTGTGACCCTGGGCCACGCCCCCCCACCGTGGAATGTGGACACTCCTCGTCCCAGGGGCTTACCTCACAGCTTCTACAGCCAGCACTGGCTGTCCCCAAACCTTCCGTGCCCCTCATGGGAGCCCTGGGCACTTGTCCCATTTTCTAAATTAAAGTCCCAGGCATCTGGGGTCAGTTTGCTGAGGTCACCAGACCCAGAAGCGGCAGAGCTGGGAAGCAAATGCAGGTGGTCACAGCCCCGTGGCACACGGCAGGGACAGCCTCACTGACCTTCACACCTTGCTCCAGAGGGCCCTGCCTGTCCCTGGACCACAGGACCACGCTGGGTCTGTGCTGGGTCCCCAGGTCCCTGCAGGGCTCCCTGCCCATCCAAGGAGCAGAATGGAAGCCCCCAGACCCTGGCTCTGCAGCACCCTCCCATCCTGATCCCCTGAGGCCGCAGAGGGAGGAAAGACAGAAACAATAAAACACAAGAAAGGAGCTCAGACTCCACAGCTCTTACTAGTTCACCCCACCAGGCGTCCCAGCTTAAAAATAAAAAACCAAAGTGGCAAAATAAAAGGAACAAATTATTCAAGCCCCAGGGGGACCCAGGCATTCAAATCAGATTTCAGATGACTCTCCTTCCCCTAAAGCTTCGCTGCAGTGAAGCTCTGCAGAGATAAGCCCCTGACTGCCCAGCCCAGCCCCGTGGCCGCCAGCACACTCCACCCAGCCCACCCCTCAGCCCTCGCCCCTCCACCAGCGCTGCCCCCCCAACCTGCTCCCCCCCAGCACACGGCTCCGCCCAGCCCAAAGAGAAGGGGATCCACAGGGAGGTTCATCTGCCTCCAGAGCAGGTGCACAAACGGGGCTTGGGCGTTTGCCCAGGGGACAGCTCGGGCACAGTGGGGAGGGAGCATGTGGCCCGAGGCCTGGCCGGAGTCCACCTTTGCCCTTCTGAGGCCAGAATCCCACAGCCCTCCGCCAGGCACAGCAGCAGGGGCAACATCATCCTGATCCACAGGGACTGGCTAGGGCGAGGCCTCTCCCTGTCCCTCCTGAGTCACCAGCTCCGCCCTCCCCTCCCCCACTCCAACACCCTGTCTGCACAGAGGCCAGAGTGACCCCCCTGGACCTCAATATGGGGGCAATACTGCCCACTTTCCAAGCCACATGAACGGTCCCAGCATGCCCAGCACAAGCCCCCGGGCCCAGCTTTTCTAGACAACCTGTACCCCAGCCCAACCGCGGGCTTCCCTCCCTGTCCATCCATCACCAGCACTGGCCACTCTGGCCTTCCTTTTCCCCATTTCAGGACACCTGAACTTGAGGTCCCTAGGCCTGGATCAATTCACCCAGACCTCTGCACAGCTCTGAATGTCACCCTGGCAGGCCGCTCAGTGGCCCCAAGGCCTCCCGCTATCCCTTCGCAGGATAGATCCCCTTGCTGATTTGCGTCCCATCTAATGTCCACCTGGCCCTTCTAAGGTCAAGTTCCTGGGAGCAAGGCTCTCTCTGGGTTTCGTCACTGGTCTTTCCCCAGGCCCAAGAGGACTGCAAGACTCCATAAACGGGGGTGCTGTGGACGGAGGAGAGCCACAGCCCGGCTCCTTCCCACGGCGACTTGAGACCTACTGGAGCTGGGCGCGGGGGGAAAAGCTAAGGCAGGAGGGTCTCAAGCCCAAGGCCAGGCTGCGCTGGGGGTGTGGCTCCGTGGTAGAGGCCCTGGGTCCAATCCCAGCACCAAGAAAACTACTGGAGATGTGCACTCAACTGTAAAGAGATCACCCCAAAACCAAAGGGAAACGGAAAGTGCCCTGCCACTGGCTGGGTCAGCACGGGGGACTCCAGGAGGCAGGAGCAGTGGCGGCTCTGACAGGTGGGAGTGGGGCCTTTCACCAAAACTCAGAGCCAAGCAATCCCAAGTCATGAGCGGTGGCGCAGCCAGAACCCCGCCACAGGAGAGCAGGACGGTTGGGAGGGATGGAGCCTGGCTCTGGGCTGGCCGCCCACCTCCCAGTCCCAGAGCTGCCGTGGGCGGTGCGACCTCACGCAAATCACTGTCCCTGCCTGGGCCTCAGGACCCTCATGGTGAACAGGGGTTCACAGAAGACCCACCCAGGGTCACTAAAAACTAAACTAAAAAAACGGCAAAATGCTCGGAAAGCGCTGGCCACAGGGAAGCCCTCAAAACGCTCCCTGTCACCTGCATCAGCACCGCGGGGCGCAGGGGAGGAGGCGCACAGAGGCTCTGGTGGAGCCTTAGCGGAGTCTGACCTGCCTCGCTGGGGCGGTGAGGGTCAGCTATATTGAGATGTGACTCAGTGACCACAACCCCCGCCTTCTAAAGTGGACATTCCCCTGGTTTCCAGCACATGGCGGGGGTGGGGGGACCACCACTCCTGATTTTAGGATGTTTTCATGTCCCCATCAGGAGAACCTTCAGTGCCCCCTCCTTACCCCCACCTCCCTCAGGTCCCCGGCCACCAACGTACTTTCTGTCAACGTCAAGTCCACCCGTGCAATACAGGGACGCTGAGCTTAGAGAGGGCAAGTGACAAATCCGAGGTCACGGGGACTCAGGACTCCAGGTGCTCCTTTCCCGAGCCCCCTCCCTCCAGCTCACAAACCTCGCTGCCCGTGGCCCCTGGATGCCCCGTCCCTCTGCACCCCCCAGATGCGCCCCCAGGCTACTCACGGAGTCCGATCTTGGCCAAATGCAACCTGTTGACCCAGGAGATCTTACTCAGGGGGTTGGGGGTGATGAAGACCACCATGAAGCTGATGGGGCGGCCGGACCTGCAGCGAGAAGGACGAGGGTGGGAGTGAGCGCCCGCTATGAGGCCCAGCTCCCCGAACCTCGCTCTGGTCCATGCCACGTGCGCTGGAGACTGGGGGGACCTGCTCAGAGCAGTGACCAGCGAGCGGCCTGGCAAAGCTCCGCCCTGGGGAAGGCCTCCCTCCACCCACCGAGACCCAGGGAGGAGGTGCCTGGCCACAGAGGCCAGCCTCGCTCCCCAGAAGGCCCCAGGCACCCTGGCCCTGTGCCTGGCAAAGCCAGCTCCACCTGGCCGGCTCTTCCCAGGCCTGTCAGATGGCCGTGAGCCTCTGGAGGGAGCCGGATCCCCGGGCTCTGCTCCCAGCACCTGCCCGGGCAGCTGCTCCGTGTTTGCAAGTGAACACGTGAATGAATGGGCCGGCCAGAGGTCACTTCTGTCCACACACCACCCCTCACTTCTGACCAGCAGGTGCCCCTTAGAGACCTCTGGGGATAGTCCTCCACACGGGCCACCCCCCAGGAGGCATCAGGGCAGTGTCACTAACCTCCTGGAGGGGAGTCGGGCACGGAGAGGGGAAGGGTGCGGCCAGGCCCCTCCGCAGGGACCTCAAGCTGGAGGAGAGCTCAAGGCTGCAGCCTCCAGGCTCAAGTGCAGGCCGGCCTCTGACCTCAGGGCTCCGCTCTCCTCTCCCTCCACCACTGTCCTTATGAGACTCTGTCCCCACCTTTCCTAGTCCCGAGGACAAAACCTGCACAGGGAGCCCTGGCTGCACAGCCTGGGCTTCGGAGCCAGACACCAGTGGAGCCGGCTCTGCCCCTCACCATGTGGCCTGGGTCTGCACGTGGCCCTCCAGGCCTCCCCTCCTCAGGGTGGAAGGTCAGTAAGACCCCCGCACACCACCTGGGATGGCCAGACAGGTAACTCCCGTCTCCACAGGGCTGAGCCGTGAGCTCTGTCACCAACCCTGACACGTCAGCAGGACCTCTGAGCAGGACAGGACAGCACTGGGGAGGCTGGGCCTGGGGACAGGACTGGTGGAGCACGGCGTGACGCGAGTGAAAGGGACAGCCTGTAGCAGGACCACCCACAGCAGAGTGTCCAGGCGCTCCTGGCACGCAATGGCACCCGTCCATCCAGTTGGAATCTTTTCATGAACACCTACTGCGTGCCAGGTGCTGCCCCGGGCACGGCCCACATGGGAACACACCTGCTCCCACCACAGCAAGCTGACGGGCAGGACGGCTCCAGGTGCCCCCTCTCCAAATCCCCCACCTACAGGTGGCCCAGCTGAGGTGGCAGCCCCCTCCCCCTCATGGAGACGCCCCCTCACTTGTCGGGTTTCCCAGGAAGCAGGAGCCGCAGGCGGCACTTGTTGGCTGAGTGGATCTCCTCCTCCTTCACGCGCATCAGCCTCTGCAGGGCCAGGCACCAGTCCTGTGCCACTGTCATGTTCAGGTTCTAGGAGGGAGGCCAAGGTCACTGCACAGCCTGGGCCCCAGAGAGCCGCAGGAGATGCAGCAGGAGGCAGCAACTCCAGAAGCCCTGGGGCCCTGGCTTGGGACCCCCGGCCTAATTTCAGAGCCCACTCCACAGCCCCCCTCGGAGAGGGGACCCCCTCCTGGCCAGCTTCCGCTCCAGCCTGGGGCAGAGACCCAGGAAGGGGCTGCGAGACCACCAGCCACTGTGCAGAGAACCAGAGAGGCCTGAGGCCGCTGCCTGGGGGTCAGGGCCAGGGGAGCAGCCCAGCCCAACCCCAGCCCGCCCGGGCGCACACCTGGTAGGTGCCGTGCAGCGTGCTGATGAGCAGCGTGATCTGCTCCACCACCGCCAGGTCCTTCTGCAGGTCCTGCAGCTCCTGGAAGAGGCGCGGGGGGCCCAGGTACACCTTGTCTGGGCGGAGAAGAGGCCTGGCTCAGACTCCGGCGTGCGGAGGTGCCAACGAGAAGCCAAGAACCGGCTCACGTAAAACGGAGAGCCGCCATGCTGGGAAGGTGGCCCTGGGGACACGGAAGGAAGCGCCCACCGTGGGTTTGCCCCACAGCTCCCAGAGCAGGAGGCACTGAGTCCAACACCAGGCAGCTGTGGCCGAGAGCAGAGGCTCCCTGTGGGCAGGGAGTGGACAGTGGCAGGGCAGAGTCACTGCGACTGAGGAACCCGCGAACAGGAGGTGTTCCGCCTGCGGAGGACCCGCTATGGGGGTGCTGTGCCAGATGTTGGGGAGAGCAGGTCCTGCTCTTACGGAGCCAGGGCCAGGGTGGACAGGCCGTCGGGAGGACAACCAACGGACCACAGATGGTGGACGGAAAGAGAGATTCAGGTGACGGGCCGGTGGCAGGGTGAGGAGGTCTCTGGAGGTGACACAGGGGGCGTGGGGGCCCAGGGGAGGGCAGGAGGGAAGAGGTCCCCCAGAGCACGCTGGGACCTGGGCTGTTTTCACTCAGCCACGTGTCACAGCCTGAGGCTTGTGGTGTCCAGGGAGCAGAGGGGCCCGGGGTTCAGTCAAGCGATCCCCCAACGAGCAGCCGCACACCCCACTTCCCCAGGAGGCCCGTGTTGGGGCTCCCGCAGACCTTGACACTGGGCTAAGCTAAAAGGTCACCAGGTCCCAAGCAAAAAGCAGAACGGGCTTGGGATGTCAGGGACACACTGACCCCGAGCAAAGGGCAAGAAAGGCTATGCAGTGACCCAGACAGGGGACTGGAGGAAACGTGGCTCACCCCAGGGCACCTGGGACAGGCACAGGACCTCCCGGGAGCCTGCAGGAGAGGCCACGTCCCCACCGGGAGCAGCTGGGCTTCACGACGCATTGGTCACACTGAACTAGCGCTGCTAACGGGGACTCTGCTGTTCTGCAACTTCATTTTTTTCCAATTTGTGACCTCACCCTGAGCGTTCAGTAGCTCAATAGCCACAGGCAGGAGTTGGTTACTTAAGCTTTGCGGTTGTTCACGTTTGAATAACAACAAAATATCATCCAGGACAAGATTCTGCAGTGCTGGGGACTGAACCAGGGCCTTGGGTGTGCTGGGGCAGTGCCCTGCCACTGAGCCGCACCCCCGCACTTTGCATTTTATTTTGAGGCAAGTCTTAAGTTGCCCAGGCTGGCCTTGAACTGCCCATCCTCCTGCCTCAGCCGCCCAAGCAGCTGGGATCACAGGCGGGCGACGCTGGGCCAGCTCAACCTCCCAGGGGGTCTGGCCAAGGGATGTGGAAGAGGCTGCCCCAGCAATAGCCCCAAATCGTGTGGAGGGAGAGGTGGGCAGGTCAGGCCATGGTGCCCGAGGGAGGCAGGCAGGCCACGGAGTCCTCAGGGCTCCTCCTGCCTCCCAGACCTGGAAGTGGGTTCCAGGTGCCTCCAAGGGAGGGCTGGCAGAGCGGCCGGTCCCCAGAGCTCCCGGAACTGCGGCAGCCATTCTGAACTGCAGAGCTGAGGCCACCCCTGGCCAGCCCCTGGCCACCCTGGGCCACCCAGTGAGCAGAGGTGTGGGAGGGGAGCGGGAGCCCAGTGCCCGTGCCCGTGGCTGGTGCCTGGGCACAGTCCCTTCCTGCTGGCCCTGCACTTTGGCTTCCCTGCCCCAGGCTCTGGGCAAGGGCCACAGTCACTAGTCCCGAGGGGACCTGGGAGCCCAGGCAGGGCCAGGCCAGCCTGGAGTCACCGGAAAGGCTGCTCTGAGGATGTGGAAGGATGAACGGACGCAGGAGAGGCCTGGGGAGGCTCAGGTGTGCGGGCTGTGGAGGAGGGGCACGGCCACCGGGAGCCAGGCAGGGTCAGCGAGGTCAGCAGGGGCCAGGGCAGGTGAGTGCCCCAGGACAGGTGGCCCAGGGGCACAGGGTGGCCAATGTGGGGGCAGAGAGCGGACAGAGAGCTGCGGGCACGGGAGCCCTGAGCTCGAGACCCCGGGCCATGGGGTCTGAGGAGAAGCGTCCAGACGGGGAGTCGCAGACCCCGCGGAGCCAGCAGCACTGGGCTGGCACAGGGTGGGGGTCTCCTGGCCCTCACGCTACAGGGAGTTAGGTTGAGTCCCAGAGGACCTCCCGCCCAAGTCCCCAACCTGGGCAGGAGGTGGACGTCCCAGCTGCACTGTGCGACCAGGACAGCTGGGGGCTGGGTGGGGAGCGTGCGCGTGCTGGCCGGGCTGGAACTGGGCAGCGGTGGCGGGAGGCCCTGAGACATGGGGGCTAAGAGCCAGCGGAGCCTCTGGCCCAGCGCCCATCACCTGGGTCCCCAGCCCGGCAGTGGCCGCGGGTACTCACTCTGTGCCTGCCCCGAGGCGGGGGCCTTCTTAGCACCGGCGTGCTGGATGAGCACGTTGTCCTTGTCATAGGCGCCACCGTCCTGCCCCACCTCCACCACCTGCACCTGGGGCAGCGCCGTGTTCCACTTCACCACGTACTTGGGCCCCAGGGGCACCAGGCTGCTGATCTCTAGCTGGCCCCTGCGGGGACAGGGAGGACACGTCCTGCAGAGCCCGCCCCTGCCCACCAGAGGCCACAGAGCCCGCTCCTCAGCACAGCCGCCGCCAGGCCTCACACGCCCAAGCACGAACCTCAGGCAAGACCAAGCCGGGCAGAGCAGGGAGCCCTCGCCAGGCATCAGCACCAGGGTGCCCAGGCCCCGGCCCCAGACACAGAGCCACATGCCCCCGAACCCAGACCACCTACCTGCTGCTGGCGGGCCTGAGGGAGAGACAAAGGGAGGAGCTGGTTACTGGGACTGAGCAGGTCCTGTGGGGCCACGAGGCTGGGGGCAGCCACTGGGCTGGCATTGGGAGTGGGAGGAGGGACAGGTCCTGGGGGGTCAGGGCACCAGAGGCCAGGTGTGGGCAGAGGAGACCTAATGGAGACCAGGCCTGCTGTCACCTCTTTCATAGGGGCCATGCCTTGTAGCAGGGTACCATCCCAGATGAGGACACCAATGCTCAGCTGGCCTAAGTGACAGCTCGAATCCCAACACCTGATTCCCCAGCGCTGGGCCACCAGCACCCACTGTACACCCCTCCCTGGGGCCTGAGCAGGAGGGAAGGGGGACAGGTATCACCCTGGGACCAGCACGGCGCCTAGACACGGGGACTTCAGACTCCCAGCACATGGACAAGGGACAGAGTGAGTTACAGGCCAGCCCCCATCAGGACCCCAGATCCACCACCACAGGGGATCCGGTCCCACTTCACAGCTGACTGAGTGTGCAGTCTAAGGCGGGCAGGCCCCAGGCACCTGTCCCCACCTCCCCACCCCGCCCTGCCACCAGCTGGGGTTCTAATCACCGCAGCTGAGGCGGCCCCCAGCTTGGGCAGCGCTGCTGTGCTGCTGCCGGGATGAGCCAGAGGGCTCAGGTCCTGAGGGCACAGGCCACAGCTGGAGTCCCCAGGGACCATCTGGGGAAGGGCCACGGCCCTGGACACATGCAGAGCCAAGCAGGGGACATGACACGTGTGAGTGACCCAGGCCAGGTAGGGACACGAAGGAACCCAGAGTGTGAGCCCAGGCTCCAGGCCTGTGTCGCGGGTCTGGGTCTGAGGGAAGCCAAAGGCTGCACCCCCAGCGCCCCTGAAGCCCCCGCTTCCCGAGCTCCCCAGGAATGGAACGCACGGCTCCCAGGGGCCCGATGCAGAGCAGGGCCCCGCCTGCAGAACCTGGTCTGCGGGTCTAAGGAGCCCCCTCAGCCCTGCTGGCTCTAGTCCTTCAGCCTGAACCCACCGTGGCCCGGGGAGGCACTGCGCCTCTGGCCCAGAGTGGGGGAACCAGGCTCCCGCAGACTGAAGCCACTGGCTGCAGGGTGAGGGTTAAGGCCTGTGCCGAGAAGTCTGGGTAGAGGAAACCTGACTTGAGTTAAAGCAGCAGGGATTCAGGTGAGACACAAGGAAGAATCTCTTGAACTTCAAAGCTGTCATGACCCAGGAGGCTTCGGTTACCGAGCATGGACTCCTGGAACAGGCCGCTCTGAGCAATGGACAGCTGTGCCCAAGGCTGGGGCTGCTCCCGGGCCTCTCCACGTCCTTCTCTGCACTAGGAACCCGGGCCGAGAGGAGGGTGGAGGACTAGAGACCTAAACGGCGCTCACGTGGGACCCCACCACAGACAGGCCTGCCAAGACACCAGGACCCAGGCCCAGGTCACTTACTTGAAGTTGATGTTGGCACAGACCAGCATGTCGTTGAGCAGGAAGACCCTGCGCTCCTTGGACTTGATCAGCTGCCCGCGGTCACCGTACACAGTCTCTGTCAGCGTCTCACACAGGAGCAGCTGCCGCTGGCCAGAGGTCAACAGCTGGGAGGGGGCAGGGGGAGTCGACGTCAGCATCCTGGTCCAGGGGCTAATGGACATCACCCTGCCAGACACAGAACTCCCCCACACAGAAAGGGAGCCCGAGACCGGGAGAGGATGGAGACGGAGCCTCCCCTCCACCTCTGGACAGGAGGGCGGGGGACAGGCCCTGAGCTGTGTGCCCAGGGAAGGCCAGAGAGCCTGGGCCCCTTTGCAGGAGCTGGGTCCAGCAGCCAGACGCCCCTTCTCAGGTGAGCCAGCACCGCCAGGTCCCTGCAGCAATCCTGTGATCACCTTCCCCAAAGACATGAGCCCACAGCCACACAGGCAGGCTGGGAGCCCCAGCGGTGCAGCCCTCAGCAGTGGGCACCTCAGGGTCCCCAGTAGGACCAGCTGCTCAGATGCACGGGTAGGCACAGGTGACGGGGCCGGCTACACGACCCTCAGAGCCTGGAGCACAGAACGCAGGCCTTGGTTCAGATTGGGCGTCTCAAGACAGAGACGCACCAACAAGAGCAGGGAGGCCCTGCTGGGCACAGGAGGCACACCCACAGGGCCACCGAGTGGGGCATACCACGGACGCCCCATGGAGCTAACCCAGTGTGGCTGCTGGCCACGGTCTTCACCGTGGAGGGGCAGGGCCTCTGCAGGGACACAAGGCCTGCAAGATGGCCTGGTGGGGTAGGGACAGACCCGCCCTCAGTGATGCCCTCCGCCCAGCAGGCCTAGGACTCTGGGGTCCAAAGCCTCTGAGCTGGCATCTGCCAATCCCAAAGACACCAGGACCACCAGCTGTCTCCACCCCCCAGGCACCGGGCACCACAGTGGCACGTGCTATTCCACACCTCTGCTGGCTCAGCCCCACATTCCAGGTGAGGAACAAATTCCAGGGTAAGGTGACATGCCCAGGGCCACTGCCAGCTAGTGGATGGCACAGGACACAGCCAGAACCCTCGTGTGCTGTGCAGCCGGCTCGCTGCCTGATGGAGCCACGGGAGGCCCCACTGCCCCGACTCACCGAGGGACTCGGGACCCACGGGGTCCACTGCCCAGCTGAGGCCAGGCTCCTGCCGAATGCCAGCTCACGGGGACACTCCTCAGGCCGAGGGACAGCAGGGCACCCAGGAGAGCTGCCAGCATGCCAGGACCCACACAGGGAAGAGGAAAGTCCCTGGGCTCTGGCCATGGCACCCCCACCCTGAGCAGATGAAAGAGAAGCCCGGGGGCTCCTGAGTCGGCCGTTTTGAAACAGCCTTAAAGTTCCGTCTGGCGACACTCAGTTTCGCTTCTGCTTCTCCTGGATGACAGCGGGAGGGTGATCACCGACCATGTCTCCTAACTGGCCAGGACTGACCAGGGAGGTCAGGAAAGCGCACTGTGAAGCCACCACCACCCTCTTCACAAGAGCATCCGCCTGTCCAGCTCGCCCCCACTTGATGGAGGGGGACTTGAGGCCCAGGGGACCTCGCCCAACATCCAGTGGGGCTCTCTGACCTCTAGCCAGTGACCACCACAGGCCATGGCCCAGGTCTCCATGGGGCGCAGAGAAGAGAACAGAAGGGCTCTCACCAGGGAAATGCCAAGGGGTTGGCCTCCACGCGGCCTCAGCCCCAGCAGCTACACAGACGGGAGCCAGGCGGAGAGGGCCGCTAGGCCACAGGGCAGGGAGGGACAGAGCCCCTGAGTGCCAAGACCACATGAGTGGCCAAGGCGGGCGGAAGCCTCTACTCCAGAGAAGCCCAAACAGCCCACCTGCGTGGGACAGTGGAGTAGCCCCGCCGCCGTCGGTGGGGACCACCCATCCCTCAGCTGCCCTGATCCCAGTGGGCACGTCCCCAGGGGAGGCCCAGCCCTACCTGACTTCTCTGTGGCTCTCGCCCTCCAGCCTACAGATACGCTATGGGAGAGGCGGGCACGCTGCCGAGGGCGCAGAGCCACCCAGGACGGCAGGCCAGGCGCCAGCTCTTCCAGAAGAGCCGCAGGTCTGAGTCTTTGGCACCTCTCTGGGTTTTTAAATGTTGCCAACTTCCATTTTCCTAAAAATACTGTGTGGGGGAAGGGTGCAGGGGCACCTGCTGTGTCCCCAGTGGCTCCGGAGGCCTGAGGCAGGAGGACACAGGCTCTAGCCCAGCCTCAGCCACTTAAGACAGGCCTGTCTCAAAATAAGAGCTGCAGGGCCGCCGGAGGCTCGGCGGCAGAGGCAAGCCTAGCGCCCTGCGCTGCGGCCCTGGGTTCAGCCCTGAGGCCAGAGCGTCCTGCAGGACACCTGAAGCTCAGAGCTGCGAGGACCCTGCAGGTGACCTGGTCCCAGCCTCTTCCAAGATGGCGACCCAGGCTGGGGGGCGGTGCGCGTGGGAAAGACTGCTGCCCCCTTGCCGTCCCGCTGCACCTGCCACCGGGAGCTCCTCCAGGCACTGCCAGCGCCAGCCTGAGGTCCACCTTCACCCCCAGGGGCCCAGAGGGGCCTTTCCCCCAAAGATCTGGCCCCACACGATGCCCCGCCCCAAAGAACAGCCCTCGAGCACCCGTGGGGCAGGTTGCCCTGCCCTGAACCTCCAGCCCACCTCCTCCCTCCACGGCCAGAGACGGTGTGGCCAGGGACCCCCAGGCCCAGGTGGAGCGGTGGGCAGAGGGCCTCCTATTTACAGCAGGCGACCTGAGACGCGACCTTGTGTCCTAAAAACACAGGTCTCCACAGATACACCTGTAGGCTTTTCAAATTTTTTTACTAAAATGTTCCAAAGTGCCAACCCCAATGCATGGCATGGGTTTGCGTCCTTCTTAAGGGCTCTAGCAATGAGGATTTGTCCCCCAGTGGCCCTGAGCATCAGGTGCAACTGAACTCTCCTCATTTCAGAGGCAGCAAGTAGGTTCAGAGAGGTTGGGAGATTCCCCTGAAGCCACACAGCAAGAAGCATACCGGGTAAAACCTGGATTTAAACCCAGATTCCAAACAGTGGCAACTTTGTAACCCCAGCTTCTTGGAAGGCTGAGGCAGAAGGATTGTAAGCTGGAGGCCAGTGTGTCTGAAAATGGCAACTTAGCCAAACTGCACGTCAAAAGAAAAAAGGGCTGGGGATGTGGCTCGACAGCAGAGCCCTTGCTGAGCGTGCGCAGGGCTTGGGTCAGTCCACAGTGCCAGGGAAAGCCCACAGAGCCAGGGGAGAGTCCACAGAGCCAAGGAGAGTTTTTTTAATTAAAAAAAAATTTCAAACCCAGACCCGGAGCCCCCGTCTCATGACAGCACTAGGTCAGCACGGCAGCGTCTTCCCCGAGAAGACACCAGCAAACAGGCTCCTCTGACCCTAAACCAACACCAACAGGACCCTGGGGTCCACTGGGACCTACGCCTCAAGCGCAGGTCTGGGGGCTGGAAAGCGAGACTCCCCTCTCTCAGGGACTGGGCAGGGCGGCGGCTCGGCCAGGAGGAAGCCCCAGGGCCCTGCACACACCTTGCTGAGGCTGCTGCGGTCGCTGACGCTCTTGGTCAGCTGCTGGATTTCGGCCACCTGGTCAGCCAGCCGCTTCTGTTCGTTCAGCTTCTCGGCCAGAGTCTCCAGCTCCGTGAGGGCCAGCTGCAGCGAGAGCCTGTCGGGGTGGCCCCTGGGGGTGTTCTTCAACATGTCCTACGAGGGCCGGGGAGAGCTCGGCTGAGGACGCACCCCAACAGGCCCTCCCCGCCTGGGGTCAGCCGCGCCCTAGGCCGCCTGCGCAGACCAGGTCTGAAAGGAACCCAGCTTGCAGCCCGGACAGACGGTACTGGACATGCAAATAGCCACTGAATGAAAAGAATAAAATAAGCGCGTGGATCTCTCTGGGTACGCGCCCAGAAGGACTGAGGGCAGGGTCCCGAAGGGACACCAGTCCACGGCAGCCTCGTTCACAGGAGTCGGGATCAGGAGGATGAGTGTCCACCAGCGGGTACGCTGAGGAGCCAAATGCGGTCCACATTCAGAAAAGAACACCCTGACCCGGGCCACAGCAGGGGCGCACCCCGAGGACGGGCGCACCCTGAGGACGGGGCGCTAAGCGAACAAAGTCAGCCACGAAAATGATCCCCCCTCAGGAACTGCCGTCGGTGGGGGGAGGGCTGGGAATGATGGTGACAGGCTGGGAAAGGAAGAAGAGCAGGTTCTGGAGATGGCGGTGGCGGTGGCTACAGGACAGCGTGAAGGCCCTTAGTGACACTGAGCTACAGGCTTCACGTGGCTGAGATGGGGCAGTGTGTGAATGCGTGGTCAGCACTGGCCAGCTGTGGGGGGAGGCTGAGCCCCTCCCACGGCCCCACAGCTCTGCGGAGGGAGAAGGAAATGCCGTTGCGCCCTCAGCCTGCGCATCCCGGCAGCGGGGACAGCCCCCTGCTCTCAGGGCCCTGTGCAGGGCTGAGGCTCCCTCAGGTACTCTGGGCCCCTGCCAGGCCCAGGGCACTATGCACAGAGGGAGCGTCCTTCCGGCCCTGGGCAGATGCCAGGTCTGCTGCAGGAGCAGAGGTGAGCCAGGGGGTCAGGGACGAGAGCCCAGCCGGCCCCCCACCCCGTGAGGCTCCTCCGGCCCACGGCCACTCCCTGAGGGTCACTGGTGACCACAGCCCCAGAGGTACCTGAAGCAGGAGGATGAACTGCGGGAACCTCTGGATGGGTTTCACCATCAGCCCGTAGAGGGTGACGCGGTCCGGGCTGCACGCCTGCCGCCGCTGTAGGGGACAAGGCGTGTCCTTTGATGACCTTCTACAGGGAGATGCAGCGCCCTGGCACCCACTCATGGCCCCCAGACCCTGCTCAGTCCCAAGGCCTGGTCCACAGCCAGGGACCTCCCACCCCTCGTCCCTGCCGGTCCCACTCAGGGCACTAGAGGACTCCGTGGGTCTCTGAACTAAGGACAACACTGGGATCTCCGACCTTGGACTCGTGCGTCCGACTTCAGCAAGGAGTCGGACAACCCTTCCCCCCACTTGAACCCAAAGCAGAGCCGGACCAGGAGAAGGTGGCCAGGCTTACACGATGCTCCCAGTCCACGGCTCCATCCACCGGTCACCTAGTCCTAGCCTCAACCCCGGCGACCCACCGCTCCCCCACGGTCCTCTGCCCCCACTGACCCCAGCTCAAAACTCTCCAGGGCTCCCACTGCCTGAAACACCCGTCCTAGTCCCTGGACCTGCAAATCCAGAAGAGCCCAAACCAGACTGAGCCGGACCCCGGCCTCTCCTCGGACTCCCTGCCAGGAGCCCAGGCTCCCGGAAGCCAGAGACATTTCCCTTCCAGCCTCCTGCCCTGACCTTTGCCCCACGACCCCCACACCTGCAGCACCCTGTCCCACCACCCCCTGCCAGGACCTGTGGAAGCCTGGCCCCCCGGCTCTGCTGGATGGGGGCTCCGGCAGGCTGGGCCACCTGGGCCAACTCTACTCCCAGGGACGGCCAGGGAGCGCGGCCAGGGCCACGCAGGACCCTGAGGTTCCCAGCCCTCCCACCTCTACTCTCCTGTGTGACGCCCACAGTGGGGACCGTCCTTTTCTTCTGCAAAGGGGCAGCAGCATGACTCTGCACCTCCAGGCCAGGCCAGCAGGACTGGCCACAGGGAGGCCCCACAGCAGAGCACCTACTGAGGCTCAGGACGTGAAGGACCCACGTGACCACATAGGCTGCCCTCCAGACCCTCCACCTCCTCCTCGCCCTCCCTGGCACAGGAGGGACTTCTTCCCATGACAGTGGGGCCCCCAAGGGTCACACTGTGACACTGGGCACTCGAACACCCTCCCTCCTGAGCAAGCCCCTGCCCACGCCCTGGCAAGAGGGGCCCGGGCACCCTGGCCACCTTGAGGAACTCGAGGAACGCGGGCTTGGTGAGACAGGCCTTCTTGATGATGGACATGGCGCTGGTGAAGTTGTTCACGTAGTCGCTGTACACGTCCAGCACCATGGACTTGGAGAACTGCAGGGGGGCAGGGCCAGTCAGCAGGGAAGAGGTGGCAGCCAGCGCCCACCCCATGCTGTCTCAGGGCCATGCTTCAAGGGCACAGCCCATGTGACCCCAACAAGCCTTCAAGGTAAATGGGTCTGTCCCCCATTCCAGTGAGGAACAGGGCTCAGAGAGATAGAAACTGTCCCAGGCCACAGGGGCTGGGGGCCTTGGGTCCCTCCACAGGCAGAGGGAAGGACAGGAGGGGAGGGTGGGGACCTGACTTTTACTACATGCATCTCCACTAACCCCAACCCTAACTGTAAGGGACAGTGGCCCTGGCCCCCACCAGCAGTACACCCAGAGCCCCCTGGACCCACCCGGCCACCCAGGACGGCAGGTCTGTTGAGCAGATCCACAGTTTACAATGCCACTTTTTAAACCCAATGACCTACAACAGACCAAAGTGGAGCCCACGGACTTGAGCCTCGCTCCTCCCAGAATCCCGGGGGCCCTGCGATTTCAGTTTGGAGAGCCAGCCCCCCTCACGCCACAGATGGGGACCTGCCCGAGGCCACGTGGCGGGACCCTGACCAGGGCTCCTCACCCACCCTTGGGCCTCCTCCTGGGGCCAAGAGCACCATCTGGGCCAGGACTGACAGCAGTGGCAGGTCACCCAGTGCTTGGTGAGGGAGCCTGCCACCTGCCCAGAGGCTGCCCACCGTGGGCAGAGCAGAACCACGCCCCGGCACCACAGTCTGGCAGACCACTCTGAGGACACCCCAGGCACTTCAGGGTGTTGTACCCACTCCTGGATTAAGCCAGGAAGACTCGGGGACCCTGCCCACCTGACTCCACAAGGTGACAGGCAGAGGCTGGTGACCCTGCAGTCAGACTGGCTGTGGCTTTACCTAGCTGGGCCGGGGAAAGAGTGTGGGGACACCTACTGAGGCCACAAAAAGGTCCCCAATCTTCTCGGTGGAGTCCCATTCGGCCACGCGGGAGGACAGGGCGATCTGGAACATGGAGTGGCAGTGCAGGACCTCCTTCACGCGGAAGAACACCGCCTGACACTTGCGGGCGCTCAGCACCTTGGGCTCCGACTCCATCAGGGGGTCGCGGTAATCCTGGGGGCGGGCGGAGTGCCAAGTCAGCCCCCCCACCCCCTTCTGTGGCAACCCAGAGAGGACAGAGGGAACTGGGTGGACCACAGGCAAGCCTTCCCGCAGGGGGAGAGGCACCCTCGCTGCTCCCCGTCCTTCTAGAAGGTTCCATGAACACAGTACTCCTGGCCTCTGCCCGCCACACCCCGCGACTTCACTTGGGCTGTGAGCAGAAGTGTCTCCCACACACCACCCACCTCTGAGGAGCCCCAAGGCCGAGGCTGGTGGGGCTGGGGGCTCTGTCCCAGAGAGTGGGGAGGTCACAGCATCTCCTGGGGTCCCAGACCCAGCACCACTCTCTCCAGCCAGCTCCTGATGTCTGCACCTCACCCCGCCTGAGGCCTGGGCTCCCTCACTGTAGAGGGTGTCAGCGGCACCCTCCACCCCAACTGTTCCTCCCCGGGTGGCCTCTCTCTGACACCCCAGAAGATTCCTGGTCTTGGATTCAAATTGCCGACCAGGTCAGCACACCTTAGAGACGGGTCCCAAGCACCTTCTAGAGATCCCGGGCCCCATGTGAGAAGGAGGGGGCATCATACCCTGCTCTGTCTTGGGGAGCCCCAGGATGATGGGGAGACATGGCCTGGGGCCCACAGGCTCCCCAAGAGGCCAGGAAGACAGTCACTTCCAGGTGTGAAAGAGACCACAGGCTCTCAGCTCCCCAGAGCTGCTCTCAGGTCACCCAATCCCGACTCCTTCAAGACTCAGGGTACTGGTGTCCTGTCTGGAGTCCTGCTGTCCTCAGGATACATACAGCGCTGGCTCTGGGCCCCTTCCCCTCAAGGTCACTTGGTCCCCAACTGCCCCTCATGAGGTATCCCTTGGGGACCCTCCCTGCCCAGCCCCACCCCGGAGCCCAAGTCGCACCTGGAGTATCCGCTTCAGGGACTCCACGTAGCTGCCCTCGCTCTGCACGATGGAGCCCAGGATGTGCCTCCGGATCACCTGCTCAGGCCAAGCACAGTCAGCACTGGGGCACCGGCGCAGGGCCGGGGACGCAGGGGAGCAGCTATAGGACGAGGGTCCAACCCTCCCAGAGCCGCACCTGGGACCACTGGGGTCCGCAGGGCTGTGCTGCTTCTGCAGCCCAACCACCCAGACACCGGTCTGCCCAGGCTGTGGCCAGGGAGACGGGCAGGTCCCCAGGTGAGCGTCTGCCCGGCCTCTGCTTGCGCATATCCGGTATGCGGGGGTCACCACCTCTGCTTCAGGGGATAAGAGTGACCCCTGTTTTGGGAAACGCTAGCAGGGGAAGCTGGGATTTCAGCGCCCACCCTGGTTGCAGACGGAGCCTTGAGCAGCCCCTTTGCACAGGATGGTCCTTGGGGTGGCCTCCCTCAGCCGGGCCTCCACAGCCCCTTCCCCTTTCCCTCTTGCCATCCCCACTTGTCCTCAGCCTCCTCAGCACCCCGGGAAACACAGGGCAGTACTGCCTCCACCACAGATGACCAGACCCGTCAGACCCCGTGTGACCACGTCCCACACTCCTGGCTCTGGGGGACAGTAAAGTCACCTGGGGATCCTTAAAACATGCTGCTGCCTGGATCCCACCCAGACACTGTGACTCCTTTGGCACAGGCACCACCTGGGCTTTGCCTTAAAATCTGCCCAGGTGACACGGGTGCAGTGGCGCACACCTGTAACCCAGAGCACCTCGGGAGGCTGAGGCAGGAAGATCAAGTTCAAAGCCAGCCTTAGACCTGTCTCAAAATAATAAAAAAAAAAAAATCTGGGGATGTAGCCCAGTGGCAGAGCATGAGCACCCCAGGATCAACCCCCAGTGCCAAGGAAAAAAAATGTGCCCAGGTGACTGTTTCGTAGCAAAGCTGGGGTGGTACTCCCAAAAGGAGTCAGATATGGAGGGCATCCAGACGGGAGCCTGTCCACCCAGATCCAAGGCCGGGAGGGTGACCCTCACTCACCCCTACAGCTGTGCGGAGAGAGTCCATCAGGCTCCTCCTCCTGCTCCCACTCCACCCAGACAACTTCCTCAGCTTTGCCCGCTGCCCCGCCTACAGCCGAGGCCCAGGCTGGTCTACACAGCCCCAGCAGATGGACACGGCCCCTCAGCTGCATGTGGTGTCAACAGCCCCCAGGAGTCCCAGAGGCACCAGAGCAGAGTTCTGAACCCCAGCACCCAGATGCTGGGCCGAGTGGCTGGCTGGGGCCGGCTGTGCATCCTAAGCTCCTTCAGCAGCCTCCCTGGCCTCTGCCCACCAGAGGCCAGCAGGGACCCTGAGTCATGACAACCAAAAACATCTCCAGACATTGTCAAATGTCCCTTACAGGCAGAAATCACTCCCAGAGCCACAGGCTAGAGCCACCATAAAAGCCTGGTCCAGGAAACAGAAGGCTGCCGGGGAGCGAGTGGGGCCTGCTTGGAGGGCAGGAGGCCGCCATGGGAGGCTCAGCCCCGCCGGCTCCCAAAGCAACGCAGGTCATGGCTAGAGCCGGAGATGCCACCTCAAACGGTTCCAAAGTCAGGCAGGTAACACCAGAGTGGGAAGCTTGTGTACTGCCACGGACTGCCCAGTGATGGCCGGCAAGTGCCCCGAGAAGGAAGACACTCCCCTGTGCTCCTGCCAACGGCTACCCGCAGGAAGGTGGCCCCCGTGGTCTATCTTCCCAATTTTCAAGCAAGGCCAAGTGCTTTCCACCCACCAACCAGCAAATCCCTTGCACTGAGCTGCTGTCCAGCAAGTCGCAGCCTCAGGCCAACAGGCATCCTCCGCCCTACTTCATGGTGGGGGAGGAGACCGACTGGGCCGAGGTCCCTGAGCAAAACCACCCATCTGGCGTGGCACTTGAGAGGAGGACATCATCGGCCAAGCCACAGCGCCTGGTGGAAGCTGTGTCAACTCCAAAGGCCCATAATGCTAGGCAGCGGGCGGGGACCGTATCTGGGTCCCTG
The DNA here is from genome assembly GCF_964194105.1 of Spermophilus citellus. NCBI lineage: Eukaryota > Metazoa > Chordata > Mammalia > Rodentia > Sciuridae > Spermophilus > Spermophilus citellus. Next base: position 127,476,138 of record NC_138191.1, read on the forward strand.
AGATAAGACAGCCATCACCTTGGCCAGTTTTACTCAAGTTCTTCTTCAAACCAGTCAAGGACCTCTCTGGTGGCCACAGGGGAGGGGGCGCATTCCAAAGGCTAGTATCACCATATCCTAAACTCAGGGTGCAATCTGCAGGGTCCAATCTGGAAAGCCACCGGCTGAGAAGCCAGGAGTCCCCCACCAGCTGGGGCTCTGCCAAGAGTCCCCAGTTGTCACTTCCCCTTCAAGACCCAGACCAATAGTGGCCCCCGAGAGCAGCTGGGATCCCTCCTTCTCTCCCCTACAGACCTGCTGAGGGCTCAGGCCGTCCGGCATGGGACCCAGCTCTGGGGCTGGGGGCTTGATGTCCGTCACACTGACCTCCAGGAGCCCCATGTCCTCCTCTTCTGAGTCACCTGGAAAGTCACAGGCCAATGACACAGCTAAGCTGCGGACCGCATGCCCTGGTCAGACCTCAGACCAGCCCTGGACACAGGTCAGCAGCAGCAGGTTCCTGGCTCGGGGGCTGTGGTCGCCACTGCAGCCCGGGGCCCGGGGCTGCGCATCGGTGAACAAGTGGGCGGGGGGAGAAGAGCCACCAGCAGCCACACAAAGCAGGGTCCCACAGGACCCAGGCCTCAGATGAGCCCTGCCCGACACCATCCATGCTCAGACCTGGCCACTCTGGTCTGGCAAAGGCCAAGCCACCCATGTCCCCACCCGTGGGCACTAAAAATAGCTTTGCTCTGGACGCCCCAGGGAAGGGAATCTGCCTGAAGAGCGGGCAGCGGTCTGCACTGGCGTTAAAAAACTAACGCAGAAACCCAAGAAGGAAAAGTTCAACCCAAGTCTAACGAGGCTCCTGGGCTAGCGGGGGACAGAGGCCCAGCCCTCGACCCTCTTTGGCACTGGGAGATGGGACCCCTGCTGCTCAGCACTTCTGAAACCCTGTGGCCACAGAAGGTGGGTGCTGTCGGGAGGCAGGGAAGAAAAGGGAAGTGGCAGTGACCCCAGAGGCCCAAGGGAGCAGGGACACCCTGGCGGGCCTTACCTGAGCAGGAGATGGAGGAGGAGGAGGAGGAGGGACACCGGACAACGGCATGGGGGTGGGGGTGGCAGAGGCCCTCCTGCCGGGCCCACATGACGCCCTGGGCGCCACTCCGCACCCACCCCAGCCGTCGGCCCCGTGGCTTCCTCTTCCCCCACGCGCTGCTGGGTAACATTCTTGGCCTGCGGTCCGAGCCCTGCCCGGCTATTAATAACGCGCTGCTGGGAGGGCCACTCAGGAGAGGCTCGGGGTTAAAGGGCGGGGTGGGGAGGGCCCAGGGCCGGGAGAGTGTCCCAGAAACAGTGCCTGCCACGGCCCGTCCCCCTCTCACGGTGGCCAGTGCTTCCCAAGGGTGGAGGGGCGTGAACAGCATCCACGCCTGCCCCTCAGCAGCACGGCAGGCCCACGGGGGCTCAGCCCACGCTGTGGATGAGGAACCTGACACTCGGGAGGAACTGGGCAAGGTCACAGTGAGGAGGCCACAGGGCAGGGATGTGACCCAGGTCAGTGTGACACCGTCCTGGCACCAAATGCCTCTGCCAAGGCCGGCCTGCCACGCAGGGCTGTTCCCACACCACCCCGTCACCCTCGCCATGGCTCTGGAGAGGAGCCGTGAACGCCCCCCAGCAGAGGGGGTCACTGAGCAGGGGAGAGGAACGCAGGACTCCGCAGACGGCTCGAGCCCTGCCAGCTGTCCCAGCTCCACCGGGCGGCCTCCCCCCACCCCAGGACTGGCACCCCAGGGCTCTGCCCAGAGACCACGGCCCTCGGCCTCTGCCCTCACATTTCCTGTCTCCTGGCTTGCTGCCCCCAAAGGCAGCAGCTGGGTCCAGCTTGTCCCTGTCCCCCCAGTGCCTGGCAACATGGGCATCCCTGGGGCCTTCCCCAGTCCTAGAGCAAGGGGTGGGCTTCATGGGTAGGAGGGTAGCCGTGGGGAGTGACCAGGGCAGGGAGGATGGCCGAGACGGTAGGAGGGCAGGTGCATATGTGGGCAGGGGGCACCAAACCTGGCGGAGAAGCCTCAGCCTCCCACCCCGCAGCAAGTGTCCCGGGAAAAGCCCAGGGTGGGACACCGGGTGGCCCTGAGCCCGCCTCAGCACTACAGAAGACCCCTGCCAGCCACCAGGAGGCACCTGGGCACTCAGCCAGGCCAGGGGAGACCTCTGCGGGGCCCTCTCACCACCTGCCTCTGCCTCCCACTGCTGCCATGGGACTGGCTCCTGCAGCCACCCTCCCCGGCCCTTCCCACGTGGCAGCCCCGCCCCTCCACTGTACTAGAACCACAGCCCCCCAGGGCAGGACTGCCCCAGCCTGTGCACACTGTCCCAAGACCTGGGGACAGCTCCCAGCACACAGCAGGAGCCTCAAAAACCCACGAATGACAAGTGACCAAGGGCCCCACCCATCCCTAGAGCCCTGCTGACCTCCTCCTGCTGACCTGGCCCTGACGCTCACCCCACCAGCCAACCCTTCCGAGCCTGGGTTCCCTCGCCAGTCCCTGAGCACCCTGGGACCTGCTCCTTGGGTGTTTACAGGGGTTAAGTGAGGAACCGCCAAGCTTCTAGGTCAGCACCTGGCACCCAGCAAGTCCTCAGCCTCCCCTCCCCTCCTGTGGCACCCCCCCATGATGGGCCTCCCCTCCCCCACCTTTCACCACCCCCATCCCCTCTCCTCCTCACACCCCAGCACCCCAGTGCCACCCCCCATTTACATGCCTGTCCCCCAGCTGCACCAGGAGCCCCTGGGGGAACACTGTTAAATTCACCTCAGGGTCCCTCAGGTGGCATGGGACAGGGCACGTAGTAGGTGTTCAATAAATAATACTGGGTGGAGACTGGCGGACAGGTAAAGGGACGAGCAGAGACAGAGATGGGTGAGGCCCAGTGAGCCAGGGGACAGGAGGCCAAGACACCCTGACAAAGAGCCCAGGTCAGGACGCTGAAGGGGGCCCAGCTCTCCCAGAAGAGTGGGCAGCAAGTGGAGACTGACAGGGACACTGGGCATCCAGTCAGACACCCAGGGGCACCCCACCCATTGAGCCCTCCCCCTCCCCCGGTACAGAGCTGGCACCTGACCCTGGCTGCACGGCCTCACCGAGGACATCTTTCCTGTGTAGAAAGGAGACTTTGCGCATGACAGCCATCCGCGTCTTCTCCAGGCCGTCCTTGGTCCCGCTCTTGGCGGCCTTCATGAGCTGGGTCATCTGAGCAAAGGCAGAGTGGCTCATCAGAGGCCGAGGACCTGGACACCTGCCGCCAAGGGCTGCCAGTCCCACTGGACCTCAGCCTGGCTGCAGACACCAGGACCACCCGACCACCCACTCCCAGGTGAGTGCACAGCAGAGGTCAGGAGAGAATGGAGGCCAGCAGATGCGCTCAAGGCCCGAGGGTTTCCCTGTGGGCAAGGGGAGGTCCTACCCCACCGTTTCCTTCAGAGCCAACTACACCAACAGGTGCCGAATTAAGGAGTGCACACCTGTGATTCCAGCTACCCGTGAGGCTAAGGTAAGAGGATCGCAAATTCGAGGCCAGCCTCAGCAATTTAGCAAGACTGTCTCAAAGTAAAAAAAATGTAAAGGGCTGGGGTGGAGCTCAGAGGCACAGCAATTGCCTGGCACGTGCAAGACCCTGGGTTTAATCCAGTGCTACAAAAAAAAAGAAAGATTAAGGAGACAGTGTGGCAGGGAGAGGCTGGCATCCTGGTCTGGCTTCAGATCCCTTCTCGGCACTCCCAACAAGCGAGCCTCGGTGTCCCCGGACAGCCCGGAGGCAGTGGCCAGACCCACCCACCAGGGTCAGCAAGACCAAGCAGCCGGCTGGGCAGGCCCTGCAGAGCTGACCCGCCACGCAGGCATGGGCTTGCTGCAGGGGCCACCGGGAAGAGGTGCACACAGGTGAGGGACCATCCCTTGCCCCCCACGGCCAAGGTCCTTTCTGAGCCGCTGCCTGGGAGAAAGCGGAAGTTGCCAGAGAGCAGGACGCAGCTGCCTGGTAGACGCCAGCCTGGCGAGCTGAGCAGGCATGAGGCGCAGGAAGCACATGCCCAGGACAGGAAGCAGGCGCCCGCTGTCCCCGCGCCGCCTCCATTCCCTCTCACCTCACCCAGCCCAGCCCTGGCACCTTCTGCACCACCAACCAGCACCAGCCACCTGGGCTCTCTGCAGCAAGGACAGACTCTACTGCCAGCACGGGCCACAGATGGCCCTGAGCCCTCGGGATGTCCTGAGACCTGGGTCACTGATCACGCCTCACGTAACCAATCCCAGCCTAACAGCTACGTGGCCATCAAGGAGGCCTCTCCTGACTCTGCCCAGAGGGAGCAGAGCTGACCCCATCCTCCCTGTCCTCCTGGCCACAGGCTTCGCAGGGGTCTGGGTGAGGAGGGCTTGCTAAGAAGCCCGGGCAGTGCACAAGAGGCAGGGTGGTGGCTTCCCACAAGCAAGGCTGGCGTTCTAGAAACTACCCACGGGGAAAAGGGAAGTGGGCCTAGCCCTCCCCGCGCCTGTGGGGCACAATTCCTGCCCTCTCAGCTGGAGTGGCCATAGCGCCCTGGAGAGGCCAGAGAGGGAACAGGGTTGACCCCGGGAAGCGCGGTTGGTCTCCTAGGGTACGTCCTCTCTGGGGCCACGCACCCCCAGTGCCTGTTCTGGTGGAAAGCCATGGGGCATTCTGGGGACCCGCCACAGGGGTCTTGGGGGCTCATCTGAGGCCCTGCCCTTGGAGAGGAAGAGCAGCAGGCACACGCCCCAGAAGGCTCCGGGGACCAGGTGATCAGTCTGCAGGGTGCTCCATGGCCCCTCAGCCAGGGGCAGGGGCTGGGAAATGCACCTGTCCCTGGGTCTGCCCTCCACGGCTCCTGGCTCCTCGGGGCCTCTGCGTCCTGGAGGTTGAACCTGCGGGGCCTGGGTCTAGGCTGGGGGAGGGTGGGTACTACGGCCCCGTTCCTCTTCCTCCCAGGGCTGGGCTCGGATGACGTGGGGTACAGGAGGGACACACTCAGGGGTTGGTGCCTGGCAGGCCCAGCTGGAGGCCCAGCTCTGCCACCAACTGCCAGTAGGACCAGCGGTCACCACTTTACTCGCCTCAGGTGCAGTGATGGCAGAAAGACGGCTGCCCCCAGGGTGCAAGGGACAGGACGGTCAGTCTGAGGTACATGAGGGAACAGCGGTGGCCACCATCCACTGCTGTCTTGGAGCCGAGCACCCTACAGACCTGATCACCAGGGGCCACTCCTCCCGACACCCGTTTCACAGGCAAGAAACCCAAGGTCCAGAGGGGCCATGAGGCCTGCCAGGACCACAGAGAGAGAAAGTGGCAGGACTGGGATTTGAACCCAGGTCTGCAGGCCTCGAAAGCCAGTGATGGCCACCAGGCCACACAGCGAGCCTCACTCGAGAGCAGCTACTAACACAATGTCACCTAGAAGCCCAGGTCCTGCCTGAGGGGGCTGCAGTTTCTCCCACAGACTTCCTCCCCTGGGCCTCTCGGAGCATCCTGGAGGGGCGGTACAATGTCACCCCGCTAGATTCCTCCAGGTGTTACCCAACCCGCCCACCGTGGTCACTAAGTACTGCAGAACCAGCACCAGGCCAAACTCAGGAGTGTGTGTTTTAACCAAAGGCCTCGGGTGAGTCTGGGAGTCTGCAAACCTCCCGGGTTCCTGTGGGCATTAGCATCTCGGGTGAAGAAGGGAAGGTGCAGCAGAGTCGCAGAGGGACGGCTGGCCTCGGGCACTGCCCCTCGCAGGACAGGTGGAATGCAGCCAGGCGCCAGGGCTGGTGCAGCGGAAAGGCTCCATGGGTGGCCGCAGCTCGCGAGGGCCCCTCCAGCCAGGGCGGGGCGGACAGACGGACAGTACCTTACAATCGTACTTGTGCTTCAGCTCCTGCATGTCTCTCCCCCCAACTCTTAAAGCCAAGATGTCCCTCTTAGTCCTGGCGTATCTCTCCTTTAGCCTAGTCAGGTCTGGAGACAGCTGGAGCGCAAGCGGCAGGCAGAGGAGAGCAGGCGGGAGGAGCAGGCGGGACAGGAGGGACAAACAGACACAGGAGAGAGGAGACTCAGTCAAGTGAGGCGGACAAAGGGCAGGCGGGACAGCACCCGGTGGGCAGCTGGGTCGGTCCCGCTGGGGTCTGCCCAGCAGCGTCCAGGCCAATGTGCGGGGGTCTCTGCGCAGGGGGTCCGGCCGCTGGGGAGCAGGGCAGGGTGGGAAGGAGCCCAGGTTCCCCTCTCTGGGGAAGGGGACTGTTCTGGGGACCAGGGCATCTCCCCCAGCCTGGGCCCGTGTAGGGCTTGTAACTAGAGGTTCCTGGCACATTCGTGAGGAGGACTTAACGGCAGGGCAGGAGCGTCAGTGGACACGTAGGCCAAAGCACAGAAAGATGGATGAGTGGGCGGGGGATGGCTGGACGGATGGGTGGACGACAGACAGACACTGGGTAGATGATGAATGGACAGGCCATCGGATGGGTTTGGTCTGGTGACTGTACAGCTGGGCAAGTGGAGAGATGGACAGAGGAGGTCATCAGAGGATGTGAACAGGTGCTGGGCAGTGCCTAACAGCCAGTTCTCCAGGAAGAAGAGCCCTGTGGGCGGCACTGCACTTGAGTACCCTCCCACCTGGGCCAACTGACTTCCACAGCGACCGAGAACGTGGGCTAAACAGAGATGCGGCCGCAGTGCGGGGGTTCCCGTGAGCAGCACTGCAGCCCCGCAGCCCTGGAGGACGCTGGCTGCACAGGAGGGCAGGCGGGCGGGCGGGGACTGGCTTACAGACACCCCCCATGATGATGGACAGAAAGGGAGACACACATTCAAATGCGTGAGCTGTGTAAGCAAGAGGGACACTGAGTACAGTACACAGACGACCAACACGGATAACAGACACGTAGAAGGTTCTAGAATGTCAGCTCTGGGGGCCGCAGGTCTACATGCAAATTGTGGCTCCCACTTGCTGGCTGGAAAGGTCTCTTTCCCTCTCCAAGTTGCAGCTTGTATGCTGGTAAAATGCACATAAGAGGCCATGAGAACAGCCCACTGGGCCGTAGGGTCATTGAGATAATAGCTCACAGAGAAAATTAAGTGTAAAGCCCAAAATTTAGTAAGTAGCCAGAAAACAAATGCCAACATTATTCTATTTTTAAAATTATGAGTGATCAGTATTTGTTAAGTGGATGGGAGGATAGATGGATGGACAGATGGGTGGATGGGTGGATGAAGAGATGGACAGAGAGATGGCTGAGGTGTTTTATCCATATGTGATGCTGAGTTTTGGCTCTACCATTTACTGGCTGTGTGACCCTAAGCCCATCACTAACCTCTCTGAGCTTAAGTCACATATGTTTTCTGAACAACAAAATGAGAATCTTCATAATAGTGACCACCCTAGGGTAGTAGGAATATCTAGTGGAACTGCTTTTGAACTGTTCTGCACTGGGTAAATGGTCTCTATTATACAAGTATTAGGACAGGGATCCTGTGACAGTGACCCAGAATCCTGAATTCCTCTATAAATAAGCTCAACCTTATAAAGCCACAAATCCCCTCGGCCTTCTGGCGCCCCTCGCCTCTCAGAGCCTGAGGAGCTAGGAAATGTGAAGGGTCAGAGGTCACGTGCCCACGTCAGAGCAGGGTGTGCACTGGGTGCTGGGACCATCTGCCCATCCTGCAGGCCCTGCCCTGCTGGGTCACGGTGACCTTGGTGATGGGAGGTCGCAGGAGGAAAGTGGATCCACCAGTGGAAGGATCCCCCCCACCACGGGTGGCAGCCAGCAGCATGACCGTGGACCTACAGGACAGTGGCTGCTCACCCTGGACCAGGTCCCTCTGACGAGGCCAACTGCAGACCCCTGGGCCACTTTCTCTGGTGAAGCCCACCTGCCTGGGGCTGGCCCCTCAGCACAGCTGACAGAGGGGCTGGACTGGCTCTCCTGTGGCAGACTGAGTGCCAAGGCCACGGTCAGACTCCCAGGACGGGACCGCACTGTCCCTCACACCTGCCGCCTCGCTCGCCTCTGCCCTCGGCACGCAGCAAGCAGCTGGCGGGAGCAAGCGCGGCCGTGCAGCCAGGAGCAGGCGTGCCCACAGCACCAGGCCCAGCAGGGCTCAGCAGTCACCCAGGCAGAAGTGACACCAGAGCAAAAGCCCCTCCACACCCTCCCACCTCCCGAGGTCACCACTGGTCAGGCAGTAGGCGGGCCTTGGCCCAGAGCCAGACAAAAAGCCCTCGAGTTGGGACCCCAAGAACTGTCCCAGGTTCCCCTCTAGAGGGTCCGAAGCCCCCCGGGGAGGGTGTGAGAGGCACACAGACCCCACCCCAGGGCCCGTGAGGTTCGGCCCAGCCCAGCGATTCTCAAAGTGCACTGTGGGCAGAGCGCGGGTTAGAAGGCAGGGGCAGACCCCAGAGAGGAGGCCCAGCACGGGGTCCCACCGATCCTAACGCCCTGCAGGCCTGAGGACCAGCACCGAGAGCCTGAAGCTGCCTCTCCGTCCCTTTCCCTCGGAGAAAGAGACAGAGTTTGGGGGTGACCTGGAGAAGAGGGGGGTCCTCTGGGGGCCGAGAATCAGGCCCATAGCTCCAGAGTCCGCTGGTCACCACTAAGAGCAGGAGAGAGACCCATGGGTTCTGCCCTCCTGCAGAGACGGCCCAGGGGGCGGGGCTTCATAGCCCGAGTGTCCTGCCCCAGGGCAGAGCGTCCTGCCCCTTCTCAGAACACAGAGCAGACTGGGCCTCCTGGGCTTCTTCCTGGGCCGCCCTCTGTCCTATGAGAAGCCTCATGGTCAGGCCCACAGCTCCCCACCCAGGTCAGGCGTGTGGCCAGGCGTGTGGCCACGCTGTACGCAGCACATTTACAAGGAGTTTCTGTCTTCATTTTTGACAAATTGGTTTACAACTGGTGACTTCTTCTAAACCATGAAGGGTCATTGAGTCTGGGTCAGGTCTGCCTGTCTCCATGTCCCCCAGCTACACCTGAAGTAGGGACCTGGCACACAGTGGGGTCAAAACACGTCACTTTATGGTCAGCGAGCCACCAGGGCATTTTCTGTGGCCCAGCCCTGAAGGCCTAGCCCTGAGAACCCTGGGGCTCAGACAGGTCCCCTCAGCCCCCGGCTTGCTTAGGCCTTGGGAGTGTGTCCTGGGCCGAGGGAAGGCTGCCTGGAGCCTGCGGGGACCTGGAGGGACCCACACCTCAGGAGTGGGCAGGAAGCCTTCGGGGGCTGCAGACACGGCCTGAGCGGCCCGATCCCAGCTGCCTGGCCCTGCTCTGGGCCCTGCCTGCCTCCAAGGACTGGCCCCCAGAGGGGCCTCTCCTGCCTGTCGGTCATTTCAGAAGGAGCCTGCGGGGGGCCTGTCACCTCTGGCCAGCAGGTTGCAAGAAGCTGCTTCCACTAAGCTGCATGTCTCAGAGCCGCCGTCTGGTGGCCTCCACAGAGCCATGTGGGACGCACAGGCGGGTCGGCTCCCTCTGGGCTTTAGTGGCTCCCTCCGGGACATAGGCAGGAGGAGCCCCGTCCCACAGACACCACAGCAGCCCTGATGCCATGTGAGAGGCCATGGAAAGGAGATTCCAGGTAGCTCTGACGCAGCCACCTGTTTACTCCCAGGACACAGTGTGCAGTGTGGCCCTAAGGACTGACCTCAGAAAGCACCCTGTAGGGCAGGGAGACCACTGATTGGTCCCAGAGCCAACTCCAGCCAGCCACGGAACTACCTGGAGCCTTGGGCTGAGCATGACTCTGAAGTCCACTCTGGGCCCTGAGTATGAACTGGCTGGGTGGGCACAGGAAAGGTGGGGGTGGCCCTGGGCCAGCACTGACCACAACCACCCCAGCTCTGAGGTTTCCCACAGCCAAAGAGCAAGGCCTAGGGATCAGCTGCTCGGGGACGGCCTGGGCCGCTTGTTCTCAGCGTTCATTCCCAGGAAATGCTGATCTAGACCCTGGTCCTCGTCCTCACTTCCCATTTACCCCCTCCCTGAAGGGGTCTGGGTGCCCTGACCTTGAGAGGCACTCCCCGGACCCCTCACCTTGGGCTGGAAGGACACTCGGTGCTTGGCGGGTTCCACCTCCGGCTTGGCCTCCTCCCCGGAGTCCTCGCTGTAGCTCTCAAACTCACTGGAGCTCCAGCCTAGGTCCTCGGCCTCCCGAGGCGCCCTGTCCCGGTGCACGTCTTCACAGAGCAGGCTCTTGTCCACCCCTGGGGCAGGGACAGGGCTGGTGAGCCCAGGCCAGGAGGACAGGCACACCAGCTCGGCCCCAAGCCCACTCTCTGAGCCCAGGCAGATGGCGGTGGAAGGCAGGGCAGGGGAGGGGAGGGCACTGTGGATGAGGGGGCCCCGGCCTGGCCTTGTCCCTTTCCTCAGCCATAAAATGAAGGGGACGCCAATACGTCATCAACGAGGACCTGAGAAAATGAGGCAACTCCAAGAAACACACCAGACACACGAGAAGCTCGAGAACTCCTCCTAACACCCCAGCTGCTCGGCGCCCAGGGCCCATTCAGGGCCTCCTGGGCATCTTCTGGCAGAAGACCTCAGGGTCCTGTCCTAACTCAGGCCCTCCGCATCCTGGAGACACTATGGAGACTTGGGGGGCATTAAATGAGAGAGCGTGGGAAAAACCTGGTCCTCCACAAACGTCCTGTCCTGCCCTTCAGTGGGATCCCTCATCCCAAACCCGAGTTCCCACATGGGCCCAGAATGGTCCCGTAGGGGCCACGCTTGGCCCAGAGACTAGGAGCATTCCCAGGATGGTCCAGTAGGGGGCGATCTGGCCCAGAGTCCAGGAGTGTTCCCCTGTCTTCCAAAGTCCCATGGGAAATGCCTTAGTCTGAAAACTTGAGGACAAGAACTGAGATCCCCCCCTCTGAAGGGACAGAACCCACCAGAGCCAGAGTCTTGGGGTCCTTGTCAAGTCAGGTGTCCTGAGCCAGAGGCCAAGCTCCAGCCCCCGCCCACCACAGGGAGGCCTTGGGCAGGCCCCTTGGCAGCCTGAGCTTCGCTTCCTCCTGTTACCTTGAGAAGACCCAGCTGAGGCTGGACTCCAAACGGTGCCTGAAGTTGAAATGCTTTTGCAGGCACAGAAGACCACTCTGAGACCATGCTGCAGAGCAGGGGCAGTGCCATCAGAGACCTCCCTGCCAGGGGGACGGCAAGCTGTGGGCGGGCAAACAGGACACCAGCCAAGAGCTGGGCCTCGGGGTTAGCACCCAGCAGGAGCTGCCAACCTCGTGTGTGGGCTCCGGGTGGGCTGGGTGCCACATGGTGACCAGAGACCCCAGTTCTACCCCGCAGGAAAGTTGGGGAGAGGGGGAAGAGATCATCAGCAAGGAAGAAAATGGGTCCATGGAGCCCCTGTGGGAGAAGGTGACTCAGGACCAGGCAAAGATAACAAAGGCTCATGTCTCCAGAGATGGAGCAGCTGGTGGGCAGGCTGTGGCCTTCTGAGGGCTGAGACGGCTGCTGTGGTGCCACAGCTACTGGAACAGTAGCTGGAACCCCAGCTACTCAGGAGGCTAAGACAGGAGGACTGCAAGTTCAAGGACAGCCTCAGCAACTTAGCAAGACCCTGTCTCAAAACAAAATAAAAAGGTCTGGGGATGTGGCTCTTCTATGTGCACAAGGCCTTGGGTTCCATCTCCAGCAACACAAAAAAAAAGAAAGAAAGAAAGAAAAAAAAAAAAAAAGGCTGGGTTCTGCAGAGTCAGGGCCGGGACATGAGGAACAACGTGATGGCATCGAGGTCTGCACTTCACAGGCCTGACTGCCGCCTCCTACAGCCCTCCTGTCGGCAGCCTGTGGTCAGCAGCAAGACCACCAGGCCTCTGTCCTTTCAGGCGGCCTTCTGCCAGGACCCCACCATCCCCGGTGACCCTGGAGCTCATTTAGAAAGGCCCTCTCCAGGGGAGACAGAGCTGCGGGACCCTGGGCCCACCCCTCAGGCTCTAGGGAGCTCACGGGGCCCCAGCTTCCTCGGCCTCTGCCTCTGCCAACTCTGAGGATTCCAAAGCGCTCGCCACCCCCCGCTCAGTATGCTACCTCACCTCCTGGAACCGCATCCAAATAATACCCTGAGGACAGGGACATTATTAGCCCCTTGGCACAGATGGGTCAACCTAAGGCCCAGAAAAGGAAGTTCCCAGGATGGCCCATCCCAAAGGCCAGAGTTGAGACACTTTTTAAGGCAAGGCCTAAAGGCTCAGGGTTCTGTGCTCCAACCAGCGGCCAAGTCTGGATTTGAACCCAGGCCTGTGTGTCTCTGCCACAGGTACGGCCTGCACCTCGGCTACAGCCTCTCTCCCCCGCTCCCCAGCTCCCAGGCAGATGTCACAGAGCCAGCAGCCGCCCTGTGCACACAGCATCTTCCTGGGGGCCAGGCCCTGGCCGAGCTCTCTGCAGCCTGACTCACGGGATCCTCCCACATGGTCCCCACACACCCGCCCACCTGGGTCTACCCCGAGCATGGAGCAGGGCCATGGCCAGCTTCAGCTGCATTACCCTTGGGTGTAACAGGCTGTCTTGTTCCCCACAGCCCTGGGAAGCCTGAGAGAGCACCCCCTTTCCTGAGGCTCAGAGGGGCGAGATGGCCTTCCCAGGGACCCACAGCCAGAGCATCATCCTGCCCAGGACAGCCTGCCTAGCCAGCCTGGCCACGCCTGAGGCCACACCCAGACTCTGCCTGACCACCTACAGGGTGTGACAGACAAGAAGGAGGGCACCAGGCTGGGGGCATGGAAGGAGCCGGAAGGAGAAGCCCCTCCCAACCCCAGGGAGGCAGGAAAGCCCAGAGGAGACCATACCAGGCTGATGGGCATCCGGACCCTCACAGGGGACGTCGTCGTAGATCACATCTTCTTCCAGGGCAGGGAAGGTGAACCGGTCGACTGGGAGAGAAGGAGAGCGCCACGAGGGCTCAGCCTCCCGGAAGGCAGCTGACCAGCTGACCCCGAGCAGCCCCACAGGACCCTCCCGGTGACCACCAGCCCCACCTGCCTCCTGCCACCCTCAGGCCTGCGCACCTGGCTGACCTACAGGGAGCCTGCCCTTCCCCCCTGGGAGGCCCCTCCCCCACAGCAGAGCGGGGACTGGAAACCAGCCCCCAGGAAGCCGGGCTGCGGGGGCTCCACCCCAGTCCCAGGCCCTGCCGGTGGACACAGCACCACCAAGCCCATGCAGCCCTGGGGTGCCCACGTCGCTGTCAGCCCAGAGACTACAGGACGGACCCAGACTGTCCTGCAGCAGGTGTCAGGGACACTCACTGCGACGGGAGCTCTTCCGCTTCCAGCTGGAGCGCCGGACCCCAGAGAAGGCTGCTTCCACGGTGTCCCCATTGTGCACCGCAGCCGGCACCCTGGGTGGAGAGGAGGACGGTGAGCCAGGGACCGGCCCAGCAGGCCTCACTAGGCAGGCAGGGCAGGCGACTGGCAAGGGCGGCTTCAGCCAGGCCACCAGGGAGGCTTGCAGCTGGGCTGGCCCCGGACAGCCACCTCCCCTTTAGGTTTCCTCATCTTCAGCAGGTGCACAAGACCCGCCCGCAGCTTAGAAAAGCACAAAGACAGAAGTTCACGGTCCTAAGCACCAAGCACTGGCCCTCTGTTAGGTACCAAGCATGGCCCTCTGTGTTAGGTCCCAACCCTGGTTCTCTGTGTTAGGTCCCAAGCATGGCCCTGTGTTAGGTCCCAAGCCCTGGTTCTCTGTGTTAGGTCCCAAGCACTGGCCCTCTGTTAGGTCCCAACCCTAGTCCTCTGTGTTAGGTCCCAGCCCTGGCCCTCTGTTAGGTCCCAACCCTGGTCGTCTGTGTTAGGTCCCAGCCCTGGTCCTCTGTATTAGGTCCCAAGCATGGCCCTCTGTTAGGTCCCAGCCCTGGTCCTCTGTGTTAGGTCCCAAGCCCTGGTTCTCTGTGTTAGGTCCCAAACCCTGGTTCTCTGTGTTAGGTCCCAAGCCCTAGTTCTCTGTGTTAGGTCCCAAGCCCTGGTTCTCCGTGTTAGGTCCCAGCCCTGGTCCTCTGTTAGGTCCCAACCCTGGTCGTCTGTGTTAGGTCCCAGCCCTGGTCCTCTGTATTAGGTCCCAAGCATGGCCCTCTGTTAGGTCCCAGCCCTGGTCCTCTGTGTTAGGTCCCAAGCCCTGGTTCTCTGTGTTAGGTCCCAAACCCTGGTTCTCTGTGTTAGGTCCCAAGCCCTAGTTCTCTGTGTTAGGTCCCAAGCCCTGGTTCTCCGTGTTAGGTCCCAGCCCTGGTCCTCTGTGTTAGGTCCCAGCCCTGGTCCTCTGTGTTAGGTCCCAGCCCTGGTCCTCTGTTAGGTCCCAGCCCTGGTCCTCTGTATTAGGTCCCAAGCATGGCCCTCTGTTAGGTCCCAGCCCTGGTCCTCTGTGTTAGGTCCCAAGCCCTGGTTCTCTGTGTTAGGTCCCAAACCCTGGTTCTCTGTGTTAGGTCCCAAGCCCTAGTTCTCTGTGTTAGGTCCCAAGCCCTGGTTCTCCGTGTTAGGTCCCAGCCCTGGTCCTCTGTGTTAGGTCCCAGCCCTGGTCCTCTGTGTTAGGTCCCAGCCCTGGTCCTCTGTGTTAGGTCCCAGCCCTGGTCCTCTGTGTTAGGTCCCAACCCTGGCCCTCTGTTAGGTCCCAGCCCTGGTCCTCTGTGTTAGGTCCCAGCCCTGGTCCTCTGTGTTAGGTCCCAGCCCTGGTCCTCTGTGTTAGGTCCCAAGCATGGCCCTCTGTTAGGTCCCAGCCCTGGTCCTCTGTGTTAGGTCCCAAGCCCTGGTTCTCTGTGTTAGGTCCCAAACCCTGGTTCTCTGTGTTAGGTCCCAAGCCCTGGTTCTCTGTGTTAGGTCCCAAGCCCTGGTTCTCTGTGTTAGGTCCCAGCCCTGGTTCTCTGTGTTAGGTCTCAAGCCCTGGTCCTCTGTGTTAGGTCTCAAGCCCTGGTCCTGTGTTAGGTCCCAGCCCTGGTCCTCTGTGTTAGGTCCCAGCCCTGGTCCTCTGTGTTAGGTCCCAGCCCTGGTCCTCTGTGTTAGGTCCCAGCCCTGGTTCTCTGTATTAGGTCCCAAGCCCTGGTCCTCTGTGTTAGGTCCCAAGCCCTGGTCCTCTGTGTTAGGTCCCAGCCCTGGTTCTCTGTGTTAGGTCCCAAGCCCTGGTTCTCTGTGTTAGGTCCCAAGCCCTGGTCCTCTGTTAGGTCCCAGCCCTGGTCCTCTGTTAGGTCCCAGCCCTGGTCCTCTGTGTTAGGTCCCAGCCCTGGTCCTCTGTGTTAAGTCCCAAGCCCTGGTCCTCTGTGTTAGGTCCCAGCCCTGGTCCTCTGTGTTAGGTCCCAGCCCTGGTCCTCTGTGTTAGGTCCCAGCCCTGGTCCTCTGTGTTAGGTCCCAAGCCCTGGTTCTCTGTGTTAGGTCCCAAGCTCTGGTTCTCTGTGTTAGGTCCCAAGCATCGCCCTCTGTGCGAGGAGCATCTTCCCTCCAGGTCCCACAGGACACCCCTGCCTCCAGCTCTCGCAGGACTCCAGAACTTTGAAACCTACACATGGAGGGAGAGCTCAACACCCACCCCTGAGGGGACCAGCGACGGCTTTCCAAGGGCAGACAACCAAACGGAGTGTGGAGAAGGCGGCCAGGGCCATCTGACCCGGCCATTGAGGCAGCATCTCCAGGGACGCCCACGGGGCCGCCTGCTCCTGAAGAGGCGGGCGCCTCCCGTCCACGGCACCTCCACCCTGAACCCACATCCTGTCTAGTCGTGAGAGGAACACCAGGCAAACCAGCACCAGGGGCTGCCTACGAACACCTGGGCTCGCTCCGCATGGAGGCCAAGCAGGAGAAGCACCTCAGCTGGGGGCCTGGGGAGAGGGGACCCTGGAACCCACGTGGGCCCTTGGCCGGATCCTGGCACGTGGAAACCCTGGAGGGAGCAGCGGAAGTCAGGGGCTTGTGGGCAGCAGCGAGCCGGCCTGCTTTCCTAGTTTGGGTGACCATACCTGGGACACGGCAGGGGTTAACGGTGGGGACCTGGTGAGGGGTACACAATGAATGGCCTCCACAACGTTTCTTAAATCTAAAGTCATTCAAGAGGAAGGATTTAGGCTGTTGGGCACCTACTGCGAGCCAGGCCCCTTGCTCCCCTCCCAGCAGCCCCACTTTGAGGGTGGGAGTGGCAGAGCTAGGCCATGACACCAGCTTGCCTGGCTCCAAGCTGGGCACTTGCCACCACACCCACTGCCTCCCAGGTAATCCAGTGCCGTCGGCTGTGAAGGACTTCCCAGGTGCCGTCCAGCACGGTGGCTACCAGCCACGTGTAACCACTGAGCACTTGAAACGTGAAGGGGCTGAACTCTTACTTTAATTTAACTTTAGGTTAAATTTCATTCTGGATGGCCACTTGAGGCTGGCTGCCACCCATCTGGGCAGAGTGGGTCTCAGTCACCTGCACTATTGGAGATCCAAGCGTCAGCTCGTACCAGAAATGAGCAGTGTTGTCCCAGGGTGAGGGTGACAGCACAACAAGGAGAGTGTGACCTCAGGTCGAGGGTCGGCAGGGGGCAGGTCTGTCCAGAACAGGAGTGGGAGCTGCTCTAGGGAGTGGCCAGAGCCCTGATCTCTAGCAGCTACTTCCCTGAGCCGCCGACACCTGCAGGGGCACCCAAAGGTGCTGAAGCCCTGCTGCTCAGAAGAGCTCAGCCAGGCTTAGGGGGCACTGGGGACCACCCATGGACCCTCCTTGCTTCAACACTTAACCATGAACAGCAGGGACCCGGGACGCTTATAGAGAGTCACGTGGGTGTTGTAGAACGCAGGTCCCATGGAAATGTCACCATACGTAATAGAGGGAAAAACTTGGTGAGCCACGAAACAGCAAGTGCAGGAAAGCCACAGCTCCGTAAAAAGAAAAAAATAACAACAACTGTCCCCTGGACACGGGCACAGAGGCCTCAGACAGAGACCCCAGAGGAGGGAGCAAAGCCGCCGCCCATCACATTCTGACTTCCTGATTTTTCCAGAGTAAATATGTCTGACTTTTACAGAAAGGAAGAAGAGCAGGGAGGGCCGCAGGGAGGGAAGAAGGAAACGTACCTCAGGTCAGCTCGGGAGGGACTGACCAGGCGCCGGGGTGTGGCTCGGGAGTAGAGCCAGGGCTTGGCATGCCCAAGGGAGGCCCTGGGCTCAATCCCCAGCCCCGTGACAATAAAAATTAACAAGAAGAACGGGTTGGACATCCCGGGGTCCCTTGTACCCAGAGTCTGCCTTGGACAGAGCTGCATGCTGTTCAAGCCTCGCTTGCTTTGGGGACAGTGACATCAAGACACTCCATGACCAAGCATGGGGTCCTTTCCATCTCAGTCTTCCTCCCTGCAGCTGCCCCAGGTGGGTCTGCACTCTCCTCTTTATGGAGGGGAAACCAAGGCTTAGGCAGGTGCCCAAGGCTCTGGAGGACTCCCGCATCCCTTGGCTCACGGTCTGTCCTCCACCTCCAGAGCTCGCGGGTAGCCCCTTTCCACCTCTCGAACTCTGACCTCCTGCCTCCCTCTTAGGAGGGCCCTGGTGAGGACACCAGGCCCATTCAGAGAAGCCAGAATCATCCCCATCTCAGGATCGGTCCCTTAAATCACACCTGCGAAGTCCCTTTGCCACTGCATGGCAGGTTCTGGGGATTAGGAGATGACAGCTCTGGGGTGGCAGCCGCTGTCCTGCCTGCCAAAGTGGTCATGAGACGGTGTGGGCAGGGATGTGTGAACCGTGAAGTCTTGCACCTGGGTGCTGTGAGCACTGAGTCCCCTGTCCCAGCTGCTGGGGATGCAAGATCAACAAGGCAGAGCCCGGTGGCTCGCTGCACCCACGGGGCTCTACAGTGGGGCACTGGACACACCAACAGGCTCACCACAGGCACCGTCCTCAGGGAAAGCCTGGTGCCTTCCGAGCTGGGCTCTGAAAGGGCCTGGGAGCCAAAGGTCACGCCTCTGATGTGGAAACAGACAACCTGGAGCCAGGGTGGAGAAGAG
Organism: Spermophilus citellus; assembly: GCF_964194105.1. Classification (NCBI taxonomy): domain Eukaryota; kingdom Metazoa; phylum Chordata; class Mammalia; order Rodentia; family Sciuridae; genus Spermophilus; species Spermophilus citellus. The sequence goes on from NC_138191.1 coordinate 127,494,135, forward strand.
AACCGGCAGAGCCCTTCCAGTCTAGGGGCTGTCGTAGCCAGAGAGGGGCCCTCAGTGGACAGAAGGTCCTGGGCCCCGATACCTCCCACTGGAGGAAAGCTGGGCCCTGTCCGGCCTCAGGCCTGTGGGACAGGGCTCAGGAGGCTCATTGATCCAGACTGGGGACATAAGGTGTACAGAGAAGCCCAGGACTTCAAACAGCTCCCCATGAGGCCTGCGTTGACATGGAAAAGTCCTCTGGGGGTTGGGGGGACGCTCCAGCCTGATGTCCTGCCCCTCCCAAGAGTCCCCGTCCTCCCACATGCAGGAGCCTTGGAAGCCATGGCCAGGGCCAGGCTGCCAGGAAGCCCCCCCGTGCCCCATGTCCATTCTGTTCCAACACTGCCTCCCCAGCCTGGCCTCTTAGCCTGACCCACTCAGCTCCTGTCCCCCTGGCCCCCAGGAATCCAACTGCCCATTCCTCTCTCAGGCCCCAGGCCCCAGGTGACAGACTCCAGCCAAGGGACAACACAATGTGCCTCATCCAGATTAGCCCAGGGAGGGAGGGACAGGAAACTCCAGGGAGCCAGTGTCCCCTGCCTAGGCCAGGAATCTGGACCCTCAGCCACTGGGCAATGCTGAGGTGGGGGCAGGGGGCAACCCAGGCAGGAAAAGCAAACCAGTCCACAGGGCGGGTGAGGAGTCCAGGGCTGGAGCAGGGTGGGCGGCTGGCCTGGCTCCAGGAGAAACACGGGAGCTGGACGCCAGCCCTGCTGCTCAGGACCAGTCCTTACGCAGGGTTTCCTCAGCGAGAGGTCAAGATGGAGGGCGGTCACCAGGGCACAGGTGCCAGAGTCCACCAGCAGAGGCCAGGCCTGCAGGCCTCAGTACTCGGCTTTGGGGCAGAGGCTCCTGATCCCGCCATCTACCAGCTCGAGGGGATTCGGGAACTTGCTTCCCATCTCCAAGAGGGTATCAGGGACAGTGCCAGCCTCCCCGGCTCCGAGTGGTGAGCACACAGACGTGTGCACTGGGCACTGGGTACAGGCTCAGCCTCTGCCCAGAGGTGTCTGGTGACTCTGCTCTGTGGACCTGGGCCACTGAACCCCTCCAGGACCCGTTTCCCCTTTCCTCTGGCCTCTGCCCTGGCCCTGCCAGCTGCCAGAGTCAGTGTCCAGCTTCAGAGGTGCTCTGGCTGTGTGGCTGGTCTTCTCCTCAAGTCCACGGAGACATGGCATGTCCCCTTCCAGGTGCCCCCGTCCTTCTGTCCACCCTGTGTCCAACACCCATACTTCAGCACTCGCCCTGGGCCCGGGTTGTGCTAAGCCATGACCCGGCGCCCAGCCTCCTGGCCAGAGGGGCCTCGGCTCTGGTCTCTGGTCCGAATCCACATGGACTATCTAGATGTGGCCCTGGGCACATCACCTCCCTCCCTGGGGAGGACAGTGCTCATTTCCCAGGGACAGGAGCACGGCACAGATGGGCACCCAGCTGTGTGCCTAGCTCAGAGCGTGAGTGATCACTGTTGTCACCATTAGCCCCGGACACTCTCGCCGTCACCTGCCAACAGACATGTCCACCGAGGGAAGAGGATGCACCACCAGGTGGTGGGGCACTTGAAGCTGGCTTCTCCCCAGCAGCAGGACGGACAGCGCCCAGCCTCCTGCCGCTCTAGACCGTCGCCCTGGACCGTCGTGCAGCAAGACCAACATACCACCCCACATCCCCGGCAGCTCTGTGGACCCCACGGCGAGCCCCTCAGGGACCTGGGACAGCCACAGCCCTCCACACCAGGGCAACCCTCAGCCTCTCTTACCAGCACAGCCACCTGCCAAGGTCCCAGAAGCCTGTCAGCCTCAGAGCCACCCAGCAGGCAGGAGTGGCCCCGTCACTGTGCAGGGCTCTCACCGCGTTGCCCAGCCGGGGGGCGAGCAAGGCGCTGCAGAGGAGGCTCTGGGCAGCAGCACAGGGGTCAGGGGGGTCCCGCACCTGGGTCCTCCTATTCCCGCCTCACTGTGCCCAGAGGAGGAGGCTGAGCCCACACACTCTGGTGATTAAGAAAGTGAGGCTTGGTCAGCAAGCACTCTCCTGCCTGGCCAGGTCACCACACTGGGACTGAGAAGGGGTCAGGGGCAGGGGAGGGAGAGGCTGTAGCGGGAGTGACCCTGAGGGGAGAGGTCACCTGGGGACAAAGCTCTGCAGATCTCCGCAGGTTTCTAACTACTTTATCAGGAGTTCCCGGAGTCAGAAGGTAGAGGCCAGGTAGGCAGCCCAGCAAGGCCCAGACCGTTCCCAAGCTCCCCGTGGGGCCGTGGGGAAAACACAGCCAGAGAGCTGGGGTGTCCTCAGAGACCTGGGGGTGGTTCCCGGTCTGCTGGCAGCACCGGGACGGACCAGGAGCGCCCGTTCCAGCCCCCTTCTTTACTGTTTCTATTTGGAGACGTGGTCCCACTAAGTTGCCCAGCCTGGCCTGGAACTTGTGAGCCTCCGGCCTCAGGAATCAGGTGCACCCGCCACACCTGGCTGAGACCTGTTTTAAAACCAATGTTTGCTCAGTGTTCAGCTTTGGGGAAGTTAAAAAAAAAAAGAAAATCAAAATTTTGTTTCCTTTTCTCCTGGATGAGAAAATGACCTGGTGGTTCTCCTCCCAGAGGTCCACAGAGGCAGGTCACCCCAGGGACACGGCTGCCACTTGGTCAACAGGACCCAGGAGGGACAGAGCAGCGTGAGGGCTCTGGGTGGAAGTCGGGAGGTGCCCTGCAGCTCCTGGGTGTGAGTGAAAGGGCTCCTCAGGCGCCTCTGCAGGGGGAGCGCTCCCATGAATGGCATTCAGCAAGGGACACTAACCGCCCTGTTGCCTGTTGACAGTAAGTGCCCTGCGAAGTGACAAGTGACACTCATTCAGTGTTGTCTCCTGGAGGCGCAGGAGGCACAGGGCGTACAGACTCCACCCTCAGTCCATCCCTGGGAAGTGTCCCCAGTGCACAGAGAGCCAGGGCAGAAGCCAAGGTCACCCACACTTAGAAGAGACCGAGCTCACGGTGGCTCCAGGTGGGATGTTATCATCCACCCAACACACGGGGAAAACAGGCTCAGAGAGGTTCCCAGGCATCCAAAGCCACACAGCAAGGAAGAGCTGAGCTGCTGCCTCCAGGAGAAGTGCTCAGGGAGCCAGGTTAACCTGGGGCACTGGAGTGGCTCTGAGAGGTCAAAGGGGAGGCTGAGTCCCCTGGTGCCTGAACCACAGCTCCCTCTGAAAGACCCCAAGCACCTGACCAACAGGATGACAAGACACGGCAGTGCACAGCCACTCTAGGGCCACTAGGTCACTTGGCCTCAGCATGGCGCTCAGCGCCAGCCTGACATGTGACCTGGCTGCAGAGTCACCGAGGCTGAGCTCAGGAGCCAGGTCCCAGGACACAGCAGGACCACTGGGCACCGAGGGAAAGCAGCACTCCTGCCCCAGGCTCAGGGGAACTGGTGGCAACCGCAGGGAGCCAAGAGCGGGCAGGGAGGGCGCCCTGCTCCCCGCCACGCTCTCCCCGCCACGCTGCTCCCCGCCATGGCCACGCTGCTCCCCGCCACGCTGCTCCCTGCCATGCTGCTCCCCGCCACCCGCCATGCTGCTCCCCGCCACCCGCCATGCTGCTCCCCGCCACCCGCCATGCTGCTCCCCACCACGCTGCTCCCGGCCTCTGCCCAGGGGCCGCCTCTGCACAAACACTCACCCTCCCCTCCCCATCCCCAGAAGTCACTCTTCAGGGATCGGACCCTCCCACCAAGCCCTCGCGCAGCTCCTCGGCCCACTGTGAGTCTCAGCAGCTGCACTCACCGCACTCCCTGGAGCCTCTGGTCCCTTGGAGGACCCTGCCGTGGCAGGACGCCCTGGCCAGGGGCAGGGCCGCTGGCGGCTGATTCACTGGGCTTCCTCATCAGGGAGGACAGGCCGGCCCCTCACTCTGCACTTAACTACAAGGCACAAGACCAGGGTCCACCCACCCTGGACAGCAAGTGAGCACAAACAAGGGCTCCCTCCAGGCAGGGACCAGGACCTAGATTTGCATCTCAAGAGACCTCCTGGCGGCAAGTCACCTGCTAGAGAATTAGCACCACGGGCCCCAGAAAAACAAAAGGAAGGTCCAGCACCCCACCACCAAGACAGCCAGGACTTACACTCAGTCCCTGATGCCCTGGCCACTAACTGGGGCCTGGACCCCCACTGCTTAGAAAAGAAGGCTGTGAGCGCCAGCAACCTGAGAGGCCTCGGCTTTCAGCCCAGAGCAGGTCGGCACAGAGGGACAGTATTCAAACTGACGGCCTGAGTACCCAGCAGAGGCCAGGATGCCCAGGAGAAGCACCCACGGTCTGTGTCACAGATAAGAAAACCAGAATCCGAGGCCTCAGGGTCAGTGCTTGAAGGGTCAGGACGCAGCACCCGGCATCCAGGTACAGAGGGCAGCGTCCACAAGCCGCAGGAGGGCATCCACCCGGCTCTCAGAGCCCAGGGCACGGGCTCTCCCTATTTCCAAGGTAGGTAGGAACAGGCAGACCCTGAGGGAGTTCTGTGACTCCACCAGGGCCACACGTCTAGCAAGGGACACAAACAGGGTCTAGGGCCAGCCCTGCTCTCAGTCATTCCACAGACTTCAGGGCTAAAGAAAGGAGGAGACCACGTAAGTGAAGAGACCACACGCCTGCAGGCACTGAGCTGTCCCCATCCTTCTCAGCCCAAGACCCAAGACCTGTCTCTGGCTCAGCTCCCCCTGCCCCAGCCCTGCACAGTTGCCTTTCTCTAACCAGTGAGGTCCACTTACTCTGTCAGGGATGGTTCAGCAGCCGGGGCCGGGTCTGCAGGAGCGGAGCAGAGGGAAAGCTGGTCAGGCAAGAGGCTGGGCCTGGACTTGGCCCTGGGTGCCTGCTGGGTTCCCGCCTCCCTTCCCCCAGCCACTGCTCAGTGATTTAGCTCTCTACCTGTCCCACTCCCACCCTGGCCCCAGCCCCCGGCCTGCAGCCCTACCCCAGCCAGAACCAGCGAGGCCTGCCCAGCCTCCCCAGCCCCCAGCCCCCAGCGCCCGCTGTCCCCAGCCTGCAGGAAGTTCCGGGTGGTCTGGTCCCCAGAGTCAGTCCCAGATGACAGAATCTAAGAGCCCGGCAGCCATCACTAACAGCCGCCCTTATCAGAGCCGCCCCACCCCCGCCCAGGGCCCTGCCCCCCAGGCCGACCAGAGGAGACCTGGGGAGGAGCTGCCCTGGAGGGCTTCAGAGACCAGCGGCCGGGCAGCAACGGTCTCCACAGCAAAACCCGGGCCAAGCTCATCCATTTACAAAGTGCCAACGTGAGCCAGATGTTGCGGGAACGCCTGGAATCCCATCCCAAGGGAAGCAAGGAATGCAGCGTCCTCCCAGCCGTCCCCTTCCTGCTTCCTGGGGACAGCAGAGGGCCACCAGGCATTCATGAGAGCAGAGTTTCCTCACTAGCTCTCTGCACCCAGTGGGTCCAAGGTCCCCAGAAACACCTCACCCGTGCAGGGGGCAGAGTCACAGTGGGTCAGACGCGGCTCTGCATCCCTCTCAGGGGCAGGGCCTGCGCTGATGCTGATGTCCTCTTCATCACTGTCCTCGAACTCAAAGGCCTCCCCGGGGTCTTCCTCCGCCTCGGGGGAGGGGCCTGGGACTCCCGGAAGCAGCGGGTCTCCTGCAGGAGAGGAGGTGATCAGGCTGCAGGCCTCGGGCTCCGCAGAGGGAGGGTGGTCAGTGGAGCGCTGCTCTGAGCCAGGGAACCAGGCTGGATGGTCCTGCTGTGCTCCGAGATGTCCAGGCGGGGCTGGTCGGGTCCCTGAGCAGTTAGCGGAGACGGGGAGGGAGCCAGCTCAGGCCACGCCAGAGGGCCGTGAACGCCTGGCCGGGTCTGTCCTCCTCTCACCTTCCCTGTTCTGCGGGCCACAAGCCTTTCCGGAGGTGTCCCTGCACATGCGTGTGGGACACATGTGGCTGCGTGTGCCCTGTGGGGTGCACTCTGGCTGGTACAGGTGAGCAGACAAGCGTCCTGCAGGGGCACTTCTCCTGGCTCCAAGCAGACCCCACTAGGTACTAGGGCCTACCGCTGAGCAGGGGCAGGGACCCGAGCCCAAGGCCCAGGGCATCGAGGTCTGGCCTCCCAAGTCTGCACAGCTGAGCAGCCCCCTCAACAGCCTGCACAGCCCCTGGGGCACCGCCAACCGCTCAACCAAGTGGGCTGGGCGCTGTGCCCGTGTGTCCGAGGCACCCCACCCTGCGCCTGGTCTCCTCCCAGGCAGGGAATTACACCAGCTCCCCAGGCCCCCCAGGCCCCCAGACCAAATGTACCGACCAACAGAGCTGACCCCACAGGTGACAGGACAGCCCTACTGTGGGGCCGCCTGCGCACAGTGAGGTGCTCAGCAGCAGCCTGGCTCTACCACCACAGGACAGTGGCACCTTCCAGTTGTGACAACTAAATGTCTCCCGATATTGCCACGATCCCCCTGGGGGTCACAATCACCTAAGAACCTCTGGGGCAGGTTACATAAAAGTCAGGGACAGTCAGGTCTGTGTGATGACTGTCCCCCTCCCTGCCTGAGACCCTGGAGGACGGGACTGTCAGCTCCATGCAGAGGTGAGTGGATGATGGGGGAGGGTGGACAGATAGGGTGAAGGGCCTGCAGATGGGACAGGACCACATCTGACCCCAGCGCTCTCTCCAGCTAGAAAATCTCAGATCCTGCCCTCAGTGGCCCCAAGGTCCCCAGAGCAGAACGTTTTAGGTGTAAATGTCTCAAATCAAGACACTGTTTCTGGGCTGGGGATGTGGCTCAAGCGGTAGCGCGCTCGCCTGCCATGCGTGCGGCCCGGGTTCGATCCTCAGCACCACATACCAACAAAGATGTTGTGTCCGCCGAGAACTAAAAACTGAAAAATAAATATTCAAAAAAAAGACACTGTTTCCTCAGTTGCTGGGCTGTAGAGTCGAGTCCCCCCTTCCTGAGACGTTATGACCAGATTAAGGCCATTGAAGGGACCCAGACCCTCCTGTTGGGGGCCTCCTCTGGTCAGTGAAGTGGCCTGAGACACCAGCTCCTTCCCCAGGAGTAAAGAAACTCACTGGGAGCCTGAGGTGCAGCCCTGTAGCTGTCCCTGAAGCACCCATGGCCACGCAGCTGAACCAGTCAATTCCGTCCTGCGTGTGCCCACGCGTGTAGACCCTCCCTCTCTCCCCTTGCTCCCGCCTCTCCAGCCACACGGGCCCCCCTGCAGCATGTGAACGTGCCAGGCCTGGCCTGTCTCAGGACCTTGGCACTGCCGAGCCTGGGCCTAGAACATCCTCCCTGGGTACCTTCGTCTACTCAGGCCCCCTCAGCTCTTCACTATGTGTCCCCCTCAGTGCGGCTGCCCTGAGTCCCTGCTGACCTTGCCTGCTTGCTTTTGACCTGTACCAGCACATGACGTCACTTCCTCCCCGTCTGTCTCCTCTGGGACAGGGGGCTTTCTCAGTTTTGTTCCTGTTGCACCGTGGCTCTAATGCAGGGCCCAGCACAGGGCAGGCACACAGTGAGCACCTGCTGCACACACATGCACACACGCACACACACGCTCATGCACACACACACTCCTGTTCCCACGTCTATGGGTTGTGGTTTTAAAGTTTTTTTAAACACTGAAGTGAATGACCACAAAGTCCCTGCCCACCACGGCTGGTCAGCCCATCCCACCGTCTCCGGCTTGCCTAACCTTGGGTGCCCTTGAATCTGCTGGGTGGGGTGAGGGTGGGGTTTCCCTGCAGGGAAAGATGGTGTGGCCACAGTGACCCCAGCTTTAGGCCAGGCCACCAGGACTCAGCTCAGACCCCAGCTGTCCCTGGTGCTGGTGCCTGAGTGTGGGGTCTCCTGGCCCCCTGAGCTCACCCCGCTAGTCTGGGAATCGGCAGCAGCAACGGCTGCTCCAGGCAGGGTCAGCCCCCAGGTGCCTGGTGGGTGCTCCTGGCCACCGTCCTCACCACGCGGCTCCCACTGACCACCACTGTCACTGTCACTGCACCATCACCCTCAGGCCTCCTGTCACATGGTCTCTGTCACCACTCAGGAGAGGACTCAGGACACCCCTGTACCTCCTCCCTCAGGAGCACAGAACCTCAGCTGCCCTCACTGCCGTCCACTCATCGAGGGCCAGCTGCCACAGCCCCTGGCCCGGGAGTCTGAGGGGAAGGAAGACCAGGCCCTGGTGTCGGGGGCTGGCTGTGGCCAGGAGAGGACATGGCAGAGGACACCAAGCACCATGCCCCACAGACAGTCTGAGAGGCTGGCTACAGCTCCTGGCCTCTGGGAAGCCCCTGGTGAAAGGCTGCCCACACGGAACCCTGGGGACAAGGGACCTGCTGTGCCCCAAAGGGGACATGTTCCAGGCCCAGGCGGGGACAGGAGCAGGGTGCCCAGCAGGCTGAAGACAGGAGCCAAGGGAAGGGCAGCTGGACCAGGGGACCCTCCTCAGGAGCTGGAGTCACACTCGGCCAGACAGGGCGCTCTCACAGGACCCGAACGGCAAAGGCCCGTCCTGCCAGGCGGCAGGGGCCAGCGCGGTCACGACTGCCGCAAACCGTGTTTGCCCACATCTGCTGAGCAGAGTAGAATGGACCCGGTCACAGCCACCTCGGTTCTCTTGGAGGGAGAAGGAAGGGGACAACCCAGTCCCAGGGGTGGCTGGAGGCGCTCTTTCTCTAGGCCGCCATTGAACCGCTGCCCGCCCTCCCGCCAACCAGACGGGGCTCCTTATCTGAAGGAAGAGCCTGCAGCCCAGCCCAAGGTGATTGGGAGATGAACCAAGCCCTTCCCAGCCACCTGGCCAGGTGGCACGACAGGGGGTGGCCGGCCACTCATGCCTCTGATGTTCCCGGACACACTCAGTCCTAGGGAAAGGGCACCCAGGTGAGGCCAGGAGGCAGGGACACTTGGGGAGCTGCCCATCACCCTGGCAAAGGCAGTTCAGCTGAGCAGGCCCCCGCACCATGGCAGAGGTGGCCCCAAGAGGTCCCCCTGGCTTCAGAGGGGACTGTTCAGCAAGGAAGAGATGCCGCGCCTGCACCGGGTGATGGGGAGTCTCCCACTCAGCCACCGCTCACCCCTCGCCAGGGCATGGGCCTTGTGACAAAGGGGAGAGAGTGTCACTGTCACCACATTGCTTATGGATACACTGAGCAGAAGGGACACCAAGTCACTTCTCTGAATTCTCAGTGTAAGTGGCAGGGTCAGGATCCAAACTCAGTCTGGTCTGGCAACAAGGCCCTCGCTGGGGACCGCTGCTCTCCTGCCTCCCCATGGCAGGGCGAGAGGACAGCAGGCGGCACCCGGGGGCCACATGGCCTGGTTCCTCCAGGGCAGCTCCTGGACTCTGCCTGAAGGAGCGGAGGCCCTGGCCCTGGGTTCCAAATAAACACTGGACATTGGACCAAATTCCAGACAAACAGGGAATGATTTTGTGAGTTTAAGGGTTTTTTCTGCCTCTTTTCCCCCTAAGTCGGGCAACACTGGGGCTGCCAGAGGACCTGCCCTCATGGCCCAACCCAGTCCCTCAGCCTAAGGTTTCCACCCTCAGTGTCCAAGCTTCAGCCCCAGAGCCCATGCTACCGTCCTTCACGGGGCCCTTCCTGGCACCGGCTCTGAGGGGAGGAAGCTGCGTTCAGGGGACGAGGAGCCCAGGCGGGGCAAGCACAGGACTGGTGGCCGGAGGTCCTGGGCTCTCGTGCCGGTCAGCTCAGTGTGCTCCAAAGCTGACTGGAGCTCAATGGCATGGGGCCAGTGCCATCTGCCAGGCCCGAAAGGCCCCAGGTAAGGCGGGCAGCAGGGCAGGGAGAGCGTGGGCACCGTACCTACGGCAGGCTGTGGAGGAGTGTCGGAGGAAGCCATCAGACAGGGACCAGCTCGGGCCAGCGCCGTCCCGCTCACCTGTGGGAAGAGGCCAGAAATCCAATTAAATGGCGCTGGAGGCTGAAGTTTGGGCCGGGGGGGGGGGGGGGGGGGGCTGGAGGGGGGGGACCTGCACGCGCAGGCTGGGCTCTCACACTTCCCAGCAGCTCCCAGGCCTGGGGCAGCCCCACAAGGGGCCCAGCCTCCACCCAGCGCAAATCATTAACCCAGGGAAGAGCCGGCTGCTGCCCCACCACGGCCCAGCTTCCCAGAAGCCACCGCTGCCCAGACCTTCCTCTGCCTGCTCCCCAGGGCTCATGGGCACCGCAGTCCAGCGGAGGGTCCCTCCTGGTGCCCTCGGGCCAGGGCCAGGCGGACTCAGCCTGGGCCACCACAGCCCATAGTGTGGCTGACACTTCCTCCTGCGGGCGGCCCGGTTGCCAGGGCTCCCTCAGCTGCCGGCTCTCACCAGTGCCTCTGCAGCCCGCTGAAGGCCACTCTCTCGGCCTTGTCCTGCCCCTCGGGCTTGGCCAGCTGGCAAGGGGCCACCCAGCCTTGGCACAAGGGTGTAGGGAAGGAAAGGGCTGCAGGGGTGGTGGCACAAGACAGGGCCCCAAGTGCTCCCGGCTCCGGCAGCTTCTCCCAGCCCGGGCAGCACCGCCCACCCCACGGGGGCTCACACACCCAGGGGCTCCTGCGGGGGGGGGGGGGCTCCTGGGTCCTGAGCACCCTTGCCAGAGGCCCCTGCCACGCAGTGAGGGAGGGTCCGCCGCTCCCCTCCTCCACCTCTGGCCCTGAGCCGGGGGCTCTCCCTCGACAGGAGGGAGAGCAGAGGCCTCCCAGTCCCTCTGCCCCGCCGCCCACTGGCCGCAGCCTGTTTCTCTTTCCATTCCTGAAGGCTTTATTTTTAACTGGCTTACCAAATAAATGGCAATATTAGTAACGGTGACGCTCACGTGGTGCTGCTGCATCCAGAACTTGATTCTAAGCTCCTCACAAATGTGAATCATATTATTATTATATGAGTCCAAACCATAAAAGGGAAAATGAGGCCCCGTCCAGGGAAGTCACTTGCCTCGGATCACCAGCTAGCAAGAGTCAAGGTTCAAGTTCAACCTTACCCCGCCTCCCTCCCACCCCAGGCCCTGACCCCCAGAAGCGACCACTCCTCCCTTAGGCTCAGCGGTAGAGCGGTGCCCGGGCCAGGCCCTGGGTTAGATCCTCAGCACCACACAAAAATAAATAAATAAAATAAAGGTATCGTATCCAACTACAACTAAAATATACATATATCTAAAAGTAAAAAAAGGATCCCTGTGAACAATCCCATGGATTTGCCAACTCCCGCATCTGCACGGCGGTCCACCCCCTTCTCCATGTTCTGCTTCCACGGTTTCAGCGGCCCGCGGCCCACAGTCCAGGAGCTTCACCTGGTTCCATGATCCCCGGTCAACAGTGACCAACAGCACGTCACTACCCTCTTCAGGCAGGCAGCCATATCCCATCACCTCTGGTCACCCAGAAGGACCATGAGCAGGGTGCAATATCTCAAAGGTACAAGGTCACAAGATTCACTACAGTGTGTTGCTGTCACTCCTCAGAGTCATTGGTGGCCACTGCTGCTGACCCCTTCCTGTGGCTACTTTCCAACTACACTTCATCACAGGCACGCATGTGCGGCCCACCCAGGGTTCAGCACCACCCACCGTTTCAGGCACCCTCGGGGGTCTCGGGACACATTCCCCGCAGGCAAGGGTGAAGGTGAGGATGTGGACTCAGACAAGGACTCAGGCCTCTGTGCCATCGCTGATTTTCTTACCTAAATCTCAGTGATGATTTCAAAACAATCTGCAGAAATCAGCCTCCGAGCCAGGCACAGCCTGCAATCCCAGCAGCTCAGGAGGCCGAGGCAGGAGGGTCTCAAGTTCCAGGCTGGCCTGGGCAACTTAGCAAGAGGGCGTCTCAAAGTAAGAATGGCTGGGGATGTAGCTCAATGGTAGAGTACCCCGGTTTAACCCCCACTAACCAAAAAAAAAAAAACACAAAAAACAAGAGGAGGTGGAAGAAGAGAAGGGGCGTCCAGTAATCAGAGGCTTCCCAATGAGCAGGGAAGCCCAGCCACTCCCGTTCTGTTTCAGAAGCAGAAGGAAAGGGCAGGAAGGGAGCTCCAGGATGTTGGCAGTCCTGCGGTCACTGGGCAGGTCACTGGGCCACAGGAGACTTTCCCTTGACCTTCTCTTTCTGAACTTCCCAGACCCCCTACAGGGAGCGCTGGGGGGGGGGGGGGAGAATAACCATCCCGACTGCTTTGCTTTCTGCAGCGCTGGGGCCTCCTGCAGGCTAGAAAAACCCTGCCCTAAGCTGTGCCATCTGCTTTTCACAGGGGACCTGATGCCAAGGCCTCAGGGCAGCACGAGGGACTCAGACAGCAGCCCCGGGCTGGCAGGATGGCACGGTGGCTTTACACAGGTGGAAACCAGCCTGGAGGGGAGGGGCCTGCCCAGGGCCTCGTGGCTCTGGGGGGTGAATGACACGAAGGGGCCTGGTTAAGAGGAGGGACTGTGGCCAGGGGATCTGAGCGGTCAGGTCCCAGCTGGAGCACCTGCTGCGGCAACAGGGAAGGGCCTCCTCACCTCCCCACCAGGGCATGAGGATTAAGTGACCAGTGCCATCGTGTCAGTGCCAGGCTGACCACGCTGTGTAGCGGGACAGGTCCTCGATGTTCTCCTCTTGGGGTGGCCTTTTGTAAAACGACGGCCAAGACAGGCAGGCAGGCAGGCAGCCCCAGGTGGCTCTTTCCCCTCCACTGTGCAAAATGTGAGGAGCAGGCTCTCTGGGCGGCGCTCAGACAGGGAGGCCCAGGGGACCAGGGGAGAAGCCCTGGCTCCAGGCCGCAGCGCGTGCAGGCGCAGACCAAGCTCAGAGACCCAGGACGCGGGAGCAGCCCACCGCTGCACCTCCCACCACCCTCACTGCCACTCACCCAGTTCCACCAAAGTGTTTATCGACTGCTCTTGGGTCCCCTCCCTCTAGGGTTCAAGTCCATGTGCCCCATAGGGAACCCCCACCTGCATCAACCTTGCACCCAGGAAACAAGGTCAGGCCCTGGCCAGGCCCCCATCCCAGGCCAGGCCTCAGAGGTGCCCTCTCCTGGAAGCCAGAAACTAGTGGGGAACAGCGTGGCAGGGTGAGACCGGGTGCCTGGGCTGGTCAGGACAGAGCCCCCACATGCCCGTGTCCCTCTGGCTCTCAGCTCTCCTAGGTACGCATTTGGCCAACCTGTGCCCCTCCTCGGCTCCATGGGGACTGCTCCACAACCTGACCATTCACCCCTTGCTTCAAACTCTTCCTGTGGCCTTCAGAATGGATCCCAGGCCCTAAGCAAGGCCCTTCCACCTCCACTGGCTCCCAGGCTCTCTGGTCTCCGCAGCTGCTGGCCTGGGGTGGACTTCCGAAGCCCCGTGGTCCCACAGCCCGCTCCCCAGCCCTGGGCCTTCAGGCTGTGTGTTCCCCCCGATTCTCTCTCAACTAGCAAATGTCTACTCACCCTTCAAAACCCAGTGTGTCTGCTCTGTGGTCCCTCCCTTGACTCAGGCCACAGTGGTCCCCAGTCCTGATGGTAGAGCTTTGGAAAAACACCTGTGCCCCAGGCTTGATGATAGAGGTTCTGATTCGGGGTGCAGTTGGCTGGGGGCCCAGAGACTATTTTCAAAGGCACAGGTGAAGCCGGGACACACGGGTTGGAGAACAGCCCCTGTTAGTCAGTGTCCCTCACTAGATGGGACCCTCGGAGCCAGGGTCTGACATTTCAGTGTCAGCAGGACTGGCCCAGGGGACATACTTGATGACAGCTGCCACACTGAGCCAAGAGGTTGGGCACTGCCCCTGCCTGGGTGCCCAAGCTGGGGCAGCTGCAGGTGTGGGTTTCAGCCCAGAAGAAGGGGACAGGTGGTGGGAGGGGAAGGCCCAGGGCCCAGGAGGAAGAGGTGAGAAGGCAGGTGAGGCCGGGCGGAGCAGGAAGTAGGAGGCCACAGCCCGCCTGGGGGGGCCACAGCTGCTGTGCACCTGGCAGAACCCCCACCCATCCTCCCTCCCAGCCCCTGAGCACCAAGGGCCACCTAGTGGAGACTCTGGATGGGGACACTCCCAAGGGCTCTGGAGAGAGTCCGAGGACTTCATCCAGGAAAATGAAGAAAACAAACCGGCGAGGTGGGGGCGGTGGGGGAGGGGCTCAGTGGTGACAGGCCAGGACAAAACCCACGCACTGGAGGCACCGCCTACCCTCTCACCAAGAGGCAGGCATAAGACACCACAGGACTCTGAAGGACGGTCCCTGCCCGGGGCTTCTGCTGCTCCTGCTCAGAGAGGCCACAGACAGCTGAACCGAGCCCTGGCAGCGGCAGACGCGCCTGGGTCACAAACTGGGAAATAACAGCAGACCCAGGCCCCGCTGGGGTGTTAACGCTCACCTGATTTAATTCCCATCCCAGATGAGGAGCCAGAGGCCTAGAGAGGCCCCAGGAGGTCCCTGCGGTCATGTGACTGTTCTGAGCTTGCAGTGAGGGCCTGTCCCCCGGTGCTGTGGCGGGACTGGCATGCGGGACCCTCTGGGAGTCCCTGGAGGTGGCTGGCCAGCTGTGCCAAAGGGATAGCAGAGTCCAACCCCGCCCCTCCAAGGGCTTCCAAGGTGGGGGCCGCTAGAATGTCCCCCCCTCCTTGCTGGGAAGGCAGAGTATGGACGGGCAAGGCTGGGTCAATGGCTGGGGCCTCACACAATGGAGGCTCTGTCCACAGCGAGTCCTCGCCCCCACCACTGACCTCCTAGGCCAGCCTGGTCAATGATTTGCAGGCAGGGACAGCCAGGGGCAGCCAGAGGCCCACCCCAAGGCTCTATGGGAAGGAGCTGCCCCAGAGGCCCAGCAGGGGACCCCTGGGGGTGGTTGCCTGGGAAACCAAAGCCAGCCCTGGAGGACCCAGCTAGAGAAGGGGCTGCCTCCAGGCTCCGGGCCCAGCCTGCTCCCTCTCCCAGCCCCACGGATTAACCCCTCTGTCCCCCGCCGTCCAGGAGGGGAGCTGACAGCCGCGGGGTGTGTGGGAAGCGCCCTACTCACGTTCACTGAGGTTCCCACCCTCTTCTCTGCCACATCCTGCGCAACCCCAGAATCCAGCACCCTGGAGCACGCCTGGGGAGCAGAAAGGGCAGCAGCCCTGGACCTGGGCGCTGGGAGTTGCTCCACCTGACCGAGCCCCAGCCTCCCACCTACAGCGGGAAGCCGCCTCCCTCCCAGGTCACGGGAGGCCAGGCCGCACCCCAGCAGAGCCCGCACACCCAGAACCAAGCCGGAGGGGCGGCCGTCCACTGGGCTCACAGACAGGAAGCCAAGGGACTGACCCAAAGCCACCAGGAAGGTCAAGCTCGAGAAAGAGTCTGTGGTCACCCAAGACCCAGGCGAAGTCTGGAGCTGGAGGGGGCCCGAGGCCGGGTGTACCCACCACCACCAGGTGTGCACGGGCTCAACTACAGAGGCTGACCGCTCCGGCCCCAGCCCAGCCCCAGGAGCACTGAGGGATGTGTGAGTGGCTTCAGGCACAACTTCTGGGGACACTCTGAGAGTCCAACTCTCCCTCCCTGACCTGCCACCTACTACCTGAGGCCCTGGGCCAAGAACCAAGAGAACCCCAGGCTCCTGTCTTGGCAGCAGACACGGAGGCCATCAGGTGCAGGCTCTGGGGGAACGCCCGGTCCAGACTTCCTGAGGGCAGCGCCTGGGCAGAGCAGGTGGGCACAGCATCCCACTTCGGGGCCAGAGCCAGGGCAGGGCCGGGGCAGAGTGGATCCTAGTCCTGGCTGCGCGTGCACTTGCTCAGCAGCAGGTCAAATGGGTGTGCAGGGGAGCTGAGGTTCTGGGGGAGTGAGGGAGGCAATGAACTTGGGCTGCACCTGGCAGAAATGCACCCAGGGCACCATGGGCCCACCCTCAGCCAGTGGGTCTGGGGCTTAGCACTGCACCCACAATCTCAGGTGGGAGCCTTCCTCCACACCTGCAGAGCTCCCGAACCTGACCTTCCCCAAGAGCCTGCTGGGCATGGGGCACCCGCCAGAACCGGAGGAGGGGCTCCTGCCCGTGGGGGCCCCTCCCTGGACCTCTGTCTCCGGCCCACCTTGTGGAAGTGGGAGTTGAGTTCTGCAGGCACAGCATCTGGGTTGGTCTGAACTGGGTCGGCCTAGGACGGCTGCACGGCTGGATGCTGTGGTCCCCCGCAGGCCACCCAGTGCCTCTGTCACGGCCTGCCTGTCCTGTCCCTGCCTGTCTCTGGAGGCCCCTCCTCCCCCGGCTCTGCACTCCAGGTGTGGAGTGTCTTAGGTGCTGTAGAGATGTCTGCGGGAGAAGCCAGAGACACCCAATCCTCCCTCCTGGATCATTCCCAGCAAATGCAAAGATGCTGTGCTCCTGCCCACCTTGGTCACACACAGAACCTCCCTGATGCCACATGTCCTCCACCGGTCCCGGTCCCCCTAGAGGTGAGGCCAGGCTCTCTCGGCTCTCCTTCACTCTCTCCTGAGCTAGCTACCTGCAGTCGGGTGTGAGCCAGCCCAGAGGTCACCAGAGGCCCAGACCCAATAAGCTCCACCTCACAGCCCTCCCTGGCCCTCTGGGCTCCTCGTCCTGCCCAGACCCTCCTGTCAGACAGGACATTCCCAGGCTCAGCCCCCAGACAGTCCCCACCCCCAACCTCACTCACTTTGTGATTTCTAACGTGTATGGTGAGCTGCAGCCTGGACTTCCCTGGAATCAGACCCTGCCCGCTGCCTGCGAGTACCCGCGCCCGTGCCCCACCAGGCTGCCGAACCTCAACAGAGCAGCACCCAACTCCTGAGCGCCAGCCCTGCCAAAACTCAAGCCCTGCTCCTCCCAGCCCCGCCTGTCTCACCCCACAGCAGCCCCATCCTGCCAGGGCCTCTGGCCAAAACCCTGGTGTCGTCCTGGATACCCCTCCCCACACCCAGGTCCATCAGCAAACCTGCTGGCTCTGCCTTCCAGACACACCCAGCCTCCCAATGGCTCGCCACCTTCAAGGCTACCACTGCCCCAAACTACCAGCACCTGGGACCTCTGCTGGTCTCTGCTTCCACCTACCTCCCCGCCCCACTCACTGTGTTCTCAGCACCACAGCAAGGGAATCCTCTGCCCAGACCCTGGTGTGCTTTCCTCTCTCAGGACCCTCATCCTGGCCTATGAGGCCCCACCACTGTGTGACTCCATTCCTCCATCTCTCCTGTGGCTTACTCCACTCTAGTCATGACAGCCTGGCACTTCCTTGAAGACCCAAGAACACTCCTACCCCAGGGCCTTTGCACTTGCTGTTCCCTCTGCCTGGGATGCTCTTCCCAGGTATACCCATATGGCCGGCTCCCTCACCGTCAGGTTTCTGCTCCATGGTCACCATATGGGGCAGGGCCACACTCATGGCCCTGGTGCTCTGCCTGACCCTGCTATCTGTCCTCACAGCATGAACACCTCCCAACATCTCCAGCACATTTTCAGTAACGTGTCTCTACCACTTTCCTCCTATGGTAGGAAGGCTCTGCAAAGGAAGGACACCCCGCTGCTGCTGTCCACAGCCCTGGAACCGAGCCTGGCATGCAGGGACCCCAGGCCACTGGATGAACAAAGCAACACTGGTCCCGAGGACAAGGTGGCCGCGGCCCAGCGGTGGGACACCCACTGCTGGAGGTGGAGGTGCCTCCCCATCTGAGGCGGCCTGCAGCCGGCAGCTCCTCCCAGGCAGCTTCACACACACCCCCACTGTGCTGCACCAGGGGCGGTTCCCCAAAACCAGTGTGGGAAGGTCTGGGGCCAAGGCAGGGAGTGATGGGAGAGGGTGGGGCGGGTGGAGGAAGGACTTGGGCTATTTTTAAAAACTTGCTCCCCAAAAGACCGCATTCTTCCTCTGGTGAGTCAGAAGCATGTGGCCAAGCAAGGGCGCAGGACCCGGGAGCCTCACGGCGGCCATGGCCCACACTCTGTGGGCAGGTGGGACCCAGGTGCAGCCAGCTTGCCAGTGAGGGGCAAGGCCAGCGTGGCTGGGGCTGGCGGCCATGCAGAGCTGAGGGTCCCCCTCAAAGCCCACAGGTGGCTGAGATCTCCGTCTTCAGGCCTCAGCTGTAGCTCCATCCAGGAAGGGACCTTCCACTCTGAGCCCTCAAGAAGAAACAGCCTTTGCAAACTGAGACCCGAGCGAGCTCAGCCCCAGACAAGGCAGGGCAACTGGCAGCCGCGTCTGAGCTCCCACCAGCATGGCATGGAGCCAGGTGCCGTCCGCCGCCCGCCCAGGAGAGCTCTGGCTGAACTGGCAAAGTGGCCTGCACCTGAGACCCAGGGCCTCGGCTACTCCAGGCCAGGGCCACACCACTGCCTCCAGCCCTCACGCGGGCCCTGGGGGCGGACCAGCCCCATCCCAGAGGAGGAGGCTGACCCAGAGAGGCAGGGCCATCGGAATCTGATTCCAAGTCCAAAGCCAGAGAGACCCACCAGGACCAGGCCAGTGGGCCTGGGAGACCAACGGGTCCACCCTACACCCGTGCACTGGACTTCAAGAGAAGAGGTCCGGCGTCCAGCGAGTGGCAAGGGGCAGTGGCCTGGCTGCAGCTGTTCAGGGAGAGGGAGGAGGAGCCGGCGACCATGACAGGGATTCACCTGAACCCTGCTGCCTGAGGCAGGGTCGAGTCCGTGACCTTGACCCCTGTAGCCACTGTCCCCGATCCAGGCCTTCTGTCACTATTAGCTTAACGAAGACCGGGAGCCCACTGACCCTGCAGTGGGATTCACCAGGAGCTGGGCAACTGAGATGCTGCCCGCACCTGGCCCTACAGAGAACCCTAACGCCCTCCTGGTCTCCCCCTCCCTGGGCACTGCGACCACACAGGGCACGGTACCCGGGGGCCCACCCCGCCCAGCTCCTGCTTCTCATAGTGGAAAATTGCACTTGGGATGCTCTGAAGTAGCCCCTGCTCCTCAGGGGGACAGGGGTGTGGTTTTTAGAGACTGAGGCTGGGTCCCACTGTGACCCTGAGGTTATTTCCCTGCCCTGATCCTAGCTTCTCTCCCACTGAGAATCCCACCACACAGGGTGTTCCAAGAATTGGCTGAGGTACCTGCTTAGCACACACAGGCCCTGGGTTCAATTCCCAGCTCGGTGATGCGCACGCCTGTGATCCCAGCAGTTTGGGAGGCTGAGGCAGGAGGACTGTGAATTCAAAGCCAGCCTCAGCAACTTAGCAACACCCTATCTCTAAATATTTTTTAAAGGGCTGAGGATGTGGCTCAGAGATTAAAAGCCTCTGGGTTCAATCCCTGGTACCCAAAAAAAAAAAATCATTCACGTGAAGTGCTTTGCTGAGAACCTGGAACACAGTAGCTGCTCAATAATTTATTGAATGAATAAACGACCCACTCTTCCTACAGGAGGCAGCATGGCAGCTACAAAGGCAGGTCCCAGGCCAGAGCCGAGGACTTGCACAGCCCCATCACTGCCCTTCAGGGCCTGCTGAGGCAGTGCAAGCTGGGCCTGGGGGCAGCCCTCCTGTAGCAACTGACCCCCACTGTGGAGAAGGGGTAACCACTAACGTGCTCTGAGACAGCCACCAGCTGGGCCTGACCTGACCTAACACACTTGGCCACCTCAACTCCCTGACCCTCTACCTGACTCCCTGACCCTCTACCTGACTCCTCTTGATTGCAGGGAGGGGCCCCACAGGAAGGAGAGGATCTGCACCCCAGGCGGTGAGGAGGGGTGCTCCCCCCCCAGAACTGACCCAGGAGAGCTGCCAACACCAGGTGGCTATTTCCTTACTAAACCTTAAAAATATCCTGCTAAAACAGGGACAGCAGATCTGCCCCTGGCAGCAGACTGACAGCAGCAGCACTGGCTGCCTCTGAGCCAGGAGGTTCCAAGTAGCCTCTCAGAGACTGAGGCTGGGAAGGGCAACGGGGGCTCCCCCCAGCAAGCGGGCACAGCCACCTGGATGCTGCCTGCCAAGACTGAGTCCTCCCTGGGTCCACCCAGGTCTCCCACACGGCATCCTGCTGGACCGGAGGTCTCCAGCCCCCAACCCTGGGGACCACTGGTTCAACCTGCAGGGGGTGACGGAAAGCCCTCTCTCTGACCCCTCTGCCCTCCTGCGCCTGCCCTGAGCAGCCAGGCCACAGGGACAGGGCTGGGCTGATGAGCACGTGGCCTTGGCTCCTTGGTCACGGCTGTGGGGAGGCAAGGAAGGGCTGCAGGGCTTCACTGGGATTCAGGGACTGTCCAACATTCAGGCTCCACCGTCCCAAGTCTGACGCTGGCCCCTGGTACTCTGGTGCCATGTGGCGACCGGCCCTACACTGAGGACATCAAGGCCTGGCAAGGACCCGGTGATTCTGCCTCCATGTGGCCTAGGCGAGGCACCCTCCTGCCCTGGCCTCCACGGCCCCACCTCCCAACGGTCACTTGCATTTTATGCCAAACCAGACCTCGGCACCAAGGCACGTGGGCAGCTGCAGGCCCTTTTCCCTCCTGCTTTTCCCAGGGGCAGCAGGGGCAACAGGGACAGGGCAGGCTGGGATTTCACACCTCTATCCCACCTGATTCGCACAGCTGATCCACGCAGGGAGTGGCTCTCACCTGGGGGCTGCTGGGCCCCCCAGGGGACGTCTGGCAACAGTGGCTGCCACACCTGGGTGGGGGGGGCATCCATCAGGCAGGCACCAAGCACGCTGTGACACAAAGGGGCCCCACAGAAGAACCACCAGCCCAAGTGTCACTCCCACCAAGGTGGAGAAACCCTGATCTGAGGGCAGCTGGCCAGGTCCCTTGGGGACACAGAGCAGGCAGAAGTCTCCTAATGCAGGGTCACCTTACCTCTACCAGTCACAGGGAACATGGACCAAGTCACCACGGCTGGTCCCCACCGCGGGGGGAGAGACCCCGGACATGGTGTCCAAGGAAACTGCCCTGCACTGCGTGGCTTTGTGATGTCCCCACCAGGCTGTGGCGGGGCAGAGGCCAGGGCCCGAGTCTCTCCCCCACCTGGCCCAGCATCTGGGACACAGGAGGCGGGGAGCGGGCAGGGAGAGGCGCTGCCCCTCTCCACAGCAGGGACCTGCCAGCCTCTCCACAGCCTGGCCCCAGCCCTGCTCCCGGCACTGTCTCCTGAGCTCATGAATCCACGACCAGTCCTGGGCCGGCTGCCCTGCGTCCCGGAGGCCAGCCTAGTTCATGGACCGCACAGTTCCCTGAAGCTGCTCCCACGGGCCGGCCTGCTGTCCTGCCTCAGGGTGGGGGACAGGCAGGGCCTGCCCCTGGAGCCGTGGTGCTGCGGGGGCCACTGGGCAAGCGTGGAAGGCAGCAGCCAGGGCGTCCGTGGGGACGCGGGGCTGGAGGAGCTCTGGAGGGCAGCCTGGGCCCAGCTGGGGGCCAGGAACACCGTCTAGCGGCTACTGCTCCTTGACAGTGGGCAGAAGCACGGACCCGGCAGCAGAGCGGTGGGCGCAGGGCGGAGGGCGGAGGGCGGCAGGGGCAGACACGGAGCTGCCACCAAAAGCCACAGTGACAGTGTCAGGAGGCGGAGCCTTGGGAGGTCATAGGTCATGGAGTGGAGCCCTCAGGATGAGATGAGATCCCTTTAAAGAGGCCTCGGGAGCCACCTGCACCTCTGCCCACGAGGCGCTGCAGGAAACTCGGCCACACAGCAGCCCGACAGCGCCTGGCCTTGCACCCCCACCTCCGGGTGCTGCTGCCCCTGCGCACAGGGTCGCTCAGCTGGGGCTGGTGCTATGACAGGGCTTCCGACCTGCAGGCTACCCTGCTCCCGCGTGCCAGGGCCACCTCACCCAGGTCCTCCCGCATCGGGATGGGCATTCACCCAGTGGAGTCCAGGTCCCGGGACTGGGCACAGGATGACGCAACAGCTCTTGGGTGGCCCCAGGTCACTGGGCAGGGAGCGCCCCATCTGCCCAGCATACCTGCAGGGCCACAGCCCTCGGGGCCCAGCGCCACTCCAAGCCCTGGATCCTATAATTACCCCAGGCTGTCCACAGCCCCAAGGGAGGGATGCTGTCACCCTGCTTCACAGACCGGGCAATGGAGGCCCACGGCCAACCACAGGGACACGGCTGCAGCCAGGCCGGCCACTGCCCCTGCCTCCAGCCCAAAGGGGACGCGAGCACAGACGTCAGGCGCCACAGCGGGGCTCATGCTGCCTGGGATCCACCCGGGGACCATGAGGAACTGGAGGACAGGACGCCCACAGGCAGCATGGCGAGAGGGGAGCTTAGGGACAAGCAAACAAAGTGTCTGTCCCAGTGGTGCCCAGGAAATGCGCCAGCTGCACTGCCCCCACGGGCCTCCAAGAGCAGCCCACTGCAGGTCTGCCACAGTGTGGATCCAGACTGTCCCCCAAGGGCTGGTGCTATTGGGAGGAGAGGAACACTTAGGCGGTGGGGCCTGAGGGAAGAGGGCGTGACCTTGACAGGGGTATTGAGATCCGGGCCTCTTCCTGGTTCTAGCTTTGCTTCCAGACCCCCATGAGATGGCAGCTCCTCCCTCACACACTCCGCCAGGACGCGCGTGGGCCCAAAGGTACAGCCCCACCCGCCATGGACCAAAATCTCTAAAACCATGAGCCAAATTAAACCTTGCAGTTTTTAAATATTGATAGTCTCAGGTGGTTTGTCACAGTAATGGAGAGCTGACTGACAGGGCCCATCTGACAGGCACATCTGAGACTCAGGCCCCATGGTGCCAACCTCTGCCTGACCAGCACCTGCCCTGCTGTGGCTGAGGGTACTGTTGATGACATCAGGACGCCCTTAGGGCTGGCGGCATCTGTCCCCCTTCTAACACGGCTGCTGAAACGGTGTCCCCAGACCAGGGCAGGAGCCGACAGCAGTTTCCGGGCCAAGCATTTTGCATCTCCCCCACCAGATGCTCCTGGGAGGAGGAGGGGTGTCGAAGAGGCTGAAGTGCACCCTGGCAGCCAAGCCAGAATTGCTCCCTGAGGAGCCTAACACAGGGGGCGGGAACGCAGGCTGGGATCAAGCGGGGGGGGGGGGGGGGGGGGGGGGGGGGGGCTCCCAACCCTGGCGTACTGCCTAGCCACCAGGCACCTTCTTCCCTGAGCCTCAGTTTACTCATCTGCAAACTGGGCGTAATGACACCTGGAGACCCGCCAAGTAATGGCCTCGGTGAGTCCAGGCTCACGAGGCCCACAGCCAAGTCCCACTCCGGGTGCCAGAGATGCACCTGTGAACAGAAGAGAGCAAGGCAGAGCCCAAGGGCACTCACTGGGCCTGCCCTGGGCCTGGCACTGTGGGCACTTCAAAACCACCACCCGGGTCTGAGTTACAGACCCACACCACACAAGACTCACTGTCCCCCTGGGGCCGGGGCTCTAGATCTGCCTCCCGCACCCTGGCCCCATGGCATCCTCTGGAGCCCCTCAGAACACGGCTCCTTGGTGGGTGCAGTGGCACACACCTGTCATCCCAGCAGCTCAGGAGGCTGAGGCAGGAGGATCACAGGTTCAAAGCCAGCCTCAGCAACTCAGTGAGGCCCTAAGCAACTTAATGAGACCCTGTCTCAAAATAAAAAATAAAAAAGGGCTGGGGGTGTGGCTCAGTGGTTAAGCATCTTTAGGTTCGATCCCCAGTAACAAAAATGATGACCATAATAACAATAAAAAAGCGGGAACTGTGGTGCTCTATGCGTTAACTCCATGCAGCTCGCACAACTCTGCAGGGGGGAGACCCAGGCCCCACCCGACTCCCTACTTTCCACCCAGTGTCCTGCCGAGGACAGTGGCTGAGTCCATCCACTGCTTTACCCACAATGTCTAGCACCTGGCACGTCGTGGCAGGACTTCCGTAATCGTGTGCTGCACTGAACTGAATTTTAACAAGTGAAGCCCAGAGAGGCAAAACAACTTGCCCAAGGCCACACAGCTGGAGTGGGCAGCCAAGCCAGGCCCTGTCTGTGCAATGCAGCTGTCCTGATGGACCACCTGGGGCCTGGCAGCCTCTGCAGGCCCTTTCCCAGGCAGGCTTCCCAGGGCACCAGGCACCGCGCCTCCCGGCCCAGGGAGGAGCAGGGATCTGCGGAGCCCATGTTAGGAAAAATAACCCAAAGATGACAGAAGTGTCCTGGCAGAGGTAGGGCCAGCCCGTGGGTCACATGCCCAGGGTATTCTGGGCCTAGCTGTCTGCAGGCAGGCCGGGGGCAGCCCAGGGACCCACCCCACCCGGCCGTGCACAGCAAGCACAGCCTCAGGGCCTGGGGGGCCTCCCCACCCCCAGCTCCAGCCTCCCAGGGATGCAGGCCTCACTCCCCTCAGAGGCAGGTCACCCAGCTTTAGGTGACCACTTAAGGGCCTGGGCAGGGAGACAGCCGCCCCCTTGGCAGAGTGGACTTGCTGTCCCAGTCTCTTAGAGGGAGCCCCTGGGGCCGAGCAAGGCACAGGCACCTGCCCCAAACCGCCTGAGGGTAAGGCCAGGACTGCTCCCTGCTGCTCACAGCCGGGCAGGAATGTGGCTCAGCCTGGGCCCCCGGCCACCAACGGTCTTCCAGAGGTGCCCGTTTGGTGGGCCATGTGATCATCCAATGTCACCCAGGAGAGCCCATAGCACATCACTAAGGTGCCCGAGTGGGGCCTGCCCGCCTCCCGGGACCCCCAATGTGACCCCACTTCGCAGACGGGGAACATGTGAGCCAAGGAGAAGCCAAGGAAACCCCAGACACCTCGGACACCACGGCGTCCCTGTGGGACCTGGTGGGAAACACGGGGACTCTGCAGGGCCACCCTCACTGCTGTGACCCTGAGCTGGCCCCGGGCTCAGTGGACCAGTCCACACGGCTCTGCCCCCGCAGCTGGGCCTGTGGGCTCCCTGCGCCGGACCCCAGGGGCTCAGGCCAAGCAGGGATGCGAGGGGACGGAGGGACGCGCACAGAGCCCAGGGCAGGGTTGGAAACCTGGCTCTCCAGGGTACCCCGTCCCGGTCTGGCTAGGGGGACAGTCTCCTGCCATAGTCCCTGCAGACCAAGTGGTCTCTGCCAGGGCCTGAACTCCTCCCACGAGGGCCCACTGCCCAGACGCACCTGTTCTGACCCCAGGCCCCACAGGACAACCTGAACATAGGTGCCGGACCGGCCCGTCCAAGGTGGAGGTGGGACTCCTACCCGCTTCCGTCTCTCACACTCACCCTGGCACAGGGCCCTCCAGAGTGTCCCCCCAGACCCCTTTCCCTGGGGGACTTCCAAGACCAACTCTCCTACTTCCAACAACTATTGGTGGGGACTGGCTGTGATTGTCCCCAAATTGAGAAATAAATGGAACACAGGAGGCCCAGATGTCAGGACAGTGGCAGAAGCGAGGAGCTAAGCCAGGCCAACTGGTTTCAGAGGCCAAGGCTCCCAGTGGCCTCAGCGGCGCAGCCCCCGTCCCACCCTCACCCCATCTGAGACCCACAGATGGGAGGGGCTGGGCGTGGGTGCAGGGGGCCTGGCCTGCAGGACGGGGCTGAGGCCAGGGAGGAGGTGGGCACTGGGAGGGCCCCGGTCCTCCCTGCCCGGCCGAGGGAGCCACGCGATGCACGTTCCTCTGCCTGCCCCATCCACAGCCCCACAGAGCCGCAGGCCACAGGTCCACTGTGCGCCCCTTCTCCCTGCTCACCCCCTCCTGCCCCTGCCCGTCCTATTGGCTGGGCCCAGCTGTAGCCAGGCCTCGGGGGAGCACCTAGGAAACAAAGGGAACCTGGCCTTGGGGAGGGCAGAGGCTCCACCTGCTCCAGGCACAAAGGCTCGGAGGACGAGACCCTCCCTGGACCCACAGGCCCTCCGCACCCACGACCTGGAACACTCCACCTTCACCCAGAGCCTCGGGACAAGCTGATCAGGGAAGTCTTCCACGGTGCCCGCTGGGCGGCCGACCTCCCAGTCCTGGGCACCAACGCCTGGACGGCGACCCCGGGCCTTTTCTGACAGCCCCACTGGACCCAGGTCCTCCAGGAGGGTGACACCTTTCCTTCTGTCTCCAGGTCCCAGGGCAGAGCCCAGGAACGAGGGCTGGTGGGAGGATGGGCAGGGGGACGGACGGAAGGACGGACCAGTCCATCAGTGGTGGATGGAGGGTGGGATGAGAGACCAGACGGACTGACGGACGGGTGGGTGGCGGGAGTATGCAGGTGAAGATGGACAGACAGGCAGACGGGTGGGTGGACGGGAAGACGGCGGCACAGGTGCCGGCTGGAGGGCAGAGGAGAGGAGCGAAATCACCAGGGGCCACCAGCACGCGCCCAGGGCTCTACTCTGACCTGGGACTCGCTGGAACCGGCGGCCCAGGAACCCCGGTGCTGCCCCAAGTTCAGTCCGTCTCCACCTTCTGCTGACCCTGGGTCCCCTCCTGACCTGGCACCCTATGCAGAATGGGCCCCGGACTGTTGGGAAGGCCCGAGTCTCTGTTCATTCCTGTCATTCAACAACAGGCCTCATCAGGGCCCAGGGACGTGAGAACAGAACTGAGGCCACCACGCCACCTGCTCCACAGCCAGGTAAGGAGACAGGCAGGGACTGGCTTCGGAATCCCTAGGAGCCAGGCAGGAGGCTCCCCAGTTGTCCAGAAGCCCCCTGTGCTTCGCGGCCAGCCAGGCCAGGCCCGCGCCCTCCGCCAGCGCGTCTAGCTGGAGCCCGGCCGGCGACTGCTCCTGGACCCGAGGCTTCAGAGGGCCTGTGCGCAGGGAGGGCTATCCAAAGTGCACAGTGGGCTGGAGCGCGGCACAGCAGGGACGTCACCATCCCTCCCTGCCAGCCGGGTCCTAGGCCTCGTCCCCACTCCCTCCTCTGCCAAGGAGGCCTGCCATCCCGCGTGGGGCTGCCCGACCAGGCTGGGCTCTGGCGGTCGGAGGGCTCACAGTGACAGTGCCTTGCTGGCCCCCGCCGTCCTCCTGGGACTCACTGGTGAGCACTTCCACTCTGACTTGTCACCACTACTCAAGGGGGACCCGGGTGACCTCCCATCTGGGACCCCAGAGAACTGTTTTGGCCAAGAGCTGTGCATGAGGGGACGCGGGTGGGGCGGGGCCTGTCCCCTGGTGACGCGGCCAGCAGCCCATCCTCTGCACTTGCTGCCCGGGCTCTGATTGTCACTCCCACCCTCAGGGCCGGCTCGGCCAGCACTGCCCAGCACATACCAGGCCCTGGTCCTGCCCAGCCCAGCTCTCCTGTGAGGGGACTCCGTGCTTGGCCCTAGGCGCGTGGGGCCCTGGTGCTCACCCAACCCAGGCCTAAGGGCGCTTGCCTCCTGGGTACGCAGTGAGCGGCTGGCACAGCGACCTGGCATGGAGGTGCTCACCCCGGAGCTGGTGCCAAGCAGTGACTGAGCCACAAGCTGCCAGGCTGTCACTCAGCCTCCCCTCACCCCCCGGGAAAGAGGACCGAAGCAGAAAAAGGTCCGGTTGTCGCAGACCCCGAGTCCAGAAACCTGACACTCTGCGTCACAGCTGGTCCCAACTCGGGACGGCTCCACTCGGGATTCGGGTGGTGTGAAGAGCCCACCTCACCACAGCCCAGCACAGCGGCCAACAAGTCACCAAGACGCACACTCGTTATTCCAGGACAGCTCTGAGCCGAGGAGCCTGTCCAACCGGAGGCCCGTGGGAGCGTTCTGAGGCCTCTCAGGCAGCGGGCTGGACGGGAGGGACGTCCGCCTGGCAAGTCAAAAGCGTTTTTTACTTAATATGTATTTTCAGTTCACAGTGGGTTTTTGGAACATGGTCCCATCAGAGGTCAAGAGCAACAGTACAGGCACTGGCAGAGACCCTGGACTTTTGCTCACCGCAGCAGTGGCACAGCCCAGTAATTCCAGCAAGTCAGGAGGCTGAGGCAGGAGGATCGCAAGTTCAAGGCCTGTTTCAGCAACGCAGTGAGAGCCTCTCAAAATAAATAATAAAAATAGGGCCGGGATGTGGCTCAGTGGTAAAGTCCCAGGGTTCAAGCCCAGCACCGACCTGCCTGTTTACAGAAGACGAAACTGAAGCCGGGGGAAACCGGGAGGTACAGTGCCCACACTCTCCCGCCGGCCTCAGGAAGTCGTGGATCTGAACCCTAAGCCTGGCTCCCAGGGCGGGGCCTCCTGAGGCCCTGGAGCAGGGACCTGGATGCTAGGACTCTGGCCCAGGTCTGTCCCACACAGCTGTGAGATGGGCAAGGGGCTGAGCCCCAGCAGGGCACACAGGCTTATGATAAGACTTAGCAGGGTGGGCCGGGCGCAGTGGCACACACCTGTAACTCCAGTGCCTTGAGAGTTACAGAGCCAGCCTCAGCAACTTACTGAGGCCTTCAGAAACTCAGTGAGACCCTGTCTCTAATAAAATACAAACAGGGCAGGGGAAGTGGCTCAGTGGTCACGTGCCCCTGAGTTCAATCCCCTGTAACCCACCCCACCCCCCCGCGCCAAAAAAAGAGAGAGATCAGTCCCAGCCGGGATGCCATGCTAAGCTGGGATGCCACGCTAAGCTGCGTGACCTCAAACAAGTTGCTTGTCCTCTCTGAGTCTCAGAAACCTTATTTGGAAACAAGAATGAGCAGTTGGGAATCACTGGGGAAGCAGCAGGGTTCAGAGAACGCCCCAGGAACCAGACTCTATCAACAGCCTGGGAAGGATCCCTGGTTTGCTGTCCTTTCCAGCCCAGGCCCTGCCCAGGACAAACAGTTCTGACTGTGTCACTCCTTGGCCTGAAACACAGCCAAGCCCCACATCACCCCCACCCCCTCCCCCACACTCTCGCCCAGCCCTGGGCCCCTCCCTCTTCCTAACTCTGCTAAGCAGCCCCCACCCTCCGACTGGTGGCCCGTCTGCCTCCCCCAGGGACTGAGGCTAACAGTGTCACCGGCCCCTTGCCCAGCACCTAGTAGTCGCTCAACAAACACGTGGTAGAAAGAGGAAAGTGCGGATGGACAGAGAAAACAAAACAAATTCACAGTCCACAGCTTTGGTGCCTCCCTGCGGAACAGAAGTGTGGGGGAGCCCTTGTTCGCTCCCCCCACCACCCCCCAGCAGGGCTCCTCCCTGCACCCAGCCTGGCGCCTGCTGGAGCCTCACTCCTCCCCCTTCTGTGCTGGGAGCCACAACGGCACTGGCACTGCAGACCAGGGGACTGAGCTCAGCAGCAGGAGCAGGTGAGTCCTGCGCCCCCGGCCCCAGGCCAGTGATGCCTAAATGTGAGGCTCCCTGGAATTCCCTCAGGACCCCTCCCAGGTGGAACCCTCGGTCTCCCCGAGACCCACCCCCACGAGCCATCTCACTTCCCGCCCTGCCCCCCAGGTACTCAGATGGAGGCCTTCCTCACCCCGCCACACCCCGCCCTCCGCTCCTTCCTAGGTCCCCAAGGAGCCCCACACCTGCAGCCAGTTCTCCCAGCAGGTGACTGCAGTGATGGGGACGGGGCAGTTGGGGCAGTTGTGACGCCGCGGAGGAGGCACAGGGCGGAGCATTTACTCAGCACCTCCCCACGCTCCTTAGGTGTGCCCACCTCCAAGTCACTGGGCAGCGTCCACTGGGCTGGGGCTTCCTCTCCTCTCTGGCCTGTCCCCGGCCTGCAACACGGAGCCACGTGCTTCACGTCATGGCACACAGAAAATTATTTTTTAATAAATTATGTAGGAAAAAATCAATCTCTCTCGCTCTCCCCCTCCCGGTTGGACACAACACCTTTATTTTATTATTTTTATGTGGTGTGAGACCAATCCCAGGACCTCACACGCGCTAGGTGAGCGCTCTACCCCTGAGCCCCAGCCCCAGCCCCAGCCCAAGGACCAATCTCAGATGTTCACAGCTGGATGCGTGGAGCTGTACTTAATTAGTAGAGATATTTGCAGACAATAGGAAGGAACCCCCTTCCCTGGGCTCCACAGCCCCTTCCCCAAGCGCAGTGCTTCCTGTTGCTCAAACTGGACAGGTTTATCCAGCCTCAGGACCTTTGCACATCTGAACTCCCTGCAGGGAACAGTTTTCCCAGGGTTCTCTGCAGGCCGGCTCCTCCTTGTCCCTCAGGCATCAGCCTCCCTGGCCCCTCTGCCTGGCCCTTGGCAGGCACCTCTCCACCCCATCCCCACCTGCCACCCTCATTCTACCCTCACTTACCCCTTCACAGGACTTGGTACAAAACAGAGTTACTTTATCAGTTGGGTTTTCTATCTTTGCTGCTGTGGGTTAATACGTGGTTTATTCCAGTGTGTGTTCCAACACTGTCCCCAGAGTGGCAGTGCTGAGAGGTAGTGGGCCTTTAAGGTGGAGCCTTGGGTCAGTTGGGGGCATGCCCTCAGGACAGACCATGGGACTCCAGTCTCTGCTTCTCTGGCAATGTAACCTCACCCTCTTACACACACTCCTACCACCGTGGTGCCATCCACCAGGAGGCCCTCACCGGAGCTGTGCTCATGCCAGCACTAGACCCTTGAACCTCCAGAACTGTGGGCTCTACCTCTCTTTTCATGATGGCTACCCAGGCTCAGGTATTTCATTATAGTACCGGTAGTACCAGACTACTCTGTCTGCCATCCTGTAAGACCCAGGGGACAAGGTCATCATCTGCCTGCTCTCTGTTTTAACCGAAAGGGATCAGAACATGTCCCTCCAAAATATCCACACACCCCATAAGGATTATTTCGACCTAAAGCACTTGAGCAGCAGAAGGAAGAAATCTGGGGGCTGGGGATGTGGCTCAGGCGGTAGCTCGCTCGCCTGGCATGCGTGCGGCCCGGGTTCGATCCTCAGCACCACATACCAACAAAGATGTTGTGTCCACCGAGAACTAAAAAATAAATATTAAAAATTCTCTCTCTCTCTCCTTCTCTCTCTCTCACTCTCTCTTTAAAAAAAAAAAAAGAAATCTGTGCCGTCCCCATCCCTGCCTAAACCCAGGGCATAAATTTCCCTCCTGAAGGTGAGAGGAAGGTGCCCCTTCCCCTACCAGGAAGAATGGCTCTTAACTGCATAACGAACAGCCTGACTAAGCAATAAGCAACCCTTATCTACCCCACACTTCTCCCAGAACTCCCTGCCCGAGGAGCGAGGCCCTGCTCCTGTCTAGTCACTTCACAATTTATCATCCTTTATGAAAGTGGCACTTCCGCCCCAGGGCTGACCACTTCTTTGGGTTTTCACTTCATCTCTGCGAAGCCACAGCGTAATAAACACACACGCACAGGTATGTTCGCACTTCTTACAGGTATGTTCACACTCACACGTGATTCACACCAGTAAAACCCACGTGCCTTCCTCTCACCAACCTGCCCTTGTCAGTCTGCAGACCCCAGCGCAGAGCCTGAGCGGGCAGAGGAAGAGCCTCTGCTCCCCGCAGCACAGCGGGGACACCGCTCCACCCGCGCACAGCCACAGCCAGGCGCTGTCCCAAGCACCCCTCACAGCACCCCTCAAGGTTCCTGTCAATGCCACACCCTGAGACACGGGGCTAGGACTATCCCAATTTACAGATGGGGAAAGTGAGGTACAAAGGAGTCCAGTGAGTCACCCAAGACCAGGAGAGGCGGAGACCCAGCAGGGCGCGTCCAGCTGCAGCCCTCACAGGCCTGGCCCAGGAGACCTGCAGGGTGCGTGCCGACGGAGCAGAGGGCCCTGAGTGGGGGGCCATGTGTCCAGGGAGGCTGTCTCCAGGTGGGGTGTCTCCAAGTGGGGCTACCTCCAGTTGGGGGTGTCTCCAGGTGGGGGGGTCTCCAGGTGGGGAGGTCTCCAGGTGGGGAGGTCTCCAGGTGGAGGGTCTCCAGGTGGGGGGTGTCTCCAGGTGGGGGTGTCTCCAGGTGGGAGGTGTCTCCAGGTGGGGGTGTCTCCAGGTGGGAGGTGTCTCCAAGTGGGGCTACCTCCAGGTAGGGTGTCTCCAAGTGGGGCTACCTCCAGGTGGGGGGTCTCCAAGTGGTGTCTCCAGGTGGGGGTGTCTCCAGGTGGGAGGTGTCTCCAGGTGGGGAGGTCTCCAGGTGGAGGGTCTCCAGGTGGGGAGGTCTCCAGGTGGAGGGTCTCCAGGTGGGGGGTGTCTCCAGGTGGAGGTCTCCAGGTGGGGAGGCCTCCAGGTGCGGGGGGGGGGGGGGGGGGGGGTGTCTCCAGGTGGGGAGGTCTCCAGGTGGGGAGGTCTCCAGGTGGGGGGAGGTCTCCAGGTGGAGGGTCTCCAGGTGGGGGTCTCCAGGTGCGGGGGTGTCTCCAGGATTACTCTTTCTGAACTTGGCAAGCTTCTTCAGAGGCCAAGCAAGCAGTATAATTTAAAGTAAAATAAACCTTCGTTTCACAAGCAATTGAAAGGTTCTGGGTGACATCTAGGTTCAGGGATGTTTTTCTTCAGTTTCCAGACCCTGTTTCCTACTTAATTTAACCATTGTCTGTCTAGGAACTTCACTAGGAAGCCCACTGCTGCAGGCGCTCTGGATGCTAATGGCTGGAGCCTGAGGGGCTTTTACAGGCGGAAGGCACTGGAAACAGGCTCCAGAGAAGAGGGAATGAAGACCAGCCCCACCTGGGCGCCAGGTGCCATCATGAGCAGGTGCCACCAAAGTCCACTGCTCTGCCCTGGGCCAGGGCTGCATCTGCAGGAGAGCTACTGGGTCAGGAAGGAGGATGGAGGCCGAAGGAGGATGACCCCAGGGCAGGGAGCTGGGCCCAGACCCGACAAGAGGTGGCACAACGTGCTGGGGCCAGGAGGTCAGCTGTCCTCCCCATCATCAGAGCACAGGACCCTGCAGGGGTTTGGGAGGCACAGCGGGGATGTCCTGCAGGCTGGCTCCGGCTGCCCAGCGTCAGGACCACAGCAAGAAGGCAACTGCCCGGGCCTCTGCCTTGGAGCGGCAAAACAGAGACGATGGGAGCCCATGTCTAGGGAGAAGGATGGAACACGCTCCCCTGCGCTACGGCTGCCGTGGCGCCTGCACTCACAGCAGAAGCCAAGGAGCTGCCCTCTCCATAGTCATGAGGCTTTATCATCAACTCTTTCCTGATACTGACCTCTTGGCCCACGAGGGCACTGGGGGTCTGTCCTCAGCCTTGACCCTGGGTCACAGGGTGACAAACCCAGCTGTGACAACTGGACCTCAGCAACACTGGGCAAAGCACTCACCTTAGCCTCAAACAAAGAATGGCACCGGGAGACTCCCTCCTTCCCTGCACACCTCAACGGGAGAAGGAAAGACAGAGTCTCATGGGGAATGTGCAAAGACCCGGGGCCTGCCTGCCGCACTGCACTCACACCCACTGGCCATGGGAAGGCACTCCACGGCTCAAGCTTCCTCATCTGCAGGGCAGGGAGGAGTTAAAGAGAGGACCACGAAGGGCCTGCACAGAGCTGCCTGCGAACACACAGGCTCCCAATTCCCTGCCCACGGGAGGCCGGAGGCTGCAGAAACCTCCATTAGCCCCCTGTACTGCTGCAGGAGACCACCTTCCACGTACGTCATGTTGGGCAGGTGTTAAAATGGAAGCCTGTTTTGAGACCCCACCAGCCACAGATGCAGGGGTTGAAACTGCAGCCACTGCGGGGACAGCAGGACACTACCAAGAAACCTCAGCGATGTGCAGGCAGGGGGCGATCCACAGAGCCGAGGCCTAGGGTGTCCCGAGGCCTAGGGTGTCCCGTGCTGACACCAGATGCCCGCGGCCTCCAGGAAGCCCAGCGCTTCCCCGCCCTGCCACAGGCCGCCCACCGTGTGGACTCCTGGTCCCCGACACCTGGGCAGACAGAAGCCCGGGCCTCTGAGCCTTTGTAGGCACTGCTTCTCCTCCGACATAGCCCAACACAGCCCTGGTGCTGCGCATTGGGTCACCATGCCACATCCACACTTTTAATGACAGCCCTGTTTGACACCAGCTTGAAAATGTTCTATAACTCAGCAATCAGCTCCTGTGTGTCAGTACAAGCTGACCCCAGCACACAGCTGCACAGGCCCATCCCAGGTCACACCCGTGTCCTACCCAGAGATGACAGACTTTGCCAGGGCAACAGTCAGACCACTACTCAATTACCTGGTCCCTGAATCCATCTGGATGGGTCACACCCAGTTGCCTAGCCACCCCCAGACACCTCTGGCCACACACGTGTCCTGGAGGTCACACCTGAACCACTGGACTTGTACACAGTGTGTCCTCAGACACCAATGCCATGGCCTCCCAGATGTCTATCACCCCAAGTGTGGTCACACAATCAACGCTCCCCCCTCTTATTTTTTTGTACTGGGGATGGCTCCAGGGGAGTTCTCCCACTGAGCCACATCCCCAGTCCTTTTAGTTTATTATTTTGAGACAGGATCATCACAAGTTGCTGAGGACCTCATGAAGTTGCTGAGGCTGGCCTTGAACTTGCAGTCCTCCTGCCTCAGCCTTCCAAGCTGCTGGGATTGCAGGCGTACACCATAGTACCTGGCCCCTCCTTTTCTTGGTGCACGATGACAGCTCACTCACCAGACCGGGAGCCACCTGAGCTGAGGACAGTTTACAACCCCGCCACCACCAAGGCAGGCCCAGCCCAGTAGCTGCTCCCCCCACTCTGTACCCACAGGGATCCTAAAACTAGCAAAAACATAAGCTCCAGGACAGAAGCTAGGCCCTGATTGCTCTCTGCAGGACCCTAGTGGTGTGCGGTACCTGCTGGTACCGGTCCTCCAGGGGAAAGACCCTGATCTGCTGTGTGCCAATCTCTAAGGTGTCCGTGTTCCTGCTAAGGTCAATTTCAAGCTAAAAACATGACATCGTTGAACAGAGTGGAAAGAGATGTGCATAGCAACCCATTAGTTATGTTACACACACAACACACACACACAAGGGCACAAATAACTGAGTGCATACGTAAGAAAACACGACAACTGGGAAGTAATTTGAATGTCTGTTGCTTTTGTTTTCAATGATTTATTAACTAAAAATTTATGTCTCAGCCAGGTCCAGTGGCTCACTATAATCCCAGGGACTTGGGAGGATCACAAGTTCAAGGCCAGCCTGGGCAATATAGTGAGACTCCCTTTCAAAATAAAAAATAAAAAGGCTGGGGATGTGGTTCAGGGTAGAGCACCCCTGGGTTCAATCCCCAGTACCAAAAATAAATGAAAAAAATAAATAAATGTAAGGGCTCACAACTTTTTACAGTAGTAGTTTAGAAGTGGCTCCCAGATTTCCAATTTTACCAACCAGTTCTCGTGCATCAGCACAAGCTGACCCAAGCCCACCACGGCCCAGAGTTCTGTAAGGACTGGCCCATTGCTCTGGGGAGGACCAGGACCCCAAAGGAAGGCAGAGCTATGTCCTTCACCAAGGCAGTGAGACCCCAGGAACTCTCTGGGGACACGGGCACAGGAGGAGCTGAAGGGGGCCCAAAAAGAGAACAGGAGGGTCAAAGAGAACTCTGGCACTCTGTGGACCCTAAGTCTGATCCTAACCCTGGAGGGTGGGACAGCAGCGGGCCGGGCTGCCGGGCAGATGGCGCAGTTGAGGCTGAAGACAAGCAGGCAGAAGCAGGCAAGGACGCAGCAGCTACAGAAACCAGGCTTGAGGCCGGCTCCCCCGCTGACAGATGCGACCTTGGGCAGTCCCTGAAAGGCTGCGTGCTCATTTTCCTCATCTGTAAGACAGGTTTGAGCCGATCTTCCCTGCCTAATTATCAGGGCTGATGTCCAAACAGAGATAGTGGACATGAAGTGCGACATAGACTCAAGCTGTTATTATCATGTCTTCTATATCACCCACCTTATCACTTCAGGATTAACCCAGGAAGACCATGTTCTTTTCACTCTGCACCTTCTCACAGTATTGAGGCCCCTTACCCAGCTCCTGGTACTAGCAGACACTATACACATCTGTTAGTGATATCTCTCTCTGTACTGCGGATTGAAATTGAACCCAGGCCACTTAACTACTGAGCTTACATCAAAGCCCTTTTTATTTTTTATTTTGAGACAAAGTTGCTTAGGGTCTCACTAAGTTGCTGAGGCTGGCCTCAAACTTGAGATCCTCCTGCTTCAGCCTCCCAAGCCACTGGGATTACAAGCCTGCACTGTTGAGCCAGGCTTACTCCTCAAATTAACAGTGGGCCTTCCCTTCATACTAACCTGGTTCCCAGGCCCTCCAAGGTACCCACCAGCTTTTCCCACCCCCAGACTCCTCCAAAATTAAAACTGGAAACAGCAGAATTTAGGAACCAACCAATTCCAGCCATTATTTATGGAGCATCTGCTGTGTGCCAGGCACTGTTCCAGGCTGGTGACCAAGGACAGAGATGGTCCCTGTACTCAAAGGCTTTCAGTGTTCTAGAAGGTGTAAAGGAGTCACCCTAAGAGCGCTGGAGTCCTGCCTGGCTTTCGGGAGAGGACGCACCCTCAAGTGAGAACTATTCAAGAGAGAGTGGACTGGAGGGCAAAGGTTTTCTGGAGGAAGTGAAGGGACAGGGGCCTGGGGAAGGCAGAATCCAACACAGTGTGAGGCTTTAAACAATGGGATCAGGAGCTGGAGCAGCGGGAGGGTAAGGACATCCCCCACCCCACAGCCGCAGGGACCCTGGAGCACGGAGAAGGTCCACCTGCGTCCTCCTTTCTCCTCTGTGCATATGGGGCCTAGACACAGACGGGTGAGTGGAGGGATGGACAGGTGGACAGACGGATGCTGTAGCCTGTGGCCATCTGGGAGGGGCTCTGCATGTTTAATGAACCCATCAGCCTGCCCTCTCTCCCCAGCATCCTCCTAGAGCAGATGGGGCTTGGGGCAGGGGGCGGGGCTTCCCCTGGCTGAATCTCTAAGTGAGGCCAAGGACTTTGAGGGAGGGGACTGAGCGCCAAAGCTCCCCCCCACACACACCTCCCAACCGCTTTGAGCCGCCCTCCCCACTCCAGGCTCTCGGGGCCAAAGGAAGATCCCTGACCCTTGCTCCAGGACCCACCCTTGGACAGGGAGGGAGGAGAGGCCTCCCCTCTCCTGCATCAAGCCTGGGCTCCCCTCAGGGGCCACCCGGAGCAGGAGGCTGGTTTCCATCCTCCGGAGGACGCGCCGGAGGACTCCCGCCCCTGACCCAGGGAGTGTCCAGGTCTGACCCGGCTCCGCGGCCACGGCCTGCAGCTGACCCAGCATCCTTTCCGTCCACAGTCCCCTCCTGCTGGAGGCAGTCCCTGTCCGGCGCTGGGCCAGGACCCGGGGTGGGAGAGGCCGACCCAAACACAGGCGACAGGCGCGTCCTCTGGCTTCTGCAAACCCAGCGGCCCGCCCTGCCCACCCGAGTCGGCCGGGCCGCGGGGACGGTCGGGGAGAGCGAGGCACGGGGTCGTGGGACCTAACCGTCCCCACCCCCGCGGGCTGGAGTCGCACACGCGGAGGCGGCGGCACCAAGCCGCTGGGGACCGGGCCCGGCACAGGCCGCGAGGGCCCCACCCCCACGCGGTGGCCTCCCTCGGGCGCCACGCGGAGGGCCCGCGCGGAGGGCAGTCCCGGCCGCGGGGACGCTGGCCCGGACGCACACAGACCCACGGGCG
The DNA here is from genome assembly GCF_964194105.1 of Spermophilus citellus. Classification (NCBI taxonomy): domain Eukaryota; kingdom Metazoa; phylum Chordata; class Mammalia; order Rodentia; family Sciuridae; genus Spermophilus; species Spermophilus citellus. The sequence goes on from NC_138191.1 coordinate 127,531,565, forward strand.
GATGCGACCCGGCCACGCACGGGCGACACAAAGGCCGCGCGCTCGGCGCCGCTCACTCACCGGCCGCCGCGCGGGCCGCTGCGTCCTCCGCGCCGCTCACAAAGGCGCCGGGCGCCGGGCGCCGCGCCCGCAGCTCGTCCGGCCGCCGTGGGCGCCCATGGCCGGACGGCGCCCCGACCAATGGCCGCGCCGCCCGCCGGCCCGCGCCGCCGAGCCCTGGGCCGCCCCGCGCAGGCGACACGCGCGCCCCCGCCCGCCGGCCCCGGGCTGAGGTCAGCGGCCAACCCCTGCGGGCCGCGCGGCCACGCCCACCGCGGGGTCTCGCGGGCGGGGCGAGGGGCGAGGGACGCGGGGAGGGGGCGCGCGCCCCGGGCCGCCGCCCCGCGTCCTGCGCTCGCTGCCGCGGGAAGGTCCCGGGCACCCGGCGGCCTCCTCTCCTTCCCAGCGCTTTGATCTGGGGGCTGCGTACGAGGGGGAGGGGTCCTGGGCCCGTCGCAGGGGAACACCCGGCTTGGGATGTGCCCGCGTACACGGGTGACCCAAGGCCCGCGGGCCAACAGGACAGGGTGTCCTTTGCATCCTTGCTCTCTGGCCTGCGGGGAGTAGCCACAGAAGCAGGGATCCTGGCAGTCCCAGCCACTGGGGGTCCCCAGACCCAGGGATTTGACATCCTCTCACTAAACTGACAAGGACCCTGCTAGGCGACTTCATTGTCCCAGCGACAAAACTGAGGTTCAGAGCTGTGCTTAATCCTCACCCAGCAAGGAAGTGGTGTAACCGAGCTGCTTGTACTCCCCTCCCTTGCAGCCCCAAAGCTGCCAAACGCTGTCACTCCCTCCCAGAATTCCAAAGAGGGCCTCCGGATATGATGCGATTAATTACACTTATCAGGTCATTAATTAAGATTATCCCGTTGTTATTAAACACTCCCCCACTACCTCTCTATGGGTGAGGCAATTCACACACAGGCTTATCAGCAATTACTCCTAGGTTGAAAATAATGAGTTCTGCAACCTCCGCAAAGGTTCAGGTGGTTGGGTTGAAATCATTGTCAGCTTGTGTTCATTCATTCAATACAGCAGAAAATTTTTAATAATCCCTATTTGTCAGATACCAGCCTCAAGGGCTCCCAAGGAAACAAGGAACCAGGGAGACCCTGGCTCTACCCACTGGGCTCTCATAGGCTAGAGGACACAAACAGGCCACCATAGTGTAGCAAGACAAGCCATGCATGGATCACACTCTCTGAAATCATCTTATTCATGGAGTTGTTTGCTTGTTTATTCTCGGCTTCCACACAAGAACATAAGCACCATAGAGCTCATCCAGAGGAGTCCTAAGCCCCTGGCCTGGGGAACACTAGCTCATAGTAAGTAGGCAATAAATATTCGTTGAGCAATTACTATGTTCCAAGTACCATCCTAGGCTTGTGGGAGATGTCTGTGAACAACCAGACATGGTCCTTGGGGAACTTCCATTCTAGGGGCAGATGAAGCATGGCATGAGAGCACAGAGGAAACCCTGGGATGATAATAAAGTCAAAACGACTGTCTTCAGATGTCCACTGGGCCCTGGGGTCGTCTTGAATCAGAATGTAAACTTTGGGGTCCTGCTCAGAGCTAATCCTGCGTCCCAGGCCTACATGCACAGCCTATCAGAATCTGCCCCACACCTCTCCTGGCTCATCTTTTTTCACTCCTGGGCCTGATTCTCCTTTGTCCTCCAGCCTGCAGCACCCAAGCCCTCTCTGAGTGGTATTAGGTCTTCCCCCCCCTCCCAGAACTACCAAAAGGCTCTGAAGACCCAGGAAGCCTCCCAACACAACCTCCATTGGTCTGGACTCCACAGCACTTAGTGCTTCTGTAACAAGTGGCTCTGGCTACGTGCTGATTCGAACCAGCCTGAGGGCAGCAGCGATCCAGGGTTGAGGACAGGGGCCATGCCTCAGACCCTTGTTGTGCCCCCAGAGCCCAGCAGACTGGAGGCCCAGCCAACACTAGAGGACCATAGAGGATTCCAAGCCGACACCCTAAAACCCTCATCCGCAGAACGCTTTGAGATCAGAATTGCAAACCTCCAGCTCATAATACTAATTAAGTCTGCAAAAGCATTTTGTTTTGCCCACAGTGTTGTTGTTGTTGTTAATTAGTTGCCAACATTTGACAATTGGGAGATTGCCCATAAAAAACCAGATTGCTGGCTTCTCTGATCAGTGCTGAATCTGATACCACGGGCCCACATTCCCACTGGGTAGCCCCCCAGGATCAGGGCCCCTCAGGCACAACAGCCCTGTGCGACCCTCTACCTTTGAGGCCCCTCACCTGTGACTTAGTGCTTTTATTTCATTGTCCCTCATTCTCTTCCTTTGCAATAAAGAATTACTTTACGAATGCATTTGTGAGAACAAATGAGCAGGCAGGCCTCCTGCTCCCTGCAGCCCAGCTCTCCACCATCTTGCTCTCTTGACATCCCAGCCTCCCTCTCCGCATCCCACAGTCCAAGCTCACAGCACCAAAGGACGCAGCAAGGGTTTCTCTGGCCAATGCTCATGCTGTTCCTCTGCCCGGAAGGCACCTGACTTCACCATCAGACACAACGTAATTGCCCTTAGCGCTCCCTACACAGGTGCACCTTCTCAAAGATCTCTCCCGGCCCAGTCTGGACCCCTGGGTGCAGTCCTAGGTGCCACAGTCCCTCCTCAGTGCACACGACCTACAGATATGGCAGTGTGTGAGCCCCATATCCTCCCACAGAGTTGGGGTTTACAGAGGCAGGGCTCTGCTGTCTCGTGCAGGGCATTACCCAGGACCTGGTACAGTGGAAACAATTATCTGCTGAATAGATGAGTGCATGGGTTTCCATAGCACAAAAGGAACAAAAAGGATTTCTGGGAATGTTTCCATGTCCCAGAACATTCAATTAACCAGAATTACCCACTCCCTGAGCGTTCTGGGGAGTGCAGGGTTTGTCACATAAACACAGCTATTCACAATGCATTACATCTGGATGGGAATCAGAAATCTATTCTCCCTTATCTCTACCATTGATCTGGGAGAGAGAAGGGGGGAAGGCAGAAGTGGTATTTTCCACTGGCCAGAGAGGTTCAGCGACTAGCCCAAGATTGCTCAGCAAGCTGGTGGCAAAGCCGAGATGGGAACCCCGGGCTCCTGTCTGCCTCCTACCGACCCGCCTCTCACCAACCCAGCCCCATAATGGATCAAAAAGGAAGAGGATGGCTGGGTGCATGCCTGAAATCCCAGCAACTCAGAAGGCTGAGGCAGGAGGATCATAGGTCCGAGGCCAGCCTTGGCAACTTATCAAGACCCTGAGCAACTTAGCGAGACCCTGTTTCAAAACTTCAAAAAACTAAAAAGGGCTGAGGATGTGGCTCATGGAAGGGAACGTGGACTTCCCATGCCTGACCATCCCCACCCAGGAGTGTGAATGGATTGGGCACAGAGAGCCGACAGTCCCTGTTACCCACCATGTCAACAGGCTCTATCTGAAGAGGCTGCGTCACGTGTTTGGCACAATGAAGCTGATAGAGTCCGACTTTCCAGGACGAAACCCTCTCCAGAACACGCCTGTCCTGTTTAGTGCGACAGACATTTTGAGGGGGGCTGAGATGTACTGAGCAACTCCCAAGCCTCCCAGGTCCCCCCCAGCCTCGACCGGCCTTGGTGGAGAGGTAAGCTGTGCTCAAGGGCACGGCCACTGACGGGTCAGCACGTTCCTCTCAAATCCAGGGGGTGGGATGGGATAGGGTTGCGGGGGTCAGTGGGAAGCGGCTGCAGACTTTCCCACCAGCCTGAAGTTGTTCCTCGAGTCACGTGACCTGTGACAAGTTGCTTTGTTCTCTGAGCCTCAGTCTCATCATCCGTTCAGTAAGGGGTGAAAATTGCATCATCCCCCCTTTGCAGGACCGTTCAGGGATTCAGATGCAATGTGTCGGGTCACTTAGCACAGGACGGGGCTCATACCCAAGACCCCACATTTTGAAGAGCTATGTGATGCTTCTTCTTCTCCATGCAATTACTGCTTCCTAGAAACGCACCTGGTTTGGGAGGGAGGTAGAAAACCCCGGGCCCAGGTCGGGGATGGAAATGGGAGAAGAGGTGGGGTGTGCAGAGACGGTGGGGTCTGAGCCCCGGCAGCAAAAGACCCAGGCAGAGAGACACTGCCACCCCGTTCTGGTAAACGCCCCTAAGCCGTGTCTCAGAGCTTCCTTTTTAATTTAAATATATATATTTGTCTTTCCCAAGAGATGCCTCAGATCCAGACTTTTTTAAATGAAATCTTCTGGTTTTTATTATTGACAATTGTTTCACATTTACGTGAGCTCAGCCGGCTACAAGTGCCAATAGCAGGGGTCCTGAAAGCTTGTCCAGAACATTTACAAACAAGAACATTCCTTGGGTTGGCAGTAAAAGCACCAGACCACTGTTCCCAGCTCTTCCGCCGTGCAGAAAGAGCCTCCAACTAGTCCTGTCGGACCTGCCTCCCGCCTCCCCACGCACCGGCCACAGGGGCTCCTCCTCCACGCAGAGAAGATGGGATGAGAGCTGACCTCCGGCCCACACCGGCCCATCAGCTCATTCCCCCCAGGAATCCGGAATCGGAGAGCTGAGAAACTGGGCCGAACACAGCACAGACACTGAGCCCTAGAAGATCGTGCAGAGAGGGCTGGCACCCACGGCCCAGCGAACCACAGCTAGGGCCAAGCAACTCCCTAGACTAGCAAATAAAGCAGCCAGCCAAGGTGCAGAGTGCAGTGGGAGAGAGACAGGCAGAGGCTGTGCTAGCCCAGCAGGTCCCCTTCAACGTTCATTACAAAATAACAGCAGTGACAAGAGCAAGGCTTTCTCACTCCCTCTCCAGCCCCTGCTGTGCGAGCCCCTCCATGGGCTAGCTCACTCCACCCCACGGCAGCCTGGAAAAGTGGGTACTTTCATCCCTGCCCTACAGGTGAGGAAACTGAGGCACAACGACACTCTGTCCCAGCCTCCAAAGTGCATCAGAAAACCCTCCCACAGAGCTCCCTCCACTTGGACTCACTGGGTGTATTTTTTTGGTGGGGAGGGGTACCGGGGATTGAACTCAGGGGCTCTCGAACACTGAGCCCCATCCCCAGCCCTATTTTGTACTTTATTTAGAGACAGAGTCTCACTGAGTTGCTTAGGGCCTCACTAAGTTGCTGAGGCTGGCTTTGAACTCGAGATCCTCCTGCCTCAGCCTCCCAAGCCTCTGGGATTATAGGCATGCACCACTGCGCCCTGCTTGGGTGTATTTTTGATCTTTGAAAGCAAAGTAGCCCAGGACAAAGGAGGGTTAACTTACAGGTGGGGCCACTGTCCCTGGCTACAAGTATCCCAGCATCCTGCTTTAACTCCTATGCCTCCTAAATGAAAAGCTGCAAGGGATCTAGGGAGGCTCGGGGCAGGGTACATGAGGGGCAGGGGCACCAAAAGCAGCTGCAAACACACACAGCCCCTCTACCCACCGCCCAGACCCACGGCCTCCAGCCTCCCCTGCAGCTGAGTATCTGCAGCCCTGGGGGTGCGCCAGCAAGGCGCCTGGGACTGTCTACTGAGCAGATGGGGCTTGAATTTCTCAGCTTGGGTCCCAGCCAGGAGCCTGAAAGGACAGGGAGAGAGGTCTTCTCCGGGTGTCAGGTTACTGGCCAGCCCAGGCCTCAGAGCGCAGAGCCAGCTCCCAGGCCTGAGCGTGGCTGGTCAGCTGATGGCAGGCAGCACCCAGGGCCTGTTCTAGAAGTTGCCACATGGATGAAAGGGAAGGAAGAGCAGGGCAGCAGCCCAGGGGACGCTGGGAGCCTCCAACCTCGCCCAGCAGACCAGGCAGTTCCTGGGGCTGGACAGCGGGCAGGGCCTGGGCCTGGGGAGGGAGAGGCCTGCACCGCCAGCCCAGAGGCTGCAGTGCGCCATGGAGGGGTTCGGCCCCCACAGCCTGCAGGGGCTGTGGCAGGAGGGCCTGGTCATGCCTGTGACCTGGCACCCGCCCCAGAAACCTCCTCTTTCCTGGTTTCACCACCCAGGGCCTGGAGGCTCCCTAAGCCCCAGTTCCCCAGAGGAGAGCTGCTTTCCAAGAGCCATAAAACCGTCCCCACCCGGAACAATGGGCCCTTATCCGGCTGTGTCCTTCACATAAACTCCCATTAGCAATGCACCAGAAGCTACAGGCAGGACTTTTATAGACTGGCTTTTTGGATCAACCCCAACACTCATTACCATCCACTCCCTGGGCCTCTGCTGAGGCTGCACCACACCCCTCCCATTGACAGAGGCCTACTGTGCACCAAGCCCCCGGCAGCCCTGCCAGGAAGGTGGCTTTGTCTTGCTTTATGAATGAAGAAAGCGCAGCCCAGAGAGGTTCAGTGACTTTCTCAAGGTCACACAGCTGGATTGCTGGAGTTGAAATCCAGAGTCTGTGCTCCTGTCCCCAGAGCATGTGGCCTCATTAGGTTAGGATGAATCAATTCCTTGCCTAGGGCTCTGGAAAATGAGCCTTTTCTGAGACCCTTATAGGCCTCTACCAGAGTGTGTGTTTTTAAATTTGAGAGAGGGTCTTGCTAAGTTGCTTAGGCCCTCGCTAAGTTTCGGAGGCTGGTTTTGAACTTGCGATCCTCCTGCCTCAGCCTCCCCAGCTGCTGGGATTAGGGTGTGCCGCCACACACCCGGCCCCTGACCATTTGTGTTTCCCGCTAGAGCTCCATCTAGAGCCCTGTCCCTGACCCTGCACCGCCAAGCCTCCTGAGCTGCTGGGAATTTTCCTGGCGCCTGCCCCTGTGCCTGCAGAGAGTCCGCGCCTCATCTCACCCTGAGACGCTCCAGTTCCTAACTGGGCAAACCAGACAGACGGCAGCAGCGGCCCAGGCTCCCCTGCAGAACCCCGGACCCACACGCCCAGTGCCACTCGCAGGGCCCCTTGTGCAAGACTGGCTCATGGCTGCCCCACCCAGAGAAGCTGGTGCTGGGGCCTGCCCTGGGTCACCATTCCCTGTTACCTTCTTTCGTTTCTTCCGTTCCTCCCCCCCCCCCAGCACTGAGGGTTGAACCCAGGGTGCTCACCCCTGAGCAATGTCCCAGGTCCTTTTATTTTTTCTTTTGAGACAGGGTCTTGCTAGATTGCCCAGGCTGGCCTCAAAGTTGTTATCCTCCTGCCTCAGCCTCCCAAGTTGCTGAGATCACAGGCATGAGCCACTGCGCTTGGCTCCCTTGTTGCCACAGCCTGCCCTGAGCAACTCATGGGTGTGACTGTTACTTAGAGCCGGGCCCCATGTTGGGTGGTCTCCTCCTCCTCCTCCTCCTCCTCCCCACCATTCTCCTAGCTCACACTTAGAAAGCACTCGCTAGGTGCCAGGTGCTGGGCCAGCCCTTTACCTGTGTCATCTCATCTCATCACAATAACCCCACGCGCAGGCGCTACCGTCATCCCCGCTGGGGTACCTGCCTAGCGCGTGGGAGGCTCTGGGTTCAATCCTTGCACCACATAAAAGTAAATAAAACAAAGGTATTGTGTCCATCTACAACTAAAAAGTAAATCTTAAAAAAAGAAAAGAAAAAGAAAGGTGTGTGGGCCACGGCTCTGGGTGCTGGTGCTGGTGCTGGTGCTTATTAAATCACCTGCTTGGAGGGGCAAGGTCTGGGGTAGCGGCCTTAGGCGCCATGTCCGGCCGTGAAGATGGCAAGAAGCCCCTGACCCAGCCTAAGAAGCAGGCCAAGGAGACGGTGAGGAAGAGAAGGCCTTCGAACAGAGACGGACAGAGGAGCCGAAGCCAAGGCCGCGGGGAAGGCCCAGCCACAGGCGGGAGGAAGCAATCTGGCAAAAGTGAGCCTTTTCTTGTGCCTGAAATGACGGTGGCCAGTGACCCCGCTCCTATTCAGACTTCAGGACCCGCGACACATCTTCTGCCGCCTACAGCTGAAGCGAAGTGCTGTGTGGCATCTGTTGTCAATTTAAGAATGAACTTTTGTAAAAATAATAAATAAATAAATAATAAAATAAATAAATAAATTGCCTGCTTGCTGATTGCCCGTCACCACTGATGGCAGGACTGTGCCTGCTTTCACAGAGTTTCATCTCCAGAATCCAGTGCTAGCCCAGGAGTGCACCTGATGGACAGTCTGCAGGGGCGGATGGAGGGGCTGGGGGGCTGGGGGAGGGAGGGAGGGAGGGAGGGAGGGGAATGGAAGAGTAAATGTGATGGGTGGGTGGATGGGTGGATGGACAGATGGATGGATGGATGGATGGGTGGAAGGATGGATGGATGGATGGATGGGTGGATGGGTGGATGGACAGATGGGTGGATGGATGGGTGGATGGGTGGATGGACAGATGGGTGGATGGATGGATGGATGGATGGATGGGTGGATGGATGGGTGGATGGACAGATGGATGGGTGGATGGATGGATGGATGGGTGGATGGGTGGATGGGTGGATGGGTGGATGGATGGATGATGGATGGGCGGATGGACAGATGGATGGATGGATGGATGAATGATGGATGGGCGGATGGACAGATGGATGGATGGATGGATGGATGATGGATAGGTGGATGGACAGATGGACAGATACATAGATGGATGATGATGGGTGGATGAGTGGATGGACAGATGGATGGATGGATGGGTGGATGGACAGATGGATGGAGGATGGATGAATGGAAGGGGGGTGGAAGTATGATAAATGAATGAATATAAGTGAAAAATAAGGGCAGGACTAGCAGGCAACAGCTCCTCTACCCCCAACTACCCCCTCAGCAAAGAGGAGGGAGCTGAGGATAGTTTCTTTGTAACTGGGAAGTTCCCTGGCAAGGCCCCCAGGCCAACGGAGAGGAGTCTGTTGACATCTTTGGGACAGGGAGGGAAGGAGGGTGGCGGTCCCGTGAGCTCTGTGGTAGTTTGACAGAGCGGCGGTGGGAGCTGACGTCTCTCTCCCCGGAGCCACCACCTTCTAGGGATCCCCTCTGCTGGGCCCTTGCTCTGTGTCTCCAGGTGAGGTGGGGGGGGCACACAAAAGGTACCCAGTGCTGAAGCCCCCTCCAGGGAGGGGCCTGGGGACAGAGCGGAGCTTTGAATGGCGTGGACCCCCACACACTCCCTGCAGGAGACTTCTGGAGCACCCCCTGGGGCTTTATTTTTTTTTTTAAAGAGAGACTGAGAGAGGAGAGAGAGAGAGAGAGAGAGAGAGAGAGAGAGAGAGAGAGAGAGAGAGAGAATTTTTAATATTTATTTTTTAGTTCTCGGCGGACACAACATCTTTGTTGGTATGTGGTGCTGAGGATCGAACCCGGGCCGCACGCATGCGAGGCGAGCGCGCTACCGCTTGAGCCACATCCCCAGCCCCCCCCCCCCCCCCCCGGGGCTTTAAAGTTTGTTCTCCAGCATATTTCAGAGGCCTCCGGCTGACCACAAGTCCTCCTCCCTTGTGAACTGTGAACAGTGGCTTCAGCCACCGGATTCTGGGGTGAGATCAATGGGAAGAGTGCTCCCCCACTATTCCCTGGGCAGAGCTGGGCTTCCCAGTTTCCTGTGGGGGAGGCAAGACTCAGGGATGAAATAGCCCTGCAGCCCCAGGAGATAAGGCCTAGACATGTGAGGCCCAGTTTCATAGTTTACAGAACAACTGTAAGAAGGAGAAGAGCAGTAGCCTGCAGTCCCAGCGACTCGGGAGGCTGAGGCAGGAGGATCACAAGTTCGAGGCCAGCCTCAGCAATTTAGTGAGAAACAACTTTTTGTTTCTGTTTCAGAAACAAAAAGTTGGGGGAGGCTGGGGATGTAGCTCAGGGGGTTCAACCCCAGTACCCCCCCACACACACACACACGCACAAAATCAGGGGCAGAGAGAGGAAGGACCAAAGACTGGGAAGAACCCTGTGGGCCCTGCCCTCTTAGAGACAGCCACCTGTCTGAATGGGACTGTCACTGTGCTCCAGGACAGCAGACTGAGGCATCCTGCCATTCTGGAGCTTGTCCATTTGCCAGATACAGAGCACCAGGACGGCTCTGGTGCACGGCAACGCTCTTCCCTTTACTGTGCACCGGGTTCAGTGACCGTCCCAGAAGAACTCACTCAACCCTCGGTGACTCAGGACCGCCCCCCTTTGCAGGTGAGCAGATAAAGACAGTGACACCAAGCTCTCTCCGCCAGGAGGCACAGAGCATCTGACCCTGAAGTCCATCCTGGTCCAGGCAGGGGAGACCTGCAGGCCTCTGTCCCCACAGATGGCGAGCGCAGCCATCCTGGGTCTACTCCAAAGATGCCCCCCCCTCCCCCCGACCCGGAGTAGAAGCAGGATCTGGAGGCCATCGCTCTAGTCTCTGCCAGCCCCAACAGAAGCCAAATTCCCCTACTTCCTGGGCTTTGTGGCCAGGCAGGGAGGGAGAGAGAGGGGAGCGGGCAGGAAGCCCACAGGGCCCGGGGTGGCAGGGGACCCGCAGGAGCAATCCAGAGATTTTCAGAGCTGAATGATGGAAGCCAGCCCTCTCCGCTCCAGGAGGGGGAACAGGCCCAGAGAGGGCAAGGGTTTGCTCAAGGTTGCAAAGGGCATGATGGACGGAGTGGGGAGGAGGGGCCGCCTCCCGGCTCCAGGCCCAGGTCCCTCCCCCACAGCGCTGGGCCCCAACCAGCCCCGACATTGGAACCTCTTTTATCAGATGGAAAAAAATGCTTATCAGATTTACTTGCTCAGGGGGAAAGAGCAGGGGGAGAGAAGGAGCCGGGCGGGGCAGGGGTGCCCCCAACCCTGCTGCTCCCTCCCGCTGCTGGAGCATCACGTGTCCCTGCATGACTGTGGCCACGCTGGGCTGGGCTGGGCCAGGAGGAGGGACCGGGGATCCCTGTGGAGCAGGTTGCAGTGTGGCCAGGAGAGCTGGTCCCTGTGCCCCTGGCCCCCTGGAACAAGGAATGCCTCTGTTCCCCAGACAAGGAAGGTCCGGAAGGGGGTTCTCCCCGACTCTGCTGGAGGGCAAGTTGGGAGGAGGCCCGCCTTGGACCTGAGGACTCCTGGGCCTGTTCCCAGCAGCCTGGCCTCCTGCAGTCCAAGGGTCTGGGCCTCTGGGCCTGCTCACCGCTGGGCACCTGGGAACCCAGGGACACCCCGGTTCCCGGGGAGAGTGCTGGCCGGGGTGAGGGGGCTCACTGTGCAGACAGACGGGCCTCAGACCCCTGCTCCCACCTGCTGCCCTGTGGCCTCAGGGGGGCTCCGTCCCAGCCTCGCCCGCCTCGGCCTGGCTGACTCTGCCTGTCGAGGTGACCTGAGGGGTAAAGTCAAGGTTCCCGCAGGCACAGAAGGACTTGGGGACACTGTCGGGTGATTCCTGCTCTCTGCATGTTGGGGTTTAAGTGGGATTCCCAGCCAGGACTGGGCGTGGGCCTGGGTGAGTCACAGGGACTCAGCGAGCAGCCCCTGCACCCAGCAGGGTGACCAGGCCCCGCGTGGCCCAGCGGCTTGCCTGAGGTCCCAAGTTAGAGGTGAAACAAGACCAGAAACCCACTGCAGCCCATGCCCACCCAGGGGCAAGAGACGAAATAGAGGTCCACCAAGCGGCCCCGGCAGTGACCACGCTGAGAACATAACGCGTAACCGTGGACGGTGACTCGGGTGAGAGCTCAGGCCTCCTGTGACTTCAGTGCCACTGACCAGCTGTGCCATCCTGGGGGAGAGACTTCACCTCTCTGAGCCTCAGCTGCTTCATCTGTGAGACGGGGCTTGTCAAGAGACTAGAGAAGCCGTGGCCTGCAGGATGCCAGGCACCACGCCGGGCACTTGGTGGTGCCCAACAGGGGGAGCTGTGACTACAGTGGCAGTGCTGTAGCTGACATCATCGTTGTTACAGCATTGTCACTAGTAGAGGGGGACAACAGGGTCACCTCAGCAACCACCTGTCCGCATGACTATTCTAGAGAAGAAGTCCTGGCAGGAGACAGAGCGGACCCTTCTCTCATCTTCCAGCTGAGAGGGATGAGAACAGGGCTAGACCTGTCCCATCCACAGGGCCCTGTCAGCCAGCGCTCCGTTCCTATGACAAACTACCAGAGATCATCCATATAAAAAAATGAAAGGTTTATTTGGCTCATAGTTTGAGGTTTTGGTCCATGGTTGGTTGGGCCCAGCTGGAAAGACCCCACTCAGAGGAACACAGCCCTCAGGGGACAGAGAGAACTGGTGGCCCGCAGTAGAGCCTCGGGAGACCCTGATTTAGGGGCTGAATGCTGGGCCCCTCTCTCTTTCCTGCAGTATCTCTGTTCCAGAATTCTCTGGAGGAAAAAAACACAGAGAGGAGGTGCCAACCTGGGTGTGGACACACTGTGAAGACCAGGAGGGAGGGTCGGATGCTGCCACCTCTCCACTGTGTGACCTCAGGCAGGTCACCTGACCTCTCTGAGCCTCTGCCACTCAACAGTGGGGACAGGCATTATGGGGACGGCCATTCGTGGTGCTCGGCCCAGCTCCCTGGGCTGCGGTGAGCACCCTCAGGACAAGGGACGTGGGCTGGCTTTGTAAACTGTGACATGCCTTAGGACCAGGCTCGCCCTTGTTGATCACCAAGATGAGCCAGGCAGGTGGAGATGAAGGGCCTCAGAGGTCACTCCAGATGTGACAGAAGGAAGAGGCTCAGGCCCCAGGTCCCTCTGTCACCCTCACCAGCCACCTCCTTTGCCCCGGGGACTCAGTGGAAACCACTGTGAGTGTGTGTGAGACCCTGGGCCAGCTGCTCTGACCCTCCCTGGCTCTCGACACACCCCGACCTGGGAGTTGCTGGCCATCGGCCCTGGACTTTGGCAACGGGATCCTCTGTGAGGGATGGGGTAAATGAAGCAGGGGAAGGGACAAAGACAGTCACATGGTCACCGAAGTGTCCACCCTGCAGACTCAGCCTCACCATGCTCAGCAGGACCCTGTCCCCATCCCTGCTGAGCCTCATCCCCTCGCGGCCTCAGCCAGCTTCTTTGGACCCAGTTTTGCCTGGGTTCAAATCCCAGCTCCCCTCTTTTCAAGCTGTGTGATCTTGAGTAAGTTACCCAACCTCTCTGTGCCTGGTTTCTCAACTATAAAATAAGAGTGACAAGAATCATACTCATCTCAAGAGGGTGTCAAAGGGTTACCCGAGTTCATAAACACACCAAGCTTGATAACAAAATACCTGGCACCAAGCAAAACGCAGCAAGCTTTGGAACATGGGTCCCTGGACCTCGGCCACCAAGCAGAAGAGGCTGCCCTCAGAGCAGCGAGCTCTCCATCCCTGGGGATAGTCAAGCTGAGGCTGATCAACCACCTGTCAGGGATCTGTAGCCAGGACAGCCTGGTGGCCTTTAGCATGGCTCCCAACCTCTGCCTGGGAAATCACTCAGGCCGCCAGGAGGGAGGGGGCTGCAGGGGGAGAGCGGGGAACAGCCGGCAGAGGGGGGGCCAGGCGCCGCTGGCTGCCACCACCAGTTCAGCCCTGACCTCCTCCCAGGGCTCAGAGCCTCGTCCTGCGGTGCACCCTGTTGACCTGGTGTGCTGTCCTGAGCTGTCACCTCGGCTCAGTGGCCCTCAGCAGGGAGTAAGCGGGGATTTCCCCAGCAGGCTCCCTGGGCCTTCCTCCCCCAGGGCCGCCCACTAGCCACAGGGTCAGGGTCATGGCCATGGAGGAGGCCACCAGTGCGGTTTCTCCAAGCCCATCCCAAGGCGTCCCCAAACCCCACTGCCACCTGGCAGGGAGCACGGTGTCCCTGAGCCGGGAGCACACGGATGTCCACGCGGCAGAGACCCCGGTACCCCACCACGAAGCGGTCCTCTTCCCCTTGGCAACGGGGTTGGGGGGGAGCTGACCTGGTCCTAGGGAGAAGGCAGGCCGCGAGCGGGAGGACGCAGCTCAGGGAAAGGTCCCGCAGGGCGAAGCAGCAGCTGGCACAGCAGGCAAGGCCCAGGGTGGCTGCACTGACTCGAGGCCGCAGACCAGGTGTGTGAGTCACTCACCGGCTAGACCTGCCGGGCGGGCGGGCGGGCAGAGAGGGAGGGAGAGCCCAGGGCCAGGAGGTGGCCTGGCCCACGAGGACGGGCCAGACTGAGTCAGGCCGAGCCCCACTGGGCTGGGCCAGGTGGGGCGTCCATTGGCCTGACCTGGGAGGCCCAGGAAGTTGGTTGGATGAAGCGGAGCTCGAAAGAGCAGGGGGCCCTTCAGGGGGTGCTGAGCAGCAGGACTGAGCTCTGCCTGCTGTCCCAGGATAGGGCATAGGACACAGGCTCAGGGGAGAGTCTGAGGTCCACCGTGGGCCCGGACACGTTTAACCAGAGAATGTGGAAGGGGACGCGCATGGATTGAACTTGGAAAGACCCAGGCTTGAATCCCAGCCCTTGCCGTGTGACCTCGAGTAAGTGGTCTCGTCTCTCTGAGCCTCAGTTACCTCCTGGTTCAGCTGAGATAATAATCATGAGGTTCTTAGCTGAACAGTTGTCACGGGAGTGGAGTAAGACTGTGTAAAGAAAGGGTTCCTAGCTCCCCGGGGACAGGCAGTAATGGTGGCTCTGGTGACAAGGCTCCTCTTCAGGACAGCAGGGTCAGCTTCCCAGGGATCCAGCCAGGTCTACATTCCTGTGGTCCATCACCCCCAAATTTTACCAACATCTGAGCTGATTAACAGCAATGGTGTCTGGACATCGGGAAAAATGTCATTTAATAGAAATACACAGCGCATCCCATGTACCCTAGAAAAGCCAGGACAGGGACACAAAGATAGAGCAGCCCAGGCACTCAAAATACCTCAGGCCTGGCACAGGGCACTGTGACTCCAGCTACTTGGGAAGCGGAGGCAGGAGGATGAAGGCAAGTTGGAGGCCAGCCTCAGCAACTTCGCAAAACCCGTCTCAAAAACTAAGGGGGGCATGGGAGGCAGGTCAGGATAGAGCCCCTTCCTAGCAGGCGGGCAGGCTCGGGGCCTGGGCGCCATCCCCAGCAGGGCCACACAACACGCACCCACAGCCCGGCAGTCGTTGGGGACCAGGCTTCACACTCCCCTAGGGCACCCACCCGCAGTCAAAGCCTCAGGAACTTAGGTCAAGGTCAAGGTCAGAGAGCGACAAGCCTGGGGCCAACCCTGGCCGGACCCTGTCTTTATAGGCAGGTTCACATTTGATAGTTTCTTCCCTAGGCGGCTGCTTGGGGATACACAGCGCAGCCAGCAGTGATGGTGACCTGGGGGCCTGCCAAGCCCCCGCTGTTCCCGCCAGGCCTCTGGATGTAGATGACGATGACGGTGATCCTGGTCACTGTCTCCACAAGGAGCCTCTCCCTGTGCAACTCCATCGAGACCGCACAACCAGGGCTCCCGAGACTTGCCCAAGTTCCCACAGAGTGTCTGCGACGACAGGTGCTTTCTTTATTTCATTATTGATTGGTGATTGATTGATTGATTTGTACAGATTGAACCCAGGGGTGCTCTACCGCTGAGCTACATCTCCGGCCCTTCTGATGTTGGATCTTGAGACAGGGTCTTGGCTCAGTGTCTCAGGCTGACCTTGACCTGTGATCCTCCTGCCTTGGCCTCCAAGTCCCTGTGGTGCAGGTATGTGTCACCACCCAGGAATCCAAAGCTTCGGGTTCCACTAGTCACCCCAGTGAGCAAGTCCTTGCTGGACTGAAAAGGTCCAAAGCCTGGAAGAGGAAGTGTCAGCCTGACTGACCAGCCGTCCTCCCGGGAGGCCACACACCTGCAGACAGAGTCACATGGCCTGGGTTTGGGTCCCTGCTCCATCTGTGGCACGGGGGGGGGGGGCTCTCCCCTTGAAAGGTCCTGGACAGAGGGGAGGCATGGCCCTTGGTTCCCTGGTTCCGGGCCTTGCAAGGAGGGAGCCCCCCCCTCACCCCTGCTGCTCCTGCCCTTAACCCCAGGGAGGGGAGGCCGGCCCTGCCCGGTCACTCTTATTTCCAGCCACACCCTGGGGCCACCGCCCTTCCCATCTCAGCCGACCTGCAGGGCGGCTGGCCTTCTGCCCCAGCAGCAGCAGCACCAATGGTCAGGGGCCTGGAGCAGCGAGCAGGAGGGCCCAGGGTCACCCTTTGTGTCTTCCTTTGGAAACCTGGACCAGACCCCATCGTGTGAAGGCTGGAAAGACTCTGGACTCTCCTCTACTGCCCTCTGGGGACAGGGGTCTTCTCTTGTCCCTCTTTCCTCCACCCCACCCCCAAGGCCAGGCGGCCAGGCGGCCAGGCGGGGCTGAATAGAGCAGAACTAGTAAATCCACCTCCACACCTTGACATTTTTTCGTTTTAAGAAAGGGGGTCTCCGTACATTGCCTAGGCTGGCCTCAAACGCTATCCTCCTGCCTCAGCCTCCCAAGTAGCTGGGATCACAGGTGTGGACCATGGCGCCTGCCCACCTCCCCTTCTTTCCCTTCCCTGTGGGTCACTCCGAGAGCTGTAGGGAGACTTGCTTTCCCAGCTGTGGTGTTTCTAAGCAACGTTCCGCCTGGTGACGTAGCTAGAGAACGCTTTGGGGCGCATGTTCACCAACAGAAGCCACATGCTCCCCCAGCCGCTCCTTCATGCATTGAGACAGCACCCAGAGCCCCACTCACCAAGCCCGCACTGGCCTGGTCTTCTTGGCCATCTGGACAGGGCCTCAGAGCTGGAGGCCACACTTGATGCACAGCAATAGTGTCCAAGAGCCCATGGTGTGCCAGACCCTCTGCGCCTCCCCAGGACAGAGGAGAGGCTGAGTCCCTCCCATCCTGGGTCCTTACCATCCCCCTCCCCCACAACCAGCACCAAGCGAGGCTCAGTAAGTGCCATCCCCCTGTCCCCCATCCGTCAACCTTGCACCACAGAGAAGCTGCAGCAGAGAAGTCTGTGCTGGCAGAGTTGTCCTGTTCCTGGAAGATGCTCAACAGCACCCTGGGCCTCTGTCAGGTCCGTGGCAGTGACTCAGGAACAAAGCACCAAGCAGCCCTCCCACCACAGAAACACCCATCAGGCACAGGAGGGGGAGGGGGGACACCACCTGTCAATCAGCAGGGTCCCGGCCAGCCCTGGATCTCCGCCCGCTCCCCCCAACTCCACTGGGACAAGGGACTCTAAATATCCCTTTTCCTGTCCCAAACCCTTCCCTTCCTGCTGAGAGCCCCATAAAATCCCAGGCCAGTGGTCAGCCCCACGGTCTCTCCTTGACCCTCCTCCTGTCCCCTCGGTGGGTCTGATGGGTTCCTCCCGGAGTCTCCACACAGCCTCCTTCAGCGGCCTTTTTAAACCTGCCTCCTCTTGGTTGTCGCCTTGCCTGACCTTACAGCCTCGGCCCCCCAGATGCCAGGAGGATCCCCCAATGTCCAGAGACACTGATGAAAGCTCCGGGGACAGAGGGGTAGGGTGAGCTGCCCCCTGCGGAGACTCCTGCTCACCACCGTCCCTCCCACACAATTCCTGTCTCCTCTTCCTGAGAAGCGCCATGGGGGTCATTAGCTGTTTTGTGAATGAGAAAACCAGGGCTTGGTAATATCGAGAGCCAAGTTCAAGTCGCTCCGCAGAGGGAGGGTGCCGGGCAGAGGTGGGCTGGACAGGGCCACTGCTCCCAGGAGGGGGCTCAGGACCAGCTGGTAGGACTCCCTCCTCCCACCCCAGCCAGCCCCATGCTGGGCAGGTCTGCAGGCCAAGTCAAGAGGTGGCCAAAGAGGCCCAGGAAGGAGGATTACAAACTGAAGGCCAGCCTCAGCAACTTAGAGAGATCCTGTCTCAAAACGATATAAAAAGGGCTGGGGATGTAGCTCTGGGGTAGAGGGTCCCTGGGATCCATCCCCTGTGCAAAAATAAAAAGAGGGGGAGGAGCTAACCAGAGCCTCCCCCAATATGACCTCAAAAATCAGCCAGAAACACAAAACCTGCAAGAACCATAACATTAAAATAGCATCTTTCTGAATCTTCAGGCTGAAAATGTTAAACAGCTTCATCAAAGCAGAAATGTCTCCATATGGGGGTGTCCCCCACCCTACTTTCTTTTTCCTTTTTTGTACCTGGAATGGAACCCAGGGGCATGTCACTGAGCCACATCCCCAGCCTTTTCTTTTTTTTTCTTTCTTTTTTCTTTTTAATTTTTTTAGTTGTAGTTGGACACAACTACAACTTATTTTTATGTGGCGCTGAGGATCGAACCAAGTGCCTCACACGTGCAAGGCGATCGCTCTGCCACTGAGCCACAACTCCAGTCCTTTTTTTTTTTTTGAACTTGCAATCCTCCTGCCTCAGCCTCCCCAGCTGCTGCGATTACAGGTGTGCGCCCCCGTGCCCCGCCCCACTTTGTTCCTTATTGTTGGGGCGTTGCCAGATTCTGTTTCCTCCCCCAAAATAAAATCCTCCTTCACCCCCACTGTCAAGGATGGATCCCAGGTCCCGTGTTGACACCGTATGGCCACCCGTGCCGCACATGTGACAGTCACCTTCCCACCTCAGAAACCTTGAACTGGGCCTCTGCTGCTCTGCTGGAAGTCCAGCCCCTGGCCAAGATCGGAAGTGAGGTAGTGCTGCGTGCCCTTCCCTGAGGGCCTAAAGCTGGACAGAACACAGCACCCACCCGACAGTTAACAGAACCCCTGCAGCCATCCTGACGTGTGTGGCAACGTGGGTGGGCCTCAAAAACATACATGGACTCAACCAGACCCAGAGGGTCACATGTGCAGGATTCCAGCCCTGAGAAGAACCCAGAGGTCAAAATCCCAGAGACAGAAGCTGGGTGTGGTGCAGCCTGTAATCCCAGCACCTCGGGAGACTGAGGCAGGAGGATGCAAGTTTGAAGCCAGCCTGGGCACCTTAGCAAAACTCTATCTCAAAATTAAAAAAAAAAAAAAAAAACTTGAGGGGGCTAGAGTGGATTGAACCCAGGGGAGCTTAACCACCGAGTCACACCCCCCACCATCTTTTGAGTATATTTTATTTAAAGACAGGATCTGGCTGAGTTGCTTTGGCCTCACTAAGTTGCTGAGGCTGGCTATCCTCCTGCCTCAGCCTCCCTACCAAGGGAACTAATGTGTCCAGCTCAAAATAAAAATTTAAAAAGGGGTTGGGGTGTGGCTCACAAGTAAAATGCTCCTGGGATCAATTACCAGTACAAAGCGAAACAACAACAATAATAAACAACCTTGATGTGACCTCTGGGAATACATCACCTTCTGCCCAGGTCAGCCCCCTAAGGGCCAGGTACTTTGATACCCCAAGTGTCTCTTCCCAACCCTGAACAGCACCATCCTCTACACATTTATTTTTAAAATGCTTGAAGCCCAGGGTACCGCACGCTCGCCTGGCATGCGCAGGGTGCTAGGTTCGATCCTCAACACCACATAAAAAAATAAAATAAAGATGTTGTGTCCACCGAAAACTAAAAAATAAATATTAAAAAATTTTCTCTCTCTCTCTCTCTCTCTCTCTCAAAAAAAAAAAAAAATGCTTAAAGCACAGCCAGGACCTTTCGTGGGAGGGAACATCTATCCACCCTCACCGCGGGTTTTATTCCCTTTTGCAGAGTCACAAGACCAGTTACGGGTCACACCCTGTTTGGAAGCCCGTCCACGTCAGGAGGGAGATGCTGCCAAAACTCCAAGTTCCTGGAAGAATCCCATCGACTTTACAGTCATGGGCTGGGGCTGTACCATCATCCAGGAACCGGGCAGAGCACCGCACATAAATCATTTTATATAAATCTCCCAACAAGCTCGGCACCATAGTGCAAGCCTGTGACCCCAGCTTCTCAGAGGGTAAGGCAGGAGCATCACAAGTTGGAGGCCAGCCTCAACAACCTAATGAGATCCGATCTCAAAAATAAAAAAGGCTGGGAATGTAGCCCTATGGTAGAGCAGCTCTGGGTTCAGTCTCCAGATGAGGAAACGGAGACTCAGAAAGGTCAAGTAACTTGCCCAAAACCACACAGCTAATAAATGGGAGGGCTGTATTTGAACCTAGGTCCTTGGAGCTAGGTAGGTCTCCACTTGGGGAACAGGATTGAGGCTGCTAATGGTGGGTGGACTAGAGGTGGGGTGTCCAGCTTCTGGGCTTGGGGTTCTTCTGGCTTTGTACTGGTAATTGAACCCAGGAGCATTTTATTTGTGAGCCACACCCCAACCCCTTTTTAAATTTTTATTTTGAGCTGGACACATTAGTTCACGCCTGGGAGCCCCTTTGGTAGGGAGGCTGAGACAGGAGGATAGCCAGCCTCAGCAACTTAGTGAGGCCAAAGCAACTCCAACCTTCTGGGTCACCTTGCAGCCTTGAGAGCAGAGACAGTCGAGGCTGTGAGACACGCTGGGCGCGGGGGGTGTGGGGTGGGGGGGACGTGGACACCGGGACTCCCACCCCCCCATCACCCCCTTCAGCTCTTGCAAACAAGGCTGAGGCCAGAGGCCCCTTTGCAAATGAGATGGACCCTATTTGCTCCCATTTGCCCTGTGACAAGCCACTGGGCAGGGCCAGCCCAGGGCTGATGGCCCTTGGTGCCCTCTTGCTGCTCGAAGGGGCACAGGGCTACTCTGTCTCCAGGCCTCCAGCCACGCAGCTCTGAGAGCACCCAGCCCGGGAGGAGGCTTAACCATCATGCTGCACCAGGCGCCTGAGGGGCGAGGTCTGTAATTAGGGGACAGATCAAACAAAGCCAAGTTTGAATCCAGCTTCAGAGCCAGCCGGTGACCTCAGGCAAGCCACTTGACCCCGTGACCTCTGCAGCTCACCTGCAGGAGGAGAGAATGGGCTCCTTCTTGGGAAGCCCTGGGTGCGGCTTTGGAGGCCACTCACAGGGCTTCTAGGGGGTTATTATTATTATTGTGTTGTTGTTTTATTATCCTAGGAAAAGCTTCAGATGTCCTGGATAGACTCAGACTTACTTTTGTGTCAAGTCTCCATAAGCAATTAATGGGTCTCCTCCAAAGCCTTCACTGCAGTTTCACACAACGCTGTGGATCTGTGTGCTGCTTGGATCTCCATCTGGGCCCTCACCTGTTGGCACTCCCTGCAGGACTTACCTGGGTCCCCACCATCTGACCCAGGGCCCCCCACACAGCAGGAGGTTACTGAAGATTCACTGAACAAAGGAGTGTCATAAATTTAAGAAAGAAAAGGTGAGCACCACCCGAAGGCCCAGGTACACAAATAATGGCGAGGCTAATGGCAAAAGATTCCTGTCATTGAGACGGACCCACTGAAACCCTCTGCGGGGCCAAGTCAATTCAAAGTGTGTGGGAGAGCCAGGTGCGGTGGCGCACCCCCGTGATCCCAGCAGTTTGGGAGGCTGAGGCAGGAGGATGGCAGCCTCAGCAACTTAGTGAGGCTCTAAGCAACTGAGCAAGACCCTGGGTCAAAATAAAAAATAAAAAGGGCTGGGGGTGTGGTCAAGCACCTCTGGGTTCAATCCCTGGCACCAAAAGAAAAAAGAAGAAGAAAGGGTTGTCACGTGGGGCCCCTTGAGAGTCTGCCCTTCACTCTCCAGATGGATGTCACCAGTCACAGGTGCCCGCGGAAGCTTTGGCTCCCTGGGGCTGGGGCCAGGCAGGGCTGGAGGGGGAGTCTGAGGTGGCCACGGCGTTGACCCTGCAGAGGAGGGAAGGAGGCAGGTGTCGTGGGGCCTGGTGGAGACAGGAGGCCTGGGGTCTCAGAGCTCATGCGTGCAGAGCCGTGGGAAGGGCAGAGGGGACCAGGAGCGTGGTGCCACCTTGGCTTGCTCACCCCAAGGGGTTGCAGGGTCACTGGGATGATCCGGTGGCCCTGAGGGGCTGCTGTCCTTGTTCCTGTGCTGAGTAGCGGACGGACCTGTCCCTGGGCTCGCGGCGCCCCTTTGGCCTGGGCCAGGGGAGGAGGGAAAGGCCACCCTTGAGGCTGCCTCCAGGGGCTCCTGGGAGTGTCCCCTGCAAAGCAAAAGCAAGACGTTGTCCTTGACCACCTACTAAGCTCAGCCCAGCAGCTTCGCAGAGGAGGAAGGTGGCACTCCCGACCCTCCTGGCGGCTGAGGCAGGAGGATGGCAGGTTCAAGGCCAGCCTCAGCAACGTAGTGGGACTCGAGCCGTGGACTTCCAAGCCGAGCTTTCAGTTGCCAGTGCCTGCCCTGCCCAGTCTCTCCTCCCTGGCACAGTGACCAGGCAAAGTGCCAAGGTGGGGACTTCCCCAGCAAGGGAGGCTACATGGCCACAGTGACCACAGCTCCTGGCCACCTGCTGTGGACAAGCAGAAACAGCAAGATGTAAGGGCTAGGGACAAAATCGATCAATCAAGAATTAGAACTTGGTGGCTTCAATATGTCATTAAGATTTTTTGATGCATGTGATGCTGGGGATTGAACCCAGGTCCTCTCACAGGCTAAGCAGGCGCTCTGCCACTGACTCTAACCCCGTCACAGAGACCTTAAGATTTGGCGGTACAATGCCACAGGCACACTCTGGCTGACACAGTTCATGTCAGGCACAGTGCTCAGTACTTCACGTGCTCAGTACTTCACATGCTCAGTACTTCACGTGTATTTCATTTACAACTTGAGTGACTTCTCAGAGACAGATCATTATCGTGCCTGTAGGACAGAAAGACATTGAGCCAGGCGTGGTGGCGCATGCCTGAAATCCCAGTGACTCAGGAGGCTGAGGCAGGAGGATTGCAAGTTAAAAGCCAGCCTCAGCAATTTAGCAAAGTCCTAAGCAACTTCATGAGACCTTGTTTCAAAATAAAAAATAAAACAGGCACCCCTGGGTTTTATCCCCGGTATGAGAGAGAGGGGGGGGGGAGGGAAATTGAGGTTGAGAGAGGGTGGGCAATTGCACCATGATGGTAACTGTGAGTGACCCCCAGTGAACTATGGCTGCATAATGAACCAACCCAGACTCACCAGCTGGCAGGACATGCGCATCTGCTGTGCTCGGGGACCTTTCCCGACTGCGGGGCAAGGAGGCTGATCTCCAGGGAACCCGCCTGCATGGTTCTGCTGCCAGCTGGCTGGCCTGGGTGGCCTTGCTGGGGACACTCTCTCAAGCAAGCTCTCTGGCTCCAGCTCTCCAACCCAGGACCGTGCCCCTCAGTGGTCACAAAGTCCAGCAGAGAGAACAGGAAGTGGGCAGGGCCTCCAGAGACCCTGCCTGCAAGCCACATATCCTCACCACCTTCTGCTGGTCACAGTGAGGAGTAGAGAGCAGCCTCCACAGCGCTGCGAGAAAGGAAACGTGGTGGCCGCTTTGGATCACAAGGTGGCCAGGCCAGGACTGCAGCGCAGACCCGTCCCTTTGCTCCGATGCCGGCCATCCTGTCTCTGGTCCCAGCTAAGGCGCCAACAGGCTCTAGGCTGGGCACCCAGCTCTTGACCCCTTCCAGCTGGGCGCAGGCCTGCAAGGGTTCCTTAGAGAGCGGGTCCCCCCACCCCCAGCATCTGGGAGGCTCCGCCCACCCACAGCTCTGCCTGGCCACTGTGCATTTATTAGATTCCTACTGTATCTGCTGTGTCAAGCTCAGGGCCACCCTGGGAACTCAAGTCACAGCACAAACAGCTGGGACACCCACACGACATCGGAGGGGGCCCTGGGGCCAGTGGCTTGGCCACACCCAAGAGGCCAGAGATGAGTCTCATGATCATCACCAGCTGATCACCATGAAGGGCGCGAACTATCTTCATAGAAGTCAGTGTCATGGCTCAGAGGGACAGTCCTGGGGGCCAGGACCACAAAGAGGACCATGCGGTGCATGGGGCAGCCTGGAGCTGTGCACTGAGCAGCACTGTGGGGACAGCGGCACTGGCCACAGTCTCGTGTGCCCCTCCAGCACCCAGAAGTAGCTTCTGGGCCACTGGCCTTGCAGGTGTGGCTTTTTCCCAGGACCACACAGAGCGCGCGAGTCCCCTGCCACTGAGCCGCACCCCTAGCCCTTTACATTTTTTATTCTAAGACAGGGTCTTGCTAAGTTGCTGAGGCTGGCCTCGAACTTGCGACCCTCCTGCCTCAGCCTCTTGAGTGTCTGGGATTACAGGCATGAGCCACGGTGACCAGCTTGGACCTGACATTTTCAATCCTCCCAGCATCCCTGCAAGGAGACTGAGCTTCAGAGAAGCTTTTATGCCACTTGCTCCATGTCACACAGCCAGTAGGAAGTCAAGTCAGGATCCCAAGCAAACTGACTCTAAAACGTGGGCCTTCCCCTGCATACCCGCTACTGCAGGCAGCGACTTCTCTACTGGCCCACGGGAAAGAAAGCAGCTCAGGCCACCCCCATGCTAGTGCCGAGAGGCGAGAGGCGAACCCAGGCCTTGGTCTGCCAGGCCAGCGCTCTGCCACTGAACTAAATCCCAGCCCCAGGAGACCAGGCTTATTGTCCCTGTAATGTGGATGGAGAAGGAAAGGCAGCTGTCCTCCATCCCCCACCCGGCCCCCTCCCCTTCCCTCTTCTCCCCCCTCCCTCTTCCCCTCCTCTCCCCCTCCCCCTCCTGGTTGGGCTGTAGGGCTGGCCCACCACCAGCCTCCCTGCCACCTCCCCTCCCCTCCCTCCCCTCCCCTCCCCTCTTCTCCCCTCCCTTCCCCTTCTCCACCTCCCCTCCCCTCTTCTCCCCTCCCCTCCCCTCTTCTCCCCTCCCCCTCCCCTCCTCTCCCCCTCTCCCCCCTCCCCCTCCTGGTTGGGCTGTAGGGCTGGCCCACCACCAGCCTCCCTGCCACCTTCCCTCCCCTCCCACCCTCTCTACTCAGAGAGGCAGCCTCAGGGGAGCCATGTTTCCGGTGGCCCCCAGCTCAGGCCGAGCCTCCACCAGTGTGTCCAAGGAGAAGCTGGCCGCTGCTGACCCTGCCCTACCAGTAGCAGGAGACCCAAGAGCCAAGCTGGACCCACCCTACCCTGGACCTGCCATCAGCTGAGATACGCCAGGTGGAAATGGGCAAAAGCAGCAGCCCGGCCCGTGCCCAGCGCCAACCTCGGTGTTTTGTCTGAGAACTCGTTTTCACTACTGCCCACGACGAGGTGGAACTTATCCTCACTTTACAGATGAGGAAACTGAGCCCCAGAGAAGTGCAATCATTAGTCCACGGTCACCTGGCCGGTGGGGGGTGGACACGCGGCTCCTGGCCAGGCTCTGAACTAGGCACTTCACAGGGTCATTTTATTAAAACCTTGTCTCCCAGGGGTAACATAGGCAATTGATAGAAGATAAAAGGGAGGGTCAGATGGAAAGGGGCAAAACCCGAGGTCTCAGAACTAGGAATGTCTGACCTCAAGTCCTGGGCACTCAACCAGCAGGTGCCTGATTGTCAAAGAGCCACCTTTGTCCAGAGCCTCCTGGGGACCAGGTTGGCCTCCAGGGGGGAAGCATGGTGCTCTGGCGCCCTCTGCTGGTGGGAGTGAGAACACCAAGAGGGCTCCACTTGCTTCCGGCCAGCCACCTCCTGAGTGCTTCACCAGACAAGGGGGACGCTGAAATCAATAAGACATCCATTCCTGAAGGGCTCTCCTTCCCCTTGGAGGAAATGGAGTGTTTATAAAAGGGTCCCAGGCCTGGGCAAGCCTGAGTAGTCCCAGAAGACTTCCTGGAGGCGGTGATGCATTGGGTGATGGGCAGCCCAGCTCAGGAGCTCCATTCTTGGAGGTCAAAATGACCAAGGTCTAACTGACCAGAGCAACTGGCACAGGTGACGCTAAGAAAGGCCAAGTTAGGCACTGGCAGAGTATTTGCCTACATCCACGAGGATTTCACCCCAGTACCAGCACTGCAAAAAAAGAAAAGAAAAACCAAGAATGTTGTCTGAGCTGCACCTTAAAGAACATGGACCAGAAGGGAGAGAAGGGTCGACTCAGCCGAGGCCCTGGGTGTGATCCCCAGCACAACCAAAAACCAACAGCAGCAATAGTCAGTGTTGAATGGCATTTAAAACCAGGAATCAATAAATGGGATGGAATCAAACTAAAAAGCTTCTTCTCAGCCAAAGAAACAATCAGTGAGGTGAAGAGAGAGCCTACAGATGGGAGCAAATCTTTACCACACGCAGATCAGATAGAGCACTGATCTCTAGGGTGTATAAAGCACTCAAAAACCTTAACACCCCCCCAAAAAAATAATACAATAATCCAATCAATAAGTGGGCCAAGGAACTGAACAGACACTTCTCAGAAGAGGATATACACTCAATCAACAAACGTATTTTTTAAAAAAAGTTCATCATCTCTAGCAATTAGAGAAATGCAAATCAAAACTAAGATTTCATCTCACTCCAGTCAGAAGGCAACTAACAAGAATACAAACAACAATAAGTGTTGGCGAGGATGTGGGGGAAAGGCACACTTATACGCTACTGGTGGGACTGAAGTTGGTGCAGCCAATCTGGAAAGCAGTGTGGAGATTCCTTGGAAAACTGGGGATAGAACCACCCTTTGACCCAGCTGTCCCACTCCTCAGTCTATACCCAAAGGACTTTAGCTAGACTGTGGAGCCAACCCAGATGCCCTTCAGTGGATGAATGGATAGGGAAACTGTGGTATATACACAATGGAACATTACTCAGCATTAAAAGAGAATAAAACCATGGCATTTGCAGGTGAATGGATGGAGTTGGAGAAGATAATGCTGAGTGAAGTTAGCCAATCCCAAAAAACCAAAGGCTGATTGTTTTCTTTGACACGAGGACTGAACTCATAATGGCTTGGGGGTGGGGCGCTTTTACATCTGAAAGGGGCTCTGTTTCAAGAGGAAGGCCCAGGTCAGACCCTGATGGTGGCGGGAGGGAGTGGCTGGGCTGAGCAGGTGGGAGGGTGGCCAGATCCCAGAGACTAAACCAAGGTGGAGAGGGAGTAAAGCAGTACAGCCCAAGGCCAGGAGCCAGGGGGCACCCTCATCACCTGGGAACCTGGTAGAAATGCAGGCGGTGGAGCAAGGCCCACTGAAGCTACCATTGATCACTGCTGTTCCAAGCAATTGTCGAGGGCCCCCTTCTCTCCTTCAGAATCCTTCAGTAATCCCAGTGGCTGGGGAGGCTGAGGCAGGAGGATCTCGAGTTCAAAGCCAGCCTCAGCCACTTAGAAAGGCCCTATGCAATTTAGGGAGATCTTGTCTCTGAGCAAAAACATAAAAAGGGCTGGGGATTTGGGTAAGAGATTAAGCACCATGGGTTCAGTCCCCAGTACCAAGAAGAAAAAAGTCAATTTCCCGCCGGAGGCTCTAATCCCCTTCAAAGCCCACGTGAGAGCCGCAGAATTCTGAAGGTCCTGAACAGACTGAAGAATGGACGAGGCCCAAGGTCATGCTTTTCTTTTAAGGGTTCCTAATGACCGGTGGGCGTTGGCCGTGGGGTGCCACTGTGTGGGGCAATGAGCTCCACCCTTGACCCCACCCTAAAGATGGGGAGACTGGGGCTCCGAAGGGGAGAAGCTTCCTGGAAGTTTCCAGAACACCTGCCTTTTTCTGCTCTCGGTTTTCCGGTCCTTAAAACAACGAGCAGCAAAAAGATCTTGAGCCCTCTTCGACGGTCACGTGGGAACGTGGAGATAATGGGAAGTGAGTCGGAGGAAGACGCCTGCCCCGAGTGGGCTGGGGAACCCAGAGCCTCTCACACTAGGGCAGCGCCGGCCCCTGAGCCACACCCCTGCCCCCTGCCTCTGCGTCTCCAGAGGAACTCTGATAGCAGTGCAAGTCTTTTTTACATAAAATGTAGCTCTTGTCCCAGGATTGCAACTGATTTGAAGGTCTGTCTGCATACAAAAGGCTCATCCGCACAGAGATGGTAACTCGGTGAGACTCTGTTTCAAAAGTAAAAAAGTAAGGGGCTGGGGCTCAGCGGCAGAGCGCTTGCCTAGCGTGTGTGAGGCACTGGGTTCGATCCTCAGCACCGTATACAAATAAACAAAATAAATGCATTTTGTCACTCATAACTCCAAAAGAATTTTTAAAATAAAAAATAAAAAGAGCTGGGGGTGTGGCTCAACAGTCGAGCACTTACACCATGCCAGAGGCTTGGGTTTTCTCAGCACCAAAAATACATTAATAAGTAAATACATAATGTAAGGATCTGGCGAATCGTTGGAGAAAGAGACCACAAGAGACCAGCTTCATGCAATGGGCAGGAGGGAGCTTATTGAAGAGGATCCTAATTCATCGCGCTGAGGCTCAAGGCTCACTCAGGAAGGGAGAGCGGCCCAGAGCCCAGAGCAGAGGTCGAGCAGAGCTTAAGTACACTTTTTGGGGAGGGCAGGGCGGGGGGGGGGGCTTTGCATGCATCAGAACAAATCATCATGAGGCGCGGGAAAATTGAACAACAACTCTGATACATGATTAGTCCATTCATTGGCGGGAACAGGTGTGGGGGGGTGATTGGTCACTCCTAAGCGGGGTACACATTCAAACTGATTGGTTCGGGGCCTGTGACAAACTGCACAGGGCCCTAGGCTAAATGGCCAGTAGGGCGTTGTCTTAACTATCTCAGGAATTTCAGGTTCTGGGTGTAGCAGAGGAACTTAACAATACCTAGTCTTTTACATTTTAATTCAAGCTTTGCAATTTAGAAGCTTTACAATGCCCGGTCTTTTACATTTTAATTCAGGCTTTTGCAGCTTAGAATCAGCTTAGAGATTTTACCTTTACAATAAATCTGTCCTGAGTGGCTTCCTCCTCTCAGTCACTATCAGTCCCCGTGGAGGTATAGGCTGGGCTCAGGGGTGAGTGCTCACAGGCCGAGGCCCTGGGAAAGAAGATCTAACCTCTCACTCTCTGTTCAGTGTTCAGAGCCACGTCCACCGTCCAGCCCAGCCTCGGGGTCTCTGGGTTTCAGGAGTCCTAGGCCAGAGGCCTGACTCCAGGGTCCCAGCGAACTCGCCACCCTCCCCCCCCCCAAAAAAAAAAAAAAAAAACAGGAAAGGAGACTTTCATTGGTATTTGGAAGCCAAAATGAGAGTCAGCATCTCAGCCCTCTCTCTCTAGGGGACCGGTTGCCCAAAGCTTGGTCCTTGTCCTCGATGTCATTCTAATGATGAGGAACCTGGCTTTGAGATAAAGGAAAAAGGTTTATCATTTGGCAAAGGAGAAAGAATCAGCAGGAACTGGAAGTATTTAAGGAGGTGACTCAGAGAAAATGAGATCAGGGAGGAGAAACCTGGAAGGAGATCGGGGAGGAGAAGGTCAGGGAGGAGATTTGGGGAAAAGAAAAAAAAAAACGTGTAAGTTTCAAAGTGACAAGCGATGTAGTCAAAGCCCCGAGGGACGACTTGGGGGCTGGGGTTGGAAGGTGCTCTACCACTGAGCTGTATCCCCAGCCCTTTCTCTTTAGTCCCTCCTGAGTCGCTGGGACTAAGGTGTGTGTACGGAGCGGCTTGACTTTCCGGCTCTATAGAAACGGGAAACAGGGTGAAGGCTGAGGACCTGAATGGCTGGACATTTTGCACAGCTGCCAGAGCAGGTGACCTGGGTGGGCCAGGGGTCTGGTTGGGCAGTAGCCCAGGATTGGTCAGGTGGGGCCTCATCACCTGGAGGAAAGTTACTGCCTGAGGGGGAAATCCTTTTTTTTCTTTCTTTTTTCTTTTTTCCTTTGGCCAATTCTGGGGATGGACCCTCCCCTATACTAGGAAGAGCTCTGTCCCGGCTACCCTAAGTTTGTCCTTGAACTTGCCATCCTCCTGCCTCGGCCTCCCAAGTGGCCACCATGCCCAGTGGCCAGGGAAGCAGTTGAGACTGATCCCAAGGTGTTGATCCACCAGAACTTCTGTTCCTAGAATCCAAGGTGACCCAGAGCACAGGAGGCCCGTGCCAAGTCTCCAAGCCCTTGGTGACCCTCGGAGGTTTACAGGCCAGGTGGGAAGTCTTGAGGGTAGGTACAACGGCACCATGTGCAAGTCGGGGGCAGGTGCTCCCCGAACCCCGTTCCAACACGTGTAGGTGAGATTGGAAGGGTCAGGTAGGAGTTGGGGATCACCAAGATGTTGGGGGCAGTAGAAGAAAAGTGCCCCTGGAGGACCAGCTGGGGAGGAGTCACCCGGTCCCCGGTTATGATGAGTCCCGTTGCCATGACAACCCCCGCCATGGAGGACCTGCCATAGGCTAAAATGACCAGTAGGACAGTGTTCTCATTGGGCATCATGAGGTAGCCAGTGGGAGCAGATGGGACAAGGTTTTCACTCAGGTCCATGTAGGGAGGGGACCGTCACCCAGCTCAGCACTGGACACTGATTTCCAGAACTTGGGGCCCTGAGCCTCTTGCGCCACTCTGCCTCTGAGTGCTGCCTTCACCTTCACAGATCCGGACTTTGCCTGTTATGTCTGTGTCTTGCTCCATTCTTTATTCTGGACCCCAAGGGCCTGGACCCCAACTGGACACCCCAACAATAACACAAGGGGTTTGCTTGTCCTGACGCCATGGTGCATCTCTGTAAACCCAGTGACTCGGGAGGCTGAGGCAGGAGGATCACAAGCTCCAGGCCGGCCTCAGCAGTTCAGTGAGACCCTATCTCAAAATTAAAAAATAAGAAGGGCTGGGGTGGCAGTGGGTCCCCGGTGAAAGAATTCCCCACGCAAAGACACTTCGCCGGGAGAATTCCAATTTTATTGCAAAAGGCTGTGTGCTTACATAGAACTAAGGGGAGATGGCAGGGCTTAGATAAATGGCAGGCCACCCGTTTATTGGCAAGTTCTGCCAGATATCAGCTCTGGAGCCCAGGAATTAGTTCTTATTGGGGCTAAGGTTCCCCACCAGCGAGATTTGAAACTGGCGCCGGGCCCGAGAGTTCACACGGGCGGGAACTTTTCGAGCCACTGCAGAAAAGAGGAAGGTAGGAAGAAGAAGTCCTTAGGCACCATGTTGGGGTTTTTTCTCTGGGGTACGGCTGCCGTTTATACTTTTCCCAACACCCGGGACAGGGTGGTACCTGGCATATGTGAGGTCTTGGGGTGGACTTCCTAGCACCTCAAAAAATATAGAAAGGGCTAGGGAGGGAGCTCAGGGGTGGAGCACCCCTGGGTTCAATTCCCAGTACTGAGAGAGAAAGGAGAGAGAGAGAGAGAGAGAGAGAGAGAGAGAGAGAGAGAGAGAGAGAGCCAGACAGGGAAATTCAGTTATTTCTCTAAAGCAGATTTCTCAGAAGTCCAGAGAGATGGCTAGTTTCAGTGTGGAGACATGACATGATGTCGCCAGTTACCAGTTACCTTGAAGGCTGACCAGAGAGTGACCAGGCGAGCGCAGAGTAGAAAATAAGAAGCTTTATTTAAAGGCTGGAACAGACTTCTCCCGGAGGAAGACGGGACGAGGTGGAATCGTGATGAGGAGTCCCTTCCCTCTTACCTGGGCGATTCTCTTTCACATTCTCCCCTCATCCCGTCTGTGTGTGTGGCTGGGAGATGCCCTGGGAAAGCCAAAAGGTGAGAGGCAGATGGCGAGGGGCCAAGGTGGCAGAAGGGGGCCTAATTAACAGCTCCCTGTAGGAGGGACGACCTGGGACAGTCACCTTAGCAGGGGCAGGTCATCTTGATAAGGTGGAGGGTGGGCTCTGAAGGCATTAGCCTTTCAACCCCTCTCCAACTTCCTGGACTCACTGAAACGTCCCCCTTGATCCCACCTGACTACAAGTCTATACCCCATTTTGACTCCCCGCCTGGTCTGTTGGGGCCCTGGGCCAGAGCTCAGACCAAGACAATGGAGTGTAAATTTTTGTTGTTGTTGTTCTTTTCTCTTTTCTTTTTTGGTACTGGGGTTTGAACCCAGGGGCACTTGACCACTGAGCCCCATCCCAGCCCTATTTTGTGTTTTATTTGGAGACAGGGTCTCGCTGAGTCGCTTAGCGCCTCGCCATGGCTGAGGCTGGCTTTGAACTCCGGATCCTCCCGCTTCAGCCTCCCAAGCCTCTGGGATGACAGGCATGTCCACTGCGCCAGGCTGTAATTTTTATTTAATGGCAGTTCAGCCTCCTTTCTGTAAAAGCCACCATGAGAGCGTGCGCACACACATCCCTGCACTCTCCCAGACGTTCTTAAGAACACATCAAACTTTCTGAGGACATTGGCACAGTTCAGGGCACACAGCCACCCAGGGACCTCCCAGGCTCCCTTCCAACATCTGATTCTGTCCTTTCTATAAGGAGGCACCGTCGAGCCCTCGGTGCTGTGGCAAAGTGTCGTCACCTGGCGTGGACTCCTCTGGGCGTCTCCCCGGGTGGGCCGTCCACCCCCCCCCCTGCTGTTGGGGAACTGAGCAGCCGTCCAGCCCAGCTCCTCCCCCCGGGGGAAATGGAGCCCCCGCCTTGCCTGGGAACCCCCATCTGCTCTCCCAACCCAGAGTCACGCGGCCATCACCAGCCTGTGGTCACTGTGGTCACCTCTGCTGTACCTGAAGGAGCCAGGTAATTCCCTCCTCAGGCTCCTCCCCCTCCCCAGGACCGTGTGGTGACTTTAAGACCCTGGAAAAGAGAAGGGCACACCTGAGGCCCCTGGACACACAGTCTGCAGGACCTCGGGGATCCCAGATGGGTGCGTGGAGAGTGCAGACCCTGGCCATCATCTGGCTCTGTGACGTTAGACCAGCGTCCTAGCCAGCCAGGGCCACTGTAACACAACGCCACAAACAACAGAAATGTCTCGCTCCCTCACCGTCTGGACGCTGGGAAGTCCAAGATGGAGATAAATTTTTAAAAGATAAAAATGGCTGGAATGTGGCTTTTTTTGGTGGTGCTGAGGATTGAACCCAGGAATACTTTAGCATTGAGCTACATCTCCAGCCCTTTTTATTTTTGAGACGGTGTCTTGATAAGCTACTGAGGCTGGCCTCAAACTTGTGATCCTCCTGCCTCAGCCTCCCGAATAGCTGGGATTACAGGTGTGCACCATCGTGTCTTGTATCGGGTCTCAACTTTTGTCTGTGCAGTGAGAGTCTGGGACCTAGGGCCACCAGGGAATTTCCAGTGCTGTGGCCCTTCTGTTCCCTTGAAGACCCTGTGCAGTTTTGACTCTTCAAATAGTTTCTCTTCACTCTTCACAAGGAGATGACTCACACATTCTCCTGCCTTGGGTGGCCGTCTGCCTGCTGGACGCCTCCACCTGCATGTCCCACGGCAGCTCAGGTCCGCCGGTCCCAGGCTGCGGGCCCAGGTGCTGCCTCCCTCCCACACCTGTTCTTCCTAGCCTTGGTCAGATTTCCTGTGTCCACTGATGGCCAAGACTCCAGGCTCTCAGTTACTGTGGCTAAAAACTATAAGTCACCCTTTTGCTTTTTCCCTGCACCCCACACCCCGAGAATCCCAATGGCTCTGCCTTCAAGAGACTTGCTGCACCCCCCCCCCAGCCTCCCCTGCTGGTGTCCTGACTGTGCCACTTCTGACTCAGACTCTCACTGGTTTCCTAATGTGATCCTCCTGCTCCCCCCTTGCCCCCTTCTCCCCCTAGGAAACACAATATTCTTTTAAAAACTGAGGACAGGGGCACAGTGCTGCACATCCGTAATCCCAGCAGCTTGGGAGGCTCAGGCAGGAGGATCACAAGTTCAAGGCCAGCCTTAGCAACTTCGCAGGACCCTGTGTCAAAATAAAAGATAAAAATGGCTGGAATGTGGCTCAGTGAGGAGCAGCCCTGTATGGAGAAGGAGAAGGAGAAAAAAAAGAAGGGGGGGAGGGTAGGAAACCAAAAAAGACTTCACAGTTACCCGAAGGGACTAGAAGGAAGGAAAACTATTTCCAAGAGGAGTTAAAACCTCCCTTAATGAGAGCGCGGGCAGAAAACCCACATATGGGGCCTGTTTTTTCACCAGTCCCTAGAGAGATTGTGTCCAAACTTGCAAGGACTTGTGAACTGACACGCTCAGGCGCAAAGTCTCCCAGGCGCTGCCGGCAGCTGACGCTGGCCCAGGCCTGGCTGCTGGGGGGGGGGGGCGGTGCAGGCCTGGGGGGTCCTGGGCTGAAAGCCCCCCTGCCGCGCTCCCTGGGTCTGCACCAGGGTCCTGAGAGCTTGGATGCCTTCAGGGATGGAAGCAAAACCCCAAAGTGCCCTGCTCTGCCGCTGCCCGTGGGCCCATCTCACAATTCAGACCCCAAGTTCACATGTAATAAAAAGGCCACCAAGGGCCAGGGACAGAGTGGCCGAGAAGAGGGGGAACCAGCCAGCCAGAGGACAGGGTCAGGCTGGGCCTGAAAGCTACCCCCGTGTGACAGGAGCACCTTTTATATTTATTTTTTAGTTGTGGTTAGACACGATACCTTTTTTTTCATTTATTTATTTTTACGTGGTGCAGAGGATCGAACCCAGGGCCTCACGCATGCTAGGCGTGTGCTCTAAAACTTGAGCCACATCCCCAGCCCCTTTAATTTTATTTTTGAGGCAGGGTCTTGCTAAGTTATTTAGGGCCACACTAAATTACTGAGGCTGGCCTCAAACTTGTGATCCTCCTGCCTCAGCCTCCCAAATCGCTGGGATTACAGGGCTGTGTCACCACACCTCCATTTGGAGTGTAAGTGCTGAGACGATGACTCTATACCTTGTTTATACAAGTAAACAATGACCATCTGCCAAGCACAACCTCGAGGCATAAACTGATAAATTAATTGTGCTAATAAAAATGACCACCTGTGAACTGGCGGAATTAATCAGAAGCACATGGATGCAGTCCCCATATCAGAAAAACCAGACCCAGGAGCTTATGGAACACACCAGACCATCCAGTGAAGGGACCCCCGAAACCTATAAAAAGAGGAATTGGACATCGCAACTCCCTGACCCTGTCACCTGGCCACTCGTCACCACAGCAGCTCTGTCTCCAGGCTTCCACACAGTGCGGTGCCCACTCCAAGCTGACGTCTCAGGCTCTTGTCTCAATCTCCATCCCTCCCCACCCAGGCCTTGAATAAATTCTGCTCAGACAGCTCCATAGTCTGTGCCCAGAACAAGTTCTTCCTCTTATCTGACCACCTACAGTGACTCTTTGCATTCTATCTGCTCTTAGCTTTTGCTCCCAGTTCAGCCTCCCGCCCTGTGGCCCACATTAACCCTTTCTTAGCTTTTCTGTGATTTATACACACACACACACACACACACACACACACACACACACACGTATAATTTGTAAGGTGTAACGTAGGACTTACGCGTAGTAGAAACTAGGAGTTAAGATTGGAATAAAAGACCCTGTGAGGGCCCAGCTTATTACTGTCAGGTGACCCTCGAGTAGTTGAGGGTCGCAGCTGCTGAACGTGGTGTCGTGGTGAATTCATTGCCGTGTGACCAATTCTGACTGTGTGCAGAGTGGTCTATGCTAATGGCACAGCTTGTCATGACACAAACTGGGGTGTTCTGTACCCAGTAGGCAGGTGCTGTAGGAGGGTAGAACATGCCACCCTGAAGCACATGTCGTTGGCATAAAGGTTATTTTAAGGTGTTTTTTTTTTTTGGGGGGGGGCGCTGGGCCCTCATTCTAGAATTTTCTTCACTCTATCACTGAGCAAAGCCCCGCCATGTTTGTTTTTTTTTTTTTTTTTTTTTCTTTTTTGAGATGGAGGCTTGCCAAGTTGACCAGGCCAGCCTTTAATTCAAGGCCCTTCTGCTCAGCCTTGGGGCAGCTGGACCACAGGTAAACTGATTATTTTGGAAAAACTGCAGACATAGGAGAAGTTCTGGAAACAGAGTAGAAGTGACCGTGTTGGAAGGGAAATTCACGTCTACCAAGGGATTCTGGGACGAGGCGTGGAGTTCCATGGTAGAGTGTTTGTTGGCCCAATCCCTTCATCCCAGGGAATCTCCACTTACATGGGTGACAGGCCAAGGGGTCTCTAAATCACTGGGGGCTTGGCAGTGGAGAAAGGACCCACTGAATTCCGCACGACAAGCCCGGCCTTTGCTACTGTTTCCTGGTCTCCCTATCTGCCACCATATACCTTGCTTTCTTTTCTTTTTCTTTATTTATTTTGAGACAAGGTCTCCATGAATTTCGGAGGCTGGCCTTGAACTTGAAATCCTCCTGCCTCAGCCTCCCCAGTAGCTGGGATTGCAGGTGTGCACCTCTGTGCCAGTGGAGGATGGTGAAGCCAGAATTCAATGCCACCTCTAAGGATTTATCCATCTCTCTGGGCATCCCCCACATATGTGTAAGGCAGAGAGACCTGGGGTAGTCAGCGCTGTCTGTTTTCCTTTAGTTAATCTGCCTTTTTGTTCTGGGAGGGGGGGGCAGCTTCCTCCTCTACACTCAGTTCAGTGAGAAACTGCTGAGCAATAAAAAGGAGTAAAGCCTGGAGCGGTGGCACAGGCCTGTAACCCCAGCAGCTTGGGAGGCCGAGACAGGAGGACTGTGAGTTCAAAGCCAGCCTCAGCAAAAAACAGGGGCCTAAGCCACTCAGCGAGACTCTGTCTCTAAATAAAATACAAAATAGGGGCTGGGGATGGGGCTCAGTGGTCGAGGGCCCCTGAGTTCAATCCCCTGTACCCCCCACCCCCCCAAAAAAAAGAAATGAACTAAAAACACACAGAACTTCACCTTTGAGACCTAAAAACTTCTCACCAAGGAAAAGAAGCCAGACGCAGAAGAACGTGCCGTGCAGGATCTGAGAGGCGTGTGTAGGTGCGTGTTTTAGACCAGGCAAAACTGGGCTGAGGGATGGGACCCAGACTGGAGGCCACCTGGTTTGGAGGAGGGTGGAGATGAGTGACAGGGGATTGATTGAAGGGACCATATATATATTTTTTTATTCTTAATTTTTTGGTTTGGTGGTTTATGGACCTTTGTTTTACTTAGTTAACTTTGGTGCTGAGGATCAAACCCAGTGCCTCACCTGCTAGGCAGGCGCTCCGCCACTGATCGACAGCCTCCCATGAAGGGACCATCTCGAGGTCTGAATATTGGTTGAGCTGACTTGTCTGTGAAGGTATATATTTCTTTCTTTTTTTTGGGGGGGGGGTACCGGGGATTGAACTCAGGGGCCCTCGACCACTGAGCCCCACCCCCAGCCCTATTTTGTATTTTATTTAGAGACAGGGTCTCACTGAGTCCCTTAGCACCTTGCTTTTGCTGAGGCTGGCTTTCGATCCTCCTGTCTCAGCCTCCTGTCTCAGCCTCCTCATTACGCGTAAATCAGACCTCAACAAAGTTTAAAAGAAGGAAGCCCTGTGACAGCCGTATGCTCCAAGGCAGAGGCACTGTATCCACGTTTTACACAACAGAGGGCCATCAGAAGTGCAGGGAACTGGACATCCCGGCTTCTGAGGGCCAGCTTGGCCGTTCCCCACGGGTTCGCAGAGCTACTCCTGGACCTGATGTTGGCTGACTGAACCGGCCCTCGTGTGCGGGCAGGTGGCTGGAGGGTGCTTTACAGATAGCATCTCCCTTGTAACTTGAGATAGCATCTCATTTAACACTTACAAGACACCTTTGAGGTCGGGAGGGAATTTATGATCCTCATTTGACAGAAGAGGGAAGGGAGGCGTCACAGATGTGTCCTTCTTTGTTAGAGGCTTGCCTCTGCCTGAGCGCTGGCCATCCACCCTGGGAGTTGCTCATGTCCAAACCTGGACTTGATCTGTCTTTCCTTAGTCTAGTTTTTCAGGGTCCCAGCCAATGAGTCTGAGTTGGGCATGAGGGTTCCTTCTCCCATCCCTGCAGCTAAGTCCTCACGGGAACCTAACCACGGGTCCCCGGAGCCCACTGAGACGCCCTTCCTTGGGTGAGCCTTCTCCCCTATACTATGGGGCCCTCACCTGGGGGGGCGGGAGGGTTTCAAGAGAATCCACTTCCTGGAATCACCGCGTATCAGCTGTGCCAAGGGAGGAGATCTTCACAGGGAACATGCCACATACCTCCCCTTTGTGTGCTCAGTACACACCGTTGAGTGCAGCATTACATGGGTGTGTGGCGTGAGGAATTTTAACCACAATGGCCGATGCTAGCAAGCTGGGGAGCGTCCCTTCTGACAGGGCACCCAGCTCCCTGTTCTTTGGTGTGCAATTTGCATCAAGAGCCTTAAAGAGCCGGGCTCGGTGGCACAAGCCTGCAATTCCAGAGACTTGGGGAGGCTGAGGCAGGAGGATCACAAATTCAAGGCCAGCTTCAGCAACTTAGTGAGGACCTAAACAACTTAGGGAGACTCTGTCTCAAAATAAAAAATAACCAGCTGGTGTGGGGGCACACACCTGTAATCCCAGTGACTTGGGAGGGAGGCAGGAGGATCTCAAGCTCAAAGCTGGCCTCAGCAATTTAGCAAGGCCCTGGGCAACAGTTTCAAGATAATAAATAAAAAGGGCTGGAGCTGGGGATGTGGCTCAAGCGGTAGCGCGCTCACCTCGCATGCGTGAAGCCAGGGTTTGATCCTCAGCACCACATACCAACAAAGATGTTGTGTCCGCCGAGAACTAAAAAAAAATATTTAAAAAAAAAAAAAGGGCTGGGGATGTGGCTCAGTGGGTAGGCACCCCTGGGTTGAATCCCTGGGACAAAGAAAAAAAAATTAAAGAAATAAAAAGGCTTAAAGAGCCAGGCACAATGGTACACACCCATGAGCTCAGCTACTCAGGAGCCTGAGGCCGGAAGATGGAAGCTTTGAGGCCGGTGGTCTGGACAATTTAGCAAGATCCTGTCTCAAAATAAATAGAAAATGGCTGGGACTGCAGCTCAGTGCCCCTGGTACTGCAAAGCAGCCACATAGTCAAGTCCCATATCCCAGAAATCCAACTTTTGAGAATAAGCCTGAATACAGAGCAGGGCCAGGAGCTGTTTCCGGCACATTCTTGGATGCGCCCAGGCAAGGTGTGGTGACCAGGCTGGCCGGGTCGGGGCCTGAGGTTGAGGCGTGTGTTTTGAGGTGGTCCAACGGGCAGAGTGCTGGCTTGAGGAGCTGCCAGGTCCACAGACCTCGGTAGGCACCTGCCACCCTGGCGGAACCCTGAGATGCTATCTTTTGCATGTGGGTGTTTTGCCTGAAGGGTCCTCTTGGGCCCCTGAGGATCTGAGGGCAGAGGACTGTAGGGAGCAAATCACACCCAGAATCACACTCAGAGCCCTGCCTTGGCTTTAAAATTTTTTTTTTTTAAATTTTTGCAGTATTGGGGTTTGAACCCAGGATCCTCCTGCCTCCCTCCCAAGTCACTGCTAGTAGGAAGGAGCTCCACCGCTAGCTACATCCCTGGTCCATTTTATACTGTATTTTACTCTGAAACGGTCTCCCTAAGTTGCTGAGGCTGGCCTCCAACTTCCGACCCTCCTGCCTCAGCCACTGGGGTTGCAGGTGTGCGCCACCAGGACAGGGCACTTCGCAGCCTCTGACTGACTGAGCTAGGACCTTCCATGTGTATTATTTTTAGCTGCCCCCTTTTTTGTTTTAAACAAAAGACATCCACAAGTGACCTCTGGGACTCCCCACAGTCGGTAGGGGCGGCGGAGGGTGGAGAGGAGAGTCAGCCAGAGGAGGCACCTGGGTGGCTTCTGGTGAGAGCTTACCCAGGTGCGTTCTGCGGCCCTCAGGGGCTCCATCAGCCCTCCACAGCTTCTGCACCAACTGGGCTTCCAGAGAGAGAACTCTGTCTTAGCATCAAAGAGCCCAAGGAGCCCCAGTGGGCGGAGGCGACTATGTAAATTCCCATTTGGAAGCTGCACTTCCAACCCCCGGGGCCTTCTCCCTGCTGGTGGGTGCTCTTGATCTTGGTCCCCTCATCCTAGTCCAAGCTGCGGGCTAGTAATGGCATCTCACCAGGGGGCTGCCAGCTCCCCACAGGCCCGTGGCCTTGGCCAGGGGTGTCATTTGTAGCACTAATGAGCCCCCTTCAGAGGACCCTCATGCTCAGCCAGAGGTCTAGTCTGGGGAGGAGGCTCCAGAGGAGAGGGCGTCTGCAGGGGCCTGGCTGGTGCTGGCTCTGCGGGGACGCCCTCCCTGCGTGCTGGGGCAGGGACTCGGCTGGGGTGGGGGGGGGTGGGAGAATGGGGTGGGGGGGCAAGCTGTGGTTGAACTTCGTGCCTGGCCCGAGGCCTTAGAAAGAAAGCCTGTGGAAAGCTACCCACTTCCTAGAGGGCACAGTTTCCCAACTGTCTTAGCAGTTGAAGACATTTTCTTGGAACAACCTGCAGGGAACAGGAACATCTGGAGCACAGAGGTGGCGGCCGCGCAGAGGAAGGGATGACACCCACACGGGGAACTTGACCTGGGCCTGGACCAGGGGCTTGAAGGTGCGACACAAAGTGTGACGCTGTTGGATGAAACCCGAGGAGAGGTCTCTGGGATCTGGGGCTTTAGACACCAACTCCAAAGCATGATCCATAAGAGAGAAAAAGTTTGACAGCTTGGACTTTGACGAAATGTAAAGGCTTTGTTCTAGGAAAATCCCCCGTAAGAGGACGGGGGACACAAACGCCACACCGGGAGGGAATGCTGCAAACCGACACCTGACAGAACACTCATATTTCTTGGGGCGCCGTGGCGCAGGCCTACGATCCCGGCTACTGGGGAGGCTGAGGCAGGAGGATCACAATTCTAGGTCATCCCGGGTGACTTAAAAATAAGAAGGGGCAGGGCTGGGGATGTGGCTCAGCAGTGGAGCACTTCCTTGCAGGTGCGAGGCTCTGGATGTCAACCTCAGCACTGAAAAAAAAGTTAATGAAGGGTTAAAGCAGCCGTGGCATGTCCACATCATGGGACGCCAATCAGTGAAATAAACCAACAAACTACTGATGTACACAACCATCTGCAGGTTGCACTGAGAAAGCCAGTCCTAGGGGGTCACCTGTTGTAAGATTCCATTTACATCAGATTCCCTTTTATTTTTGTCTTTTTTTGGGGCGGAGTCTTGTTGCTCAGGCTGGCTTTGAACTCCTGGCCTCAAAGAGCCTCCGGCCTTGGCCTCCTGAGTTGCCGGGATGGTAGGTGTGCACTTCTGTGCCCTGCCCAGCCTTGTTTATAAAAGATTCTTGATAAATTGTAGAGATGAAGGACACAGGGATGGTTGCCAGGGTTTAGGGAAGATGGGTGGAGCCTCGGGTATACTCCTGGAGGGTGGCACAGAGGGAGACTATAATGACCAGTCACTACTGTGGTGCTTGCACGGACCCACCTGTTTTTTTTTTTTTTTTTTTTTTTTGTGTGTGTGTGTGTGTGTGTGTGTTTGTTTTGGTTTTTGCTTTGACAGCGTTGGGGATCAAATCTTGCACAACCTAAGCCTGTACCACTGAGCTACATCCCTGTCCTTATATGTGATATAAAATGGTGCAGAACTGGGACCTGGGGGTGTAGCCA
Organism: Spermophilus citellus; assembly: GCF_964194105.1. NCBI lineage: Eukaryota > Metazoa > Chordata > Mammalia > Rodentia > Sciuridae > Spermophilus > Spermophilus citellus. The sequence goes on from NC_138191.1 coordinate 127,572,710, forward strand.
AGTGGTAGAGCCTGTGCCAGGCTAGTTTCAATCCCCATCACCACAAAATAAATGAATACGTAAATAAAGCTGTAATTTCCATTATTTGCACTTACAGAGGAAGGAGGAGAGGCACAGAGAGGCAACTGAACTTGCCTGAGATCACACAGCAAAAGGCAATCTGAGTCTGGGCTCTCGGCATCCCGAGCACACCGTCTAGCTCAAGGGCTTGCGGAAGGGCCCGGCTATGGTCTTGGGGTCACCTGTGCTCACGCTGGCGGTGCGAGTCCTCTGGAAACCCCTCCCTGTTGAGCCAGGGGCAGGGCTGTCCCGGCACCCTGTGGAGGACACAGAGCGCTGGGCAGGGGAACGTGCTGCACCCAGCCCAAGCCCTTCCTGCCCTCCAGGGCAGGGAGGGGAAGGAGCCCAGGTTTCCAGCAGTTTAATGGGGTTTGGTAATGAACAGACTGTTCTGAAAAATGTGTGCGTAATGACAATGATTTAAACTACCAGAAGATCAAAGGCAGTGAGGGGTTTAGATGTCAGATGGCGGTGGGACCCAGCCACAGGCTCAAGGGAGTTGCACCATTCATTCAGTTCAGGCTTGGAGACAGCCCCGCGTCCCTGAAGAGACTTCCTGATTCCTTGGAAGAAAGGATACTTTCCAGGGCAGCCCGGTGGTCGGGGACTGTCCATGACCACCGGGGTTTCCTGCTACATGCTGCAGGCCAAGGTCAAGTTCATCTCCCGACTGCTGGCTTCCTACTTCCCGGGGCCTGCAGAGGGATGGGTGCGGGTTGGGTGCTGCAGGTCACACACTCAAAGCCAACGGGCTCTCTGTGGCTCAGGCCCAGATCAGCTGGGCCATTCCAGTGTCCATTCAAAGATGCTTGCTTTCCTGCCTCCTCCCCAACCTCACCTCAAGGTCGGGTTTTCTAGATAGTCTACAGCAGGCAGGGGAACATCAGGGCTGGGGAAGCCTTCAGAAGGCGTCAGATCCCTGATCTTCAAGCCGAGGCTGTTGGTTTTGAGACAGGGTCTCCCTAAGTTGCTGAGGCTGGCTTTGAACTTGCCATCCTCCTGCCTCAGCCTCCTGAGTAGCTGGAATTACAGGCGGGCACCGCTCAAACATCTTTCTTTAATTCAAATGAACACTTTTTTTTTTTTTTTTTTGGTGTCATTGATCCTTAAACAACACAGTATAACAACAATTGCATGGACAGTGTATTGAGTGCATGAATATCTGGGGATGGTTTAAGGCATATGGGGGACGTGGGCAGGTTATATGCATTATGCCATTTTATATAAGGCACTTGAGCACCTGTGGGTTTTGGTATCCATGGGGGTCCTGGAACCAAATGCTGAGAGACATCTGCATCTGGAAATAGTCTTTCAAGAGGTGATTAAGTTAAAATGAGGTCACATGTGCGTGTCCTGATCCAGTCTATCCAGCGCTCTCATAAGGAGAGATTAGGACACAGAGGTACAGCGTGGGAAGACCAGGGAGGACAGGGGAGGCAGCCGCGGGAGGAGCCAGCCCTGCCCACTCCCTGGACCTCTAACCTCCAGAACAGGGAGAAGGGGAATTTCTGTTCTTTCAGCCGCACCATCCGCGGCGGCATTTTCCATTTGTGTGCGTGGGGCTGGGGGTGGAGCCGGGGTTTGGAGCGGGCAGAGTCTGGGCTATTCTTCTGAGATATACCCTCAAGCCCAGATGGGCTTCCTAGGTCTGGCACCTGGTGAGAGCTCAATAAAGGGCGACACATCTTGGTTCTGTCTAAGAAACCCAGGGCTGGGCTGTAGCTCAGGGGCGGAGCGCTTGCCTCGCAGATGTAAGGCACTGGGTTCAGTCCTCAGCACTTGTGTGCCACCACATAAAAAATAAATAAAGAGGGCTGGGGATGTGTGCGGCCCGGGTTCGATCCTCAGCACCACATACAAACAAAGATGTTGTGTCTGCCGAGAACTAAAAAATAAATAAATATTAAAATTCTCTCTCTCTCTCTCTACCTCTCTCTACCTCTCTCTCTCTTAAAAAAAAATAAAATAAAGATACTGTGTCTATCTACAATTAAAAAGAAATCACAACAACAACAAACACTGACAGTCCAGGCATTCCCCACTGCGGGGAGTCCCCATGGGACTGATTTTGTTTTTGTTTTAAAGGGGAACAGTTTTGCGTGGCATGACGTGGCCTGATGCAATAGCTCCCAGTCACGGGGCCACCTGCTGCATGGAACAGTCTGTACTCCTTGCCTTGACTCGAAGCTTCCAGGCAAATGACACAATTCTGTGCTAGACCCAAAGCCGTGTGTGTGTGTGTGTGTGTGTGTGTGTGTGTGTGTGTGTGTGGTTTTTGTCGATGCTTTCTTGGTTTTTTTGTTTGTTTGTTTTTGGTACCAGAAATTGAACTCAGGGGTGCTTAACCACCGGGCACATCCCCAGCCCTTTTTATTTATTTTTTTTTATCTTGAGTTAGGATCTCACTGAGTTGCTTTGGGCCTTGCTAAATTGCAAAAGGCTGGTCTTGAACTTGTGATCCTCTGGCCCCGGCTTCCTGAGTACCCAGGATTACAGGCCACTGTCACTGCCCTGATGTTGTCTGTCTGTCTGTCTGTCTGGTTTTGGCTTTTAAATTCTCAAGGATCTTGACTTCTCCAGAAAGTCACCTGGTAGCTGGGCTCCTTTCACAGTCAAGGCTGGGGGAAACGGGTCACACCTGTAACTCGTTCGTGCCCCTCTGGTCTCCAGCTCTAGTCTCCCAACTGCCCATCCATCCCTCCCACTGCCAGGGAAAAATGGGATCTCTGCAGAAGGTGGCCTGCTTGTACTCGCAGGCCCGATGAGGACAGTCTTAGAACATGACTGGCGAGCGAGTGATCAGAGACCCATTCTACAAACTGAGCTTCTATCCTAAGTCAGGAGAGGCCAACACGAATGCAGGGTTGGAAGTGACAGGTGGTTACAACGAACACACAGATGTTGACGAAATTGATTTTCATCTTGTTTTTCCTGGGTCTGAAAAATTACACTGAACTCCCAAGTCGTACCTGTTTTCATTTCAGATTTCTTCTGGCCTCTCATGTGTAAGGAGGAATGGTGGGACCAGCGGAGGACCAAATCGTGCATTTGGTTGCTTGCTCCCTGAGGAGCAGAAGACAAGAGCTGTAGAATCCCAGGCTCTCAGGAGAGGAGTGCATTGGCTGCAGGCATGTGTGGGGCAGAGCTCAGCAAATGCTTCCTGAATTCCCTTAAATCTTAGTCTCCACTGGGCCAGCTTCAAATGGTGCACCCTGCACCGCTTCACTGAGGAGGAGGCGGTGAGCAGCCCCCACAGGGAGTGGACAGCAAAGCCGTCCTTGAGGAAAGTGGTCTGACCAAGTAGCACTTCTCATACTTTGTTAAGAATGCAGTTTTGGAGCTGAGGCTCAGTGGTAGAGTGTGCACTTAGCATGCACGCGAGGCCCGGGGTTCAATCCCCAGCATCACAAAAAATAAATTAAAAAAATGCAGTTACTGGGGCTGGGGATGTGGCTCAAGCGGTAGCGTGCTCGACTTGCATGCGTGCGGCCCGGGTTCGATCCTCAGCACCACATACAAACAAAGATGTTGTGTCCGCCGAAAACTAAAAAATAAATATTAAAATTCTCTCTCTCTCTCTAAAAAAAAAAAAAATACAGTTACTGATTCAGAGGTCTGGACCTAGCCTGAAAGCCTTTGTTTTTCTTTTTCTAAATTTCTGTAGTATTGGGGATTCAACCCAGGAGTGCTCTACCACTAAGCTACATCCCCAGCCCTTTATAATTTTATTTATTTATTTATTTGTTGCTGGGGATTGAACCCAGGGTCTTGTGCCAACTGAGCTATATCCCGCTTTTTATTTTATTTTGAGACAGAGTATTGCTAAGTTGCTGAGATTGGTCTTAAACTTGGGATCCTCCTGCCTCGGCCTCCTGAGTAGTTGACATGAAAGGCATATAGCACCACCCTAGCTCTTGTTTATTTGTTTTGTACAATTTGTGTTTTTAATTCAGGCCTGCCTCAAACTTCTGGGCTTAAGTGATGGTTCTATCTTAGTTTCCTGAGTAACTGGGACTATACTTGTGTGCCACTACCCTGGGCTTAATATAATACAATTATTAATGAGGGCGTACTGGGGATTGAACTCAGGGGCACTCCCCCATTAAGCCACACCCCAGCTCTCTTTTGTATTTATTTTATTTAGAGACAGGGTCACACTGAGTTGCTTAGCGCCTCACTGTTGCTGAGGCTGGCTTTGGACTCCAGATGATCCTCCTGTCTCAGCCTCCCGAGCCACCGTGATGGCAGCCATGGGCCCTTGCATCCTGTTTTGGTTGTGCTTAGTTTTTGAAATGGAGCATGTGCCCTCAGCCACCTTTCAGGTGCTCCATAGCTACACACGGCTGTGTCCACCAGGAAGGTACACACAGGTCTAAGGTGTGTGACCCTATCCCAACCCAAATTGCATACAGATCAGAAGGATCAAGTTTCCACTCATCAGTGTCAATCCTGCGGCCAAGAACTTCAAGTTCATTTTTATTTTTTACAGTACTTGGTGCTGGGGACTGAACCCAGGCGAGTGCTCTTCCACCAAGCTGCACCCCCAGCCCTCTTTATTTTCTTGGAGACAGGGTCTCACTATATTGACTAGACTGCTCTGGAACTTTCCATCCTCCTGCCTCTGCCTCCAGAGCTCTGGGATCATAGGTGCGCGCCACCACACCCGGCCCTTTTCATATACACAGGGCAGAAAGTTAATCTTCTGACGACAAGTGTGGCTTTCTGTGGCCACTCTTCTTAGACCGACAGAGCGTAGCTGACCCTAACCCGACACATGCCCTTCCTGAAGACAGGCCAAACAGCAGCAGGTTGGCCCTTGGGACCCCACATTTCCACAGCTGTGCCTGGGAAACCCTCAGCCCCTAGCCTGGAAATCTCAGTCCCCTGCTTTAGCTTCTTTCCAGGTTTTGCACCAAACCATACTGTCCCTGGAGAAGTTGCTCAATTAATGTGAAGTAAGATTCCAAGCACATTTTGGAGGAGGAGATGTCACTCCCAGCTAGGTGCGCTTGGCTTGGTACCATTTGTTACATAAGCAGCGGCGGAGGCAGGACGCGCCTCACCAATGTCGGTCTGCAGCACACCCTCGGCCCCAGCGGGAGTCACACGGGCTTTCCCTGGGAGGGCACCGCGTGGAATTGAGGCTTGTACTCGGGAAATCACTTTTGTCCTCTGACAAGTAGGGCCAGTTCGCGGGTGTTATACCCGAAGTGCTTGACTCCTCCTGCTGGACCTCAAGAAAAACCAGTTTTGGGAGCACCACACCTAGGGTCAGATGACGCAACGTGATATTAGCGTCCCATTGCATCAGTGTTCCTGACGCATGCCGGGCTTTTATGCTGGAAAAAAAAAAAAAAAAAAGCATTATAATGGGGCAGGAGAAAAAGAAGAAAAGAAGTCTCTCCAAAGGCACCCTGGGTAGTGTTCCTAATTGGCCACACAGGGTGTTTGGAGAATAAACACTCCACCAACCACCTCGGCCTGACAAGCATCAACGTGCCGTTTCCTGAAGGAGCACGGATGGCATATTTAGGTGAAATTCTTCTCTGGCTGGTTCTATTTATGTTTTATATCAAAGCAGAAGGTTTACACTCTCAAATCCTTTTTTTTAATGCAAGGTCTATTACGAAGAGGCTTTCAAAGGGTGCTTCTATTCTGTCTTGACCTTTCTGAAAATCTCTGAAATGTACCAGTTGATTGCTCATTTCCAAAGTTCTTCTACATAAGTCATAAGTGCTCTTAGCTCCCTGGACCTATGGACTGTTGACTTTGATCAAATACTTTAGATCAGAGCCTCTTAAAGTCTCCGTCTTCCTTTAGACATTTGCTGCCCCCCCCTCCCCGCCATGCCCCCCCAAGCCCTCCCCATGCCCAATCCTGTTTCTTGTTAGAACGATTAATGAAGGAATTACAAACATCCCAGCGCTCTCTCCATCTGCAGGAAGTCCCTTAAAGAAGGAACTTCCTGGTGCAGTATGCCCAATGAAGAGGGGAGTCAGGGAAAATCTCTGGCAGGAGAGAAAGTGATATGGTTGATCCTATTGTGGGGCAGGGGGAGACAAATAGGAAGAAAAAAAGCTTTTTTTCTCCCGGACCCCTAGGATGAGGCAAGATCTTCCAGCAATAATCAACCTTTGGTGGCTTACCAGGGTCTGGCTAAGCTAGCCCCTACTCGGTTTCTCCAGTCCTGGCTTTACTCTTCTCCTCCAGGCCCGTGGGACATTTCCCCTACCAGATCCATGGACTCTGTGTGCCCTGCTCCTTCCACTTGTCTAGGAATGATCTTATCCCCACTCTGGGGTCTGATTCTTCCTTTAAGTTGCTTAGCTTAATTTTCCACTAGAATGCCTTTCCCAACCCTGGAAGAAGGCTAATTCCCTCACCATAATGCTCCTACACAGGTTGCAATTACTAGCTCAACTACTGTTTTTCCTTACTGTGCATTCCACTAGGGCAGAAATCTTGCAACCCAGGTCTTTTGGGGTGGGCAGCATCTAGTACAGCGAGTCTTGCATGTATGAGAAACTCAAATATGTCAAAAACTGAAAAATTACCATCAAAACTAGTTTAAAGTGCACCTATGGCCCTCAAATTAATTACTAATTGATTCACTAATATATCACACCTTTATGTAACTTGACCACGTAACAGTGTAACAGCTCCTTGATACATAGTGAGGACAGTTCCGTACGAAAATAAAAATCCAGCCTCTAACATAGGAAAGTTATTCAAATTGAATTCATCTTTCATTCCAATCACTCAATTAGGGCACGTCCCTTGTTGGCTGCTGCGTGAGCAAAGTAACTATTTTACAGCGAGTGTCCTCAGGTGACCTGTCTAGACGTACAGGGGAAAAACAATCCAACACTCTCCTAAGCCCCAAAGACGTCTCTGATGCGCAGGACGCGTTGCGTGGAAGGCCCCAGGCGTGCTCGCAGGCTTGCGAACCGCGCAGGAGCGGGGAGGGCCAGGTCTGCAGCGTGGCGCCCGGCGCCGGCTCTGGTGGGCGGACGCGCGGGTGGGGGCGCAGGTCCGCCGGCCCGCAGGGGGCGCGCGCGCCCCAAGCCCCGCGCCGCCCGCCCCTCCGCGCGCTCGCTTGCCGCCCGGCCGCACATGTGTTTCTGTTTTGTGTTGTAGCATTTGTTCTGGAAGCTCGTATTTACATTTTAAGTGTATCTGGTGAGTGGGCTGGAGCCCTCGTCTGGGCCGGAAAAAAAAAAAAAAAAAAAGAAGAAGCCCTCCGGTCCGTCTTTTAGTTGGTCTTCTTCCTTTTTCTCTTCGGTTTCACATCACTCCAACCAGGTAGGGGCTGAAAATCGACAGCTATCAGTTTGCGGGGTCTGGGAAAGTTTTTTTTTTCCCCCTTCTGATTTTTTCTTTTCTTTTTTTTTTTTTGAACAGAGAAAAGGTAAAAAAAAAAAAAGCAAAAAAAAAAAAAACGGGGGAAGGGGGGTGGGGGGATTGAATGAATAAGAAGGGGAAGGAAGGCGGATCCACGTGGTTTAATCGGAGACAGACAGAGATCCCATTGTTCAAAATCAATAAAAAAAAAAAAAAAAAGCAGCAAAAGCAGACCGGGCGAGCGCGCAGGGCGCCGGGGGCCGGCGGCGAGCGGGCCGGGGAGGCCGGCCGCCACACGGCCGGCAAAGTTGGCCCCATTAAAGTTTTATTTTCTGTGTGAGCAGGTGTTTGGGACTGGGGGCCAGTTAATTCCGAATACTCCCTTCGCGGGGCAGCCCACCCCAAGGGACCCGGTTAATCGAGAGCCCGAGGTCCGGACGCCCGGGCTGGGGCGGATTTGGGGTCTCGGGCCGGCGGGAAGGGGAAAGCTTTGCATTACACCGAGTGGGTTTGGGGAGGGGGCACGGGGACAAAAGCAGCAGGTTGGGTGGCCGGGGAAGAGGGGGCTTCTTCGCCGCCGGGGGTGCCAGGGCATCTTTAAAGTGTCCCGAAGCCTTGCGCAATGAAAATCCAGCGGATGGGGGACCCTTTCCCCTCCCCTGTACTTTTCTGGGTCGGGGTGCAATTGCAATGCTTCGTGGACAAGCCTGCCTGGGGTGGGCCGGGGTCGCCCAGCTTCCCCGGAGCCCACCACATGCGGGATTCCCCGGAGGAGCCGGCCTGGCCGGGAGGGGCGCGATTTCCTCTCGCGGCGCACCCCTCCGCCCACCCCGCGGCCGCCACTTTGGGGAGGGCAGGGGAGGAAGTGGAGGCCGGGTGGCTCGTCTCCTCCCCTCCCCCCGCGCAGTTTATAACCCGTCCATTGTGCGCCGCTGCCCCGTGTCTCCCTCCAGCCGCGACCATGCCCAGGAAGAAGGCGGCGGCGGCCTGGGAGGAGCCGAGCTCGGGCAACGGCACGGCCCGCGCGGCGCCCAGGAAGCGCGGCGGCCCGGCGGGCAGGAAGCGCGAGCGGCCCGAGCGCTGCAGCAGCAGCAGTGGCGGCGGCAGCAGCGGCGACGAAGACGGCCTGGAGCTCGACGGGGCCCCCGGCGGTGGCAAGCGCGCGGCGCGGCCGGCGGCGGGCAAGGCGGGCGGCGCAGCGGTCGTCATCACCGAGCCCGAGCACACCAAGGAGCGCGTCGTGAGTGGGCCCGCGGGCGGGCGGGGGCGCGGGCCAGGCGTCGCGGCGCTGGCGGGCGCAGGCCGTGGGCTGAATCATCGCCGCCGCCGCCGCGCAACAAAAGGGCAGGCGGGAGGGCTGCGGCCTACGGACCCCACGGCCGCGCGGGCCGTTGGCCATTGGGGCGCGCGCCCGGGCCGCGGGGAGGGGCGGCCGAGCCCGCGCCCGCCGCCCGCGCGGGGGTCACGCCCCGCCCCCGGCGCCGCGCGGGCTCTCTCTCCCGCCCCTCCCCCGCCCGGAGCCGGGACTTGGGCAACTTCGTTGGGACCGGGACGGCGGCATGGGCTCCCGGGCTCCCGAGTTCAGCCCCCGTCCCCGAGCCCGCTCGTGGACCCGGGCGCGGCGGGGAGGGCGGCTGGCGCCCTGCGGGGAGCGGTGGTTCGCGCCGGGGCTTTGAGGTTCCCGCCGCCTCGGCTCCGGCGCCCCGGGGGGGCGGGGCCTGCCGGCCGCCGCGCATGCCCATTTCGGCCTTGCGCGGTCCACGAGCGGAGAAGGCGGGGCGGCTGGCGCCGGCGGGTGTGAAGACGCATGCGCAGAGTCCCTCCCGGGCAGTGCTCGCCCCCCACCCCCCACCCCGGGGGTGCGGGGGGAGAGGGGCTTGAGCTTTGTTTGCGGCTGGTGGTCCCTGCTGCTGGCCCCGGGCTCCGTGGTCGCCCCCAGTCAAGAAGCACCTCTCATGAGGTGAGTGGGCTTCGCTTCTCCCAGTGGCAGCCCTGGCCTACCCATCTTAGGTCCCTGCATGGCTGCAGAGCCGAGCCCGCGTGCTATCCCCAGTAGAACTTTTGTAAGTTTGCTGCAAGATTTCTTTTTTGGGAGGGGATCTGCATCCTCTCCACATTCTCAGATGACCACAGGAAAGAGTAGGACCTTCCTTTTTGGACTGGGAGTCTTAATACTCTTCAGAGGACCCTTACTCTCACAGGTGCTTTTTCCATAGGGCAGGTGAGGGCTAAGGAGAGGATGGAGTGCTTCCCCAGCTCAGGCAGGGTAGGCAGTAGTGCACTTTCTACACCCATCTAAGGTAAGATGAAAGGGCAGGACAGTAGGTGTCCAAAGGACGGCACCCTTAACCCTGCAACTTGAATGTGTGAAAGCGCTTTGTTACTGCTGTCCCAGTGGAAGGGTTAAGGCTGGGTTGTGTTTGAGAGCCTGGGTCTGGCTCACACCAGGGTGGTATAGTTATCAAGAAAGGGACCCAGGAACTACTTTCCTTTGACAGATCTAATGCAGACACTGCCCCCCATCACAGTGTGTTAGGACAAACTCAGAAGCAAGGCCCAGCAGTCAATCCAGTTTGGATTCCTGTTTGTGTACGTAGATAAGTCATATGTAAGTATGCATAGAAGCAGGAATTCAAAAGATACATTTCTCTTTAGTCCATTCCCTTAAAAAAAAGGGGGAGATTGTTGAGCAGATTCTTTTGGGTTGGTCAGCATCGCCTAGGCTCAGAGAATCCAGGAAGACGAAGACTTCAACAAATGATGCTCTTTTACACCTTTTGGAAAACACACCTCGAGTCTCCATTTGCGTTTCCGATGGCATCTATTGAGTTCTGCTCAGGGTCAGCGCTGGGCTCCTATGGCTCCATTCTGTTCCCACAGGCCTAGGCTAGCACCCTGCTTCTTGTTCTTCTGCCCAGTGTCCCTGGCCTTTCTGTTAGGCAGTTCTGGGGACCTGTCTGCTGCCAGGATCACCGCAGTCCCTGCCTCACTTCCCTGCTCTGCTGCGTGGAGGGGCTGGCGGGACCTGGCGGGACCTGCTGTCTCTGCCTCACCTCCGGGCGCAGAGGACGGCTTGGGAAAGATGGGTTCCGAGTTCAGACTGCTCAGGTGCAGAGTTGCCTTCCATGAAGGATGGGTAGTTTTACAAACATTCTTACGATTTCAGTCCTGGAAAATGCCCTGTGAGGGCCAGGGGCTTTAGTTTGTCACATGAGCATTTTGTTCCCCGAGGGTCGTTTCAACCTGATTATCATGAGCCATGTAGACAGCTGAGTCCTGTGGAACAGATGAGTGGCGAAGGTGTCCACGTCTTCCTACTTTTTCCAGTTTTGGGTTGCTAAGGTTTTGTGGACCCTGAGACAAATCTGCCTGGTCTGGAAGGTCTGAATAAATACCTGAAAGCTGAACTTGAAGTGTTTTAGTTGATATTCATTGTTGGTGGCCTTCCTCCCTTCAAGAACGCCAGCCTTCTAGGTGGATGGGTGTGATTAAAAGGTAGATTCAGCCTTGCCAATGGGCCTCCTGCACGTGGGCAGGATGTGCCAGAAATTGCTTTGGATCAGAAATCCCATTTTGTTGATTGAAGAGGCTCTGTGCTTGACCAGTCGTCAGGAAGTAGCTCATCCTGGGGGGACACCAGCAGTGTCCACCAAGTTTATCTGAGCTGCCAGGTGTGGCCCGTCAGAGTGGCCTGGGTATAACCCAGGGGCACAGCCTTTCTGACTGACCTGCTCTCTTCCCTTCTGACCCTTCCTTCCTTCTCTCCTTCCTATGTTCACGAGGCTCCCACCTGCTAAGCATGTGCTGTACTGAGCCCCCCGCCCCAGCCCTCCTGATTTGGCATCTGCCTGCTCCTCTGGTCTCTTGGGTAGCGCCAGCAGGCACCCGGGTCTTTATCCCACATGGTAGGCTCTTTTGAGTCCAGAACCTGGAGTGACCTTGACTGTGATTTAAGGCTGTTTTGATTAACGTTTCTTATTTAAAATGTTTTTTTTTTTTTTTTCATACAAGGTGGAGGGAAGAGTTAACTTATAGAGAGAAGGTGACGGGCTTGTAACAAGTAATAGTGTAGCCCATAGGGAAGGCAGTCCCTGTACCTGGGCTGTGAGGACCTAGGCCTGGGAGCCTGGCTGGCAGTTCCCGCCCTCTTCGGGAAGCTACCACTGCCACCGGGGTAGACTTGCTTTCTCACAAACATCTTTTATCGGAAAGGCTGGGGTTTTGCGTAAGTGCTAAGCTGGCTTGAAGGGCTTCACTAGCCCTTGACTAAGTGTCCAGGTCACTTGGGAAGTCCCCTTCTGCCCCGAGCAATGGCAGCAGGTTCTGGCCACCTGCTCACAGCTTAAGCCCTCTGGTCTGACAGAGCAGAGTGTCCTGGGGTGGCCACAGCACTGAAGTCTGGCCCTGGTGACTGCGTCTCAGTGTTGGGTGGTTCGACCTCTGGTGCATGCTGAGCGTGGTGCCCGTGAACCTCTGCCTGCCTGCAGTGGGGGGCATCCTGGCACCCTCCTCCCGGCCGTCTCTAGGGCCTCATCCCCTCCTGGGTCCTGCCTGCTGCCTTGAAGAGTAGTAGAGAATGAATCAGAGACTTAGGCAGTGAACCCAGGGCCTCTCCTATGGCACCTAGACAGAACCGCGGACTGCAGGCCTGAAGAACCTCCAGCCGCCAGCTGCACCTGTCTTTAGACAAAGGAGGGAGGTTCCAGGGGAAACTAGGCTTCCACTTGGGTAACCTGAGACTGGTGACTGGCGGGTGACCAGCCTCTGCCTCTGCCTCTACCACAGGGCGATTCTGAATAATTGAGAGGACAGGCTGCTCCATTCCTGCTCAGCCCCCTGCTGTGCTGGCTGGGGATGGTCTATAGATGGCGCTTTCCTCCTGTCACAATTGTGACTGAGCACGTGGGGCCCATCCTGTGGGGATGGATACCTGTGACACCAGGTTCCTTAAGAAATAGAATTCAGCCTGTAATCCCAGCGGCTCAGGAGGCTGAGGCAGGAGGATCAAAGCCAGCCTCAGCAACAGTGGGGCTAAGCAACTCAGTGACACCCTATCTCTAAATAAATACAAAAAATAGGGCTGGGATGTGGCTCAGTGGCCAAGTGCCCCTGAGTCACTCCCCAGTCCCCCGACCCCCCTCCCCCCAAAAAAGGAGTGAACTCCTCGTGGAGACGTAACCTTTGAAGATGTGTGGGGTGCGCTGCCGGGACCTCCATCCTGGAGGTCTCTGAGTGGAGCGGGATGACTGGGCTCTGGAGCTGCCTGTTCTGCCCCAGGCCTTCCTGTGTCGGCTGTGAAAACCGAGGGCTCTCCTCCTGGTGTGCGGGACAGCTGGTGTGCAGAGTTGGGGGGCTGCGTGGACCAAGCACGCTGTGCAGGGCTGAGTCTTTGACTCCAGTCTTTCTCCTGTGCTGGGAGTGGAACCCGGGTCGTGTGTGTGCTGGGCAAGTGCTCTGCCACTGAGCGAACCCGGCTTCACCCTGAGTCCCCTTCCTCAGCCCTTTTTATTGTTTTGAGACAAGAGTCTCACTAAGTTGCCGAGGCTGGCTTTGAACTTGCGATCTTCCCGTCTCAGCCTCCTGAGTTGGTGGGATTATAGGTGTGTGCCACCATGTCCGGTTCAATCCCCTCCAATTTTATTCAGTAAAAGGTACCATAACCCCGCTTTTTTTTTTTGGTACCAGGGGTTAAACTCAGGGCCTTTACCACTGAGCCACATCCCCAGCCCTTTTTATTTTTCATTTTGAGACAGGGTCTCACTAAATAGCTTAGGGCCTTGTTAAGTTGCTGAGGCTGGCTTTGAACTTGGCGGTCCTTGTGCCTCAGCCTCCTGAGTTTCTGGGATCATAGGTGTGCGCTATCACGTCCAACTCGAATCACTTTTAAGGGTGCATTTTGACATTTAAGAGACAAAAGTGCTGGGGGTGTTACGAGTGTGGCCCAGAATTGGGCCGTGACCTTTGGGCACCTTTTCTCTTTGGTGGTGCTGGGGTTGAACCCAGGACCTTGCCACCTTTCTTTGCTGAAGCTGGTGGAGGTGAGAATTGAGGTGACTAGTAGGAGGTGACTGTCTGTCCAAGACCCCCTGAGCAGGGCCCTGCCTCAGGCAGCAGAGAGGGAGCCTTTAAAGCCACCTGTGTCAGACCCTGCTGCCACTACTAACGCTGCGTCCTCCCTTGCCTTACTCTCCTGGAGAAGTTGAAGGCTTATCCCCAACGTCCCCAGCTCATCCCCAGTGTTCCCAGCTCAAAGTCCCCATGAAAAAGCTCCTGGCGTGGAGGACAGCAGACAGGGATGGCGGTGTGGTGAACATGTGGAGGTGGCATGGGAACAGTGCCTCAGGCCCTGAGGACCACAGGGCTTCTGTGGGGGAGTGCAGACGTGGTCCCCAGGATGTGCGAGTCGTGATTCCCTGGTGTGACCTGTGGCCCTCCCGGTGCAAATCTCTCTCTCTACACCATTTTGCAGAGTGGAGGTGGGGAACACCATCTGGCTGAGTGTTTTGCAAAAGCTATTTAAAAACAAGGCCAGGCAGAGCCAGCGAGTGGCCATGGGGGGTCTGGGGTGACGCACCTTGGAGTGTGGGGGTGCGGGGTGACAGGTAGAGCTGGGACCTCGAGCCCCTGTGTGAAAGGGCCAACACAGAAATGCTGCTTTGTTTCCAGCTGTGGCTGGGCAGCCTCGGGGGGCTAGAAGCATCCGTAACCAGCTAATTTTTTCCTTCTTTCTGTCTCTAGAAACTTGAAGGGTCTAAGTGCAAAGGGCAGCTTCTGATTTTTGGGGCAACCAACTGGGACTTGATTGGTCGAAAAGAAGTGCCTAAGCAACAAGGTATGAGAAGTGGTGCCTCAGATGGCTTGTGCCTCCTGGGTGTAGTAGATGTCCAGCGGTCCACTGCGGGGCAGTTCTGGGGACTGTGAAAAGGCTGGATGGGGCCGGGACGTCCAGGTGTTGGTTGAGTGTCAGGTGCTGAGACGTCAGGCGCTCAATCCACAGTGCTCTGCCAGCTGCCAGCCTGTTGCGAGAACTGGGTTGACAGAAACAACAGTCGCTGGAGAGGGGAACAGAGAAGTCCCAAGAAGTAAATATTTGGTCCCCAGTTGACTTTAGAAAATTGGCGTCCAGCCAGGCCCGGTGATGCACACCTGTGATCCCAGCGACCTGGGAGGCTGAGGCAAGAGGATCACAAGTTTGAGGCCAGCTTGGGCTATTTAGCCAGATTCTGTTGGGGACGTGGCCCTGTGGTAGAGTGCTCCTGGGTTCCATGTGCAGTGCCCCAGGAGCAGGCTGGCAGGGTGCCGTGCTTTATGGCTTCTTGGTCTCATTTGGAAAGGTGCCCACGGTGCTTCCCCACATCGCTTTGCCCATAAACAAATATTTGCACATTGACACACCCTATTGCCAAAACACTGGGGCGTTAGAGGCTGTCTTGTCCCATGAGGGTGGCAGGAATCCCAGCAGCGCTCGCAGGTAGCAGCGCATCTCTCAGGGCAATGCCTGGCTCTCAGCACCACAGCCCGTGTCCCCAGAAACCCCAGGTCTGTGACACCTAGCCCGGTGCTGGCAGCTCCTTTGCCGGTCTTGCTTTTTGCTGAGTGGCCCCTGTTAGGACCTTAGAGGACACAGACGAGTCTGACCCTGACCCTGACCCAGCAGTGTCCTTTGAAGTGCTCTCGGGCTCCGGACAACACGGCCTCGTCCCATCCTTAACGGGGTGGTGGGATCTTGAGGGCGACGCTCCCCCCACCCCATCTCCTGCTAGTGACGTGCCTGGCACCGAGAGGCCTCGGGCTGCTACCGCAGCAGGAGTGGAGGGCTGGCTGCGCTGCGTGCTGGGGTGCAGCTTGGGCGCCCCCTGAGCCAGTGGTGGGGTGGGGGCTCCCAGAGACAGGACAGGTCGGGGTGGGAAAGGGCGTTGTGGGGGAGTTAGTGCGTGGGCAGAAGCCGGGGTCCTGAATGGGTTTAGGTGCTGAGGTGCCTGAGACATGATGAAGCGCGGGGTGGCGGCGTGGGGACATGTGGGGCCACAGCTCTGAAGGGGAGAGCGGGAGGACCAGGCTGCCTCAGCGGGGAGGCGGCCCCTGGTGCTCCCCCGTGGCGGGCAGGCTGCAGGCAGGCCAGCCCGGCCCTGGGAGGGCAGGATCCAGCTCCAAGGCACCAGCCCGAGGTGGGCTCAGTCACAGCGGCCTGTGGTCTGCGTTTGCAGGTGTCAGGGTCAGTGGGGGCAGGTGGGGTGACAGGAGGGCCACACCGGCTCCCAGGCAGTTTGATTCTGGGGCCCTTGGCTACTACAGAGACTCCAGGTGCCCATGTTGTCCTCACGTGGCCTCCTTTGTCAGGCCAGTGCAGCGCCCTTGGAGCGCCTGGTGGCTCCTGCTGTGTGCAGGGCTCCCTCCCGGCCGCAGGCCTGTGACCAGCCTTCTCCTTCTCTTTGCAGCTGCTTACCGCAATCTTGGTCAGAATTTGTGGGGACCCCACAGGTATGGGTGCCTGTCTGGGGTACGGGTGCGAACGGTGGTTTCGGGGTCGTGTGCCGCCCACAGCCTCCTCATCACCACGGAAGGGAAGCTGTGGAGTTGGGGTGAGTACCGTGCGTGGCGGGCGCGGGCCACTTGCTCCCGGTCACGGGCCTGTCCCTTCCCGAGGCCCGCTCCTCTCTGCAGCCTCCCTGAACCCCATGACCCCTCGCCCCAGTCGCCGTCTGGTGGCCCCGTTCCTGGAGCCCTGAACTCTGGACTGAAGCCAGCTGAGGCCTGTGTCAGGCGTGCTGTCCCTCAGCCCGCCGTGTGGCACAGGGCCTGTGTCCTCACGCTTGGAGTGCCACTGGAGCTGGTCACAAGACACTGCGTCTGGCTCTGGCTTGCGCACATCTTGGGCTGGGGCTCCTCGCCTCTTCTGAGGATGTCCTGATGGTTGTCCCTGTGTTGGTGCCCTGGGCCCTCGGGCTGCCCTGTCGCCCTCCTCCCACTGCCTGTCCCCCTGGGCTGCCTCTCCTTCCAGATCCTTAGTGAAGTGGTCACCAAGGCTACTTCGGCCCCTGAGCCCTTCCAGCTCCTGGGCTCTGCTGCCAGCTGGCTGTGTTGGCGTCCCCACCCTTTGCTCTGGCCCCGTGGCCACTCGTAGTCCGTGTAATGCGTTTTTATTTTATTTTGGTGTTTGAACCGGTGTTTTTTTTTTTTTTTTTTTTCCCATGAGCTGCTGAACCAAAGTCCAAATATGTTAACATCTGTCGTCTCCCTGCTCTGGGCTAATTTTGTGATTCTGTTGGAAAAAAAACTAACAAGTGTCTGGCCCAGATTTATCCTTCACAGGCTCTTGATGGCATGCCGACATTTGCCCCGATTTTGGTTTCTCCCTGGCGTGGGGCGTGTCCCCTGCCTCGTCGTCCGTCCTGCTTCATGCCCTGACACTGGGCTCAGGCTTTCATGTCAGTGTTCCCGACTTAAAATAGCCCCTCCTGCTCCCCTTGCTGAGCGACACTTAGGCTGTGGTTCCAGAAGCGTCTCTGTGCTGACCCTGTGGGCAGGAGCACCACGTCAGCATCCCGTCTGATGAGTCCCAGCTCAAGGGCGAGTGGCCTGGGTTGGGCAGCAGTGCCAGGGGACGTGCTGGCGATGCCCCGTGTCTACTCACTGGTGGTCACTTGAACTGGAGGGCTGCAGTACAGTGGCCATAAGCACTGGCCCCCAGGGGAGGGTCATCCCCGCCACCCTTGGGCCTTGTGTGCGTGCGCGGCAGAGCCCATTGTGTGGCTGCTGTGCCGCTCCTGCCTGGGCACTGGTCCTCAAGCCGCCTCTCTTCTGCTGGGGCGTGTGGGGAGGGTCTCCTTCCTGAATCCACCCCTCCTGCCCCTCGGTAGTCCTCCGACTTTTCAGCCCTTCTAAGCCTCCCGTCTCCCCAGGGCGAGGCGAGGCGAGGAGAGGCGTGTGGTTCTTTGGTGGCCACTGGGCAGGGCCGACTTGCGTCTAGCTCTCCCTGAGGCCCACCTGTGTCCATCTTGGGGTGCAAGTGGTTTTCCCAGAGGCCTGTGCACTGCCATGGTCCCCTCAGGCCTGTGTGAGTGCAGGGGCCGTGCCGTGGCCAAGGCCGCGGGAGCAGTGTGGGGTGGCTTCGATGGCAGGAGGGCATGTGTGTGCAGCAGGCCTTTCCCTTGGCACCAGGGCTGATCCACGGACTTGAGGTCCTGTGAGGGGTGGTCTTGGGGGCAGCTGGGAAAAGTGCAGGAATGATGGGCCCAAACCAGATGATCCAAGGTCGATCCCCAGACGCTGGGGCGGTGCCCCTTGGAGCCGGTGTCAGCGTGGTCACTGTTGAACTCTGTCCTAAAGAGAATGACAGGGCATCAGTGCCTCGCAGACCAGGGCTCGTGTGGCCAGAGTGTGCCTGTGGGTGGCCCCGGGCTGCATGGAGCCCTTCTCTCATTTTCTGGGGTACCAGAGAATTGACGGTGTGCACTGAGTGGGTCCTTGTCACCGTGGCAGAAAGGGGGACCTAAGGGCTGGGGACGGTGCAGCAGGTACCTGCAGCTGGCCACCACTAGAGGACGGCTTCAGGGGTGGCACCAGGGTCTCACCCTGGTCTCAGAAGCTGCCGCTTTCTCTCCTGGCTGTTGGCTGTGGGTCGGAGGCTCCCTCTGGGTGCATGGTGGGTCCCGGGGAACTGTGGGGCACCTCTGCAGTGCTGCCTGCCACCCCGCTCCCCCCCTAACCAGCTGTGATCTGCAGGTCGAAATGAGAAGGGGCAGCTGGGCCATGGCGACACCAAGAGAGTCGAGGCCCCCAGACTCATCGAGTCCCTCAGCCACGAGGCCATCGTATCGGCTGCGTGTGGGCGCAACCATACCCTGGCCTTGACGGGTAAGTGGCCCAGTGGGTCACCTTGGGGGTTGGGTGGAGTTGCTGCCGTGACTTGGCCTCTGGGTGCTGAGAGCCCCGGTGCTGGGTGGCTTTTGGGGCAGGGAGCCCATCTGAGACTGGGACTGGTGGCATGGCCTTTCTAAACTGCACCCCCAGCTTTTGATGCCAAGTGGGGTTCGCGCTGGCCTCCTGCCCCAAGCTCTTTTGGACACTGTTTCACATTCTGCCTGGAAATGAGCTGTTTGTATTATTTTGATGCCTTTGATTCCAAATCTAGTTTAAAACATTCAGCGTTACTTTCCCTTTTGTGATGTTTTTCTCTCTTTGCAGAAACGGGCTCCGTGTTTGCTTTTGGAGAGAACAAAATGGGGCAGCTGGGGCTAGGCAACCAGACGGACGCTGTCCCCAGCCCCGCGCAGGTATGTGGGGTGGCTTCACAGGCGGGAGTGTTTTAAACGGGTTCAGCCTGTGGTCAGGTCAACGCGCGTCTTGAAAGCCCTTTTCCTTGCAAAGGAAACCAGTGTCAAGACCGTGCGTTGAGTCTGTTCTGTGCTAAAGAAATCCAGATGTCCTATGGATGGAAGTTTGTCTTCATCTGCAAATGCTTTTGTTTTGACCTTGAGTGCAGTCACCTGCCAGCTGCTCAGAACGCAGTTTCTCTTTGCTAAGACACCTAAGATCAAGTTGGAGGGGTGGGATTCCTACCTGAGAAATGAAGCAGGATGCCGGCCACCAGTCTGCCCTCAGTGGTGGAGGTGGGACCCGGCTTTCCTGATCTTGGACAGGAGCGAGCTCGCTGCAGCCTGGGGGTTTGAAGTACTCCTGTCTTGCTCGCCACAGCTCTGAAGCACAGTCGCACGGTGGCAGAGTGGGTCAGGGCTGGCGTGACAAGGTCTGAGATCTGGTTCCCTCGGCCTCTGTCTCCTGTGCGGGGTGGCAGGTCTGCGTCTTCCTGCCCTCTGTTCCCTTCCTGTCCCGGCCCTTCCAGCCTGACTGGCAGCAGCAAGTGTTTCGATGTCCTCATTGGTTTTCAAATCCCAGGTTAAGTGACAGCCATCACTACCGGTTTCTGAACCATCTTAACCTCTATTTATGCCTCTAGTGAAGACTCAGTAATCAGTGGCTTGAGGAGCAAATGAGAATTTTTTAAGTGGTTCTTTTTAAAAGAGTTTGTTTGTTATTTTTAAAGTTGGAGCTGATCCTGGAGTTGGTGGCTCCAGTGAGGCTTGGAGGTGACAGGGCAAGGTGTGCTCTCTGACCTTGTTCTCCTGTTTGTGGATTTTGGGATTCGTCAAGCAGCAGGATGTGTGAGGCACGCTGCTGGGCGCTTTCGGGGTGCAGATTCCCAGAATTTGAGTCCTGCTTCTGTGGCTACTCTCTGGGGGTGGGGTGGGGGTGTTTCTTACCCAGATTCCAGTCTTTGCGTTTTCCCTGTGCTCTGGGCTTTGGCCTTCAGAATGGGGGAGTCATTAACTCTCCTTGAAGCCTGGTAATCTTGTGTCACAGCCTCATGCAGAGAGGGAGAGACTTTTTATCAGTCTTTTGAAAAATGCCTGAAAGTCTACTGTCTTTTCTTTTCAGATAATGTACAACGGCCAGCCAATTACCAAAATGGCCTGCGGGGCTGAATTCAGCATGATAATGGACTGCAAAGGAAACCTCTATTCCTTTGGGTGCCCTGAGTACGGCCAGCTGGGTATGGAAGTGTGTTTTTAAAAGCTCTGTAATCTAACTGTATATTTAGAACCAGAAGCCAGTGGGGGCCGCACACATGTGTTAGGAACGTGGTGATTGATCTCAGATAATAGCTTCTCCCACTAAGTGGGCCTGGCGGAGTGGGGAGCCTGCCGCTCGCAGGGTTCCAGCGGTTTGCCTCCGTGAAGTCGGGGTGCAGCCTGACGAAAGATGCTGTTTTCTGATTTGAAGATCCATCCATTTATGCAAGAATCTCAAAAGTTGTAGAAAAAGGAAAAGAGATAGATACTTTTCTCTGGTTTTTCACACGAGGGGCTCCTGCAGTGTGAGATGGGCCATGTTCCAGTTGTGTGCCCACGGAGCAGGGAGCTTCCCGCTCCACCCTTGGCAGGATGTGCTTGTTCAAAAGCTGGTCACTCCTACAGGTCTCAGGAGGTGTGGGAACCCTCCCTTCCAATGTCGCCAGCTCTCCATTCTCTCTTCCCTGGAGGGTGCTTTCCCGGGTGCCTCCTGCCCCCTCCCAGGAGCTGGAACAGGCGGCGGGCGCCCCCTGCTGGCCCCTGGGCTGCCTGCACCTGGTGCAGCACCCTCCGAAGCAGAGAGCAGGTGGAGAGGCGTGAAATAGAAGGCAGAGCGCTGTGTTGGCCTTAGACTTCAGGGGACGGTGACTCTGAAACTAAATATAGCTCCAGTCAGAAGTGCGTGAGAAGGAACAGCCCCCCGTGCCCAGCCGGTGCAGGTTGCGGTTCTGTTGGGGGAGCGTTGCCATGGCCACCCTCTCGTGCTGCACCCAGCCCCGGGCTCACGCGGAAGTGCGCATCTGCTTCCTGCTACGTGGGCCGCTCCCCTGCTGCCTTGGTTTCGCGGGGTGGCGAAGGCAGAGCAGTTGCTGTGTACGGGCCCCACTTAGGACGGAGCTGCTTGGTTTGCACCCAGAGCATCTTGTCTTCTCAGCCGAGCAGCTTGCTTCTCAGCATCCACCATCTCGCCCAATCCGGACGGGTCCCTTTAGAGAGTCGCGTGGCAGCCTCAGGTCTGTCACCAGCAGGCGCTCCCTGGGTCGAGCTATAGGCGCTGCATTTCCCCACCACAGGCCATCGCCTCTCTGGAGGTCCGCGTGGCCTGGAGGGGTTGCTGGCCTGTCCCTGGGAAAGGCAGGGTGTGCTGCTCCTTCAAAGGAGGTGGGGGGAACAGCAATTTGAAGGTGCTTCCCCGCCCTCTGTGACCGCCTGGCTCAGTACCAGCACTGTGAGGGCAGGTGGCGTGGCCCTGTCTCCTGGACGGAGACCCCTCAGCAGGGTGCAGGCGGGGTGGGAGCTGCTGCGCAGTGTCCGCACGGGGCCCAGGGGCGCTTTGCCACTGGATGTTGCCACTGAGCGACATCCCTAGCTTTTTTTTTTTTTTTTCTTTCTTTCTTAATATTTTAAAGTTCTTGGTTCGGGTTGTAGATGGACATTTTTATTTTTGATGTGGTGCTGAGGATCGAACCCAGGGCCTCACACGTGCTAGGCAAGCTCTGAGCCACAACCCCATCCCCCTGGCATATTTCATGTTGTTTTGAGACAGGGTCTTGCTGATTTGCCTGGGCTGGCCTTGAACTTAGGATCCTCCTGCCTCAGCCTCCTGTCACTGGCTTATAGGTGTGCGCCACTGCGCCTGGCACTAGTGTTTAGGATGCCGTTCCTTTTGGTGAGAGGCAGTGGCCTTGGCCACGCTCCTCCAACATCAGGACCTGGACACCCCCTACCCGCTTCCCCTGTCCCGCAGGAAGTGTCTGAGCAGTTGTCTAAGAGCTGCACATCCTGAAGTGTCCACCCTGCACCATAATGGCTTCACATCCGTCTGAGCCACAAAACGGGCAGACTTCTAAGTGGACAGGCACGTTGCAGGGGCAAGAGATGGGCAGTGTGTCAGGGACCCGCTCCTGTCGCACTACCTGCTAACCAGAAGCTGGTCTTAGAACAGTGCAGTCACCCACCTGGACACTGTGGTGCTCATTTTGACTGTGTGTCAAGGTGCTTCAGACAGCGGCGAAGGCTGCATGTGCAACAAGCATGTCACAGGGCCATCACCGTGGGCTGACACGAGAGCGCTGTAGCCGACAGGCCGACGGCCAAGTGTGGGCTCAGAGTCAGTTTAACGCTGGCTCCTCCCCTCAGGACTGCGTGGCAGCCAGGCTCCTGCTAGCGGTGCTGCTGTCAGCTCGTCCCTGCGGCCACTCCCTCGGATCTAGTCCCCACCCACCGGCTGTGGCTCCCGCTGGAGGACCTGCTGGGCCGGGGCTGGGGACAGGGGACCTGTGGTAGTGAATGAGCTCAGCACCGGTCCCCTGCCTCCTGTGTGTGCTGCTCCTGACAACAGGCTCTGGTCACCACAGGACACAACTCGGACGGGAAGTTCATTGCCCGGGCTCAGCGGATAGAGTACGACTGTGAGCTGGTGCCCCGGAGGGTGGCCATCTTCATCGAGAAGACGAAGGACGGGCAGATCTTGCCTGTCCCAAATGTGGTGGTGCGTGATGTGGCCTGTGGCGCCAACCACACGGTGAGTGGGGCTGGTTTTCCTGTTTCCTGAGCTTCGTGCTGGTGCAGAGGGTCATCCATGCTCTGGCCAGGACCGGGTCCAGGTGGACGCCCTGCCTTCCCTGAGGGGCCTGGCCAAGCTCCTGTCCCTGCCTCCATTAGCCTCTGCAGGCTGCCACCTGAAGGGGCTCGACACAGGTGGACAGGGACACCACCCTCCCGCAGGGCGTGTCTGAGCTGCAGATTGAGCCTCAGTCGGGGCCTCCTTAGGGCAGCTGTTTCCTTGGAGGTTCGCTCACAGACAGATGCAGGGTGGCGCTCTGCATCAGTTTCCTGTTTGTGGCACTAGGGGGTGGCATCTTGAGGGCTCCACCACTGAGCCACCTCTCCGGCCCCCCCCCCTTTTTTTTTTAAGGATTTAGATCCTTTTTTTTCAATATCTGTATTTTGTTTCTTTATTTTTATGTGGTGTTGAGGATTGAACCCAGGGCCTCATATGTTCAAGGCAAATCCCCTGCCACTGAGCCATAGCCACATCCCCAGTCCCTCCAGCCCCCCCCTTTTTTTTTTTACACTTTTTTTTTTTTTTTTTTTTTTTTTTTAGAGAGAGAGAGGGGGACAGAGAGAGAGAGAATTTTTAATATTTATTTTTTAGTTTTTGGTGGACACAACATCTTTGTATGTGGTGCTGAGGATCGAACCCGGGCCGCACGCATGCCAGGCGAGCGCGCTACCGCTTGAGCCACATCCCCAGCCCAAGCCCTTTTAATTTAATTTTTAGTTTTTTATTTTGGTTACTGGGAATTGAACCCAGGGGTGCTATACCATTGGGCAACATTTACAGCAAACATCGCCCCCCCTTTTTATTGAAACAGGGTCTTAGTAAGTTGCTTAGGGCTTCACTAAATTGCTGAGGCTGGCCTGGAACTTGTGATCTTCCTGCCTCAGCCTCCTGAATTGCTGGGGCTGCAGATGTGCCCTGGCCTGTGCATGTGTCTGGGTCCACTTCCTTCCCTCAGGATGCTCTTCCCCATGGTAGGACATGGATTAGGTTAGGATCTGACAAGGAGGTGGTTTAGTTTTTGGAGATCCAGAAACTGAGGTTCTATTTTGTATAGTGTAGTCTGGGAAACGAGGTTAGATTTTGTTAAAAAGAGTTTTTTGTTGTTGTTACTGAGGATTGGAACCCAGGGGTGCTTAACCACTGGGCCACATCCTCAGGGCTCCCCCTCCCCCCAATTTTTAGAGACAGGGTCTCGCTGAGTGCTGCTTAGGGCCTTGCTAAGTAGCTGAGGCTGGCTTTGAACTCCTGATCCTCTTGCTTCAGCCTCCCAAGCTGCTGGGAATATAGGCATGCGCCACCACACCCATCTGTTAAACTTGACCTAAAAGGCTCTTATCTGTTGTTTACTTAGAGTTTATCGTGCTGGGCTGGGCAGTGGACCAGGCCTTGGCACCCTGGGCAGGCGCCGCTCCCAGAGCACGCCCCAGCCCTGTGCTGCTGAGCAGGAAAGGAGAGATGCCATACAGTGGTGATTGCTTCCGTCACCAGGGCCCAGGTGCAGGGAGCGCAAGGATGGTCCAGGACAGGCAGCCTTCCCTCCTGCTCTTCCTGCAGCATAGCTGTTATTTTAAAAGGAAATGGGATGTGCTGGCCTGTGGTCTGCAGACGGAGCCTTCTTGCTTCTGATGAGGGGAGATCTGCAATAAAAATAGGGTCCCTGGCAGAGCAGGTTGGCCTGAGCCCGCGTGCCGCCCCTGGCCTGCTCTAGGTGCCACCTCCCTGTGGCTGCAGGCAGGTGTGGATGGTCCCTCTGCCCTTTGCTGTAACTGCTGCTGCAGGCTCTCCTACAGACATGGTGACCCCGTCACCTCCTGGGAAGGCCTGGTGGCTCAGCCCGTGTCCCTCTCCTTGCAGCTGGTTTTGGACTCCCAGAAGCGTGTCTTCTCCTGGGGCTTCGGTGGCTATGGCCGGCTGGGCCACGCGGAGCAGAAGGACGAGATGGTGCCGCGCCTGGTGAAGCTCTTCGACTTCCCGGGGCGAGGGGCCTCCCAGATCTACGCTGGCTACACCTGCTCCTTTGCCGTCAGCGAAGTGGGTTAGTGGTATCCTCGCGCCTGTCCCTAGGGTGGCGGTGTCCAGAGCCGGGTTTGGTTTTCCCCTCCTTGTAGATCACTGCTCCTGTGGGCACCATGTAGCCACTGTCCTGTGCTGAGACCCGCACTTCACTCTGTCCCCGGTGTGGTCTGGCGGGCTGCATCGGCTCCTGAGACACTTGCTCATGGTGACATCTTTTGTCTGCCTCCAGGTGGCCTGTTTTTCTGGGGGGCCACCAACACCTCCCGTGAGTCCACCATGTACCCGAAAGCAGTGCAGGATCTCTGTGGCTGGAGGATCCGGAGCCTGGCGTGTGGGTAGGTGGCAGTGTCTCACGCACGTGTCACATGTTCCTTCCCTCCCCAGGGTATCTGACACAGCCTGTGGGTGCCTGCTGACCGTCGGTCACCCTGTGCAGGCATGAGGTACAGTGAGGGCTTGGGATGCCAGGACAGATGTCCCCTTTGTTGTCTTCACGGGAAGAAAAGTCACTTTAAAGGTTTTTGTTCTGAAGAAGCACAGGAGAGGTTGTTGCGCTCTCTGTGGGAAAGGGCAGTTCAGTTCTCAACCCCCGGGAAGGGGAACCGCCCTTAGGTGGGGTTCTTGTGCTCCCAGACCCGGCCGTCCTCTTCCTGGCTGGACTGTTGGTGGGCGGGTGGTGTGTGGATAGGGGCCGTGTGGACTGGTCTGTGGGTACAGACCCCCCCAGGGGTTCCCGTGGGTGGAGGTCTGTCCCTTGGGAGTGGGCCACCACCTCATCCCACTGTGGCCTCCTCTGCCCAGGGTGTGCTTCCCACCTTCCTCTGAGCCCCCACACCCAGTCAGAGTGGGCCACAAGGCCCCCCGACTTTGGCTCCTGGCCCTGTGAGGGGCTCGGGGCCTTGCTGAGGCACAGTGTCCTGTGCAGGGTGATCTCTGGGCTCAGGAGGAGCCCTCTGCTCCCTGGTGTGCAGCGCGGGGTGGGCAGGGCACCGGGCGAGGCCCCGACGTTGATGCTGGCCCCCTGCCCAGTTGGGACGCGGCGGAGGGTGGGTGGTGGCGGCGGAGGGTGGGTGGTGACGGCGGCTGCCTTTTTGCAGGAAGAGCAGCATCATCGTGGCAGCGGACGAGAGCACCATCAGCTGGGGCCCATCGCCCACCTTCGGGGAACTGGTGAGTCGGCGCCCCGGGGAGAGGTGGCCCCCAGGCCGGGCGAGCACCCCCTGCACGGGGGCAGAGAACGTAGGTGCGGTGGTCTCCCGAGACCTCTGGGTCCCGCTAAGCTTCAGAGACCGTTCCGTGCCGATGAGGCTGTGAGTGGCTGTGGTCCCCGCGCGGCGTGGAGGCAGAGGGTCAGGGCACCTCCCTGCGGCGGAAGGTTTACGTCCACAGGAGGACGAGCCTCTGGGTCTGGTCTAGCTTGGCCGTGTGCATGGTCCAGAGGGCAGTGTGCCCTCAGCCTGCCGTGGAGGCGATTTAGGGACACTTATTGTGTTCCTGCTTATAATCTCTGTGGCTGGAATGAGGTCAGAACAAGTGGCCCTCGGTTTCCCCTGCCCTGGCTTTTCCCCGTCCCCTGGCCTTGCTCTGAGGCCCTGCTGCTTGGCGAACTCTCTGCTGCAGGTTCTTGGTTGCGCTCATGCTGTGGGCGGTGGCCTGAGGCTGGGCTGCTGCAGGCGGGTCTTGCCGTGCTCGCTGGGCCTTCGCGGTTCGTCTTGGTTCATCTCCCCATTTCCTGCTGGCGTGGGGTGGAGACGGTCAGGAGGGTCCCTTGCACAGCCTCTGGGATGGCTGGCCTTGCTGCTCCTGCGCTTCGGGGATCCACATGGGGTGGGCGGAACATGGGGAGCAAGCCACCAAGAGCCGCCTGCTTTCTTGTGACTGGTCTGAGGCAACAGGAGGGTTTCTTGAGGCCCATCAGGAATAGTTGTTTTCCCTCTAAACATGAGTATTAAAGTTGGGGAGCAAGGAGGGGGCTTTTGGGGGAAACCTCTAGGGTTGATGGCTCGCGGCTCCCGGAGCCTTACATGTGGGGAGGTGTGAGCCAGGGCCTGGGGGCCAGAGGTCCTGCCTCACCCTGCAGCCCTGTCCCAGCTGCGCCCAGGGCTCTGCCTGTGGCCCAGCTCCAGCACGGCCCTCCACGGGCTCTTCCACGCCTGGCTGGCTGGGCCCCTGGGGCGCTGGAGTCCTCCCTGGCAACGGCGTCTGACTTTACCCCGTCTGTTCCATGCTGGTCACTCGGCTGTCTGGCGCAGGCCACCAGCTGTGGTCCTGACAGCTGCAGTTCCCATCTCCCCCTCCCTCGGGTTTCATCTGCTGTTGCCACATGAGGCTCCCGGAAGGTCCCCTCCTCCCGTGGGCCCAGGTCAGGATCTAACATCCTGGGCTTCCTCCAGGGCTAGTCGCCGGCCCCGTGGACCTGAGGGGCCCTCCTCGCCCATGCTGAGAGTGGCCGGGGTACTGGCTCTGGGCTGGTGGGGTGCAGATGGCCGTGGCGCTCCCCTTTCTGGAGTGTGCCGCGTGGGTCCCTGTGGTGAGCATCTCCTCTACTTGCGTCTCCAGGGCTACGGGGACCATAAGCCCAAGTCTTCCACTGCGGCCCAAGAGGTGAGGACTCTGGACGGCATCTTCTCAGAACAGGTGAGCTCAGGAGGACGGTGCCAGGTGAGCCTGCTGTGCCCCTGGGTCTGCGGCATGCTGAGCGACGGCTCCCTGGCCAGGTGTCCTGCCCTCACTCTGGCACGTCTGACGGCTTGTGGCCGTTGGCAGGAGAGAAGTGCAGAAGAATGCTGGCCAGAAGGCCGGCGGCTGGCCTTTTCCTTGTGATAGGCATACATTCAGCCACGTGACTCTGTCCCCAGGATGGGTGTGTGGCTCAGGCGACAGGCGCTGCTAGGCCAGGGTGGTGGGCAGATGGCAGCGCCAGGCCCGGCCTGTGGAGAGACACGGTGGGCGTGTGCCTCGCTCATGGTGGCATCGTGATCCAGGGAGGCGGGTGGAACAGGGAGCTGGGTCTCCGTGTCCCTGCCAGTCCCTGCCAGCAGGGCTCAGCGGGCCTCCTTCCATCTGGGCCTCCCCTGGCAGGCTGGAGGCTCTGGCTGGGAGGGTACAGCGGCCCCCCCTGCAGGGATGCTGTCTTCAGGGTAGGAGGGGGTCCTCCCCATGCTGACCTCCTGGGCAGCCCACACACCAACGTGCTGCTGTCCCTCGCCCTGTGCGTGTCTGCCCTGGCACAGCCAACCTGGTTTGTCCCCGCAGGTAGCCATGGGCTATTCACACTCCCTGGTGATCGCACGGGACGAGAGCGAGACCGAGAAGGAGAAGCTGAAGCGGCTCCCGGAGTACAACCCGCGCACGCTCTGAGGCGCCACGGCCCGTGGCAGCCGTCACTCCACCTGCACTGGGACGGGAAGTCGGACGAGGAATCAAAAGCAAAGTTGACCGAAGGTGCATTTTTGTTAGACTCCCCGAGGTTCCGTTTTCTACGTGATTCAGCGTTAACTACCTTTTCCTGTTTGCTTTCCAAAGTGTTTTTTTCTCCCTTCGATGTTTAATTAAAATATTTGCTCATAGTTGACCTACCATTCCTACAAGAGAGGCAGAAACTTGAGCAATCTAGGTTTTTTAAGTTGTATTTCTTGTCCCTCCTAAACACAGCTCAGGCCCCCACTCCAGCTGTCCTTAGCCTTGTGATCCGCGGGGGCGCTGCCTGGGACAGGCAGCGCCACTTATTTACTCAGACAAAAACGTCCCTCCTGGGAACCAGCAGCATCTAGACCAAGCCATCCCGGAGACGGGCCACCTCCCTCCAAACCATGCTCTCGTGCTTTGGATGCATCCGGGTCACTTGCCTGCTTTTTTTGCGCAGACCGGCTCAGGCCAGTGTGTGTGCCCCTCTGCTGCTTGTAGCCACAGCCTCACTGCAGAATCTGCCACCCCCACCCTCCCGGCGGGGGCCTCGGGGTCTGTGTTTAGCCATTTGTACCTACTCTAGCTGTTTAAAAAAAGAAAAAGTCCAAATGCAAATCAGGTGATCGTGGAACCGCGGGGACGTGGGGGGCAGAGGTGGGGACCGGCTGTGTTTGTTGAAGGGTCCAGCCTCATGGCTCCCGGGGGAGCCCAGGCCTGGTGTCACTAGCGCTCACCAATCAGAAGTCCTCAGCCAGAGCCGGCAGGGGAAGAGCGCTCTCCGGTCCCTGCAGAGGAAGAGTGGCCGCGCGGCGTCGCCCGCGGCCTCGCACTCCGGCCCTGTCCTGGCTGCGCCCTGCCCAGGACGGGCCGGCCGGTTCCCAGACGCGGTTCTTCGGTTCCCCGCGCTCTTCAGTCACAGTTGCTTGGCTCTGGTACCAAATAGTCGGATTCCTGAAGAAGCACTTGCCCTGAGGGTCAGCCCAGGTGCCGGGACTGCCGCCCGCCTCCCCGTCAAGTGCCCTCTGCCGAGCCCGTCCCTGGTGGTGACTGCGGCGGGAGTTCCGAGGTGCCTTCCTGGACCCCTCCTCTCACTGGGACCCAAGCGAGGCGACAGCTCTGGCTGGCTCTTGGTTTCCAGAGGGTCTGGACTGGTTTGGGTGCTTTAAATAGATTTTTAGTCAGTGGTGCTCATGGGGCGAGGGGATGGAGGGGGGCCCGGAGCTGGCCGCAGCCTTTGTTTTTGCTTCTTCTGTTGTCACCACTTGTCATCGTCTCGATGTTAAAATGCCAAAAATGATCTAGTTGTCGTTGATCTTCTTCCTGTCCTCCTACCCCAGTCGCTCCAGAAGTGACTTCTGCTCTTGTTGGGCATGTAAAATGTCTGTCCCAGCCAGTCCTGTGGCCTCATGGGACATAAGCTTGTGTCGAAGACACGGGTCTGAGTTCACGCTCGTCCCTGCTGATCTGTGCTGGCCTGAGGTCCAGGGGACGGGCTCTGCTGACTGGCCTGATGTGTCCAAGTCACCCCCAGACGCCTTCCACTTGAGCCCTCTGTGCGTGGACCTAATCATTTCCCTGGACAGGTCTCTTTCCTGGTGTGTGGCTTGGGCATCTGTGCTCCTTGTACCCTGGAGGTCTTCCCCGAGTTGTGTGGTCACCAAGAGGGACAAGGACACAGTAGGCTGGGAGCTGCCCTGTGCTGAGCTGGGCTCAGATCTTCAGGAACAAATCTAAAATCAGCAGCCCACCACCCTGTCCAGGGCCCCTTGCTGGGAGCCGGGCAGGAAAGGGGCCTTGCCGGGGAGGATGGTCCTGTGCCCTCTTGCACCCCTTCTCCTGATGTAGAATTGTCACATGAATTTCCTGGAGGGGACACCCCTTAGAGCAGGAGTTGGGGGCATCCTGCATGTCCAGAAGAGGGTGTAGAGTGGCCTGGGTGGGGACGCGCTTTGTGCTCCGTGGTCCTGAGAGCTTCCAGCGTCTCCTGTCGGGAAGGAGGGCTCTCGAGAAGGGACCAGAGGACCGCGTGGTTTGGTCGAAGGTGCCTGGTTTAGTGCTGTAACTGTCTTATTTTTTTTTATATATATATTTCTTGGAGTAAGCATTTTAAATAAACGGCGTCGTGTTGACTCCGGCTTGGCGTTGGCATTTCTTTTTCGGGCAGAGGTGCCGCTCCAGTCCCCCTCTCAGCTCCGCGTGTGCGGAACCCACCAGAGGCCGGGTCGGGAGGGGATGGGACGGTCCCTTGGGAGAGGTGGTTTATCTTGCTGGGATTGGATACGTGCTGCAGGCCGCGTGGCTGGCGTGTCCCTGGCACCTGGAGACGCGCAGACGGCCGCAGCTTGGTCTGGCACGCCTTCGCTGCGGGCACAGTTCTCGCAGTTGCAGAGTAGAGTCCCTTACTGTGACGTGGGCTTTCCAGCCATCTCGCCCAGCTGTGGGGTGACGAAAGTGTCTGGGCAAGGTGGAGGGGGCAGGCTGGGCGTGTGGGGTGGGCTAATGGGCAGGTGTGGGAGTGCCAGGGGCTCGTCGGGGACATGGCCTCACTGGACGCCAAGGAGCAGGTGTGTCCACCTCCCAGACTCCAGCCCGCAGCGACAGTGGCCATTGCCCCCTGGGGGGACCCAGGGCCAGGCCTGTGTTCCTCACCTCTGCCCTTCCCAGCTGCTCAGGGCCACGTGGGAAGGGACGCAAGCCACCCCTGGGCCGCGCTGGAACCAGTGAGCAGGGGCTGCCAGACACGGACCGTGTCGGCACCGTGATGCTTCCTGTGACCCACACCAAGAGTCCTGAGGTCCGGCCGTTACCTTCCCCCCCTTTCATAGAGGAAGGGGAGCTACGGAGACTGCACAGCCTCGGCCACGCTGGGGACCCTGTCAGCAGGCCCAGTGACACCCCTCCCCCCCACCAGGGAGGCTGGCCCAGCTGGCGTGGGGGGTGGAGGACAGGGCCTGGGGCTCCGGGCCACAGAGCTGGTGTCTTGCCACCCGCCAGGCCGGCAGCCTCACCCGTGCCCTCGCTGCTCCTTAGGGCCCTGGGGGGACATGCAGTTGGGGGGACTTCCTGGCCCTGTCCAGTACTGCCCTTGGCCTGGGGCCTGAGTACATTGGGAGGGTGGGGACCTAAGAGAGGGTCACTCAGGACCTTTGTCACTATAGAGTGACAGTGCTAGACCAACCTCAGGAGCTGCCTCACGTGTTCACTTGGCGCTCGAGCCCAGGGGGCTGGGGTGGGGGTAACAGTCCCACAGCACTGGGGACGGAACCCAGGGCCTCAGGCATGCCAGGCAGCTGCACCCCAGTTTCTCTTTAAATGTTTTAAAGGCAAAATGGAGGGCCAGGTGAGGCTCAGCGGTACAGCGCTTGCGCAGTGCTTGCCCAGAGTGCTCGATGCCCTGGGTTCCGCCCCCAGCCCTGCAGCAACAACAAAGTGGGGGTGCTGTGGAGTCCCCGAGAGGGACAGCTTGGGACACAAAAACTAGAAGATGCCTGTCTTGGGGGGATGTGTGCTGGAGGTTTGGGACCTCCAGCCCTCACCCTGCTGGGCCCCAGGGACCTCCATCAGCGCGCACTGGTGGACAGCATGGCCCCAAGCCAGAGATGGAGCCCAGAGATGCCAGCTCCCTGGGGCCAGGGAGACAGGAGTGCAGCTGGCGCTGGGGAGGTCTTCCTGCTCCAAGTTCAAGACTGAGCAGCGAGGGACGTCTGCACCAGGCTTTGCCCTTGGGCTTCTACAGGTGACCAGTCCTCACAAGAGTCCTGGGACAGCTGCTGCCCTGGCCCCTCACGAGCGGAACGGCCTGCCCTTGGTCTGCCTGCCCTCGCTTGGGCAGCTGAGGGCCTCTTCCCTGGGACAGAAGTGGTGGCCTGGCATCAGGCTGCTGTGGCTTGGCAGGTGGGACACTGGAGGCGAGGACTGGGCCAGAGCCTGTTGGGGCCCATCACCCTGAGGCCTGCGCCTGGTGGGCCAGGCTGAGGAGCCGGGAATCTGGACTTTGGGTTAATGGTTGGTGCCTAGGTTAGAGCTGGGAGCAGTGGGTGAGAAGGGTTAGGCCTGCTGGGGCCTCCCAGGGGACTCTTGCCAGGGCAGGAGTGGGCTCAGGGCTGGCCTGAAAAGGATCTCGTCAGGTCCTGGGGACACACACTCTGCACTCGGGTGGACCTCCGTGGAAGTGAGTGGGCAGGTTCCTCAGGGAAAGGGCCTCACAGGGGTGTCCTATTCCGCTCTGGCCCCTGGGCTCCGCTCTCCCCAGATGGACCCAGAGTCCTTCACTTTTCCAGACCACCTGGAGCTGTAGATTTGCCCCCGTGCATCCATAACCCCTATTGCTGATCTCTTCCTAGTCCTCCGCGTCACAGCCCCAGGCCAGTGTGGGGGCCACAGCCAGAGCCCCAGGCCAGTGTGGGGGCCACAGTCATGAATAAAACAAAGTTCTTGGTAGACCATAAGCTCTGATATCCGCCACAGGGCCAAGGCCAGAGAGCAGCACCTCGCCCGTCCTCTGCTGCCTCCGCCCACACTGCCCCTCAGGCTTCAGACCTCAGATGCTCTGAGCATTGTGGCAGGCCAAGCCATCCCTGTCACACGCTGATGCAGGTGGCAGCTGTCCCTCACTCAGGGTTGCACATGCCCACTCACATGAGCCCCATGGAGCTGCATTTCTGTTGCACAGGCTGGGCACTGAGGCAGCAGGGGGCTGGCCCTCCGTGGGTGTTGATGCCCAAGGGGACTCTGCAGGGGCTTCTGCAGAGATGGCTGCTGTGTAGGGGGGACAGCCCAGGATCTGGGCCCGTTCCCATCACCCCAGCAGATGGCAAGGGACCTGCCCACGGCCCCAGGGTCTAAGATCAGGGCTGATTCTAGGCCCAGCCCTGCATCTTGCTCAGCAGGACACGGTCCAGTTGGCCGCTTTCTAGGGACTGCCAAGGCTGTCCTGGAGAAACCACGGGAGGGGCAGGGTGGGAGCCACAGTGGTTTGTCCTTCTCAGCAAGTCCCTTGCTTTGACAGTGGGCACTGGAGGTTTAGTGAGAGCGATTCCAGCCCTGCCCAGGTGTACTGTGTCCCCTGTGGACAGGCCACACCTACAGACCAAGGAGACTAGAGTCCAACTGCCCAGTGGGCAGTGCCACTACCCGGGGGACCCTTTCTTTCCTTCAGCCTGGAATCTGGACCCAACGTGGTGGGTGGCAGGGGCTGGGAGGGGGGAACAGCCCAACCTCTTCCCAAAGATTAGAGAGCAGCAGGGCTTGGCCTTAGCCACATCCTGCCCCAGGAGTGGGCCTCAGGGGCCTCCCCGCCCCCCACCTGCCCTTCCCCACAGCATCAGGGCCGCCAGTGCACTCAACAGCTAGGGCTTTATTGGCGTGGAAAACACTTGGCTGGAGGTGGTTTTCCACCTTCCTCTCCAAGGGGTTTGGGGCTGGTGGCATTTGCCACCCTACTGGGTCTGAGGGATAAGGGGAAGGGGCAGGGAAGGGGCATTGTTGGACCCTCCAGCCAGCCTCACGCTGGGCCAGGCCTGGGGCTAAGGCACCATCTTCCACCACTTGAAGTCAAAAGGCACCCGGAGGACGTTGGCACACGGGCAGAAGTCCCCGACCTCGGTGAGGTAGCAGTCAAAGTCGTCGATGAAGGTGCACGCGAGGCCCAGGGGCTCCAGCAGCAGGCGCACCTTCTCTTGCAGGCAGCAGATGCCCTTGATTTTGGGCCCAAAGGGCTTGGGGATCCCCAGGTTCATGTCCATCACGATCATGCACAGCTGTTAGAAAGACGGTCAGCAGGATGAGCGCCCTGGAGAAGGGCCCCGCAGCACACGGGGCAGGGATGGGGCAGCCCTCAGCGGCTGTGCTAGAGCAGGCTGGCAGGACCACGCCCTGCTCTCGGGCCTTCACCTGTCAACCTCAGGGACATCCCCCCTTTCCACTTGGGCTTCCAGGGGCCCCGCTGTGTTTCTCAGTAGCAAGACCCGAGTTCTGACTGGCCAGCATCAGCCCGGCCAGCTCCCCGCTCTCCTGCATTCCGACTTCGACCTTTTAGTCTGGGCTGTGGCCGCTTCCTGCTGCCCCTGCTAGAACTCTCCCCACGCCCAGCCTGCCTGTCCACTTCTGTCCACTTCTGTCCACCTCTCCCACCTCAGCCCGCTCCTAGGGTTACATCAGACCCTGTTTCAGACGCGACCAAGTGTGGGGACTGCTGGATGGAGCAGGAGCCTCCTGTGACCGTCCCCACCCCTGCCCTGCCTCACTGCAGTTTGACTCCAGGTGGCTGCTGCTCTGGACCCTGGGGAACGAGGACAGGAAGACCCTGCCCTAGCGCATCTTGCCCAAGGGCTGACTGTCAAGGGACCTTCTAGGGTTTGTCACTTCAGGTTGGGGAGGAAGAAGCCGAGGCCCAGGCAGCTCGTAGCCCAGAGTGTGACTCCTCACACGTGCCACGGCCTTTAGGCCCAGGTCACCGTCCTGGGACCGGGTTTCTGCTGCAATTGGCGAGAAGGGCCCCATCTCGCCTCATGGACACCATTATCCGCTGTGCCCGACCCTGCAGCCCAGCACCGGGTCTGGTAAGGCACCACAGCACGGGCCAGACAGGCCCTCCGTGACAGTATGCCCAGGTGCCCCCGTGGCCCTCACCATGTTGGGGAAATAGGCCCTCGCAAGGAGTTTCGGGGTCTGCTGGTCAGAGGGGATGTTTGTCAGCCGCTCCAGGCAGAAGAGCTGGGGCACGTCGATGATGTCCTTCTCCCCCAGGCCCAGCTCCCTCTTCAGGATGGCTCTGTTCAGGTCGATGCACCTCTGGGGGGAGGGGGAGACGTGAGCACCCCAGGACCCGGATGCCCACCTCCTCCTGTGCCAGAGCAGGAGCATGGCCTGAGGCACTGCCATCTTCTGTCCCTTACTGTGCCAGCCTTCTGATCAAGGAGGGGCATGGGGCTCATAAAAGGCCTGGGCTCAAGAGGCCAGGCTTGCACAGATAGTCAGAGCTGGGACAGCTACTTGTGCTCCACTATCACACGGCACCCTGGTCACTCAGCCCTGCCCAGAGGGGGGGACTTGGGCAATGCAGAGGGCAAGCAGGGGGACCCCAGGAGCTCTGCTCTTCCCGCTTCACGAAGGGCCCTGAGCAGCCGTCCCCACCTGGGCACTTCCCTGCTTCAACCAGCTGAAGCCTGGGCATGGCCCAGGTCACCGTCCTGGGACGGTGACATAGGGCTCAGCTTCCCTCCTAGAAATGGGATACCCTCCTCCGGGGACTGGGTATCTGGTAGCCAGTAGTTCATACTCCTGAGAGCCGAGGCCGGCTGCAGCCGTAGCAGGAGTGGGCAGAGGAGTGGGCGCGGCCTCTGCCTGCTCCCTGGGAAACAGCAGGGGCTTGACCTTGGGAGGTCCCTGGGGTCAGACCTGGGTGCAACTCTCTGCCTAGTGCCCTTACTGAGCCCCCTGAGGATGCCCCCTGAGGAGGGTTCTGCTTTCTACGCCCACCCCAGGATCTTAGGCTCTGCACACAAGGCTCGGGCCACCCAAGGTGCTCAGTGGGAGCCGTCTGGATCCTCAGGGCCTACCCAGCCCAGAGCCCTGACACTGCTGCAGAGTAAGCAGACTGTCACCTGTCCCCGACCCGCCATCCCATCCACCTCCATCCCATCCCTGGGTCTGAATCTGGGCCATAGCAGGGTCTGGTGAGGAGAGGGGCTGGCCACTGGCCCCAGCAGGAGTTGGTCAGGGCCAGTCCCTCTTCGGGAGGGCCCCGCACCTACCTCCACGTAGTCATTCTGCCTCCTCAGGCTCTTGTCTGCCAGGAGCTGATTGATGGTCCTGGCCTTCCTTCCTGTGGGAGAGGAGACGGGAAGGCCGGGAGGTGGGCAGAGCCAAGGGGGACTTTGGTGAGTGGCCTGGGTCCTCCCCAGGGACCACCTGAGGGCTGGCCAAGTCCACGGGCAGGAAGACCCAGGCAGGACTTCATTACAACAGAGGCCATCCCTGGCTCGAGGGAGGGAGCCCAGCACACACAAGCGGCTAGCTCCCCGGGGACACCTGTGTGCTCCGAGGCCAGTACAGCCGGCTGCCTAACTTCAGTCCTCAGTTGTCTAAACTGATGCCCACCCAACCCAGGCATCAGCTCTGAGGTGACAAGGCTTTTGTCATGTGATGTGGTCATGTGCTATAAATGCCACCTCCTACATGACCGCGGCCAGGGAAGCCAGTGTTTCTGGTCTTCCCGCGTGGGCCCCATGCCAGCAGCATGCCCATGGTGCCAGGTGTCCTAACGGCAATCCCACCAGCTTGGGCTTCCCTGGGTCCTTTCTGTCAGAGGTGACCAAGTAAAGGCTGATCCCCTCAAAGGGCACCTGGTGAGGCTCAGCGTGGCTCTTACCATTGGCAAGAAGCTGGTCTGCTCTGATGTCCTCAAACAGGGTCGCTTCCCCGTAACCCTCCTCCTGTTTCTCCTGGAACAGCTTGTAGCAGGAGCTGGGGCTGGCTATGAGCAACCGGAATCCCTGGGACCAAGAATGGGGTCAGAAGCTAGCACCGACCTCCAGAACATGTGGGACCTGGGCTCACTTTGGCTACTAGAGATCTAACCCAGGGGTGCTCAACCACTGAACCACAATCCCAGTCCGTTTATTTTTTTATTTTTATTTTTTGGTACTGGGGAAACTCGGGGGCACTCGACCACTAGCCACATCCCCAGCCCTGTTTTGTATTTTATTTAGAGATAGGCACTAAGCAAATTGGACCCTTGCTTTTGCTGAGGCTGGCTTTGAACTCATGATCCTCCCGTCTCAGCCTCCCGAGCCACTGGAATCATAGGTGTGTGCCACCACGTCTGACTCCGTTTTTTATTTTGAGATGGGGTTTCACTAAGTTGCTTAGGGCCTTGCTAGGTTGCCGAGACTGGCCTCAGCCTTGCGATCCTCCTGCCTTAGCCTCTTGAGGTTATAGGTGTGTGCCACTGTGCCTGAACCAACACACCTTTTTGTCACTCTTGGTATCTATGGGGACGAAGCCCATGAACTCATCCACGTGGCCAGTCATGAGCCAGTCAGAGAAGAGCTCTACCGGTGCCTGGACCTGCTGGGCACAGAGGAAGTCTTGGAGAGTCTTACTCATGGCCCGGCCCTGTGCGCTAGAAGAACAATGGAGAGAACAGTCCTTAACAGGCCTGGCCCCGGGTGGCCGACCCCTGCTCGCCGACAGTTGGGCTGCTTTGACCCTCTGGTGGTGGTGGCCTGTCCGTAGGGGATGGGCTGGTTAAGAACCCTCTGGTTTGACCACCTCAGGACTGAGCCAGCTGATTCTACATGGGGACCTCCCAGTTTTAGACTAGTGGCCACCAAGAAGCCCAACCATGTTCTGTGGAAGAACTTCCTGCGGAGCCGATGGGCTGGGCGAGCTTAATTTGCTCCAACTTAAACCCTGGAATTGTAGAACCAACAGTTGTTTTTCTAGCCTCCTCCATAAACCAGCTACCCCGACACCCCGACACCCTCACTGCAGGTTAGGAGACAGGCCAGAGCAGTCAGCCTGCCCAGGGTGTGGATAGTGGGGGGGGCAGTGAACCCCAGGGCCTCCCCTAGTTTTGAGGCACCTGGCCACCTCCTGGCCTCTTGGCTCACCTGGGGTAAAAGCTGCTGCCAATGAGGACCCTGCCTAAGGGGTACTCCTTCCCGTGGGCTGTGACTGGTGGGGACACCATCAGGTTCCCAATGGAATCCAGGCTGGCCACCCTGTGGTCCTCAGTGCGTCGGATCATATAGCCAATACCAGGGCTCTAGGAGGAGACCGAGCAGGGGACATCAGGAGGGGCTGGCCATGAGCCCTCGCCTTAACCTAGGCCAACAGGTAGACTCCCACGTACCCTCCCCTGGAGGCCACCTGCACCCCCCCTTGGTGCCCCATTACGCCAGGACAGGTGCCAGGCCCGAGAAGTGGACTGTAAGCAGCCAAACCAAGCCCCTCACCAGGGAGTATTTCATGGGGAAGTCTTCGAGATTGATGGCCCGGGGGGTGTCAAGGATGAAGGAGACCGTCCTGTGGGGACCCTGGGTGTAGCAGAAGGCCATCTCATCCTGGAAGACACAAAGAGGTCCAGGAATCATCCCATCAGTGGCTCTCCTGCCCGTGTCCAGCTGGACAGCCACAGCCCTGGGTATGGGCCACCTCCAGCGGCGCACAGGAGAACCCCCCTTCCTCCCGCTAACTTCTGCTCAACACCCAGCTTAGTGCCCTCCTGGAGGCTTTCCCTGCCACGTTCTGCTCTTCCAGTTCAGAGCGCAGCCGTCGATTCCTCGATTCCTCGTCTCCTCTGCCCCCAGCGTCTCCTCCCACCCCTCGGCAGTGCCTTCCAGCCTCCCTCCTCCCGAGACCCGTTCCCACATCTCAGCCAGCGCGCTTCCCCCCACCCCGAACCCAGCGGTGCTCTGCACTGAGCCACACCCCCAGCCCTTACTCATATTGAGATGGGGGCCTCGCCTTGAACTTGACCCTGCTACCTCAGCCTCCCAAGTCACTGGGAGCACGGGTCCGTGCTCCTGCGCCTGGCTTGACTGGGGTCTGAGACACAATCAGCCTTTCACCCGATTCAGACCTTCCAACGCCCCCGTCTGACTCTGCATTTGGTTCTGTTCTCTACCCAAGTCCCTGGTGCAGAGCAGAGTCGGAGGTCAGCAAGAGCTCCGCCAGGTGGTGACCACCCAGCCCCACCGTACACCCCCGGTCAGGCTGCACCTCAGCCCCTCCTCTGCCCGCAGGCCAGCTCCTCGACTCCTTGAGCTTCATTTGAGGGTCTCCCGACTACCTAAGCTGGCCGATTTGAGCTAGGAACTCTCATTCCCAGCCTTGCTGGAGCAGGGTGGGGGCGGGGGGCGGTCCCGTCCCGTCCCATCTTTGGACTTGGGGTGGTTCACCCAGCACATGGCGGTTCCTGGATTGTGTGGAGCGGAATGATATCCAGAACCAAAGCTAAGTCGGCCCTGGCCCTGCTGCTGTGCCAGGTCGGGTCCACCTGGATCCAGGCCCTGAGCGGAGGGCACCAGAACCCTCAGGCACCTGGGGGCGGGATGCCAGCTCCATTCCTTAGCAGCTCTGGCTTGGGTACAGTGGGCACAGCCCTCCCCCCCAGTGCTGCTGAGGCACTACCCACTTCCCCAGGCGGGGCGTTACCTGGAGCCATCGGCCTAGGCGGTTGGGGTCCTCGTAGACGGGGGCCACCTGGCTGTTACTCTTCTCGCTCAGCTCTGTCACGGTGTTCACAAAGCCCTGCAGCTGCAGCTCTCTGCCACAGGAGAGAAGCTGGTTCTGGAAGTCCTTTGAGGCTCTGGCCCAGGGAGGGGGAGAGGGCCTCCTGCCCATGAAGCCAACAGGACCAGCCACACAGGCGGCCTAGCTCGGGGCCCACCCTGCCCAGGACCTGCCAGTGGCAGCCACTGCCCCATGTCTGCCCCGAGGTCATACGCCACACGTGCCCTCCCACCCCCGCCTGGGGCTTCCCACTCAGTCCACACAAAGTATTCCCTACGGGGGCTGCACGTTTCCCCAAGAAGCTGGGTGGTGGCCTTGATGGCCTCGAGATGGCCAGTGAGGTCGTCCTGTGTGTGGGAATTCAACCCTGGGATCTGGGCGCCATCGAGCCCAGCACAAGGCTCATGGGTCCACGGCAGACACCCTTCCTTGGAGGACAGTGACGACCGAGGTTGGCCGTCTTATACACAACAGTTAGAGCATCTGCAAAGTCACAAATTCCAGTGACAAGAGGCAAGCAGGCCACCTCCCTTCATGGCATCCAGTGTGAGAAAGCCGGTTTTCAGCAGCTGTGTTGGGGTCTGGTGCACCCCAAGGCTCTGCCGGCTGTCCCTGTCCTTCCCCTTACCCGTTCTCTCCTGGATCCTGGGACCACTCCCTGTCCCTAGAACGTGTTTGTCCCTTCCTTTCCTTGACAGCATTCGACAGCACCCGAAATCACACTGCCTGGCCCCTCCCCCAAATCAGGGGGGCGGACTCCCTTGTACACTGCTCTACCCTAACCTTGGGGATGGATACCCACGGTGACCATCTGTAGGACGAGGCGCTCACGTACAAGGGGTCACTCCAGCAGAGCCATCTTGCATCTTTACCCTGCATACACAGGGGCTCTGGTTATAAGGGTGCCAGCCAAGCAGCCCCGGGCCCTTACCTGCACAGGTAGACCTCCAGGGGCATCTGGGTGCTGGGGGTGAAGATGCAGGGAGCCACCCGGAACACGACGGTGTCTTTGTATATCGGGATCTCGGGAATCAACTGCAACACAAGATGGGGGTCCAGGTGCCGGCCAGGTTCCAGGTCTCGGCCTCCCCCTCCCAGTCTGACCCCTCGCTTGTCACAGGGCCCCTGCCTCCCACTTTCCCCAGGGGCCCAGCTCTACTGCCATGTCGCGGCACCTCCTGGGTCTTCTGCCTCCACGTGGACCCAGCCCAGGGGCTCCTGTCTACCGGCAGCGTACCAGGTCTTGGGACTCTTCCACCAGGGAGACAGAGAAGGAAACGAGGCCCGAGAAGCTGGCAGATGGGAACTCTGTGGCTTCTACGTAGAAGGTCTCCTTCTGGAAATTCTCCAGGGGGCCCAGGGCATGGCAGTGCCAGCCAAGCCCCAGCACCAGCTGATAGGCACAGGAGTCTTCTGAGAGAGACAAGGGGTGGCCATCATTGGAGTAGCCTGGCGCTGTCACATCTGAGAGCCTAGGGTACCTGCTCACTCCAGGAGGGTGGGGGCGCAGCAGGCTTGTCCATCCCCTGTTTAGGGCTTCAGGTCAGGGACAGCCCGTGTTCTTAGGACGGTTATGCACCCATGCCCTTGGAAGACCTCGGACGTGGCAGGAACTGGGGACTCAGGTGAAGACATTCAGTTCAGGGGCAAAGACTCAGCAGGTGCACCCACACTTGGACCCAGGGATCCACCTTCAGCTAGATCACCACCCAAAGTCCCTGGGGCCTGCTGTCACGTGCACCGATAACGCAGTAGTAAGGATCTTATTGGCAGGATACTGGATGCAAGTGTAGGTGGCAGCTGCACCGAGGGTCAGACGGCAACGTGGGAAGGTCAGCGAGCAGCACCTCTGGGATGGACTGCCTCTCCAGAGTCCTGGTGGCCACCCACGCAAAGCCCGCTTCCTTCTAGTTTAAGGTCATTAAGAACGAAACCACAGCGGAGACCCAAAGGCAGGGGACAACAAGCCGGGGTTGCTTCCGGTCAGCTGGATGCCAACGTTTTCGTCCTCTAGCAGCAGATGACCCCGAGCCAAGGCCCCTTGGCTCCCCCACCCGACTCCTCTCAGGCTCACTGTAACCACTGTCATGTGGCAGATGTGGTCCCGTTGATGACCGTTCCCGAGTCAAGCCACTGGGTGGATCCTCTCTAGGGGATCCCAGCTGGACTTACCTTGGCCATGGTGCCCTCCTGGGGTCTCCTGCACCCCCATACCAGCTGCCCTGGTCTCCGGCCCCTTCAGAGCGTGCGTTAGTGGCTGCTGCTAGGCCTGGCATCCCCAGGTCAGGTGCTGCCCTGGTTCCCTGGCCTCCTGTCTGGTAGTGGCCTCCGTGCCCTTCACCAGGCCCTGCAAGTCCGCGGCAGCACCCTCCCAGCAGCCAGGTGCCATCTGGAGGCCCGGCCTCAAGCCTCCTGCTGCTGGCCTTGAGGGCACGGGGCAGCCCTCCTGTGCAGAGTCCTGCTTCTAGTCTGTCCGGCTTGACCAGCACTGGGCCAGGACTTGTGGGGCAAGCTGGACGAGGCAGCCATCCCCCAGGAGCCCCACAACCCCCGACACAGCCTCAGCCTCATGGCTGCCACAGAGCCTGCTGCAGAGTCCCCAATGCCACCACCCAGCCAACTGCTGCTACAGGGCTGAGGCCTTCTCCTGCTGAGGACCCGGGTTCCCTGTGGCTGTGCCACCAGGGGGCAATTTGCTACGAGATAGGGAAATGAGGGGGCCACCCCTTGCCACAAAGCCCCGACGGGAGGCGTCAGTCCTGTGCCTGCCCCACCCCCCCGGGCCTTCTGTCACCTCCAGCCGTTTAAGCAGAGTTGACATTCCAAGCAGGCTGGGGGGCAACTCAACATTAGAGGGTTTGCTTAACATGCAGGGGCCCTGGGGTCCAGCCCCAGCACCACAAAACACGGACCACATGCCAAGAGTGGGACCAGTTGCTGACCGACAGGCTCATTGGTGGCCTCACCGTCCTTTGGGGGCAGGTGCTCGTCATCCCTCTTCAGCAGGCCCAGCAGAGCCACACTCCTCGTGGGCCAGACACCCGTCATCTCAGCTAGAAGCCCTTCCTGCCCTTGCAGCATGGGATCTTACTCGGCCACTCTCTGTGCGTGCTGGGGTGAGCCGTGCACACGCCTCCAGCCCTGTCACCCGAGATCCCAGCTGGCTTCCTTCCAGTCCTTCCCCCATCCCTGGCTGTCCCTCTGCCCCAACCAGCTTTCAGAGCTGGATCTCAGGGCACAGGTGGTCTCAGCTCCCCAGCACCCATGCAGCACCGGTGATTGGACCATGGGTGCTCTTCCCACTGGGCCACACCACCAGCCTTCCCCCACCCCCCACCCGAGATAGGGGGTCACTAAGTTGCTGAGGCTGGACTCGGACTTGCGATCCTCCTGCCTCAGCCCGAGTTGCTGGGATCTCAGGTGTGCGCTCTGGGGCCTGTTCTGTTGACCGGCCACGGACGGCCAGGCCTGGAGCTGGGTGGGTAGCCTCTTCCCTTGGGCACGTCTAGCCATTTCTCGTTCAGGGTTTCAGTACCTTTGAAGCACAGCTAGCAGGCCATGCCACCCACCCACCCAGTCTACCACCTCCTCGTCCTCCCCGGATCGCTCCAGAACCGGCTGCCACTACTGTTGCTGCCCTTGGTACTGGACACCATAGACCGGGACATCCAGACATCTTGGTCTCTTTTTGACCTAATTTCAATGATCTTGACCTCTACCACCTGAGGTGCCCACGTCAGTGGGCATAGCCCAGGCTACATGCCACCTGCAAGACGATGTGACACCTGGTCTTTTCAGTTAGTCCACTCTCCCACCCCAGCTCCACACCTTCCCCCACCGATGCCCACCTTCCACTCTGGCTCCCCCAGAGCCCAGGCGCCCCCCTCTTCTCCTCACTGCCAACTCCCACACTTTCAGGTGACTTTTCTGGAAAGGGAAGTAGTGGCCCTGGCTGAGCTCACTCTAGTATCTGAGCAGCTGGAGAAGCCACTACACTGAAAAGTCTCATTTTAGGAGGGGACCAAGCCTCAGAGCACCCTCGGCACTACCAGGCCACACCCCCCAACTCCTGCCATTACCCCTCCTGCTCCGGAGGCCCGAGCATCACGGCTCCCGGAGTCCTCTGCTCCCAGGGGACTCCCACCCACCCACTGTGCCCACCTCAGGGCTTCAGACGACCCTCTCTGAACGAGCCCCTCCCCAGTTACTCCACGACATCGCTCTACAAGGAAAGCCCCTCCATGGGCCATAGTCACCGCCTGCCTGCTCCCACCCCACCATTTTAATGTTTTGCAGTGTTGGGGATGGAACCCAGGGCCTCCCATATGCCAGGCATGGGCTCTGCCCGAGAGCTACATCCTCAGTCCTCAGGGTCCCTCGAGGTCACTAATGCTCTACGATTGGCTCTGGCCTCTTAGTCCAGTTGACCTTCCTCAAAGTCTGGAAGCTGGGTCCTCAGCCCTTTTTGTCTTGAGATGGGGTCTCACTGAGTTACCAAGGCTAACCTGCTGCAGAGCCAAGGCCCCTTTGCTCCCCCAGCAAAGTCGAGAACAGACTAAAACGACCCAGTAAGTCAAAACTTGTACTTCTCCCACTAAGCCTCGGAGTCACGGGGGTTACAGGCATGCACCCCCACAGCCCTCCCCATCTAGATTCTCCAATTAGCATTTTGAGCAAGAAAAAAATAGGCGGCTCTGACCCATGTGATAAGCAGGCTACACGAGTCAGGGTCTCCTGAGTGGCCTCTACTTGGCATGGCCTAGCCATCTCCCAGCTGTCCATATTTGGTGGCCTCACAGGGCCTGTGTAGCTCCCGTGGCTGGAACCAGACCCAGACCTTCAGGTTTCTAAGGCTCACTGTAGCCAAGGCACAAAGGGCCCCCCCAGCCCGGGCTGCTTTTTTAGCGGGTCCCAGGTCACCGAGTCCAGCTGTGCACTCCGGCCTGCGGAGGCACTGGAGCCCAGGCCCCAGGGCAGAGGTGAGGCTGCTCTCCAACGCCAGCCAGAGCTGGTCCCCTCCGAGGATGGCCAGGTCACATACCACAGGGACCCACCTGCCTGCTGAAGCTAACCGTGGCTTTAAAGGAAGGTGCATACTGGCCCACACCTGCAGAGCCAGAGCTCCATCTCCACTGGAGAACAGACCAACCGTCCCAGTAAGCAAAGTCAGACCCAGTCGAGGGTCTCTTAGCTGCTGGACACGTCCAGCTCCAGCAAGCCAGCAGCCCCCAGCCCCTTCTCCACAGGATGGGGCATGCTACCCGCCTCCCAGGGAGGGCACAGCGGATGGCATGTTGGTTGGGATGTGGGTGCCTTGTAACTACCACTCTGGCTTCTTGGCCTCTGAATTCTGCAACTTTGGTACAGTGGGGTCTGGGTTAAGGATTCTGGCAGGAGTCACGGGGGAAGATGTTCTCCACCCACTGTAAGGCGATGGCCCTCCCACCAGCTGAGCCGCATTTCTT
Organism: Spermophilus citellus; assembly: GCF_964194105.1. Lineage (NCBI taxonomy): Eukaryota > Metazoa > Chordata > Mammalia > Rodentia > Sciuridae > Spermophilus > Spermophilus citellus. Next base: position 127,617,376 of record NC_138191.1, read on the forward strand.
CTCTCCTGGCTATGAGGATCCTGCACAACAGGTGACGCCACCCCATTTTACAGGTGGGACAAGTAGCTCGGGGGTGCCTAACTCATCCAGGTGTGTCAACTTGTTCTGTTGTGAACATGGCACCTGGAGAATCCTAGGGACACCAGCTGGACCAAGCAGCCCCAGTCTGCCACTCTAGGTCTCCATCCAGCAGGGCTCTCCAGGGACCAGGCTGGAGGCGTGTGCACGGCTCACCCCAGCACACACAGAGAGTGGCCGAGTAAGATCCCATGCAAGACACTCACTCTGGGGCCTGTAGACCCTCGTCTTCTCTGCCTCTTCCTTGGAGGTGTGGAGGATCAGCTTGTAGTTCTTCAAGATGCAGCTGGGGCCTTGGACGGTCAGACTCATCTGTGACAGCTTCCTTATTTCTGGACAAGAGACAAGACGAAGGTTCAGGCCAGCACTACAGGAATGGAGAAGCGGGGTTGGGGGCTTGTGTGGAGGAGCCCTGGGACCCGCTGCCTCCTGCCAGGCAGCAGGCCACCCGAGCCGGTACCCCGACTCTTCTTCTTCTTCTTCCTGCGTGGCCATCAGCAGGTAACCAACCCCTGGCACACTATTAAGAATTGCGTTTACCCCATGGTCCCCAAACCTGGGGAATGGGGCCTGGCATGGTCAGTCGGGCAAGGACTCGTGTCCAGCTTCCGTGTGAACCACGGTGTCCGTTTCCACCTCTGATCTGGAAGCCTGGTCACAACAAGGCAGGATGAGACCTGAGACTGCCTTTGTCTCCGACGGGCGGTGCTCGGGGCCCAGGCTCTAGGAGGCCTGTGAGCAAGAAGCTCCCGCACCCCTTTTAAGCCTTAAATCTTCCTGGCCACCTTGTGAGGCCAGCTGGACATCCCCACGCCACAGACGGCTGAACAAGATCAGGGAAGTGGCATCGACACCTGTGTCCTCCCCAGGGGACCCCGAGGCCTCCTCCTGCTCAAACCAGATTCTAGGTTCCCTGCGTTTGGTGCTGGGATGGAGCAGGCCGGATGACGCTCCCCCAGAGCCACGCCCCAGCCATGGCAAAGACCACCCAGAGCGGGGACATCAGAACAGAATCTCCATTTGTTTAGGGACAGCAGGGCCAGAGGATGACGGCGGCGGTGGCGGTCATACCGTCTGAGAACACCTTGGACTTGTCCGTGATCTGGCTCGCGTCGGCGGGGCTGCAGTTCACGAGCAGGATGGCTCCCCATCCGTTGGGGCCCCAGACCCATTTTTTCTGGGAACAACAGAAATGCCAGCTCAGGAGGCCGCCTCATAAGACCCTCTGCTTCTCAGAGGCCACTGGCCATCAGTGGGCAGAGCCAGGCCTACCTCCAGGGTCCTGAGGACCTCTGGGGCAGTGCGAGGAAGAGCACCTGCCGGAGCAGGAAGGCAACAGGACAAGTGGACCCAGAGGGAGGCGCTAGCTAGTGACAGGTATTGGTCACAAGTCCCCTCTTTTCAGTTTCAGGGGAAGGAGGCAGAGAGGCAAATTGATGGTGGCAGCTAGCCCTGGTCTAGTTGACCACGCAACCTGGCTGGGCAGCAAGCCTCAGGGTGGAGGACATTTTTTTGGGGGGGGGGCGGGTACCAGGGATTGAACTTGGGGGCACTCGACCACGGAGTCCCAGCCCCAGCCCTTGGTTTTGAACAGACTAGAAACTATCAGTTCTGACTTTGGTGGGGCCATCTGACTCTTTGTGGATGTTCAAGGTCACATAAAGTGGCCCTGGAGGCCAGACCTGGCTCAGGGGCCCTTGTCCCAACCAGCCTCACCTTAGCCTGCTTGTCACTCGGCACTTCGAGCTGTCCGTCGCGATAGATGTCCGCCTCCAGGTTCACCTCTGCAAGGCAAGGGAGGGGTCTCGGCTCAGGGCTGGTTCTGGGGCTGTCCAGCCCCCCCACAGCAGGCAGGAGCAGAAGGGTCCTCCGTGGTGGGCCGCTTCTCAGGAGCCCAAGCCCTCACGCGTCTCCCCCGGCTCCTGGGAACTCTCAAAGCCAACCCACCAGTCAGGGTACCTTGTCGTCCCTCTCGGCTCCTACCCAGGGGATTCCCACTTGGAAGGCACATGGAACCTCCCTCCCCTTCAGGAAAGATCTCTTGCACTCTAACAGAGCTCGGTGCACAATCTTAGGCCCCTTGAGAACTTCAGGATCTGCCCCTCACCCCTTCCCACACTGCTGGCCACCCTGGGGCTTTACCAGCTCTGTCCCTACATTTTGTACTCTGAAATGCTATTTCTCAGCTGGAGCGTCAGGGCCACAGGCAGAGGGCTCTGCACACATGTGCTCGAGGACTAAATGCCTGCTCCAAACTCAACTGTCCTGGGGACACAGCATGCAGGACAGAGGCCTGTCTTCTTGGAACTTGGTGTACAGCTGGCGCAGAGCACAGACACCTCCTAAATCCAATGGTGACAAGTGCCGTGGGAACAGCAGGGGTCAGGGACAAGAGAAGCTCAGTTTGGGGTGTCAGGGGACACTTTTAACTTTACGAGACCAGAAGGAGGCGAGAAAAGGATCCCATTATCTGGGGTAAAGCCATTAGAGGGAATAGGAAGCAAGTTCAAGCGGCAAGTGCAAGGGTCAAGGACGCCAACGTGCCTACCATAGGTTGGGCAGGGGAAGAGTGAGAGGCCATAGGGTCAGAGGTGGTGTCTGGCCACCCACGGAGGTTTGTGGGCCCTAACAGCCTTTGATCTGAGTAGCACGGAACCATCTTGAAGCCTGGAACTGAGAGGACACCATCCGACATCCCCTTAAAGATGTGCCACTCTGTCTAGATCAAGACTAGACCCAAAGAAGGGCAAGAGTGAGAGCAGGAAGCCCACTGGAGACGCGGGCAGGGGGCCGGGCCAGAGAGGAGGGTGGCTTGGGCCAGCGTGACAACTCGGGAGGGGGCGAGTTGCTGGCTTCCGGCCACACTTAGGGGACACCACCGAGACTCAGATCGACTCGGGCGAGGAAGGGTAAGGGTTACCAAGGTCACGGGCCTGAACAGCCGGAAGGGGCGGCTACCACCCACTGCGGGGTGCACTAGGAACAGATTTGGGGAATAGAGGAAGGAAGAAAAATCCGTTTCGTTTGGGCTCCATTAAGTCAGACACCCAAGAAGCTGTTGGGTAGATCACCTCCAAGTGGGGTTTGGGAGAAGCCAGGCTCGAGCCAGTGTTGAGAGTGGTCTGCACGTTGGAGCCCAGGGCTCTCCAGTGGGCAGCTAGAGGGTGAGGGGCTGAGCCAAGGGGCCCAAAAAGGAACCGGTAGGGGGAAGACCAGGGGTGGGGTCGCCGAGAGGGGTCAGGAGGAGGATAAGCTGCTGTATTGACTGCGGCCACCAGGTCAGGGCAGAGGAAGGTGGACCTGACCAGATGGAGCGAAGTTGTCTCACTTGGGCAGTGGTAGAGGCCTGGTTTTGAACAGATTCAAGAAAAAGGGAGGAGAAATTAAGGACCTGTTGACGGTTCCCAAGGAGCCCAATGGTGGCGGGGCAGAGTGGCAAGTTAACAGAACCCCATCTGAGAGCGCTGAGGGAGAGTTTGACCCTGGGCTGATGGGGACGAACACCCAGGAGGGAAGGGCACCTTCCACTTCAGTGAGGATTGCTGATGGAATGTTCTGGAATGGAGGAAGGGACCCAGTGAGACAAGACAGATCAACTCTGGGCCAGACACGTCAATGGTAGCAGGGGAAGAAAGCAGGAGCCAGACGCGAGGAGGTGGGCGGATGACAGTAACACGTAGCAATTCTGGTTGCTTCTATTCTCAGAAGACTTGGTCATCAGTGAGGGAAGACGGGGAGAGCTGACCGAGCTGGCGGAGGGGCGGTGGGAATCTGAGTGAATCCCTTCCGGACCGACCCGAGGGCATCTCACTGCAGGAGGCCCCCCTCGGCTCTGCCCACACCTGCTTTCTGGGGGTGGGCTGGGCCGGGGCTCCCGTGGGAGGAACTCACCGATGCCAGTGAGGTACAACAGAGCCGTGGCCATGGGGACCTCTTCGTTGGGATGATAGTAAGAGACCAGCACCTGGGGAGACAGCGCCCAGGAGCCATGGAGCACTGGGGACAGGAGCCGAGCCCTCCGCCAGGGACCAGACCCAGTCAAGGATTCGCCCTTGGCCCCAGGGCTCGGATTCTCAGCCTCCAGCACCTGGCCATGAGCTGGCCCAGGGCCAGAGCCCCTCCAGCCGTTTCTGCATTCAGGCTCAAGTCCACCATCCAGGTGGGCCCCAAACCCAAGGACAGCGGGATGAGACCTACTGTAGCTCCGGGCAGAGGGAACAGCGGAGGTCCTGGCTGCCCGGCACAGAGCCCAACACTGGGCCCCGCCCCCCAGGGTCCTTCCCGTTATGCCATGAGGTGGGCAGCAGCCAGCGTTGACTGCAATGGCTCAGTTGACCACTCGAGAGGCCGCGGAGACCCCGGGCCACGGTGGGAATCAGAACTCCATGCGTCCCGTGTCTCAGCCTCTGCCTCCAGAGGGACATTTACACTTTAGACGCCAGCCCTTTAACCACAGCCGTGAGGCCATCCCCTGAACCAGGGACCCAACCATCAGAGCCACGTGACCCACTCCTGTTCCCCAACGGCAGGGCCAGTCCCAAGGTCAAGCATTTCTCTGCTGCCCACTCCTGATGGGGCTAGAGGCCGAGCTCTGGGCAGAGAGTGGCCTTCAGGTGGTGTGGGCCCAGCTGGGACACATGAGGCCTCCGGTGCTAGCCAGGAGGTGCTCAGACATTCTCCTAGGGAATGGCCTGCCCAGGCGGGGGGCATAGGTGGGCATCTGCACTGGCCAGGGTCATCACCAGAGCATCGCCAAACTGCAGCAGGGTCTGGGCTGCGTGACCCCAGGCCTGGGCCACTTCAAGGGCCTCTCCCTAGCTCTGCACTGGGATCAGCTGGGCCCTGGGATCTGGAGGCCGTCTCCACCCAACTGAACTGGGGGGTGTGGCCCTGTGTGGGGTGCTCCCCATTCCCTAGGGTGCTATCTGCCACGGGGCACCACACCCTCCCGGGGCCCAGGAGAAGGCTCTTGCGTGTTTTATGAGGCAGGGGTGGACCTCCCCAGAAGGGAGATGGCTGGTGGGGGACAATACATGAAGTTGAGCTCAAATCCCCATCTACCCCACCCTAGTCGTGCTATTGACATCAGGTGCGCCCCCTCCACCGGCTTTAGTTTCCTCACCTGGAGGGCTCCCGCAGCAGCCCCCTCCGGTTCTTTGCCAGCATCAAGATCAGGTGTGTGTGGCGCGGGCGCCACCGACTTCAGGCATCAGGGTGCTCAGCTCCCAGGAGGAGAGCCCAGGGGTGGTGCAGGCCCACCCCTGGGCGCTGCCCCAGGCTCACCTTGTCCTCGTCCACGGACACACTGGGCGATATCATCCTCACCAGCACGTGCGAGGTATCCCACAGCGACCGGCAGATCACAGCGTCCTCCTTCCCCGAAACCACTGTGCCCGCAACGTCCACCAAGACCCTCGGAGAGGCACGGACGGTGAAGCTCTCGCAGTTCTTGGGGGCACACCTGGTGGGCCCAACAGGGCGACAGACGTTAGGACGAGAGAGACCGTCTCAGCCAAAAGGCAGCAGGCGCGGTGGGGCGGCCCCGGGCCCTCCGTCCTGGAGATATTGGGCCAGGCCCTGCGCGTCAGGGCAGTGTCAGGGCCTTCTGACCCGCCCCTGTTACCCCCCTTCTCTGACGAGCAGTAGCCCAGACCCCACCGGCCCACTGACGCCCCACTGACGCCCCGGAGCTATCAAACTAGGTTTTATTTATAAGTCCCAAGGGGGAAGGACGTTTGTTTGGACCCAAGGGATCCCCAGAGGGGAAGAGACAGGGCGTGGGAAGACCACGGGCTGGGCTGCAAGGAGCCACCTCCCCACCGAGGCTCCCTTGCCTACGAGGGCTCATGGCCACCTTAAGGGACACCCAGCCACTAGCAGCCAGAGGCTGACGGGGAGGGCCTCTAGAGACCCCGAGTCCTCGAGGTGAGGCAGGACTAGACAGGGAACCCACCCCTGACCCCTGCCCAGGCCACCTCAGCCCCTGCGGAGGCCTCGCTGCCTCACCTACTGATGTCCAGGCTGATCTCCGTGCCCAGCACACAAATGGCATGGGCAGGGATGTCCAGGGTCAGGTGGACAGTGCTCTGGAAGGCAATGGCACGGCACTCCATGCTGACCACCCTCAGGCCCACACGGTGACCACCCCTCAGCCCAGTGGTCGCAGGTGCCCGGGGTGCTGGCCCGGCCCTCCCCTGTTATGGGCTCGGGCCTCCCCAGCCCGCCCCCTTGTTAAGGGGTGGGGAGGCCTCCGAGGCAGGCCAGGTGTGACCGGTTTCTCTCCTGCCCCTTCCCCGAGGCTGAGGGCTGCCAAGGGGCAGGTGGTGCAAGGCCCCTCATCACCTGGACAGGAGCAACCTGTGCCTGTGGGCGCCGCGGGCCCGGGAGGAGGCGGCTGGGTGCTCAGCAATCTGGCCTTCAGCTGGAAAAGGGGGCAGGGGGGCTGGTGCCTGCAGGACCCAGCTGGACCCTCTGGGGCAAGGACCCAGAGGGCAGTTAGGGGCGTGGCCAGGATGGCCGCACGCTCTGGGTACTGGCTCTAGTGGGCGTCTTTCCTGGAAATTGATAGGGGAGCCTGGTGACTTCCTGTATTGGTGTAGCTCAAGGTCATGGTGGCTGCAGACCCGACCTATCATCTAAGCTGTTTCAACTCCTGCCTGGCAGGGTTGGGTGTGGTCGATTCCCTGATTAGGGTGAGCTATGCCACCGGCCACTGGGGTGGGGCACGTGTTGTGGACCAAGCGAGTGTCAGGGCAGGGCAGGGCAGGGTAGGGTGGTGGTGGCCAGCCGCGTTTCATAGAGCCACAGAGAAACACTAGAGTGATTCTTATGATGCATATTTCAACATTGCTAAAATAGAATCTTAATGTTCTCATCAGGAAAAATGACAAACTTGTGAGGTGCAAGCAGTGTAGTCAGTTTGACTGACATCCCATAACGTATACGTAGGTGAAGCATCCAGTTTGCTCTGATCAATAGGATCTGTCGCTTAAAGGAAGGGGTAGGAAGTCTTGCTGCTGCATGGGGAAGGTCCCCAGCTGATTTTAAAACAGGGTTCACTTGATGTCTTAAGTTTGGGATATGCTTGTGTGTGTGTGTGAGCGAGCGTGTGCTGGGGATTGAACCGGGCCGCTGGGCTCTACCGCTGAGCCACGCCCCCAACCCCGACCTCAGTTTGATCCAGCTAAACCCTCCCCATTTCCCAGGAGGGTCTTAGCCTCCTCCCGGCCACGTCGGGCTTCTTCCTTTCCTCACTGTCTGCTGGACGAGGTGAAATAATGGCCACAGAGGCACCACATAGTCAAGGGCCGGGGTGTAGCTCAGGGGTGGGGCGCTCGCCCGGGGTGCACGAGGCTCCAGGTTCCATGCCCAGCGCCGAGAAAACAAAGAGATGAGGTTGGCATGTCCACGGCCGCGCTGTGCCGGGCCAGTGGGGTGGGTTGCCACAGGCCAATGAAGGAGCCCTGAGACAGAATGGGGGACGTGACTTGTTAGGAAAAGTGTGACAAGAGATCAGTACCCACTCCAGGAAGCGTTCGGTGGTACAGGCTGACGAGGTCTGTGTCCCCCAAGGTGCTTCACTAGGCAGCACTTCCTTCCCCTCCTTCATGGTGTTGTTTTCTTTCTTTTTGGGGCCCCAGGGAGTGAACTCGGGGTACTCGCCCACTGAGCCACATCCCCAGCCCTATTTTATTTTATTTTTTTTTGTATTTTATTCAGAGACAAGGTCTCTAAATATATTGAGTTGCTTAGGGCCTCGCCGTTGCTGAGGCTGGCTTTGAACTCCCGATCCTCCTGCCTCAGCCTCGCAAGCTACTGCGACTACAGGCCTGCGCCCCAACGCCAGGCTCGCTCATGGTGGTTTGCTCAGTGGTGTCCAGCTAAACGAGGGAGCCAGCTGCTGGCCTGCTCTCACCACAGAGGGTCTGTACCTTAGGCTGCAGAAGCAGTGATGTCGTCAGCGTGATCTTGGGTGACCAGCACCCCAAGGAGCGACTGTCCTGGTAGCTCTGCACAGACAACAGACGCCCCCTGGCTCCCCGCGCGCCTACGAGGAAGCCGCGGCCTTCCGGATGATCCGTGTCTGGACGGTCCAGCCCAGGCTTCCCTCACTGTTCCCTTAACTTGGATTTGGGGGAACAGATAGGAGGCCTTCGGGGACATGGCGTTTTGCTGCACCCCCCTTTCTTTAGGGGAGCTACAGGCCCTCCTCCTCAAATCGAGTCCACCTACAAAAATGTCAGGTCTGACCGCCTGGACACTACGATTAGGCAAAGTCTTTGCAAAGGTTACATGAAGGCTCCTGAGATGAGCGATGACCTGGAACCCTCGGGATGGACCCAGATGTCACCACAAATGTCCACGTAAGGGAGAGGCGAAGGCAGCTGTGACACATCAAATGTCCCCACTGAGGCAGGACAGGAGTGAAGCAGCCCCCAGAAACTGGAAGAGGCAGGGGACAGACACCCCCCCCCCCCAGCCTTTGAGGAAGGCGGCTCTGCTGCCACCTGGGTTTCAGCCCAGAGAAGCCGACTTGGGCCCCTGGGCTCTAGATCTCTGAGGGAGTCCATCTGTGCTGTTTCAAGTCCCCTCGTTGGTGGTGATGAGTCACCGCTGCCCCGGGCACGTCCGCGTGGTCTCTGGGGAGGGCGACGGGGGTGAGGCCCAGTCAGCAGGGAGGTCTCCCTTGAGGGGGTAAAAGGAAAATCAGAGGCGACAGAGTCAGAGCGTCCTGGAGAAGCCCCCGAGAGGCCCCGCGTCCCAGCCGTGGGCAGCAGAGCTGGTTGGGAAAATGCAGAAGCTCAAGGAAGACACCACTCGATGGTTCTCAGTGAGCACATCGCCCTTTTGAGGTCCCTGCTTGGAAAGCCCCTCGTCACCCAGTCATAGGTCGGCTGCTGGTGGGGTCAGATTTCAGTTTTGTCTACCAGAAGCATTTATCGGAAGTGACCCAAGTCACTTCACTTGGCAGATCAAGCGAGACCCAGGTCTGGGGGTGCCTGGAGGCTTGGTCTGGTTGGACGCTGCAGGCCCGGCCTCTGTTCAGTCTACTTCAGGGGGGGGCGCTTCACGTTCCCCCCCCCCCCCGGCCCCCTCAGAGGTGTCCCCGGTGCCCAGGAACAGCCAGGGTGGTTCTCTGCTGTGCACCTCCCGTGACCCAAGGGCTGTTTGCCCCCAGCCAACCTCCCGGAAGCCCCAGGAGTCTGGTGTCTGCCGAGGCCCCTTGGCCGCTCCATGACCGACACCCTCCTCGTCTGTGGTCCCTCCTGGGACCACTCTGCTCCTCTGCCCCAGCCCACTCTGGGCATCCGAAGAGGCCGATCCTCTTCAGAGAGCCATGTTTTAATTCAGGTGTGGTTTATTGGGTGGTGGGGAGGGGTACCTGGGATTGAACTCAGGGGCACTCAACCACCGAGCCACATCCCCAGCCTTTTCAGTATTTTATTTAGAGACAGAGTCTCACTGAGTTGCTTAGTGCCTCACTAAATTGCCGAGGTTGGCTTTGAACTTGCAATCCTCTGGCTTCAGCCTCCTGAGCCTCCTGTGCCACTGCATCCGGCTTAATTGGAGTTTTATTGATCCCCTTTTCTTGGTGGACAAAGACAGAGAGAGGCCTTTGAAGAAAACACTCATTTTTAAAATGGTATTCAAACACCCCATATAACAGGATTCACCATTTTTAAGTATACAGCTCAGTGTGTCAAGTATATTCACATTATTGTGAAATAGATCTCAGAATTTTTTCATATGGAAAGTCTGAGACTCTATACCCATCCAACAAGGTCCCTCTTCTCCTTCCCCTTCTGCTTTCTGTTTCTGTGAATTTGACAACTACAGATACCTCACCTAAATGGAATTACACAGCACTGGTCTTCTTGGGCTGACTCATTTTGCTGAGCACAATATCCTCAAGTTCAATCATGTTGTAGCATGAAACAAGATTTTCTTCTTTTTTAAGGCTGCATAATATTTCAGAGTACTACATATATATGACATTTGGCTTATCTGTTCATCCAATGATGGGCACCGGGGCAGCTTCCACCCTTGGCCATGTGCATAGTGCTGCTACGAATATGGGTGTGCAAATCTCTCTCTGAGGACTTGCTTTCAATTTTTTTTTTTTTTTTGATATATCCAGAAACAGGATTGCTGCATGTTGGGTTAAAACCAACCAGTCCTGGGAGAGCTTGCAGCGATGTTCTCTGGAAGAACAGGCACCGAAGGAAATGGATGGGGGAGCTGGCCAGGCCCTTATCGCCAGTCGGGTGAGAAGGATCTGCAGAGTGGCCTTGGATGTCACGGCTGAGGAAAGCCAACTCTGCAGGGGCCCGCGAGCTCTCCAACGTGTTCCCAGCATAAAACGTCCAAACCTCTCTGCTGAGCCCTCCAAGATCTTTCTTTAGGACTGGAAAACGGCACACGGGGCCCTTGCAGCAGGGGTTGGATGCTCCCCATGTGGCAGTTCACTTTCTTCCTTTCTATTTTTTTTTTCGTGGTGCTGGGGATTGAACCCAGGGCCTTGTGCATGCCAGGCATGTGCTCTACCCACGGAGCTCTCTCCCCAGCAGTCTGCCTTTCTCTGGGTGCTAAAGATCAAGCCCAGGGACGCGCGACCACTGAGCCACATCCCCAGCCATTTTTATCTTTTTATTTTGAGACAGGGTCTTGCTAAGTTGCTTAGGTCCCTGTGAAGTTGAGAGGCTGGCCTTGAACTTGCAATCCTCCTGTCTCAGCCTCCTGAGTCGCTGGGATTTCAGGTGGGGACCATGTGCCTGGCTATTTCTGATTTTTTGAGGAAACTCCACACTGTTCTTTATAGCAGTTGTGATTGTTTATAGCGTGTGATTGTTGGCTGTTTGTATGTTACATTTAGAGAAATATCTATTTAAGTCCTTTGCCCATTTAAACATGTTTTTTTCAGTTGTAGATGGACACATCAGTACCTTTATTTATTATTATGTGGTGCTGAGGACGGAACCCAGGGCCTCACAATGCAAGGCATGTGCTCTACCACTGAGCCACAGCCCCAGGCCCAGCATTTTTTAAAATTTATTTAAATTTTTTGGTGTCAAACCTTGGACTTGGCCCAATTTAATTTTTTTTTTTTTTTTAGTCATTGAGGTGTAGGAATTCTTCCTATGTTCTATTAACCTCTTAAGGGATATATGATTTTCAAATATTTTCTTTCCTTTTGTGAGTGGGTGTTAATTACTCCATTGGAGTCTTTTTTAAAAAAACTATTTTATTTTATTTCTGGGGTACTGGGGATTGGGCTCAGGGGCCCTCGACCCCTGAGCCCCATCCCTAGCCCTATTTTGCATTTTATTTAGAGACAGGGTCTCCCTGAGTTGCTCAGCACCTCACTTTTGCTGAGGTTGTCTTTGAACTTGCGATCCTCCTGCCTCACCAGTCGCTGGGTTGAGGCATGGGCCACTGTGCCAGGCAACAATTTTATTAACTTATTTAATTTTTTTGACATGCCTTTTAAAAATATTTTTTTTTCAGTTGTTGATGGACCTTTGTTTTATCCATTTATTGATATGCGGTGCTGAGAATTGAACCCAGGGCGGCTCACACACGTGAGGCAAGGGCTCTACGACGGAGCCGCCACCCCAGCCCTTGGCATGTCTTTTGATGCACACAAGCTTTTAATTCGATGTGGTCCCTTTTGTCTGTTTTTGCTTTGGCTTCCTGCACTTTGGGTATCATATCCACGAAGATCAATGTCATGGAGGTTTCCCTTTATGTTTTCCTCTAGGAGTTTTATAGTTTCAGGTCTTCCATTTATTTTGAGTTAATCTCATGCCTGGCGTGAAGTAGGGCTCATTCTTATGCATGAGGATGTCTGATTTCCCCAGCTCTGTTGAAGCAGGGGTCCTTCTCCCTGGGTGGGGGTGACACCCTCGCTGAAGACCATCTGATCCCACACTTGAGCTTCATTTCTGGGCTCTCTATTCTGGTCGGTGGGTCTATTTGTCTTTACACCAGAGCCTCTTGAGACTGAAGTGAAAGGGTAGAGAATTTTGGGGGGGGATCAAATGCAGGTTCCTGGGCACCCAGGGCAGGAGCTTTACCACGAGCCACGCCCCAGCCCCAGCCCAGACTCTTGAAGTCTGTCCTTTCCATCTCATGTTCGCCATGGAAACACGGCGTCTGGGTGTTTTCTGGGTTTCTCAGACTCTAGGGAGCCACACGCTGCTCTCAATTTTCAGGTTTTTATTTTCAACAGAAGAATAGAAATCCTGATGTCAAAGCTATAAAAAAAACAATACTCAAAAAAGACCACGGAGATGGGTTACAAGTTGGGCGTCCCCCACCCAGAGTGTCTGGGGCCAGAAGCGTTTCATATTTCAGGGTCGTTTTTAGAGGTCAGAATATTTACATGGACGTAACCAGTGAAGTGTCCCTCATCCCCAAACCTGAGACTCTCTGAGCACCGTGTTGGCACTAATACTCCATTCCACAGAAATCTGTCACTCCTGGTGTGTACCTGTCCGGGTCCAGGTGGCCAGTGGGACATCAGCAAACCTCAAGAGTGGATGGAACACACGCCCTGATACTGGATTGCATGGGACCCAATGGTGACATTCCACGCCCTCAGGTTCTTGCGTGATCTGCCACCTTTTCCCCAAAGGACATTCCAACGTGAAGGGAAATGACATTCTCAGGCCCACTGGGCTCTCAGAGTGGACCCCACCCTGCGGCGTCTCCTGAGAAACCGGAGGCCACATACTTGGCCTCCTGCCTCTGGACCTGCTCCTCCTGCCCTTAATCCTATTTTTTTTTAAATTCCATGTTTTGTAATGAGACTCACATCCAGAGAGATGTATTTCAGACACATTCCTCAAATGACCAAAGGAACACCCGCCTGCCCAGGAGCTGCCCGTGACTGCGGGCTCTGGGTTCCGGGTGCCCTTCGGCCCTCTCCCCTCCCCCTTCCTGGTTCTGCGGGAAGCTCAGGGCGACGTGAGGTTCTACAGGCTGGAACAGGCCTGGGAGCGAGGACACACGGAGACCTCGGCCTTAGCTCCTCCTGGTGGCACTTTTGAATCTGTAGCAGTCAGTTCCACCTGACAGAGGAACAAATGAGCGAGCCATGGGAGAGCTTCGGTGTTGGCAAAGTGTGGCCGTCCAAGGGGTCCCACTTGCGGCTTCTCAGAGCTGAGCTTGGGGTGCTGGAACCATCTTGGAACATGGAGAGGGGCCCAGGGCGAGGCCATGAGGCACTGCTGGGGAGACTGGCCACCCCTGGGGAACCTGGCCATCCCCAACAACACGGGGTGCAACATGCGGGGGTGGGGGAGGGGACCAGCCACCCCTGGCTGAGAGGTTTTTCCCGGGGAGGCCACCAGGGGAGGCCACCAGGGGAGGCTGGTGGGTGGGGAGGCTCAGGGCACCATGTGCCACCACTTGAAGGAGAAGGGCTTCCGGCGCACGTTGGTGCCGCAGTGGACCTCGCCGTGGCGCACGTGGTAGGTGTAGAAGTCGTCGATGAAGGTGCAGTGCAACCCCAGCGGCTCCAGCAGGGCGCGCACCTGCTCCTCCAGGCAGCAGCGGCCGTTGATGAGGGGCCCGAAGGGCTTGGGGATGCCCAGGTGCTTCCCCAGCACCAGCATGTTCACCTGCGGGGGGTCCCAGGTGAGGGCCGCGCCAGTGTCCCCTCCCTCCACACTTTACAGGCGAGGAACTGAGATCCAGACAGGGACACTAGGTGGTCTAAGGCCACCGGCCAGGCCAGGGCTTGCTCAGGGGCCTGCGGGACTCCAGGGCCGAGCTCCTCGTCCACCGTCTGCAAACTCTGTCATCAAGGCCCAGCGCTGACACGCCCCCTGGGCCCCACATCCCTGGGCTCCTGCAGTTCGTCCCTCCCATCCCTGTCGGTGCCTGGCGCACGGTGGGGATGCCGAGGCCTGGGAGCCCTTTCTAGTAGCATGACATCTGTCAATGGCACCGGGAGGTGGCCTGCCGAGGTGGAAGGCCGGGACTTGGGGCCCATGTGAGTGTGGGTTCCAGCGCCACTCCTCCATAGCTGTGTCACCTTGCGTGGGTCACTTCACCTTTCTGAGCCACATCAAGCAAAGGAGCCCAAATGCGCACTGGGCCCGAGGAGGGCTCACAATCAGCCTCCTGGGCCGCGAGCCCTGGAGAGGGCGCCTCCCTCTCTGTCGGCCACGCCAGGGCCTCGCGGCTGTCTCTCGGCCTGTAGTGCCCGCCACCCCTGCCTCTCTCCAGGGGCTCTGGGAGCCTGTGCCGGCTCATTCCTGCTCCCCCAGGGGCCTCGCTTAGCGAAACCCAGCCTGCCACCCACGGCCGATCCCTTCCCTGAGACGCCTGGCACCGTCCCCAGGGGCTGCTGCGCTCCTTCCCGCACCAGGAAGCCAGGCTCGGCCATGCGGGAGAGGAAATCAAGGGCCAGGGCTCGGGAAAGAGGGGCTCCCCCAGCCCCAGCCCCCTCTAGGCCTGGGAACGCTTCCTTCCCAACAGAACCCTCTGCAGAGCCTCTGAGCACAAAGCAGGGGCCACCAGGACCGTCAGACTTCAGCCCCTGCCTGGGCACCCAGGGCCCTGGGGAACCCAGTTTGCAAACCTCCATGAGGGACACTGGCTCCTCCTGAACCGGGCCCCCGGCGCCAGGAGACCTGGGTGCAGCCTCCATCTTGCCCTTGGGTATCCTTTGATGAGGGGGGACCACAGGCCGGGGGGGCGGTGCCAGGATGTGCTGGGGGTCACAGCCAGAGGTTCTTGCCCGCCCTTCAGATACGGGGTCCAGCCTCGCCCCGGGCGGCAGCCAGAGCCCAGCCGAAGGTGCTGCTCCACCTGGGTCCCCTTCGTGGCACTTAAGAAACTGGGAGCTTGACCCTGCCCCTCCCCTGACCCCTGCAGGGGACCTAGGGACAGTGGCTCTACCTCCCTCTCCCTCTCCCGTCTCCTGCCAGCTGTGTGTCCTTGTGCCAGAGACCTCACCTCTCTGTGCCTCATCTGCAAAGCGGAGGTGACAGCAGGTCGCAGCACCTGAGAGGCCGGGAGGGGCTCTGCGAGCTGCCCAGGGCCACGCAACCCCTGAGCCTAGGGACCCGCCAAGCCCTGCTGGCCCTCCAGCCGCCTGCACTGCACCTGGGTTCAAGGCCACCTGCCAAGGTGTGCGTGGAGGTCCGCCCCTCCTCACCATGTTTGGGAAGAAGGCTTCAGCCTTGGGGGTCCCTCTGGAGTTCTTCACAAGCCTGAAGAGCTGCGGCATGTCCACGATGTCCCCCTCGGCCAGCCCCAGCTCCCGCTTCAGTACCTGGCGGTTCCAGTCGATGCAGCTCTGGGGGGAGGGGAGGTGGCAGTCGGTGGGGGAGGGGAGCATGGGGCCCGAGGCCCCCAGACCCAAGGCAGGGCTGGGGGGGGGGCAGGAAGGTGAGTGGTGGCCCTGGGGCTCCCTGGCATGGAGAGTCGCCAGCCAGCGCCCTCAGGGACCCCAGGGCCGCGCTGCCTCGGGGGGCCCCTGCCTTCTGCCTGGGGGCGGGGCAGGGCAGCTCGGGGGCAGCTCGGGGGCAGCTGGGGGCACCCGGACTCCGCACCTCCACGTAGGAGTTGTGTTCTCTCAACTTCTTGTTGGACAGAATGTCCTTTATCTTCTGCTGCTTTTTTTCTGACACGGAGAAAAAAGGGGAAAAACTGAATCAGAGGTCGACGCCCCTTCTGTCACGGGCCTCGGGAACTCAGTGTTCCCATCTGTGAAAGGGGGACAGCCACAGTCCCCGCAGGCAGGTCTGCTCTGAGCCTGTGAGGGACGGTCTGTCACAGACACGGGGACAGCGCGGGACGGATCCTTGAGACTGTGCCTCCCTCCCGGGTCTCCGGAGACCCCACTTAGAGAGGAGGAAGCAGGCCAGGGTGTGGTCAGTGACAGAGCCTGGGCCCCCAGGACAAGGCCCTGGGTTCCGTCCTCAGCCCTCCAAAAACAGGGGAAAAAAGAGCTGGTTCTGCCGAGTTTTCTCAACCTCTGACCCCACCCCGTGTTGTTAGGGTTTATTGAAGAAATCCAGTCTCATCCTGTGCTCAGAGGCGCTGAACGTCTCAGGTCCTCGGACGCATCTTGCTCTCTCCTGCCTCTGGGCCTTTGCATGTTCTGTCCCCGGTGGCGCATCTCCCTCCACCTCGTCCCCCTGCCAGCTCTCGCCTCCTCCAGGGAGCCCTCCCGGGGCCCCACCAGACAGCCCCAGGGCCCTCTGCTCTGTCCACTCAGCACAGTGCCTGGTGTGCACAGTAGGTGCTCAGAACAGGTCTGGGCCTGGGGGTCCCTCCCAGCAGTAGAAGGCCGTGTGACGGCAGGGGACGGCCACTTACTCTTGACACCTTGGAACAGCAGCTGCTCCCCATGGCCCTCCTCCTGCTTCTCCTGGAACAGCCGGTAGCAGGACCTGGGGCTGGCCAGCAGCAGCCGGAAGCCCTGGGCGGAAACACGTGGAGGGCAGCTTGTCCCCAGCCTGCAGGAAGGGGCCCTGCTGGGGGCTGTGGGCTTGGCCACGTTCAGTCCCTGGGCCCTACCTTCCTGTCGGGCGCTGGGACGAAGCTCAGGAACTCGTCAATGTGCCCCACGGACAGCCAGTCGGAGTAGAGTGTCACGGGGGCCTGCACCCGCTGGGCGCCCAGGAAGTCCTGCAGGGTCTGGTGCACCTCCCGGCTGTCGCCGCTGCAGGGATGGAGGGTGTTAGGGGAGGGGAGCGGGGGCCCTTATCACGTCCCTTCACACCTGAGGGACTTAGGAATTGTCATTCCACTTTCACTGAGGGGACACCGAGACACAGGGTCACTAACACGGAGCCTAGCACTGCCCGTGGGACCAGCCCAGCTGCTGGTGTTATGGGGAAGCACAGGATTCGAACCCAGTGCAGCCAAAGTTGGCGATCCTTATTAGCTGTGCAGCCTGGGGGACGTTGCTTCACCTCTCTGAGCTTCTATCTTCTCCTGCAAGCCCTGTGTGAGTCAGCCTCTGGCTCTTTCTCAGTCTGTTCAGCTGCCGTGGCCTTCTTGAACACACCAAGCTCATTCCTGCCACAGGGCCTTTGCATGCACTCTGTCAGCCACCAGGACATTCTACCTCAGGTGTCCCCACAGCCGTGTCCTTCTTGTCATCAGGACTCAGCTCAAAAGAGCCTCCTCCAGTGAGGCCTCCCTGCCACCTTCACCCAGGCCCATTCCTCTCTGCCCTTTCTGTTTTCTCACTTTTTGAGATTACCTATTATCTGGCTCCCACAAGCACAGTGGCCGAGACCTGTCTCGTCATTCACGGCTGCGCCCCCAGCTCCTGGCACAGGACAGGACGTAAGCCGCAGAGCTGGACCGCTGTCTGGGGCTCAAAGCCGGTGTTCCTCGCCCACCCTCCCCTCCTCTCTCGCTCCCTAAGGTTTCTCGAGCCTCTGGGCTGGGAGTGGGCAGGGGACACTTCCGCCTGCCCTTTGCTTTTCCGTGGCACCTGGGTCCTGGCCACTCGTGGTGTCCCTGCCCTTCTTACCTGGGGTAGCCGCTGTTGCCGATGAGAATCCTGCCCAGCGGGTACTGCTTCTCCCCGACGGTGACCGGCGGGCTCACTTCCAGATTCCCAAAGGAGTCCAGCCCAGTGATCTCCTCCGTCTGGGGCCCGCGGGTCACGTAGCCAAAGTTTGGACCCTGAGGGGGAGAAGAGCCAAGAGTTAGAGGCCGCCCGCCCGCGGGGAGCGAATCTAGGGATGAGCCTCGTCACAGGAAGGAATCCAGTCACCAGCCCCAGGTGCAGAGCAGGCGCCGCTCTTCCTGGGGGACGTGGCGGGAATTTTGAATCATTCGGGGGGCAAGGAAGGGAACTGGCGTTGGTGGCATCCTTAGCATGTGGCAGCTGCTTTGTGAGCCATCACCTGGGGGTAGTGACGAATCTGCAAACTTTCCTTTTTATCTCTGTTTTGCAGAAGAAGAGACTGAGGTCAGAGTGGTGATGGGCTTCCTCTGGTCCTGTATCCAGCTGGTGAAGGAATGGAACTTGAACTATCCTGATGGGTGCCCTGGGTCCACACCAAGTGCATCCTGCTCTGGGGCTGGAACGAACTCCTCAGAATGGCTTCAATGTCTCCATGAGGGTCCTCGTGAGAGAGGGAGGGACACATCGCTCACCCCTGGCATGAGCTTCGTGACCGCTGTAGCAACTTGCCATCAAGTTAGTGGCTTAAAATAACACAGGCTGCTCTCTTGGGGTTTTGGAGGTGGGAATCTGCAGTCAGGAGGGCTACGGTCAAGGCACGGCAGGGCTGTCCCCCCGCGGGGCTCTGCAGGAAGGGGCTGTTTTCTCGTCCCTTGCGGCTCCTAGGGGCCGGCTGGGCCGTGGCTCCTTCTCCTTCCAAGCCAGACCCTCCGGTCTCTGCCTCCCCCGTCCACCCCTCCTCTCGCCCTCTCATGAGGAGTGTTGAGTTTACATGCCCCCCCCCCCATTATCCAGGACTGCAGGCTCCTAACTTCCTAACGTCACACCCGTGATGTCCCTCCTGCCACCAAAAGGCTCTGCGGATGGGGGAACAGACATGTGGGAGGGCCATGAGCAGTCTGTCCCACCCCAAAAGAGGCTGCAGCCCTAGCCCCACCCCGCCGCAAATCAACTGTCCTCGCGGCGGGTCTCCATGGGGCCACCGCAGGACTCCCCACTGGTGTGTGTTTTGGGGGAGACACGTCATCTCCTGGGTCTTTGAGTTCAGGAGTTTTAAAGCCATCATTTACAGTTAGAGCGAAACCGCTCTGGTCAAGGTCCTCATGAGCACCAGGCCACAGCCACCAGCAGCAGCCGGGTCACTTGGTCTCGCCCATGTTTTCAGCTCCTGGCTTCCAGGACACCGTGAGCTCAGGTCACCTCCTACCTCCCGGTGGCTCCTTCTCGGCCCCCTTGGCACGGGCACAGGGCCAGGCCTGTCCTTGGTCTCCTGAGTTCTCCAGTTTCACTGGCTCTTGGCTGGGTCCTGGCTCATCCCGTGAAATTCCACCCGAGAGCTGATAACACCCGGGTTTTTATCCCCAGCCCGCCCTGCTCTCCAAACGCCTGCCGCTCGCCCCTGCCCCATGGAGGCTGAGAAGAGAGGAACTCCAGCCCCGGAGCAGGGAAGAACCTTCCTGGCAGAGAGACTGGCACGTGCAAAGGTCCTGAGATGAGGGAGAGGTGGCCCAGGTGAAGAACGGGAAGAGCCTGGGGGGCTGGAGCAGGTGAGGGACAGAGAGAGGCCAGCCATGATGCTGGAGGAACGGCTGAGTCGGAAGCTGGTGGTGCCTGGACTTGGACTCTGGATCTTCTCACTCTAAGTGATTCGGGTCGGGATCTGCTTAGCCAGAGGCCCTGCAGCCCCTTCCTCAAGGCTGTCTGCAGGGGAGGTGAGAGGCCATGTGAGGTCTGTCCACTGGACTCCCGAGGTTCAGTTCATGACATCGAAGAACTGGCCGTGGTCACTCTCGGGGTGTCCAAGTAGGAGACAGGGCCACTGAGGGCCACTGAGCAGGGTGGACTGAGGAGGGGGCGCTGGCATAGTGGAGCTGGCTGGTGGGTGCCGATGGTCCTGAGATGGGATCCACTTGACTGGGTGCCCAAGCAGACGCGGCCTCCACTGGTCAGCGCAGGTGCGGCCAGGAGGTGAGGGCAGGTGCGGCCAGGGAGGTGAGGCAGGTGCTGACTAGACCCAGGCTCCGTTCCAAAGCCTCAGGTGTGGGAGGGGCCGCCCCTCCTGCCCTTGGGGAGTAGGATGCTCCACTCACCCTGGCCAACCTTGTGCCCACTCCCCTTCTTCATTTTCTCTGGGTGCCGGGGCCCAGAGTGCAGGCCTGGGGTCCTCTTGGGGAAGCGGGAGGTGGGGTGGGGAAGGGTCAGCTCTCTGAGCCGGACGGGCCTGGTTTGAATCCTGACTTCTCCACTCCGAGCCTCAGTTTCTTCATCTGTAAAATGGGCCTACCGATAACCTCTCCAGAAAACGTGGACAAGTTAAATGAGTCAGCGCCTGTGAGAGCTCAGCCCCGCGTCTGACCCAGCCTCGTGCTCAATCAACGCGACCATTATTATTATTTTTTAATTATTATTCTGTGCTGAGTTGGCACCAACCTGCTAGCTCAGTCAAGCAACAAATGACATACTGACTCATCAACACGGTCACTTCCCACTCCCACGTGTGGCAGCGTGGCTGTGAACGTCACATCTAGGAAAACCTCCTGAGTGGGGCCCCGGGAAATCAGACCCCACCCAATGGATGGGTCCTGCCCCACCCACACTGTGCAGCCAGAGCAGGTGGGTGGCCGGACCGGGCTGCATCCAGGTTGTCCTGAGGACGAGCTGACCTCATGGGTGGCAAGGGCCACCAGATGGTATCATGGTAATGACAAAAATAACAGGCTCCACCTGCCGGAGCGGGCCTCTGCGGGGGCAGCTGGGCTCCCCAGGCGGGGAAGGGCCTGGCGGGAAAGAGGCGAGGGGCAGGGGCCTCATGGCGAGGGGCTGGGGCAGGTGTGCCCCCTGCCCACCCCACGCAGGTACCATGACGCGTTGGATGGGGAAGTCCTTCAGGCCTCTGTCCCTCGGGGAGTCGAAGACCACGGGCAGCGTCTGGTGTGGGGCCTGGGTGTAGCCGATCTCCATTTCATCCTGGGGGGACAGACAGGAGCTGTGGCACGCGGGCCTGGGTCCACTCCCAGTGCCCGGATGGGCACGGAGTCTTCCTCACGCCCTCGCCCTTGGCCTCAAGGGCGAGTTCCCCTGAGAATTCTGACTGCAAAGAAGGGGCCGTGAGAAGCAGAGCTGGTGTCCTGTGATGGCCCCGTCGCAGGGGAGCCCGCAGCGCCCTCTCCCTCTCGGGGTGGACCCTGGGCTGGGGACACGGTGAAGGAGAGGCTCTGGAGTCCTCCAGGATACTGTCGTCAGGGCGTAGAGCCCGGGAGCCCAGCAGCGAGCACCCAGGGTCGGGAAGTGGCCCGGGGGTCACTGAGGGGCACCAGGGTGGCTGGAGGGGCCACGGAGACCCCTGGGGGGGCTGGAGCAGAGGCTCCAGGGGAGCAGCAGGCAGCGCCTGGTCCCTCCACAGAGGAAGCCGCAGACCCTCTCGGGGGAGGAGGTGCAGGAGGATTTCAGAAACGCGTCTACAGCACATCTCCCTCCAGGGCCGGTGCCCACGGGCAGGGTGCCGAGGACACATCGCTGCTGGAAATCACGGTGGACCTGACATCGCCATCGTGGGGGGGAGGGGCGCATAAAAAGTGGTGGCCAGTGGCGACAGAGGATGCGACTTAGGGAACTACAAGGAAGAGAGGGAATCCTCACCCAGGGGCAGCATCTGAACTGGGATTTGGTGGGCAGGCTCCGGACGTGGGGACAGGAGGGGTGTGTCCTACAGAAGGCAGAGTGGGCAAGGCCAGAGGTGGGCCAGGGGCGGATGGTGCCGAAAGCCCGGCAGGGAGCAGAGAGGGGTGCTGAGCTGACGAAGCACCCTGGAGTGTCCCCTGGCAGCGTGGGGGGCACTACCACGGAGGCCCCGAGTGCCAATGCGGTGTCCACCGCCCACAGGGGGCGGGATGGCACCAGCTAAGGGAGGCGGCGGGTTGAGAGGGTCTGGAAGAGGTTAGAGATGGGAGCCATGGAAAGTGCTGGAGTGGGGTGTGGCCTGCTGGTGGCTGAGCCCAGGAAGGCCACTCGAACTGACCGAGGGCCACCTCCTGGGCTTTGCACTTTCCAGCAGGAAGGTGGCTTTTGCCTTGGTGACCCACGGTGGTGGTCCCAGGGTGGCCCACAACCAACGTCAGATGAGCCACTGGCCTGAGCCCCCCCGCCCTGTGCAAGGACTTTCTGAGGCTCTGCCCTCGCCACCCACGGGTGGCCAGAGAGGTGCTAGGCTGAGCGCCAGGAGTCCCTGGACACGTGGCCGCTCCCCTGCCCCCCCGGCAGGGCCGCTCACCTGCATCCACTGGTCATCCATGTTCTCTTCCTCGGGACAGACGGTCAGTTTGCACTTGGCTTTCTTGGCCAGGGCAGCCACAGCCTCCAAGAAATCTTCGTTGTCAAAGATCCTAGGAAAGTTCCAGAAGCAGCTCGTCAGGCTCCGGATTCTGGAGGTCAGGCCTGACGGGAGCCGGGAGGCGACACAGGGGCCCTGGAGACGCTTGTGACCTGAACAGGGACTCCCCTCTAGGAATCCACGAAGCAGGAACTAACAGGGACCCCTTCCACAAAGGCGCAGCCCGCGGGGAGGCCACTGCTCAAGGCCAGGCCACCTGGGTCACTCACAGTGAATGCTGCAGCCGGACCTCGGGCCCCTCCTGGCCACCCAGGCCCCAGCGCTCAGGGCCCCTCACCTGCTCACGTACACCTCCTGGGGGGGCTGGGTGTTGGGGGTCATGATCCAGGGGGCCACGCGGAAGGCCACACTGTCTTGGAAAACCAGGGCCTCGGGGAGCTCCTGCAGGGGAGGGGACAGGAGAGGCCGTCACGGCAGCCGGGCCCCCACCTGCCGGCTCTGCCCCTGCCCCAGCCAGGCCGCGGCCCGGGCTCCGCCTACCGGGTTGGACATGTCCAGCAGCGAGACGCCGAGGGAGATGAGCCCGGGGAAGCCGGCGTCCGGGAAGGTGAGGCCCTCCAGGTAGAAGTCCCTGCTGTGCTGGCCGCCCGGGAGCTCCACCAGGTGACAGGGCTGCCCCGGCCCCAGGACCACCTTGAACCTGGAAGGCAGCTTGCACCCTGGCCAGGGCAGGAGGCTCAGGTCCGCGTCCCCCGTCCGCAGACCCTGCTCTCCCCTGCCCCCGTCCCGGGTGCCTCCCCAGGCCCCACACCACATCCCCTCGTCTGCCTGGAGCCAACCCCCTCCTGGGACAGTGCTCCTGGGCGGGGTCCCCAGGGGCGCCACAGGGGCCTGGGCCACTCTGACTTTGCCCGAAGCCCGCGACACACCAGCCCTCACTCATCTCCTGAGCCACCGCTCCGCCAGTCCCAGCTGACACTGGGGGTGGGAGCAGGCGGTTGCTGAGGAGACAGGGTCACCGTGTCCCCCAGGGAGCACGTGGGGGAGGGGAGAGCAAAGGCCACGAAGACAGGTGCTGCCTTAGCCGCTGTGACAGAGGGGCCCAGGGCTTCCCAGAGGGGTGAGGCCTGGGCAGGGGCAGGAAGCTGGTGTCACCAAGCCAGTGACAGCTGGGTCACTTGGGACTGGAAGTGAAGGAGCTGGATCCAGGGGTGTCCCTGCAAGACCCCTCCCTGGCCCTCCCCCAGGAGAAGCCAATGCCAGCTCGTGCCACCCGGCCCCTCCCCTTTGCCCCCTGCCCCTCCCCCCTTATTCCCCTGCCCCCCCCCTCCCCCCGCAGCCCCTCCTTAGCCCTGGCACAGTCTCACCTCGGGGTCTTCACGTGCCTGGCCCGCCCTCCCCCAGGCCTGACCCCACGCCCAGCTCCACTCCCCGCCCTGTGGACTCAGACCCCCCAAGTGCTACTGTAATTATGTGCCTGTCATCTCTCCCAGCCCACCAAGACGAAAGGGACCCGGGACGAGGGCTCTGCTGTGTTCATAGCTCTGTGCCCTGTGCCCAGCACTGAGCCTGTCACTCCCCGGTGGCAGGAACTGGGAGGAGTGAGCGGGATGCACTGAGGGGGAGTCGGCTGGCAGCTGACTCCGTACACAAGGGGGCGTCTGTCTGAGAGGGAGGGAGGCAGGCTGAGGGACCACCGTAGGGACAGGGGACAGACACCTCTAGGTCTCCGTGTGTGGCCTGGCAGCCATGAGGAGACAGTGTCAGTTTCCCTCTGCCCTCCCACCCCCATTCCCACCCCCACTCGCAGCTTGTCGGGTGTCAGGAGCGTGGTGGGTGCCTCACCCATCCCCTAGCAACCAGACCAGCCTGGGGCCAGGTGCTCATGTGAAGCCACCAAAGACAAAACTGCAGAGCCATCAAATGGCAAATGCCCAGCGGCCCTCACTTGTCACCTGCCATGATTTGTGTTCAGTTCCATTTCCCACTGCCGTGTGCTCTTAATAGCCACAGCACCCAGGCAGGCACAGGGGCGCACGCCTGCAATCCCAGCAGCTCTGGAGGCTGAGGCAGGAGGATCCCAGGTTTGAGGCCAGCCTCAGCAACTTAGAGAGGCCCTAAGCAACTCAGCGAGAACTTGTCACCAAATAAAAAATAAAAAGGGCTGGGGCTGTGGCTCCGTGGTAGAGCACTTGGCTAGCATGTGTGAGGCACTGGGTTCGATCCTCAGCACCGCATAAAAAGTAAATAAAATAAAGTTCAAATTTTAAAAAGAAGGGGGCTGGGGGTGTGACTCAGTGGTTAAGTGACCTTGGGGTCAATCCTCAGTACCAAAAAAACCCCCACAAACATAAAAAACCCCAAAACACTACAGCAACTCATCCTTATCCCAAGACAGAGATGTTCATATAGGATACAGCATCAATAAAAAAAAAAACCCCAAAACTAGCCATTAGCTCCAGGGTGACCCCTGTCTCCCTCGGGCTGAGTGCCCTCAGAGCAGCACACTCCGGGAACCGTGCTAAACCCCAGGCCCCAGAAACAGCGCTTTGCCCCTGGGTAGGGCTGCGGCCCTTGCTCTTAGGAGGAGCCAAGAAACACCTGCCCTGCCTGGCTCCTGCCCAGCTACTCCCCCTCCTGCCCACCTCTTCCACGGTCCCAGCACGAGACACGACACTTGTCTCTCGTACGCGCCCCTCATCTGGGAGGTAGTGACAGTCTGTCTTGCGGGGAGCTGTGTCCCTGGTTCTTGGAACCTGGCACACAGTAGCTGCTCAGGAATCATTTGACAGGTCTCTGCGCTCCGCTGGCTGGGGCAGGAGCGAAGCCAAGATGGGAGGGTGAGTCAGAGGGTGAGTGCGGGCGGGAGACTCACCCGTGGCCTGAAACACCCGCACTTTGTCCATCTCGGATTTGGCCACGTGCAGCACCAGCTGGTGCTTGCTGGAGAAGTCCTTGGGGGTCTTGGTGATCAGGGTCACCAGGGACATGTCCTGCGGGTCTGGAAGGAGGATGAGGCCTAAGACCACTGTCCCAGAGGCTGATCGCCTACAAGCCACCTCCTGGTGGCACCTGGCTGCACCTCTTTCCAGCATTTAAATGACATTTTTTTTTGGCTTGGGGTTGAGCTCTGGGTCTGGTGAGCACGGAGGGTTCCTCCAGCTTCGGTGCCTGCTTCCCAGCAGCCCAGGAGCAGGGCAGTCTCACCTCACCGTGAGCCGGTGGCGATGAGGGGAACACGTCAGAGGCTTGTCACCATGCCTGGTGCCCCAGAACTGCCCTGGTGGCAGCTGCTTTGGTTATTACTATGTGCCGGACACTGAGCAGAGGCTGTCCCCTGGCCTCGGGCTACCTGCAGACAACTTGAAATGCGTCCATGTCTAGGAATCCCAGTAGCTCCCCCAGCAAGGCCACAACGCTGTCCTGGGCTGCCACCCTCTGCCCCTTAGTGCCCTTTTTCAGGGCAGGTGGGGAATGTGTCCCCCCCCCATAAGGACACCCCTGAGGAGTGCCTGCAGAGACCCTGTGCCTGTCCCTGTCCTTGTGTCCCTCAATCTACCCTGGTGCCTAGATGCTCGGACTTCAAATCCTGAGTCTGCTACTTATTAGCTGTGTGACCTGCGGCAAGTTGCTTAACTTCTCTGTGCCTTGGTTTCTCCGTCCATTAAGTTCTGGGTTGAGCACTGAATGAGCGACTCAGAGCAGTGTGCGGCTGATAGGAGGGACCTCAGGAGCCACTCTGATACAATTTGGGGGCAATTTCATTTTGGTTGATTGGGGGTCCCAGGAGGGTAGACGTCTGTGCTGGTGGGGGCTGGCACGGAACCTGGAGCCTCTGGGAGGCATCAAGGACTTGCAGTTGGTCCAGCTCTTCTTGGACTGCTGTGTGACCTTGGGCAGGTCACCTGCCCTCCTAGGACCTTTGTCCTCTAGCAACCGCCTCTCAGAGGCCCTTCTGAGGCTCAGGTCACATGGACAGAGGGCTTATTAAGGACACCAGGACACTAACTGAGGACACCCAGGGTACTGGCCACAGGACCTTACCTTTGCCGTCAAGCACCTCCTCGTCCTCGCAGTCCATGCCTGAAGAGCTGGGGTTGTCCCTGTCACAGTTCACCAGCAGGATGGCCCCTTGTCCACGGGGGCCCCAGGTCCAGGTCCTCTGCGGACACCAGAAGGGAAGGAGCAGGCTGAGGACGCCCAGCAGACCCCGGCCCTGGAGAAGCCCCTTCCCCTCTCCTCTCCTGTGCGGCCATCCGCTCCCACACGGGGCAGTTCTCGGGTCCCGAGAGAGGGGACCGAACCCCCCTAAAATACAGGCATCGACTTTTAAAAAGGACTCCGAAAGGGGCAGAGCCTCAGTTGCAGGAGCCCCTTCACCCGGGAGTGACTGTGGGACCTAAGGGGGCTCACTCTTCTCCACACTCAACAAACCAACCAACCACCTATTTTTAAGGCTCTGGGGACGGACCTGGGCCCTCAATGATGCCCAGCCAGAGCTCCACTGCTGACCACCCCCCGGCCCTTCCTATGCTTTTGTCTGAGCCCACCGGGGAGCTCGTCCCCCACCCCCAGGGCACTCATGCGCACCACCCTAGGTTAAGGGTCTTCAGGGCCCGCCACACACCTGGGCCCCATCTTCCCGCAACATGGCAGGCCCCCGC
The DNA here is from genome assembly GCF_964194105.1 of Spermophilus citellus. Lineage (NCBI taxonomy): Eukaryota > Metazoa > Chordata > Mammalia > Rodentia > Sciuridae > Spermophilus > Spermophilus citellus. The sequence continues at coordinate 127,644,107 of NC_138191.1, forward strand.
AGCTGCCGCCCTCCCCCGCCCTTCCTCCCTTTCCTATTATCACCCCACGTGGGCAGCACCGTGGGGATCTCTCCTGCCAGTCATTAAGGCCTGGGGCGGGCTTCTGACCTACCTACACATCTTTCCTCTGCTACGTAAAAACTGGGTGGCTGTAGGTTCCAGACAATACATGATTTGAACTCCCAACCAGGAAGAATCTGGTCTCATAAAGATATGGGGTTCATGCAAGCCAAAATATCGCTGGTGATTTTAATTTTCTCCTTTTCTGTCTTCCTGAATCATGTTTCTCTTTTTTTCCCAGTTAACATGGGACACCGGACACAGACTGCCATTTCACCCTATTGCCACAAGGAGGCGCCAGAGCCCAGTGGGGCCAAAGCAGCCTGGGGGTTGGTACCTGGTTTTTCTTGGCCTTGCCCGGCTGCTTGGCCTTGCCCGTGCGGGTGATGTCTGCCTGCAGGGAGATTTCTAAAACCACAGGACAGAGGAGAGGGCTGGTGAGGTGCAGAGTCAGGGCTCTCAGCCTGGCCTCCATGGATGGCCCCTTCCCCAGTAGACGTCTGCTCTGAGGGGGGGAGCCTCTCCTTCAGAGGGGACAGCCCCCCCCGATGTCCTCAGGAAGTCTGTCTGACACTCAGAGCAGAGCCGAGGCTTCTGACTGTCCTGTTGTCCTTCAGGGGCCGTGACAATGACGCCAATAGGGAACTGAAACCCAGGGATTTCAGAGACAACTCCCAGGCGCCCCGTAAGTGTTCCACACAGAGCCCTGCAAGGTCACCCAGCCTGGCTCTCAAGGACTCCAGCCCGGTCCTCAGTGACCTCGGGTGACAGACACGGGCTACACGGTTCCACCTGTCTTTATCACACACGCGGCACCAGGGACAAATCCCAGCCCCAGTCCCCTACTCTGACCAATGGCGTGGCTGAGACAGCTTGATTCTAAATCCTCCCTCCCTGTCGGAATAGAGGACCACGTTGTCCTTCCAGCAGGGTAGACCCGTGTGCCCACAGCATGATCTGTGACCGTGTCCCACCTGAGGTTGTCCCAGTGACCTGTTAAACATATGCACACCTCGGTATTAGTGCAGGGACAGGACGATATAGTCCTGAGTGTCTGGGCCTCGTCACCCCTTCACTACCCGGCTGCATGGGTGACCTTGGACAGGTCTGTCTACCTCCTGTGCCTCGGCTTCCTCACCTGTAAAATGGGATGATGATCGTACTGACTTTACTACATTGTTGTAAGTTTTAAATGTCCAGTCTTAGCACACGGGCTGGCACGGGAAGTGCTCTCTTGTTTAAATGTGGACTCGAGAACAAGATTCGCTGATGAGATGAAACCGGAAGGTTTCACATGCTCTTTGTAAACTTAATATACATTGTTTAAGATGAAGCCAAACTAAGGAAAAATGGATTTTCTTTTTCTTTAGACACAGGGTCTCTCTATGTGGCCCGAGTTGTCCTTGAACTCCTGGGCTCAAGCCATCCCGAAAATGGATTTTATTCCACAAAGAATATTGAATAAATGGGAGTAGAGATGGATCGCGGATAAGACCGAAAATGTTGAACGTGGGTTGTAAGTAATGACACTTGAGGAACATGGAGACACAGCATTATGGTCTACTTTTGTTATAAATATCCAAGGTGTCAAAAAGGTGCAGAGACTGTGCACTGAAAATCCCTGCACCCTCTTCCTAACTTGAGAAACAAGTCATTCCGATGTCATTCCAGCGCCCGCCTCCCCCCTCCCAGGTCCGCCCCTCTGGCTCCTCTGTGCTGCGCGGGAGATGGCCCTTTTGCTGGCCTATGTTTAGAATAGGCTGAGGGGTGACCTCCCAGGTGAGGTGTCCTGCAGAGGCTGCGGAGGAGCCGGGGGCCACTTACCCACCCCGGTGAGGTACAGCAGGGCCTGGACAGGTGGCGTCTTAGGGCCGTAGTAGGAAATCCGAACCTGCAGGGCAGCAACGGACCGTTAGGAACTTCTCTGTCCTTCCCCAGACGGGTCTGGACCCCTGCGTGGGCCAGCTCAGCTCAGCTCCAGTGACCTTGGTGCTAAAGAGGGTCCCACGGGAGGCCAGAAATGGAGGGGCTGGGCCTGCGGGGAAGGCCACGGCGGGGGGCTGCAGGAGCAGGTGCACCTGGAGCAGATCTTGAGGGGGAGTGGGGCGCGGCCACTGGGGATGGGGCTGAAGAGGCGCTCAAAGGGGACTGTTGGTCATGAGACCCAGAAAAGGACTCTGGCAAGCAGAAGGGTGGGCGCCCCTGTGTGCTCTCCTTTGCTCGGGAAGCAAGGAGACTTCTTCTCCCTTTTTCTCGAAGCCGTGTCCTGAGTGTTGAGTGGTTAGAGGACGGGCATCGGGGCCAGGACCGAGCTTCCCCTCCGCGGCTGCTGACCAGTCATCTAAGTTTCCAACGCAGGACTGGCTGGAGACGCCCCTTTAGCTTCCTGTTGCTCCCCGAAACTGGGGTTCCTGATGCCAAACCCTCTGTGCCGGCTCCCTGTCCCTCTGCACCTGGTCACAAGAACTTCCTTGGCCTCCCCAACGCCTGTCTCTCTTCTCATTCAGTTTGCACACAGAGCACCCCTCCAGGTAGGGCTCACTGCTTTTTCCCCTCTCTCAGGCTGGTATTATTATTATTATTATTATTATTATTTCAGGGATTGAACCAGGTGCACTTTACCACGGAGCCATATCCCTCGCCCTTTTTATTTTTTGAGACAGGTTTTTGCTGAGTTGCTAAGGCTGGCCTCAGATTTGCGATCCTCCTGCCTCAGCCTCCCGAGTTGCTGGGATTACAGTTGAATGCCACCACACCCAGCTCCCAAACTGGTCTTTTATATCATTCTCAGCTTGACACTTTTGCCAGAAATATTTTCCCTGAGCACATCTTCCTGGACAGATCTGTGTTCCTACAGCAGGTGACAATGCTTTGTCCCCAGGGAAGAGCCTGGTTGGCTTGTTCCCCCAGGAGTTAATGACTGTTGATACAGATCTCGCTGGGAACCCCAGAGGTTCTTGCCGGGACCATCTAGAGTCAGAGGGGTGGCGTAGGTTAAAGGAGCCTCCCAAAAGATAGGTCCACATTCCAATTCCTGGAACCCCTGAATAGGGCCTTGTTTTGGGGGAAGTCTTTGTAGATGAGAGTAGAATAAAGATCTTGATGAGGATAAAGGTCTTGAGGAGTCAGGCTGGATCATCTAGGGAGACCCTCAATCCCCACAGTGTTTGGTTGTTGTCTGGTGCTCGGGATTGAAACCCTCAGGAGCGCTCTACCCGGAGCCACACCCCCAGCCCTTTTAATTTTTATTTTGGGGCAGGGCCTCAGTAAGTTGCTGAGTCTAGTCTTGAACCTGAGAGCCTCTGGCTCCAGCCTCCTGAGTCGCTGGGATTACAAGCAGGTGCTGCTGCCCCCCAGCTGGTGGGTGCTTCTTAAACTTTGGCTGAAGGGATGAATCTGTTTCTGACCCTGCAGCCCGACACTGCTGTGTGCGGGGACACTGTGGTGGGACACCCCCCCCAGGAGAGGAGGCTCTGCGGGGCTAAAGGGAGGACCCCTGTGTGAGCTGCCCCGCCCCCGTCCTTCCACACCTGCACCCCCGCTGTCACCCACCTTCTGGTCACCTGTGACAGCACTGGCCGCTTTCACCCTCAGGGTGACCTCCAGCTCGGGGTCCAGGGGCCACTTGGAGAAACCCGTGCGGTTCTTCTTGGTCGGAGGGCCACGGGCTACCTCCACCACCACTCCTGGGGAGGCGCTGATGCTGAAAGAGGTGCAGTCCCCTGGGGCCGAGCTGTGGCAGGGACAGGGGGACAGGACAGTGAGGAGGGGCCTGGCCCAGCAGGCCAGTAGGCGTAAGCTGCAGCAGCACCTAGCGCCTACTCTGAACCCAGGAGAAAGCATGGAGAAGCGTCAGGGGCTGACGAGAGGAACAGAGTCCCTTGGCCTGGCCAGCTTACAGTGGAACTAGAAAAACAGCGAAGACTCTCACACCCGGATGTGTGCACGGAGCGACTGCCCACCCAGAGGCTTCCTCCACACCCGCTGCACGCGGCATGTGCGTCTCCTTCTGGAATCGTGGCGGATCAAATGTTCCTGAGCATCTTACTCTTACAAAGCCACCAGATCAGGGGTGAAATATACGTTTTAAAGCGTTGCTGAGCACACACCCCCCCAGATGAGCACCCATGTGCACGCACCACCGTTCAATGGAACCAAAAGGCAGCCAAGGGAGCGGGGGTAGGTCTGCTAATACCAGACAAAATCAGTGAGCAGACAAAATCCACCCAGTTATCGACACAGAAGATCCCCGCTTCATGACCTTGGCCTCAACCCACCTAGAAAATGTTCTCAGCTCATAGGCAACCAGCCACGTGACCTCAGTACATACAGAGACAGTCTTGAGGCATTCAGACAGAAAAGTCAGAAAAGAGTAATAATTAGACTGAACGTGAACTTGTAAATACTAACAATGAAATCTAGGAGATATATGAATAATATCTTCACCGCATTTTGAAAAAATAACTATTAACCTAGAATTTGCTTTCCCAAAAAATCTTTTTTTTGGAGGGTGCCAGGAATAGAACTCGGGGGCACTCAACCACTGAGCCACGCCCCCAGCCCTATTTTGTGTTTTATTTAGAGACAGGGTCTCACCAAGTTGCTTGGTGCACCTCACTTTTGCTGAGGCTGGCTTGGAACTTTGGATCCTCCTGCCTCAGCCTCCCAGGCCACTGGGATGACAGGCATGAGCTACTGTTCCCGGCCCAAAAATCTTTAAATAAAAACATTTTCAGCTGAACAAAACCTGATATTTTAAGATCAATTTTAAGAGTTTCATGAAAGCAACTTCTAAAGGTATAGTTTACAAAGAAGGTAACTGAGGCTGGAGGTCTGATCTGAGATGCAGGAAAGAATGGTGAACAAATAAAATGGAAAATATTCTGGTAAATTTAAACAAACATCATCTATAAAGTCATAAAAATATTCAATTTTTTTGTGGTATGGAGATTGAATCCAGGGGCACTCAACCACTGAGCCACATCCCCAGCCCTATTTTGTATTTTATTTGGTGACAGGTTCTCACTGAGTTGCTTAGGGCTTTGCTAAGTTGCCGAGGCTGCCTTTGAACTTGCCATCCTCCTGCCTCAGCCTCCCCAGCCCCTGGAATTACAGGTGGGCACCACCATGCCTCGCGGAAAATATCAAACTTGTGGGATAAAAGGAGGCAGGATTTAAGTTGGCAGGAGATAATGAGAGCTGAGGTACTCTGAGGTCTCTGAGTTCTTGACAAATGGATTTGTAAATTTGTGTAATTCCAGGGTTTCTCCTGGAACTTGACCAGCTGATTTGAAAATACACCTGGAAAACCAAGAGCCAAGCTACTCTTAAAAGTGAAAAGGTAAATGCGAGGGCTTGCTGTACCTTGCATAGGACTTCCTGGACACCAGGGAAATCAGAATGGGGTCGGAGCGACCCAGGCTGGGACAAAGGGGGGTGCGACTTAGAGGTCCTACTTGGTGCACGACAGAGTGGCTTTGCAGAGAACTAGGGATAGTGGACTATGTCACAGATGGTGCAGGACATTTGCTCAATCATGTGACAAACAATTTCCCAGCTTCACCCCATTCAAAAAATATCAGCCCCAGGCAGACTACAGTGTCTGTGGCAGGACTTTAAATCTTTTTTTTTTTCATACTGGGGGTTGAACTCTACCACTGAGCCACATCCCCAGCCCACTTTATTTTTGAGACAGGGCCTCTCTAATTGCTGAGGCTGAACTTGTGCCCATCCTCCTGCGTCAGCCTCCCCAGTGGCTGGAATTACAGGTGTGCGCTACTGGCTCCTGCTGAATCTTCTGAAAGACGAGGCAGGAGCACATCTATACGTTCTTCTGAAACAAGACATAAAACCAGTAAACACAAAGCAAAAGATGAATAAATTCAGCTCCATGAAAATCAGTAATTTCTGTTTGTCAAAAGTCACCATAAAGTGAAAAGACAAACGCGGTCCATGGAGAATGCTCTCCTAGCACAAAACACACCCAGGCTCAGTGTCCAGAATCCGTAAAGCTCTTCAGCCAATCAACACGGCGGAGACAACCTGGTGGGAAAAGAAACGGCCCAAGACACAGCAGGAATCAGAGGGGCTGGAACACAAGTGGACGACAGGCGCGCAGAGCCTCCCCTTCCCAAAGGGAAGTAAGGGGACAGGATTTATGCCACTCAGTTGGTGACAAATATGTTATAGACCACATGGCTCAACAGAAGCGCCAACCCCCTGCTCACAGGACCGTGGTGTTGACCTCTCTGCCCCATTTGGGGTTACAGACATTAGCCAACCCGACCCCCCACGCCACACCTGGGCAGACACCGGAGCAGCTCTTTCACACATGCTCCAGGAGACATGTTCCAGAAGGTTCCGAGCAGCCCTTTCTGTCGTAGTGAGCAGCACAACACAGTGCATATACCCACGGGCAGAAGAATGGCTCAGGACTTGTAGCTGACTTCCAGCGTGTGGGAGACTCGCCAAAGGGGCACAACTCACTCCAGGATGCCCCACAGACACTTGGGATTATGTTTTCTATTTTCAGTTTTGTAAAAGTTTTCATCTCTATCTTAAAAGCTGTATGCCTTCATGATAGAGAATTAGGAAAATGCTGGAAAAGTGTGTGGCAGATGGACTTCTAAGATGGGCCCTGTGTCAACCAGTTCTGTGTTACTATAGCAAAACAGCTGAGGCCATCACTGAAAAGGAAGAAAGGTTTGTTTTAGCTCATGGTTGCAGAGAGTCCAGCCCATCGTTGCTTGGCCCGTTTCTTTGGGCCTGTGGCAACAGGGAACATCATGGCAGGAGTATGTGGCACAGGAGGGCAGAGAGATGGGGGGGACAGGTTCCTTCAGCCCTTCAAGGACACACCCTGATGATCGGGCACCCACTAGGCCCCACCTCCTGAGGGTTCTTCCACCCCAATAGCACCAGGAGCTGAGGACCACACTTCAACCCAGGGGCCCTTGGGAGACACAAGACTCAGACTCCAGGAGCCCCCAGCACGGCCCACCTCTGGTGTCCCAATCCCTGGCACCTGGGGCTGCCACCTTACATGGGAGAGGAGACTTGCAACCTTGAGATGGCAGATTGTCCTGATGGCCCAGGAGGCCCTACGCAGCCACCAGGGCTCTCTAAGAGGAGGCCGGAGGGTCACAGCCTGAGGCAACGTGGTGGAGGAAGCAGAGGCGGGGGGATGTCACTCTGGAAGTGGCCACAAGCCCCAGATAGCGGGATGTGAAAGGTGAGGCGTGGGTTCTCCTCCGCAGTCGTAGGCGGAGCACGGCTCCGACGCCCCGAGGTCAGCCCTGACCCAGGTTTGGACTTGTGACTCCCAGAACTGTCAGGTAATGAAGGAAGGCTGTTTGAAGTCACTAGGAGCGTGGCCCTTGGTGACAGTGGCCTTGGGAACCTAACGCAGCCGTCATCTTGGTCGGCCTCCCCCTCCCCCAAACCCTGCTGACTTGGGCACCTGGAATTGGTGTCACCCGCAGTGATCTTCCAGGTGGCACCCTCTCTTGTGGGGTGGTGTCACCGAGATTCCTAAACGAGGGCAGACCTGCAGCGTGGGACCTCCCTCCACGTGGCCACTAACCCCACTTCACGCTCAGCCCGTGGCCTGGTTTGCTGTCCTCATTTTACAGATGAGGAAACCGAGGTCAGAGAGGCCAAGCGACAGATGAGGAAACCGAGGTCAGAGAGGCCAAGCGACGGGTCCAGGCAACCTGCCGACAGTGACAGACCGGGGTCTGCTCGCGGCCCTGCAGACGCCCCTGCCGCCACCTGCAGCTGTTCTTCCTCTGCGCCTGCCCCTCCTTGTCCCCTCCCTGCCCCCCTTCACCAAGCTCCTCCTCAAGACCAGGGGTCTCCAGCGTGGTCCTCGCCGACAGCACCGGCCGCCTCCTCGGCTGGGAGCTTGTTAGGGACGCAGATTCCAGGGCCCCAGGCCCGCGGGACTGCAGGTGCCAGGCGCTTGGTCACATGGTCCCCGGGATCCCAGGGAGAACTCAGGGCCGGTGATCTGTGGCTTCCACGTGCCCTCCTGGTCCTCTGATGCATGCTCGGGCCCAGGGGGTGTGATACGTGGCTGCTGAGTTCCCTGGATCCTGAGTGGGCCCCGGAGGACAGGATGTAATGCAGGGGGCAGGCGGACGTGCCCCAGGTGGGTGCCCTGCTGCTGTTTTCCTATGAGGAGGTGGAATCATTTCAGAGTCGGCAGACCTGCTGCGCTGGGGAAGAGGAACGTCCAGGTCTCTTACTCAGGAGGTTGAGAGGCGAAGAACCTGGAAGCTGGGGAGCAGGGAGAGGTACAGAGGCTGGGAGTGTTCAGGTCAGCAGTCACTGGCACTCTGTGAATGGGTAATGGGGAGCCAGAGTGGGTTCTGGAGGAAGGGAGCAGCAGCACAGTCAAAATGGTGCCCGCGGAGACTCAGAATGGCCTCCGCTCGGAAGAGACTTGGAATTGGAGAGAGGGGACGTGAAGGGACGGTCTTGGAAGTCCCTTGAGTAATTCGGGGCTGGGTGAGGAAGCTCCAGGAGTAAAAGGAAAGAGGGAGGTTGAGGCCTTGACTGGAGAGCTGTGGAGGCTGCGGCGCAGGGAGACAGACAAGGGTTTCAACCTGGTCCCGCCATTCAGACCTCCCTGAGAGGAAGCAGGCTGTGGTGATGGACGTGAACTTTGACCTTCACTGCTCACTCGGAGCCCAGCCCTGCGTTGACCGCCCTGCGCTGACCACACATCGTGTCTCCGTGACCACGCTGAAGCGGGTCCTTCTGTCATTTGTCCTTTGCAGGAGAAGCTGAGGCTGACCCGGGTTTGCTGGGTGCTCCTCGGGGCCCAGAGCTGAGGCCCAGTGTCCCCTTGAACGTTCCTGCAGCGCTGGGGGCGGGTGCTCTGGGCTCTGCTCTCGGTCACATGGTCCCCGGGATCCCAGGGAGCCCCCACCCAGCCCAGGGACAGGGACGGGCAGGGGTCGGCAAGGTCAGCGGACCGTGTGGAAGGCAGGTGTCTGTGTGGGCCACCAGGTGGCAGCAGCCCCGAAGGGACAGAGTTGGGGGCAGGGCAGAGCTGTGGGCAGGGAGTCATCCAGGCCCGGCGGACAGGTGCAGCCCTGGAGGAGCCTGAGGTCACCAGGATAGGGGAGGAGCCCTGAGTGGGCACCGGGCACAGCTGCTGGATTTTCAGCTGAGAGAATGGAGGGGCTCCTCGCTCCCAGGGTGACAGGGACGGGGACAGTGTGGCCCACAGGTCTCCCCCGGTCTCGCTTCTTTTTGTTCCTCTGCTCCTCCCGCCCCTGCTGAGTTCCCACCCTACTTGGGGTCAGGGCTGTCTGGACAAAACAGGACCAGGGGACAGGCTGGACAGTGCCCCAGGGGCCTGAGATCTGAGGCCCCGCCCTGGTGAGGGTGACAGTGACTCACATATTTTGAGTAGCTGTGGCCACCACACACCTGCCTCCCGCCCTCTCGTTGCACAAAGATTTTGCAACAAGACTTTGCAACTGTGTGCCAGGGTGCACCGGACACTGTGGCAGGACACTGTGGTCAGCTCTTGCATGCACTCAACAAACACTTCACAGCACCTACTCTGTGCCAGGCACAGTCTTCCCCTAAGACACAGTTAACATGGCACGTTCAGCACCTCCCGCCACCTGCCGGACCTTGTGCTGGACCCGAAGGTGGTGGGGCAGGATGCAGGATCTGGGGTCCCACGGTGGGCTCCCCAAGTCCTCCTTGACAAGGACACCAGTCTACATCTGTGGATCTCAAATAGCAGGTGTCCCCTGGACACAGGTGGCAGCCTTCCACCTGCTCCCAGCCTGGTCCCCAGGCCTGTATGGGCCAGGGAGTGGGATGACCAGGCTGTCACCTGAGCCTGGCTGAGCTGACTCACGGGTAGGGAGAGAGCCAGGTGGGCGTGGACAGAGTGTGCCGGCCCCTCCGCCCCACAGCGGCGAGGCCAGGCCTGAACTTGCACATGTGGCTTTGTGGGCAGGCGTGTGGCCAGGCCGGTCAGCGTGGTTCTCCACGAGCTACTGGCTGGGCCTCAGAGTCCAGGAAGCCTCCCAGGCCAGCTGGGGAGCGGCAGGGGACACCCGATGCTTCCAACGGCCGCGAGCTGGGCCTGGCCACTGACCCTCCTGGTCTGGGCTCCACCTCTGGAGCAGGCATAGGGCTGTGAACTCCTGTGGGTGGGGCTGGGGCACCTGAGTGGCTGCTGCCCGGTGCAGGACAGTGACAGCAGAGGAAGGTACAGCTCAGCCTGTCCCCAGAGACGTCACTCAGTGTCACCCACCTGACCAAAGGCCCATGAAGCCTGGGCTCTCTCTCCCGGGCTTGGTGTCCCCAGGCCTCCCAGCTTCAGGGCACCCCGGAGGGTGGGGCCCGAGGGGACATGCCACTAGTCGAGTCAGGACTCAGAGGACAATGAGAAGCCACGCCGTTGGGCCAGGGCTCCCTCTCCCTCCACGGCTTCCTCCAGGGGCAGGGGGGAGGCAGGACATGTGGGTCGGCCACCTGCCCGTTTACAGCGGTGCCTCCAGGCCTGTCACCACCTGCCAGGTGGGAACCGGAGGATGGGACAGCGAGGCCTGCTCGGGTGGCCCCTCTGGGACTCCGTGTGGGGCTGTGTCCTCTCTGGTGGCTGCTCCCCCTGTCCTCAGCTCCCAAACAAGACGCCCCACACACATCTGGGGGCCGTCCTCTGTGTGACCTTGAGAAGATCCAGGGCTGAAGCTTCCTGAAGCTCCCGGAGCTCTCTGCAGAGCCAGCGCCGGGGACAAGAGCCCACACAGCGACGTCCCCTCCAGCTGTGGCACCATATCCTCACGATGACCAGAGGTAGGACAGTGTGCTGTCACTCAGAGGCTCCCGCGGTCCCCGCAGGAAAGGCCGCCCTGCGGACACTGGCTGCGTTCCTAGTCGCGTCTCTCCGCCGCCCACCGGCAGGGGTTCCTGTCCCCATTTTGCAGCTCAGTAAATGCTTAGGGACAGTCACAGACTTGCCCACGCTCTTGGCTGTCCCTCGGGGGAGATGCTGGGGAAGAGGAGAGCCACCCATCGCGGTGGCTTCACAGTGACACCCGTCCCCTGTGGTCGGCACCACCTGGCCATGCCATCACCAGGTGTCCTCAAGTCCTTTGGAGGCGGATGGGCTCTGCCCACCGGGAGCAGTCGCAGTGCCAGACGCCAGCCCCGCGACACGCAGAAGGGGTGAGTGTGAGCGGGGGTCAGGGGTTAGAGTCCACTCCGCGTGGCCTTGGGTAGGTGTTTTCGCTTCCCGCAGCCTTGGTTCACTCATCTGTAAAATGGGCACGTGGTCCTGTCTTGCTTGTGGTCACTGAGGTCAGAAATCAAGGGCTGGGGACGTGCTCAGCTGGTCGGGCGCGTGCCTCCGTTCTAAGGCCCTGGTTCATCCCCGCCACCACGGGCACAGACACCAGGAGAGAAGGCCCGGCGCAGGGTAGCGGGCCCTGATGCCGCCCTGGCTCTGACAGGGGTTGGCGTTCAGCCCAGCTGAGCGGAGCTTGGATCGTGACCGGGTACCTCCTGGGGCAGGGACAGCGGCTTCCGAACGCCGAGTGAGCGCCAAGGCTCTGCCTCCCCGCGGCTCTGAAGAGGCGCCTGCAGCCCTGCGCCTACTCCTGCCCCGGCACCTTGTCTGTTGACGCCTGGGGTCTCTGAGCCTGGGGACAGAGGCCACAGCTCCCGGGGAGGGGTCGAGGATGCAGAGCTGGTGAGGAGGGGGTGGCTCCGCCTGCAGAAGTGGGGGAAGCCTGGCCGGGGCTGTCGGCCAGGTGGGAGGTGACAGGGAGGCTTGGCAGGTGCAGGGACCGACGGGCAAGGAGGGTCCGGAGCTGGGCGGCTTGGGTTTGAGTCCTGGTTCCCCAACTTAGTAGCCGGGGCTTCGGGTGGGTCACTTGGCCACTCAGAGCCTCAGGACCCCCCTCCTGTGGCATTGGGGCTGGAACCCAGGGCCTCTCACACACCCCTGAGCTGCATCCCAGCCCTCACTGTCCCCTTCTGTTAAGGGAACGACAGCACTGTCTGCCTCTTGGGGCTGTTGAGTGAGCCCCGGGCAGGAGGGCGATACAGATGTCAGCCATCGTCCTGGGACACAGTCAGGGGACTGTGCCCAGCTCCGTGTCTGATGAGGGAGGAGGAGACAAGGGTATTGAGGCATCTGTGGGTGGGGGACCTGTCCCTTCTGAGAGCTGTGGGCAGTGCCTCCTCTTGACCAGCCCAGCCAGCTCCCCACAGCTCCTCGGCACTGGGCAGAGGGCTGGCCTGGGCATGTGGGGGGCTGGCCCGGCCCTCCACTCTCTCCACACCCGCCACCACAGCTCATTCTCGGGGGTCTCTGGGGACACAAGCCGCACTTTTCCCTTTATTCCAGGACTTCTCTGTTTCTTGCCACCCCCGTGGCCCTAGGAGGTCACCTGGGCCTTGGCAGCTGTTCCTGGGCCAGGCAGTGGGTGACACACTCCAGGGTGACACACAGGTGCTCCCGTGGCCCCAACCCAAGACCACAGGTGCCCACTGGTGGGGAGGAAGCCGAGGGCCACCACAACCATAACGGCACCCTGAGAGGGCACCCTCCACCATCCTGGGTGGCCCACAGTGGACAGGCCCCCACACAGTAGGCACTCAACAGGCGTTTGTTGAAAGAATGAATGACCACCAGGGCTGCGCCCAGCACCTTGCTGGGTACTGACAAGCATTTTCACACCTTTCCACAGTGAATCCCAATGGCCTGTCCAGGGTGGGTGTCCACCCATTTCACAGATGAGGACACTGAGGCTCAGTTGCCCAAGGCCACCCGATAGCTCACAGCAGGCCAGCTCCTAGAGTGGTCTTCTCATGCCAGAGCCCATGTCACGGCCCAGCTGTCACCCCCCGCCCCCACCAGGGAGGCTCGGAGACCAGTGTGGACAATAGACTGCACTGTGAGCCAGGTGTGGGTCAGGAGGCTGTGTGACCTCAGGCAAATCCAGACCCTCTCTGACACCTCTGTTTGCCCCATAATGACTCACTGTGGTGAGGTCCCAGGAACCCAGACCCGCACACCTGCACACCCCACACCTGCACACCCCACACCTGCACACCCACACCCCACACCCACACCCCACACCCGACACCCGCACAGGCCAAGGAGCAGCTGCTGAGCCCGGCCCCTCCCGGCTGCCCGGTGTGTCTCTCCAGCTGCGCCCCTGGCAGCGGCCACCAGGGCTGAAGCCTGAGCCTGGGCCAACGGCTGTCGGCAGGACCAGCCCCTGGCGCCGGCTCCCCGCTGCCCCCCCATGCCCAGAAGGCTCCTGCTCACCCGCAGACGTCCAGCTGGGTCGCGGTGCCCAGCGCGCACACCGCGTGGGTGGGCTGCTCTGGGTCCACATGGATCACTGTCCCCTGCGCCATCCTCTGCCAGCTGTGGGGTCCCCTGGGCTGGCTGCCTTATACCGTCCAGCGGAGGCCGTGAGTCAGCACCTGCGGTCTGAGGCCCAGGGCTCAGCCCCTCCCCTCTGCCCTCCTTGGCCCTGGGGCCAGCCCTCGGCTCCCCAGAGGGGGCCACGCTGGTGTGGGTGCAGGGGGGCTGTGCCAGGAAGGAACGAGGACTCAGGAGGGTGGGAGGAAGAGGGCAGGACCGAGTCCCGGGGCCTTCGCCCCCTGCCTGCCCCAGGGGCCAGGAACATCTGCTGGGCTTGCCCCGAGAGGCCCATCAGGGAGGCCAGAGAAGGAGGAAAAGCCAGGGGATTCTAAGGCAGAGGTCGCAGCTACACGAGGACCCACCAGGTCTGGGACAAAGTCCCCCTGTGATGGCCGCCCACATGCCCCGTCGCCCTCCTGGTGCCGAGGGCCCCTCTCCCTGCTGTTCCTAGAGGAGCTCGGGAGCCTGTGAGGCCCGGGCTATTATCGTCCCCTCGTTCCACCCTCGAAGCAGCTGAGGTCAGCACAATTGTAGGTCCATTTTATAGAGGAAGAAACTGAGGCCCAGAGAGGTTCCCCAGCTAGAAAGTGACCGAGCCGGGATTTGAACAGGAAGGTGTCTGTCTCCAGAGTAAGCGGCTCATTAGCTGCCTGCCCATGTGGCACCTGCCCGTGAGACTTCGTCACGGCTGTTTCTTACTATGACACAAGTTACATATGGACTCACCGCAACCCATTTCACAGAAGGGAAGGTGGAGGCACAGAGAGGGAAAGTGACTTGCCCAACGAGCCCCAGCTAGTGCCGGGCAGAGCTGGGAGGGGAGAGCCGGAGCTGGTGCTGCCTGCAGGCTCCAGGAGGCCGGGCCCTGCGGCCTTCCCTGCTGTGGGGACGTGCACTCGGGTGGTCACAGCTGGGCCAGGCTCTGGGATGTGGTGGGGGGTGCACTGTCTTCAAGCTGGGGTTGGGGAGGCTGCAGCTTCTGCACATTTTATTTGTTTGCTTTGATTTTGAAGCAAAGACTTTGCCTCATTAATTAAGAGTCTGGCTGAGGACCAGGCAGGCTGAGTGCCAATCCTCCTAGTGCCACAGTCCCCGGAGGTGGCTTTTAGCCCTGGAGCCTCAGAGCACAGCACTCCCAGCTCTGGCAGCCCACAATCCAGGCTCCAAAGCAGCCTCTCCTGGCTCCAAGCCTCCTTCTGTTCCCAGAGGCTGCAGCCAGGCCCAAAGCGTCCCCGTGACTACCTGCACACAGTAGGTCCTAATTAGTCCAGATTTTCCAGCTGGTCACATGATTAGAGCTAGGTTGAGTTTCTCATGGAAAGTGGCAGGAAGGAGCCCTCGATTGTCAGAGTTGGGGGTCCCTCAGAGAACACCAAATCCAGTCCTCAGGCTGTAGACTGAGGCACAGAGAGGGGGTGTGAGGAGCCCAGAGTAACACAGCAAGTCAGGGGGAGCGCTGGCCCCCCCCACACAGTCTCAGATCTCTTGGGACAGTTTCCCTCCCTCCCTCCTCCCTCCCTCCTCCTCCCTCCCTCCTCCTCCTTCCCTCCTCCTTGGGCAGTTGAAGGGTTAAATCTGCTGTGAATAAGCAACAAAGTGGACAAACACGGAAGCAGTTTTCCTAATTCAGCAAACGCTGAGGGTCGGCTGAGGCCAGCACCTTCCTAGGTCCTGGGAACGCAGTGAAGGAGAGACACGCTCCTGCCTTCCCGGAGCCTTCTTTCTGCTGGAGAGAAACAACCAGAAAGCAATAAATAGAATAAGATATGTGTCATCTAGTGGATAAGGGCCACCTGCGATTTTAAATGGGGCGGTCAGAGAAGGTGACATTGAGAAAGAAGGTTCTGGTTGAGGGAACAGTCAGTGCAGCTGGTGCAAAGGCCCTGAGGCTGGGACGTGCCTGGAGGGTTCAAGGAGCAAGGGGCCAGCCTGGCAGGAGTGCAGTGGGGCGGGCGGGCCAAGCACCGGGAGGTCTTCCGACTTCTACTCCAAGTGACTCAGGGCGCCACGGGTCTGTTGAGCAGAGGAGGGCCTTGCAGGGACTTGTTTGAGCGCAGTGACTGTGGCTGCTGTGGGAATGGAATGCAGGAGGAGGAGGAGGAGTGGAGCCAGAGCCGAGCAGGGAGCTGCTGCCCCGGGGGAAGGAGAGAGGCTCAGCCCCAGGTGGGGCCGCGTAGGGCGAGCAGTGGTCGGGTTCTGCACATTTTGCTCCAGTTTCCTCCAGGGGGATAAGCAGGTGGACTGATCAGGAGTGTAAAGATGGCCCCAAGGTTTGGGGCCTGAGCACCCGGAAGGACAGAGCTGCCCGCAGTGAGCAGGGCATCTGGGGACAAAGACAGCGAATGAGGGCAGACAGGACCAGGGCTGGCGTGGTACAGTTTGCCCCTGAACCTCTCCCTGCCTCGTGGCACACGGGGGCCAGTACTTGACCCACAGGCGGGGACCTTGCAGATGGCTTCTTGTGAGGAACCCTGGGCCAGTGAAGGCCAACCTGCGGTCACTCTTGTGGAGGGCGTTAACCCTTGGAGCCCAGAGGGGACCTTGGAATCAGGAAGCAAACTCCCCTATACAGGAGGGCCACCCCAGCCCAGAGCCCCGAGGGAGCAGCCGTCTTCGTGCTGAAAGGCCATTTCCCGGAAGAAATGAGGGTGTTCCGGGGTCGTTCCGGGGTCGTCCCATCCCCTGCGGGTGTTGGGGGCCCTGTGACTGGACACCTCAGCTGCCCTCCGGCCTGCTCAGGGGACCATGATGGATGGTGTCATTCTGCGGAGAGGAACTGGCGTCGGGGATCTCTGCCCTCTGCCCGACTTGGGGCCAGAGTGCGGCCTGAGCTCTCTCCTCCCAAGTGCCGCCCGGGTGTGTTGACCAAGGTCACGGGCTCGGGGGGCCTCCCGAGGTCCTGCTGTCTTGAGGGGAACTTGGGGCTTTGTCAGATAGAGTCACAAGACCCCCGGGTGCCGACAGGGACCACCCTGTCACCAGCTCCTGGGGGTCCTTTATTTTCTAATTCTCACCGTGACCCAGGGGGGCAGCAGTGACAGCCTCGAGCTGCAGAGGTTCAAGGTCACACGCTTCCTGGGGGTTTCAGACCAGCTTTGCCAAGAGGCTCTGCACTGGGGTGGCTCTGACCGGTGCCAGGCCCTGCCCCGGAATCAGCCCCAGTCCCGGGGCGAGGCCTAACACCGGGTTTTCCTCTCCTCATTTCCAGACGAGGAAGCCGGGTCTGAGGGTCAGGTGATCGCCCAAGGAAGGAAGAAGGGAGTGGCAATCCTTGGGTTAGCCTGACCCCTGAGCCGGTGCGTTCTGTTCCACTCTCTGGTCACACAGGTCCCTTGGCTGACGAGCTCTCTAGTCCCTGACAGCACAAAACCCTCAGCCTCTCAACCTCTCCGAGGCACGTCTAGACCACCCAGATGGAAGGAATGAGGCAGAGTCCACACCACCCTGCCCTCTGAAGCCTGCGTCCAGGTGGCCCCTGCCTGCCTCTGCAGGGCCGTGGGGGGTCTTTCCTCCCCCTGCTCCCTGCCCGCAGCACCCATCTCTGCCCTCCTCTGCAGAATCCTTCCAGCCTCAGGAAGGATTTATGGGCACACGAAGCTCAAACCACCCAGCAGGCCCTGCCCTGCGACACTGCACAATAAGGGTTCTGCCCACGCAGGCGAACCCAGTAACATCCTGGTGAACGTTAGTCACCGACGATGAGCAAGCCTCGGGCGGAGATGGGAGAGAATCAATTCTGTCAGCCTCGACAGCCTGCGACCTTCCACTCCACCACCTTCGAGACGAGAAGAGCAGATGGGGCCAGTGGTCCCGTGCTCCTGTCTGCCTCTGGCTCTAACCCATCCTGGTCCCCAGGCCCCCCGTCCCTTCTCCAGCAGCCTGGGCTTCTCCAGGGGACCATGGCCACGAGAATGTCACCTCATGGAAGCAGGGATTTTGTGCACTCACAACTGTCCCCACTGTGCTTAGCATAGTCCCTGGTACGGGGCAGGTGCACACCTACAGTCCTTTGCTGAACTGAAAACATTGCTTATCTATGATATAGCCTGTAACTCCTGCGCCGTCTGTTGGACTCTCCCTCCCTGGATCACTCTAACATTTCTGTGAAAACTCAGTTGGCTGCTTGTGAGTTCTCTGCTCTGTCCCACTAATCCGTGACTGTACCTCCACCAATTCAACACAGTCTGCTTACGGTAGCTACATAATCAGCCTTGAAATCGGGTAGGCCAATTGCTCCCACTTTGTTCTTCCTTTTAAAAATTATTTTAACTCTTATAGTTTCTTGGACATTCCATGTATTTTGAGGGTAATCTTGCATATATCTATAAATTTTTCTGATGGGATTTTTATAGCAATCGAAATGTAATCTATATATCAGTTTGGGGAGGACTGACATCTTTATATTGTTGTCTTGCAATCCATGAACATAGTATGCCTCTCTGTGTATTTAGATTTTTTAAAAATTTTGTTTCATCAGTCTTTTGTAACTCTCAGCATAAAAGGTCTTGTACATGTTTTGTTAAATTTATTCCAAAGTATTTCATTTTTTGTTGCTATTTTAAATTGTAAATTATAATTTCGATTTCAATTTCCAAAAGATTATTAGGATTTTTGTGTGTGAATCTTATATCCTGTGACCTTGCTGAACTTGTTTATTAGTTATAGGAGTTTGTTGGTAGATTTCTTGGGTTTTTCTGTATGGATCATCATGTCATCTACAAATAAGGACAATTTGCTTCTTCCTTTCGGATCTATATGCCTTTTATTTCTTTTCTTGCCTAATTGCACTAGCTAGAACTTCTAGTACCAGGTTGAGTATTAGTGGTGAAAGCAGGGATCCTTGTGGTATTTCCCATGTTTTAGGGGGGAAGTATTCAGACTTTTACCACCAAGTGCATTGTCAATGTAGGCTTTGTGTAGCTGCCCTCTAAGGATGTCCCCTCTATTCCTAATTTGCCAAGATTTTCTTTTTATTATGAATGAGTATTGCAGGTTTTCAGGTGATTTTCTACATCCGTTGATATGATTAAATGATTTCTCTTCTTTAACTGATAATATGGTAGACTACATTGGTTTTCAAGTATTGTACCAATTTATGAATCAATTCTTCAAGAATTGCCAACTTATGTTTGTGGGTTGTTTACGATGCCTCCTTATTTTGATTTCTGTTGTCTGCGGTGATATTCCCTATTGCATCTTTTATTTTGGTCATCAGTGTCTTCTCTTTTCTCTTTTTTAGTTTTGCTTGATATTTGACGTGGCCAGAGCAGGGAGCTGGGCCCTGCAGGTGTGTGGGCCTGGCTCACTCCTCCTGGCCTCGTCTGGTGAGGAGCAGGACTGGATCTCGGCAGCAGCCACCGCAAGGTCAAACCTGGAGCTGCGTTGGGATAACGCTGCCACGTGACATTGTCACATGGACTTGAACCTGGGGCTGGTTTAAATAACACTGACACAGCACAGTCTTTGGGGTCAGGCTTGGGTGATTCTCTTCCTGGGTTTGTTGTCTGCGTGGTGGATTCACACCCAGCAGGAAGTCCAGAGGCAGGCGGGGTCCCTGTTGCCCGGTGCGCGGTGGCCGCCTGGGAGGCTGGCTCTCTAGTGCTCCTCTTCCCAGCCCAGACCTCACCAGACTTCCCTCCTTACTACGCAGGGCTGCCCGGGCATCGCTGATATCACCAGGGCCCTGTGGGTTTCAAATGGACGCACCTCCTGGCCCAGGAACCAGGTGGAGAACCATCAGGCCTGGGGTTGCCATGCACCTCCCACGAGGGCACCGTCCTCCTTGGCTCTGGTCGGTTTCTGTTGGGTGCACCGCAGGGCAGGCTCCCGGCCCTCTCCCAGGTCTTAGGGACATGCTGACTTCAGACAGGCGGCCCAGCAGGGTCTTTCCTCGGTGTCTTGGGCAGAGAATGTTCCAGTGCTGTTATCTGCATCCTGGTCAGGAGCATTGGCTAAGGCTGGGCTCTGGGCAGGCTCCAGGCTATGAGATAGGAATTTGGGAACAAAGGGGAGACACTGAGCTTCCAAGGAAGGGCAGAAACCATCCGGGAGTTTGCGCCCGAGCCCAGGAGCGTGAGCGCGTGCAAGTTCAGGGAAACTGGGTGAGATGTGTAGCCCTCCCTGCCTCCGCCTCGGGGTGTGTGCTTGTGGGCTTGGGCACTGGGAACGGAGCCCAGGGCACTTTACCCCTGAGCCAGGTCCCAGCCCCTTTTTAAGTCAGGGTCTCCCTGAGTTGTTTAAAACCTCACTGAGTTGCTCAGGCCGGCCTCCAACTTGTGATCCTCCTGCCACAGCCTCCGGAGCTGCCGCCACACCTGGCTCTGTTTTTGTTTTGTGGCGCTGGTGATCCATCCAGGGCCTTGTGGCTGCCAGGCAAGCGCTCTCCCTCTGAGCCACATCCCCAGCCCCCTGCCTCCCTGCTAGTCCAGCCCCCAGCACTGCCCTCTAAGGGCTGCTGTCTCTCCCTGTGGACAGAGGCGCCTTCTCCCTGAGGGCACATTTGCTCTGTCCCCCGGGAGGCGCCCCATCCTCTTTCGAATATCGTACCTACCTTCCCCACTAAACCTGTCCAGGCCTTTGACGGACACATGCTGAAATTCCTTTCTGTCACGTTCTGAGTCATGTCCCTGGGAGCTGTGTCTTCTCCCACGACAGCCGGGGCCCGACCTGCGTCTCCTCTCAGAATCCTGGCATTTGCCCCAGAGAGGGAAGGGCAAGGAAACTGCGGCTCAGAGAGGGTGAGAGACGGAACCACGTCACCTAAGAGACCAGGGTGACAGCCCAGACCTAGCCGTCTGCAGAGACAGGCCGCAGGCTTGCCTAGGTAATTGGGGGAGAGGGATAAAAGACCCCAGAGTCTCTGGTCTTTTATGCATTCAGCAGACATCTGCAGAGCGACCGACCCTCTGAGCCAGGCACCCGGGACACAGAGAAACAGCGCCCAGAGGAAATCTCTCTCTACTGTGTGCGGGTGGACAGGGACGTGCACAGGGACATGGGTGTGAGGACCTGTTGGGCTCTGTCTGTGTGTAGAGAGAGACAGACAGAGACCGTCTGCTCCCCGCAGGCTGGAGACCCAGGTGGTGTTGCAGCGGGAGTCCCCACCACCCCCCACCCCCGCCCTAGGAGGATGTCAGTCTTTCTTCCCTTAAAGCCGTTGCCTGATTGGACAAGGCTCAGTGCATATGGAGGGTCATCTGCTGGACTCAAAGTCTACTGATTTCAATGTTCGTTTCATAAAAAAATACCTTCACGGCAACACCCAGACTGGTGTTTGCCCAAATATCTGGGTACCGTGGCCCAGCCCCGTTGGCACAGAGGATCCACCAGCACAGACACATCAGAGAGGGGTTCTGAGCTCCTACGGGGTCACTTCCCACGTAGCACATCAGAGGGAGGCACAGAGATGCGCTTAGCTTCCCTTTCCTTGTAGACGGGGACGCGGAGGCAGGGAGGAGCTGTCACTTACTAAGGTGACGGGCAAGTGGATGCAGAACAGGATGGCAGCCTTGTTTTCTGACCCCTGTTCATGTCCTTCATCTCCCTCTGGAGGAGTCTGGGACAGGAGTTGGAAGCGAGGGGGTTATTCGGGAGGCGCAGGCCACCCCACAGAGAGCGGAGGCTGTCCAGGAAGGGGAGAAGTGGGTGCCCTGAGCTGTCGGGCTGGTTAGCACCTGGGGCACCTGGAGCTCAGCCCGCTGGGCAGTGCTGGGAGGTGGGTGGAGCGCAGGAGCCCAGGAGCCAGGGTGTGAATACACCCACTCCCTGCGGCCATTGGTGGGAGCTGCTCCTGAAGGTCCTTGTTCCCTGGTACCTTGGTCAGTGACTTTGGTGGCCCGAGAAAGCCCCAGGCACAGAATGCAGGAGCTGGAACTTGGAGGCTGGGTCTCCATGCACTGAAAAAGGAGGGGATACGGGGAGCGAGGGCAGGCACCCATGCAACCTGCTGCGGAATGAGGGGGGTCACCACCCCGTGAGAAGCAGACAGCCAGGAACGCCTACCTGAAAAAGCCACAGGGGCATCTGTATAGAGCTCAGGGGACTCAGGGACCCCTGGAGCCGGACTGGGGAAGCCACTCTGACACTCCTGGCTTCAGTCTCCCTTGGTGACTCATCCTTCCTCTTTCCCCTTGCCCGCCCACCTGCCCTGGCCAGGAGGCAGGTGAGGCTTCATTGACACAGCTGCCCTACACCCACATGTTCTCACGGACTCTTCCAGAAGGAGGTGGCTTGGCAGAGGCATCAGGGTCTGCTTATCAGTGTGCGGGCGTCCTGCCCTTCCCTGAGCTTCCAGCACCTGGCCCACACCGCCCGCCCCAACACCCCTCCTCCTGGGTTGCATAGTTCTCTGCTGCAGGAGGCCAGGATCTCCTCGTGGACTGGCCAGTGTGCATGGTGTTGAGTAACTTGACCCACTCACGTGTGCATCCCGTGGTGCCTTTATATCAGTGTGCATCTCTTAAATTGCAACGTGTATCAAACGTCCAGAGGAGCATGTAAACATATGTGCACTTTCGGGAACAATATTAAAGTGAACACCACGTAAATGCCACCCAGCTAATGAAACTGAAAGCCTTCTGTGTCTTTGAAGATGTTTGGGCATGTCCCTGACCACTTCTCCCTGCCTTCAGAATGAACAATTATGCAAACATTTGTGATCATCATTCTCTTGTTTGCTTTATGATTTTTACACTATTGTTTAGTTTTGCCTTTGTGTTTGAGGTCTTTACGTAAAATGAAACACACTTTGTTCCTTGGCGTCTTGTTTCTTTGTTGGTGAAATTCATCCATGTTGATGTATGGGCTATAAATTGTTCATCATCATTACTGTCTGACATCCCATCATATGAATATGAAACAATTTAGTTTTCTGTCCTACTAGAAATGGGCATTGTTTCCAGTTGTTAGATAATATGACCAGTGTTGCTAGGAATATTCCTGTGTCCTAGGGTACAACATGAGGAGTTATTTAATTCTCTAGGACTTGAATTTATGATATAGGGTGTGGGCATTGTCAACTTTACTGGGTAGCAACAAACAGCTTTTTCAGTGGTTGTATCAATTTCATCCCCATCAGTAACTATAAGGTTCCAGTGGCCCCATACCGTCGGCAACAGCTCTACTGTATGTATGTATGTATGCATTTTTGCCTATCTGGTGAGCCTGCTCTAGTATATCATTATGGCTTCAACTTGGACTTCCTTGATGACTAACAAGGTTGAATATCTTTTCACTGGCTTATTGGAAAACGGTGTTTCCTACTTTGTGAAGGGACTAGTCAAAGTTTTGTCTCTTTTTTTTTTTTTTTCCAGTACTAGGAATTGAATCCAGGGCCTCGCATGTGCTAGGCCAGCATTCTACCTCTGAGCTCCATCTCTCATCTGTCTGTCTGTCTATTTATTTTGGAGTACTGGGGATTGAATCCAGGGGCACTTTATTACTGAGCCACAGCTGCCTCCCTTTTTATTTTAAGGCAGAGTCTCTCTAAGTTGCCCAGGCGGGTCATCAACGTGTGATCCTCCTGCCTCAGCCTCCTGAGTAGTTGAGGTCACCAGCCTGCACCTGTACCAGGTCAGTCTTATTTTTCTACTTGATTGTTCCCTTTTCTTTTCTTGTGCTTATTGAATGGTAGGAGTTGTTTTTATATCCTAAATATCAGTTCACAAAGAGTAAAATAATAAAGGAAAAGAACAGGGGCTGGAAATGTGGCTCAAGTGGTAGAGCGCTCGCCTGGCATGCGCAGGGCACTGGGTTCAAACCTCAGCACCACATAAAAATAAAATGAAGATATTTTTAAAAATTTTAAAAAAGAATGTACACTACATTAAAACAAAGAGTGTCTTCGAATGAAAAGATAGATTAACAGAATAAAAATATAAGCCACAGAGTGAGAAACAGTATATTTTTAGACAAGTGAAGACAGACAAGTATATAGGATTTATAGACAACTCCTATTACTCATAATAAGATGTCTGGCCCTCTGTTCTGTGTAATTGAATTATTTGTATATTTCTGTATAAGTTATGCATTATTTGGGGGGGATATTGAGGATTGAATTCAGAGGATCTCAACCACTGAGCCCCATTCCCAGACCTATTCTGTATTTTATTGAGAGAGAGGTTCTCACTGAGTTGCTTAGTGCCTCCCTTTTGCTGAGGCTGGCTTTGAACTCTCGATCCTTCTGTCTCAGCCTCCCGAGCCGCTGGGATTACAGGTGTGCACAACCACGCCTGGCTAGTTACGCATTATCTTAATCACATAAACTTTTACAATATGCCCTGTTACCTGGTAGAGCAAGCTTTCTCACCTTTTCTTCTTCAAGAGGGACTTAGCTATTCTCAGCTCTCCATACATCTATGTAAATTTTATAATCAGCTTGTAAATGTTTCTTTCTCTCTCTCTCTCACACACACACATGCATGCACACACACACACACACACACACACACACACACGCACACACACAAACACCCTTGCAGAGTTCTGATTGGGTTTACTTTACCTTGTGGATCTTGAGGAGAATTGCCATCTTTTCCATATCAAGTCTTCCATCTATGAACATGGTATACCTCTGCTAATAAGATCTTCTCCATGAAGACTTTGCACATTTTTGTTAATATTTATTTGCTTTTTATTATTCACTTTTTGATGCTATTGTGTTATATTTAAAGTTTGTCATCTTCCATTTCTTCTTGGTATGTGGAAATAGGGTTGATTTTCATATGTTGACTTTATAGTAATGGTCTTGCTAAACTCTCCTGTTAATTCTTGTAGTTTGGCGATCCTTTGGAATTTTCTAACTATATAATAATTCCTTTCTAATATTAAAGTTCAGTGGCAAAAGAATCTTCTGTTCAATGCTGAATATAAATAACGAGAGTATTCTTGTCTTGGAAGGAATGGCTTGAACATTTTATCACTAGTGTGATATTTGGTGCCATAGCCACACTTCTGTTATCCTTTGCTAGAAAAAGCCGATGTCGCCCTGAGCAAACCACTCCTATGAATCATTTAAACTAGCAGCACAAGACTGATTTACCTAAAATTTCCCTCATCTCTTTCTTCCCTTTTCCAGACTGATGCAAATCAACAGATTACTGGCTACTGAGGTTTCCTGAATCATTTCTCCTGAAGATAAAAGGAGATTTAAACTGTTTTGCAAATGCTTGTGTGTGTGTGTGTGTGGGGGGGGGGATGGCTAGGGATTGAACCTCAACCCCAAAACCTGTTTTCATTTAAGATGGTCTTTAGGATATAAGCCCACCGTCTTCTCTGGAACGCGTGGCTCCAACTTGTCCTAGAGTCACTGGGCGCTTTTTGGGTTTGGTAACGATGTAGGTTTCTTGTAGATCTGTAGAATGACCTAGAGGGCTTTCAAAAACCCAGATCACTGCCCCTTCCCCCAGGTATCTGACTCAGATGATCCAGGTGGAGCCTAAGGATTTTCTCACCAGTTCCTGGGTGGTATTGATGCTGCTGGTCCAGGGACCACACTTTGAGAACCGCTCTGGTAGATAATCTTTACTGGGTTAAAGATGTTCCTTTCTAGGCTTATTTTAAAATCACAATCTTATCTGCTGTTTTTTTTACAATTTATTGAGGCGTTCACGTATTTTTCTTCTCTCTCTCACTCTGTTGAATTGATTTTTCTAAGGTAGAGTTGGAGGTCCATCTCATGAGGTCTGACAAGGTCAATCTCATGAGGTCACCCAATATCGTATCTTTTTTAACAACTCAGTTTGCCATGGTTTTGCACAGGGACGGGCGCTGTGTCCCCAGGTTGCTGTCTTGCTGTCTTGCTGCTTTGCTGGGGGGGGGGGGGAGTCCTACCTCGGGTTAGCGGTGACACGTGGCAGTTGAGCAGCTTCGGTTTGTCCAAGTTATTATCATGGTGTCCCCTCTTGCCACTGGCTCCTCCACCCGCCTGTGAGCTCCTCCACCCACGGGTTCCCCATCTGTTGCTTCTGAATCCCCAGAGTCTACGACCAAGCTGGACACACAGTAGGGCAAACTGTGTCCCTATTGGGTGCGAGGACCAAGTAGCTGCCTGCAGAGGACAAATGAACCACTAATCCCGCAGGGGTGGAGAATAGAGGAAGGAAGTGTGTGGGCCCTGCTTCTGCCTGGCGCACTCTGGTCCTGAAATAACCCCGAAGATGGGCGCCCCTGGCCTTGTGCAGCCGAGCAGCCCGAGGCTGAGCCACGGGAAGTCTCTCAGGAATGTACACTGTAAGCTGCGTTAGGACCCTGCTGCTCTGTGGCCTCTGACAGAGGCCCACATAGAGCGAGGTCACTTTGCACACCAACTCCCTTTGAGAATGAGAATTGGAGGGCAACTCTGGTACCCTTTTTGCATTGGTTGCTGGGAAACTCAGGTCCAAATTCTGGGTTTGCCCACATGCCATAGGTTGGTCCTCACGGTCACTTATTTGCTTGCTTTTTTCCCGTGGACTTTATTTCTTGGAAATCTTCCCTGCCTGATGCCTTTTTAATCATCCATTTTCTAAATACATTCAACTCCCTTGAGGACACATCCGGGAAATGGTTAAATAAGTGGAAAATACATAGATGTGGTACTGAGCTGCCGGCACCCTCTGGCTCAGTGGCTCTCAGAGAACCACTTCTTTATGCCGGGCCTGCCCAGCCTGCTCAGGCCCCTGCCTGCTGGAGCCCTGGGAACTGCCCGGGGCAGCGGTGACTTCCCGGAGGGAGGTTTTTCAGATTAAGATGTTTAAGGCCGAGGTGCAGTTTCTCAGGACACTGAGACTCGTTGAAAGACCCAAGAAAGGTTCAAAGAGGACCGGGAGCTGGCTTCCATGTTGGCCTTAAGCTCTTCCAAGACAGAGCTGCTTTAGAGGCTGGCTCGGGGGCTTCTCCTCTGATGCCCAGGGCCTCAGCCGGGCTTCTCCAAGGTGCCTGCCTTTCAGGGGACTCTGAGGGTGACTCTCACCCCCCGACAGCCTACCAGAAACAGGTCACCTCACCAACACAGCACCGAGGTGCAGGAAACCAGGGCCCCCAGACCTGGGCCCCAGGATTGGGGGACACATTTGGGGGAACAGAGCGCCCACCTCCTGCCCCTGGACTTGTGGAAACCGGTCCACCTTGTCTTCAGTCCGGGGGAGTGGTGCCGGCACACTGCGGTGGAAACCAGGGGACACACAGACCTCCTTTGTTCATCAAGACTCGCTTGTAGCCAGTCCTCCTAAGTGTCTAGCTGTGACTTAAAAGTTTATCATCAAGAAAAAGTGAGTGAGAGACTCCTTGGGTGGCGTGCAGAGCAGCTGAGACTTCGGAGCCAAACACATTTGTGTTTTTAGTTTCCTGGGGCAAGTGACTTCATGGTGTGTCCTCCCCCATCTTATAGTAGCAGTTCACGGGGTGCCAGATACAGTGCCAAGCACTGCCCTGTGACCTCTTGCACTGCTCACAGCAATTCCCTGAGATCCATGCTATTACTATCCCCTTCTTACCAACAGAGGAGAGTAAAGTTCAGAGAGATTAAGTAACTTGTCCAAGGTCACACAGC
This sequence comes from Spermophilus citellus, assembly GCF_964194105.1. Lineage (NCBI taxonomy): Eukaryota > Metazoa > Chordata > Mammalia > Rodentia > Sciuridae > Spermophilus > Spermophilus citellus. The sequence goes on from NC_138191.1 coordinate 127,671,106, forward strand.
TGGCAAACTGCAGAGCCAAGAAGCACACCCTGTCAGTCTCTGATCTGTGCTACAGCGTTTGCCACTTGTTGCCCAGGGCACACGGAGTATGTGCTCAATAAGCATCTCATGAATTCAAGAAGAGTGTCCTCGACAGGTGGCTCCCAGTACCAACCTCCACCTGCAAGGCTCTCGCTCTTGAGCAACGGGCAGGTACAGGTTGGCAGTGCACCTGCTCCTACTTCTGCCTCGGAACCCCAGTTGCACAGTTGTTGCTTCATTGCCCGCAACACAGAGAAGCAGGAAAGACGGAGGGACACTTCCCCAAATGGGGGCCGTGTGTGTGTGTGTGTGTGTGTGTGTGTGTGTGTGTGTGTGTGTCTGCTTGCACTGACGAAGCCCTTGACTCATTAATCTCTCTCCAGGAAGCTACTTACTGTGGCTTTGGGCCGTGGCCACAGAGCAGAACTGCAGCATTAATGGGCGAGGGTGGGGCTGGGCGGGGTGGGGCAGCCCCGAGGATGAGGACGGAGTAACAGGAAGGGAAGGAGCAAGCCGGACCCAGGACGCCTTCTCCTGAGAAAGAGGACTTGCCCTGTCCCCTTCTTTCACCTGGGGATCTACAAAGAACAAACCCGTCCCCTGTGCAGAGTGTGTCTCTGACTGTGGGCGGTGGCTGCCCAGCCCCAGGCCTCACTTCCCAGAGCCCCTTGCGTCCTGCTGTGTCCCCTGAGCTACAGGCCCCCTCTGGCCCAGGGCTGTCTCAGGGGGTGTGTCTTCTCCCTGCTGCGGGCTGAGGGGCGCCTCCAGGGAAGCCACACTTGGGGGACTCCATCAGCCTGGGTCCCTGAGAGACGGTGGGGCACAGAGCCTCCCGCCCCACTCACCCGCCCCCTGGGCCACCTCCTGCTGCTGGCCTGAGCCAGGGGCCAACCTGGACCGTGGCGGAGCCTCTAGTGTCCTGCGTCCAGGTGCAGAGCAGCTGGGGCCATGCTCCCTCCCAACCGCCTGCTCCCCCTGCCCTCCCACAGCCTCACTCTCCCGTGGTCCAAGGAGAACCTTCTGGAGAGTGTCCTGGAGCCTGGTGAATGTGTGCCCCAGGAGCCTCCTCCAGGGGCCTCCTCCAGGGGCCTCCTCCAGGGACCTCCTCCGGGGACCTCCTCTGGGATCCTCCTCCAGGGACCTCCTCTGGGGAAGGCGGCATTAAAAAAAACCTCATTTCAGGGCCGGGTCGGAAGCGGGCCTCACGTGTGCTGGGCACGGCTCTGTCCCTGAGCCCACCCAGGGACACGGCTTCTGTTTTTTCTACAGTGAAACAGAAACCCCCCAATATCCATGGGCAGACAATGACACACATCAGTTGTGCGTCGTAAGTTCCATTCATAAAGTGGAAGACCACGTGGCAGTGAGACAGAAGGCACCACGGTGACATCCCTCGGGCACGACACTCACCAGGCGGGTCAGGGAACGGCCGCAGGTGGGCCGGCGGTGGGGACCCTCCAACGCCAGCTGACGGCGCGACATCCAGAGGCAGAGTGGGAACGAGGACAGACATGAGAAACCCGAAATGCAGCAGAGTGGGGCCGGGAAAGGCCACCTACAGGACTCCGAGTCTGGAATGTTCTGTTTGCAGAGACAGGTGCTGGGGACCCTGGTTTCCCTCCATAATTCTGCCTTTGGTCACTTAGAAACATCGTAGAGACCACTGGGTTATGAAATCCACGAGTGGCTCTGGGTGGCCTGCACCCCTCCCTGTCACCTCCTGTCTGTCCACGGCTGCTCCACACAAAGTGCACAGCTTGACATGTCACCTCAACCGGCTCCCATCCCACCCTCCCCCAAACCTCACACAGAGCTGTCCTTTAAAAAGTGTGGGCCCGTCGGTGGCTCTCACCAAATGACCGCCAGGGGCCACCTGCTGGCCTATCCTGCCGCCATCTAATGGCTGCCCGAGAAGCCCTGGGTAAGTTCCAGAACACGTCCACCCACCCCTCACCCATGGTGTCGGCACCAGTTGATCTACGCCCTGGATTCTTCCAGTCCCTCGATTCAGTCCAAGTTGTCACCTCCCCAAAAGGCATCCCTGATCGCTGTCTGAGGTGGGTCCCCCGTGGCTCCTGCGGGGTGCTCACCCCTGTCCTGGGATTGTCTGAACTTGAGTCAGGTGAGCTCCACGCAGGACGGGCCTCCACGGTGGCCTCCAGGACGGTCAGGACTATTTTGTCCCTCAGGCTCTCTCCCACTTCACCTGTCCCTGCTGACCCTGTTCCTTGATTTCCAACTGTGGCCACAGTCTCCTGCCCAAAGCTCAGGTCATTTTTATTTTATTTATTGTTGTTTTTAAAGGCTCTTCTAGGACCTCAGCGCCTGCCTGTGATCCCAGCAACTTGGGAGGCCGAGGCAGGAGGATCCCAAGTTTGAGGACAGCTTTGGCATTTTAGAGAGACCCTGTCTCAAAATAAAAAAATAAAAATAAAAAGGGCTGGGGGTGTAGCTCCATGGTGGAGCACCCTGGGTTCAATCCCCAGCACCAAGAAAATAATAAAATAAAAACAAAAGCCCTAGCGATCTCTTACACATGGACAGCCCGCGCAATGACCCGGTGTGCCCACATCACGCCCTCCTTTCACTTCTCTGCCTTCCCTGCCATCCCCACGTTGGCAATACGTGGCAGTTGGTGTGTATTTCCCTGCTCTTCTCCACGGTCACAGAGTCACAGGCTGACACACGCATGGACACGCAGGGGGCAGGGTGGCTTTGAGGCCACGCCGACCTCACATGGCACATGCCCCTCTGCGTCTTGCCTCTCTCAACAGTGCCTCCCGGAAATCCCTCCCGCTGGGGGGATAGTCCCCTCCATTCTTTGTAAGAGAGGGTCTAACCACAGCCGAGGGGTGGCACATTGTGACAAATGCCCCGTGACCACACCCACCCCCTCCAGATGTTTTGCCGCAGTGAACAGAATTAGCTGGAGATGTGGCTGAGCCCCCCCGGGGGCTGGCAGCCTGCGGGTGCCCAGGCCTGGGGCCCTGGAATCTGCATTCGAACACACGTTGGGGGAAATCGCGTGCGCTGCGTTTAGGAACCAGGGTCCCAGCCAGTTTTTATGCCACTGGGACTTTCTGGTGGTGGAGGTACCACTGCAGCCCAAGCAGCCCCAGAAAAGGGAGAGCGCGGCCCCGGAGGTGCTGATCCCAGGCCCAGTGTCGGGGGAGGCACGTAAGGGAGGAAGAGGGACGTCCAGAGGTGACTCGGGGAACAGGAGGGTCCTCTAGGTCTGACGTCAAAGTCACCGGGCCACATGGTGCAGGATGACCATGTCCAGGGAGAACGTCAGGGAGGGGCCTGGTCGGCTGGGTCCTCAGAGTTTCCGGGAGATTCTTCTAGCGCGTGGGGGGAGAACCCAGGCTGCAGAGGTCGTCAGCTCTGTGACCAGCAGTGCTTTCACTCCTCTGTGCCTCCGTGTCCTCGTCTACAGAGGGAGGGCGAAAACACTAACTGCACCAAGGAAGGGGCCCTCCCTCCCTGCAGGGCGGCTGGAGGCCTCCCGAGGCCGTGGAATTGGGCAGCCTCCTGCCAAGGCCCACAGTGACTTGTTCCTCGTTCTGAAGGAAGCGTGCGCCAGGCCGTCCAGAGCTGCGAACCAGGTAGAAGGCCAGGCCCCCGCTTCCTGCACGTCCAGAGCCGCCTCCTGGCTCAGTCCCAAGACACTGAGGCCAGCAGTCAGGCCCCCTTCCCCGGCCCCCACGGGTGGTGTCTGGGTCTGGAAGGGTCTTTGCCCCTGAGAACGCAGGACCTGGGGGGCGCCTACACAGACATTGCCCAGGGAGGCCATCGTTTATTGAGCGCTTACTATGTGCCACACTAGGTGTGCCACTAACACGTCCCTCGTTACCTGATTTAAGTTCCAGGTGAGCTCCGGGAGGCAGGCAGTTACTGTGCCCATTTCACAGAGGAGGACACTAAGGCTTGGCGGGGTCAAGTGTGCCGCTGGTAAGCCTGCGGCCAGCTGGCAGGGGAGGGAGGGTCGGCCGGGTGGCTTCGGGGCTGAAGGCCCTGGAAGGGACCAGGAGTGTGGTCTGGGCAGCTGTCTGGGAAGGCAGAGGAGGATGGAGGTCGCCTGTGTCTGCAGGTTTGATGGGGCAGCTCCCAGTGCCACGCCAGGGGGATCCCAGGTCTCGGCCCAGCCTCACCGAGGGAGCAGGGCTGAGCAGAGCCCTGGAGGCGGGGCCCGCGGGTCGCCCCTTCTTCTGCAGAGTCCAGGAAGCTCCCTGGGGGGCCAGGCGGGCTTCCAGAGGGGCCACTGTGGGGTCCGAGTCATGGAGACCAGAGACCCATTGGGGCCCGGCTGCCTGGGGAAGGCCCCGTAATGGCTTCCAAGGAAGTCCACGCCCCAACCCCGGGAATCTGTGCAGGTCACCTCCCCGGCAAGGAGGACTGTAAGGCTGTAGATTTGCTCAAAGGCTGGAGCCAGCTGGAGCCAGCTGGAGCCGAATGGCCCTGCAGGTCCCCTGTGGTCCCCAGGCCCTTGTGGATGAGAGAAGAGCCAGGGGACCCCTGGAAGGAGCCACCTGTGGGTGGAGGAGGAGCCTCGGTCAGGCACCTGTAGGGGATGGAAAAAGTGGGACCAGGCTCCTTTCGGAGCCTCCCACCAACTCGGTGTCTTGTCTGAGTCAGATGACAAGCCTCCATTCTTATGCTCAAGGTAGCCCGTGGGGACAGAAAGCCCAGGTCATCAAACAAAGGACAAAGGTGTACAGGCAGGGTCCTGTCTCCCAACGTCGTTGCAGGCGGAGTGGGGTTTAGTCGCGCCCGAGCTCTCTGCCACGTCTCCCTGAGCCCGGGTCTCCCCCATCTCCAGTCGCTGCCTCCGTGTGACTCATTAGGCGATAAAGTTCCCAAAGGCCGCTCCGTGACTGGGCTGCACGTCCCAGGCTCCTGCCCCTCACCTCAGCCTGCCTCTCCCACCTGGGAAAGTCCCCAGGATTGTCTTCAGAGCAGGACAGACTGTGACCTGTCTCCATGGGTGTGATTTTAATGACTTGTCTCTGGGCTGCGGCTTCCTGGTGTCTCTGCAGACCACAGGGTCCTTGAAGGCCCCGCTGGCTTTTCAACCCCGTCTCCAGGGGCATCATCTTAATTTTACAGCCTCGAAGGCTGGATTTCCTAACTTTCTGGGGTGTCTGTGAACCCCACAAGTCCACTTGCCTGCCTCCCGCCCCGGGACGATTTCATTCCCTAGATCCTACGGGTCCTGTTTTTCTTGGGGATCCCTGACTGTCTCACCGCCAGCAGGAACCAGCCCTGCAGACACCCCAACATTGGCCCAGTGACATTAGCCCAGTGAGATGAATGTGGGTGACTCGGAGCCACTGAGTTGGTGACATGCTGGACGCTGGAGGAAGGTGATTCACCGTGTCCTTTGCCAGGTTGCAGGTGGATGGCGTTTCGGGATTTAGTCTGCCCCCTCTCTCCAGGAGGAGGGTTACGGTTCCTGCCGTCCAGCTGTCCCACCCACCCCAGCTGGAGCACAAGGGGACCCTAAGTCCCCTGGAGCCTGTGGGCCGGGAGGACACGGGGTGGGAACGGCTCCTGCACCTCATCTTGTTCTCCCAACGGGAGGGACTTTCCTCAGCCTCCTCGCGGGATTGTTCCCCTGGGGGAGCAGGTGCCCTCATCCTGTCAAAACCTGGGCACGTGAGGGGGTGCTGGAAGACTGGAAGTCCTGGGCGGCCAGGGCAGCCTTGGGAAGCCTGTGGCGTCCCCTCCTGTCACCTGGCAGCTTCCCTGGGTGTGTTTCTGTGTTTTGCTCCTCAGGAGGAAACAGGGGGCTCTGGAAGGCACAGGTGGGAGGCGCCCCTGGAACTCCACAGGGGGCTGTCAGCTGCTGGGCACGAACTTTGGGGCTGTACTCGGGCTAGGGGGCTGTTGCCCCTCAGGATGGCTAACACCCCTTTAAATTGCCCTTTTCAGATGAGAAAACCAGAAGGGACTGGTTTAAACCAGCCAATGCCACCCAGGGCACCCCCACCCCCACCCCACCGCCGTTTTTAAGTGCTCAGTGTGTGAAGTCGGCTCTGGAACTGCCCATGCGCAGGAGGGTCTCTCCAGTGGGTAAAGGCACCTCTGTCCCCAGAGTCCCTTGCGGTCTCTGCCCAGAGATGCACTGCTTGGCTCCTCACCTGGTGACTAACAAACCTTCCTTCACTCTTGGATCTCCTGATTGTGCTTTTTGGTTTTGGGGTTACCCGAGGGAGCCCATCTGGGCTAGTCACAGGGTGGGCCGAGCCTCTCCATGGGTGTGGGCAGGAAGGCGGGTGCTGCCAGGGCTGAGCAGGCACCAGGCTCCATGGCACTCAGGCATCCCCAGGGCTAACCTAGCCCCAGGGCCACCCCAGCCCCAGCCCCGCCCCTGCCCTGCCACGCAGGCCTCCTGGGGGGGGGGGCTCCCGCTCATCACAGCCGTCAGGGGCAGCCGCAGCCGGCTCTATGGTGACTTTACCTGCTTACCCAAATTTGGGTTTATCAGCCCCAAATTCTTGGAGGGCCAGGCCAACAAGGCCTTCAGTGGCAGAAAGTCCCTGATCCTTGCTGTCCCACCCCAAGCCCAAAGGGCCAAAGTTCTACCACAGCATTTGTGTTTCTGCGGATTTATTAGCTGTGAGGGAAACACAGCGGGACGTGTACAGAACACACTCGAAGCCCAAACCAAGCCTCTCCCCACGCCCGCCCCGGGCCCAAGCAGCTCATCCCCAAAGCTGTCCCTCCAGAGCTGTCTCCGTGGACCCAGCCCTGCTAGTCCACCTCTCCTCAGCCTGGCAGGATGTGGAAACCCTGACCTGTGGTCAATAGAAGGCCTCGGTCACGGCCAACTCATCGGGGTGCCCCCTGCACAGAGAAGTCCCAGGATTAATAAAGCATCCTCAGCAGGAGGTGGACCACCAGGGCCAGCCCTGTGAGCTCTGAAGGACACTTTCCCATCTCCACCAATTCCCCAGGCTACTTTTATCTGCAGAAATTCAGGTTTCTGTGTGTCAGATGATGGGGGCGTGGGTATAAGTCTCACGTGACTCTACAGGCACCTGCCACATGAAGGCTCAGGCAGGGTGGGACAGAGTTCGACACCTGGCCAGGAGCTTAGAGGGGGATGATGGTACCAATTTGTCCTAAATGAACCCTTAGGTCCCTCTCTACGGGGGTGGCTTTGGGCAGGATGTCTCCTGTCCTGTGTTGAGTGGTCTAAGATTGTGTCCCTTGGGGGGGGGGAACCAGGCCAAAGCAGAATCCCAGGGCCTCCCTGGCTTAGGACACACAGGCCGAGATGGCTGGTGACATGTGTGGAAACTTCTAGACCCCAAAGCGAATTTCCCACCAAACAGAGGAACAGGAGGTGAGGGGACTTTTGCAGGGAGTCCCCATGGGTCATATTGATCCACATGAGAGCCACAGAAGTGAGGTCCTTCTTCGTGAGAGGCCAAGAAGATTCATGCCTGAGAACCAAACAGGCTGCAGGTGAGGGGTGGACGCTTCTAGGGAAAGGTTTCTGAGAGGGACGGGTCACCCCCCGCCCCCAGCATTTGATCTGGAACCTGGGGGTCTCTTGATGCTCGTTGTTCAGGGGCCACCACTGCGGGGGGAGGGGAGGCTGGGGGGACGGGCTCAGGGCACCATGTGCCACCACTTGAAGGAGAAGGGCTGCCGGCGCACGTTGGTGCCGCAGTGGACCTCGCCGTGCAGCATGTGGTAGGGCGTGAAGTCGTCGATGAAGGTGCAGTGCAGCCCCAGCGGCTCCAGCAGGGCGCGCACCTGCTCCTCCAGGCAGCAGCGGCCGTTGATGAGGGGCCCGAAGGGCTTGGGGATGCCCAGGTGCTTCCCCAGCACCAGCATGTTCACCTGTGGGGGGGGGCAGCGCTGAATCAACAGCTCCGGCCCCCGTGGAACCCCCACCCTAACCCAGGTCAGAGCTGACCCTGGGAGAGTCCGTCTCCGCCTATGCGGGACCTAGTGAGGTGGCCATATCCAGATCTGTCCCAGGGGAGGGCAGCAAAGCCAGCACCCGGGAAGGAGAGGGAGGGTATGAGGAGAAAGGCCCAGGCCCTCCTGCGGCCCTCTGCCACTGTCCCTGCCCTCAGGTTACGCAGTGTCCTTTTGCCAACCCAAGAACCGGAACGTTGCCCAAGCTTCCAGGGGCACCTCGCAGGGCCACGGGAAGGAAGAGGCAGGAAGGGCAGAGCCAGAGAGGCAGGAAGGAGGTGAAGCAAAGGTGGTGAGGAAAGGCCCCCCGCGGCTCTCAGGACGGTGAGTTCAGCACATGGGGGAAGGAGGGAGAGCAGGTGACCCAAGGGCACGCCAGCGCCACCTGGGGGCGGATAGAGCTGCAGCAGCCTCCCCGGACCCCTCCCTCAGGCTGCTGAATCGGGACCCAGTGGGCCCCAGGTGTGTGTTTCAGATGCAAGACTTGGAGGGCCGGGTGGGGGCAACCTCTTAGGGCTCAATGAGGCCCCTACCGGGAAGCCTTCTTGGACCCCCACTCCTACCCCTTAAACTAGGGGCACTTGCCTCCCCTCCCAACTGAAATAGAAATATGAAGTAGATCACTGGGACTTGTTTTCAGAGGTGAGGAGAGTGTCCCTCCCCATGGATCAGAGTGCAAGCTCCTGAGAGAGGGGCCATCTGGAACCACGTCAGGATAGACGTGGGTGTTGCACAATCACGAGCCAGAGGATGGGGACAGAATAGCCCTGAGAACCCAGGTGCAAATATCCCTTCACTCCACCAACATCACGTGCCACCCCTCCCCCACCACCACCCTCGAGCCAGGGCTTGGCCAGTTGCAGGGACCATGACATGGACAGCCACCATAAGCCATGGCGTCAGACCAATCTCCAGCCACCACAATCCCAAACATGACTGCCATTAAATGTGTCCCCGCTTGGGGGACGGAAGCTTGCAGCCTCATCATAGGAAGGCCCAGGCCCCAGGTGGTGGGCTCACCAAATCTGGGAAGAAGGCGGTGGCCTTTCTCCTCTCAGACTTGAAGAGCTGCGGAATGTCGATGATGTCGCGGTCGGCCAGCCCCAGCTCCCGCTTCAGCACTTCGCGGTTCCAGTCGATGCAGCTCTGGGGGTGGGAGGGGCCAAGTTGGGGACACTTTGCCATGTGTGTTGGGGGCATACGCAGTTGAGCAGGGGCATGAGGACCGAGTGCCCACGGATCAACCGTGCACACAAACCTCACCTCTGTGCCCCTTGGTGGAGATATACCTGCTCTATGCCCCACTAGCTAAACTGAGAGTGTTCGGGAATGTTCCATGTTTGACCCTCTTCTCTGAAATCCTCCCTCCTTAGGGATCTCATTCAGTCTCTACATTAAAACACTGACAGGTCCCAAGATTCTATCTGCTCCTCTCTGTATAAGGTTGTCTATGTCCTGAGCTCAGACTCTTGAGGACAACCGCCCCCTTGGCATCTCTGCTCAGATGGGTCCCAAGATGGACTCTTTTTTTTTTTAATCTACACATGACGTTACAATGATCTTGGAAAGATGGACTCTTAATCTCTACCCCCAAGCCAGCTGCTCTGCAGAGCTCTCCAACTCTCCCTGGCTGTCTATCCACAAGTCTGCTGTCTTTCTCTATCCTTCCTTCCCACCTCCGTGTCCAATCCAACAGCAAGTCCTGGGGGCACGACCCATAGAACCTGCCCCTGACCTGGCCACTTCCCACCGCCTTCACTGCTTCTGTCTGGTCTAAAGGCCAGCCCTCTGCCTGGGTGACCAAGCGGCTTGCCCACATGGTGGTCTCGGTGATGCTCCTCACGGACTTCCAACCCTCCCTGTGTTTGAGGTCACACCTCTGTGGATGCTCACAGCCAATGGCTGCCCGTCTTCCTCAGGTGCACGACACTCACACCTTCTCCCAGGAGGAAGGTGGAAACTGGAGCCCCTGTGTCTGGGCCATTCCAGCCTGGGCTGTCCTGAACTGTGAGTCTCCGACCCCTGCTACCCAAGCCCCGCCCTTGCTGTTTCTATCCCTGCCCACCCCGTTCCTGTTCCGAGTCCCACCCACTTTCCATCCTGCCCCTCCTGTCCCGAGCCTCGCCCACACCCCTGTCCTAAGCCACGCCCACTTCCCACCCAGCCCTCTCCTGTCCAGAGCCCCGCCCACTTCCCACCCACCCTCTCCTGTCCAGAGCCTGGCCCACTTTCCACCTCACTCCCTTCCCGAGCCACGCCCACTTTCTGACCTGCCTCTTGTCCCAAACCCCGCCCACTTTCCACCCCGCCCTTGTCCCAAGCCCCGCCCACTATCCACCCACCCTCTCCTGTCCTGAGCCTGGCCCACTTTCCACCTCACTCCCTTCCCGAGCCACGCCCACTTTCTGACCTGCCTCTTGTCCCAAACCCCGCCCACTTTCCACCCCGCCCTTGTCCCAAGCCCCGCCCACTATCCACCCACCCTCTCCTGTCCTGAGCCTGGCCCACTTTCCACCTCACTCCCTTCCCGAGCCATGCCCACTTTCTGACCTGCCTCTTGTCCCAAACCCCGCCCACTTTCCACCCCGCCCTTGTCCCAAGCCCCGCCCACTATCCACCCACCCTCTCCTGTCCTGAGCCTGGCCCACTTTCCACCTCACTCCCTTCCCGAGCCATGCCCACTTTCTGACCTGCCTCTTGCCCCAAGCCCCGCCCATTCTCCACCCCGCCCTCTCTTTCCCGAGCCCCGCCCACTTCCCACTCACAGCCACGCCTCTGTACCTGCACAAACTTATTAAAGCTGATGAGGTTTTCGTTGCAAAGGACCTGGTTGATGGAGATGGTCCTGACCCGCCCATTGCCTGTGGAGGGGAGAGACACAGAGGGCCACTGGCTCTGGGAGGCACACGGGCAAAGGTCAAGTTCGCGGCTCTCTGACTCCTGCACACGCAAGGCCTTCTGCAAATCCAGGACCCACCGCAGAAGTCGGGGTCCCGCCGTTCCGTGAACCCTAGGCTTACTGAGTCGCTGGAAGTAGGAAGGCGCTGAGTTGGAAATTTGCAACCCCCCAGGGCGCTGAGTAGCGGCTGCTCTTCCTTTGGCTGTCTGCCCCCACCCCAGGGCCGACCTCTGTCGGCTCTCTGAGCAGTCAATCAGCGAGTTCTGGGAGTGGACACCATCAGGCCCTGGCCTGCCCTTCAGGAGGTGGCTCCCCAGAAGCCCAGCTTTCCTGCTGCCTGATGGGGTCCCATGGAGATGGCTGGACAGGTGCAGGGAGGATAGGCCGACCGCTCGCAGTCCTCACTGGTCACCTGCACTTGGCCTGCGCTGCCCTGAGTCCAGAGCCCAGCATCTCAGGAGTCTCACCCTACCAGGTACGTATTATCATCTCCACTTTACAGATGAGGAGATGAGGCTGGGGAGGCCAGATGACTCACCCAAGGTCATACAGCTGGGACTTGGGGGCTCAGTGGTCACAGGGCCTTAGGTTGAGAGAGGGAGGAGCAGGCTCCCTCCAGCACACATACACCTGCGGTTCCTGTTCCCTCCAGCCCAGTTGGAGGCAGCTGGTTCCATTGCAGCCCCAGCTCAGCTGCCCCCTCCAGCCAGTGCCTCCCCCCTCTGTGCCTCCCCTTCCTGGGGTCTGAAGGGGGCTGGCTGGAATCCTCCCAGCCCTCTGGGGATCAGGGTGCTGATGTCCACGAGCACCAAGCATGGGATGTGGCACACCTGGGTGCCTAATACTGGTGCCACCTCTACCTCTGTGAAGCCATGACCATGCCTGTGGGTTGGCCCTGAGTACGGTGGCCGCATGGCCTGGGGTCTCCTTCCCAGCCAGGCAGTGGGGTAATTCCTCTCAACCTGATTCTGGGCCAGCTCACCGTGAACTTGGTCCCCCAGGGAAGATGAGGGGGCACTCCCCTCCCCGCCCCGCCTGGCCCGGCAGCTCTGGACTGGAGGATTTTTAAGGTTTACTTTGGGTTCACGGGAATCGAGCCGCGGTCCCTTTGGGAGCGATGGACTGGGAATTATGGGCTTCTACTTTATGGCTGGTTCCAGTGTCGTGCTGGGCACAGGGTGACGTCAGCACAGAGGCTGGGGCACTTGGGAAGGGAGGGTACTTGGTAACTCTGCAGTCTCCTCTCTTGGATAGCTTTGGTCTCGGGGTCATGTGCCTACGCAGGTGGCCATGGACCAGGAGAATCCATGATCCAATGGCAAAGGGGCTTTTGCCCTGAGACCCCTGGGACCCCAGACTTCAGGAAGGTCCCCCTGGGGATAAGGTGGTCACAGTGGGGACGGGAGGGGGTGGAGTTGGCAGACACCCCTGCACGCTGGCCCAGACGGTGGCCCTGCCCCTCCAGACTCCTCCTGTGAGACACGAAAACGTGGGTTCCTCATTCAAAAAGCAGGAGAAAGGAGCCGTTTAGGGTACCAAGACCCACAGCCGCTGCTCCTCCCACCTCTCAGCCTGCCACAGGGTTTTTAATTTGTTATTTGATGTGGCACTCCTTTGAGCTTGGGACATACATGGGACAGGGTGGACCCTCACAGCACCCAGAGGCGGAGCCCTGACTTGGTGCATGTGCCCAGCGTACAAGTGGCCAGGCAGCCCCTGAATGAGACCCGCAAATTGTGCAGCTTGGAGGGCTCCACGCCCCTCCCCCCAGGCCGGCCACCCCACCCGGCCCGCTGCAATCAGAGCGTGGGAGCCCCTGACCAGCCATGCGCTGCTGTGGGCTCACCCCGGCCAAGCCCCCAGCACATGTCCCTGCAGGCAGATCCCAGGCCCAAGCTCCTGCTGGGGGAATCGGACCACAGTGTCCCTGGGCGGTGACAGAGTCAGGGAGACCTGGCAGCTGGGATCCAGAGGACAAGGGAGTGGGCAGCAGAGAGCCCACCTGGGGAGGCAGGGAGGTTGTGAGGCAGAGGCTACAAGCCTTCAGCTCATGCCTGATTTACCTCTCGGACTTCACTTACAAAACACAAGTCATTAGGATCCAAGAAGGTGACACAGAACACTGAACTCCAAGTTCCAGAACCTTCTAACAGAAAGCTTGGTGCAACTGTACTGGTCACAGGCTGGCTATGTCCCCAATTTCTCCATGCCCACCCATATGGACGGTCCCCACCCTCCTGCCTCAGCTCTGCCCCAACACGGGCAGCAGTGGCTGGAGTCAGGGGTCCCGAATCTGGGGGGACAGCACTGCTTTAAAACCAGCCATCCCTCTCTGAAGCCACCATGTCCCTTCTTTTGTGATGCAGCACCGTTACCCACCGATGACACCCTCGAACAGGAGGGACCTGCCGTGGCCCCGCTTCTTCTTTTCCTGGAAGAGCCTGAAGCAGGCGGCGGGGCTGGCCAGCAGCATGCGGAAGCCCTGTGTGTGGAGCGTGGATGGCTGAGCTCCGGCCCGGCCCGGCTCAGCCCCTGCAGCTCAGCCCCTGCCCCAGATGCCAGGAGGGGCCTGCCACCGAGTCTCACCTTCCCATCCGGGGCAGGGACAAAGCTCAGGAACTCGTCCACGTGGCCCACGGCCAGCCAGTCCACAAACAGCTCCACGGGCGGCTGCACCCTCTGGGCGTGGAGAAAGTCCCGCACCACCTGGGTGACCCGGCGGCCCCTCGACCTGGCACAGGGTTAAGAAATCATGTAACTAAGAAAGACTCCACGAGGAAATGGAAGCCCAGACCCCGAGAGTTCTGCAGAACCTGACTTTACAAACGGCATTTCTTTTGTAAGCAGGAAAGACCACGAATGTGTGCATTTCATACCCCACCAGGTGTGTTCCCGATGAGGCAGACTGGGGACAGGTCAGTCACACCAGGGCAGTGACCCATCAGGCCCTGCCACCTGGGCAAATCCTCAGAACCACCCTCAGACCCTGTTCTTATCGACTCCAAGTCACCAGTTTCACACCCACATTCCATCCCTCCATGGTCAGGCAGTTCTTGCTTGAGTTTAACTTAGATCTCTCTTGGTGCACCTTCACCTTCCTGGATGTCAGTGGGGAGAGAGGTGGATAAGAGCATCCCCAGGGCCTTACAGTATTTTAGGTTTGTGGATTTAAATCCTGTTTATATTTCCTCTTTCTGGGGGATCATGTACTTGAGAACAGCTGGTCCCCTCTAAAGCTCGACTCTGGATTATCTACTATTTGATCCTGAGTCTGTTCTAACAGCTTTGCTGAATTGATTGGCTCAGTGTCTTGATCTGTTCCACAGCAAAGAACCACTGTGGTGTCATTCCTTGTCCACCAGCTCTTCTGTGCCACACATTCAATAACTCACAGTCTGTGAGTCTATCTGTGTCACCAGCAGGTCACTTTGCACGTCTCATACAGCCCTTGCCCCTTGCTCAGGGAAAGACCCTCTGTTAGTCATTTACACTATAGTATAAATGAGCTCTGGCTCAAATGCATTGTCTCCTGGGACGGTGGGGAAGAGAAGCCTGTCTCCTGTCACTGTTAACTGGTGGACGCTGTGGTCAGCATCATCTGTTTATTCCAGAATCAGAAGGTCCAGGCCTAGTCACCCACCCTCCCTGGGCCCACCTGGAGAATTAAGGGTCAAACTGAGCCATCCGAGGTCCCGGCTCTGGCTCTCAGGTGCCGACAGCGTCGGGAACAGCGCCCCCCCCATGTAGGACTACAGTGACATCACTCCCTGCTGGTGCTGAGGCGTGGAGTGGTCCCTGGCCCCGGCCTTGGTCACCATGCCCGCCCCAGCCTCCATTGGACGCCAGTCCCTGTCCTCTCACCCCGGCAGGTTGCCCCCGATGAGGATCCTCCCCAGGGGGTACTCCTTCCCGTTGGCCACCACCGGGGGGCTGACCTCCAGGTTCCCGAAGGAGTCCAGGCCGCTCACAGACCTGTCCCGTGGTTCCCGAGTCACGTAGCCAAAATCCTGGCCCTGGTGGGAGACGGGGGTCAGGTGGGCGGGGAGGCAGGGAGGACTGGACTGACTCAGGGCTCTGAGCTCCCAGAGGACAGGTGGGCAGAGCCACCATGGCTGGGGGAGACCGAGTGACCACGGGGGGGAGACTGAGTGACCACGGGGGACAGACTGAGTGACCATGGGGGGAGACTGAGTGACCACGGGGGGGGAGACTGAGTGACCACGGGGGGGAACTGAGTGACCACGGGGGGAGACTGAGTGACCACGGAGGACAGACTGACCACGGGGGACAGACTGAGTGACCACGGGGGGGACTGAGTGACCACGGGGGGGACTGAGTGACCATGGGGGACAGACTGAGTGACCATTGTGGGGCAGACTGAGTGACCACGGGGGACAGACTGAGTGACCACGGGGGGTGACTGAGTGACCATGGGGGGAGACTGAGTGACCACGGAGGACAGACTGAGTGACCACGGGGGGACTGAGTGACCACGGGGGGGACTGAGTGACCACGGGGGGAGACTGAGTGACCACAGGGAACAGACTGAGTGACCACGGGGGACAGACCGAGTGACCACGGGTCAGACCCAGCAGCCAGTTCATGGCAGGCCTAGGGCTGAAGCCGGGAACACAGGCCCTAGGCCAGTGCCAGCCCCTGGTCACAGGGCCCCTGAGGTGGCCCTGTGCTCCCCTCAGACACACCGGAGGTGGCTGCCCGGCCCCTCGCGGCCTTCCTGCCACGGCCAGCGCAGGGGCTGGGGGCTGGCTACCTTGGGTGCCTGCGCCTGGGGATCAGCAGGCTGATGCGGGCCCTCGGTGTCTCCCCAGGGCGTCTCTCAGAAGGAGCTTACGGACCATCAGGGGCCAGCAGAGGTCTGACCCCTGTGTGTCCAGGAGGTGGAGGGTCCCCCATTGGGATATACTTATACCAAAAAGCTCCTCCTTGCTTCTCTGAAATTCCAGCGTGACCGGGCATCTCCTGAATTGCACTGTTCCCCGTGCCACGCACCCCGGGGTGGCCCCTCGGCTCCCAGGGCCAGCTGTGGTGACGACTCACCAGGATTCTCTTGTAAGGAAATTCCTGTAGCTCCCCGTTCCGGGGGGAGTCGAAGACCACGGGGAAGGTCTTGTGTGGCGCCTGGACATAGCCCAGCTCCATCTCATCCTGCCAACGGGGGGACAGGCCCAGCTGTGGACAGCCAGCAGCTCCCCACTTCCCCGTGGGCGCTCTGGGGAAGCCCAGTCTGGGAGGGCAGGGGTCAGGATGCCTGCTGATGGGAGGAGGGGCTGGAAACTCAGAGAGGGCATGTGCTTGCTTGTGGTCACACAGCAGGGCAGAGGGAATGAGAACACAGACATGACCTTGAGGGCGTCCCCGTATGGGGTCAGGCCAGGGTGGACCCAGAGAGGCCTGAGATGGACTAACAGGCCACTGGGCACAAGTCATCTCCTTTGGCCTTGGGACAGCACCAAGGGCCCTGACAGGTGCAGATGCCTCCTCCTCGGACCTCGAGGGCCAGGTCAGTGCTGACCCCTCTGGTTCTGAAGGCCAAGGTGGCCCAGGGTCCATGAACTGCACACCCAGGCCTGGCGTCCCTGGTGGCAGACCAGGAAGGTGGGGGACAGAGATGGCTGGTTATTTGCCCGAGGGCCCCAGCGGGGCAGGCTGGCCTCTCCCTGCAGGTGGAGCCCTGGCCAGGCCCGCCCGGGGCACGCTACCTGGATCCAGCGGTCATTGCGGTTCTCGGTCTGCGGGCACACGGTCAGCTTGCAGCCGGCCTTCCTGGCCAGGTCGGCCACCGCTTCCACGAAACCCGTGTTGTTCCTCACGCTGTGGACGAGCCAGGGACAGGGACTGAGAGCCAGGGCCGGCGGGCGGCTGGGAGCCTGGGGACCCGCCGCCCACACTCACCGGCACACGTACACCTCCAGGGGTGGCAGGGTGCTGGGCGTCATGATCCAGGGCGCCACGCGGAACACCACCGAGTCCGTGAAGATGGGGGCCTCCGAGAAGTCCTGCAGGGACCGCGGGGGGGGGGGGGACAGCACAGGTCTGCCGTCTGGCAGCCGGGAGGGGGGATCTCGTCTGTCCCCGGGGCCCTAACAAAGCCCGGCTTCTCCTGGCTGGAGAGGAGCCAGCAGCGCGGTGGAGAAGCCTGGGTCCCCGGAGCCCGGGTGTCACCCTGTGCCTCTCTCTGCCAAGCCCCACCTCATTGGAGTCATCCAGCAGGGTGACGTGGAATGACAGTAGCCCCGGGAAGCCAGCGTCAGGGAAGCTGAGACCCTCCACGAAGAAGCGCTCTTCGTCCCCGTGGAGCCGGGGCACCTCGTAGGACACCTTGTCCTGGCCCAGCACGCACCTGTAGGCCCCGCACGAGTCCTCGGGGCCTGGGAGGAGGCGGAGCGGCTGTGACCGCAGGTGGCCTGGGCAGGGGAGGGCCGCAGCCTCACCCCGGCTACACACAGGACAGCCCCTGCCCGCCTCTCCCTGGTGAAGGGTGGAGGGGTTGCAGGTGTGACCCCCGGGCCTGCAAGGTCCCCGCTGTTGGCACTCTTCCCGGGACCCGAGCCTGCCCAGCTGCCAGGGCGGCCGCCCGGGCGGGGCCACAGAGACTCACCGCAGACGTGGAAGACCCGGGCCCGCCTGGCGTCGGAGCTGGAGGTGTGCAGGACGAGCCTGTGGTCCTCAAAGAGCGCTGCGGGGCCCTGGGTGCGCAGGACCATGAGGGACATGTCTTCCAGGTCTGGGGGCCACACAGAGGGCAGTGACTCAGAGAGGTGCTGGGGTCCCCTGCACCTCCTGTCCTGGCCACCTCGTCCCCAGGACAGTGAGCGCCAGGATTCAGGTGTCCCAGCTGTGAAAACACTGGAAGCCACCACAAGAGCACCATGGAGCCGTGTGACAGAGTGAAATGTGGTGCTACTGTGAGTCCTGTTGGGCCCCCGTTTCCTCATCTGCCTAGAGATGTGACATGCAGAGCCGCCAGCCCTGTGCCTGGCCTGGAGAGGGCAGAGGCCACCCGGCAGCCACACAGGTGGGCTGTGACACTGGGCTGGCCCCTCCCCACTGGGCCTCCACGTTCCCATCTCCAATGGCCCCTAGAAGCATCTCATGTGGGAGCACTGGCCACCCCCACCCCAGGTTGTCCCTGCCTGGTCCCTCTGGTTGCTGTGGTCCAAGTGGACCTGGCAGAGCAGGCGCCCCTGAGTGAAGGTCAGAGGTCCAGGGTGGGGTCTGGATCAGGGGCTGGAGGGGGAAACCTTGGACCAAGAAGAGGGAGGCTGGGAGCCTCCTGGCCTCTGGGCCTCATCTCTGGGTTGGGATGGTGACACCTTCCCTCCTGATGGCCAGACAAGACACGTGAGAAGGGCAGGGCCTACGGTAGGTACTCAAACAATGCCGCATCCTTTGGTCCCCTGGAGGAAGGGGAAAGCAGGGTGGATCATTTCCAGAGGTTCTGCAGCAATGGGAGTGCCACTGGCTCTGGGGACACCAGAGAGACACGGCGCCAGCCTGAGGTGGGTTTTGAGCAACGCCACGGTGTGCCCAGGGTGGACACTCCGGCCCCCAGTTCTGCCACCAGAGCCCCACCTGGGGGTTGCCCAGAACCCGGGGCATCTGAGCCGTGACCTGGATGAGCAGGGGCCCAGGCTGCCCGGCCCCCACCTTGTAGGCAGCCCACGTGCTGGTCATAGTTGTCCTGGACATCGCTGCTGAGGTCGTCCTTGTCACAGTTCACCAGCAAGATGGCTCCATGCCCTCCTGGCCCCCAGACCCACTGCCGCTGTCGGTGAGAAAACAGAGCAGGCGACGGGCTTGACCCGGCCCATGCCGCCCTCTGGCCCCGTGAGCTGAGGCCCCTGCCGGTCCCTGCACCCGAAAGCTGCCGAGTCCTCCCCACCCACCAGCCTCCTGGGCCCTCCTCTGGACACCGGCTGCATTTAATGCACTACTATGGGGTCCAGAAGTCAGTCCCAGTTTCGAGTTCAGCAGGTCCCTGTCCACACAGACGGGGTCAGCTCCTTGTAGCCGGTGCCACGTCTGCTGGCTGCCTGTCCCTGTGGTCAGGTTCTGCTAGGACAGTCGCACGGGTTATGTGCTGACTGCGGCCACTTTTACCCCACCGAGGCAGGAAGACGCCCGGCCCAGGGCCTCAAATGTCCACCATCCGACCTTTATTTTTTGAAACGCTTGCCCACCCTTGACTTCGCCCACAAATCCAGAACTTTCCTCCAACAAACGGAGGCCCAGCCCAAGGCTGGGAGCCTCGTGCCTGGTGATTTCTGGTGAAGATTTCTCTCTTGGTGAATGAAGATCCCATCCATGCCTGGTCCCTGGGCCTCAGCAGCCACTGGGAAGCAGGGGGATACCTGTAATGGCCTCTCCCCGTGACCTGGGCTTACAGCAGCTTGACACTCCACCCCCCACCACCTGGTCCAGGTGGAGAAACCTACCTTGTCCACGAAGTTCCCGTCCTGCCCTCCCTCACGGTTCAGGTCACAGTCCAGAGCGATGTCTGCAGGGGAGGCAGTGGGTGAGTCCCCACGAGGTCCCCAGGAGCCCAGAACAGATCATGCTTCTGTGTTTATAGCCCAGTGTCAGGGCCCGTCTGGGGCTGGACAGGGGTGTGGCCTCTCCCAGCAGGCACAGCCAGAGGTGGAGGCTCTGCAGCCTCCCTCCCTGGGCTGGGTAAGAGCCCACGGCGAAGATGAGGGGCAGGGCCACAGCCACCCCCTCCAGGAAGCCGTCCTGTCTGCTCCCTCTCTGTATCCCCCAGCCCTCACAGTCTCGGGCACAGCCTGCACCGAGCCTGCATCACCAGGGGACACTCTTGGTTTGTGTGAAGCCATCTGTCTCACCTCCTTGGGTTGGGACAGCGAGCCTGAACTCTGGTCAGGCTGACCAGGATGCCCATCAGCTCTGCCACCTTCCAATTGTGGGGCCTCTCGGAGCCTCTGCTTCAGCTGCGACCCACACTCTCAGACCCACATCCCAACTTGACAGTTTTCCCTAGGAATTTGGGAGATCTTGCAGCGCCAGTGAAATGTTCCAGGGGCCTGAATCAATCTTTCTGCATCTGCGAAAATCTTCTTAGGCCAGGTGTGGTGGCTCACACCTGTAATCCCAGAGGCTCAGGAGGCTGAGGCAGGAGGATCGCAAGTTCAAAGCCAGCCTCAGCAACTTAGTGAGACCCTAAGCATCTCAGCAAGACCCTGTCTCTAAATAAAATATAAAAAAGGGCTGGGAGTATGGCTAAGAGGTTAAGTATCCCTTAATCCTGGTACCAAGAAAAGCAAAATCTTAGTTCTTAAGAGAGAAGGGGTGGGGATTTCAAATGATTTTTTGTTTTTTTGGGGTACCAGGGATTGAACTCGGGGGCACTCAACCACTGAGCCACATCCCCAGCCCTATTTTGTGTTTTATTTAGAGACAGACTGAATTGCTTAGTGCCTCACTGTTACTGAAGCTGGCTTTGAACTTGTGATCCTCCTATCTCAGCCTCCTGAGCCGCTGGGATTACAGGCGTGCACCACCACACCTGGCTCAAATGATTTGTTTTTACCATATGACAAGATACTCGGGCACCAGGCCACCAGGGAATGAACCTCATAAACATAACCTGGGGCAGAAGGGGCCTAACCCAAAGGAAAACGCGAGAGATGATTCTATCCACAGAGTTCAGGCTGCAAATCCAGTCTATGTGATCTGCTAGGAACACTCAGGTGTAAAAACCATAAAGAAACACAAGGAAATATTTATCACAAAACAGAGTTACTTTTAGAAGGAGGAAGTTGTGATCAGAGAGGGGTTGGTTGGGGGACTTCTGGGCGCTAGTTGTATTTTATTTCTTGACGTGGGAATGGCCACTCCAGTGTTTGCTTTGTAATTGTTCATTTAATGTGTGTGCACGTGTGTGTGTGTGTGTATATATATACATACATATAATAAGCTTTATGAACTTTCTGCATGTTTTCCAATGAGTTGGGGGGCAGGGTCTGGGGCACATGCCCATCCCCACTCCTAACTAAGGGAAGGCAAATTTAAGCAACCAGTGTGTCACACTGGCACAAAGAGAAGAGGCTGAGATTGCACCTGCTAGCCAGGAGGTCCCCATGCTGTTGCAGGCACCAAATGTGGCTCAGAGATTTTGGAAAGCTATCTGGCCACATCTATCAAAATTTAAAGATGCATCCCCTTGAGCCCAGCCACTCTGCTTCTGCAAATTCTTCTGACACATAAAACATGCTCAACTTTCCTGCTAATTGCTGCCATGTGCAATTTTGTAGGCTATGGTGTGAGGTAGGGCTCCAAGCTTATATATTCCCCATGCTGACCTCTGAACCCTGGGTCTGTCCCCAGGCTCTCTATTAGTTTATTAGTCTATGTACTTAACCTTGCACAAATTTCATATTGCCTCAAGTACTATAGCTTGGAAAATTCTTGATATCTGGTATTGTGAATTCTTCTACTTTTTCTCAAAATTGTCTTGGTAATTCTTCTTTTTTTTAAATATTTTTTTTTAGTTGTAGACGGGCACAATACCTTTGTTTTATTTATTTATTTTTTAATGTGGCGCTGAGGATTGAGCCCAGTGCCTCACCTGTGCTAGGCAAGCTCTCTACCACTGAGCCACAAGCCCAGCGCCTTGTCTTGGTAATTCTTGCTCTTTGTACTTCTTATGAATTTTAGGATCAGCTTTACACAATTCTATGAAAAGGCTATTTTGAGATTTTGATGGGAACTGCATTGAGTTCAGACCATCTGATGCTGTCCCAGAATTCTCAGGTCTGTGTTGCTTGTTTCACTTTTTTTTTCTCTTTATTACAGTTTGGTAACTTCCACTGACCTATCTTCAGGTTCACCAATTCTTTCTTCGGCTACATCCAGATTACTAAGAATTCATCAAAGGCATTTTTCATCTCCAGGACTGATTTGTGCATTTTCTTTGACTCATAATTTTCAGTTCCCTGTTGAAATCCCCCTCTGTTCCTACACAGGAATCCAAGTCACTTTCCACTCCCTGCCTGAGAGTTTCAGTATCTGAACCACTTGCACCGAGCTTATGTATCAATCATCTCTCTGGGAGGATGCTGCCTTGGGGAACAGGAAGCCCCGATTTGGAGGGAGGGAGGTCTACTTTTAAGTGTATATTCTTGTACTGTTTGAATTTTCTGTACTTTTTTAATTAAAAAAAATACATCCCTAACCACCTCCCTGCCCTTAGCCAAGACCCCTTGGCCTCGCCCGCAGCAGAGCCCCCCACTTACCAACGCAGGTGAGGTAGAGCACTGCGTAGGCCAGGGGCAGAGACTCCTGGCTGGAATGATAGGCGATCTGAACCTGGAGGGAGAGAGGGGCCGGTCAGGCTGTGAGGAGAGCATGGGGGCTCGGGAACCTCGGCCCCACCCAGCTCTTCCTTAGTCTGCTCCGAGTTACTCATTGTTCCGGGCCTGGGCTGGCCCGTTTGTGGGACGGAACTCTCTGGGGGAGTCTATGGAGACCCGGGTCCCAGTCCTACCAGCGACCCCCGTGTGGTCTTGGCAAGCCCCCGCTCCACACTGGGTCTCAGTTTCACCATTTGTAACGAGAGGAGTTTGGACCAAGCAGGTTTAAGAACAGGAAACCCTGGACGTAGCCAGGACTTGAGCCCAGCCCCTCTGGCCTCTGTGACCTTGGCCAAGGCCCTTCCCCTCTCAGAGCTGCCTCTGTTTTCTCATCTGTAAAGCCGGGACCATGTAGGTCCACCCTGGAGGATCGTAGTGTATCCTGAGGAAGTGCCCAAGAAACACCAGCTGTTGTCCTTGGCAGGCAGGTGGCCTCACGGGAGGGTCAAGTGCAGGGCTCTGGACAGCCTGGGCTCGGGTCCTGGATCCTTCAGGGGTGAACACCTTGGAGGGTTACTGGCCTCTCTTTTCCTAACAGTGGGATAGTAATCCCCGCCCCACAGCATGGACGGTGGGGACGCTCGCGGGGCTCCTCGTGCTGCCGGCTGGAGCGGCCCTGTCCCTGCTGAGCCAGGACCCCGAGGCTGGTGATGATGTGGCTGGAGGCGGAGGCACCCAAGTCCTCTCCCGCCTGCCTCTCCTCGGGCCTCCCCCAGACGTGGGCTCCGCGTTCTCAACTCAGCGGAGGGAGGAGATCTTGCCGAGGTCCCCGACCCGCTCAGTCCTGAGAGCTCCTAAATCCTGCCGTGACTGATCCCCATTGCCAGGTGGGGTCAGGAGAGGGGCAGGGGACCCTGGCCTTGCTCTGTCCTAGCAGCCATGGGGCCAAGGAGCTCAGGGTGGGGAGGCAGCCCCAGAGCCCCCCGTTCTGCAGGGCACCTCCACAGGCTGACCGGTGCTGCTCGGGGCACCTGCCCTGCCCCTCGCTGACTCTGCTGCTCACTAGCAGGGGACCACACCCCTTGGCCTCGGTGTCTCCATCTGCAACGTGGGTTCAGTGAGCCCTGGCCCATGCGCCCCACGGAGCTGCAGCACCGGTGGGAGCAGAGAGGGGACTGAGGCCACCTGCCACCTGCACTGGTCTAGTCCTCCTGCCCTTTAGCTGTGTGGCCCTGAAGAGTTGCTCTCAGTCCCTGTGAAAGGGGGACCCGCCCCTCATGTCACCAGCTGGTATGTGGGTGGATGGCATCCGCCGCCCCGAGCCTGACGTGGTCAGTCTCCATGGAGGGGCCCACGTCTCCACCCCCCCCCCCGAGTCCTGGTCCCCTTTAGCCCTCTGAGGGGTGCCAAGTTCAAAGGTCACCCATTTCTTCCATGTTTTAAATGCCCCCCGCCCCGTCCTGAAAATGGGTCAGGAAGAGAGTGTCTTTGGGGAAACTGAGGCACCTTAGGGAACTGTCACCTAGGCAGGGCATCTCCTTGGGCAGGAGTGTCCCTCCCTCCCAGCTTGCCCTTCTTCATTCGGAGCAGCCGAGATCCCCGAGCCAACCCGCGGGCCACAGTGGGGACTGTCACACTGTCGTTCTCGAGTTGAAGAGCTGGGACTCGAACCCCAGCCTCTGGCCCCAGGGCCAGGCACTCGCCCACACTGGGGAGAGGGGATGTGGGCCTGTGGGTGGGTGGCCGCTCTGCCCCTCCCCAGGGCAGGGCCCCACTCACATGACTGTCATTGCGGTCGTTGCTGGGGGAGTTCATGACCACGACGATCTCTAGGCCCTCATCGAAGTGCCACCGCCTGGTGTCAGCGCGCTCCCGGCTCCTCTCGAAGCTGGGACAGATGTAGACGTCCACCCCGGGGGTCCCGTACACCTCGAACATCTCTGTGCCCTCGGGGACCGACCTGGGAGAGCAGGGCCGAGGACATGCCGAGGGCAGCCCTTGTTCAGGTGCCCGCCTGCCGCCTCCAGGACCACCCTGGGCCGTGGGACCCTACAAGCAGCTCCCAGGCGTGGAGGCCCCGCCCACAAGACCCCGCCGGCTCTCAAGCTTGTGTCCACTCCCGCTCCCCTCGAGGGTGTCTCTGCCTCCAACAGAACTGCAAACTCCTCCCCAGTCAGGACCCAACTTCCTGCTCCAGGCCCACCTCTGCCCAGCGGGCTCCGTGGGGCTCTGCGTCTCTAGCTTAGGAAAGCATTCTCACCCCAGGTCCCCGACATGGCTCCTTAGCAGGTGATTAAGTGTCCTTGGGGTCTCCCTTAGGAAGAGATTAGTTTTTGCTGAGTGTGTGCTGTGTGTGTGTGGGTGTGTGTGTGAGAGCGAGCTTACATGCAAAGTGAGCAGAATCATGCCCATCTGATGAGGGAGGGAGGTCTCCTTCAGAGAGGTCTAGCAACAAGCTGAAGTCACACAGCATCACACGGCAAAGCCAAGCATGCACTTGCCTCTTTCTGACACCGTGCCCAGGCTGTCCCACAGCACTGCCATGTCCCCTGGGAAACTTGGCCAGATTGGATCAAACAACCAGGTGTTAATTATAGGTTTAAAATCTCCATGATGCCATTGGTCCCTGGAACGGTGTCTCCCCATTCCTGCTTGGGAACCCTGCCTGAAAACCAGCCTGTCCATCCCTTGATTATGGGGTTCCTGCTCTGCACCCGGGCACTGCGGGCTGAAGCAGGTGCATGTGCCACTCTCCCAATGGCCTCAGAGCCTTAGACCCCATGAGGGAGCTGAGGACTGGCATCGCCCAGGGCTGGTGGCTGCCGGCCTGCGTCTCGGCTCAGCGGTCACCACGTGGGGAGAGGCCCCTGTGGCTGAGGGGCTAGAAGGCCTCCTGGGTTTCAGTGGCCGACCCTGGAGGGGCCCTGCCTGCACACTGGCCCTATGGAGCGTCTTTGTGAGCTGTACTATGTAGGTCTCTCAGGAGCTCTAGGAGCTGAGAGCTGCCGCTGCCTCCCATTTTACCGATGGGGAAACTGAGGGTAAGAAATCTGCCCAAGGTCATGAGCCCGGAAGGACAGGCTGGGATCCAAACCCAGGCCACCTGGTTCCAGCAGCCACATCCTGCCCCACCAGGCTGGGTCCCAGGAATAGCAATAATCATGACACCCGGGCCCTGCCGGCACACTTGCTGAGGACGCCCAGCTAAGCCTCCCCTACATCCGCTCCTGATCCTCGCCACAGCCTCTGAAGGGGCTGTCACTCCAGTCACCCCTGGGGAAACCGAGTCTCAGGCTGGGCCAATGCGTCCTGGCGTTCACACAGCTGCCCCACCCAGGCGACAGCCTCAGAGGAAAGAGCCCTTCCAGCCTCCTCCACCAGGGTGGCTCTGACTTCTCACAGTGACTTTCTATAAAGAGAAGTAAACCAGGCCCATCCGTGCTCCATCGGGCAGGCCCCACCCCCGGGACGCAGGCCCCACCCCCGGGACGCAGGCCCCACCCCCGGGACGCAGGCCCCACCCCCGGGACGCAGGCCCCACCCCCGGGACGCAGGCCCCACCCCCGGGACGCAGGCCCCACCCCCGGGACGCAGGCCCCACCCCCGGGACGCAGGCCCCACCCCCGGGACGCAGGCCCCACCCCCAGGGCAGGGGTGACGCCCTGCTTCTCCTTCCATGTGAAGGGCTGCGGGATTCAGCAAATGCAAACACAGACTTGAATTTCAGATAAGCAACAAATAATTGTCTTAGTATAAGTGTGGCCTATGTAGGTTTGGAGACATGTTTATACTAAAAATTGTTCATTGTTTATCTGGAGTCCCAATTTCTGTCACTTCTGGGGCTGGTGGTACCGTCTGGCTGCTTTGCCCTGGGTGGGTGGGCCAGCCTCTGTCAGGGGACGTGGAGGAGCCGGGTAGAGAGTTTGGAGACACAGAGAGATGGGGACAAAAAGGCATGGAGTGAGGCACAGGGGACAACATTTGCCCAGCACACAAGAGGCCCTGGGTTCCTTCCCCAGTGCTGCCAAAAACAAAACAAAACAACAACAAAAAAATACCGTTGGAGATGGAGAGTCAGAGACAGAGTCAGGAAGACAGACGGAGACAGACCCAGGAAAATGTCAACATCCCGGGGACTCAGCGTTTTTATGGAACTCCTGACCCCAAGCTGTCCCTGGGGCCGGGGGCCCATGAGCTAGGGCTTAGTACCTTGACGGTCTGAAAAGCCCCCAATGCCCAGGTCCCACTCCCCGGGTCTGGGGTACTTCAGCCCAGCTCCCCAACACCTTCCTGGGCTGTCCCCCTGCCTGGGAGGCGCCCCAGGACAGTGGCCCAAGAGGGCCTACAACATCACGCGGGAGGCGAACAGGCTGCCTCTGAGGCTGGGGAAAGGAGGGGCCCAGAAGAGAGGAGGAGGCGCATCCCGACCAGGCTGGCTCCCAGGGGACCTCCAGGTGACTCCCACGGGACCCCCAGGTGACTCCCACTTGGCCAGGCTCAAGTGTGACAATTGTCAGGAAAGGCTCAGAACCACCCTCCCGGGCGGGGAAGTCACAATGAGAGTAAGCAGGGCGCAGGAAACAGGTGGACGGAAGGAGGGGCGAGGCTGGGCAGCCGGGAAAGGCTGGTAGAGGAGCCCGCTCGGAGGTACCGAGGTCTCCGTCCTGCAGCCTCAGGTCAGGGGCAGACAGACTCAGGCTGCGACGGGTTGGTCTCTGCTTCATCCCTATGTAACAGGGAGCCAGCGACGGTTCTTGGTCAGGCGAGGAAGCTGAGCCTGACCCTGGGGGAGGCAGTCTGGGTTTGGACCCCAGCCCTGGGGGACTCAGGCGGACAGCCTGGCTCAGTGCCTGTGTCTCTGGTGGGCTTGGGGCACTGGGGAGATGGAAGGAGCCCCAGGTGCAAAAAGCATCTTGGATGAGTGAAGGTCATGGCCTCATTTCACTGCCAGGGAATCTGAAGCCCAGAAGTGACCAGAAGGCACCTTCCAGAGGCCCAGCCCTGAGCTCACGCCCCGTCCTGGACGCTGTGCATTGGAACCGTCACGTGGTGGCTGCCAGGAGGGGACCCCACTTCAGGTACAGGAAGAGCTGGATTTCCCATCCTGGAGGTCAAGGGAAGCCTGCACAGCCTCCCTGGACACAGCTCTCGCTCAGGCCAGGCCTGAGCTGCCACGCGTGGCCGAGTCCTGCCGTAGACGGTGCTCCTGGCCCAGCCAAGGCCACACAGGCGAGGATCATCCAAAGCCCGCCCAGCCCTGAGGATGGTGAAGGCAGCAGGCAACCAGCAGCCCTGTTGTGTCACGGATGCTGAACCAGGGCTACAACATGCAAGGCCCCAACAAGCCGGCAGAGCTGGTCCCCCTAAAGGTGGCCGACCTCTGACCCACCTTAGGGAAAAGCAGATTGGTGGCGGCAGCAGCAGCAGGGCTGCAGGTGGCTCGAAGCCAGGCTGTCACTGGACACCCTTCTGATGCTTGCTGAGGGAGCGTGGGGCTCAGGGTGCGCTGCCCCAGATAGGCTGGACCTTGGTCCCCCAGGGCAGATACAGGTGGCTCAGCACAAGGCCACCCTCCTGGGAAGCGACCACCAGCTCTTCCTATCTCTCCCTTTCCCTGTGACAACCATGAGGTGACAGTGGGTGCAGGGAGCTCCCACAGCTGCATCGTGTGTGCACTATCATCCCCACTTTGCAGATGAGGAAACTGAGGCTCAGAGATGGCAGGTGATTTGCTCAAAGCCACACAGTGGATAAGTGACAGAGCCATAGAGTCAGCCAGCTCTATAGTCACTACAAACCCAAACCCGTCCTCTCCCTTCACGGGCTCAGGGCCTCAGCTTCTAGAACAAAACCAAACACTTCGGGAGCTGGGAAACCGAGGGGAAAAGTCCCTGTGGTTGAACAGAGAAAGTTGGACAAGATGTCGAGTAAGATCCCCCGCCTGCAGGATGGCAGATTCCAGTGGGCTCTGCATCTCTCCCCAGTCAGCAAGGGTCCCAGGTCCCCTCCCCAGGCCAGCCTCACAGCAGAACCAGGTCCAGGAAACCTCTGTCCTCCTGATCCCATGCCCTGCACCCCGCCCTGCTCTGCCCTGGGAAATGGTGGCCACACCAGGACTTCTCCCAAGGCCCGAGCAGTTGAGAAGGTGGAAGACGCACCTGCCCAGGGCCAGCTCCAGATCAGCGCTCTTGCCTCAAACGTCCAGCGTGGACAGAGCCTGTCAAGTCCAGGATGGGGCTCAGAGGCCCCCGAGAGCAGAGCGCAGAACCCCCTGCTCAATGCCAACCCTTCAGGTGCCCCGGGAAACGGAGGCCCAGGGAGCCGCAGGAAGTCTTGCAAGATGACACAGCCGAGCTGACAGAACTGGGACCCAAACTCAGGGCTTCTGGTCTGAGACAATCAAGGACCATGGTGGAGGGACAGAGGCGGGGACAGTGGGGTACACTGCGGGGCACAGGGGGCGTGGCGACAGGGTACGCTGTGTTCAGCAGGCCGGTCGTGAGACCCCGAGGAAGCTCGAGAAGCCGAATTTTTGCACCAGATGAGACTGTCACCAGAGAAAAGCCTAAATAAACCCTCGGCTTCGCCTGTTCTTGCCGACTGAGTCGCTAATACTGGAAGCCACACAGCTGGGCAACAGGTCGTTAGTTTCCAATGTCACACCTCTGACGCGTGGGTTACGAAGCTAACCGTTGCCTAGGTTACTCCTCGGGGACCTGAAGGCTATTTTTGCCAAAAATCAGAGTCTTCACTGGGGTCCGCAGCTGCCTGATGGCACCTCGAGGGGAGCTCTGTCTTCAAGCGACATCTGTCCCTTGGCTGCTTTCACTTTTGGGTCAGATTCCACTGGGCTCTGCGTGCACTGTGTCACCGCCCCCTGGGGCTGGTGTCTGTCCCACCCGTCCATGAGCTACTCCAGCAGCCACAGCAGCCTGAGCCCCTGAACCCTCAGCCCTGTCCTGGGACCTGGATGGAGCCAGAGGCCAGGATGTGGGCACAGGATGGTGGTGCCAGCCTCAAGGGTACAGGCTGACAGTGACCTTGGCCGTCTGATTCAAGAAGAATCCCTTCTGGAACCGTGTCCCTGACCAGGGACCAGACCCTAGCCCGCCTCAGCAAGCCAGTCAAAGCTCCCTCTCCCTTTGTTCAGGGCCAGCCTGGCCCTGGATCAGTGCTGCCCACTCCGCTGAAGCCCACATAAAGTCCCATGGTACCTTCCTGCTCACTAGATGTTGTTCCTCCTGTCACCAAGTCCAAGGTCCTTACTCCCCTCTCAGTTCCATTAGGCTGAGTGTCCTTCCCAGTGAGGGTGGTGGTTCTCCACCCTGGCCACACAATTATCCCTAATGAGTGCTGAAAAGAGCCTTCGGTGCTGGGCCCCTGGCGGTGAGGGAGCCAGGCTTTCCCATGTACAGGGGAACCCAGGGCCTCGCATGGAAGCAGGTGCCCCGCCATGGGCCCCACCACAGGCCCAGCAACTTTTTTTTTTTTTTTTCCTGGTAGCTAAGGCACTTTACCCTGAGCTACAACCACAATCCTTTACCATCATGATCCTCATTTCTTATTTTGAGACAGGATCCCACTGAGGTGCCCAGGCTGCCCTTGAACTTGCAGTCCCCCTGACTCAGGCTCTTGAGATCGGCATCACAGGTGCCCACCCCTGCATGCGGCCCAGCAGTTTATTTTTAAGGTCCCCGGGGTGATTCGAACACACAGCCAGGGTGGAGCAACTCTGCTGGAGAAGAGGAGGCTGCTGATGGGCGTGGTCCCCAGGAGACACCTGCTAATGGAGGAGGGATCCCCCCGGGGGAAAGGCGGCAGCCCACTTCCTGCTCAGGACCCACGAGATGTGGCTCAATGGGGGAATCCCTGCCTTCTGGCTTTTCTAAGTGCTGCTTCTCGGGGTCTTTCCAAGGTGAGCGAGATGTATACCCCCAGGTCAAGGTTGCCCTTCTTGTCAGCGTCTGGGCTGGCATCATGAAGGAGTTCAGGGACATCTGGTGGCCCCGGGACTGCTGTGTGTGCCGGGCCCTCTGCAGCCATGCAGGTTGGACCCGACAGCTTGGGGTCTCTGAGAACACCCGGGGCTCCAGGGCCCTCGGAGGAGGGTCCCCAAGCCCCCCAGGTCCCCCAGGTGAGTCTCTGCACCTCTGTGACTCAGTTTCCCTGTCACCAATATTCTGAGCCATTTGGTTGGGAGACGTGGCTTTTAGTTTCACCTCTGCCCCTAACTTACTCTGCAGTCCCTTCCTGCTCTGGCCTCAGTTTCTCCATCCAGAAAACGAAGGGTGCCTGGGTCCCCAGAGGCTCCATCAGACCAGCCTGAGGACCAACTGCTCTCCAAGGTGACCAGCTCCGAGGGCCCTTCAGCCCCCCCGCGAGCAGCCACAACCTGACAGACTCCAGGAAGCACTTCCTGTGCTCCAGGAGTGCCATTCCCACCTACCACCCCGTGGCTCTGGGCCCTGGGGCGACTCCACCGAGTCTCCTGGGATTTCGATGTTGCTGGTGAGACCCCTCCCCCTCCAGGACTGGAGTCTGAGGACCCCGTCTCACCCCGAAGCTCCAGCCTTGAGAAAGTGCCAGGAGAAGAGTGGCCAGCTGGCTTCGGCCCTTGAGAGCTGGGCGGAAGCCCAGGCTGTGCCTCGCAGGGTAGGACGGGTTGGGCCACTGTCCCTCTGAGCTGCCTCCCTGCATCTGTGAAAGGGAGACTGGATGTCTCCTTCCAGTTGCCCTGAGGGGTGAGCCAGCCGCCCAGTGAGGGCGCAGGCTGCGTTTTACCCCCTCCCTTTCCAGGTCCCAGGACTCACTGCTCAGGAGCCAGGCCTGAGCCGGCTGCAACTCCTGGGGAGGCGGAGGACAGGGTGAATGGGGAACAGCGAGGCCCAGTGCCCGTCCTTCAAGGCTCCTCTTCCAGGAAGCCCTCCCCGACTGCCCAGCCTCTTTTCTCCATTCCTCCTTCCCCCATGCCGCTCAGTGCTGTTCCAGAGCCACCTGGTGCCGCACCCAGGCTCAGGACAGAGCCCTGAAACCATGACAATGTAGTGATAGTGCGACAGTCACCTCAGTCCAGTGTCCCCCAGAGGTTGGGCACTAACCACTCCCCACTCAGCCTTCCTGCCGGCTCTATGTAGTAAAGGCCAAACCGCTGGGGCCCCTCCTGGCCTTGCCACTCACTGGCTGCGTGACCCGTTCCCTCATCATAAGAAGGGGGTGATGATCATGCCACCCGTGGATGGCCCTGAGAGGGTAGAACACGGAGCCTGCGCCATGACTGGGCCTGGGGCTCGCTCCCCCCTCAGGGCAACTGGAAGAGCTGTTAAGCCTCCCTTCAGGGGCGGCCTGAGAACTTGCTGGAGTGTGTGAAGCGCTGGGCCTCCGTCTCCACGCTGATAATGGAACGCAGAGGCTCTGCGGGGACAAAGGACCTTTCCAAGACCAGACAGCTGGGATGTCTCGGACCAGGGCTGAGTCACCACACCTCGTGCCCTTTCCCCCAAGAGTGCCCAGGCCGAGCCCCCAGGCCTGCCACACCCTCAGAGCTACCCCGTGGCTCCCCTTCCAAGACAGGAGTGCGAAGCCGGTCAGCCTCCCAGAGCCCCCAGGGCCAGCGGAAGCCAGTGGCTGAGCCTGCAGGGTCCCCAGCCCCTGGCATGCACCAGCCCCCCAGGAAACACTGATGGACGTGTGAGCGAGCCAACCAGAAGCTCCACCGGCCCCGGGTGGGCGGGGCACTGCCATTTAAGGATCGCAGTTTGGAGACCTGGAGTCTCTGCCCACCCCCACCCCGAGGCTGTCCCCCACACACGGCTTTCTGTGACTCCTCAGCAGGGCCCATCTCGCTCAGGTTGCCCCAAGACCAGTGGCCTCTGCCTCCTCCAGGTTTCCTGGCACAGGTCAAATTGAAGACACCTGTGCCCGACGGGCACACGGCAGCTGGGGCAGTGAGTCACCCCCGTGGGCACGCAGCCCTGGGGCAGACAGTGGCGCCGGCAGCAGGGATCTCGCCCCCCCTCACCCTCCTCCTGGCCCCAGGAGCCACTGATTCCTCTTCCCACCCTCACGCCCCCGCCCCTCAACCAGGATTTAGCTCCTGGCGGCCAGCTGCCCACCCCATGACCGGCTTCTCACCCTCGCCATCCAACACTTTGGGACCATCTTGGCTTCCAACTAAATTCACTTGGATCTTTAAATTCTTAAGTCTGGGACACTGGTTCTCAAAGAGTGGGTGATTTTAACCAGGCATGGTGGTCACACCTGTATTTGAGGTCAGCCTGGACACCTTAGTGAGACCCTGTCTCAAAATAAAAACATAAAAAGGTAAAGCACCCCGGGTTCAATCCCCAGTACGGAAAAAAAGAAAAGAAACAACAGGTCATTTCACGCCCTAGGACCATTTGGTAATATCTGGAGACATTCTGGTTGTCACAAGTAAGGTGGGGTGTCTCTGGCCTCCAGAGGGAGGCCAAGGATACTGCTCAATATCATACAAGGCACAGGACCCCCCATGAGGGCGAGGTGGACAGAAACCTGGCCCAAAGGGAGGCTGGGAGGCAGAAACGGTCACAGGGATCCACACCCTGCCCACCACAGGCATGCTGACTGCCTGTCCCCAGCTCAGCCTCAGAAAAGAGACTCCTCAAAAGCCTAAGAAGCTGGCTCCTGGGTGCTCCCTAGAGCCCAGCTCCTAAACCCCTACCCGGACCCTCCTTTCCTTCCTGGGAGAGAGAAACCACAAGTCATGAGGTGCTAGACTGGCATGCAGTTGGGGCCTAATGCATGGGCGTTGAATGGCTGGAGGAAACCAGAACTGAAATCCCTCAAGTGTCAGGACAGCTGAGCAAGCCTGTCACAGGCTCCAAACCCTGGCTTTGCCACTTGTTACTGCGTGGCTTGAGCAAATGTTTCACCTTCTCTGGGCCTTTGCTTGTCAGCCAAGATGATGCTCACAATGAGCCTAGACCACAGGCTCATCGTCAGAGTGGAACTGCTCAAGAGTTAAACTCAGGGCCTGCCGGCAGCCTCCAAGTCCCCAGACCCACTCAGCCACCACCAGTCTCTTCTACTGAGCCTCAGCCTCCTGCAATTGGAGTCCCCTGCTGGAACCTGAGCAAGCTTCCCTGATTGGCTGCTGTTCCAAGGCCAAGTCTGAGGAGTGGACAGCCAAGCCAGGCCAGGCGGAAGCCTAGAGGAAGTTCTTCACAGCCCTGGAGAGGAAGACCCGTGGGGTCAGAGCCAAGGACGCACAAACCCCTGGCCGTCAGGTCTTACCCATAAATGTCTATGACGGTCTCCACACCGGCCACGCACACGGCACTGGTGGGATGCTCCAGGGACACGCGCACAATCCTCTGCAGTGACATGCTGGCCTTGGACTGGGCTTAGGCCACCAAACCCAGCTCTGCCCTAGAAGCTCTTTTGGGATGTGGTTTAAATGTCCCTGGCCCCGCCCTCCCAGCCCAGGGTGCATGCTCATTGGTTCTGGTCCTGGAAGCCCAGCCTCTTTCCAGAGGCAAGCGCTCTCGATTGGCTGGAAGGAACCCAGTATTTGCATATGAACCTGTTGCTTCCACCTGGGAGTTAATTCCTGGCTCAGAGGGGAGCAAGTCCCCACAAGTACCCGCCAGGGCCTTGGGTTGTGGCGGGCAGGGGAGGAAGACGGGCAGAAATGCGTGGTCTCCCTCTTGGCCCTGGCTCACCCCCGCACCCCTTTCTCTGCATTTTCAGAAATAAGGTTTAGGGGGTAGCTGCTCTACCCTGCTGGGGAAGCTGGTGGAAGTGCCGGCTCCAGGTCCCCTGCAGCCCCAGGCAGGAGGTCAGGCTGCAGCGCCATGGGGACCTTTTACAAGCCTCCCAAAGCATTTTGATGGTCTTGAGAAGGAAGCGACGGCGTCTTTCATAGGAGCTTGGGTTTTCAGGCAGGAATATTTCGGCCCTGCCTCGGCCGCTTCCGGGCTGGATGACCTTGGACAAGCCTCACTTTTTCCATCTGAGAAATGGTTGTCGTGAGGCTGAAATGGGCCAATGCTGATAGAGCTCTCTGGGGACCCAGGCGCTATCTTATTACTGTTGTTAATATTAGATGCCGAAACCCCTGAAAGGGACAAGTGACGAGAATGAAAATCCTCTCCCACCAACGGGAGCTCAGAATGTCAGAGCAGGAAGCCCAGTTGTCGGGTGGGGAAGCCGAGGCCAGAGGGACACTCGGGCTCCTGGAACAGCAGGAGCAAGGGCCCTGGGAAGAGGGATCTTGATCCAGATCCAGATCTAGGCTCCTGTCAAGTGGCCTGGGGTCTCCTCCTCTCTTGGGGCCTCAGTTTCCTCATCTGCAGAAAATGCAGCTAATCACCATCCTGGCAGAGATAATGGCGGGGACCCGCCCTGCCTGGCGGAGGCTCTGAAGGTGCTGAATAGAGGTTTCTGTGCACCTCCCTGGTGCTGCTGGCCGACGGAGGCAGGGTGGGGACAAGGACCGCTGCCCAGAGTCCTCACTGGGACGTTTGCATCAGTCCAGGGATCTCAGCTGGGCCCTCAGGCTGTTGCCTCTATATCCCAGTATCTGGAAGGGTGTTCTTACCAGGAGAGCCACGGGCCACGGGGCCCAGTGACAACTCACTTTATTTATCTGTAAAATGACTTGGTGGCCAACTCAGCTCTGAAAGAAGAACAAAGAGTTTGGAAAGACGCCCCAGACTGTCTCCCTCACCTGCCTCTGAGCACAGTCAGGGAACAGCTAGAGAACCTGGTGGCCTCCCTCAGGGTGCTGGCCCACTGTGCTTGGACACAGGAACTGCTCAGAGCCCCATGTCTCCCTCTGGAAGCAGGTCCACTCCTTCATCTCTCCCCAGCTTCCAAAAACACATCTGTGGTTCGTTCAGACTTAAGTGGCCATGACTGATGGGCCCCAAGCTAAAATAAAATTAGTGAGTGAGCAAGCACCCAAGGGTGTATCTGAGGCAGCAGCAGGTGCGGAAGTTGAGAGGGGTGATATTTTCAGGCCCCTGACATGAAACTGCTGAGGCTGGACATTGTGGTGCCCTGTGCCCAGGTGCCAGCCCTGTGGGGAATCTCCCCCTCTGCTGACAGGGTCCAGCCTGCCCAGCTGTCTTCAGCATCCCTGACAGATGGAGGAGGTGGCCCAGGCAAGGAGAGAGGAAGAGGTGGGACCCACCCTTGGGAACCACCCTCCTCCATCAGCCATCTCAGCAGGGCAGGTGCCCCTGGTGACGGGCATGTGCCCAGCGTCCTGCTGAACCAGCTGCCTGCCTGGTGCTCACTCACCTGACACAGGTGCTGTCCCTGCGGCCAGCAGAGGCTGAGCCAGGAGCCAGCGGCAGGGTGGCCTCCGGGACGCAGGCTCCCCACCCACACAACCCATCCTCCCCTAGCCCAGAATTCAGGCCAAGGAAGCAGCCGGGTAACGAAATGCACGTTGACATTTTTATTGATCCGAGAGATGACTGGCCACCCGAGCGTTCTTAGACCAGACACCAGGACCCCCAAGCCCTGGCAGTGACTCCAGAGCCCCACACTCAGCGTGGCTCCGGAGGCTCACCTCCCTGGGCTCCTCCCTCCTCCCTCCTTCCAGGACTCTTTCCCAGGGACTCCTGACCCGGCCTCACACCCTCAGCCCTGAAGAGCTGCCCCTTCCTTCCTGGCTCAGCCTCAGCTGGTCACCATCACAGAAGAGCGTGCTCGGGTAGGAGCGGGAGTTTGCAGATGGGGCTCCACGGAACTTTCTGGAAGGGGAGGATCCGGGTTCCCCCCCACCCCAGCCACGGTGCCTTTGTTCCCAAAGAGCTCCAGGCCACAAGAGCCATGTGGCAGAAGTCCAGGCCCACAGTCCCCCGTCCTACGGCCAGTGGGGGCAGGAGAGGCTACCGGCTCCCTCCCACCGCGCCTGCAGCCCAGCCGGCCCAGCCTGCCCGCACACGCCTGTGACCTCACCAGGGCTATTAGCCTTACATGGCGTCTTGGTCCTTCCTCCTGCCACAGGGGCTTACTCATTGGCAAAACCCAAGGCACATGCAGGGTCCCTGGTCACTGAGGGAGAGCCGGTGAGCCTTCCCCTCCCACTGCCCGCAGAGCGAAGGGGAATAATTAAGTCTATTAAAGGAAATTAAGCCCCACCCTCGGAGATAACCTCATGGTCCCCCACCCCCTGCCACATCTGGAACACCCAACTGCCTTCAGATTCAGAGTCCAAAATCCAAAGCCCAGGAGCCCCATGCCCCGGGCCCGAGATGGCCGCCCAGCCTCCTCTGCCACTCTGGCCTCAACCCTCCTGCCCAGGCCTTCTTCACTGGCCTCCCCAGGCCTCACTTTGCCTTTCAGCACTTTGCAGCCGGAAGCAGCCTGCTCTCCTAATTAAAGGCTCTCGGCACAGTAACGAGCACCCTTCTGAGGACGGAGTTAGGCATTAAAGAGTTTCTGTGGCTTGCTTTTGTTATTATTGTTGTTTGTTTGTTTAACAGGCCCTGGCCACTGGGTTTTCCGGTCCCTGTCTGCCTACGTACACCTGCAGGGCGCTGGGGATCACAGCCTGGGTCCCCTTTGGAAAGAAGACACTTTGGACCTCCCTTCCTGGTCTTGCATGAGCCAGAGGAGGCTCACAACCAGGGTCCTGGGGGCAGCGCCTGGGACACTGGCCCCCACACCTCATGTGGGCACAAAACCACTCTGGTGCCCCAGGAAGGCGTCTGAGTAGAGGGGAGCACTCAGAGTGGCCGCCCGCCGAGGCCATCGCAGCTCTTCTCCAGCATGCTGAGGCTGCCCGCCTTCTCCAGAACCTCTGGGGGCCGTGGCAGGGGGCTGGGGGGGAGGAGGCCAGTCCCCGGGCTAGTGGGTCTCTCCAAGGCCAGGAAGGGTGGTGTCCGCCCCTGCAGCCCGTGCCGCGGTGGCCAGCATGCTGGCAGGGCTGGGGGGCGGCGCAGAGGCTCCTCAGCGGACGCAGCGCTGCCTGGTCCTTATCCTCACCCTGGTGGCGTCCCCCCAGGAAGGCCGAGAGGGCCGTGGGGCGGGCTCAGGGTACCATGTGCCACCACTTGAAGGAGAAGGGCTGCCGGCGCACGTTGGTGCCGCAGTGGACCTCGCCGAGCAGCCTGTGGTAGGACAGGAAGTCGTCCACGAAGACGCAGTGCAGCCCCAGCGGCTCCAGCAGGGCGCGCACCTCCTCCTCCAGGCAGCAGCGGCCGTTGATGAGGGGCCCGTAGGGCTTGGGGATGCCCAGGTACTGGCCCAGGACCACCATGTTCACCTGCAGGAGAGAGGGCAAGAGCGAGGCTGGGCGGCTGTGGAGGCTCCACGCGGGCCTCTGAGCTCTGGCTGCTGCCACCCACGCCCAGGGCTGCTGCTCCTGGACAGCATTCCCGGGCGCCAGGGCTGGGGACTGCCCGAGGACCTCTGAGGAGGCCAAGAAGAAACGGACGGCGGTTGGAGGGGAGCGCCCACAGTGCCCAGGGCCGTCGGCAGCATACATGGTAAACCATCGGTCACCCCTTCCTTCAAAACTGTCCTCCGTCTTTAAGAAACTGTCACATTAGTGTCCCTTGTTCTTGTTAGAACAAGAGATTTTGCTGTCATCTGCCAGAAACAAACACAAAGCCACACGCCCGCGGGGTCACAGCCCTCATCGTGGGTGTGCTTGTGCCGTCGACAGCGGGCCCTTCGGTCCTTGGCAGCCTCGCGCGTTGTTACATTCACTGAGCGTCTTCTCTGTGCCCGATGTATCGCCAGTACATCTCACGGCCTCCC
This sequence comes from Spermophilus citellus, assembly GCF_964194105.1. NCBI lineage: Eukaryota > Metazoa > Chordata > Mammalia > Rodentia > Sciuridae > Spermophilus > Spermophilus citellus. Next base: position 127,709,038 of record NC_138191.1, read on the forward strand.
TCTGAGGCTCAGAGAGGTTAGGAAACACAATCCAGGCCACACAGCCAGAGAACAGGGAGACTAAACCTTGAACCTGAACTCGTACCAGAACTCATGTTCTTTACACCTTGCCAGAGTGGGGTCTCCTGTGCGGCTAAGGAATTGGGGGAAGGGGCTGGGAGCCCTTGGGGACACCGAGTTGATCTGCAGTGGCACCTCTGCTTCCCTTGGCTGTAGACCTGGCCTGGGGTCCTAATGTGGGGAAGGGAAGCCTCCCTGGTGCTAGATCATGGCCGCTCCTTAGGGGACATCTCAGCCCTGCACGGATGGCAAAGGCCGCATGGGGCTGCCCCTGGTGTCCAGGGGATCCTGGACTCGCCCCTGAGTGTTGGGTGGGCTGCCCTGGACCCTGGGCCCTCACACTCCATGCCCTCCCCCCAGGTCTGCCCTACAGGGCCACATGCATGGGGTCAGTCCCGTGGCCTTGGTCCTGAACTGCCTCAGTGACCACTGATGGGCCAGGACATGATGAGGTGGGGTGAGACAGGCGGGGGACAGAGGGCAGCTCGGGCTCCCAGCTTCAACCAAGCAGAGCCCGAGGGTTCCTCAGAGCTTCACGGAGGAGAAGGGGGAGCTACTCCCCGCTGGGGCTGTGTCAGGGAACAGTAAGTCACATTCATATTCTGTCCTCGGTCCCCATGAGCCACATTTCAGTGTCCCCTGGTCACCTATGGATCAGTGGCTACTGTCTTGTACCATGTACCCAGAGCATTGTGATCAGCATAGAAGGTTCCAGAAGACAGCAGTGCCTTCAAGCACTGGGCCTGAAGGAGGGGGGATTTGGGGTTGTTGCGACCCAGGGGGTGCTGACTAGCATCAAGTGGGCAGAGGCCAGGATGCCCCTGAACCCGCCCTGTGCCCGGGGTGCACCACAACAAAGCCTGCAGCAGCCCAGTCAGCCACCGAGCTGGAGGGAGAGACCTGGCCCCCGAGGTCTTGGCCTCAGAGTGAGGTCAGGAGCCCCCTGGGGCCTCCCCACCTGCCTCCCATCTGCACCCGGCCCCAGGATTCACTTCCATCCCTTGTCCCATGAGGGGGTCTCGAGCTGACCCTGCCGTGTGAGAGGAGGGTCTACCTCCACCCCGGGGCCCACGTCCTCTCCCAGGTAATGGGCACTCTGGCCAGGCCTGCCCGACAGCATCGCTCAGCTCCTGCCTGGTGACACACAGGTGAGGTCACACCTGCTTATCTGCTCGTCAGCTGCCCAGTGAGTGAGTGCCAGGGAGAGGCCATCGCCTGCCCCTCCTGCCAGCTCGGGAGCCCACGGGGAGCCACCAGCAGGGGTCCAGGGTGGAGGGAGGCTGGAGACAGACCCCGGAGCATCCCCTGGGGGAAATAGATGATCCAGGGTGGGGGCTGTCCTGGCCTCTGCCCACAGGTGCCAACAGCACCCCCACGTCCACCTGTGACCCTGGGACACGCAACCAGCTCTTGAGGGACCCCACACTGCAGCCTGCGGGCCCTGCCCATGGCGCCTGTCCTCCACCCCAGCGCCCTGCAGGCCGGGGGACCCTCACCATGTCGGGGAAGAAGGCCTCGGCGCGGGTGCCCTGCAGGGAGAAGAGCTGGGGGATGTCCACGATGTCCGCCTCGGCCAGGCCCAGCTCCCGCTTCAGCACCTCGCGGTTCCAGTCGATGCACCTCTGGGGGTACAGGCCGCCAGGACACGAGGGTCACTGCCCAGGGCCACCCAGCGCCACAGCCGCACGCAGCTCCGTGGGGCCCCGCGGACATTGGTGCCCAGTGACCGGGACCCCAGGGTGCACAAGGCCTGCCTGAGGTCATGGAGCTGGGGTCTGGACCTGGACCACGTCCTCATCACATTAGCACCGTCTCCTGCCTGTGCTCAGCCTCAGCAGGTGAGGGAAGAGCGAGGCCACCTCCGGGGAGGGCCAGCAGCCCCCACCCCCACCCCCGTGCCGAGCACAGCCCTGCGCCAGCCCCTGCCAGGCCCTGTGCCCTGCGCGATGGGCACTACCCAGGGCAAGCCCTGCCCGGCCTGAGCCCTGGCCCTGCTTTCTGCACAGGTCCTCGGACTCTCACCCACAGGACCCCACGGCTCCCCCATATCTCAGGCCCCAGACTCCTCGCCTCGGAGCCCCATCTGCTGCCAGGAAGTAGGTCACTTCCCGGAGCGGGCACGACTGTGTCCCCAGAGCTCCCGGGGGCCCAGCCCTGTCTCCTCCTCCCGCCTGAGGGCTCTCCCCGCCCCCACCCCGTCCCAGCAGCCCCAGGACACGCAGAGGCCCAGCCCCCACCCCCGGGCAGCTCTCCTGGGGGAGGTGGCCGTCACCTGTACGTAGAGGCTGTCACTCCTGAGGCGTTTGTCGGCCAGCATGTCATTGATGCTCCTCTTGGCCTGGTCTTTTAACCCTGTGAGGCAATGACAGGCCTCAGGAGCTCCTGGGCCCACAGGCCAGGGTGCCCCCACCCAGCACCAGGGCCAGCAGCAGGTGCAGGAGGCCGGGAACCCCGGGGGCCAGCGGGGGTGGCAGGAGGACCCTTGGAAGGCCCTCGGGTCGCGGGGCCTGTAATTACAGCCGGCTGCCCTCACGGACCGCCCACCACGCTCTGGGGGAGCCGTTAAGGTGATATTAATATTAATTTAATATCAATATGTAAACCACCCAGGGAGGGGGTAATTACCACCCCCAAGGAAGAGAAGAGGAAACTGAGGCACTGAGGGGCTCAGAGCTCACCCCTGGCTGATCCCACAGCTGGCCAACGGCCCCAGGGCTGGTGACAAAAGGGCAGTGTCCCCAAGAGGTGACAGGAGCCACAGCACACTCACCCTCAAACTGGGCCGCCTCCCCATGGCCCTGGTCTCTCTTGTCTTGGAACAGTCTGAGGCAGGCGCTGGGGCTGGCCAGGAGCAGCCGGAAGCCCTGGGGCAGAGGGCAGGGGCTCAGGTGCAGGGGACCCTGGCCCAGACCGGCCCAGCTTGGGGGCCAGGCCGTGCATGGGGCTCCCCGCTCGTCTCCGTCCCTCCCACTGCCGCCAAGGCTGCCTGCAAGGCCACAGCTCCCCGGCCGGCTCCCCACCCCCGGCCTGCACCTGCTGCTCTGGGGCCCAGTCCAGGCGGCTCCCCCAGGGACAGAGCTGGATCAGCACGCTCCTCCTGCACCCAGGCCTCTCCCTGGGCTGGAACCACTGTCCCTGGGAGCCTGCCCTCCCCCCTCTGCAAGGCGGAGGAGCTCAGAGGTTAAGGTGGTCACCAGGGCCCACATCTGGATTGGAACCCCACTCTGCCGCCTGCAGACTGAGTGAGCTGGGGTAAGTCCGGCCCCTCGGAGCCCCAGTTCCCTTACCTGTAAAATGGGGGCAATAGTAAGAGCACCTGCCTCCTGGGCTTGCTGGAGGGCCACATGCATTAAAGTGTGTGGCGTATTTGGCACATAGTAGGGGCTCAGTAAGCTCCACCAACTAGGATCAGTGCACTCCTGGCTCTTGGCTGAGGGATTTGGCTCTGAACTCACACTCGGTGTGAGAACGAGTGCGGGCAGTGAGCAGGTGAGTGCCCGAGGCTCTCGCCTCCTCCAGGAAGCCGCCCCTGATTAACACCGCCTGACGGAGGGTGCCCTGGCCAGGAGCTCACTCTGGACACAGGGCTGAGCTGGTTCCAGGTGGCTTTGCCCTGGGGCATCCCTGGGGTCAGGCAGGAGCAGAGGGGTCTCGGGGGAAGGGGTGGGACACACCTTTTGGTCGGAGGTGGGCACGAAGCTCAGGAACTCGTCCACGTGGCCCACGGAGAGCCAGTCTGAGTAGAGCTGCACGGGCGCCTGCACCTGCTGGGCCCACAGGAAGTCGCGCACCACCTTGGCCATGCGCCGCCCGAGGGACCTGCCAGGGAGGGACAGTGGGCAGTCACCCAACGAAATGTCATCCAGGGTGCCTGTCCCCCCATACCTTCCTCGAGACCAGGAATGTGTCCCTTGGCTCAAAGGAGTCACCGCAGAGAGCTCCATCTAGTAAAGGAATGGAGACCCTATCCACAGCCCAGACTCAGAGAGGTTGACCTCCTACTCAGGGGACACACAGCTTTTGCTCAAAACATGACCAGATCTGATAAGCCCCTCCCTCAGCCCCAGGTTCCCAACGTGCAGGCCTGGGTGGCCGGGGCTTTGATTCCGCAGGGGTGGTGCGGGGGGCCGGGGTCTGATGCCCACCACGCCTCACAGTCTTGGAGGATGTAGCTCAGGAATGTGGGTTTTTGATGACCATCTGACTCCTGGGTGCTCCAGAGCTTGAGAACCACAGGGGACGGTGGAGCCAGGCAGCACCCCCTGCTGTGGGAGATGATACTGTGCATGGAGGGACCCTGGTGTCCCCACTTCACAAACCAGGCAGCAAAGTTAGGGACGCCTGTTACCCCCGGGACAGCGCGTCATCCTGGCCACACACACACACACACACGTCCCATCTATTTGGATACTTTTTCCAATTTGCTTTCTACGTCCTGCCCTTGCTCGTCTAGCTGAAGGTCACATCGTGGACAAGCTCCCAGGCCTGCACCCAACGGTGGCTCGACCCCAGACAAAGGACAGAAGCCAGCCCTGCGCCCTCCACTGGCCAGCTGAAGCCCTGTGACCCGTCCTCCTCAGTCCAGCCGCAGGGACTCCTGCTGACCCAGCCCTGGGAGGCATCAGACTTTGCCTCTGAGTCACCGTCAAAGCCGCCACCAGGGGGCGGAATTGCTTAAAGAATGCTCTGAGCGCAGGGCAGCGGGGTGGAGAGCCCGGGGGCTGCAGGACTCCACCGGCTCCACTTTACAGATGAAGAAACCGAGGCTCGGGAACACAGAGTTCTGTAGGTTTGCTCACAAACCCTCGTCACGGTCCTATGCTACTTCTCCGTTAGGTGGGCTCCTGGCCTGCCTCTTCCTGCCAAGAATGAACTTGGGCAGGCTCGCTGCCGAGGCCCAAAGCCAGGACAGGGACAGGGCACCGGCCCCAGCTGCTAACCTTTGGTTTGGGAGCCAAGAGGAGCTGGTTCTGACTGGACTGTGAACATGCTGTGGGACCCTAGACAAGATCAGCCTCGGGGTCCCATTTGCCCACCAAGGGTCTTGTTCTTGACCTTTAACCGCTGATGGGGTGGGGCACCGCCACACTGGACGCCCAGCCGGCACCCCTCCTTGTGCCTGGGAGCTCCAGGGTCCTGGCTCTGCTGGCTGGCGAGGGAGGCTGGCGAGGGAGGCTGGTGAGGGAGGCTGGTGAGGGAGGCTGGTGAGGGAGGCTGGCCGGCTGGGCAGGGAGGGTGTATGTGGGCGGCAGTGTGACAGAGACATGTAGGGACACAGGCCAGAGAGGGGGACACAGTCCTGGACTCCTCCGGAGAGCCTCCCCTTCCTGATCCTGTGTTCGCTGAGCCCTTCAGCCCTGAGACGGGGTCCCCAGGCTGCTGAGGAAGGGACAGCATCGTGAGGCCTCTGAGCCCAGGGCTGTGGCTGACGACTCTCCCTGAGTGGGGCCTGCCTGAGCCCTGCCTGGGGCGGACCCGTCCATCCCTGCCCTGCCGTCCACCGCTACCTCCACCGCTACCTCCACCGCTGCCTCCCGCGGCTCCCGAGACCTAACTCTGGCCTCCAGGTCCCGGTGGGAGGTCCCTCTACACCTCTCCCCCCCATGGCGCCCTCTGCTCAGCTCGGCTCCGGCTCCAGGACTCATCCACGCGGCCGCTGCCCCAGACTTCCCTCTCTGGTCCCACGGGGTGTGGTCAGCCTCAGTCGCCTACAGACCCTCGAGGGCTGCTTCCTTGCTCAGCCTCTGCCCTGAGCATGGGAATTGGTAGATTCTTGCACAAAGGGGGTCACTGGACTTCCTGGTCTGTAAAATGGGGACAGTGACGTCCCAGCAGATGGGGCTGTGTGAGGGTGGGGGGGGTGACCTGGGCAGACCTTATGTGAGTATGTGGCCAGGGACTTCCAACCCCAGGCCATCGCTGGGGGATGGGGGGACAGCCAGGGACACCTCACACTCACGAGGTGCTCAGGGGAGGGTCTGTCCCCAGGGACGCTGACCAGGTAGCTGGAAGGGGTCACTGGGCTCTGAGGCGTGGAGGAGGAACACAGTGTTGGTTTGAAGTGTGTCTGTCCCTAGTGCCCTCAGCCCAGCCTGGCATTAGCCATCGTTTTTAAGTGGATTAAGTGAGCACCTCCACGGGCCAGGCACCACGGCAAGCCCCGGGCAGGGAACAGATCCCACCGCGAGGCTGGCGAGTGGCAAGGCCAGGACTCGCACCCAAGTCCCTCGGATCCCAGCGAGACCATCTGGAGGCCACAGCAAGACCATCTGGAGGCTTCTCAGCCACAGGAGTGGGCAGGGTCCAGCGGGCACGGACAGTGTGAGTCACGGCAGGCTGAGCACCTGGCCCCTGCCACCCTCAGGCCCCGCCCCCAGCCTGACTCAGGGCCAGAAACCCTCCCACGCCTGGTCCAGGGCCCTGGGGTGAGGCTGTGTGGCCTTCCCTGATCTGCCTGCCTCCTCTGGGCCTGTCAGTGGCCAGCCAGGGCTCGGGGTCAAGGTGGACCTCACCCAGGCTCCATGCCATCCCCACAGATGGGACAGGGGCCCCTGGGGCTGGTGGCGGGCACAGTCTCTGGGCAGAAGCAGAGAACCCCAGGCACCCCTCTTGGCTCCCTGCAGGTGGGGTGCAGGCCCATGTGGCCTGACGTCACAGATGTGGTCACCTGTCGAGCTCTAAGCCCTGCTGACCTTGTTCCTGCCCCATCCCAGCTCTCCAGGGTGGGGCCTGCCCTGTCACTTGTCCCTGGTATCCTGGCCCACCACTCACCTGCAGTCACCTGCCCTGGGCACGGGTGACCTTGGGCCCTTCGGTGGCCTAGGACGGCAGCTGTAATGGCTTCCGGAGGGGGAAGTCAACGGGTCCCTTCCCCTGCCTCAGAGCCCTGCCCCGGCTCATCCACTGATCCCAGAGAAGCTGGAAATCCGTCTTGTTTCGAGGTGCACTTTACGGGGGACACTAGGGGGCCCACGACTCAGGCGGCCCAGCTACCGCGGCCCGCGCTGCTTCCCCCTGAGTTTCCGTGGAGACACCAGGCCTCGGAGCCGGGCCCAGGAGGGACGTCAAGTCCACCTCTCAGACTGAGGCACGGGGTTGGCGATTGGGGGCTTGGTTGGCGAGGTGCCCTGTCCCCAGGCCCACCCCCCCCCCACCGCTGGCCTCTCACTTGGGGAAGCAGTCGCCAACGAGGATCCGGCCCAGGGGGTACTCCCGGCCGCCCACGGCGACGGGAGGGCTGACGTCCAGGTTGCCGAAGGAATCCAGGCCCGAGGGGCCGGCGTACAGGATCTCCCGGGTCACATATCCAAAGTCAGGACCCTAGGGCAGGACAAGCAAGACCCCGCCCAGCCAGGAGGGACCCGTTAGGACCGGAGGGCAGCGGGGAAGGAGGCCGGCCCTTCTCCCTGGACCTTCTCACCACAGAAAAGATTCCCCCCACCCTGACAAGCCCTGCTCCACAGCACTGCGCAACCAAAGCCGGTCACCAAGGGCCACCGAAGTCACCAGGTGTCTGAGAACGGAGCAGCACGTGTCCAAAGAGTCACAGATCAAAGGGCAGGAGGGTCCCGGAGACGAAGGAAGAAGATATCAGAACCGGCAGGGCGCCGGGGAGGGTGCCGCCCGGGGACCCGCGCTCCGCACGTGACACCAGGAAGAGGAAAGGCTGAAAGCCCTCAATGTCCCCGTCACGCGGGGAGGAGAACAGCCAACAAGCCCCAAGGAAAGTCGAGGTCACCAGAGAGGAGAGGGGAGGACAGGAGGCCCCGCATCTGCAGGACCCGGGCGGCCCCACCCTCACGCCCACACGCTGTCCCTGAAAGGGCTCCTCGTCACTGGCCCCGGGCGGGGGCGAGTGTCCCTACTCTGTGCACCCATGGACTCTCTCCTGACGGCTCCCACCCAGGCCAGCACTGTCCCAGCAGCAGGCAGAGACAGGGGACCCCCTCAAAAGGCCGTGGAGCCCGGGGACAGACGGAGTGCAGGGGCCGCAGAGGCAGGAGGCCACCCCTGACTCACCGCACGGCCTTGGGCAAGGTCCCTAACCTCCCTGAGCCCCAGTTCCCTCATCTATAAAGACGGACAACATAACAGGACTTATTAATGGCCCGAGTGCATTAACTGAGTTGGCCCAGGGCACGCTAGGAAACAGTGCCTGGAACTCAATACACGATGGCAGGTGCTGCTGCTGCCTGCTGTGCACAAAAGGTAGCCTAGTGCCTGGCGTGCGATAGGGGTTCAGAAGACCTCTGAAGGCAGACCCCAGCTCTTCAGAGCAAAGACCTCGAGGATTCACCAAGGGTGCTTGCTCTCCAAAAACCAGGTTGGTCTCCCCAGGGCCACTCACTCTGTCGATTCACCCACCAACTAAGCTCCTTACCCAGAAGGACTTTGGTGTTCTACTCCTCCCAGGTCCCAGGATGGGGACGGGGACAGCCGGGCTGGTTCCCTGTTCCAAGCCTCCCGGGGACCCCAGGTTGCTGACAGTCCCCCTCTGCCCCCCTCTCCCCAGCCTCCGTCCCCAGGGCCACACGAGACCTGAGCAGGGTCTCCCCTGGGAGGTGCCCCCGAGGGTCCCCGCTCAGCCACCCACCAGGATCTTCTTGGGGAAGTCCCGCAGGCCCCTGTTCCGGGGAGAGTCCAAGACCACGGGGAAGGACTTGTGAGGGGCCTCGACGTAGCCAAACTCCATCTCGTCCTGGGAGGGGGGAAGGCGCGGTGAGTCCTGGGTCAGGGGAGCCCAGGCAGACCTGGGGCGGGACGGGCAGCCGGTCCTCCACGGGGCGAGGGCCCAGGACCCAGCAGCAGGAGGGGGCGGGGGCAGGCGCTGGCCGTGCACACAGGCCGTACCCCCCGGGTCCCGGTGCCCAGGGGGACGGAGGCCCTTCCTGCAGGCGACCCCTGCCCACCTGGATCCAGCGGTCGTTCCGATTGTCCACCCGCGGGCAGATGACCAGCCTGCAGTTGGCTTTGGAGGCCAGGTGGGCCATGTCGTCCAGAAACTTCTTATTTGAGCCGTGAGCGTCCATCACACTGCAAGGGTCAGGGAGAGGGGGCGTCACAGTGACCGTGACCACGGCCTGGAGCCCTCAAGTCCCTGCGGGGGAGCTTCGGATTTGACCCCTGCCCCGAGGGGGCCGGGGCCCTGGCAGAGGTGGGTGTTGTCCCGGGTCATGTCAGGAGACTCAGTGTGAGGGCAGGGCGGGGCCGTGGAGCCCAGCGGCAGGCACCTGAACCAGCACAGGTGGTGGGGGGCCCGTGACAGTGGCCACGGCAGTGTCACAGGTCAGGGTAGAAGTGGGAGGCACTGGCCCCCACCCTGCTCACACAGAGGCCTGGCCCAGGGGTCAGAGGGAGGCCCCCAGGAACACCTGTGCGCACCTGGGCCAGGTGGGCAGAGCAATCCTGCTTGGCCACGCCCTCCCCGGCCCTGGGTCTGCGTCCAGCTCAGTGTATCCTCTCCCCTGCTCCAACCCCAGGGCCCAGGGCTGGCAAGCCCACCCTTCACCAAGGGCCGGCCCAGACTCAGAGCTGGCAGAAGGACCCGGGCCCCTGGGGGGTCCCTGGAGGCTGGGACTGAATGTCCTGGGTGGGCCCGGGAGTCCCCCCCGTCAGAGGGGCCAGGGCTCCTGTGGCCTCCAGCAGGACCTGGACCCGCTGCCCACACTAAGCCCAAAACAGGACGAGGTGGGCAGGGAGGCTGGGGTCCCTACAGCCGACAGCCCGAGGCCACCTGGCCGTCCTGTGCCCAGCTGTCCTGTGGCTGACCTCCAGGACCCCTCCAGGTGGCGGGCAGCTGAGGTGGGGGGCCCACCTGCACACGTAGAGCTCCAGAGGGGGCTGGGTGTTGGGGGTCATGATCCAGGGGGCCACGCGGAAGGTCACGGTGTCTGTGAAGAGGGGCGCCTCCGGCAGGGTCTGGGGGAGAGGAGGACTCAGCAGCCCCGCAGGGAGCCTGGACCCCGAGACGCCACGGCCCCCGCCCACCCCCCACGCCGTCCGCACCCCTGTGTCCATCAGGCTGACGCTGAGGGAGACCAGGCCCGGGAACTCGGCGTCGGGGAAGGCGAGGCCCTCCACGTAGAACGGGACCTGCGGCTGCCCCGGCTGCCACTCCACCTCGTAGGACCCGCGCTGCGGCCCCAGCACCTGCTGGTAGTCGGAGAGCGACTCCCCACCTAGAGGAGATCAGAGTCAGGGCCGGGGACCGCGGGGGCGCGGGACCGCGGCGTCCCAGGTCTCTCTGAGCTCTTCCGAGCCAGCTGTGCGTCCTCGGCTCGGGCCTCGCCCTCTCTGAGCCTCGGTTCCTCCTCCGGCTTCAAACCAGACAAGGAGAGGAAAGCGCCTGGCACAGAAGGTGACCACAACCCCAGTGTCCACCCCTGGGTGGATCTGAGCAAAACGGGCTGCAGCCAGAAGACAGGACGTCGTCCACCCGTGAGGCCGCACCGCAGGCTCCTGCAGGACCCAGGAGGAAGCCAGGCACCAGGCCCTTCCCGACCGGTCAGTCCCCGTGGACAGAGCAGACCGGCGGCCGCCCAGGGCTCCGGAGGGTCAGGGGACGCGAGGGGGAGGAGGTGGTCTTATTTGGGAGGTGAAGCCACCTGGTGGCCGCACAGCGGGGGTTGCTGGAGGTGTGCCCTGGGTGGCCCTGCTCACAGCAGGGCTTTGCCCTGTCCTGGTCTGGGCTCAGGGCTCCTGACCCTGCCTCCCCTCCACCTCCTCAGTCACCAGGGTCCTTTGGGGCCCCAGGTTCCCGGTCAGGGAGAAGAGGAGGGCGAGGGGCAGCGGTTATAAAGCAGGGGTGGGGCTGGGGTAGCGGGAGGGGTGCATTTTTGGCAAGGGTCCTGCCTCTGAGCCTCACTTCAGCCCCTAGGGAATGGGGACAGGGCCCAGCTGGCTGGCCCCCACCCCTGCCCTGCCCACATGGACAGAGCCCAGCGGCAGCCAGGTTCTGTCCGGTGGGGACAGGCGGGACTTGGCCCAGAAGGCCAGGGCTGGGGTCCCTGCTCCCCACCGCTGGCCCATGAGGGTGGACAGTGCATCTGGGCCTCAGTCTCCCTCTCTGTGAAGTGGGCTGCCCACGCCTCCTCCTCGGGCACCGTGCTGCGCTGGTCCCCTCACGGTGGCAGAAGAGGGGACCCCGCCACCACTCACCCTGCGCGCAGAAGACCCGCAGCCGTCTGGAATCCGGCCAGGGCGCCTTCAGGACCAGCCTGTGGCTGCGGAAGACCTCGTCGGGGCCGTCGCAGCTGAGCACCATGGGGGACATGTCCTGCAGGTCTGGGGAGAGTGGCCCTTGAGGAGTGGCCCTTCCCACCCCCCAAGTCCCCTCCCACCCCTGCCAACTCCTGTCACTCACCCTCCAGGGACATCAGCCGGCTGTTCTGAAGGTCAGGCCCCATGGAGTTGTCACTGTCCTTGTCACAGTTAACCAGCAGGATGGCCCCGGAGCCCTCAGGGCCCCAGCGCCAGGTTTTCTGAGGAAAAACAGGAAGGTCAGTGGGAAGCAGGAGGCTCCAGACAGGACTCCCATGTGGCCTGGGCTGGATGGAGAGCTCGGAGAATTTGTCCCCTGGGTTTGCTCAAAGATTTAAGGAAGGACCTTAGACTTGGGACTAGCGTACTTGGTGAGGCCTCACTTTGTGCAGTGAACAACCTGCGCAACCATACACGGTGACTTTGCCCAGCCACGACATTGGAGGAGCAAGGCTGACGTTGCCAAGCCCAGAAATCGTCCTCAGAGCTGGCTGAGCTTCATCCCCACCTGGGGGCCAGGTTGCCCACCTTGAACTTGACTTCACACGGCCACTGCCAGCCTGTACAGCACTCCTTGGCACAGTTGTCCACCTCTCATGGTAGATACCACCATGCACATGATTTGCATTATACTCCCACCTACCACCTAGACCAAGCACCCTTGTGCAGTGAGCAACCTGCACAGCCTCCCATGACGGCCCTGCACTACCTCGTCCACAAAGCCCTGTGTTCCTGGCTGCCTCTCTGGGCTGATGTTCTTTCCACCCCTTCCAGGACAGCTTCCAGCTACTTCCTGTGGTGTGATGCTCGGAGCCCACCCCATTGTCCTCTTCACCCTCCCTGGTCCAACTGGGCTGGTTACCACAGCCCCCCTACCAGGAGGAGGTCATTCAGTCACTCATCAATGTTTCACGGAGCACCCACCCTGCGTGGGGCCCAGATGCAGCTCCCGAATTAGAAAAGGCAGCAAGGGAGAGCCGTGTCCAGCAGTCACACGGGAAGACGCTGACGTGCTCTCATGCCCATGAGCCATCCCTGGGGGGCTCCCTCGCTGCCCGAGGCCACGGGCCCCGGGAATCCATCTCCCTGTAGAAGGAGGGCCCCGTCCACCCGAGACCGCCCCAGGTCTGCCGGCCAGCCCCGGGTCCTGGGGTAGCCGGGCGGGCCTCACCTTGTCACGGCCGCTTCTCCTGACCTTGCCGACGCGGTCAGTGTCGACGTCCAGGGAAACATCTGGGAAGGGTGGACAGTGCTTCCATCTTCACACTCGTGAGGCCCAGATTGGCAAGCCCCCTCCCCAGGTCAGGAAGGAGCAGCAAGCCCAGCCCTGGGGACTGTCCCCTACTCTTGGGAGGCCCTGTGGTTCTGGTCCAGGGTGACACTCAAGTCTTGGCTCTCGAGTCACCTGCTAGTCTGTGTGTGTTGAGTGGATCCTGTGGGTGGCCTTGGGCTCACAGGCCACATGCCGGTGGCCCCTAGCCCTGGCAGCTGGGGACTCAGAGTGGGCTGCCCTGGCTCTGGGTGAAGGGGCCGTGTGGCCTCAGGGCCTAGCTGGGGACCCTGGCGACCCCTTGGGGCCTGTGTGGGCTCCAGGTGAAGGAGGCCTCCCGTGGCTCGGGCCCTTGGTTCTGGACGGAAGTTTCTAGACCCCGTGGCCCTGAGTTTGGCTGGGTGTCCACCCCGGGGGCTCCAGAGTAGGCGGAAGGGTCAGTCCTTCCTCTGAGGTGGAGGAAGCCGGCCGAGGGCCCCTCAGGACCCTGGCACAGCCAGCCGTCGGCGGACGGCAGGGTGGCACTTACCCACGCAGGTGAGGAGCAGCACGCTGCGGCCCAGGGCCTCGCCCCCCTCCTCCCCGAAGTAGGCCACCTTCACCTGTGGAGCAGAGCCCGCCCTCAGCCACCTGCAGAGCCACCTGCAGAGCCACCTGCAGAGGCCGCGGCGCAGACAGGGGACAGCCCTGCCCAGCAGCAGGGCCGGCACAGGAAGCCCAGGGCCATGGGGTCCGAGGGTCCTGGGCTCTGGCTTGAGCGCAGAGCCGCCTTCTCAGCTGGGCTGGGAAGCCGGGGGATGGAGGGGCAGGAGATGGACAAGGGAAGGGCCACGTGGCCTCTCGAAGCCACCTCAGTACAGGGGACCACAATCACGGCCCAAGGCCAGGGGCCTTCCTGAGCTGCAGACCCGTGAGCCAGGGAGGCCATCCAGGCCCTGACAGAGCAGGGACCGGAGCCACAGGTTCCCAGCCCTGTCCCTGTCAGCCCTGGGCCTGGCTTCTGCCTGCGGGGGAGGGGCTGTGGCCCCCAGGGCAGGCGCCTGGATAGGCGGTCAGTGGGGGCTCAGGCAGTTCTGCTGCGCAGGGAGGTGGGCTGCAGGGTCTGTGTGCGGAGGTGACAGGGGTCCCGAGTGGAGGTGACAGGCAGGCGGGGGCTCCCGGGGGACCCACGGTGCCCAGCTGTGCGGCTGGTGGGGGTTCCAGGTTTGGTGGCCGTGGAGTTGCATCAGGGACACGTGGCGTGATGGTGGATGGCGCTGTGGGCAGCTCTTCCCCCGGGGGGGTGGGGCGAGGTGGGCTCAGCCCCTCACTCCAAGGACATGGCCCTTACCTTGAGGTCATTTAAGTCCTTACTGGCTTTGTCTGCAGAAACGATGACCTCCACGCTGCTGTCCAGGGGCCAGGGCGCCTTGCCCGCAGGCTCTGTCACCCGAGTGGAATCGTAGGCCACAAAGATATCCAACTGGGAGCTCCCAGAGACGTGGAAGTTCTTGGCGCCCTTGGGCACATCACTGCAGAGGAGGGAGAGAGGATGAGGCCCAGGGACCCAGGAGGGTGGACACGGGGGGGGGGGGTCGTGGCTGCCAGGGAGCCCAAACGTCACCCCTCATAGCTGGTCTAGGGACCACTCCCACCCAGCCCTCAAGGCCCACTTTGCCCTGGCCACCCGGCCTTCCTGCTGGTCCCTAAAGACGCCGGGCTGGGCTGCCTCAGGACCTTTGCACTGGACGTTTTCTCGAGGTGCAATGTTCTTCCCCAGATACCCACCAGGCTCCTTCTCTCAAACTTCAGGGCCCTGCGAGGACGTCACCACTCCATTTAATGCTGCACCTTCCCCACCCTCTTCCCCACTGCCCCGTCCCCTCACCCTGCTGGGATCCCTGGTCCTGCCTGGCTAGGGTCCATCTCCACGGCTAGCTCAGCTCTGCGCTCCCTGCTGCATCCTGGGAACGCATGCCTGGCACTATAGTAGGTACTCAATCAACCTCTTAACACATGAGTGGACGCTCACTTTCCCAGACCCCGTAGGGGGATCTGGGGCTCATCTGCACCCGGATGGGGATATGGCACTTGATCCACCCAGGACCCGGTGCCACTTCTCTCCAGCCACCTATACCCCCGAGCCCTGGGGCACCAGAGTACCGCCATTCACCTCAGCACAGCGGGTTGGGAGCGGCCTTCCTGGCCCTCAGCTTTGGGGAGGGGAGTGCCCCGTACTCAGGCCACAGGACACGGAGAGTCGAGCCAGCGGGGCCTCTGGGGGGACAGCTTGTCCTTCCTCATCCCCACACAAGAGAGCTGGGCTCCTCTGTGCCAGGCTCCAGGAGGCCCTGGGCCCCAGGGGGCCACCAGGAGGGAAGGTCACTCCCTCATGTCCATGGCAGAGCCGAAGCCTCAAGGCCACCCCCAAAGCCCGGTCCCCGTAGGGACGTCCACTCGACCACCAAGATGCCTCTGGAGGGTCCTTTTACCGACGCCTCCACCCTTCCCGGACCCCAAGAACCCTCACAAAATCACATCCTCCCCCAGCCCTGCCACGGTCACTCTGTCCCCAGCTGCCCCCGTGGTCCATGGTGACAAGAGTCACAGGTCCTACATCACAAGTCCCGCCGTGGTGGCTCACAGGGCCGCTTCCCGGCAGAGACGGAGTGAGGGGGGCCCCGAGGCCCAGGCCCCCGGCAGGATCGGCTCCCCAGGCCGAGGTGGGTCCCCATCGCTGCCGGACGCCCATCGGTGGCCCCGCCCTTCACGTGTGTCCACCCGTCCCCACAGAGACTCCAAGTCTCAGGTCTCGTGCTCATCCACGCGCAACCACATCTTTCAGTCTCACGACAGGGTCACCTTGGACAGTCCCCTGGGCCTTCACCTGACAGCCCAGCCACCTTGTCCCCACGGCCGCTCCTCCCACCCCCTCGGCCCCGGGCCCCGGTGGGCAGGGCGCTTCCTACCTCCCTGTCCCCTCCCAGATGGCTTCTTTCCTTCGTCCGTAGCCCCCTGTGTGAATTGAAACCTTAGGTGCCACCACCTACCCCACAGTCACTCTGCCTGGTCCCTTGAGGGGGCGGCTCCTGCCCGGCCCCAGCCTGCCCTCTCCTGGCTTCTTTCAATGGCCACGTGGACAGCACTCCCCAGCCTGGCTGCCCAGTCCTGTGACCTCTGCTGTCCCCCTCCGACCTCGCTGCCCCATGGGTGAACCCCACACTCTGTCGTCACCCAGAACAGCAGGCGCTGCCAGTGTCCTGTTGTGACTGCCACCTGCTGCACCAACCCCTCCCCCCAGGGCTCCACGCACTGGGACCGCGGCTGAGCCTCCCAATTCTCCCCGTCCCTCCCTGCCCGGTCCCTCTTCCCTTCACTGCCTCTGTCCCTCGCCCGTGGTGGTCACTCCCTGTTCTGGTCCCAAGGCCCTGGCCCCTCGCTCCTCTGCCACTCGAGCTGCAGTGGACCAGCACCCGCCGGCACCGTGCCCGTTCCCACGTGGCCCCCAGACTCCGACCCTTAACCTCCAGGGACATGTGACCGCTGGCCATCCTGCCACCTTTCTGGAGACGCTTTCTGCTGAGTCCTAGGAACACGGGCCACCCCTCCCTCCCTCCCGAAGCCCTGCCACCTCGTCACCCAGCGCACCTGCCTCCGAGCTCACGTCCCCACTGCCCTCCTGAACAAGGGACAAATGGCCTGGCATCCTGCCCAAGACCTGGCCTCCGCGGGTGAGGGCCCCAAGGTCACGGTCCCTTCTCCCTCTCCCACATCCTGCACAGCCACGGCTGCCAACGTCCCCATCCTAAAACCCGACCTCCCCCCCCCCCCCCCGCACTGGCCCGTCCTTTCTTGGGAAAATTCAGGAGCTGGGTGCCCCGGCAGCCCCCACTGCCTCCAAAACTACCCACTCGCCTCCCTGACCCCCCCACCAGGACTGCTGTGCCACCAAGTCCAGGGTCCCTGGTCGTCTTCTGCTTGCTGACCTTGGTCCCAATGACCATGTGTTCTTGAAACACATCCCCACCATCCAGCTGCAGGACGCAGCTCTGCTTGCTCTCCCGTGACCCTGCCTGGCCTCGGCGTCCCCGGCTGCCCTGTCCCACTGCCCCTCCCTGCTGACCCCTGCAGCGGCACTGGCTGGGGAGGACTTCTTACGCATACACACGCATTTACACAGATTTGCTGAGATGAAATGTGCACAGGTGCACAGGTCTGAAGGCCACACGCATGTCACTCTTTCTCGTCAAATGTGCGAGGCTCCACGAAGCTTCCTGTCACCGCACACAAGCTGCGTTGGCTGTTTAGACCACGATTTGACAAACGTGCTGCTCCCCAACCTGCTGGTCCCAGTAAATTCGCTGTCGCTGAATCTGAAGTGCAACCTGATCGCGGGCTGATATTTTTGTTTCGAAGGTGTCTGGCGAGTGTCGCTCATTCACCAACGAGAGTCACTTCCTTGCTGAATCAGACGGCATTGGGAACAGCTGCTGGGGTTTTCTGTCCCCCCCAGCATGATGGTTGGACATACTCCTAAGTTTCAGCTGCGTCGTTAGCCTCTGTCCCTTCCTTACATTTAGACGATGTCACGAAGCTGGTGTTCCATGGTGTGAATAATCGGTGAGGCCCCGCTCCACGTCCTCTGCTCCATACCCTTCACCTTGGAGTTTCCAAGAGACACAATCGCGCTCAACTGTGCCCGTCACCCACGGCTCCGGGTGGAGAGCAAGTAATCGTTAGGGGCTGGGAATTTTCAGAGCTCATCGCCTTTGTCCTCAGATGCAAACGGTCCCCTACTTCCTAAGGAGGGCTCAGCGTGTAAGTTCTGACTTTTCCATGATGCAGACGCACACCCACCCGGTGGTGGCTCTGGGTAGAGTATTCAGCAAACCCCACGCGATGCTCAGCCTTTGTGGTAAAACAGGCTGCGGGCGGCGGCAGAGCTCTGAGCTGCGGGAGGCCCGGCTGGGCCGCGCTGTCTAGGAGGCTGGGCCATCCTGGCTTTGCTGGAGCAGGATATTTTTAAGTTTTGATGGTTTTTTTTTTTTCAACTTTTGATGGGTTTACTGGGGTGTGGCCCTTTGACTCAGAACCTTTCGCCCAGCCCGTGTCCCTGCAAGCCTCCTTCCCTCCCCGGCTCCCGTCTCCTCCTGGAGGTTGCCGAAGCTGCAGTCTTCTCTGATGGAACATTCTGCTCACAGCTCCCTGCAGGACGTCCAGCGCCTCACTCCCTCTCAGAAAGGTCCTCCCCTCCACCTTTTGCGAGCTCCCTGCCCCGGACACCCCTGCTCACCTCCCCCCAGAAAGCTGCGAACTCTGTGGTTGGTCTCTTTGAGACACGACTGTCCCCTCAGCATCTGGCTCAGTGCCTGGCCCGGGCAGGCGCCCAGGTGATGGCATGGCGAACAAGTAGGTGTCAGGCCCACCTGGGAGCCGCGAGGGCTGCCTTGGGGTCGGAACGCACCGGCCCCAGAGCCCTGTGCCACACGTCCCCAGAGCAAAAGTGGGCAGGCAGGAGCCTAGGCCAGCTTGGGGACACCTGCTCCACCCAGGGACTCTGCCACCCCACAGCCCTTCCCAGAACACAGCTCCTGGGAGCAATTCCGGCTTTGGGCAAAATTGACTTCTATGAATAACAGCCTCGGCCACAGGAAGTCTTATGTGGAGTCTTGGTGGGAAATTAATAATAATAATAATAATATTATACATGTGCCCTGGGAGGGAGGGGCTGTGCCCTGGAGGTCCAGACCTGCCCCCTCCCTCCCCGGACCGCGCACTAGCTCCTGCGGCAGCTGGACTCTCTGGGGCTGGCCCCCGCTCTCCTGCAGGTGCCAGGTGAACAGGGTGCGGCCTGGGGAGAAGCCTTCGCCCTTCGGCAGGAGGCACTGACGGGCAGCGGGTGACCGTGGCTTCCCCAAGGGCCTCTGGGAGGGGCCTGTTCAAGACCCGCCCCACCTGCTCGCCGTCGCCCCGCCCCGAGGTGTCCAAGAGGTCCAGGTCACTGCAGGTGGGAGAGGATGGTGGGTGTCCCCGGGAGGGGGTGGAGGGCCTGGGGCTCCTCGCTGGTGACCAGGGGTGGTTACCGCAGGTGTCGCTGTGCAGCCTTGGAGTCTCATGGCCTCGGGCCCCCTCAGGTCCCCGCCCTGGCTTCAGAGACAGGGCTCACAGGTTCCCAGGGGTGTGGGCGTGGCCATGGATTGAGTGACAGGCAGGTGGGGCTGGGGATGCGCCGCACCGTGAGATCTCCCCCCCCCCCCGCCCCTGCTGTTGGGGGTCCCTCCTGCCATCACCCCACCCCCACTGCTTCCCTGTGCGGGCGTCTCCTGGTGCAGCCCCCAGATCAAGTCCTGATGAGGTGACGCTGTGGATCTGAAAGTGCCCCTTTCAGGAAAGGGACCTCGAGCATGACCATCCGCTACCCTTCCCCGTGGCTGCCCAGACGGGGTCCCCAGGGGGCGGGGCCATCTTTTGCTTCTCCAAGACGCACTTGAGATGCCACCTCTTCCCCAGAGCATGCCGTGGGCTCTGGAGTGTGGCCTCAGGTCTGGCCCCTGAAATGCTGGGATCCTCGGTTTCTCTCCTCTGTGACATTGACTTGATGCAAAGGGCCACTCCTAGGGCAGCCGGGGGGCGCAGCCGCGCCGGAGACATGCATCTGCTGCGTCACCCTATTGGTCTGGCGCTGTCGGCCACTGTGACTCTTCTGGGAGCCCCTGCCGCCCCGCCCACTCCAGCCACAACTCCTGTCCTCTCCCCTTCCACAGCCTCGGAGCAGATCATCCTGGTGACCCTTAGCAGGCCATCTCTGCCACCCAGGGCAGTGTTGACTCACCCTGCAATGTCCCCGTGCCCAGAGCAGGGCCTGTCACACCAGGTTCATGGAGAGGTGGCTACAGGGAGAATGGAGTCAGTTCTTAAGAACCTCAAAAAAGGAGGCGCGAGGGTGGGGCGGGGAACAGAAGCTGGGTGTAGAGCAGAAGCTGAGCATAATCCCCGGCCCTGCCAACTTGCTTGGGCAAGGCGTGTGCCTGCTCACAGGTCACGGCATGGGTGGGTGCTTCCCTGTACTGTCGGGGTGGGAAGGAGCCTGAATTTTCAAGCACCCGCTCTGTACATTTGGCTTTCCATACCCACAGTCTCATCCAGGCCTCCCAACAGTCCTCCTGGGGCGGTACTGTCTCCATCTAACCAATGAAGACATTTTCTCAGAGAGGTTAAGGAACTTTCCTCTGGCCACACAGCTGGCTAAGAGAGCAGGGAGCGGCAGGTCTGTCTCCTGTTGTGGGCTGTCCTGGCCCATATTAAAATGAGCCTGTGTGCCCGGAACATGCCCGGGTCAAGCTAGAGGGAGGAGATAGGCCCGGAGGATGGAGGAAGGAAGCAGGAAAGGTTGAATCTGCGAAGCACAGGTTCCTCGACGTGGAGACCTATGGCAGGATGGGGCCCCAGAGCTAGGTCCCCACCCACAGACCTGACCCTTGCAGGGACAAAGGTCAGTGCAGGCTAGGAGGATGACCCTGGTGACCTTCTGGGCCCTGCCTGTCCTGGGATGAGAAGACAGCAGGTGGGCATACAAGTGAAGTCCAAAGGACCTGGGAGGTCATCCCCGCCAGTCCCCTGCCCAGGGCAGGACTCGGTGCTTGGACATCTCCCATGACCGCCGCTCACCCCCTCGCCCCTCGGCCTTGGCAGTGAGGTCATCAGAAAGCGCTTCCTCTTCCCGGCGGCAGCCTTCCTTCCAGAAGCTCTGGCCTCTGGGGCTCTGGAGGTCACTCCTGATCTGGTCACCCAGGGAGTTGACCATCCCGTCGCCAGGGGAGGAAACCACAGGCCGGAGAAGCCCCCAGGCCAACCCTGAAGCCTGGACATCACCAGCCCTGGGGCAGTAGCTTGGGGAGATTGAGGGGCCATGTGTCCCCAGAGGTGACCCGAGCGCCAGGCTGGGAAGTGGCAGGAGGGGCAAGGGGCAGACTCCAATGGCAGCTGCAGACCGGGCCACAAGGCCGGTGGCTCTCCAGCCCACAGAGCCCACAACTGCCAGTCCCCAGAGCTGGTCAGGCCCCACAGACTCAGGTCCCCAAAGTCAGCACCTCGGGGCACATGGAGCGCCATCGGGGCGTGGGGACTGTCCCCACACACTCTCCTGAGCACCTTCCACGCATCGGGCATCACACAGGGCACCAGGGACACGTTGTGACCACTGGCCCAGCCCCCTAGGGTGGTCCCTCACCGTCCAGAGGGTCCTTCCCCTACGCTCCACCCCCAGGGTGCCACCAGCTGAGCGGGTGTGGCCATTCCGCCCCGGTGTGCAGAGGCAGAGGTGCAGACTGCGGTCCCAGAGGGTGACTGATGGTGGCAGAGCCAGGATTCGACCCCAGTGCTCCCCAAAGCTCCTCTTCTGCCGGCCCCCATTCCCCCCCAACACTCACCCAGCCACGGAGACCAGAGACTGAGGTTTCTTGGGGTTGAGCTCACGGAGTCTGGAGTCAGGCAGACCTGGGTTCCAATCCCAGCCCTGGCATTTGTGCTCTGTGTGACTCTAGACAAGTCTCTCAACCTCTCTGCATCTGTTTCTTTGTCTGCACAAAGGGGATCGTGGTCGATCCTGCCTCCTGGGCTTGCTGAGGTTTAGTTGAGATACACTTCAGACAGGGCTGCTGCCCACGGCCATCACCGCCGGGAAGGTGTGGAGTGCAGGCAGACCTAGGGAAGGGAGCCACAGGGCCTGCACCTCCCTTCTCTCCTTCCTGGCCAAGAAAACACAGTCGGTGTTCGACCCAGGAAGCCAGCGTCCTGAGGTGGTCTTACTCCCCCAGGAAGAAGGCAGCGACCCGCAGGAAGGCCTAAGCCCAGGAGAACCAGCCCGGGGCAGGTGCCTGGGGCAAAGAACATGGGCCTTGGTCCTTCCCCTTGGGGAGGTGAGGGGGCCGCAATGGGAGGTGCAGCTCTGCCCTTGCCCATCTGGGGCTGGCCAGGGGCACAGGGGTCAGGAAGGCCAGCCCCACGCCGCCCGCCGTGTCTTCTCAAAGCCTAGCACACACGGGCGAGATAGCGATCGCTGCTGGTGCCTCCCGCCCTGTCATTGCCCAGGACGGGCCCGCCCAGGGATCCCAGGAGGGCCCAGGCCAACAGGACTTCCCTGAGCGGAGCCTGGCCTGCCCAGGCATGGAGACAGGAAGGGGCAGCTGTTTGTCCCTCACTGGGCAAGGGCTGGGGGCCACAGCATCCTGAGAGAGTGGGCCCTGAATCATGGGGCGCTTTCCCCTGCCCTAGGTACATCCGTGCTCTGTGCATGATAAATTCCTCATCTGCAAATGGGAAAAATCAAGTTGCCAACTCCAGAGTACAGACAGAGGCGAAGTCACCCCCAGCCTGGGAAATAGGCTCAGAGAGGCCAAGTGATTGGCTTGGGTTCACACAGCCTGCCAAAACCAGACTGACCCTAGCTGGCGATCACGACCAACAGCCGTCCTGTTGTCAGAGGTCACTGAAATGGCTGTCAGAGGCCTGACCCCCGCGGCCCTTCCTCCTTAGAAGCCCAGTCGGCGTGGTGCCCCTGGCCTGGCCCGTGGCTGGGGCTCCCCTCCACGCCACCTCAGCTGGGCACGGACTTGCCAGTTCTTTCCACCCTCGTCCCCCGACCAAGGGCCAGGACCACTGGGCAGAGCCGGCGGCCGCCTGTGGAGCATGGAGAGCACAGGGGACCGAGAGCGTCTGGGAGACTGCGGAAGTGACGTCACAAGCAGAGAAGCAGCCCTGCATTCCCTGCACCGGGAACCTTCCAGGGTCCACTGGCTCAGGAACAGGAGAGGTCCAGGACCTGCAGGGCCCTGGGTCTATCCTCGTGAACCCTCAACCCTCACCTTGGAACATCACTTCCAAACAAGGTGTCCTTCCTGCCACGGCCACGCAGCTCCCGGAGCAAGAAGGAGGGCGTCCCCGCCCAGCGCCCGCAGCCTGTCAGTCACCAGGACCAGTGTCGGTGCCAACCCTGTCATTACCTCACGAGGACTCCAATCACGCCTCACTGTCCCTCTGTGGAGCCACAGTCACTCGTTTGCTCAGTGTCAACAACAGGGGCCTATGACCCCGCAGCCTCCACCAGCCTCCTGCTCCAGGGAACCCCGGAAATGCACTTGTGGGGTGGCTTGTCGGGAAGGCCCGTGGCCTCCTCCCTCTAGAGAAGCCCACCCCTGCAGACCTGAAGGGTCTATTTTGCTTTGGGACTTTTGCAGGGGTGAGGCCGACGCAGGAAGATCCGGGAGAATGTCCTGGAGAATCCCTGCCCGTCAGCCTCTCCCTCCCCAAGCATGTGAGTCTCCCCAGGACCTGTTCTGGCTTCTGCACAAACAGGGAGGACCATGATGGACCCCCCAGTGGAGTCTCCAAGATGCCCACCCATTCCTAACCGGTGTGAGCCTCTGAGCGCCACTTAAGGTCCCCAGGCAAGAATAGGGACAGCCAGAGCAATTTGGCCAGATCCAGGGATCAGGGTGGTGAGCTAGCCCACTGGAGTATAGGGTCAGAGTGGTGAGCTGGTCTCCTTGCAGGAGGGGGTCAGGGTGGTGAGCTAGCCCACTGTGTTGAGGGGGTGGTCAGGGTGGTCAGCTAGCCCACTGAAGGGAGGGGTCAAGTGGTGAGCTAGCCTGCTGGAGTGTAGGGGTCAGTGGAGATAGTCTGCTGGGACATTAGGGTCAGGGTGGTGAGCTAGCCCACTGTGTTGAGAGAGGGGTGGTCAGGGTGGTGAGCTAGCCCACTGTGTTGAGGGGGATGGTCAGGGTGGTGAGCTAGCCCACTGTGTTGACGGGGGTGGTCAGGGTGGTGAGCTAGCCCACTGTGTTGAGGGGGGTGGTCAGGGTGGTGAGCTAGCCCACTGTGTTGACGGGGGTGGTCAGGGTGGCGAGCTAGCCCCCTGGAGTATAGGGTCAGAGTGGTGAGCTGGTCTCCTTGCAGGAGGGGGTCAGGGTGGTGAGCTAGCCTACTGTGTTGAGAGAGGGGTGGTCAGGGTGGTGAGCTAGCCCACTGTGTTGAGGGGGGTGGTCAGGGTGGTGAGCTAGCCCACTGTGTTGAGGGGGTTGGTCAGGGTGGTGAGCTAGCCCACTGTGTTGAGGGGGGTGGTCAGGGTGGTGTGCTAGCCCACTGTGTTGATGGGGGTGGTCAGGGTGGGTGAGCTAGCCCACTGTGTTGACGGGGGTGGTCAGGGTGGCGAGCTAGCCCCCTGGAGTATAGGGTCAGAGTGGTGAGCTGGTCTCCTTGCAGGAGGGGGTCAGGGTGGTGAGCTAGCCTACTGTGTTGAGAGAGGGGTGGTCAGGGTGGTGAGCTAGCCCACTGTGTTGAGGGGGGTGGTCAGGGTGGTGAGCTAGCCCACTGAAGGGAGGGGTCAAGTGGTGAGCTAGCCTGCTGGGGTGTGGGGGTCAGTGGAGATAGCCTGCTGGGGTGTGGGGTTAGGATGGTGAGCTAGCCCACTGAGATGTCGGGGTCAGTGCGGTAGCCGGCTGGGACACTGGGGTCAGGGTAGTGAGCTAGCCCACTGGGATGCTGGGGTCAGGGCCTCGCCTGCTGGGGCAAGGGGCGGGATCTGCAGCCTCTGCTGAGCCAGGGGAATCCTAAGGGCTCTGGGCTGGGCTACCCCAGGGCACACAATTACCCCAAACACAAACATTTCTCCAAATTGCCTGCCCGCCAGCCCCTGGGGAATTAATCACTTCCGGTGATGTCACCCTGCACGCCCATCTCCTGGAGGGCCCAGACCGGGGGAGCTCAGGTGACCAGCACGCCTCCTCTTGGAGGCTTCCCTGCTCCGAGCACCAAGGCCAGTTGGAAACCCCTCGCTTGACCCCAGCTGGCACCGGGCACCCAGCGAGGGGAAGGGGAAGCCCAAGTTCACCCCCCACCAGCAAGTGCAGCCCTGGCGCCCGCCCAGCCTGGACGGGTGGGAGCTCCTCTTGAGCCCGCCCCCTCCCCACAGGCTGCAGACCTCAGAGCAGGGGGTCCCTCCCCAGGGCTGCAGACGGGACTCCTGTGCTCTGGCTGAGACTCCCAGCAGCCGGGGCCTCGTCACCGTCGCGCCGGGTGAAGGTTCCAAAGGCTGCTGGGCAGAGACTCCCATGTGCTCACTTCAGGACCCGGGGCCGCCTCCCACCCAGTTCCAGCTCTGGAGGGTGCTGGGGGCTTGGTGCTCCCTGGGGAGTTCACAGACAGCATGCCCTGTGCCACCACACACGCCCAGAGCTGTCCCCTCCCCTCCCGCCTCCGAGGAGTGATGGGAAGAATAGATGCGGAAGAGGAGCCCCCAGAGCCCTCAGAGCATGACCCCTCCCCGCCAGGGCACCCGCCACGCCAGGGCCCCCGTGTGTGCCTGGTCTCATCTATCCCCCCCAGATCCATGAAGGTCCCTGTTTCCCCCTTTGCCAAGTGCAGAGACAGGCTCAGAGACGCGCAGCAGCTTGCCCAAGATCACACAGCCCCGAATAACCAGAGCCAGCATGAGAAGCTGTCTGTCCACCTCTGGGATCTAAGGGCTTTATCTCCCTGTGGAATAGTAGGGGGGACCCAGCTTATCTTGTGGGGCTCAGGAATGAAGCCCAGAGAGGGCTAGTGCCTTGAAAGTAAGTCGGCCAGCAGAACCGGGACCAGAGCTCAGTCCTGCCGGCTTCCTGTCAAGTGCTTCTGGCCTGAGTCAGAAGCAGGACAAGGACCTAAGGAAATAGCCGTGCCCCAGATGAGGAGAGGGTCAGGAATCAGGAAGGCAGGAGCCCAAGGACTCCTTCCCCGTCTCGGTGTTCAAGTGGGATTGTCAGAGGAATCGGAGGCCGCCTAGCTGTCCACCCGGGCTTCAGCTAAACGGCAGATGCTTGTCGTGCAAGTGTGACCCACTCAGACGGTAAAACAATTATCTGGGACTATGGGTGCAGCTCAGCGGTAGGGCACTTGCTCAGCATGAACGAGGCCTTCGGGTACATCCCCAGCACCACACACACACACAAAGTGTATATGTAATATATATGTGTGTCTGTGTGTGTGTGTGTGAGAGAGAGAGAGAGAGAGAACTGAACTCAAGTTGAACTGGGCATCTACTTATTTATTCACTAAATCAACAGGAGGAAACGGGGTCTCCACTGGCCGCACAGACCAGGGTCACCAGCACCTCCCCATTGAGGCTCCCGCAGAAACCTACAGGCTCTGGCCTCCAGGGCTCCTGGCTCTCCCCCCAGCCCTGTCACGGGGGCCTCGGGCCACTGCCTAAGAGAGGGAGGGGGAAGGCTTCTGGGGCAGAGGCTCCCCTGAGGCCGGACGGCAGCTGGACGCAGCATTCACTCACCACACAGGGCAGCAAGGACTGAGACCCGACAGGACTCTGGAGCTCAGGTCCCGCCTGGTAACAGTCCCCAGTCCTGCTAGAGGGGAACTCTCACCCAGGACCCCCAGATCCAGCCCCTCTCGTCCGGCAGGGATGGAGCCCATAGTCAGTCTGTCAGTCCCCCAGAGGGCACCAGGTCCAGCTCCCTCAGTGACCAGGTGGGGAAACTGAGGCTGAGCCGGGTCCTGAGTCCCCTTCTGGGCAGAGCCAAGACGGGGAGGATCTAGGCTAACAGAAGCCGAGGCTACAACTTTCCCCTCAGATGTCATCATGGCCTCCATCATCACCACTGACACGGTCACCACCCCACCATCATCCCCACCATCATCCCCACCTTCATCCCCACCATCACCACTATCACTATCCCACCACCATCAGCATCACCACCACCACCATCACATCATCCCCACCATCAACCCCACCACCATCTCCATCCCCACCACCGTCACCATCTCTACCATCTTCACCATCACCATCCCCACCATCATCCCCACCATCCCCACCATCCCCACTGTCATCCCCACCATCATCCCCACCATCCCCACCATCACCATCACCATCATCTCCACCATCCCCACCATCATCCCCACCATCCCCACTATCATCCCCACCATCATCCCCACCATCATCCCCACCATCATCCCCACCATCCCCACCATCACCATCACCACCACCATCGTCCCCACCAATGTCCCCACTATCATCCCCACCATCATCACCACCATCATCACCATCTCCACTGTCACCATCTCACCATCATCCCAATCCTATCATCCCCACCGTCACCATCTCCACCGTCTTCACCATCTCCATCGTCCCCACCATCACTACCACCTCTACCACCATCATCCCCATCCCTCCATCACCCCCTCCCCGACACCTCTCCCACCATCCTCTCATGGCAAGCCCAGGTCCCGGGCGGTGCTCCAGGCTCACGCTTCTTATATTAAGTCATTGATTGTCTTCTAACCACTCCCTCCTGATCCCAGTCGCCTCGTCGCCCCTGGCTGGCCTCCAAGGACCAAACTGCCGCTCACGCCCCTCACTGAGGACAGGAGTTGGCAAGAAACTGAGGGAGGGCAGGGGAGATCCCGCTCGCTTGCTTCTCGAGCTTGAGCAACAATTCCCTCTGATGTTCCCAACGAGTCCGTCCTCCCCCACGTCAGAGCCCAGAGCCCTGACCCTGGAGCCTGGCCCTGGGGCTCACAGCTGCGTCCCGACCCGGAGCCCAGGAGCCAAAGCCTGACTGCACACAGCCAGACCCCCGCCCTCCGCCCAGGCTGCGCAGCCAACTCCGCCCTCCCTGCTGTCAGAACAGCCTCCCGGCACCCTCCAACGGGCCGGCTTATTTGCCAGGAAGCCACCCCATTGCCTTGGGGCCCCCCATTCAAGCCCAGCCCTCTGCAGCCAGGTGGGCACCTGCGGGCTCTCACCTGTGGATGTCCACCAGCGTCTCGACTCCCGCCACACACACAGCGGAAGTGGGCTTCTTCAGGGACAGCTTCACCGCTCTCTGCGGGGCCATCCTGTCCCCTGCTCCCAGCCTCCAAGGTCAGCTCGGTCACAGGGCACCCCAGCTCCCCGGCTCCTCTCCTGGGCACCTGGCCACCAGGAAGGAGTGTGAGTTCTGACAGGTTGGCCCTCTCCTCCTCCCTTTTAATTTCACCCTGCGACCTGGTTAGCCGACCTGAGCCCAGTCCCCACCTCCCGGCTCCCCGCCCAGCCTCCTCATTCACAGGCTGTCAATCAAGGGGACCAGGGACAAGGCACCCGAGGCCTCTCTGAGAGACGTAAAGTGGGGTTTCTGTGGGGTCCCTTGGTGAATCTGACTCCGCTGCCAACAGGAGACTCTGAGCTCTGGAGTTACCCCCGCCCTCCAGCCTTGCCCCGACCCCCGTTTTCTGGTGTCTGAAACCACACACAATGACGTCATCGTTTCTGAGGACTGACTATGCACCAGAGCCACGGGGGGGGGGGGGGTGCAGATTGATCTCACACACGCAGAGAGCAGGGGGCGTATAAAGCACAGCGGGGCAGATGCCCAGGTGCAGATTCGATCTCAGGCCACCAACGATGGGCACGGAGACCACAGGCCTGGATTTCTTGGGCCTCTTTGTGGCTCAGTTTCCTCCTGTGTGAGGGCAGCCAGGAGGACGGGGTCTGTCCCACTGGTTTGGTGAGGAGACGTGAGCTTCCAATGAGATGTTTAGCACACTGCCCAGGAGACAGACGTCCCCGCTCGACAGAGAATAGCATCCTGCCTGCAGGTCACAGTGCCAGTCAGTGGCAGAGCCATAATTCGCACCCAGGTCTGCCTGAATCCCTGCACGCTACGACCCCCAGACTCAGAGATGGCAGGAGCCAGCCTCGTGAACACCCTTGGCCAACCAGAGAGCTGGGGACTTGGCAGGAGCTCGGAGCAGCGTCGGGTTGGGGAGTGCGGGTTCTCTTCTGCAGACCCCTCTCCTCTGGGCTTGGGACACAAAGGAGACTCAGAGCCGGAGCCTGTTCCGCAGGGATCTCATTCTTTCATTGACAAGAGTCTGTTGACCCCCCCCCCCCCCCCCCCCGGGTGAAGCCGGACAGAGCCGGCCTTGGGAGGCTCTTCCAGGCAAGAGATGGGGCACCTTGGTCCCCGGGGAGCAGTGAGAGGCGGTGAGAGGTGGTCGGATCGCGAGCCTCGAAGGCAGATGGCTTGGACGTGGACTTGAGAGAAAGCCTCAGGAGACCTGAGGAACCAGAACGATGGTGCCGTCATCAGAGATGGGCCAGGCTGGGCGCGGGCAAGGTGGGCAGGGCGTGTGGCCATTCTGTGCTGAGACCTCGGATTGGAGATGGGGACTTGCCGGTGGCATGTCTGTTTCTCACTCACTTCAGCTGGCCACTCTGCGACCTGGAGAACGGAGGGCACACCAACGAGAAGGCTCCCGTCCACAGCTTGGTGGGGGCAGCAAAGACGGAGAAGGAGGGGAGCAACCAGTCTGAAGGGGCTCCAGGGGCACACAGACCCCGCCCCCGGGACCCCGGCTGGTTAGGGAGGCAGGACGTGTGAAAGTGCATTTGCAATTACTGGGTCACTTTTGATCTTGAAGACTTTCTGGAATGATCTTCCTGCCAACACATCTGACTGCAAATGTTGTCAATCTGCAAAAGCTCATTACATCCAACGTCCCCAACCTCTGGAGACGGAAAGCAGCAAATCAGATCTCCAGGGACAGCTCTTCCCCGCCCTCCCCAAGCCCACAGGAGCAAGACCTGGACCATTTTGTTTAATGACATTAATTCACATAAACGTGTCCATTTCATATGGACGGTGATGAGGGATATAAAAGGGGCATCTAAGAGCACGCAGTGTGTTCGCATTAGAGAAGACAGACGGGTGGGTGACGGGTGGGTGACAGGTGGGTGGCAGGTGGCGGGCACAGGGAGGGATGAACATGCCCTCCCAGGAATGCACCGTCTGATCTTCACGGCAACGGCCAGTGACAAGGACCCATCAAGCCTGGAATCCCGAGTTCAGACGAAGCACAGCACAGACAGGCCTGGCAGGCAGGCCAGGGGCCCAGGCGGGTCACCGTCCTTCAAAGCAATGTCCTTAGGGCGGAGGGGAAAGGCAGGGGGCTCCTGGCAGAGGGCTTGGCAGGGAGGCCAGTGGAGGGTGGGCTTCACAGGGGAGTCAAGGGTCCCGGGGGGTTTGCGCCCGGGCTGTCTGGACACTCTGTGAGCTGGTGTTGGCAAGGTCCCTGGGGGAGCTGGGTCAGGTGCTTCGTCCCCTGTTTCCGGGTGTTGTTTGAGTGGTTGTTCAACATTTTTACTCTGGCGGCAGGGGGAAAAAGGCTCCCTTGTCCACCAGCTTCCTCCTGGTGGCCTCCCGTCCACCCGCCCCTCCCCCGCCCTTCCTCTTTCCTGCAGCCCCGAGAGCATTTCCTTGGAGACACGGTGCCCTGCCCAGGACCCTGCCCTGCCCGCAGCCCGCAGAGACACGTCCTGTGCACACATTCTGTGGTCTGTTTGAACTCGGGATTCCAGGCTGGAGGGTCAGAGGGGGAGGAGCGGGGGTGGGGGGGCCCGATGACATCACTGCCCCCTCCCCTCTGGCCGTGAGGCCTTCCCCTGGGGGGGCCTGTTCCACACAGGGGACAGGCCAGCCAGCTGCCCGGTGACTGTGGAACTCTGAATGACCCCCAGACACCCCTGAGACAGCCCGGGAAGCAGTGGCAGGGGTGCTGGGCGCTGGGCTGTGACCCCAGGCCTCGTCCCCTCCCCCAGCAGTGTCTGAGCACCCACCTTTGTTCTTGGCCCTGGAGACACAAGAGTGAAGCCACCAGCTGAGCCCTGCCCTCGTGGGGGCACTCGGAGTAGCAAGAAAAGCAGGAAATAAACCAGCAAGTTAGGGACCCTGACATCTGGGGACCAAGGTCCAGAGGGAGGGAGGCTGCGAGTGGGCCCAGGGGGTGGCAGAGGAGCCCTCCCCGAGAAAGGACACGGAGCCCAGGCCTTGGCCGTCCAGGGCTCTTCCAATCTCAGCGTCCTTGCCATGGGGGTGTAGGGCGAGGTCTGAGTTTCCTAAGGACCCTCCAAGGTCAGGCAGATGGTGGAGCGTGGAGCTGCCAGGAGATGCACCAGGGGTGGGTGGTGACTGCACCGCAGCCTGGTCCAACCAGACGTCGGTACCCCTTAAAGACTGTGGGTGCGGGAGCCAACCTGGCCCTGAAATCCCGAGTTGGAGGCCTCAGCATTTATCCTTATGAACTGGTGGGGAAGGAGGCGGGCAGAGGGGTCAACTCTGTTCGGGAAGTCATTGGATGCCCATGAGGATAAGCTACCTGGGCTCAGGTGACCCTCAGCACCATCAGGGCATGGAAATCGGATGCCTCAGGCCTCGGGACCAGTCAGAGTGGTTCATCATGACTGACTCCAGCCGTGGCCTCTTTGAGGCTGGGGGCCTCCACCTCACACACACACACACACACACACACACACACACACAGCCTGTGCCTCCGTTTACCTAGGACAGTGTGGAAAGGGGTGGGGGAATAGCAGAGCCCTGGCCTCTGGACTCCTTGCCCTGTGGCCATTCTCCACTCCTGGGACCCAGAGAGTCCTCCAGCCTAGGCTGGGAGGGCCCCAGCCATCCCCGGACCAGGCCGTTTATTTTCGTCTAGATAAACCACGGCCCAGAGAAGAGTGTCGCCTGCCCAAGGTGGCCCAGCGAAGGCTCAGGAAGCCGAGTCTGCATCCAGAGCGTCCGTTGGCTCATTCATTCAACAAACACCGACCAGGTGCCCGCACGCAGGTACGGCTCCAGACCACAGAGCTCAGCACCTGTGGGCGTGCCCAGGTCCTCGGCTTCTACCCCTCTGGATTCTCCCCGGGTAAACTGCCAACCCCTGGGCCCTCGGCACCCAAGGCAGGGTCCTGGACCTCCTGGTGGGTTGGCCAGGGGCCTCAGGGGCTGATGGGAAAAAGCAGGTGCCTCAGTTCCCCAGGGCCGTGGCCTGGGGCCACTCTGTAATGGCGGGAAGGGTGAGGGCCGTGGATCTGGCTCCATCCACCAGTCCACCTTGAGCCCGAGCCAGGCCCTGGCCTTGCTGGGCAGTGTGGGCCCGCAGGAATCCCCAACTCTGTCCCTGGGTCTGGGGACACCTGAGACTCCACGTGGCTGCATCAGCAGGGCTAATGACACGTTGGCAGGGCAGGGCTGGGCACGGCACAGGCCCCGGGTGAGCAGGCACGTGGACTCCGCCCAGGAGGGCTTATGATCAGGCCAGTCACCCACAGGTGGCCAACTCAGCAGCCACCAGGCACATCACCTCCCTGCCCTCACCTGGCCTCCCCCTCTGCCCAGGCCACCAGAGCCAGAGACCCCAGCCAGAGAGCCAGGCAGCCTCTGCAGCCTCCCCCTCCCCACACCCCAACCCAGGTCACCCCCCCGACCCGTCTGCTCCACCTTCCAAGTGTCCCTCCCCAGCCCAGCCCTGCCTCTGCCACCACTGGGTCCCACCATCTCTCTGGCCTCCAGGCTGGCTCGCTGTGCCCCACCCGGCACGCAGGGCGACCTCTCTGAACCCAGACTGCTCCTGTCACTCCCCAGCTGAAAGGCTTCCCTGGCTCCCTGCGGCTCCCTGGGGTGGCAACGAGGGACAGCAGAGGCCCTGGAGCTCCCAGGGTGTGCCCATCCGGGCTTGGCAGCATCTGAGGCTCCAGGCAGGACCCTGGGCACAGGACCCTGGGCAAGCGGCTGAACTTCTCCAGGGTGCCTGATTGTCTGAACCTCAGTCTCCTTATTTGTAAAACACGGATAAAGTAGAAATGAACATACGTAGGTTAGAAAGTCCCTGGCACAGAGCTGACCCTCGAGAAATGAAGCCCAGGCCACCAAGGGCCCCAAGGCCAAGCCCTGACCACCCCCCACCCAGTGCCTGACCCCTTCGGCCACCCCTGCTGCTGCTGGGGGCTTGCTCCTGACGTGGGGGTCTCTGAATCTCTGCCCACCCCCCCACCTGCTCTCACCTTCCCTCCCCCCACAGCCCACATACAGAGACCCAGAACTTCTGCTTCTCTGTGGGCCTCCATCCCACATCCTAATAAAAAGGACTGATCACCTGTAGAATATGCCTTCGAGAAGTTGTTGTTGTTGTTTTCCTGAGTAAGGAAATCAAGTCAAAGGATGAAGAAAGAAGAAACAGGTGTAGAGACCCTGTCTGGTGGGTAGCTATGAGTTCCCTAGAAACCCGGGAAAAAAGGGAAGTGGAATCGATTTCATGAATCATGATGCTCACAAAGTAAGATTAAGCCAGTCAAGAGAGAAGCCAGGTAGATCCACCATCTGCTGCCTCCTGGAGGGCTTAGTAAATAGGGCAAATGTGGGGTCCTGAACTGTGGGGTCCACAGCACCCTTAGCGTTGGGTCCAGCCCAGTCCCAGGTTTATTTGGGGTGGGGCGTCTATGGAACACACGCTTTGTACCCTTCCAACTCGTCCATGAGGCTCCTTTGTTTTAACGAAGGCTTTGATAAGTGAAGGATGGCGGGGAACTGGGGTCTCCTCCCTCTGCTGGCCCTTCGAGCAGAGACCCAGTCTCTTCCAACATCAGCCCACCTGGGTAGAGTGGAGCACCATAGGGCCTCGGCCCTGGCCCAGCACCTTCTGCTGACCCTGTCAGGGCTGGCACATCATTCTAGAAAGGATCAGGGGCAGTACCCCTGCTGGGCATCACTGAATGCCGGGCTTTACATCTCAGTTCCATCTACCTGCCTCCTTGAACAGAGAGACAGAAAGGGTGTGTGACTCCCCTAGAACACACAGCCAGGTAGAGACAGACTTGGCCCCAGAGTTAGAAACCTAGATCCTTGGGCCTCGGGTCCCAGTCCCTCGATCCCTTCCCTTGGGGAAGCTCTGCCCGACTCCACCTGGGTCTGGCCAGTCCCGAGGTCCTCACCACCTGTGCTGGTTAGACATCGTGCCCCAAGACCCCAGGGCCCCGTGTGCAGAAGGACTCTCCCTTTCCCCAGGTCCCTCGCTCATTTATTCAACCAATACTTCTTGGCCACCGGCCTCGGGCCAGGCACAGAGCTGATGAGCTGGAGCTGGCAGAGCTGGCCTTATCGAGAGCTCTGCTTGGGGGGACGTGGAGGGTGGACACATGTCACCAGGAAGTTTCACAAGAGCCATAATAATAACAAGGAATGTGCTGAGACCCAGGACGCACACGCGGAGGGAAGGAGGTGGCCATGGGAGCCGGCCTCCATGGAGCAAGCACAGAGCCAGGCGTCCGTCCGCTAGGTCCTGCAGGCACCCGCTGCCGTCCTTGCGAACGCCCGGAGCCAGGGCGGCGTGGGGACGCAATCTAATCTCAGAGAGTTTAAGCAACATGTCCAAGGTCCCCCGCTGGTGAGGACAGAGGCAGAGCCGCACCCCAGCTCGTGGGCTCCGGAGCTGGTGTTTGCAGGGCTGCATCCCCCCCACCCCCCCACCCTGGTCCCATAGGACGCAGCCCGGGAGCCGTGGGGCACTTGGATGCGGGTGGCCACATTCAAGACCTGCCACAGAGAGGACCCTGATGGCCAAGACAGGGGACAGGTGCCCTCCCGGAAAAACCAGAGGAGGAAGCTCTGGAGACGGTCTGCGTCCTGGGGCGTCACCTTGGAAACAGATAAAGAGGAGAGGCCACTCAGGCCTGAGCAGAGGGGACCGCAAGGGCACGGTCCCTGGAGCCCTGTGCGGGAGCCGGGGCTCCACCCACTTCTCAGAGACCCACTAGCCTCAGAGCACAGGTCGAGGGGACAGGCCACCCTGGGCGGCCACTGGGAGCTTCTTCACCACCACCACCCGGGGCTGCCCAGGCCCATCTGCCCATGGAATTGCTATGAGCACCTACTGCATACATGGTCCAGGTGCTGGGGCTACACCACGTCCCTCCTTGACACGTCCAAGCCCAGCAGGGCCCCAGCGCCCCGTGCACGTGGGCCACCTCCTCCAGGAGGCCCTCCGGACGGCGCCAGCCCCCAGAGCGGATGTTCTGTTCTCTAGGGGCCCTGCGGCTCCCCCTGGGAA
This sequence comes from Spermophilus citellus, assembly GCF_964194105.1. Classification (NCBI taxonomy): domain Eukaryota; kingdom Metazoa; phylum Chordata; class Mammalia; order Rodentia; family Sciuridae; genus Spermophilus; species Spermophilus citellus. The sequence goes on from NC_138191.1 coordinate 127,743,521, forward strand.
GGTGCCCTTGCCCCCTGTCCCTGGTCAGGACCGGGATGGTCCAGCTGCAGCCCTGAAGAGCATGAAGCTGGTTGAAGTGAAAACACACCCAGACTCCAGGTGGCATGAGAGCCCCCGCCACGTCCCATGGCTGGCCAGGAAGCCCCCAGCCCCCAGGAAGGGGTCCTGGTCACCCCAAGACAGAGCTCTGGCTGTCCCCTCTGTGTCCCCAAACCAGCTTGGCTGGTGGCCTCAGGGAGCCAGTGTCACCTGCAAGTGGAGCTCCTGCCTTGTCCCCTGCCCCAGCCAGAGGGGCTACCAGGGGACAGACAGGGAGAGGAGGGGACAGATGGACTGTGAGACAGAGGGCAGGACAGACATGGGGGGAGCCATGCCATGAGGGACAGTGGGGGCCCAGCCACGAGGCAGCCCAGAACCCAGGGGCACCCAGGAGCCGGCCAGCACAGTCCCCTTGGCTTCCTGCTGCCCCAGGTCACCTCTGCCCCAGGGCAGGGCTAACACTGTGAGGGCACCGATCCACACTCGGCCCCTGACCCGACGCTCCCAGGTGGGGGTCTGATGAAGAGACCGAGGCTGGAGCCAGCGGGGACCCAATCCCCTAAACCAGATCCACCGTCGCCAGCTGGATGCCAACTCCCCGGGCACCTGGCTGGCTCCAGAGGAAACAGGAATCTCATCAGGAGCTGGCAAGGCGGCTCCAGGTCTTATCAGATGGCCGTGGCCAACACCCTGCAGGCTGGCCACACACCCGGCCACCTCCTGCTCTCGTCTGAAAGGGCAGCTCTGGGACTGCCCAACCCGCGCTCTCCTGGAACCAGGTCCCGGCTGGTACCCTCTGGGCCTCCGACCCCTCCAAGCTGGACTCCCGTGGAGACCTGACCAGAGGCAGAGTGGCCGTCTGTACACCCCCAACTGTGACATCCGCAAAGTGTGTCCTCGGCCTCCCCAAACTGTCCTCTGCCCCCTGGAGGAAGGGAGGGGACCAACATGCTGACCTGCCACCAGTGGCAGCCCTGAGCACTGTATTGGGTCACCGTGTCTCCTGCGTCCCCCACGTCCCCCACGGCTCAGAGAGGAGATGATGCAGGAGCCCTGCCAGGGTCACAGGGGTGACCTGGGACAATCCTCCTCCCCAAGCCCTGCTCCTGCCACTCTCAGGCTCCCTGGAGACTATCCCGTCCACTGTGGCCACCAGCCCTGCAGCCGGCTCTCTGTGCTGGCTCTGTGCCGGGGATACATGGGCTGGGAAGAGGGGACCGTCCAGGCTCGGGACGGGGGACATGTGGGGCCCTCCCAGGCCTCTGCCTCCTGTCTGCACGGTGTGGGTGGAGGCAGCCGGTGGCCTCCTGGACCCGGAGGCTCCCCTCGTGAGCACCTGTGCCATCGGGGCAGGTCCCCATGCCACCTTCGGGGTCCTACTGCCTCCTCACTGATATCAGGTGTCCAGAGCCTTCGGGGACAGCCTGTGGGCTGGGAGGGCGTGCTGTCACCTGCCTGGCCCTCCTGACCCTGGAAGGCAGAGGGTGGGGGCCAGAGCGCAGGGGCCACCACAGCGAGCTGCCACCAGGGCTGCAGGAGTCCCCAGGAGGGAGAGGCCGGCAGCTCCCCAACGGCAAGTGTGAGGAGAGGAGCCCAGCAGCCTCCTGGGGTGGCACTGGGTGGTAGCCCGAGGGAGGAGCAGGGTCCAGGCCCCGGGCCAAACGTGTCTCTTGCCTCCTGTGGCCCCTGAGTCTCTGGGGCTGAGCCCACCCTGCTCCAAGCTGCTCAGGGTGCCCCTCCCCAATGAGCTACAGAATGTCAGAGCCAGAGGGACCTCAGTGACATGTGAGCCACTGGGTCGGAGCACTGAGGGGCTAAGACCAAGGCTGGGGCACACGGAGAGCTAGCGATGGCCCCGGCTCCCACTCCCTGTCCTCCAGACCCTCCCACTGCCCCATGTCTGCCAAGGCACCCGCTGTCCCTGCGCTGACTGGCCGGGGATTTCCCCCAGGGCCTGGGCCTGGCCTCCAGGCACGACGTCCCATCTGGCCCCAGCCTGGCCCCTGAGTCCCCTCGAGGGTCTGCAGCCTGAGGGTTGGCAAGGGGAGTCTTGCTGGGCCTGACCTGAAGCACTCCCTAGGGCAGTGAGCATTCTAACCGGAGCCCCGCAGCCCCACCTCGGCCTCCAGCCTCCAGCCTCCTGCCTCCCGGGGCTCCACTGCACCCACCTCCACTGAGCTCCAGGAAGCAGGATCCAGGCCCAAGGACTGCACCGTGCCCAGCCTACACCCCCAAACCAGGGGGAACCTAAGGGGGAGAACTGTGCACGAGCCCACGTTCAGTGGAGTCGGGGAAACTTCTAGAAGCAGCGCTCACTGCAAGGGATTTAAAGATCCACCCCAGAAAAGACGGACCCCGTGCTTTCCATCATCCTTAGGTGCTAGAAGGTTCCTTCAGAGCACTTCTGTGGAGTATATCACGGTAGCCTGGCCGGGGGTCGCCCCTTCACAACCATCTCGTTTCTCCCTCATTCTGAAAGCCTGTCGCCCCCACCAGAGGCCAGCTCTCCGCGAAAACAGGGGCCACTGCCAGTCCATGAGGCACCTTTGCGCAAAGGCGAGGGGAGCATGCTTCTTCTTTGGAACTGACAGAACCCACGGGAAGGGACAAGCCTTGGCAAGAGAAGCTCGGAGGGGAAGTCAGCCCCGACGCCTCCTCAGGCGTCTGTGAGCAGTGAACAACCTGCTTGACTGTTCACAGCCGCCCTGCGTGGTGGAGTGGGACTCAAGATTCACACTGCAGAGATTTTAAGCAAGAGCCCCCGGGGGATTCCCTGCTCACAGCCAACTTCCTGGTGGCAACCCTGGGCCTCTCCTGTATCCACTGTGCCCTTGAAACGGGGGATTTGGAAAGTCTCCTGTAAAGTGCCCTGGAGCTTGCAGACTCAGAGAAGAGAGAGAGGGGGCGGGAGAAGGGGATGGGCGGTAGGAGAAAAGCAGGAAAGCTCGCAGGTAGGCCCTGACCTGCCCTGGGGCTGTGTGGTCTCAGTGTTCACAGAAGAGCTCTGCCCCAGGACCAAGCGGCCCCCTAAGAGGACAAGCTGGGCCTTCCCAAGAGGCTCTGGGGGGAGGGAGGAGCAATGGACCGGGACCCATGAGCGCAGGGTTCCAGGTCCAAGGCCCCGCGGACTGGCCTGGCCACCTTGGGCTCACTCTCTGGTCCAGCCTTGTCTCTGCGCACCGAGGGGATTGGGTCACTGCTGCCCCGAGGCCTCCCCCTGGACTCAGTGAGGCCCAGCGAGGCCCCAGCCCCAGCCCCCTCCCCGGCCCTTCCCGGCAGCAGCCCGGCGCCCCCAGCCTCAGCTCCCTGCGGTGCCCACGGTGAGGCCCGAGCTGAGCTGAGTCGGGCACCACCAGCCCCGCCCCGGCCTGACCCGGCCTGACCCCGGCCCGGGATCGAGGTGCAGCGTGGTCTGGGGCGGCCCCCAGGTCCCCAGCCGCTGCTGTCTTAGCGCAGGTCTGCACCTGCCTGGCCCTCAGTCCCCGAGTGAGACCCGGCCGTGGTCCCAAGCGCCAGCCCCACGCAAGCATCAGGCCACCGCGAAGCCTCCTGGTGCTGGCTCTGAAGGAGTCCCCAGTCTGAGGGGGCTCAGCCATGCTCCGTGGGACCCAGGCTGAGCAGACGGCTGCCTGCCCCTGGGGCCTCCTCTCTGGAGGTGAAGACACGCCCCTGACCCTGGGACTCGCCGTCTGATGGGGGAGACACAGGTCCTCAGGGAGCCAGTCTGCCTCTGGGGACACGGCCTCCCTGTGAAGGCCGAGGCAGCCACACGGCGGGCACAGCCAGCACGGGCCCAGGCTTCCCTGCCCACGCGTGTGGGGCTCCCTCTGGGCCCTGGCTATGGCCGGGGGAGACCGGAACAGAGGACAGAGGGCTGGCGGGGAGGTGGCCCCCCCGGCACTGAAGGCCTCCCTGGACAGCAGGCTGGCTGCTGGCACGTCCCCCACGTGCCGTCTGCAGTAGCCTCGTCACCGTCCAGGAGCGGGGCCAGCCAGGGATTGGCCTCCCTGTGTGTCAGCTGAGGAAACAGGGCCAGAGGGGACGAGACGGTGCAGAGGCCACCCACAGGCAGCGCTGGTCACCTCCGAGGACGGCGGAGGCGGGGCGGGAGGCGGCAGTGACTCAGGGGGCAGGTTTCCACACCTGCCGGGAGGCTGGGCCACTGGGCACTCCGCCCCCGCGTCCCTCAGATGGCCTGTCTCAGGCTGCCCGAGCGGCTTTGAGGGAGGCCTGCGCCCGCCAGGTTTATGGCCTGGTTTATTGGTCTGGCCTGGAAGCCTGGGGCACAGTTTCTTCAAGAGCCAACAAACAGCCACTGAAGTGCGGCTCAGAGCCCAGCTTCCCTGGAAGTCACGGCTGGGAGGGGGCTGGAGTGCCCAGAGATCAGAAAGGACCTTCAGGATGAGTTGGCCTAACCCCTGCCTTTTATAGAAGGGAATGGAGGACCAGAGAAGGTCAGTGACTTACCCGTGGTCACACAGCAGTTACCAGCAACAGAGCTGGAAGCTGACACTGCTCCGTGGGTCCAGGGTCGGGGCTCTCACCAGCACTGGGGCCATTGGGGCAGTTCTTGACCCCAATCTGTCCTTGCAGGGACAGCTCAGGGGGCCAGAAAGAGCTGTTTGGGGCATTTGGGGACTGCCTTTTGTAGGACAGTGCTCCAGGCTCGCATCAGCCCTGGAGCATCATCTAAGGAGGCCGACCCAGAACCTGGCCAGAGGACCCGGCCAAAGTGGGCTTCAGGGGACACAGAGGGCCACATCACCCCTCCTCCCTGCCCCCACCAACCACGGAGACCCCCTGAGACAGCTGAGCTGCTCAGACTGGGGAGGCAGTGCGCCAGCCCCAGGAGAGCTCCTCAAGGTGGCCCTCGTCACCTCGCTGAGTCTCCCCAGTCACAGGGCGGTACAAGCCAGCGGTTCAAAGATGTTGAGACCCGTTGCCTGCGGGTCACATGGTCCCGTGCGGGGAGCCGAGCACTTCTGAAGCCCTCGCTGTATTTCTACGCTGTGCCCACAGCCGCACTCCAGAAGGGCCCGGGGCTGCCTGCCTCCCCCAGGGAGCACCTAGCCACCTTGAGTCCTCCGCCTCTGCCGGCTCCTGCAGGGCCAGGCTCTGCCCATGGCCCCGAGTTGGACTTCCCTGACTGCAGCCCAGGTGTGGGACTCCCTAAGATCCCCGAGAAAGATGAGGCAAACACAAACTGAGTGTGTCCAGCCAACGGAGCTTCCCCAGGCCGGTTCAGGGTTCAGGAAGAGCCCAAGGGCTCAGCGGAAGAGGATTCATGGCCAGAATGAAGCTTGCACCGTTCCCAGGCTGGGATGGGAGTGCAGGGGTTTGGACTCTGCCATGTCCTGCTGTGTGACCTTAGGTGTGTTTCTGGCCCTCTCTGAGCCTGCATACCAGAAGCTGGCCACTGTCACCCCATGGTGCATGAGGCTACACGTGCCCTGTGAGGCCCAGAGGTTCAGGCAGGGCCTTTCCTCTGCAGAGAGGGAAGAGGGAAGGGAGCCGAGCAGACCTCGGGCTTTGCCTCTGAGGTGGGGCTCTGCCTGGGGCACTCTTACTGCCACAGCATCAGGGACTCCCCCGAGGGAGAGGGAAGCTTGCCGGGGTCTCGGGGCAGGTTTGGGAGTCCCCGAGGGCTGGGCCGTGGACCCAGTTGCTCTGTGATCACAGCTCCCTGGGTCTCCATGGCTTCTGTCGGAACTCAGCCGCGTGCGGGAGCCGGCCCCGGAGGGCCAACTGCGCCCCTGTACCCAGCTGCCTGCCCAGCCATGGCCCACCGCGGCTTCAAACTGGCCAGAGGGAAAGGGCACCCTGTGGGGATGTGCACCCCACAGGAGTTGATGGCCGACGGACGGGGGCAGTGTTTCTGGGTGTGCTGGGTTGGCTCAGAAAGGCCACTTGTTGATCATTCACAGGGACATGACTGGCCAGGCGCACGAGAGATCATTCTAAAAATTTGTCCCTTTCATCTAAGTTCTCAGATGCATGGGCCTGTATCTGCTTTTAATTTAAACTTAGCTTTAGCAGCTAAAGAATTAAAAAAAGATATAACCCAGACTTCATCAAAATTAGAAATGCTTGTGCTCCAAAGGGCGAGACCAAGAAAGTGAAGTGCCTCCTCCCAGGGAGGGGGATGGGAAGGGGGAAAGCATTTACAAATTGTCTCTCTGAAAAGGGCCTGAGAGTTAGAATATGCAAAGAGCCCTGACAACTCAACAATAGAGAGGCAACCGGTGACGGATGGACCTCGGACCTGAACAGGCCTTTCTCCAAGACACACGAGTGGCCGGCAGGTCCGTGAAGAAGGGCTCAACGCCATCCGCGAGGAGGGAGGTGCCCGCTCCTGCCCGCTGGGTGGCCGCCATGGAAAGGACAGAATGGTGGCCTTGGCAGGACGCTAGGAGCCACCTACGTTGCGGGTGGGGATGTAAAATGGTGCGGCCACTTTGGAAAGTGTCACTTCCGTGCAGCTTCCGTGTGGCTGCAAAGTCCTTCTGCCTCCTTGGGGGGAAGAGGAGGGACGGAGGGGCTTCCTTCCGTGAGGCTGCGCCCACTTCTCTGGACACAAGAGCCACAAGGTGGCCTCCCCAAAATGATCGACGGGCTGAGTGCCCCCTCTTGGGGTCCCTCAAGGCGCCTAGCTCCCTGCCGTGTGTCTGCGCTGTCCTTCCGTCCTCTGTGTCTTCTCTCTTCCTCCCCCGGAACCTGGATCCTCAATCTCCTGATCCTTTCCAAGAGCCAAGTCTGGGGTTTTGATCTGATTTCCCCTCATTCCACTCTGGCGCTGGCTCTCTCTCTTCTCGAGCTGTCTGCTCCGGCTCCTCGAGAGCAGGGGCTCCCCTCACTCATTCTCACCCTCTACTTGTCCACCAGGCCATCCCTGGCCTTCGTTTTGTTCTAGAACCATGTTAGCTGACTCGGCAGCTTTCCTCCACCGACTTTTTATCATTGCTCAGCTCATAATTTCCGATCAAGGTCTCCAGTGACCCGTGAGTTATTTAGGGGACAGTTTTCTGAATTTCCAGATGAATGGGGCTCTAAACGGGGCCTTGAGGAGTTAATTGCGTTAGAGTCAGAGGCTGTGGTCTGGATCAGACCATTTATTTCCATTTTGTCGAGACTTGCTTCTGCCAATACCCGCGTCAGTCAGTTTTCCTACGTGTCCACGAGCCTGAGTAAAACGAGGGTTCCTGAGATGGACACGGGCTGTCTATACGGAGACTGGAGAGAGCGTGTTATTTGTGTGCATCATCCTTTATTTTTTAATTATTGAGACATATTAAAAATCTCCTAATACTAATGGATTTGTCCAGTTCTCATAGTGAAATCAATTTTAGCTTCACATTGAGACAACCGTGGCTTCCTAAAATGATTTGAAGAGGAACCGCTCCTATTGTGTTTTCTGGGAGGGATTGCATGAAATTGGTTTCAACTCTAATGATTTGGTAGGATCCTCCAGTGTTTGATAGGAAACTATTTGGGCCAGGAGATTTCTTTTTCAGAAGTTTTAAAGTTATGAATTCAACTTCTTAATACTTACAGAGCTCTTTAAATGATCTATTTCATATTAGCTCGTTTTTTTTTTTTTTTTTGCTTTTTGTGTTTTTTGAGAAAGTTATCCATTGCATTTAAATTGTCAAATGCATATAAAATTGCAGTAGACCCTTATGATTATTTTAATGTTTGCTGGGTCTTTATTGATACACTCAGTTTGATTCCTGACACTGGGAATTTGTATCTTCTCTCTTTTTCACTTGACAATTCTTTGTAAAATATTTGTTCATTTTATTGTTCTTTTAAAAAAATCAGGATTTTTTTTTTGTTGATTTTTCTCTATCGTTTTTCTGTTTCAATTTCTTTGATTTTGGCTCCTATTTTTATTATCATCTTCTCTCTGGTTGCTTTGGGTTTATTTTGCTCTTCTTTTTCTGCTCTCATGAAGTGGGAACTTACATTATTGACCTGAAACTTCTCTTTTCTGATGTAAGAAGTCAGTGCTATAGAGTTTCCTTTCAGTGCTGCCTTTGTTGAGCACTATAACGTTTGTTATGTTGTATTTTTAAAATTTTCCTTGAGACTTCCTTTTGACCCATGTATTATTGACAAGTGTTTTGTTAATTTCCAGGAATTTGGAATTTTTCCTACTATCTTTCTGTTACTGATTTTTAACTCCAGTATGGATAGAGAGCACACCCTGTATCACAATTCTCTGAGATTTGTTTTATGTCCCAGGATATGATTTCACTTGGCAAATGTCCCATAGGTCCTTGAAAAAAAATGCATATTCTGTTGTTGGGCAGAGTGTTAAATACTGACTAGAACTCTTGGTTGATGGTGGTGCTAAATTCTTCCATAACTTTATTGATTTCTATCAAGTTGTTCTATATTAATTGTGAGAGACTAAAGATTTCAACTCTGATTGTGGATTTGTCTACTCTCCTTTTAGTTCTGTCTTTCTTTGCTTTATGTGTTTTGAGGCTCTGTTGTTTGGTGCGTACACATTGAGGATCTTCATGACTCCTTGGTAAACTGACTCTTAATATTATGTAGTGACTCTATTTATTTCTGGTCATTTATTTGCTCTGTAGTCTATGCTATCTAATAGTAATATAGCCACTTTTGCTTTCTTTTGATTAATGTTGGCATGCATGTCTTTTTCTATCCTTTTATTTTATTTTACTTAGATTATTCTTTGAAGTGTGATTCTTGTCAACAGTAAGTAGTTGGGTCATGGATATTGTCTACTCTGCCAATCTCTGTCTTCTAAATAGTTTATATAGACCTTTTACATTTAATGTAATTACTGATGTTAGGGCCTTGGTCCGCCATTTTACTTTTCTCGTGCTCTCTTTCTTGCCTTCCTATGGGTTATTTGAAAAATTTTAAGATATCCATCTTGATTTGTGTACAGTATTTTTAAATATATCACCTAGTATAAAAATTTTAATGGTTAATCTAGATAATGTAGTACAGATCCATATCACAACTAATGGTATCATTTTATCAGTTCAAATGAGCATAGAAACTACTTTTGTCACTTTATCCTCTCTGCTCATAGTTCTAAAAATATTTTTAGTTGTAGATAAACACAATAACTTTATTTATTTATTTATTTATTTATTTATTTATATGTGGTGCTGAGTATCAGACCCAGTCCTTCATAGGCAAGTGCTCCACCACTGAGCCACAATCCCAGCCCTGTCCTGATATTTATCTACACACATTAAGAATCACATCAGTGTTATGCTTTTGGCTTCAACCATCAAACATAATTTATATAACTCAAGAGGAGAAAGAAACTCTGTTGCATACATCATAATTCTGTTCTTTTTATTCTTCTTTCTTGTTTCCTGATGTCCCCAAATTCCTTCTTTTGGGTTGGGTATAAACCTCAGTGGTAAAGCACTTGCCTACCATGTGTGAGACCCAGGCTCAATTCCCAGCACCGGGAGGGGGGGGTCTATATAATACATATGTATGTATATATATTTATATCTATGTGATCTTTTATCATTACCTGGCTATTCAGAAAACGTCTTCTAGGGTAGGTCTTCTGGAGACAATTCTCTTAGTTTCCCCTCATCAGAGAGCACCTTGATTTCTTCTCCATTCCTGAAAGGTTGACTTTAGAATTCTGGGTTGAGGGCTGGGGATGTGGCTCAAGTGGTAGCGCGCTTGCCTGGCATGCCTGCGGCCCGGGTTCGATCCTTAGCACCACATACAAAGATGTTGTGTCCACCAAAAACTAAAAAATAAATATTAAAAAATTCTCTCTCTCTTTTCTCTCTCTCTCTCTCTCTCTCTCTCTCTCTCTCTCTCTCTCTCTCTCTCTCTTTAAAAAAAAGAATTCTGGGTTGAGTTCTTTTTCTCCAACACTTGAAAACCATTGTGCCATTTCCTTCTGGCTTCCATAGTTTCTGATGACAAATCTGCCGTCATTCAGATTATTTTCTCCATCGACAAGATGTCATTTCTCTCACTGATGTCAAGATTTTTTTCCTTATCATTCTATCAGAAGTTTGACTATGACATGTCTTAAATCAGACATTTTGGGGTTTATCCTGTTTGAGTTCCCCTCAGCTCTTACACTGTAGGTTTGTGATTTTTGCCAATTTTTTTTTTTTTTTTTTTGCAGGGGGGCTTTCTTTTAGTACTTTTTCAGTGCCACTCTCTTTCTCCTCTCCTTGTGAGACTCCAATAACTAGTGGCTACATCTTATGTTGTTAACCACGGGCCCCTGATGTTCTTTTTGTTTCTGTTCAGTCTATTATTTTTCTCTGAGTTCATATTGGGTAATTATATTATTCTGTCTTCAAGTTCACTGATTTTTTCCTGTCTTTACCATTCTGCTGCTGAACCCATCCACATCCACAAAGTTTTAATTTCAGTTACTGTATCCTTTTGTTCTTTTTGGGGGGTGGTGGTGGATACCAGGGATTGAACTCAGGGGCACTCGACCACCGAGCCACATCCCCAGCCCTATTTTATATTTTATTTAGAGACAGGGTCTCACTGAGTTGTTTAGTGCCTTGCTTTTGCTGAGGCTGGCTGCAAACTCACAATCCTCCTGTCTCAGCCTCCCGAGCCACTGGGAGTACAGGCGTGCACCATTACACCCAGCTCAGTTATTGCCTCTTATAGCTAAAATTTCCATCTGGTTTGTCTTTGTGTTTTCTACTTCTTTTTCAAGTCTTTCTCTTTTTTTGTTTATTTCAAGAGTATTTGTATAGCTAATTTTTATTATTGCTGCTTTAATTTTTTGTTGGACAACTTGACATCTGTGTTGTCTCAGGACCGACTGTCTTTGCTCATTCAAGTTCAGATTTTCTTACTTTGTGATGTGACACATTATTTTCTATGGAAGCCCTGGCACTTGGGTGTCCTGTTACCGACCTCCAGACCTTATTTAAATCTTACATTATGACAGGTCTCTCTGATGTCACTCCTCGTTGATGAAGACCCACCATAACAACCTCGCTGGAACTTGTCACCTCTGTACACACTCTGACTCCAGATAAGGTCACATTCTGTGGCTGGAGGTTAGGATTTTAGCACATGAATTTTAGGGGTTGGGGGGGACACAATTCAATCCATAATAAGTGGGAAAAACTGACAAACCCTTCCAGGCCTGGAGACCAAGGTGAGTGTCAAAGCTGCTGGGCTGTAGTGATGGGCACCGCAGAGCAAGGCAAGGTCACTGTCCTACACAGGGGTCAGGAAGCCTCTGCAGAAGAGTGACCTGAAGGAAGCCAGGAGCCGTGCTAGACTGCTGGGCGAGCTGAGTCCCGCCAAGGGAGAAGCCAGGGCAAAGCCAGGCACTGGACCTTGGACTCCAAGGAACCCTGGGGGGCCAGTGGGTCTGGGCTGGGTGGGAAGGACATGGGCCGGGAACCAGGAGAGGAAGTCAGAAAGGTGAAAAGGGAATCTTGTTGGCTTTGAAAACCAAGAGAAGGGCAAGTTCACCCGGAGGCAGAGGGCAGTTGTCCGAGGTGGAATCAGACGAGAGACCAGCTGGGCAGAACCCCAGGTTCTTTGCAGACCACAGACTGTAAAAGGCCAAGGTGGGAGTGGAGAGGCAAGTCAGGGACGGCTTCGATGTTCCTGCTGAGAGATGAGGAAGGGGCTGGGGAGCCCTAACAAGGGTCACACACAGATGATATTCTGAAGGCAGATTCAGAAGGCTTCACTGATGGAGAGAGGAGGAGGCCCCGGGATGATTCCAAGCCTTTGGCGAAAGTAACCAGAGCCAGGAGCTGCCCTGACTGAGCCGGGAAGTCCTGAGGAGGTTCAGGTTTGTAGGGCTGGTGTTGAGACTGAGGTCCCCATTAGGTCCCCACATGAAAAGGGACTGTGTCATTCCACTGGGGTTCAAGGGGGATCTCGACCAAGACAGGATGTGGGAGGGGCAGGCGGTTTCTAGGTCAGGAGGGCATGGGGACAGGAGAGCTAAGGAGAAGGACTGAGTCCTAGGCTCCACTTCAGAGGCAGGACGACCAGGGAGACAGGGGAGGAACCTTGGAGGTGGGCGGGCCTTCCAGGTGGGGACACGGTCAGCTCTGTGAAAAACAAAGCCTGAAACCGGCCTCACCGGGCTCGCTTTCCAGTCTTAAAATCAACTTTACTGGGGTCTAATTTGCAGGCCATAAAGTTGCCCATTTTCAACATCAAGACCCGGAGCATCGTCACTCTTCAGTGAGCCTCCTTCCCGACCCTGAGCCCTAGGCAACTGCTAAGAGGCACTCGATCCATGTAGACAAATTTCTGCTGATTCCCAGAGTTCATTGTGTAATTCATCGGGTTTGCCCTCTTTCGTATGAATTTTAGTAACAGTCATATGCAAATCTTTTCATTGTTCTTGCCAAGTGTGTAAGTCTTGCTGGCTCATGTGGTAAATATATGTCTAATTTTATAAGAAACTACAGCTGGTCGTTTTCAATAGACCCTGCTTCCACACTCACACTTTTGATACATATTTATTTTAACTATTTACCACCCCTATTTCCTTGAATGAAGACCAAACCCTGAGGATTTGCAGGACCTATGCTGCCCGGGGTCTCTATTAAAACTTGTTCATGAGGCCTTGTTTCTTTGTGTGATTTTATGGTTCTTCCTCAGGAGCTCATGACCGTTAGGGCTCTAGCTGTAGGTATTTTATAAGGTCTGGATTGGCCTGTTTTCCTCGGAAGGATTTAGCGTGTTTCTGAGGGACACCTGGCGTACTCCTTAGCAGGGACTCCTGTCAACTAAATCCTCAGCTGGAGGTTTCTAGGCCAGGTTGGGAGTAAGAATTGGGCCCTGGCCCCTCCTGAGGGCTGGCTCTCGGACTGAAAATGAGAGGAGGTGGCTACAGAGAAATATGAGGAAATTGAGGGAGAAAAAACTGACCTGTATCTTTTTTTTTTTTTTTTTTTTTTGGTATTGGGTATTGAACCCAGAGGCGCTTAACCACTGAGCCACATCCCCAGGTCTTTTTTGTATTTTACTGAGAGACAGGGTCTCACGGAGTTGCTGAGGGCTTCACTAAGGTGCTGAGGTTGGCTTTGAACTCTTGATCCTCCTGCCTCAGCCTCCCAAGCCGCTGGGATTACAGGTGTGCACCAACACGCCCAGCTGAAACTGTCCTGTGTCTGATTGTGGGGGTGGGCACACAATTATATGCACTTGTTAAAACTCAAAGAATTTTATACTAAAAAGGGAGAAGTTGACTGTATGTAAGTTTGGCCACAATTTTTGAAAACACCAAAGTTCTGTTAGGGCAGGAATCTCATAAGACAGCCGGCACCCCTAGGCTCATCCCTCTCTTGATTCAGGCACGCACCCGAGTGTGCGTGGGTGTGTGTGTGCGTGTGAGCCTGTGTTGTGTGCGTGTGTGCCTGTATGCCTGTGTGTGTGCCTGTGTGCCTGAATGCGTGTGTGTGTGCCTGTGTGTGTGTGTACCTGTGTGCCTGTGTGTGTGTGTGTGCCTGTGTGTGTGTCTGTGCATGCATGTGTGTGTGCCTGTGTGTGTGTGTGTGTGTGTGTGTGCGCACATTCTGAGGGCTTCCTGGGCTTCCTTGCCAACACAGTCACACATTTTGGGAGAGTCTTAGAAAGCCTTTGTGCAAAGTTCCAGGTTATGGAGGTGAACACCATCTTCAACCTCAAATGACGCCCGTCCAGTGAGGACAGGATGGGCAAGCAAAGGGACCTCCGGGCTGAGCGACCGCCTGGCTTCCCGGACCCACCTGAGATCACAGAACTTTCATAATGACGGTAATGGCTGTAATTAACTGGCATAAAAATGTGAAGCTCAGAACAGCGGCCGGCCGCAGCCGCAGCGGGGAGGCGGTGCTGTGACTCACCTCTGCCCAGGGAGCAGCAGGCCAGGCCCTGAGGGGCCTGTGGCCTGACTGCGCTCCCCAGAGAGACCAGCAGATCTGAGACGTCCCTCGCGTGGGCAGCATCAAGGTCAGGGCTTGGGGGTGGCCTGACTCAGGCCCTGTCAGCATCCTGAAGGACCCGGGGCCTGCCCTCCCCACATGAGGGGAACCAGGCCCCACGGGGGCAATCACTGGCAACCCTCAGGGCCGAGTGCTCCCGAGGACCAGGTGGGGACGGGCAGGACCAGCCACCAGGAATCCTCAGAGCCTGTCCGGCTGGTGGAGGGGCGGGGAGGGCTCAATTAGCCACTGTGTGTGAAGCACTTAGCACCTGCCTGCCACTGGATAGATGCTGCCATTATACCCCACCCCACTTAACAGATGAGGTAACTGAGGCCCAGCACGGTTCAGGGACTTGTCCCCAGCCACAGCCAGGTGTGCCTGGCTCTACAGCCTCACAGCATGGCCTGCCTGGGGCACGGTCACACCTAGATAGTTTCCAGGCCTCAGGGGGTACTTAAAGCACTTTGAGGCGCTGAAGAGGCTCCCTGGGCCCCTTCCCTCTGAGCCCCTCTGCCCTGGGCTCTCTGGTTCCATCCATTCCCTCCTGTTGCTTGTTTCCCAGGTCTAACACCTCCTCCAGGGAGCCTCCCTGGATTCTCCCAGCTTCCACATCTCAAAGCACAGGCATCCAGTGCACGGCCTGAGGTCCTGCCGGGTGCCACGGACTGTCTGAGGCTCAGGGAGGCCGCAGTGGGGGAAGCAGGGTTTAGGGAACCTCAGGGAGACTCTGGGACCAGGCAGGCTAGGGAGGAGGGGCAGGAAGAAGACAGGGTCCTGGTCCCACAGAGCCTGGTCGGCCTGCTGAGCACTTGGGCTTTGAGGCAGTGAGGTGGACCAGGGCAAGGTTCTCACACTGGGTGCCGCACAGGAAGTGGACGCTGGGGAGGTAGGACGGGGGGAGGGAAGCAGGCTCCAGGCAGGGCGGTGGGGACAGTGAGGACCCAGGGCTCTTCCCCAATGCTGCCTTCAGGGCCACCGACCCTTCTCTGGTTTATTTCTTAGCTCCCAACATCTCTTCCTGGAAGCCCTCCTGGTCCTCTTGCCCCTTCCTGATAAGGAAACTCTCTTGGGGCTGTGCCCACGCTGGTCACCCAGAGCCACCCTCATACTACAGGATCCACAGCTCTGCTGAGGGTGGAATCCAAGGCCGGGGACGGTCCCTCAGATCAGAGGTTTAGGGCCAGCTGACTTCAGAGGTGACCTTCCCCCCCCCCAATCCCCCTTACCCTTCTGCTGCAGCAGAGACCGGAGCTCTGGCTCCAGTGTGTGGGGTCACTCTGCAGAGGACGGGGCCTCCTGGTCCCGGCTGTTCCCAGGTTAGTGCCAGCCTGGAGCCACCCCCCGCCCTCCGGCCACCAGGGCGGACAGAGCTAGCCCTCTCTCTCATTCTCCCTCCACCCCCGCAACACTGCGCAGACCGGAGCACTGCTTCCTTCCTTCCCAAGAAACACCTGCTGAGCACCTACTGTGTGCACTGAGATCAAAGATGACCAAGGCACAGCTCTGCCTCGGGGCTCACTGTCTGGGAGGGGCAGATGGGCCATCAGATGGTGGTGCTGGTGGGGTGGTGGGCATGGTGGAGACGGCCATGGTGGGTTTGGTGGGGATGTTAGAGATGGGGATGGTGGGGATGCAGAGACAGTGGGGTGGTAGGGACCCGGATGGTGGGGATGGGGATGGAGATGGTGGGGATGAGATGGTGGGGATGGGGTGCTCGGGATGGGGGTGCTCGGGACGGGGTGCTGGGGATGGAGATGGTGGAGGTCCTCGGGGAACTCATGGGGCTGGTGGTGGAGACGGTGGGACTGGTGGTGACTGGGGGTGGCGAAGGAGGAGGAGGAAGCTCCCCTTTCTCAAGGCGCTCGTGATGCCGGATGGTATCAAGCACTTGACGTCTAACCCTCATGACAGCCTATGAGGTAAGAGTCATTATTTTAATAATGGTGACATTCACTGCTTACTTACTACATGCCAGACATTCTTGTAAATGCCTTACAAGTGTCAGCCCGTCCTAGGCAGGTCACGGAGTTGCCCCTGCTTTACGGATAAGTAAACACGAGAGGTCGACGAGCTTGCCCAGGTCTCACAGCCAGCTATGCAAATGGGTTTGCTGGAGTGGACAGCGGGTGGTGTGGACAGGATGCGGACAGACAGAGGAGGACCTCACAGAGGAGGTGCCTTATGACCAGCCCTAGGGGTCTTTCCAGGTGGTCATGAGGAAGGGGCTTTCCAGGAGGAGGATCAGTGGGGCAGGTGCCCAGAGGCCGGAGGCGCGGGGTGGAGTCACTCGGGCTGGAAAGAGACCAGGTGCCCGAGGGCCTGGGGGACTGGAGCCCCCTCCACGCTGCCCTGAACCGCGAGCCTTGTCTCAACCCTGCTGGGTGCTGGAGACCTAAACCTGCAGGAAACCAGACCCGCTTAGCGACCTCCACCTGCCCCAGAAGATGGTGGGCCCTGCCTCCCCGGTTCTTGTCACACCCAGATTGTACCAGGCCTCCCCATTGTCACCCCTCGACACTGCACCCAGACTCAGTGTGTGGCTCCTGGACCCCACTGCCCTGTTCCGCTGCCCACAGGCCCACTCCTCCAGCCCCTGCCTATAG
Source organism: Spermophilus citellus (assembly GCF_964194105.1). Classification (NCBI taxonomy): domain Eukaryota; kingdom Metazoa; phylum Chordata; class Mammalia; order Rodentia; family Sciuridae; genus Spermophilus; species Spermophilus citellus. The sequence continues at coordinate 127,760,094 of NC_138191.1, forward strand.
CCCGCTCCTCCCTGGGCTCAGCCAGGGACCCCCTCCAGAAAGCCCACCCTGGTCACTCCAGCCCAGACGAGCTTCCGTCTTAGCTCGACCACGGCAGGCTCCGGGTCCCAGCTCTGTCCTCACCAGTCCAGACCCCAGCAGGATGTGGGATGTCGAGGGCCAAGGCCACATCCCTCAACTGGGCATCAGAGGCGGGGGCCGAATCCGAGTGCTCCAGGCGTGTCCGGCTGCACGGCCACCTGAGGCCACACGGCCAGCTGAGGCCGCACTGGCTTCTTCACACAGCACCTCCCAGGCCCTCTGGGTCCTCTTGAGATTGGAGGAAACGGAGGCTCAGAGAGAGAGCTGAGGGATTTCTCCCTGACACCCCGATTGGATTTGACCTCAAGTGCACGGGAGACCCTGCCTCTCACACCCCACCCACCCACCCCTCCCGGGGTGCACACAGCAGGTGCTCAGTGGAGACGCTGAGGCAGACGGGCCCAGCCCCGGAGTCACCTCCCGCCTCAGCTGTTTCCGCTGGGGTCCTCTAAAGGGCTCTCTGCCTGCCCCCCGTCACTGCCACAGACACCGGCTCACAACACTGGGGTGTGGGTGGCCCGTAATTCCTCGGGGGCTGGAGGCGGAGATGTTAAGGTTCTGAGCTCCGGGATGGGGACGTAGCCCTGTGGTGGGGAGCTGGCGTGAGGTGATGGGGACCACACAGCAACATGGGGGGGCAGGTTCCGAGTCCCCTCACAGATGCTGGCCTGAACTCGTCCTGAGGCCCTGGGCAGGAGTCTGAACCCCCCAGTTCGAGGTCACACCGCTGCCCTGCCAAACCACCGGCAGAAAGTAACATCACAGCCCCCTCGCCCGGCTCCTCTCGGCAACACCACTGCACACACAGGCGGGTGAGGCATTATCCCACCATCCAGGCACCCACTGAGCCCACAGATATGTATTGAACACCTACTATGTGCCAGGCCCAGAGCCCAAAATTGGGTCATAAAAATGTGTGCGATACAGGCCCAGCTCCTTGGAGGGTAGCGTCTGACTTCAGATCCCAGACAACCCCGCCCCCGGTCAGGGGACAAGGCCTCACTGACCACTGTGGGGGGGAAGGTCACTTAGCAGGTCCACACAGAGCAGGGAACTGTAGCAGCTGTCACTTATCCCGTCGGTTGCCCCCGGACAGTCCAGAGGGAGCTGCTCTCATGGAGGGACGCTGAGTCCAGCTGTGTCCCCACCCCCTGCAGCTTGCCAGCATGGTGAGGTGGGGGTGGCAGAGCCTCAGGGGAACTGGGGAGAGCAGGTCACGATGCGGCAGCTTCTGCAGGTCGAGGGTGGGCCTTGGGCTTTGGCAGCAGGCGCCGCGTCAGAGGGAGGCTCTCAGGGGTCATGGGCTGAGGAGTGACCTGGGGCCATCCAGCCGGTGGAGCCAGCCTAGGGCACAACCCTGCTGGGAGCTGCTGAGTCACCAGGTCCCCACCAGGGCCAGGGTGGCTTCCTCATGAGGCCCGTCATGGTCCCGTGACCAGCCGTAGCCACCGGGCAGTTACTCACAGGCTGGTCCAGAGGCCCGAGACGGGGCAGGGAGGTGGACAGCTTGGCCCAGCCTGGCCTCTGGCCTCCGACCACCGCCTGCTCCAGCTTCTCCCCTCCCCGCCCTTCCCGCCACTGTCCCTTCTCTCCCAGGGCCTCTGTGGAGTGGGGGTGGCTGAGCCGCCACCTTAGAGGGGCCTCCTGCCAGGCAGGCCTGGCCTCTGCCGCACCAGGACTTGCCCTGGGGTCACCCCTCTCCAGGGCTCCTCCAGCCCCTGTCCTGGGACTCGGGCCAGCCCCGGTGGACCTGCCCGTGTCTAATGGAAGGTAAGAAGGGCCCGAGGCCAGAGCTTGAGGGCCGCGTCCCCCTCAGGCGCTCACAAGAGACAACCTCAGACTCACAGAGGCCTGAGTGGCCCCGCCGCTGCCTCCGGCCATGGCACCTGAGACCACTGACCCCATCCCCTCTGTCACCTCATCTACAAAGGCAAGAAAGCAACAGCCTCGTCACCTCATGGAGTTGGCCAGAAGTGAGTGACCACTTGTGCAGGGCAGGTACCGGTGGTGGCCCAGAGGTGGCCGTTATGATCATCGCTATCAGAGGAATCACGAGAGGTGCTACACCCCAGAGGTGGCCGGCATTCTGCAGTTCGCAAAGCGTGTCCATCAGGGGTGACCCCTGAGATGCAGGCTCCTGCCCAGCACCGCTGTCCTGGCCCAGCAGGTGACAGGTCTGTGTGCCTGTTTGTCTTTACAAGCTGGGTGCGTGGAGCACGTCACACCTGAGCCTCGGTTTCCTCATCTGTAAGTCGGGGACAGCAGTGCGTCTCTCAGGCTGGCCGGGAAGAGTGGAGGAGGACGTGGGCAAGAGAAGAGCCAGCTCTGTCAGGAGCCTGCTCGCTGATGTCATCGTCCCCTGAGCTCCCATACCTGCTGGGTGTTTTGCTTAAAAGTCACATTCAAGGGCTGGGGTGGTGGCTCGGTGTAGAGCGCTTTCCCAGCCTGTGTGAGGCCCTGGGTTTGATTCTCGGCACCGCATAAAAATAAAATAAAGATATTGTGTCCACCTAAAAAAAAATAAAAATAAAAAAATTACAATAAAGGCCAGGGAGATGTTGCGCGCCCATAATCCCAGCAACTCAGGAGGCTGAGTCAAGAGAATCAAAAGTTAGAGACCAGCCTCAGCAACCTAGCAAGACTGTCTCAAAATTAAAATAAAAAAAAGGACTGGGGTGTTGCTCAGTGGAATGTCTCCCCTGGGTTAAATTTCCAATACCAAATAATAATTATAAAGAAGCCTACCCTCCTTTCCCCCTTTCTCCCTTCTCATTAGTGGGGATGCAGATGTGATAAAGGGCCCGGGGCAGCCTCTGTGGATCATGAGATTGAAGGCAATGATGAGAAGGGTGGAGCAACGAGACGAAGGAGCCTGGTCCCCAACACGTCTGTCAGTCCCTTCAGTAATCCTCGATGGCACACATCCACCCTTCCTCTCTCCTCTCTTGTCAAGGCCTTTGCTTTTTTGATATTTATGACAGCAGCCAAACCAGTGTGCCAACCAGGGTGGCCCAAGAGGGAGGGACCCTGTTAACATCCGCCGTCTCTCCCTTGATTTTCTGGGTACATGGCATCTTGTAGGTCAATACCCAGTCAGGGGTATGTGCACAGTCACGGATGTGTTTTAAGAAATGCATTGCTGGGCGATGTCATCACCGTGTGAACTTCAATCACAGCACGTACTGAACCAAAACCACCGGGAAATACAATCTTCGGGGAGCCCAGCGCTGTCCGGAGTCCGTCATTGACCGGACGTGGTCATTGCCCCTCGTGACTGTATTCGAATGCGGGAGGCGAGGGTTGCCCAGTGCACACACTCGAGCCACCAGGAGGCACCGTGTGTCTCAAGTTCCTCGCTCCCTGTGGCGGGACCTGAGCGGGCCGTGGGCAACCTACATCCGCCTGGGATAATCTCAGGTGGTTAGGGTTTGTTGCCTTTGAACATATCAAGATAGTTTAGGGGTCCAGCAGTTTAGGGGTCCCCTTCTGCCCCCCACCCCTTCCTTCTCTCCCAGTGGTATTTAAGTTCCAGTTAATGACATCACAATGTGGCTCTTTAGGAATCGGTGTCCCTGCCTGGTTCCCGGCTGAGGGGTCTCGGCCGCCCTGGCCCAGTATCCCCAGGTCAGGAGCCCATGGTGCCGCTGGGAGTTCCTGCTGCTCTCACCTCATCTGAGACCCGAGACCTCGGGGGATGTCGACGGAAGCCCCTCTTCTGTCTTTGTGGAGAGAACACCGAGGCTCTGACAGAGGTGGGGAGCTCTGGTAGCTTCTGGTGTTCTTCCCATTCTGCAGGTGATGAAAGTGAGGCCCAGATCATGGACACTGAGATCATGAGGCTAGTAAACGGGGACCTGGATTGAACCCAGACAGTCCACACCCTGACCTTGAGGCCACCCTGCCCTGTGCAGTGTCCTGCCCTTTCCAATTTCACCCGCGTGGTTTTATTGACGTTCAGAGCATTGCTCAGCCACAGGAGGACTGGCCCCTAGGTGTCAGGATCCAACCGAGTGCGATGTGCCTACAGGTTGGGGTAAGAGTGACATCCAGGATGGACCTGGCTGATCTTAAGATGGTACCAAAGAGCCAGGCACATTCTGGAGCCAAGTCCAGCTGTGAAGCCCTGCATAGGACTCAAAGGCTTTGTCTACTTCAGGTTTGTTAGAAACAAACAGGAAAAATCAGCCAGGGGCACTTGGGCGCCATCCCGGCAGTGACAACTCAAGATGGCTGCAGTCATGTCAGGCTGAATCCACAGACTACGAAGACCAGGGGCTGGGCAAGGCCCCCCCCTGCCCACGGTGAGGGACACAGGTCCTCCAGGAGGCAGAGGGGACTGGACGGCAGTGACTGGCCAGGAAGAGTGGAGCCAGTCTCCTCGGGAAGGGCCTGACTGGTCACAGGCCGCCCCCCCCCCCAGGTCCTCTGCACCCAGGTGAGCGCCACACGCAGAGCGGCCTCCCCACCCTGGGGCTTCTTCCCAGGACACAAAATCATGCCCCAGGCCCGAGGCCCCGCCTGGCTCTGGGCAGCTGGCAGGAAAGTGGAGCCAGAGAGGGATGAACGCTACAGTCTCCAGCAGTGACTCGGGAAGGGCCTGCCCGTCTGCTGCCGGAGCCAGGAGGCACAACATCAGGGGCCACTCGTGAGCACACCACAGGAGGCCGCTACGGTGGGCAGGAGCTGGGAGATGCCGGGCTCCATGCCCTCTCCTCCACTGTGTAGCCGGGAAATGCCACTACCCACCCGTGTCATCAGGGAGGCCCTCTGGCATCACATCTTTTAACCATAGTGACAATCATTTCTTGTGCTGGAGAATCTCTGAACCCTTTGGAGCAGGGATCGATCTGTCTTGCCTGTTGTTAGATCCCCAGTAGGGGGCCTGGCACACAGCGGGTACCTAATAAGTGGAGTGATTGAGTGGCCACTGCTTTCTGTTTGCACACACTTTTAAAAGCCTCCTCTCATTTAATTTCATGTCACTGGGATTAGTATTCTCATCTACAGATGAGGAAACTGAGGCTCAGAGAAGCTGAAGCATGGTGAAAGTCTGTACTATTAAATTCTAGGTGCTAATTTGTCCTGGCTGTACCCCACTTGGCCTTCATTTTCTCTTTTCCTTAATTTCTTTGTTACTGTGTGTGTGTGTGTGTGTGTGTGTGTGTGTGTATGTGTGTGTCCACAAGTCATGGTGTCACACACGTACTGTCTCTCCAGGCCCACCGGTGGCCTAAGCCCTGGGATCCGTGAGTGGGCAAGAGGAGCTTTGCCAATGCGGTGAAGGACGAGGTTCTTGAGAAGAGTGGACCCTGGATTATCCGAGAGAGCCCAGTGTAATCACAGGAACCTTCAAAAGCAGAGAACCATCCCCAGCCGTGACCAAGGAGGGCATCACAGACAGGCGGTACTGCCGGCGTTGAGGCTGCAGGCAGGGGATCCGTGCTAAAGAAGGGGTCACCTTCGGGAACTGAAAACGACCAGGCGGCAGACTGTCCCCCAGGGAGAGGGAGGAGGCCCAGCTGACACTCGGATTCTGGCCCTGAGACCCGAGTTGGAATCTGACCCAGGAATTATAAGACAACAAGTGTGTATCGAGAGCCTCCAGGTGTCACCATGTGCTGGAGCAGCTGGGGGAACCTGAGGGACGCTGAGCCGTGACCTCCCCGCTTGGGAACGAGGGGCCGGACTCCCCACCTCCATGAAGTCCTGTGAGATCCAGGGGTTGGGAAGCTGGCCCTGAAATCACAAAGTCCACGGCTCCAACTGAGGCTCACGGCAGGGCCTGGCTCCTCACCTGCCAGGTGAGCCCTTCACCGTCCCCTGGGTGGCCTCCCCTGCCTGAGGCCTGGCCCGGCACCAGCTCATCTTTCTCTCGGACCTTTGATCTTGAGCCAGGACAACATAGCAAGGATTAGGGGAGAATCTGGGAGGGACTAGAAGAAACTCAGACAGGGCCAGGCCCCAGCCGGGATGCCAGGCGCGGCCTGAGCACCGGGGACAGAAACAAGAATTCCAAGGCGCCTCCGTGTGTACTCTCTGCTGGCTGTGGGATTCCCAGAAAGGTACTTAACCTCTCTGAGCCTCTGTCACCCCACCCACAAAATGGGGAGAAAAGTTCCAGTAACAGCTGGGTGTGAGGCAGCTCCCTTCACACCTGTCCCCCTCCCTCTCCCTCCTCCTCCTTTTCCTCCCCCATTTCCCATGGCTCTTTCTCCAGGGGCCCCCATCTTCATTCAGATCCAGGTTAACTCCCTTCTCCAGTTCTTTCACTACCTTTATCCCCAGGGAGTAATAAAAATGAGACAGTGTCCATGGTGGGTCTGAAAGATAAAGCCAAATCCCAGGGAAGCCACCTACTGGCCGTGGGAACCCAGGACAATGACTTCATCTCTTCCGGCCCCCATTTCCTCATCCAAAAACTGGGATAATGAGAGCCTGCCTCCCTCCCAGAGCTGTTGATTGAGCACCCAACGAATAACCATGTAAAGCATTTAGCAAGGATTACCCACAGTAAGTAGTTAATAGAGGTTATCATTAAATTGCCTTTAAGCCCCACCCACGCAGAGAAGGCGACTTAGCCAGCTTAGCAATGGCTACTACACTGAGGTCTCAGTGTAGTAGCCATTGCTACTAGTCTAAAGTCTACTAGGATTCGCATTTTGGTGTGTGTGGGGGTGCACACTGGCGACCGAATGCAGGGGCACATCCCCAGTCCTTTATGTTATATTTATTTATCTTATTTATTGAGACAGGGTCTCGCTAAGTTGCTGAGGGTCTCGCTCTACTGGCCAGCCTCGGATTACAGGCGTGCCCCACCGCGCCTGGCTCATTAACCCCGTTTTTCTAGAGGAGGAAACTGCGCCCCAGAGTCACCTGCCCAAGGTAAGCAGCTGGCGCAAGGCAGAGCGGGGTCTGAAGGCAGGCCCCGGGACTCAAGGCCTCCACCGCGCTCCTCAGCCTTGGAGGCGCGTGCGGGGCTCCTGGGGGTCTTGCTAGGACGCATGGGGCTGGGGCGTCCACGCGGGTCCACGCAGGACCAGAGTCGTCGGGGTTCCCAGCTCTGCGTTTACTAGGTGCTCGATCCGTTATTATTGTATCTTTATTTGTTATTGATTTGTATGTGGATCGAAACCAGCGCCTCACACGTGCCAGGCAGGCGCCCTGCCCCTGAGCCACAGCCCCGGCCTCGCTATGGTTATTATTCAGGGAGGACACTGGGGACTTAGCCTCTCACTTGTGCAAGCAAACGGCACAGGTGGGATTTGAACCCAGGGCCAGACAGTACCCCTGCACCGGGCTGCCGCTCCTCTGGGGCTGCCAGACCTCGCTCCGGGAAACGCAGGTGTCCGCGGGAACCAAGGCCGCACAGGTCCTGGGAGCGGTGGCTGGAGGACCCCGACTCACACACCCGGCGGTGTGGCCACGCCGTCCAATGGCCTCCCGCGTTTCTTCCGCGCCGGGCGGTGATTGGTGGAGACGCAGGCCTTGGCGCTGGGGCGCGCGGAACGGTGACTGGGACGCGCGCCTTCGTCACCCTGGGCTGGGATCCGCGCTAATCCCGAGCTAATCCTCCTGCTCAGCTCTCTGTCGTCACGGGTCAGGGCCGGGTCAGGGGCGCCTCGCCCCGTCCCGCTCACGCCTTGTGATTTCACCCTCCCCCCAGGACCCAGCAGCCACCACCGACCCCGCTCCTTGTTCCGGTTCCAAGCCAGGGCGCAAGGGCCCCAGAGCTCTGGTCCAGAGGAGCATGCCCATGTCACGGGTGCGGGAAAGAGGCCCAGCTGGGAAGGAACTGGCCCAGGGCCAGCAGAACCGGGCTTCCCCATGCAAGGTCCAAACGACTGTCACCATCCTTCTGCTCTTGACTAGAAGAGACCTTGGTGGACCACACTGGCGCCCTATCTAGTAAGTGATGAGTGACTTGGGGTCCACGGAGCACCCCACGCTGAACTGGTGAAACAGACAAGTCCACAGCCTGAAGACTTAAGAAGGGAGGGGCGGAATATTCTGGAAGGTATAGAATAGGCCAGTAAAATATGTCTGTTATACAAATACCCACTAGAAAGACAGCCCATCTAGGCTTAGAGCCCTTTTTCTTTCTTTCCTTTTTTTTTTTCCCCTTTCCTTTTGCAAAATGAAAACGACTATTTTCCATATCAAACACTGGGCTGACTGTTTGCTTACGTATTTAATCCTGTGACACAGAGATTGCATCCTCTTCTTTTGTAGTTGAGGAAGCCAAATAAAATCAGAGGGATTCCTTGACTGGACCAAAGTCCTGCGGCTAGAGAGAGGTAGCACCATGATGGGAACCCAGCTCTGTGCTGTGTTCCAGAGGAATTGAACTGAATGACCGTTGAAGGCTTTTAGACTTGAAGTTCATGGCTCTGCTAGGGTACCTAGTATTTTGAATTGATATTTTTGTTGCCTCGATCTGTTCCCAACCTCCATGCCACGTCATCACAGATGCCAGCCTGTTCCCACGGTCTCCTCTGGGAGGCGTTGCTTTGCAGAAAATCTCCCAGGAAACGTGCAAGAGTTTATGCTCCAACAGACACTTGTCCAGTTTTAATGGATGGAGAAAACCCCAAACTGATGCTTGGGAGAACTGGGCAGCTCGATTCCGCAGACCTGTGCTGACGCACTGTGACAGGTGCTGTGCTCAGACCCAAGAGAGAAGGAAGGGTAAGTCACGTCCCCTCCCTGCCCTCTGGCTCCCCATCTGCAAGCTGAAAGTCTGGCGAGGCCAGAGAGGGCAGAGAGCACAGAGGCCCTGTCCCTTCTGGCAGACATTGCTCATTGATCATAACGCACTCTCCTGGTGACACACATCCTGGCCTCAAATAAGGACTCCTAGCAGCTCCAGGCACCAAGGGAAGAGGTGCCGGGGAAAGTGAGACCTCCTGTCCTCGCTGCTCCCTGCCTCCACGGCCCCTGGGATCCCCAGCCCTGTGGTCTCTCTGCTCCAGGAAGGGGTCTTCTCCCATGACAGGGAACACTGTGGGTAAGCCTTCTGTCACCTCTTCCTTGTGTCACAGAGGAAAGACACTTAGCAAGTCCTCTAAGGACCTGCTCCTTAACTCCTTCACTGGCTGCTTCCCAGCCCACCCCAGGGTTGCTTTGTACTCCCAAAATCACATCTTGGCCTCCTGCCCGCCAAGACCACCTTGGCCTCCTGCCCGCCAAGACCACCTTGGCTCAGGCTGAAGTTAATGCAAAGATTGGACTCAGCCAGACGTGAATCCCAGAGACTGTGTCTTCCCATGTCCAGCACGGTGCTACCTCCAGGCCTCTGCACGTGTACCTCCCTCTGCTGTGACTGCCGTCCCCCTTGTCTGTCGGTGAACTCCTATTCATTCCTCAGAACCCTGCTCAGATGCCCTCTCCTCTGGGAAGTCTTCCTTGCCCTCCCTCTAGGCAGCCATCCACTTCCGGTACAACACCTGTGCCCTGTGCACATATTTGCCATTTCCTAGCCACCTGCTGACTACGCACTTCTGTCTCTCTCTGAACCATAAACTTCCTGAAGGCAGCCCCATGTCTTACTCCATGGGGATCATCAGAGCCCCGGTGCAGGGAGGGAACTCTCTAAATAGTAGGGTAGCTGTTGATCCAGTCCCGAAGCCTTCCACCTGAGAAGCTTAAAGCCCTGAGCTGCTGGGACGAAGACAAACATCATTATCCCCAATTTGTGCGTTGAGTCAGCTCAGGCAAAAGGACATGCGGAAAAGTCACCTGCTTGTGCCACTGGCTAAGTCAGGGCAAGGACCTGGAGTCCAGCTCCTCAGCATTCCGAGCCGGGGAACGGCCCCTCCCTGGGAGGCTGCACTTGGCATTGACCGCCCTAAGTGCCCATTAGTGGGATTTTGTTACTTATATCCCAAGGCGGGAGCAGTCCGCCCAGGTGGCCCGGGCTGGGCACCCACAGAATCAGCCAAAAACCTTCTGTTTCTGCAAACATCTTGTAAGAAACCAAGAAACAAAATGTTACTATCCTAATAAACAAGAAGCCCTTAAAAGTAAAGTGAAAGTCATGTTGAGACGAGCCTCGGAATTGCGAATCCGCTTGGCAGTCATCGTGGAGCTGCTCCTGTGGGCCTGGTATGGCCCCAGGCATTGGCGGTCCCTGGTGAACCAGACAAGATGCCCACTCTCCAGGTGGGTGGGTGAGGGGAGGTAGGCGACCTGGACCCATCAGCCACAAACTCATTCACGGCCAGTAGCAGGTCTGTCCAGCCAATGAAGCAGGGCGACCAGACAGAGGTGGTCAAGCGACTCCAGCTCGGGTGGTCAGGAAAGGTCTCCCAAGGGGAGGGAAAGCAGGCTGGCCGGAAAGAAAGGGCACCGAGGAAAGCACAGGGCCCAGGAGGGGCCACTCGGTGTGAGAGAGGGGAGCGTGGGGGAGGCGGGCTTACGCCATGACCTGCTTTGTGTATTGGGGTGCGGTGAGCAAGAGCGGGACCTCGTGTGTTACATCTGCAAACTGTCACAATTGGCCACTGCGTGGAGCTGACAAAGGAGGTCCCTGTGTGGGACCAGGGGAGCTAAAGGGGACCTGGAGGGAAGCGGAAGCCTGCAGGGCAGGTAGCAAAGCATCCGGGATGTTTGCAGAGTGAAAATGGGTAGGATTGGCCAAGTGTGGGCTGATCGGGGCAAACAGTCAAGGATTGCTTATTTGCATATATATATGACGAGCATGTCCCCTGCAACCGTATGTGCAAATATAACATGCGTGTAGGTCTTTGCTGCCCCGAACATCTGGGTAGATGGCAGGATTTCTTCTTAGGTGGGAGAAACAGCAGAGGGGGGTCAGGAGCTAGAGGAAGTGTTGAAGTGGAAATTGTTCAAATCTGTTGAACTTGAAATCTGGGCCCTGCATGTCGGGCACTGGGGTTCCTCAGCCGCAGCACTGTTGAGGTTTGGGGTTGGGTATTTCTTTGTCTGGGGATGCCCTGTGCATTGGGGGACAGTTAGCAGCCTCCCTGGCTTCTGCTCACCGGATGGCAGTGGCGTGCACCTGCACACACACCCAGGACATTCCTAGTTGGACAACTGAAAATCTCCCCAGACACTGCCCAGCGGCCCCTGGGGAGAAGCCACCCCTGGTTGCGAACCCCACTTCACACAAACTCTCTCACGCAGTCCTCACCCCCACCCTATAAGAGCAGCCCTGATGACCCTGTTATTGTCACCATTGTACAGACCGGGAAACTGAGGCCCAGTGTCAAAAAGAAACTTATCCCAAATGGTGGTTTTTGTTTGACTTTGTTTTGTTTTGTCATTTTGGCCAAATTGGGCTTGCATGCCCAGCAACCATCACGGACAGCTGTGGACCAGGCAGGTGTGTGGAGGTGACCAGGGTTCAGGGGGGAGATGGGGTAAAGGTCGAATCTGCAGTTGGGAGCCTCTGGTGTCTGGGTGGGTTATTTCTGTGGTGCTGAGGTTGGAACCCAGGGCCTCAAGCATGTGGCAATGCCCTACCACGAGCACCCTCCAGCCCCTGGATGGGACCGTCGGCAGGGGACTGGCTGAGGTTGCCCTAGGAGAATGTAACATCCTTTTTTCTCTGAGGGACTCCATCTCCCTATGGGCTGTGCTCTCCCCTCTGAATCACTCCTGTAGGCACATCTAGGAGGTCACCCTCCTGTGACCGCTCCTCCCCCCAGCTCCTGCCCCTTCCTCTGCCCCCTTCAAAGCAGCTTCCTGGAGGAGTCCGTGTGGTCTGGATCCACCTCCCATCCTCCTCCACCCCTTCACCCACCAGGACAGATGCCATGCCTCCCAGACCAGGGCTCGCCCCTCCATGCTCATCTCCTGGGCCCCTCAGCAGCCTGGCTCCTCCCTGAAGCACCCTCTGGGCCTCCACAACACCACACTGCCCCTTCCTCCAGCTGTGCAGGGGCCCAGCCCCCTGCCTTCCCTTCCCTGATGACACAAAGTAAAACACAGGCGCAGCCTCAGAGAGAGAGGAGCCCGGGCCGATCCTGACAAGTGAAACGCCCCATAAAACAAAGGTCTCTTCTCATCCAGCAGTGGAAAGACCGATCCTGCTCAGTCCTGCTCAGTGAGGGTGCAGATGTGGGAACAGCCCCACCAGGGGACAGGCGAGTGAGTGACGGCGTCCATCAAGAGGATGGTCAACCCTGTGCTTCACCGTAAACATTTTTCACTGACATAACTTCAGAAGAATTGCAAGAATGATACAAAGAATTTCCAGATGCCCTTCATCCACGTCACCCAGATTCCCCAATATTAACATCTCACTCTGCCCTCCCCTCCCCCTCCTCCCCTTCTCTTCCCTCTCCCTCTATGCTACTATATAGTTTATTTATATCGTACATATTTTTATATCTCACATATTTCGTACATTATATATCTTATTGATAGCCACACCACTTGCTCTGAAGTTGCGGTCATGAGGTCCTTTCCCATGACTTCCAGGTGCACACTCCCAGGGTGAGTGGGATTCTCTTATGGAACCACAGTCAGTGATCACAAGCAGGAAGTCAACGTGGATGCAGTAGATTATGGATTTTCCTGGGGTTGCACCGTCTGTCCGCAGGGCATTGGGTTTTAGGAAAGGAAAATCCCAGATCCTGTGTGTGACTCAGTCATAGGGTCCCTTTGGTTTCTCTTGCTCGGTCTTGCATGGCGTGACCTTGGCCTTCCTGGAGAGTCCCTGCCAGTCATTTCATAGACCTGGAGTCCGGGCTCAGCTCATACTCCCTCCTGATTAGACTGGGGTTGGGCTGGCGTTGGCAGACCCGCTTCCCTTCCCTCTGCCTACAAGGCTGGTCTCTTGGCCTCTCAAGCTCCTCTTCTCCTCCCCCCCACCCCCCGAGTGTCACTTCCAATGTCACCTCTTCCAAAGAGCCTTCGCGGGCCACCCTGTCTGGAGCAGGTCTGCTCTTCTCTGTGACGCAGCCTGCCTACTTCCTTACCTGTGATCATACTGACACACGCCATTTGCGTGGCCTGGAGTCCCTTTCTGTTAAGTGAGCACGGTGAGCAGCTTCCTTCCCTGCCTTGTTCTCTGTCTCTCTCCCGCCGCCCAACACGGTGCCTGGCATATAGTAGGTGCTCAAGAAATGTTTGTTGAACAAGTGAATAATGAGAGTGAATAAAATCAGGGGGTAGAATAAAATAGATGATATCAGTAGGATCCCATTTTTCGGGGGGGGGGGGACATGCCTATGATTATACATCTATTAGGGATGGACTAGAAAGATGTGGTTCAAAGTAGAAGACTCTTTGGGAGAAGAAGAGGAGAAGGGCAATTGTTTTATTTTTCTCTCTTTAACTTTATGTAGTTCTTTACTGCTGAATTTTTTACAAGGAATTTGTATCATCTCTGTAATGATGGATTCCCTATGGACCACCAGCTCCCATCCCCCTCCCTCCAGAGCCTCTCTTGAGAGTTTCCTGCACATTCTTGGAAACTGTTCCTGCCATGAGGGGCAGAACTGGCGCATCCTGAGGGCAGGGGCGCCCACCCCTCCTCCGTCCTGGGCACCCTCCCACCCCTCTCTCCACAGAGACTGTGGCTGAATCAGTACGTGGCTGTGTGAACCGGACCCTGGATCCGAGGCCAGTATGCTGGGCTTCATTCTGCAAACATCCTGGGCTGCTCACTCCCCAGGCCACAAACACCAGCCCTCTGCTGGCAGCCCCCTTGCGAACCTTCCACCTGGCACACTCCTACTTGCCTCTCAGGACCCAGGTCAGGCCGCCGCCTCTGGGAAGCCTTCCCAACTCCAAGGGCACTAGCACCCTCCTCTGCCTCCCTCTCTGCTCGGACACGGACTTGGTTGGAACCTGCATCAGGGTCCCCACCAATCAGAGCCCCTGTGTTCCTCTGAGTACTAGGGTCCAGCCCAGCACCTAAGAGGTTGCAGGAGTCCTCTGTCTTCTGCCAGCGTCCACGAAACTGTAACAGGGTGAAATCAGCAAGGCCTGGACACACCTGGACACACCTGGACACACCTGGACATAAATAAAGTACTTCAGTTGACTTTCAGGGAAAGCCTCCAGAGTCCCCTCTAGGGCAGCTCAGAAGCGGCCTTTCAGGACTGGACCTGCACAGAAGCGGCCAGCTTGGCAGGTCAGCGACCGTTCACATCATAAGCTCAAAATCCCCCGTCAGAACATGGCAACTGCCCCGGAAAACCAACCTGCGACCTGTGAAGAGGGACAGTGACCCTCCCCACCTGCACGTGAGAACCCTGGGACCCCTCCTCCATCCAGCCAGGGAGCAGCTTCGCCCCCATCCTCCCTGTGAATCCCCCACTCCCCACCCCTGGAGAGGCCCAGTTGGGCTCCTTTTCCTCAACCTCTGGCCTCCCCCTGCCCGTCGACCATGCACTGTAGCCTTTCCTTTTTGCATAACCCTGGTGCCAAGGTATTGGCCTCTATGCACATCGGGCAGCGAGCCCACCCTCGGTGCCCAGGACACCCTAGCCTGGAGGAACAGGGGCTCCCAGCCCTCCCAGAACCCACCACGGCAGCACAGCACCCACCTATTGAACCCTGGGGTGTGGCCCTGGAGTGTGGCCCCAGGGTTCAATAAGTGTGACCAAGTAAAAGGACAAATGTGCTTGGATTGGGGTACAGCTGTGAGTCAAAGGGGTGGGGGGAGAAGGAGGAGCTGAAGTCACCCTGAGAAAGCCACCCGGGAATTCTGCAGGGCTCTGGGGCCAGAGGAAGTCCCTGTGGGAGGGCCTGCTCCTCCCTCCCCTCCCAGGGAGGTCTGGTCCCCGTGGGCCAGGCAGTTGCCAGGGCAACTATGCTCTGTTGCTGGTTGTACCAAAACATGCAGAGTCCTGACCTCTCTACCCGCCGTCCCTGGGGGGGGGGGGGTTGCAGCAAGAAATGGAGGAATAAGGTCATGTCTACACGTGGGAAAGGAGTGGGCTTGCTTCTGCTTGCTGTAAAAGAAGATGCCCCAAACTCAGCACTCCTCGGCTGCTACAGGCACCCCACTTCCTCCCCAGCCTCTCCCAGCCCAGCCACCCAGGATCTCCCCACTAAGCCATTCCTCCTGGGACCCTCCTCCTTCACCCCACCAGCTCGCCCTGGGAAGGAAGCAGGGAATCACTGGCTGTGGGCATCCAGCTCTGACAACACTTCAGAGCCCCCAGACCCGGGCGGCTGACACGTTCAAGGCAGGCCAATGGCTTAATCCATTGTTCCCCAGCGTGGGGTGCCAGTGGAACCCCAGAGGTTCGCAGGAGGTGCAGGGAGTTCCGTTCTCCACGAAGAGGAAGCCTGGGCTTGGTTTTAGTCTTGTCTTTAACACGTGTCCATGGCCCTCGAGCAAAGAAAGTTCAGATCTGACTCCAACCTCTGCCGGGCTGACGGTTTTAATTTAGAAGCTCTGCCTTACTCCATGTGGATTTTAATAGGAATCTATTTAGGGCAAATGACACTGGTTTTCCATTTATAGCAGTGACCTAAACTTTCCTTCCTAACCTGAGTCTAAAAAGTGAGTAAAAGATAAAATATTAAGTGAATAATTGTTCAGGTAGAGCATGAAGGTGACAAAGTGGGAAATGTGTCACCGTTTGAAGAGTGGGGTCACTGATGGTGGAACAGCAGGTCTGGTGACATGGGCAGGGGCTACTGGGAAGTGACCCCTCCAGTACCTCCAATGTGTCCCACCCCGTCCTTCACCGAGATCAGACCACCTGGTGCCTGCTGGTCTCGAGTGTCCTTCCCGGCCACCATGAGAGGGTCCTCAGCGTGAACCCTGTGTGTCTTCTCTGCCTCTGTTTTGCAGCTGGGGCAGTTGGGACCAGAAGTGAGAACCCAAAGCCACAGCCCTAATGAAGGTCACCTCTGCCCCGTGAGGGTCTACTCCCAGCATCCAGGTGTGACCGGCTGAGCGGGCATCTCTGATGTCACCTGAAGCCCTGTCCTGCCCCAGATCCCCCCAGTTCCTCTCTCAGGAGCTGACGTGGCCCGAGGTGTAGACCAGGATGTCTGTCCTCCACTAGAGACATGTCGGGCCGGTGGCCTCCCCGGTGGCTGGAATTCTCACCCATAGCCAGCAGGCCCCAAGCCAGCCCACCAAACACCAGCTCTCCAAGGAAGCCATTGGCCACGTACATGATGGAGAAATGTCATGTTTAGGGGTCGGGAAACCTAACGAGGACTTCACAGCATGTGAGGATGACGTGGAATGCAGTTTCAGTGTCTGCAGGTTAAGCGCTGTCAGGACACGGCCACCTGCACAGGTGGCATTTTGGCGGTGGCTGCCTTCGGCTGCCCTGGCAAAGTTCAGTACAGTGACCCAGACGCGGGCTGCCGTGGCTTTGCGTGACTGCTCAGCTCACTGCAGGCCACCGTGGCACAGCTAGGAGTTGACACAGGTGTGTCCCCCTAGGGCAGCCTCTTGGTTTCTTACCAATGCACAGCCTTCGAAAGGCTAAAGAGTTTTCTACGTCTGCACACACACTTTGTTTACGCATCCATGGCCAAATGGCACAGTTTTAAGGCGCGATAAGGGGCGCATTACTTTGTCATCCAATTAGGCGCCAAGCTTCGTGCTCCTGTGCAATGCCTCTGATTCTGCACTAAAGGTGACCTCGTAGCTTGGTCCACAAGGCTGACGTTTCTTAACCATCTGGCCATTTCTAGAACAAGCCAGCCAACCCCTGTTTTTATGTCATCGTGACCACACAGCAGCCAGGGGACTGCGTCAACATGGTCCTGTTTCAAACACGAACTGAAACGCTCCATCTTCCATCTGCCACCTTGTGTGACATGCTCTGTGAATGTCCCGCTGTTCCCTTGCCTTTGCCGTCCCAGCCCTGGAACAGGCCCACAACGCCCCAGCCCCCACCCAGCGCATCCTCTCTTGCAGCCAATCATCCGCCAATCAGCAGCCAGTCATCCCTGAACTCGCTCCTCGTTGGTACCAGCTCGCAGGGAGTGGGCACGGGTGGGGGCAGGGAGGGCTCTGGTGCGTGCCCCTAGGCCTGTCCCTGCCTTCTGCCCGCCACTTTCCTGAAAGTGATTATAGAATCTCCAAATGACAGGCTCCGAGCAAGCCACCAGGCCCCTCGGCACGTGCGGATCTCGGGCTCGTGAGCTTGCCAACCGCTTAGGCTTTGCGAAGCTCAGGAGGAAAGGGCTGCAGGGACTCGGACCCCAGTAAAGTTCACCTGAGGGGGACTTGGGGTGTCCAGTCCTGCAGAAGAAAACCCAGTCAAGCCCAGTGAGACACGTCTCTAAGTACAAAATAGGACTGGGAATGGGGCTCAGTGGTCGAGTGCCCCCGAGGTCAATCCTCTTATCAAAAACGGGGGGCGAGGGAGACACTCAAACGTTAAAATGGTGGAATTGCTTAACCTGGGTACTTAGAGCCTCGGGTCCTTAGGACAAGGACTGTCAGAGAGTTCTGGGGGGCGGGGGCTTACAGACGGCCTGCACTCTCTTCCCACCCAGGACATGAAGCCCTGACCACCCCCAGCCTCCCCGCCCTCCTGATCCCTATCTGAGGACCCCACAGGCTGTGAGCTGCCTGCAGCTGGATCCTGTCCTCTGGCCCCTGGCAGGTGTCGGGGTCCCCCACAGTGTGGCCCGCCTCCCATCCCCCTCTCCTTCAGTCCTGCCCGGAGCCACCCCAGGCTTCAAGTTGCTCGGGGGTCTCCTCTGTCCACTGGCCCTTCCTTTCTGTCCTCACCCCCCTCCTGTTGACAGGCTAGCCACTTGTCAAACGTCACCTCCACTGGGATGCGTCCCTTCCTTCCCCTGAGCAGTGGTCACAGCCCTGTGTCCACAGGGCCACTCACCTGCAAATCACAGCTGAGTCTCCGAATCAACACCTGGCAAAGGGGGAGAATTAAAGTGCCCTGTGAGGCTGCTGCGGGTGGGCGAGGGGTGGGTGGGGGGCAGGACACACCCCGCCCGGAGCCCCACGCGGGAGACGGGCTCCGCGAGCATGCGCTGAAGATCTCCAGGGCCTGCTGGCTCCAGAGTCCTGGCTGGTGGCACCGGGTGCCGTCCACCATGGGCACATACAGAAAAAACAACAGAGAGGAGCCCGAGCCCAGGAAGCAGAGGGGACACAGCCCACAGGGAGGCACCGTCCAGGACCACCAGGAGGAGGGTGGGCTGCGCCTGCCAGAACCCTCAGGTGGGGTTGGAGGATGAGGGTCCAGGGCAAAGAGAGGCCCGTGATCTCATCCAGGGCTGAGTGACTGCAGGGACGGGGCCAGCGCAGGAATGGGGGTCACTCATCTAACCTGCTGGGGGTTAAGATCTCTGCTCAGAGAGAAACTCAAGGAAAGCAAGCGAGGAAGAGCATCGTGCGCTTATTGATCACGTGGTGTTTGCTGGGTGCTGTGCAGAACATTCCACATAGGCTGGTTCCGTCCACATCCAGGTCCTGTAGGGAGGCTGAAGTGGAGCAGAGGAGCCAGGTGGACCTGGGTCCAAATCCCAGCTCTACTGCTTCTGGCTGTGTGTTCTCAGGCAGGTTACTTCCCCTCTCTGAGCCTGTTTCCTCATCTGTAACTCGGTGGGGTCAGGGGTTAACAAGAAAACAGCATGCAGCAGATTTAGTAGAAGGTGTGATGACACAGGAGGTTTCCTGGGAAAACAAAGACCCAAAGAAGCCGCTACACCTGGGTGGTTTTGTGCTTGGTTTCTCGGTAGGACGGAAGACAGGATAGTAGACAGGACGGGTGGGACAAAGCCAGAGTGGCCGTGGTGTGAAGCCCCGGGTGTACGTGCCACTTCCCCATACTTTGATCATGAGCAACACATGAAATCAATTGTTAGAACTTATCTTCAGGCCCATTAATGACCTCTCTCCTGACCTGACAGGTCCCAGCAAGCTGACGTTCAACAAAGAGAGTTTTCTGTGATGGTGACTTTACGGTGTGAGGCTTCATCCCTGTGTGGAGCGTGTTGAACTTCACGTAGCAGAAACACTAACCCCAGCCCAGTAAATCAATAGAGATCTGTCACCAAAAGCAGAGAAGAAACAACCCGAGGTAGGTGAGGATTAGCATGCCAAGTGACCAACACAAAGGACAACTGGAAATACCTCCCAGATCATATCTCTGGGGATTGAACCCAGGTGTGCGCTACCACTGACTCATTTCCCCGGCCCTTTTAATTTTTTTTATTTTGAGATGGGGCCTTGCTAAGTTGCTGAGGCTGGCCTCCAACTTGTGACCCTCCTGCCTCAGCCTCTCCAGGTTGCTGGGATTACAGGCATGCGCTCCCACACCTCACTTCCTTCCTTTCTCTTAATAAGATCATCTATGCTTCACTTTGATGTGTCCTCAATTCCCTCCTGTGACCACATGGAGGACCCTCCTGTCCCCGGGGTACAGGGCGCTTCCCACACAAGGGTCTAAGGACCCACTTCAGGGAAAGGTCCCAGAGCCCTCCTGGCCCCTGCCGTTTCCCAAATCCCTTCCGCTTAAAATATTCAACATTTGGGGGAAACGCATTCTGAACCCTGTCAACAGGGACGTTGGGCTGCACCAAATAAATGTGGCAGCACTGGACGATTCTGACCTATAAAAATGGCGATTTCATGTGGTTCCACCTCAAAGCCTCGACTATTCCCCAGAGCCAGCCCAGCCTGCAGCCCCTGGGGACCCTGCCAACTGTGCCGATTGTCCACCTGTGCTGCCCATGCCCCAGCTTACGGTTTTCTGATCAAAGAAGAATTTGGAAGGTTCCACACAGAGGGTTGGGTCTTCCCCGATCCCGTGAGGGGTCCCACCTTCTTGGTGGCTGCAGGCCAGGACAATATGGAGGGCTGAGCCATACCCGTGTGCAGGAAGAACGGGCTCAGGGTTGATGGCAGGTTCCTGCACGAATGGTGGGTCCTTTCGGATGTGCAAGGGCGAGCCGTCTCTGCACGTGGAACTCGCAGACAAACGTCGACAGATCATGGCGGGCCTCTGCTGAGGGGCACCTATTAGGATGTTGGTGATGGTGGAAACTGGGACCCTCAGAGGTGGGGCCACCCAAGGAGTCCTCTAGGTCCAGGGACTCGGAGGTCGAGGTGGAGGAGGGAGACAGAAAGGAAGCCAGTCCTGTAACCAGCCAAAAGTTGAAGGCCAGCAGGAGGACCTGAGGTCCAGACCCGCTTCCCGCCCCAGAGAGGCACTTTACAAACCCGGAGGGGCGGCGTCTCCCAGCTCCTAACCCTGGGACCTGGAGCAGAGGGGACAAGGTTAAATGACATAGAATTGTCTCCGTTGGCCTCCATAGCTGCTCACCCCCTTCACGGCAACCCCTCTATTCTGGCTGCTTCTCCACTCACACTGTGACCGAATTCAGAAGCTCCCCCCGTGCCCCGAGGCTCCCGGGCCTCTCCCATCGCGGGAACTGGGGACGAAACCCGCCATCTGTGTGCAGCCCTTCCCAGAGCCGGACGCTAACTTCCACGGCTGGGATGAGGGACACTGTGGCTCTGTCCACTGAGGGTGCCCTGGGATCGGCCATATCCCGCGAGAGGGCCGCCCCTCCAGCCAGCAGCCAAGGTGGAGACGGAGAGATGGTGGCAGCGAACACAAGTCCACAAACCAAAGCCAAACTGGGAGGACCCCTCCCAATGTCCAGTAGACAGAGGTGGGCGCAGGCACGGATAAAAGGAAAACAGACAGACGACCTGATGCCACCCCGAACTGTCATGGAAACCGTGGCCAAGGGACAAGAGGCTTCAGACCTTCCCTCCCAAGAAGGGACAGGGGCTCGAGGAAGAGTCACCACCAGACACATCCGCTGTGCAGTGGCCATCAGGAGATGAGGGAGACCATGCACGCACTGGCTACAGTAACCCCAGTTCACCCCACCCATGGTCCTGGCAAGTCCCCGGGGGCCATAAGAAAGCAGACGGAACCGGCGGGTGACAGTGGGTTACAGGGGATCAAGTAACACAGCCACAGCGCCCAGCCGGGAACCCCAACCGCACTAGACCTCGCTGACGCCCTCCTGGGCATGGACACAGCCCTGAGAGTCCCCTCTGCCTTCACAGGGGAAGCCGACAGTGGGCAATGTCCCCTCAGGGATGCCTCCAGAGCCCCACCGCGTGTCCCTGTGAGGTAGCACAAGATCCAGGAACCAGTCCCCACCTCCACTGGAAAAGCCGTTTCATCCTGCAGATTTCACTCGGTCCCCTCTGCGTCTGCCAGGGCTCAGGGAGGCTGTGCCCACGCGCTTGACTCACTCGCAAGGGAGAGGATGGGACATGAACCCGACCAGGGGCAGGCCCCCGCTTATCAGAGAGGTTCTGGGGTGTCGTCTGCTCGGGTGAGTTCAGGGTGAGGCCTCGGGGTGAGATAAGGGTGAGGCCTCGGGTGACAGACGAGCCGGGCGTTTCCTCTTCCCGTCACTCAGAGGCAAATGCAGCACTTTGTGGAGCTGCTGGGTTATTGGAGGGCCTTCGTCCCCCGTGGGCCCAGTGACTGCGACCCCTGTGTCATTTGTGTAGGAGGGGACAGCGTGGGACTGGACCGACCGGCACACTGAGGCATTAATCAGGCCAAATGGACAGTAAAACAGGCCGAGCCCTGGACACCAGACCCATGGAAACCTGCTGGGCTTACCACCCACGTCACTCTGGATGGCTGGGGACGAGTCTTGAAGGACGATGGGATTTGGGTTCCTCTGTGTGGCTGCGAATTAAAGCAAAGCAAAGAAAAGGAGGCGAAGCAACACGGGACACAGGAGGTGACCTTGAAGAGCCAGGGCAGATGGCTGTGTGACCTCAAGGGTCCAGCCAGGAGCCCGTGTGGGAGACCTGAGTCCCCCCGGCTCAGTACCGAGTATAAGGCCATTCAAGCCGCGTCCCGAGTGGCACACCACAGATGGGGCTTATGGCAGTGGGTGAAAGGACACAGACCCCCAGTAGACTTTGGTCACGGTTAGGAAGGGGGTGGAGGAACTTGGCCCACAGAGCCCATCACCAAGGACACCCCAGTCAAGGTTGTGGCCATCGACCCATCAGTGGGTGGCTACAGCAAACAGCCAGGGCCTCACGACCGGGGACAGCTCAGCTGGCAGCCACCGTGGGTGGGCAGCTCCGACAGCCAGGAACAGAGACCCCTCATCTCCCAGCCGAGGACGGCAGCAGCGCCTGGGACCATCACACAGGAGCAGGAAGGGACGAAACGCCAGGAGCCACACCTCCACCTCAGGTCAGCCCCTGCACTGGTGGGTCAGCAGGAGGAGAGCCCGGTGTGGAGAGCCGTCGGGTCCCCTGGTGGCGGAGGCTCGGCAGGCTGCAGAAGGACCAGGAATGGGCGGTCACTGCTCACGAAGGCCACTGACGGCACACACACCGGCCATCCAGAGGACGTAGGTGGAGGACAACAGCAGGCCTGGCGGGGAAGTGAGCTGTGGAGACACGTGGCGCTGTGTCCAAACCGTAGTATCACACGGTGTGGCACACGACTGCCCGACGCCCTCCCGTTTCCAGGAAGTGACAAGACCTGATAAGAGGAAAAGGCCTGGGAGGGAGCCCAGCACAGGAAATGGCCCCTCGGCCTCCTGACCGACTGAAGCCGCGGGTGGAAAGACGAGGGGGGCCGCTCTGACGGGCTGGGACTGCCCGCCAGGGTGCCCCGTGTCCCTGCTGCCATCAGGAACCGTCTCGCCTGCTCTCGGCACCACCCACGATGACTGATGCCACGGAGGAGTGTACCCAACACGGCCGTCCCCCTGCAGCAGGAGTGTACCCTGCAGCGAGGGGGGGGACTCCCTCTAGGCACTGACTCGGGGACACGGCTTGATGCAGGTGGTCCCAGCCAAAGCCAATCAGAAGGCAGCTATGAAGGGACTCATCCGGCCGAGCGCCACGGAGGGCACCCACAAGGGCCAGGGATAGACCAGGACATAGCATGGACTCTCCGGCTGCCACCCAGCCCCAGGAGCCGGGTCAGCCGAGGGACGAATGGCCTCCGGGAAGAAGCCTCAGGACGGGGTCCCCCTGGGGCACTGAGGACTCTACAGGGAAGCCCAGACATCACGGGCTCCCAGAGTCAAGGTCACAGATAAACACAGGGACGTCCTTTATCTGAGGTGCTCCCCCTGAGCATTTTCTCAAGCCAGCCTGGGACACAAGCAATAACTTGCCATTCCCAGTCCCTCAGGACATCCCACTGGTGACAAGGAGCATTGGTTGGCCATGGACTGTGTGAGTCAGCCCTCGGGGTCACCTTGCTGACCACACGGTGGGAGGGAACCTGTCTAGATTTACCAGTGAGGCCTACTGTGCTGGGGACCTGGCCCTCACTAAAGGTGAGGTCACCCTCGGGGACGTCACCTGAGGGGCACTTTCTGTCGTATGGCAGGTACATATTCCCGGGGCCTTCCCCACCTCCCCACCCTGCAGTGCACCCAGATGGACTGGCAGCCCCCTGTGCGGGCTGCTGTACTAACACCACGTGGCCCCGGGGCTGTGACTGCCCCATGGAGCCTGATTGCTCTTAGGGACGCCCATTAACAAGGCCATGCTCCCCAAGGGCTGGCAGCAAGCAACCCCCCCACCCCCCAGCTGGTGATGGGGGCACATCAGGCGACCGGCTGCCCCTGATCTGCTGCGAAATCTGGGGCCTGCCGCATGGTGCGTCTCTGGGGAGCCCAACCCGCCAGGGAGCAGGTGGACTTGGCCGAACCAGAGCGGGACTGCAACACCCTCCTGTCTAAGCGGCCATCGTCAAGTCACACCAAACAGAGGCTTCGGCTTCCATATGACAGAGACGCTGAATGACTCTACAGTCCCTGGGTTCACTTCTACATAAACTGGCCCTCCCCAGGGGCAGCCACCCGGGTTACAAAGAGACAGCTCTCCAAGGGTCCCCAGCACGGTCACGATAGCAAGATGGCAGGCTCCGCGCCAAGCCCCTGAGAGACACGGCCAGTTCCACAGGGAGCTCCTTCCCTCCGTCCGGTGCTTTTCCTCTACCCTGGACATGCGGCCCTCTGGACGGCCCACCTACCTCCCCACGGGACAGGACGGTGAACGTGGGAATGGCCTCAGGTCCCAGCCCCAGTTCTGTCCCCCTTACCACGGCTCCAGCCTCCCTTGGACTCAACAGGCCTGTGCCCAGGATGCCCCCCTATGAGAAAGGTGGCATCCCAAAACAGATGGCACTGGAGACGGTCACCACTGCCCAAGGCAGAGTGTGTGTGGTCTTGGGGACAGAGGACGGGTCTGCCTGATAAGGCGCACAGGGACACAGCCTCCCCGGGCTCTGGGTCGGTGCTACCAGTGGGGACTTCCTTTCTTCCCACCTGGTGTGGCGTTTCTTCTGCTATTTTAGTGACTGGCACGGGGGCGCCTGCCCTTGGTGTGGCTGCTGTAATGTGGTGGCAGGGTGCCTGAAGAGCTCCCCAGGGGACATGGGGTGGCACGAGACTGAGGGACAGGCAGGTGGGTGTTGGGAGCCACAGCCAAAGGGGCCCCAGCAAACTTCCAGCTGCCAGCTGATTGGCTCCTCTGCGGTGATGCTCATTGGGCTGTTTCCCCGCCCTTTCAGACCATGCAGCTGCTCATTGGGGGACTCTTTTGGCTCCACCCACGCAACCCAGCCAATCGGCCTCAAGAGCAGGAGCAGTGGGGGGGTTGAGAGGCTCGTGGGAAGCCGGTGGTGGCAGTTGGGCTCTGAGGGAATTCCTGAAGAGCTCCTGTGGTGTGGGGTGTGTTCTAAAAATAAAGTTCGTTTCTGCTTGACAAGTGGCTCCTGAATTCTGCCAGACTGCGGCAGGTGGGGGGTCGGGTAAATACCGTCAGTTCCTGGAGGAGAGGACTCCCAAGACCCTGTTAGGCAGCAAGAGGGACCGGCCCCTTCCCTCAGCCCCCATCTTCAGGGGCAGAATGACCTTGGCTGTGAGGTAGAGCCGCGTATCAAACCATTGGAGGACAGCCACACGCACAGAGGTCATGCCGCCTGCTCTGTGGATAGTTCTCCTGCTGGTGGGGTCGGTGCAGCCCTCCAGGTTGTCCCTGCTGCCCCCAAAGAGGGGCGTGTGAGCAACAAAATGTCCAAACCCTCTCCCTTGAGCCCTCCAAGTTCTCTCTCTGGGATCAGTAAACAGTACACTGGGGCTTTTGCCGCCCTCGAATTGAACACCATGTAGCAGATTTTTCAAAAAAGAAAAATGGAAGCCCAGAGAGGTTAGGTAACTTGTTCAAGATCACCCAGCTGGCAGGCAGCAGATCGAGGGTTCAAAACCAGATGCAAGTCCAGAGCCCTGGGTCCTCCTTTCCCCATGGTGCCGCCTTCCCACCGGGCAGAGAGCAGAATCGTGTTGCTGCAGCTCGGACCTTCCCTCCACACCCTGAGACCTGGGGCCGAGGCAGCCCAGCCCATCGGTCATCAGGAGACCCTCCATGCCCCACCTGCCCCTTGCAGTGTCCTGCTGCCCCAGACACCATCGGCTGAGAGACATGTGACAGCGGCAGCCTGGCAAGGGACGGGGGGAGCAGAGGGGAGAGCAGAGACCCCTGGCAGCACAGGAGTGGGGGAGAGTGAGGCCAGAGCCAGCTGCGGCCTTTCCCAGACTCAGCCCCTCTCCATACCCAGACTCAGCCCCCTGTCCATACCCAGACTCAGCCCCCTGTTCAGTACCCAGACTCAGCCCTTCTCCATACCCAGACTCAGCCCCCTGTCCAGTACCCAGACTCAGCCCCCTGTCCAGTACCCAGACTCAGCCTCCTCTCCAGTACCCAGACTCAGCCTCCTCTCCAGTACCCAGACTCAGCCCCCTCTCCAGTACCCAGACTCAGCCCCTCTCCAGTACCCAGACTCAGCCCCTCTCCAGTACCCAGACTCAGCCCCTCTCCAGTACCCAGACTCAGCCCTTCTCCATACCCAGACTCAGCCCCCGTCCAGCACCCAGACTCAGCCCCTCTCCAGTACCCAGACTCAGCCCTTCTCCATACCCAGACTCAGCCCCCGTCCAGCACCCAGACTCAGCCCCCTGTCCAGTACCCAGACTCAGCCCCCTCTCCAGTACCCAGACTCAGCCCCTCTCCAGTACCCAGACTCAGCCCCCTCTCCAGTACCAGTGTGTGACTCCGTGCGTGGGAGATGGCGGGAGCCAGGTTCGTGGCCACGTGCACCTGTGTTGGCCCAGTGTGGCCCCGTGGGGGGGTGGTGCAGGCGGGGGAGGTTGACAGGTTTGTCTTTCGTGCGTGTGTTCATGTGTAGTTGTGGGGTGCAGGTGTAAGGGACACCAAGGTGACTGAGCTGCACCCCTGGAGCACCGGTCCTGAGGCCAGAGGCTCTTGTAAAGGAAATCCACACTCATAAGGGACAGTCCATCAGTAAAGACACCCCAGGCCCAGAACAGAGCTGTCCCAGAGACCACCTCACCGCCAGCCCTGCCCACCCAGCGTCTCCTCCCTTGCCGAGAGGCCCAGGCCCTTTCCCTCCGTGGGCACCTAGTCCCTGGCCCCCCTCTGAGCCGCACATCCTGGGGGCCACCCTGTGCCTCACAAGGTCCCGTCACCCCCGTGCATCCCGTCCTGTGGTCTGCCTCTGGCCGGTCTCCTTTGCAGGGTGGCAGCCAGAAAACCTAGGCTGGGTGGAGGAGGGCCACCCTCCCCCCGCTCTGCCGCTCTGGGTGAGGCTCGCCCTGCTGGGGGTAGAAAAGGCTGGCCGTCTGCAGGATGCTCCCTTCCTGGACTGAACAGGCCAGGTGGCCTCAGAGCATGGGAACTGGCAGGAGGGAGAGACTGTGCCTGCACACCTGGGGCATGTGCTCAGGTGTGTGCACAGGTTTTCTGTAGCTGTCGGTGGGTGGGCGCAGGCGTGTGTGTGTGTGTGTGTGATGTGTGTGTGTGTGTGTGTGTGTGTGTGTGTGTCGGGAGGGTGGCCACATCTGAGCACAGTCTGCCCACCAGAGCAGGGGCTGAGGCGGCCACCCCTCCCGGGGCCCTGTGCATCCAGGCCCTGCTGCTGCCCCTCAGCTGCAGACCAGGTGTCCACCCCAAGCCCTGGCCAGGGAACAGGGTGGCTCTGTGCTGCCTGGCTCCATGGAGTCTCCAGGGTCCCTCTCCAGAGCCCATGAGGGCCTGGGGGGAAAGGCCGCCCTCCTGACCCCAGAGACAGCACATCCTGCCGACCATGTGTGGCCCCTGTGTTCTCTCCCGGCTCCCCAGGACCACACCCAGAGCAGACACGGTGGGGGGGGGGGACATGGTGGGACACCACAGGGCTAGGGACACGCCTGGCTTCGCTCCATTGGCCACCTCCTGACCTCGGGTGGTGGCACAGATGGAATGTCAGTGCCTAGAGGCCCCTCAGCCTCCCAGGCCAGGGCGCTCCCCCATCCCAACCCTGCATCAGAAGACAGCCTCATCCAGGCTGTGCCTCCATGGGGCAGGTCCAGACAGCCCCAAGAAAACGTGGGATCAAACTCCGCTGGGAGGCCACTCTGATCTCTTTACAGGGCACCAGGGACATCCCCAAATGAGGAAGAACCAGTCTGAGCCAGAAATGCCCAGGGTGGCTGGTGCCCCTGTACAGACAAAGAGGCCCTTCCTTTTATTCAGGGTGGGGAGGGTACCGGGGACTGAACTCAGGGGCACTCGGCCACTGAGCCACATCTCCAGCCCTATTTTTTGTATTTTATTTAGAGACAGGGTCTCCCTGAGTTGCTTAGCGCCTCATCATTGCTGAGGCTGGTTTTGAGCTCGCGATCCTCCTGCCTCAGCCTCCCAAGCCGCTGGGATTACAGGCGTACGCCACCGCGCCCCTCTGAGGCTCTTCCTTTTCCCCTCTGCAGGTTCCACATCCAAGTCTAGGAAACAAACTGACCACAGGCAGATCGACAGGAGAAAGGGAGCTCAAGGGTATCGCCTGGCCCTGTGCGCGGGAGCCGCACAAAACAGGAGACTCAGGGAAAGGCCAGGAGTTGAAGTTGGACAGCACCCTCAGCTTCAGAAAGGGATGGGGACCTGGGGCATCTGGGGGAAGAAATGGTGGCAAATGAAGACTGTGATGTTTCGCACTGAAGTCTGAAGGGCAGCAGTCCTCAGAAGAGGCCCTGGACTCTGGACTTCACCAGAGGCTGCAGAGGGCAGGAGGCCACGTCCCTGTTAGTCTCCTTTTCTGTCACTCTCTGACGGATGGGTATCTGAGAGGGGGTTCATGACCATCACCTCCCACGGGAGGAACCATCTTTAAGGAGATAAGGGCAATAATTCAGAGAAAGCCCGCTTCCCCCTTCTGTCCTGGGAAGGAAGGGAGCCTGAGGGGGGCATGTCCAAGAGACCTTGGTCCCCAGGTGGCCCCTTCAAGGTCGGCTTGCCAAAACGCCACACTTGGGGTTTCAGTTTTTGAGCCTTAGAATCTTCCAGAAGCAGCTGGAGAATTCCTCAGTCACGTCCCCAGTGGTGGAGAACTCTGCTGGGAAGAGGCAAAGCTGCCCCCTGTAGCACCCGTCCATGTTGGTCACCCAAACAGGTGCCTCCCTCGGGTCCTGAATTCACTCTCCCGTCTGTTCACTCAGAAGGCACCTGCCATGAGCCGACCCTTCCCTGGGCACCAGGGATACAGTGGTGAGCAGGTCAGAGACGGGCTGAATCCACACGGGCTCACGGGGAAAATGCTAAATGACAATCGTGGACACCAATAAATAAGGTTGCCCATAACCACAGGGTGCCCAGCTAAAATGTGCATTTAGATAAATAATCAGTGCTTTTCTATGCCCCCACATAGTATTTGGGACCTGGGAAAATTACTGTTATCTGAAATTCAAGTGTAACTAGACATCTTGTATTTATATGCCTACGTGAGGTATTTTCAGCTGGTGACAAATCATCCAAGGACGATAATCCAGGCAAGAGAATTGTGGCAGGGAGCTTACCTGAAATGTGGAGACCTTAATAGGTCCTGTTGCCCGTAAACAGGTGGGCACGCAGAAATTTCTTGTGATCACGCCTGTGACTGCCATGAGGGATCCTGACTTGATTTTTTTAAAAATATTTTCTTAGTTGTCAATGGGCTTTATTTTATTTATTTATATGCAGTGCTGAGAATCGAACCCAGTGCCTCGAACATGCCAGGTAAGCACTCTACCACTGAGCCACAACCCCAGGCCTGACTTGATTTTGTTAGGGTTTGACCTAAGTGACCCCATCTTGGGACCAGTGGTCTTTACAAAAGCTTACAACATTTGTCAATGGTATTAAAATCTAAGAACTTAAGTTCACCATACTTAGAAGTTATCATAATTCTAAAAAATATTTAAATGCCTGAGAAAGTTTTCTTAAGGCAGCTTTCTTTTAAAAAGAAAATGAACATATTAAGTGTATAAGTGCAATTTAAAGGCTTTAAACATGTTTCATTAGCTAAGATTATAAATGGCACCAAAATTCAATTTTATAAACTTAATAATTTAAAAAATCATTCCTAAAGTTGTTACATTCATTTAAAAAATGTTTGGGTTTTTTTTTTGTTGTTGTTGTTGTTTTGTTTTGTTTTTGTTTGTTTGTTTTTTTTTCCTAGCCCAGCACAGTGGCAAGCATCTGTAGTTCCAGCTGCTCAGGAGGCTAAGACACGAGGCTCACTTGAGCCCAGGAATTCAAGGCCAGACTGGGCAACAGAGCCTCATTCAAAGAGAAAGAAAAAGAAAATTCTAAGCTTTAGAAAAATTTTTATTGTGGTGGTAAAATACATTTAACATAGAATTTACCACCTGAACCATTTTTAAGGGTATTGTTCAGTTGTGTTAGGGACACAGACATTGTTGTGTAACCAACCTCCAAAACCCTTCTGCTCTCACAAAATTAACTCCATGCCCATCACACAACCCCTGCCCCCTCTGTCTTCAGCCACAATAGCGGCCCCCATTCTGTTTTCCATCTCCATGAATCCGACTCCTCTAGTGCCTGGTGTAGGTGGAACTGTACTGCATTTGTGCACAAAAGAAGATGCTTAACCTGAACTCAAAGCTCAAGGGGCCTGTTGAGCATGAGACATGGTAAATTGGTAAATGGTTGACATGTAAGTTGAATGTTAATTTTTGAAAGCCAAAGGAAACCAACAAACTATTCTCAGCACAAAAGCTTCAAGCCTCAGGGGCACCAACCATGCACAATGACACTCGTGTACACAACAGTTATGGAAATTGAAATAATGTCACCCACTGCCACCAGGAGGCCCCGGGGAAACCAGACATCATGATCTCCATTGAGACGCGGCTGGCTTCAGCCTGAGT
The DNA here is from genome assembly GCF_964194105.1 of Spermophilus citellus. NCBI lineage: Eukaryota > Metazoa > Chordata > Mammalia > Rodentia > Sciuridae > Spermophilus > Spermophilus citellus. The sequence continues at coordinate 127,790,370 of NC_138191.1, forward strand.
GGGTGGTCCCTGTTTCCAGACCCTGCCCACCAGTAACAATAGCAAAGCTACCACTTTCTAGCACCTTCTATGTGCCAGGGGCTTCATGCCCCTTCCCCTGTTTCATCCTTACAACACTCACACACCGAAGGACACTTTCACCACCACATGTCACAGGTGGGGAAATCTAGGCACAGAAAGATACAAGCCGGGCTGGATGCAAATTCGGGAATGGAACCATCCCTTCTTTCTTCTTCCAGCGCCAAGAGGCGGGTGGGCTCCTTAGGTCGGTGGCGCCCCCTGCTGGAATCCAGGCACATGGCGCACCCCTGAGGCTTCTGCTCAGGGAAGAGGAGAAAGGAAGCGCTCCCCACCCCAGATCTCCAGAACCCACCCCAGAAAGGTCTTTACCCTCCCCTCTGCCTCTCTCTAAGGCCAGTCCCACTGTCCCACATGGCTCTCATCACTTGTCACCTAGAGCACCACCTCCCGCCTGCTCTCAGAATCCAGCTGGAACGCGCGCAGAACCGGCACTCAAGTCCTCCACGGCTCAGCTCCAGACTCTTTTCTTGTCCTAGCCCACCGCCTGCCCCCCACATTCCCCCACGCCCTCTGAGCCTCCACACCCCGTCCTTAGCTGCTATCCTCCCCCACTCCCACCTCCGCCCCCGCCTGCGGAACTCGGACCCATCCTGCTGCGGTGTGCCAAAGGCCCCTCTTCTCCGTGGCTACCAGTCACCCTTCCTCCTCTGTGCACCCCCATCCCGACCCCACGTGCCCTGTTTGCCAAGGGCTTCTCCACCATGCGGCCTGCGCAATGGTTTCATTAATGAGGTTCTTGGCATAAAGTTAGTTAGAAGAGATCGAAATAAAACACACAGACTCAATTACCTTATTTCTATTGCCAGGTCCGAGACGGCTCCCCTCTCTGGTTCCCTCCTCTAACCGCCCAGCAGGGCAGCAAGGATTATTCAGGGCTAGCAGGAGAGAGAGAGAGTGAACACGCCTGGAGTAGCCTTTTATTGGGGAACAAGAGATTCAGGGGAGAATTCCATCCAATGAAGGTTGAGGGGGGGCTGCACTCCAAGGTCAGGGTCAATGATTGGGTCTCCAGGGTCAGTGGTCAGGCACACCCCCACACGGATGGGCTCTCTCATCAGGAAAGGGTCGGGAAAGCTTCGACACAGCCAGAGCACCTCAGGCCCTTAACGGGAGTCACCCAATCACGTGTCAGAATGGCTTCCCACAGGCTTCTGTACCTGGAGGCGCAGACCCAGAGTGCTGGGGACTCCCCAGACCCAGCTGCAGCCCTGAGCCCCCCACCCCCCGAGGACAGATGCCCCAGCTCCCTCGTCACTTGGCTGGGGTAATTCTGAGGGTCCTGTCCCACAGTCTCCCAGAGACCCCCCCAAAGGGACCATGCTCCAGTTGCCCACAGCAGCAGATTGACTAAATCACCCCATTTAATGGCCCCGGCTCTGGGTTCCTCCTCCCTGAGCTGCGCCCAGGTTGCTCCACCGATGAACAGCTGTGCTGAATTCCCGTCTCAAGATCTGTTTCCCGGGGAACCAGGCTAAACCACGGCACACACCTTCTCCACAGCATTTAGCCAATTCCCCGGGCTGGAACCCTGGCCACCAGAGGCCTTGGGTAATGACCTTCAAAGCCACAGGCAAGTGCATCGAGCACTCTCTACGTGCCTGGCCCTTTATTTAAACTTCACAGCAACCTGGAAGATTAGGTCCCATTTTTCAGGTGAAAAAAAACTGAGACTCAAGTAAGATGGACTGCGAGCCACCAAGTGGCAGGGCTGGGACGTCAGCACAGCGGAAGGATTCCAGAGACGGAGATTCTAACCACCTCATGTGTCCAGCAGAAGTGATCACCGCACCTGCCTCGCAGGTGGGTGTAAGTGCCTGAGAGGTGGTGTTCTTCCGTGCACACCCATGCACGCCTGTGTCCTGTGACCCTCCTCCTGGCCAGCCCAGTGCCTGACCAGTGCTTAGTGCTGGTTTATTAGCTGCCTATTAAAACAAACCAACAAGCTCACAGGACAAAGGCCCCAAGGTACCAGGACAGGCCTAACAGATGAAGCACGAGGGACCAGCCTCTGTTACCAAAGGGCTGTGTGACCTTGGATAGGTCACTGCTCCTCTCTGGGCACATTCTCAGAGCCTCACTTGCCCCTCAGGAACCTGCCACCAGCTTCACACAAATCGTCTCCCTGAATCCCGACCCCAACCACTCAGGGGAAAGAGAGTGCCCCAAGCTAAAGGAAGTTGCCCCTGAGCGAGGCTGGACGGTGACAGGCAGCATCTTGATTTTTCCAGAGTCAGCTGGGCCAGGACCACATCTGGTGAAAAAACCCTGGACCTCCTCCTGCTTCTAAGATGGAGGCCTGGCGCCACCTAGTGGCCATCACCTCTGCGCGGTTTCCTTTCCTGTGTCCCTCTGGTCACCAATAGCGCCAGAACTTGAGAATTCCACTCCTCCCGGGCATGCCTGTCGCCCAGGCTCAGCCAGGAGAGCCCAACAGCACCAAAGTGGCCACAGCCCTGCCTAAAGCCTAACGGGCCTGACCAGCGCTTCCAGAAGAAATATGATGCAAGCCAGGAGCGCCCACCTCACATGGGGTTTTAAATTTCCTAGCAGCTGCATCTTTTAAAAATTCAAAGATATAAGTGAAATTAACTTGAAAACGTATTTTTATTTGACCATTTCAACATGTAGTCGATACTTTTGTTGAATTACATTCTTGGGCCGGGGTGTGGCTCGGGGGTGGAGCGCTGGCCCAGCATCAGACACCAGGCACTGGACTCACCCCCAGCATCGCACCAAATAAATAAAAAGTAAATAAAGTGACCTTTTCTCCTACTCACACTTTACACCTGTGGCACTTCTCAGTTCAGACTAACACACTCAAGCGCTCCCTGCACCCAGCCCATGGCTTGGACACCACAGGTCCATGCAGCCCAGGCAGCTTGCTGGCCCTGAGGGCTCTAACAGAGTCCACTACTTATGCAGGGCCCACCACTCCAGCTTGGCTTTACTGACCAGGAGTAGAAATCTGCCCTGCAGGTCATTTTACCATGTAAATTACAAAACAAGGAGATACACACACACACACACACACACACACACACACACACACTTAGCTCTGGGTGGTGGCAAGGATTCCAGGGGATAATGGAGTACGGGGCCTGACAATGGTTCAGCCGGGGAGGTGGTTCCCTACAATCATGGTGGAACTGAAACATTCCCATTGCCTGGTGACATTGTGGCAGTGCTGACAACCCAAGGGATGACTGCCTATGCATGCAGCACGCTCAGCCCTGGGCCCTAGCAGGCTGTAAACTCTTCCTAAGTGGTAACCCAAGCCTTAGGCTACGGTTCAGCCCACCGATCATTAATTTTGTGTGTAAATTTGGCTAAGCTACGGTGCCCAGTCACCTAGCTAAACACTCATCTAGATGTTACTACTATTTTTAGATGTGATTAACATTAATTAATAGACTTTATTAATTAACTTTTAGATGTGATTAACATTAATTAATAGACTTTGAGTAAAGCAGATTGCCCTCCAAAAATGTGGGTGGGCCTCATCTAATCTGTTAAAGGTCTAAAGAGCAAGGACTGAGGTCTCCCTAAGAAGCAATTCGGCCTCAAGAACCCAACCCAGAAGCTGCCTGGGTTTCCAGACTTTGGATCTCAGACCCAAGACTACCACGTCCTCTCTACCTGGTTTCTAGCCAGCCTCCCCAGCTGCTGTACAAACTGCAGACTTGCCAATCCCACGACCTTCTGAGCCAATTAATGGAAATAAAACCCTCTCTCTTGCACTCCAGAGAGATAAATAGACAGACAGACAGGACCCCCCACCCCAGGTAGAGGACCCTTGAGGAGCACAGAACTGGCACACTGTGGTGTGAGAACAAGGTGACACTGGCCCCCTCCTCCCTCCAGGTGAGGTACCCTGCAGGGTAGAAGGTAGCTGCCCAAGAGGAATTAAAGTCCCACTGCAGTGTCTCCCCTCCTCCCCCTCCTTCACCAACCAGAGACCCTCCCCAAGGGGCGGGACCAGAGAGTGGGCTGTGCCAGAGGAAAGGGGAGCCAGGTAACTGCCCAGCATGGGGTGCCACTAAGGAGGCTAGACCTACGGGTCCCTGTGGTGCAATCAGCAACCAGAGTGACTTTCCTAAAGCCCACATCATGCCATTGCCAAATTCCGGAGTCCTCCTGTGGCCTCCCGTGACCTCAAGATAAAGCCTAAAATCCTTTTGCACAACTTACAAGGCTCTGTGTACCCCAGCCCCAGAGAGGCTACCGCTCACATTGCAGAGTCTTCAGAGCAATTTATAAAATAACACGGACAGTCAGAAGCCCCTTTTACAAAAGCTTGAAATAACTGTCTATGTGCACAGAAAATAACCACCAGCCAATGAGACCTGGCTCTGTGCCAGACCCTGATGTGCGGAGTGGGAACAGTGCATCATGTTATTTTCTATAATCATGGAGGCTGGGTACTGCCAGCATCTTCCTGGCAGAGGAAGAAACAGAGGTCCAGAGAGGTCTCCAGCTAGTGAGGGGCAGAGCCAGACCTGACCCCAGGTCTTCTAAGTCCAAAGGCCTCACTCCTCTCTGCCAGGTGCCTCAGTACAAATGGGGGATAATGATAGTGTCCCCCTCATGATTAAATGGCTGAGATGGGAAACTGTCAGGATAGCTCCTGGCACAGCCTCAGGGCTCAGCAAGGGTGGTCGCCAGCAGAATCACACCATCCCCAGGCAAGCAAGATCACACTCACACACGTTCACAGTGATGTCCTCTGGGGCCAGGTCCTGATGATCATAATTTTAAAAATTTTTTCCGCAATGGCAAGGTATCACGTACTTCTTTCTTTTTAAATTCTTGCACATACAACAACTTGGTGAGCTGTCGGGCTCCTTGAGCAGGCCCATGCATGTTTGAGTCACCTCTGGCCAGGCTCCCCCAGGCCTGGCACAGACAGACCCCCAGTGGAGGATCAGAGCAGGAAACGGTGCAGAACAGCCCCTCCCCGCCCAGGCGCTCCGGCCTCGCGCTCAGCCAGGGCATGAGTTGGGGGAGGTAGGGGTCCGCCAGAGCCAGGCACTGGCCTCAGATAAGTCCCCTTTGCTGGCACTCCCCAAAAGGCACCATGAGATGCCTGGAGGCTCTTCCGGACCCCCGGGGAGAGTGGGAGCGGCCCTGGATCCACGACAGCTGTGACCACTTCAGCTATTTTAAACCCTTGGGCACCAGGAAACTCCTGACCCATCAACCAGGCGCTGGCCCAAAGGGGTAAGCCAGAGCCAGGGCAGGAACCCTGCCTGTGAGTGGCCAGAGGGGGCTGGATTGTTTAAGGGGAGGGGGCTCATTTCTGAGCACTCGCCTCCTGCTGGACTCTTGTGTTTTCTGAATATTAGCATCTCATTTAGCACCATCCTGCCTCAGGCCCAGAGTTCTAACAGAAGGGAAAATGGGGCTCTGAATAGAAGGGCGAATAGCTGGAGGCTACACAAGAGCCAGACTGGGAAGACAACCTCTGCCTTCTCCCGCCTCGCTGTCTGCGGTCCCCTAGCCTCAAGTTCCCATCCTGCTGTGCAGACTCTCAGGAGCCGAGTGACCCAGTGTAATTCTTGGCTCTTTCTGCACCTGTTTCTTCTTGCAAAGTGCAGGGTCCCTGCCGGTTGTGATGCTCTGTTCTAAAACATGAAAGGTGCCGCTGGGAACAGCTTGGCCCCCAGAAATGACGCAATGAGCACCCACTGTTATTTCTGCTCCGCTGCTCACCGTGGACTCTTGCCTCACGTTATCACCCCTGATCCTGCTACAACCTGTCTGGGCCTCACTCAGTGCGGAGAACGCAATGTCCTCCTCCAAGTCTGGGCCTCAGTTTCCCTGAGGGTTCAACGACAGGAATGTTCAGTAACTGCCACACACAGGAAGGGTTCAACAGGATCTCCCTGCAGAGGGGTGCCCAGACCCAAGACCTGGGCAGGTGCCACCCACAACCTGCCTCCTGGCTGGAGGATGCACTTAGGGGCCACCAGGGGCCAATCAGAAGTTCTCCTTACATCTGCTGTTGTCCCTTTGGGAGTGAAGGACCCCTGGCCAGGACTTAAGCCCTCCCTTTCCCCACCCACATTCCGCCCGAAGCCCAGCTGCCCAGGAGATGGATTCTGCACCACTGCCTAATTTGAGCCTCCTTTGGGGGGACAGTTGGGATCACAGGGCCGAGTAGACCTCACTGGGGGTGCTTCTGAGCCTTGCCCCTTGTCCAGGCACACCCTTCCCTGGGACTCCCGTGCCCCCACCTCCCTCCCAAACACAGTCCCCTCCAGCCCACCTCCTCCCTCTCACGGCCTCTGCCCTCCAATTCCTGCCCTTGCCCCAGGAAGACCACTCACTCACACACTGCTCGATTATTTGAACAGCCCCTGGCTTTGGTCAGGGGAAAGTGCCAGGGCTGTTTCAGTCTCCCACTAGACCATCACCCTGCACTTCAGCCTCCAAGGACACAGACTGACCTCTACAATGCCATCCCTTCGCTCTGTGGCCCAGGACAGAGCCCCGGACGTAATCCTTGCCCCCTCCCTGTCTCTCCACTGGCACATTCTCTCAGTCACCAGGTGCCACCCAAATCTCAGTCCATAAACACCTGTCAGATCAATCCCCTCTCCTGCAGCCCTCTCACGCTCCCCCAGCCAGGGTCTTCATTCCCCCTCCGCAGCTCAGCCTCCTGGCCAAGCTCTCGCCCACTGATGCCCTGGCTTGGCATCCGGTCCCTGCCAGCTGCCGGTCCTCCACTCCCACCCAGCTCCCTAGAGCAACGTGGATCTGGCGGGGGCGGGGGCGGGGTTGGTCGGGTCGCACGGCTCCCTCCCCTCCCCCTGAGTTTGCAAAAGACTCCTTTAAGAGGGCGCAGACATCCGGCCTCCGAGACTCCTGCCCGGGTCCCAGCCTCTATGCTCGCGCCAGCTCCTGGTCTCGCCCCTTGGCAGCTCCACGTTTGCCTTTTCTGCCCCTCGAGGTTGGGGGGCGGGGTGCTGGAGGGACGAGAGGGCCTGAAGAAGGAAAAAAATGCCCAACCCAAACTCGCCAAGAAATTGGCAACCTGGACCACGGCGAGGGCGGGGCGAGCTGCGGAGGGCGGGGCCACGCTTGACGAACGGGCCGTCGGTCCACTGCCCGAGGAGCCCGGCAGGCCGCCCCGCCCACGCCCCGCCCCCCGGCGGCAGAATAAGGCGGCCCGCGGGACCACGGCGGCGGACGCCGGCGGCTGCAGCTGGGTCACCTGCGACAGGTGCTCGGGGAGGCCCGAGAGTACGCGCGCGCCGCGACCAGGCGGGACGCTGCGGGCGGGGAAGATGCTGCGCGAGCGGACCGTGCGGCTGCAGTACGGGAGCCGCGTGGAGGCGGTGTGCGTGCTGGGCACGCAGCTCTGGACCGATGTCTACAGGTGAGCGCCCGCGCCGGCCCGAGACCCCCTCCGATCCCCGCCGAGCACCCCACCCCGGACTCTGGGACGTGGGCAGGCTGACCCTCGCCGCAGTTGTCCCGCAGTATGAAGCTCCCAGACATCCTAAGAACCTCACCCCGAAACCTGCCCACCGCCAAACCTTGTGTCCACGGAGCTGCCATCCTGACACCCTCCCAGGCACCCTGCTCCAGCCTCAGCTCCTCCCCGTCCTCCAGCTCTCCCCACCGTCTGGCCCTCATCCGCCCCTCTCCCCAGGACCTCAGCAGTCCCCAGCTTCTCCACCACCCACTCCCCTTTCACTTCCGCTCAGCCCCTCCTGATTCACAGCCTCCTTCCCACTTTCCACTCCCAACTCAGCAGAACCTCCTGGATGTCCCCTGGGGTGGAGCAGGACCAGAGGGGAGCTTCCCTGTGGAGGAATATGACTCTGGGGGTTGTTTAGGCTCTGATTACACCCTCTAGGGGCTGCCGGTGGTTGCCTGTCCCCCAAGTACTGGCCTTGATGTTCATGTCACCAAATGCCCTGCCCGATTTCACCTTGAGTTCAGGGAGGGACCACATTCCACCTGCCCAATGCCTGGGATGCAGGGTGCAGAGGTGGGGTCTGCAGAAAGCACCCCAGATTCGGGATCTCTCTGTCCACAAGCTTGGTGAAGGATTGCTGAGACAGCAGGATTGTATGGTAGCACCCTACCATTACCCACAGTTCCACGAAAATGGCCAAGGCTGGTGTTTCACGTTCCCCAGTGTGCAGGATGGGGCCTGGGGACTGTGGGCAAGCCCCTGCAGGATCATGCTGGGTTTTGTCTGCAGCCCTCTGTTCCAAGAATCTGAAATGTCTCCCATGGCAGGCGGGATTGGCTGTGTCGTTCTGGGAAGAACCCACATGCAGGACCCGGAGGTGGGACCCTGTGCTGATGACCCGGTGGGTCCCCTAGTCTCTGTGTCATTGCTTCCAAATCATTCTGATGCCTGAAGCACCCTGCTTCTCCCAGGCAAAACCCACCTCTGCAGGGCAGTGGCGACGCCTATAGTCCCAGCAGCTAGGGAGGCTGAGGCAGGAGGATTGCGAGTTCAAATCCAGCCTCAGCAACTTAGCCAGGCCCTACGCAACTTGGCAAGACCCTGTCTCAAAATAAAAAATAAGAAGGGCTGGGGGTGTGGCTCAGTGGTAAATCACCCCTGGTTCAATCCTTGGTACCAAAAATGATGATAATAATAATAACCACCCACCTGTGTGTCTCCCATACACCTTCCCGGCCCATTCTGTCTGGCTCCTCTGGCCCCAGGAGCCCTGCCCACCTGCTCAGCCAGTCTCCTGCCATCTCCACGGCAGGCACTGGCCATGCCGATGCCATCAAGCCCCGGGGCTCCTCTCCACTCCTCCTGCCCTGGCCTCAGCCCCGGCTTCTGCCTTGCCTGAGCCTGGGCCTCTGTTGTCCCTTGTGTAAGTCTCAGAGGTGGCCTGGGGTCTCTGAGGGTCATAACACAGAGTGGAGTGTGGTCCGGGCACCAGTGGCCGGGGCCTTTCTCCACCCCCAGCTCAGCACTGGGCACCGCCAGGGAATGGGCTGGGAGCCAGGGTGCTCAGGTCTCTAAGCCTCAGCTGTCACCATACCCGCCTGTTTGTTTGCTGGGGCACTTGGGTGCTGCCTGAAAGGCTGGCTTGGTGCCTCCAGTGGGGGCTGGGGAGCAGAGCAGGGCCCCCTGCCCTCGTTTGTCCTGGCAGAGAGAGGCCCAGCCTGGGCGAGGCCAGGAGTGGAGCAGGTGCCAACTCACTCTCCCTCTGGCAGGGACAGGGGTATGACAATAGTCTTTGTCCTTCCTCAAGACACCAGCCACAGCCACAAAGATCTGCACCCCCCAGCTGCCCTCGGGGTTCCCCCACCACGAGGAGAGGCCAAGCAATCTAGACCAGCACCGTCCAAAAGAAATGGGGCACAGGTCACAGGGGCCATGCCGATACCATCAAGCCCCGGGGCTCCTCTCCACTCCTCCTGCCCTGGCCTCAGCCCCGGCTTCTGCCTTGCCTGGGCCTGGGCCTCTGTTGTCCCTTGTGTAGGTCTCAGAGGTGGCCTGGGGTCTCTGAGGGTCATAACAAGCAGGCGCAATTAGTTTTTACTTAATCCAATATAACCAAATATCCTCATTTTGACACGTCCTCCATATAAAGGTCGCTAATGAGATACTTTACGTCCTTTCGTGCTGTTTTTGAAGTACAGTGTGGGTGTTAGCTGGCGGCCCTTCTCAGTGTGGACCCGTCGTGTTGCGAGCGCTCAGCAGCCACGTGTCCGGGTGGCCACTGCCCTGGACAGCACCCCACGGGAGCAGCATATCTCTGTCTCAGCCTGTAGGGCTGAATAAGCCTCTGTCCAGGGGGCTGCCCTGCACATGGTAGGACATTTAGTGACATCCCTGGCCTGTACTCACCAGAGGCCAATAGCAACCTCCTAATCGTGACACCCAAGGTGTCCCCAATCAAGGCCAGCCGTCCCCTGGCAGGGGACAGAATCACTGCCAGCTGGAGTCCCAGTCTAGCTGGAGGGAGCCTCTGTGGCTCCTAAGGCTGGACTGTCACCCTGCTGTGGTGTCTAATGCCTGCGGTGACAGGAGACCCTGTGCTAAGGAACCAACTGGCCATCTCTCTCAACCCCCGGCGTCTCGCAGGTTGTCCTGTGATTGTCCCGTTTTGTAGATGAGGACAGTGAAGCTCAGAGAGACGAAGTCATTTGCCCGTGACACATAGGACTCAGGTCCATGTCTGTCTGACTCAGACGCACACTCTTTTCCTCCTCTCCATCCTGTGTGACGCTGACGTAACCAGCAGGCGGAACCAGATGACCCCGTCAACTGTGTGGCTTCCACCTTCCTCCTGGCCCTGAGCCCCCCCACCCCACCCCAGAGACTTCGCCCACTGTGTTGGGCCTCTGCTTCCCACCAAGTCCTCCCCAGCCAAACACGGGTGCTGGCCCAAGCCCCCAGGGCCTCCAGGTAGACCCCAAGCAGCAAACCTGGTGGACCCCAGGCCAGTTAGGTAGGAGCGGCTTCCCGACCGGGCTCAGCAGCCCCTTTCCCATGGCCTCTGGACTCCCTTTCCGGCCTCAGAGAAGCAGCCCTTCCCTCCCCTTCCTCAACAGCCCTGGGGTCCTGGCAGGAGCTGCCTGCCGGTCAGCATTAGCCCCCACCCCTCCTCAGGACGCCTGTCCACAGGGGCGTGACCTTGAACTGCCTTCCCTTTCTAAGCTTCCATTCACCCACCTGAGTGTCAATCAGAGAACCCAAGGAGGGGCCTTTTGGCCCAGTAGAGGCTATAAACCTGATCATGGGGTGGACCAGCGGCCACTTTGCTGCAAAGGCCACCATGGGAAGGCGTGCTCTGGGCCACCTCTCCTCTCCCTTCAGGAATATTTGCCCTGACCCAGCCACTTTATTATTTTTATTTTATATTTTTTAGTACTAGGAATTGAACCCAGGGGTACTCTACCACTGAGCTACATCCCCAACCCTTTTCATTTTTTATTTTGAGACAGGGTCTCATTCATTTGCTGAGGCTGGCCTCAAACTTACAATCCTCCTGCCTCAGCCTCCCGTGTCTGGGATTATAGGCATGTGCCACCACACCTGGCCACAGCCACATTCTGACTGCTAATCTCCAGCAAGCTACCAGTAGAGGCCCCTCCAAAAAGGAGGTAGGGCTTTTTTCTGGAGAACGTACCTTGTAGTCGTTATTCTGTTTCCCTCTGCTGTTGCTAGTGTGCTTATCTTAGATCTAGCACAAGTGCACCTTGCCCAGTCTCCGCCACGGTCCCTGCAGCTGGCAGCCACCACTTCAGTGGGGCTGGCTGGGGTCCATCTGATGGGGCTTTGAAGTTGGAGAGGGGCACAAAGTGTGGTGTCCCCACCCACCTCTGTGGGCACTGGAGATGTGGACATCCGGGAGTCAGGCAGCCTTGGGGGACAGTAGCAGGGCAGTCACACTCTGCGTGTCCTCCCGTTGACCCACTGACCAGGCCTTGGCTTCTCCTGTCCCTTCCTTGGGTTTTGATCTGAAGAGATCAGGTGGCCCCTCCCCTCTCTGCCGGAGCTTCAGGACAAAGATAAGCATTAGCAGTTGTCCCCTGCCCCTGCAGCAGCCGGCCTCAGGAGGAGCCGGTGGGCTGCAGGGGGATGGTCCCCTCCCCTTCCTCATTTCCCCAAGGCAGGGCCGCCCAGCCGCTCCCCCTCGGTAGGGCCGAGGCCCACCTCTGACTGGCAGAGGACAGGCAGAGGTGCCAGGGCAGGATCCTGGGCAGGGCTGGGCAATCGGGGGACAGACCGACGCGCACCCTGCCCTGGGGAAGAGCCCGCAGCACTGAAATTCCTCCCGACTCCCTCCTCTGCGTCTCTGTCTCTTGGTTCCTGTGAGTGCTGGGGGCTTATTTGTTTTTAAAGTGTCATTAGGCTGAGTTGGTGGCCCGCGTAGAGACTCAGGAGGCTGAGGCAGGAGGACGGCAGCCTGGGCAACTTAGAAAGACCCTGTCTCAAAGTAACAACAAAAGGGCTGGGACGTGGCTCAGTGGCAGGGTCTTGCCTAGCCCATGTCAGGCCCAAGGCTCATCCCCATTCCCACCCCCCAAAAAAAAAGGATCATTAGGTCTAAGGGTAGGATTGGAAATTCAGTAGCAGCAACAAGGCATGGGGTGCCATAGGCTCCCCTGCCCAGTGTGCCAGGCCCTGCCTCACCAATGCCACCTCCCCCAATCCAGGCACCTCTTCCATTCTGGCCCCACTGGCTTTGTGAGTGCTGTTAGGCCTGAGTTCTCCAAGCTCATTCCCACCTCAGGGCCTTTGCACCTGCTGTTCCTGCTTCCTGGAGCACTATCCCCTGAACTTCTCTAAGCCTGACATTCGTCAGTCCAGGCTTAGCCAAGCAGCTCCTCCACACAGCCTTCATGGACTACCCCATGTTATCATGCCCCGAGTCCTAACTACTCTACCTCATTGTCCTCTTTTGCTTCTTTGTAAATCTTACTAGTTACTTACTATTACTAACTCGTATTTATTGAACAATTACTATGCACTTAGGAGCCCTCTTAACACGTTGTACAGTTATCTCTGTGCATTTTAATTTACGTGCCTTTAGGGTCAGTGCCGCTCAGCAGCATCTTGCCCGGCATGTGCGAGGCCCCGGGGTTCTCTTGGTAGTAATGAAAAAAAACACGTGTTTAAATCTCCCAACTTCATGAGATAGGAACAGTTACGGCCCACTGCTTTTGCATCTGGGGAAAGTCAGCCGTGCATGTCCAAGATGACCAGCTGGCCCGTGGTGGCGGCAGGGCCCAGGCCTCCCCTGGACGCCTCCCCTTGCTCATCTTCTCCGGAGCCAGTGAAGTGCTCTGGGTTGAGGAGATGAATGGCCGGATGCGGCCATCAGTGCACGTGGACCAGCCTGTCGTGGGGCTGAGCTCCCCACCCACCATCTCCAGGGACGTACACGACGGTGTGGGCCTGGGGAAGGTCAAGGGCGTGTGGCCGAGCTTGGCCGGAGCAGCGCTTGGTCCTGAGAGAATGTCGGAGGGAGGAACCAGGCCAGGTCAGGTGGCCCCATAAATTAGAACAACACCCAGAGCCATCAACCCTACGCGGGAGACCCTGCCAGGAGGTGCTCCGGCTCCAGTTTCAGGCCAGTGCCCGGGTGAGAGAGCCTGCCATCCCGTCTGCAAGCCTACCGCCTCCCACAGAGCTGGGACCCTGAGTGCTCTCCCTGCTGACCACAAGGCCCTGAGTTGGGGTGAGGTCAGGGTGCAGGGCCTCCCCCCACCAGCCACACCTAAATTAAATTTGAGGGGAGAACAGTTTTGGGAGACCACCCTCTTCCACCCAGCCATGCCAGATTCTGGGCCCAGGGGCTTTGAGGGTCCTGACCTTCCTTCTCAGTCATTCACCTAAGATCCTGGGACAGGGAGACGCTGGGTGTCCCAGCTCTGTCTCTGACCCCCACCTACCTAGTAAGCAGGGGCTCTAGAGGTTCTAAGACCTCTCATGGTCCTGAGCCAGGTACGACCCCGCCCCCGCTGCCCTCCACCTGGGGGTTCTCTGCAGCAGGGAGCAGCCAGACCTGGATCCCAGGGGGCTGCAGTTCACCTCACACGCTGCCATAACTGTCCCTGGGATTTTGGGGGAGCAAGTGCTTGTCCCCATGGGCCTCCATGTGCTCACAGGTAAAACAGAATGGCCTTGGTACAGGTCTCATGGGTTACCCAAAGGATGGACCGTACCAGGGACTGGTCCAGTGCCTGGGGCATAATAGATACTCAGTACGTAGCTATCATGCCTTAGTTTTGGGCTTATTGATATTAAAACAGATCACGATAAGATGTGGCTCCTGCCCTCAAAGGCTTCCTAACCCTCGTGGGGAGGACACTGAACATTTGTTGCTGTTGTTTGAAGCACAGGGAAGGAGAGGTGAATCCTGGCTGGTGGCGTCAGGGAAGGCCTCCTGGTCCAGGTGACAGCTCAGCTGGGTATCGAAAGATGGACGGGTCCTGAGTGAGTCCGAGGACCTGCTCCATGCGAGCAAGCGTACCTGGTGGGAAAGTGGCCGGGAACATTAAGACTAGAAGGTTGATGAACTTGAACCAGGGCTTCAAAGGCATGGCTCGGGTGTTGAACTTTGGTCTGTAGGTAGCAGGGAGCTGTGGAAGGCTTCTGAGGAAGAGAGGAGCTGTGGAGGAGATTGCATCATCACCAAGGAGAGGCCCCGGCAGCTAGAGGCACCAGTGCCTAGGAAGGACGGAGGCTGAGGTTGCCAGAGGGAGGAGGAGGCTGCCTGGAGACAGACGTCATGGCTGGCCTTGCTGATGCCTGCCAGGGCAGCTGCCCACCCTCCGGCTCCAGCATCACCATGCAGAGCACCAGGTGTGAGGCCTGGATGGAGACCTGGCCTCCCTCCCTTCTGTCCTCGAGGGTGCTCGCCACGGTCGCATGCCAGGCTGGCACCCAGGACTCCCCCTTCCAACTCCTCCAAAGACCCGAGGGCAGGATGTCACACCCAGGCTGCCAGGAGCTGGGGTCACTCTGGGGATGAGCCCCGGCTGGTGTTAACGAGGCCCAGGCCAGATGGACAAGCGGCGGGTGCCCTGTGCCAGCCAGGAGCAGGCATGTCGTGCCATCAAGTCTGGGATGGAGTGAGCCTCCCCAGCACTGCAAGGCCAAGCCGGTGTCCTGCCCCACGGACTGAATGAAGACCAGAGAGGCTGGGTAGCTCCCCAGAGGCCACACAGCACTTGAGGGGCTAGGCAGATGTCCTTTTGCTTGACACCAACCGCTTGGCCATGTCTTTCCATTTCCAGGGTCACCATCTGGTCCCATGCCAACCTCATCCCTCGCCCGGGTGGCCATGGCAATCACCTGCCCACTGTTCCTCCACTTCCGCTATTGCTCTTCTGAAGCCCATCCCTGTCCTGATCCTGGGTGAGCTTCTATGGTGCCCAAATGATCAGGACCTTCCAGTGACTCCCCTGGACTCCAGGGGCCTTTGGCCACTGGGCCTCAACTTGACTCTCCAGACCCATTTTCTGTGTCGCCCGCCCCCCCAATTCCCCAACCCTCCCCCACAGTCTAGGATCCTCCCTCCACGCACCCCCGACCTTGCTCACAAATCCATTCCCCTCCCACCTTCTTGCCGTTTCTCGAACATGCCAGGCCAGCATCGGCCTCGGGCCATCGCCCAAGCTGTCCACCTTGCTTGGAAACCACTAGAAAGCTATTGGAAATCTGCTTTTCGGGCCCCTTGCCAGAGCTGATGAATCAGAAACTCGGGCGGTGGGCCCAGCCTCCGTCTTTAAACAGATCCCGCAGGTGAAGTTCACGGGCATTCCAGTTCTTTAGAATAGGAAGTTCAGACCCCAGCTCAAACGCCACTTCTTTAGGGAACCCCTCCTTGAGCCCCAGACCTCATGACACCCCTGTTGATTGTGTGATCTACTGAGAGTCTTTCTCATCCACTGGAATGGGAAGGCCACGAGCCCAGAGAACACATTGTCTTTGTCAACACGTCTACCCCGGCACCTAGAGCTGTGCCTGGCACATAGTAAGTGACAATAAATACGTGTTAAGTAAACAAGTGGCCATGGGCGCAAGCCCCCTACCCCAGCCCGTCCTGTGGCAGATACAGATGCACCGTGTGCCTGGTCCAGGCCAGGTGCCGAGACAAAATAGTCTCCTCCTTTCAAGGAGCCAGCTGCCCAAGGGAAAATACACAGGGGCACGATGGATTGAGCTGGGTCTTCAAGGAGGGACATTTGCCAGGCAGAAGCCAGGGCAGGGCATTTGGGGTAGAAGGAACGGCACCATGAGATGGGACGAGGACGGGAATGGGGGGGTGGGATTGCAGAAAACGAGTCTGGAGAGACAAGTTGAGGCGTGGGGTCTGGATGCCACCCACTGAGCACCAGGCTGCGGAGCGAGGTGGGCACGGCACAGTCCTGAGATCAGGTTCATTCATTCATTTTCTCCCAAAGCACATGCTGAGCACGGCCATCCCAGGTGCTGGGACAATGCAGGCCGCTCCAGGGACTAGCGCCTGTCCTCCTGCCCGTCCTCCCACCCAATCTCAGGTCTCTGCAATAAGCAAAAGGGATGTCATAGACACTCCCTGTCCCACGCTTTTCTCTGCCCCCATCCTGAGCCCCTCCCTGCAGCCTCGGGGGACCCTGGAGCTGCCCACAGCCCCTGCTCCTGGGGTCTCAAGTTTCTGCAGGGGATTCTAAGAGGATCTTCCTGGAGAGGGAAGCAGCCAACAGGATCCACAGGGGGACAAAGGCGCCTTTGTCACTTCTGCCAGGGCTGCTTCAAGAATAGCTGTTTGCTCAGCTCCCAGCATGACTGGGGCTGAGTGGGGGAGGGTGGGGCTCGGATGTGGGCCGGCTGTTAACCCTCCGGACCCTCTGGGGCTCCTCCTCTGGACCCTCTGGGGCCTCCTCCGGTTTCTCACTGGCCCAGAGAATAAAGGCGGCAGGAAGCATCCTTAGAGTCACTAAGGCAGGGTCCTAAGAGACCATCCCCTCTGCGAACTTGTGAAGCGTCACTTTCTAAATAGAATTGTGTGCAGATGAAATAACAGCGGCTCTGGGTAAAGCTGGGCAGGGGTTCGGCAGAGGGCCCCCGCTCCCCAGGACCTCCCTCCCCCACTCTTGGCCAGGGTCTGCGCCTCTGACTCTGGTTCCCTCCTCCCACTTAACACTCAGTGACACAGAGAGGGAAAGCCACTTGCCCTGGGCCAACCAGCAAGCTGATTCGCAAAGCTGGGATCTGCGCTGGAGGGAGGTGTCCCAGACCAGCGACTTTTCGCCAAAACCAAACACCTTCGGTGGCACTGTTGGCTCTTTAAACTGGCTCACACTTCCTTAATAGCTTTATTTTAAATGGAGATGTCATAGCATTCCATAGATGGCTTTCTCAGGTGCCGTAAAAAGAGACAGCGTCATAAACACATCAGCCTCGGTTCCTCTAAGGCCTCCAGGTGTCCCGCCTCCCAGGGAGAGGCTGGCCTTAGCCTGCTCACTCCCACCCTCTTAGCTGAGGACCAGCCAGTGCGCCCAGCTGGGCTGGACTCTGAAGGGTGAGGATCCTGGACCCTGCCCGCCTCCAGGGGGGCCTGTGACCAGAAGAGGGCAGGTTCCCTGGCACCACGTGGCGGGACCTGGAGGGAAAGGTGTCACCAGCCCTGCAGAGGAGGGAGTGCAGGCATGGGGAGGGGGGTGATCGTCCATGTCTTGTGGGCTGGCTGACAGGCCCTCAGAAGGGCAAGGGTCACATCCAGACCCCCTCGGCAAGCCCGCGACAAAACTGGGCCCAAACGCGGAGCTTCTGCCGATGCACCCCATCCAGGGCCTTTGCCTGGACTCTGTGTCCCTCCTGATGAGGGAAGCTGGTGGGCGGCAGCCAGCCACAGCCACCAGGTGTCCAGCTTCCCGTGCGTCCAGTGTCCCCCTGGCAGGCCGGGACTTTAGAAGGAAGCAGAAAGACCAGGAACAGCTCCTCTGCCCGCGCCGGGGACGGCTGCCCGAGCCTCGCCCGCTGGCGCCTTCAGTGCCCGAGACCAGGGTCTTTGCTGTGAGCCCCTGCAGGTGGTGGCCTGGTCCTGCCATTCCGGGGTCTGTGTTTTGTGGGTCTGTTGGGCTTCTGCTCTGCTGTGGCCTGAGTCCAAGGCCTCACATGCCAGGCAAGTGCCCCCACAGCACCACACCCCCTGGCCTGGGTCAGAGGCTCGCACTCCCGCCACAGCCACCCAGGGCTCTGACCACTGGGCAGCACTGGGCAGCAGCACCCACAGTCCCCGGAAACAGGTGAGAACACCCGCCCTCAGGCCAGCCCTTCTGCAGATCTGAGCGTCCACCGTGGTCTGAGGCCTGCAGCTGCGGCTGCCGCTGGACTCCAAGAGGCGCCCGCCTGGGCCTCCCCTCCCACCCGGCCCCTGCCAGCTGCCTCACCTCACCCAGTGAGGCCAGCCAGACTCTCTCGAGGCGTGGGATCGACAAGTCTGCAGTGTTAAGAAGGAAGAGGGTCTGAAGGTCAAATAGCACCCCTGACAGCCTGAGGCCCAGCCAGAGTCACAAACCCCTGGCACCCAGAGCACAGGTCCCCAAAGACAGATGCAGACGCCTCCTGCTCCCATCGGTCACAACCCCCTGTGAATCCCACCCGGAACCCTCTGAGCCCTCCTGGGCCTTTAGGAATCCTCAGATCAAGGGCTGGTTTGAGCAAAACCGCACCTTCCGCCCGGCTCCCTGTCCCCGTTACCTCCCTTAAGCCCGGGTCCTATCAGTTCGGGGTACCATGACGCCGCTGTGGGGGCAGCTCACGACAGGCTCCTTCTCACAGTTCCGGAGAGGAGGAGTGTGATGTCCGCCTGGCTGAGAGATGCAGGGCCTCCTCCCTCGCTCCCTGGCCGGCGTGTGACCTTACCCTCGCGTGGCCTCCTGGGGTGTGGGCTGTGGGGGCATAAACACTCGTCCCCTCAGCCAGACCACACCAGCTGGTCCTGCCTGAAGTCTGGATGGCCTTTCAAGAAATCCAAGAGCATTTCCTTCTCAGTGGAAATGGCGGTCAGTCAGCAGGAGGAGAAGCCCGGCCCAGGGTCCTTCAACAGAGCCACCCCGTCCTGCCCATTTAGGACCCTGGTTGACAGAGACAGGGAGGCAGGGTCCTAGGCCCAAGTCTGTCTTTGGAGCAAATTCCTCCCTCTGTCCGGGTCTCGTCGTCCACCTGTGGTACCATGTGCTCCCAAGGCACAGCGCAGCGCTGAGGGCTTCCTCAGAGCCCGGGTCCTGCCCACGCCTGTAATCCCATCACCTCGGGAGGCTGCGGCAGGAGGATCGTAAGTTCAAGGGTCAGCTTCAGCAACTTAGGGAGGCCCTAAGCAACTTAGTGAGATCCTGTCTCAGGATGAAAAAGGTCAGGGGCTGGGATGCGGCTCTGTGGCGAGGCATCTCTGGGTTCAATCCCTGCTACCAAAAAACAAAGAAGGACTTCAGTCCTGAGGCTGCAGGTCCTGAGTACGGTTTTCAGCACCAAAAAAGAAAAAGAATTCTTGGGTCTCCAGGCCCCTCCCTGCTACTCCCTGTGTTAGCAAGTTCCTGTCGTGAGACTGAGTGATCGCCATACGGCTGGGTCTTCTGAGGTCCCCCAGACGGGAGCCAGGAGAGCCCTTGCAGACCCACCCTCCAGGAGTCTGCTCCTGCCAGCCCTGGTCATACCTGCCCAGGACTCCCTCCTGACCCTCGGTCTTCTCTTCCCACAGCGCGGCCCCGGCCGGGGCCCAGACTTTCAGCCTGAAGCACTCGGAGGACGTGCGGGTAGAGGTCGTCCGCGACGGGGAGGCTGAGGAGGTGGCCACCAACGGCAAGCAGCGCTGGGCCCTCTCGCCCAGCACCACGCTGCGGCTCACCATGAGCAAGGCCAGCACCGAGGCCAGCACCGACAAGGTATGCGCGGGACGGGGGGCGTGTGCCGCGGGCAGGCCGGACAAGCCTGTCCCAGAGACACAGAACGCAGCCACACGTGTCCTTGTCATCCCCCAGAAGGCCACATCCAAAAGGCAAGAAAAGAAATCCACGTTGAGAGTAGATTTTGCTTAAACCCACCTATCAAAATGCCATTTTGAAGCCGGGTGCGGTGGCGCACGCCTGTCATCCCAGCAGCTCCAGAGGCTGAGGCAGGAGGATCTCGAGTTCAAAGCCAGCCTCGGCAACTCCGCGAGACCCTGTCTCCAAATAAAAAAAGGGCTGGGGATTGGCTCAGTGGTTAAGTACCCTGAGTTCAACCCCCAGTACCAAAAAAAAAAAAAAAAAAAAAACAAAATCTTGACAAGTCATGAATATTAAGAAATTAACAAGACGTTTTATATCCTTTTCCTGTAACAAACCCACACCTTGGCAGCCGCGTGGCTGGTGGCCATTGCATTGGGCAGCACCTGTTAGGTCCTGGAACGACGGTGTCACGGGGGTAGAGCGCGGGCTGCTGGGTGACGGGCCATTCCGATGCTCAGCACCACAGAACCCTGGATCTCACTGTGTCTAAAGTGGGGTGCTGAGCAGTCAGGGAGCCGGCTCGGGTCCCCTCGTTTCCAGCTCTACCATATGCCATGATGGCCCTGGGCATCCGCCAAAGAAAACTACCTCAGGCTGCCCTCCCACCACCACCCGGGAGCTTAGAGGGAGCTGGAGGCACAATGTGGCAGATGTGGGGACCCCACAGGTAGTGGGGTGCACAGGTGGGCAGGTGGCATCCTGGCTGCACTCGGAGGGGAGTCCCTGGTCTGGTGCCATCACCTAGGAGAGGCACTGGACAACCCAGGAGTGCTTCCTGGAGGAGGCTGGGGGGGAGGACTTGCCAGGCTGAGGCCGAGGTGGGGCTCCCTGGGGATTTCCTGCTTGTGACCTATGGTCTCTGCCCTCCTCTCTACCCCGTGTGCCCCACCCCCAGGTCACCGTCAACTACTATGACGAGGAGGGAATCGCCCCCATCGACCAGGCTGGGCTCTTCCTCACGGCCATCGGTGAGTCAGCGAGGCTGGGGTCTCGGGACTGCTGTCCCCAGGGCTGCCCCCACCCTGCTCCTCGGCTCTGCGCTCTCACCAGACCCTGTAGCTGCAGGCTGGGGAAGGCACCTGGCCGCCCTCGCCTGCCGTCCTGATGCCAGGCTGCCTGCGGGAGACGGCCTGTCGAGGTCAGCCAGGACTCACCCGGTGTCGGGGTCCCCTGTCTGGGCTCTGTGGGCCACACAGGAGACAGGAAAGTCCTTCCTTCCCCCAGCTCTTTTTTGCAGCCTGAAAAAGAGCTTCCCACTGTCCTTGTCCTCCTCAAGCCCAGTCCTGGGGGCCCAGAGATATGGCCTTGGGTCCTCGGCTCACCTGATCCAAGTCCTTCATTTGATCCACAGGATGGTGAGGCCCAGAGAGGTTAGAAAACTCATTCAGAGTCACACAGCAACCAGGTGGCAGGTGGATTCTGAATCAGGATGATTCCCCCAGCCCAGGTTCTCTCCACTGCACTACCCTGCCCTCCCGGGGTGCCAGGACGCTCCCTCCCAGGCAGGTGGAGCCTGCTCTGCAGGCCCAGGGAGGTGACCTTTAGACCCTGCTGCCGCTCACCTGCTGTGATGGAGGTGTTACCCTGAGGCCCTCCCAGAGGTGACTTTGTCCATGTGGTTGAACACGGACAGAGCTGCCACATGGCAGGGAAAGGGAACTCAGACACCAAGCGCCAGCGATGTGCTGGGTGCTTTTTAAAAGTAACAATAACGGCTCCCTCCTCCCGCTCAGCCGCGCTGCACCCAGGCTGTGTGGGCGCCTCGACAGCGAGTCCGGCTGCAGCGCTAGACCCTCCACCTCCATGAGAGCAGTCTATTCCCTTCCTCTCCTTTCTCCCTTTTTTCGGTTCTGGGGATCCAATCCAAAATATTGTGCACTTGGCGCTCGCTGGGCCCCCAGCTGCGCCTCCCCCCCCCCATCTAGCCTCAAGGTGATTCCAGGGACAGACTTAGTATTGTCCCTGTTTTGCAGATGAAAAGAATCAAGGCTATAAAACCAACAAAAGGTTGCCTGGGGCCACACACCTAGAAAGTGGCTGATGTGACTAAGTCACTTGGATTACGTCACATCCTCCTCCTGGGGGTTTTGGAACCCCCCACCCAGCCCCACCAGCCTCCTCTGTGCCCTCAGCCACGGGGAACAGGCTCCGCGGCCGCACTTTCCCATTCCTCAGCTGACCCCCAATGGGCCTGGTGGGTGGTCAGTCTGCCCTCTTTCTGCATCCAAGGGTGGCCAGCCCGGGCCTGGGACTTTGATGGGGATGACCTCAGGGGGCCCTGGGAGATGAAACCAAAGACGCCCTGGTTTGCTGGGCCCTGGCACGTGAGCGCACCCCACATACACAGTCTCGGATGACTGTCCTCGGAAACCGAATCCCTGAGGACAGAGACCTGTCAGATGAAGGTGATCTCTGGGGCTGCCTGTGCCGTCCAGACGTCCACCAGCACAGGCAGACTGAAGACAGACGGAAACCAGGAGGAGGACGGGCTCTTCTCCTTCGTCAGAAGACAGAAGCTCAGAGGGAGCCCACGGCCGCCCGCGGTCAAGGGTCTGAGCTTCTGCATTCCCTGGACACTTGTGTATTTAACTGCTGTGACTTCCAGATACCGAGGTTCCACGGGCCAGTAAGATGCCCCCTCTGGGCCCCTAAGGAACATGAGAAGCTTGACAACGTTGATGCATGACCAAAAATACGACATTAGTATAACAGCTTGCCTTCAGCTCTTACTGTCATGGCACCATGAAAAGTGACAGGTCCTCTCAAGAAAAGGCCAGGCCATTTACAGAGTCCAAAGTCAAGCTAGAGGAAAGCTTGGGCTCGCCCCCCTCCAGGATCTCCTGCAGAACTTGTGCTTCCTGATGCCCCGGGGACCCTGAAGGAAAGGAGACTGGCTTCCCCTGGGAGCTCTGATCTCTGCGTCCCCCACCCCAGGCCTCCTCTTCCTCCGGCATTTACCCCAGGGGCCCTTGAGCCCCCATCCCGAGCCATCAATAGGGCCAGTGCCGGGGAGGCAGGAACACCCGAGAACACACTGAGACCTCGGGCCACCACCATCCCGAGCCTCAGTTTCCTCATCTGCAAGATGGGACGCACTGGGCATTGTTGAGCGGGGCTTCCAAGGATTCACGGAGTGGCACGTGCAAGGGGACCGTGCCAGTGCCAAGGGCGCAGAGCAGGTGCTCAGCGGAAGCCCTCTGAGCCTCCCTTCCTCAGGGTGGCCACAGGACTCTGCATGGAGGACGATGAAGCTTACTGTCCTGCAGCTTCCTCCCTGGGAACAGATAGACGGTGCCCTTGGCCAAATCAGGCCCTAATTTAGTCCAGTCCTGCCAGAACTTGCTGTGTGACGGGGATGAGCAGCGCACCTCTAGGCCTCCCTTTCTCCAAGCTACAGAGTGGAAATTAGCCTGAGGACCTTCAGGACTCTGGTTGGAGCTGATTGCAAAAACTTCCCCTGAGGGCGAAGCGGAGGGGACAACCTGAGGAGTGGGCCCCTGCCAGGCCCTGGCGGTGAGCAGCGCACAAGAATGGGCCTTGGGAACCTGTAGCCACCAGCTCAGTCGCTCCTGGGGCCCCTGACCAGCACCCGCGTTGGCTATGGGGAGGGGTCCTTGCTCCCCGC
Source organism: Spermophilus citellus (assembly GCF_964194105.1). NCBI lineage: Eukaryota > Metazoa > Chordata > Mammalia > Rodentia > Sciuridae > Spermophilus > Spermophilus citellus. Next base: position 127,813,546 of record NC_138191.1, read on the forward strand.
CGCATCCCAGGCTGCTCAAGCCCCGGAGGCCAGCACCCCGCCACTGTCCATGGGGCTGGCAGCCGGCCAGCGTCTTGATCCTCAGGGCAGACGGCCTTGAACCCAATCCTAGTGACATTTCCCGTTAATCTGCCCCACACCCAGGCGCCACCCGACCCCTGGGAGCTATTCAGAGGAGCTGAGGTAGGAGCCCGAGCCTCTGGGAAATGTCTGGAGCCCGGAGTCCCTGAAACAGGTGTCCTCCCCTCCTCCCCCCCCCGGACGGGCAGCGCTCTGGGCAGGTCCTGCCAGCCCCGATCACTGTCCCCGCAGGCCTCGGCCCTCTGACACTGGGTGACATCAGACACCGAGGAGCCTGGCAGGGGAGCAGACCCAGGGGATGGCTTGCAACTTGGGGGACCTCGGAGGGAGGGTGAAGGGCAAAGAGGCCATGCAGTTGGCTGTAGGGACAGGTCACAGGTCCCAAAGAGAATCAGGAAGCACCGTGGAGGTGGGAGGAGGTGATAAGGGGACAGTGATGAAATGCCCGAATTTCATAACAGGAAGGCCGCAAAGCCTGGCCCAATTTAATAAAGCAGGAAATAGAAAGAAGTATCGTTTTATTTTTGTACCAGGAAGATGGAAAGAAGAGCTGGATAAGAAACCATTCAGTGCTGTTTTGTCTGATTTTTTTTTTTTTTTTTTTTTTTTTGCATATGGTACAAATATCACATTGAAAATTTTTGGTTTCTTTGCTTGTGTTTTTGTTTTGTTTTTTGGTGCTGGAGACCGGATCCAGGGTGCTTTACCACTGAGCCACATCCTCGGCTCGTTTTTGTTTGTTTGTTGTGAGGCAGGGTCTCACTAAGTCACTGAGGGTCTCACTAAGTCACTGAGGCTGTCCTCAAGCTTGCAATCCTCCTGCCTCAGCCTCCCGAGTGGCTAGGACTACAGGTGTGTGTCACTGTGCCTGGCTAAACTGATAAAACTTCAGAAGTTGAGAAATTCATACTGCAACAAAGCAACGCAGAGCGCTTCCTAATCGCTCTCTAAGGACCGCTGCTTCAGTGGCGGTGACAATCAGAGCTTCCCTGCAGCTTAGAGACAGAGGCCCCAGGGCTGCAGGGGTGGCCGAAGCCTCTTTCTCTGATCTCCACTTTCAAGGGAGCAAGCATTTGAAGGTGACCTTAGCTTTTGGAAACAGCCCAGGTAGGAGGTCAGTCAGAGGTCAGCCAGAGGCCAGATGTCAGCCCTAGATCCATGGAGACAACAGAAGAGACCCGGAGCCGGCCTGCACTCCAGGAACTTCAGGGGTCGCTTCCCTGCTGGGTGCCTTGGTGAAAGCCTGGGTGCCTCTGTGTGGACTCCGAGTGGTGGCAGGTCCCAGGGAGTGACTCTGAGGAGAGCAGCCATGGAAAGCGGTCTGCAGTGGGCGCGGGTGGGAAAGGAGCTGGCCTCCAGCACCAGCCCTGCTCCTGCTCCTGACCTCAGCCTCGTCGGGAACACGGGCGCCCCCCTTCTCCCCGGGCCCTTGCTCGTCCCCCTCCAGGATCTCCGGGCCAGCTCCCTGGCGGGCGGTTCCCTGGAGCCCTGGCTTGCTCTCCCCCAAAAGGGGTCCAGTGACAGTTCCCTCCAAGACTGGAGGCTCCTTCAGAGCGGGTCTGTGCACGGTCACCAGGGCCTGGCCAGGTGCCGGAGCCGCGGCACAGGCTCCACAGTGGCGGGAGTGGAGAAGTGGGCCTTGCAGCCTCCCAGGAGGCCCTGGGAGCAGGACACTATAGGATACCTCTTCCAGGGACCTCCCTGCCCCCTCCTTCTTGCCTCTGTCCACCCCAGGACGGCCACATTGAGGGGCAGGAGGCTGGGCTGAGGGAGGACTTAGGTGTGGACCCGGTGGGGCTGGACCACGAAGGAAAGGGTGACATCTGTGCCCCTCCTGTGCCAGGACCGCCTCACCCCCCACCCCACCCAGGGAGAGGGCTTGGCTGTCGTGGGAACACATTCGACCCACCCAGCCCCCACCTCAGTCCAAGTCTTGCAGGGTGTGTGCGGTCCCCCTTGGGCAGCTCTGGGGCCTGAAACCAGCGCGTCTCACTCTGGGTGACACTCTTGATGCCACCCCAGCAGCACCTATCAGTCTCTTAACTCCGAAGAATTAATTATCTGGCTCAAAGGTCAGGAATGCCTGTCATTGCAATTTTTATAGGAAAGGACTCCACTTTAAAACTGAGGAAACTGGAGCTCAGAGAGGTTGTCTAATCTGCCCATAGTCACACAGCTCCTAAGCAGAGAACCAGGGTCCAAACCAACACTGTCTAATGCTAAACCTCTCCACTGCCCCACAGTCTCCACAAAGCCTGTCTCCATGGTGGGCCCGGGAATGATAAAAGTCCCTTCCCTGAAAGAAGGATAAGCAGGGACCCTGCCTGGTCATCTACCAGGAGCCCCGATCACAGGCACCCTCAGATCAAGAGGGTTGAAGACATGGTTTCTCACCCAGAGGGAAACCCTCGGTCCTTGTTGATGGAACCTAGACTTCTGGTAGTTCTTGGAGAGGAGGACGTGTGCACACACAGACACACGTGTGCACACACACACGCCCAGATGGACTGGGAAAGACAGGGAGCCCTGAGCTGGTACATTTCCAAATTATAACCAGCTCAGACGGGTGCAGTACCAACCTCAGTTCTGCTCCCACCTCCCGTGTGCCCCTGGGACTGCACCCTTCTGAATGGAGGCTCCAAATCTGTCCAGTGAGGACTGATCCCCAGCCCCCAAGAAGGAGGGAGGGGGATCCCTGGCCTGTCCAGCAGCACCCCCAAGGCTGTAAGCTGCCGGTCCACACGGCGTCTGCAGAGGTGCCCTGGGGTGTGGACATTAGCCAGGGGCTCAGAGAAGATGAGCTCGCAGGGCCCCCATCCCCAGCCACCGAGTGCCTGGGTGAGTGGCCCCAGGTCCCACAGGTCCCCCAGGTCCGTGCCACCCTGTCTGGCAGGGTCAGCAGCTCACCCATGTTTCTCCTCCCCAGAGATCTCCCTGGATGTGGACGCCGACCGGGACGGCGAGGTGGAGAAGAACAACCCAAAGAAGGTACCTAGCCATCAGGGTAGACGCCCCGAACTCGGGCAGCTCAAGGGCAGAGCCCCGGAGTAGACCCTGTAGGCATCCAGAGACTCCCACGGCACAGGACGCCCACTCGCAGGCCAGTGTCATAACAACTGCCCTAAGTGCCCCCCAAAGGCTGTGTGCTGGGCCATGGAAGGGGCTCTGGTCTGGGGACCAGCCAGGCTTCCTGGGAGAAGGGCCAGCTGTGCTGAGGCTGGAAGGGCGAAGAGATTTGACCAGCAAAAAGGAGGACATGGGTCCAGCCAGAAGACCAGCATGGGCAGAGGCCCGGGGGCTTGGCATTTGGGGAGCGGACGGGCGGCCAGTGCGGGTGGAACAGAGTGAGCCAGGCGAGGCGGAGACGAGGTAGAGGTGATGGCGTGGAGAGGCGGGCAGGTCTCCTGGGCCTCGCAGCCACCGTGAGGAGCCAGGCTTAGCCCTGTGTCAGCAGGGCGGGCTTAGGGGAGGAGAGTGACGTGATCGGGTTCGATTTTCTTGTAGTCCCCTGGCTGCAGTGTAGAAAACGAAGCAGCAGAAGCCGGTGTGGTGCCCACGCCCGTGACCCCGGCGACTTGGGAGGCTGAGGCAGGAGGATCGCCAGGCCCAGGCAGCCTGGGCAACTTAGGGAGAACTTGTCTCAAATGATATAAAAAGGGCTGGGGACGTAGGCCAGTGGCAGCGTCCCCTGGTTCAGTCCCTAGTGCAGGAAAAGGAAAAGCCAGTGACGCACCACGCAGGCCCCATCCGGACTCCCGGCCTCGGGACCCCGAGTCCCGGCTCAGACCGTCCGCCCATGGCTCTGGCCGCCCTCCTCCTCCCAGCTCCACGCTGCCAGGCATGGCCGCCCGACACCAGAGCCCTCCTGTCCGTGTGTCCTGGATGTTCACACGGGTCCCCTCTGGGCATCGGACTTGGAAGTCACATTTGCCAGATGGTAGCTCACACACACACACACACACACACACACACACACGCACACCCGTAGATGGTGGCTGCTCGTCAGCCACATCCCGAGGTGCTCTCAGGTGGCCCTCAGAGTCTGCCCTGGGGTAGAGAAGAGGACGCTCACCCGTCCTCCTGCGCTTCCAGGCGACCTGGACCTGGGGTCCTGAGGGCCAGGGGGCCATCCTGCTGGTGAACTGTGACCGAGACACGCCCTGGCTGCCCAAGGAGGACTTCAGTGACAACAAGGTCTACAGCAAGGAAGGTACCAGCGGGGCCCCCGGGGGCCAGGAGGGGCAGGGGGCATCCACGCCATCCTGGGCTGAGCGGAGGGTCAGGCAGGTTGGACCTGGGCTTCCTGGGGACGAAGGACCCAAACGTCCACCTGTGCTCAACTGCAGTTCACCTGGAGCCACATTTTCTAAAGTCACACCCGGGGCGAACAAGGAAGCCACCTGGGGTGTCGGAAGGGATTGCCAGTGTCGTCCTCTCCCTTTGGTCTTCTGGGGTTCCCGTGACACGGGCACTGGGAGGCCAGCACCCAGGCCCATCACGCTGACCCCTGTGCCTCTGCCCCTCAGACCTCAAGGACATGTCCCCGATGGTCCTGAGGACCAAGGGCCCCGACCGCCTGCCGGCTGGATACGAGATGGTCCTCTACATCGCCATGGGGGACTCGGATAAAGTGGGCGTGTTCTACGTGGAGAGTGAGTGATCCCCGCGCTGCCCCCTGAGGCCACCACCCTCCTCCCTCAGCCCCCGTGGCCCCCGCACAGCACAGCCTGGCCTCAGGACTTGGGAGGCTCCCCTGACGTAGGTCTGTCCTCCCACGGGAGGCTGCAGCGACCTGGGTCTGTGTCCTCCTTTCTGATGCCCAGGAGACAGGGATTTCAGGGTTTCTCTCCTCTGGAGTTATGTCACCTTCAAGGTACCTGAGGCAAGGCGGGTGGCGTCTCCACTTTGTCGTTGTTGTTGTTACTGGTTATTGAACCCAGGGGGGCTTAACCCCTGAGCCGCATTCCCAACCCTTTTTATTTTTTATTTTGAGACAGGGCCTCCATAAGTTGCCGAGGCTGGCCTTGAACTTAGAGTCCTCCTGCCTCGGGCCTCTCGAGTCACTGGGGTTACAGGTGTGCACCACTTGCCCAGCCATCTCTAAATTGTAAAGCCTCCCCCCCCCCCCGCGCAGAGATGCTGTGGGCACCCTGCAGGAAGTGACCCCTTGTTCCTCTCCTTGGTGACAGGGTATCCTGGGCCTCTGCTGTGCAGGGGACATGCTCTGCCCCAGAGCCAGTCCGCAGAGCTGCCTGCACTTATCTCACATTCTATGACCATGTGTTGAGTCACCTTGGTGCCAGCACCTTCCTCAGAGCCGGGATCCCTGCAGTAAACACAAGAGTCACACCCTGCCCTTGAAAAGCGGCCACCTAGCCAGGGGACATAATAAATAGCAGCTTTGGAGGAGACGGAACAGAGGGAGTCACAGAGCGGGACAGGCCCAAGGCCCCGCAGGCTGGGTGGTCTGGGGAAGCCACCAGGGAGGTGGTGTCTGAGCTGAGGCTCTGTGAGCCGAGGGGACAGCATCTGAGACAGGGGAGGGGGTGTGCCGAGCACGGAGGAGGGTGCTGTTCTGAGCCTTGGAGGGGCAGGAATCCAGAGGGGGGGATGTGTGGGGGACCAAGGTCAGCGAGCCGGACCGGGGGCCAGAGCATGCGGACAGGGTTTGGATTTATTCTAAGTGCGGTGGAGCCATCAGAGGGTTTAAGCAAGGGACGGTCAAGATCTGATTTATGTGTTCAGACCTCCCCAGCAAAACAGCCTTGAAGTTCACCATGGCTAGGGGCTCTCTGGGGGGCTGGGCCCACTCTTGGACAGGACCATTAGAAAGGCAGTCACCCTGGGGGGAGGCTCACCTCAGACTTAACCAGGATGCCAGTGGACACGAGCCACCCCATGCCAGCCCCCTACGGTGCCACCCTGGGCCCTGCGCAGTGACCTCCAGCAGGTCGGAATGTCCCTGGAGTCGGACTGGCTCCACTGCCCCAGGGGGCCGAGATGTTGATATTTATGCCCAGGCCAGAGTTGCCACAGCAGGAGGGGTGCAGGCAGGACGGCGGCCTTGGCCTTGACAGAGACCTGCGGCTGATGGTGAAGCCTTGGCAAGGTCGAGAGTCTCTGCCCCTGGGGGCAGAGGGCTGGACTCAAGTCTGGCTCCACATTTACCTCCCTCCCCCTGGCTGGCCATCAGAGATGGGTCCCGAGCTGGCAAGGAAAGAGAAGCCACCTCTGTAAGTCCTCAGAGAATATTCCCCGAGAGTGTTACCTGGGCTGCCTGTCTGCAGGGAGAGCTCTTAACTAGACAGTGGCCGCCACCCAGTGAGATTCTCACAAAGGTGGCCTCTGGGTGGATACTCTGAGCCCCACCCAGGCGGAGAGGAAGAGAAATAACTCACCCAGGGCCCAGTTTCCTTGTCTTCCCCGTGCACATCTTGGCTTTGTCAAAATCTGAAGACAAGCCTGGTGCAGTGCTGCTCACCTGTGACCCCTGCCATGGAGAGGCTGAGGCGGGAGAAGAGCAAGTTCAAGAGCAGCGTGGGGGTTCAGCAAGCCCTATCCCAAAATGAAGAATAAAAAAGGCTGGAGGTCTAGCTCTGTGGGAAGCACCCCCGGCTCAAATCCCAGTACTGCAAGAGAAAAAACACAAATATGAATGTACCTGTGGTTGAGAATGTTACACAAATGTCATGTGGTCACCTGTGTCCCAGCAGGGTTGGTCTCATTCTCCTGAAAAGCAGGGAGCTGGGCTCCAGGGGTCCTGGGAGGGAGCTCTGGTGCCAGGGAGGTCTGCCAGCCACAGCCCTGGGTCCTCCTCTGCATGGGAGCCACCACTGCTCCAAATGGCAGGGGGATGGAATGAGGGACGTGCCAGACCCTCTAGGAAATGGCTGTGGAGAGCTCTCTATAGACAACAGCTGTGCTTTGTTGGAAATATTGTGATTATTATTATTTATAATGATTGGGGTGAGCTGAAGCCTCCAGTGCTCTTAGAAAAACCTAGTGACTCGGGTTCTGCCCAGAACCCCAAGAATTGGGGGTGTCACCTCTTCCTACAAGCACTTGGTGACCAATTTGTCCCCATGTGCCTAGGACTTTCCTGGTTTTAGCATTGAACGTCCCTCAACCCAGGAAACCCCGTGGGCCCAGGCAAAACAAGACAGTTGGTCACACTCTCTGGAGTCACCTGGGGAGGTGGAATCATTCCAAAGTGACGGGCAGGGTCACACCAAACCACACCACACCACGCGCTGGCCAGCGGGGGCCAAAGCCTGGGGCTGAGGAGAGGTGGGTGTGGCCGGTGGGGCCAGCCCAAGGCACGAGGGCTACTCAGATGAAAGGCGTTATTGGTGCCTGCAGGGACAGCCAGCCACACCAGGGTGGAAGGAACGGGGACAGCCGCTCCTGGAGACAATGGCTGGGTTGTTCCCATCAAGGAATCCACCCTCCTGGCACTGGCTCAGACCCCAGAACAGGCCCAGGATAGAGACACATTGTGAGTCCCAGGGCACAGGCCACGTGGGGAGGAGGGAGCTGCCAGAGGAGGGCCAGAGTGTGCCCTCCCTGCTGACCCCTCCCCCGGCCAGATCCCTCTCGGTCCGAGACCCTGGTGGAGCCTCTGCTGTCTGAGCCCTGGGACACTTGGCACCTGGGACTCCTGCAAACAAGGAGTTGGCTTCCGGGCCTGAATCTCCTGAGCTTCAGCTCAAGAGCAGCTCAAGTGCACCCTGGGGCACGTGGGCCGGAGGAGGGGAGAGGGAGGGGCACTGTGGACAGACCCCTGTGGATCCACTGGGGAGGGGGCCACAGGGCACACTTTGGCTCTGGGTCAGATGGACCTGTCCTTCTGTGTTGAGCTGTGACGAGGTCCTTGGGACGCCCAGGTCTGTCTACCCCCTTTCTTCTTGGACCGACCCAAGGACCCCAGGCCAGATGCTGCTTCTTTGGTCAGGGCGGGCTGACCTCCCACTGCCTCTCCCGGGCAGCACCCATAGGTTCCTGCCTGGTACCCGTGGTTACCTGGTTACCGAGGTTACTCAGGTTACCATTTGCAATGACCCTGTGGCCTGGGTGCTGTTGTCCTCTGCTTAACAGATGCGGCTCGGAGGGGTCAAGAGAATTCCCAGAGGTTTCCCAACCTATAAAGCCAGAGTGCATCCAAACCCGGGCCTTTCTGACTTGGGAAGTCGTAACCACTGGGGTAGCCCCCCTTTTAGTGACCTCGGATCCAGGTCTGGTTGGACACTGTGTCCCACAGAGGAGCCACCCAAGCCTGGGCTTCGCGGTTGGTCCCCGCGTTTCACAGGTATTGATCCTGACACATTTGTAGCAGGAGTGTTTTGGCTACTGTTCTCACCCCTGGGTCCTAACCCCTGGGTCCTAACCCCTGGCGACGGGTCATTCAGCATCATCACTGCTGAGCTGAGCCTGATCCGCCCTTGCAGCCTGCAGGGCTACAGAGCCTTCTTCTGGTTCTGCCGTAGGATCCCGCCTCCTTGGCTTTACCCAGCAAGTATCTCCCCGACACACCCCGCAGCCAACCCTGCCTCCTGCAAGGGTGTCCCCAACACTGCCTTCCTCCGTTCAGATGCCTCCCACCCGGTCCCCTCCCTCCCACCCACTTCAGCGCAAGTAACCAGACAAGACCTCTCACCACGTAGCTGCTGTTATGACCATCCCTCGCATCCCTTGGGCATTCTATCTGAGCACCAGCTGAGCACTGCTCCTAGGCACAGATGCCGCGTGGTGATAGTCCGTCTCCCCAGAGGTCCTTGGCCATGCCAGTCACAGAATAGTAACGCAATTCCCAAGGACTGGGGCTGTGCTTGGTGGCGGAGCACCTGCCTAGCACACGTGAGGCCCTGGTTGCATCCCCAGCACTTGGAGGAAAATAATAGATATCAATTGCTGGGCCTGAATCAGCCTGAAAATTCCCCGTTGGCCTCCCCCGTAGGGACAGTCGGGAGGAAGCCACTGGTTCATTCATGAGCATTTATGAAGCGTGATCAGGTGCCAGGTGGGAGCAGGGCTGGGCAGGCCTGTCTCTGGCCCACGTACATCTAGAAAGGATGTGACAGGAAGGGGCAGCGGCTGCGGAAGCTCTGAACAGATCCCCAGGGTGCGCTCTGGGGACCTGGGCGGGATTCCCACAAAGGCACAATCGGAGACCTGCAGGAAGGAGGGGCGAGACCATTCCAAGGGAAACCACGGGACAGTGATGGGCTGGAGACCTCAGAGGGGCAGGAGCCCTGGCGCAGCCTGCGTCCCTCCTGGTCCCGAAAATCAATGGCCAGAGACACAGCATCTGTCTGTCGTCACACCAGCATGGCTTTCGTGACAGAGGGGACCTGTGCGTACAGATGGGTGCGCTGGTGTTTTACAAAGGGGTTGGGAGCTTGGTGTTCAGGATCAGGCAAGAATCAGGGTCCAGATCAGTCACCGTGTAGACGACCTTGGACAAGCCACGTCTTCTGAGACTCAGCTTCCTCGTCTGTGAAATGGGAAAATGGCGCCCTCCCCTCCCCCGCAGCTGTGCGGTTACTATCCGCTCTCACTTCAAACGCACAATTCAGGAGGGAGCCACTTCCTTCACAGACGAACGAGCTGGGACACATAGTGCTGAGATGATGATCGACGACACCGCGTAGTCGGCTGGTGGCATCAGCTGCTGTGCTTTCCTCTGTGTCTTGAGGACAAGCCACTTGTCCCCATCAGTGATCTCGCCTACCTCCTGCTGATGAGCCGGGGCCTGATGCCGCTCCTTCCCCCTCCAGATCCATTCTTCGGCCAGCGCTACGTCCACATCCTGGGCCGGCAGAAGCTCTACCACGTGGTGAAGTACACGGGCGGCTCCGCGGAGCTGCTGTTCTTCGTGGAAGGCCTCCGCTTCCCCGACGAGAGCTTCTCGGGCCTGGTCTCCATCCACGTCAGCCTGCTGGAGTACATGGCTGAGGTGAGGGCCCAGGCCCCCACAAGGGGCTGCCCTGGGGGCCAGAAGGCCACCCCCGGCGCCCGGCCACGTTCCTCTGCCCTCACAGCACGTGGGCTGGCCCAGGCCCCCACGGCCACACGTCTGCAGGGTCCTCTGCATGCTCTGGGGTCTTCTTCCTTAGTGCAATCCCAGGAGTCCCCAAAGGTAATGTTCCTGACCCTCCCCAGCCTGTGCCCTGGCCACCCTCCTCCCTACAGTAGTGTGGCCTGGTCCTGAGGCACAGTCCCAGTGGTCAGCCAAGGCCTAACCAGGCCACACCTGTGAGGTCTGCCAGCCTCCGACTGTGTGCCCTGTTGTGCCCCAGTCGCACCCCTCACCTCAGGGGTGGGTCACACCAGCTCTGACCATAGGCTGAACCTCAAGTCCCAGCCTCAGTGGGGCCCTGTCCTGTGGTCAGCATCTCAGATATTTGCTTTGGCTTTGCGGAGGTTGGAAGAATAGGTATGCTCCTGTCCCCTAGAGAAGACCCTCGCTGAAGGCACAGCCTGAGGACCCGAGAGCCTCTCAGCACAAGGACCTTGCATCCCCAGACTCCGGCCCTCAGTCCCACCCCATCTCACTCAGGAAAGGGCAGGGACTGGCCACTCTGGCAGGCACAGGAGCCCGTCCCCATTTTTACCCCTGCGTCCTATGGGGGCAGAATAAATGGGATCTGCAGACAGTGGAGGCTGGTCCTAGCTGGGATGTCTGAGAACAGACCCTGGAATCTGACTGCCCAGGTTTCAATCCTGGCTCAGCCACCCCAAGACACTGGGCAGATGAACTAACCCCCTGTTCCTCAGTGTCCCCGTCTGAAAAGTGAGAATTTTTTTTAAGAGAGAGTCAGAGAGAGAGAGACATTTTTTTTAATATTTATTTTTTAGTTTTCGGTGCATACAACATCTTTATTTTATTTTTATGTAGTGCTGAGGATCGAACCCAGTGCCCCACGCATGCCAGGGTAGCGCGCTACCGCTTAAGCCACATCCCCAGCCCCTGAAAAGTGAGAATTTTAGTAGCATTGGCCCCCTGTAGCTCCTGTAAAGCAGAGCCTGGCATACAGTAAGTGCTCAATAAATGTACTATTGCCATCAGTTTGGAAGGCAGGGGTGGGAAGCACCCAGTTACATGCTGCTTTCTGTTGCGGTGTTGGAGATGCAGCCCAGGGCCTCGGCCATGCCAGCAAGCGCTCTCCCACTGAGCAACTTCCCGGACTCCTAATGAGACTTCTCTCCCCACCCAGGGGATCCCCCTGACCCCCATCTTCACGGACACCGTGACATTCCGGATTGCACCGTGGATCATGACCCCCAACATCCTGCCTCCCGTGTCGGTGTTTGTTTGCTGGTAAGGGGCGGCCCCGGCCCCGAGAGGCGGCAGGGCAGAGGGACCAAGGCTGGCTTCAGGGTCAGGCAGACCTGAGTTCGGGTCCTGGCTCCATCACTTCCCAGCTGTGTAACCTAGAGCCAGCCCCAGCTCCAGGCCAGGCACTGCTCTCTTCTTCAATCTGGGGATCCGAGATGTAGGACTTGGGGGCAGGAGAGGGAGAGTTCCCCTCCTCATTCTATTTGTCCATGACCTTGATGAACACTGCATAAAGTAGGTGGGTTTGCATGACCCTTGACCCCAGTGGCCTTCACAAAGGTGACCGTGAACACAGATGTGGTCTCATCTGCCCAGCTCAGACCACAGGTGCCAGGTCTAACGTCACCACAGAGGGTGGCCCTTGTCCCCGCTCACCCTTCCTTCTGGCCTCCTCTTCCCCACCTTCTCAGCATGAAGGACAACTACCTGTTCCTGAAGGAGGTGAAGAACCTGGTGGAGAAAACCAACTGCGAACTGAAGGTCTGCTTCCAGTACATGAACCGCGGCGACCGCTGGATCCAGGTGTGGAGCCCAGGCCAGGGCTGGGAGGGACGTGGCCTCAGGTCAGGCAAGAGGAGCTGGCTGAGTGTCCCACTGTGTATGGGGACCTGGTCAGTTCTGCCTGCACACGGGCACAGACATGCATGAATAAGTCAATTTGCTAAGTGTGGCTTCTTGTGAAGCAAAGGGCTATGTCACAACTTAGGTGTCCCTCCATGGGGCCTGGGTGACAACATGCAGTGAAGTCTAAGTGATACTAAAAAGAATGAGGCTGATCGGTAACGATGGATACAGGGCAGTCTTCAGCCTAACCTGAAGGAAAATATTTCAGGATGTTGCCTTTTTTTTTAAATAGGGTTGAAGCTGGGTGCAGTGGTGCACACCTGTAATACCAGTGACTTGGGAGGCTGGGGCAGGAGGATCACAAGTTCAAAACCAGCCTCAGCAAAAAATTAGCGAGGCCCTGAGGAACTTAGTGAGACCCTCTCTCAAAGTAAAACATAAAAAGGGCTGGGGATGTGGCTCAGTGGTTCAGCCCCCCTGGGGACCAGGAGGTGGGTACGAGGCAGTCACCCTGTTTGCTCTGTGCCCCTCTGTGTGCAAACCCCCTCTGTTCCCAGAGCCTCCCCACTCCCTGGCCGACTGATGAGCCCTCCCCAGGGCTCCGCTGACTGCTCTCCTCTGTCCCCACAGGACGAAATTGAGTTTGGCTACATCGAGGCCCCCCACAAAGGCTTTCCCGTGGTGCTGGACTCCCCCCGCGATGGGAACCTGAAGGACTTCCCCGTGAAGCAGCTCCTGGTGAGATCCACGGCCCGCTGTGGGTTGCCACTAGGGACCCTCACAGGACAGAGCGGTCAGGAGGGCCTGGGCACCCCGACTCACGGGTCCACTGTCCGGGACCTGTTTTCTCATCTGCAACGTGGGTCAGCTGGGGTAGTGGCCACTGGAACTGTGGGAGACAGGGCCAGACCTAGTTGTAGAGGCCTGCTGCCGTCCCCCCCCCACTCGGCAACTTAGAGCACAGTGAGTTCCACAGAAGAAAAACACAGTCACATGACTGTCAAAAAGCCTGGCTCTGACCTCAGAGCTCGGCAGGGCTCGAGCTGGGGCAGAGGCAGGTTTTATTTAACGCAGCCGGACTCCTCGGAGACCATCTTCACACCCCTTTCCTGCCCCCAGCCACACCATGGAATCAGTCCCTGCTCAGAGGCGGCCCCGTACCAGGCTCCCACCCGCCCCGAGAACACCTACTCATGGAGTCCCCTCCTCCTGGGAGAGGAGAGAGCCAAGGATGTGGGCTCACTGCCAAATACCAGAGGAACCTGGCGGTGCGCAGCGGCCCCTTACCAAAAATGGGACCTTGGGCAAGCCGCTGACCTCCACGAGCCCCAGTTACTCCTCTGTAAAGTGGGGAGAGAAATGGGCTGGTCCCACAGGGCTGCTGTGGCCATCATGTGTGGGGCATCAGTACTGTCCTCGCCGTTTCTGCGGTTTCCAGCCCCGGATGCTGCCCACAGACCCCAGCCCTGCAGGGTGTGAAGTCAGATGGCCAGCAGCAGGGTGGCCACGGGTTGAGGTTTGATCTGCCCGGGCTCTCCCCTGGCCTCCACCTGCCTCCAGTGTCCCAAGGCCCCAGGCTGCACCGTCCTGGAGGCCAGCCCAGGCTGGCTCTGCTGCGTGCTAGGCCCTGCAGATGCTGGAAGCTCACCTGCGGCCTCCAGCCACCTCCGGCCAGCACCACGTTGCCAGCTGGGGCCCAGGCAAGAAAGCGCTACACTCCTGCCATCCACCCCTGCCGCAGGCTGTCCCTTGAGCCCCTCAGCACAGCCAAGACAAGCCATAGCCTCCCACTCTGTTTTTTTTTAAGGGATTTTTGTCAAGGCAAGCTAGAGTCTCACTGCCAGTACCCAACCAAGATCCCTACATCGTTACCAAAAATCACGAAAGGAACCTTAAAATTCAAGAGATCAATGGGATTATATTTTGATTGGCGCTTGGTGCTAGGAAGCATTCTGAGGCTACTAAGGGCCCAGTGGCCAAGCGTGATTGTTGGGGATGGGTTGGGAAGGTGTGGATGTTACATTTCTGCCAATTCTGCATGTATCAGTCAGCTCTTACTAGCTAAGGTGCAGTAACAAGCAACCCCGACTCTCAGTAGCTGACAACAGAGGTTTGCTTCTTGCTCAGGTCATCTGTGGCTCTGCTTCTTCATGCCTTCCTCATCCTAGAACCTCAGCCCACCTCATTCTAGAGTCTTGTGCCTGGTACATTTTCCTGGAGTGTTCTAGAGCATTCAAAGACTTCATTCTAGAGCATCTAGAGCCTCCACCCACTCCATTCTAGAGCCCCAGCCACCCTTGTTCTATAGCATTCTGGAGCTTGGCCCACCTCATTCTAGAGCCTCAGTCTATTTCATTCTAGAACCTAGAGCCACAGCCTTAGTCTGAGAAATGCCATTCTGCCGGTCCATGAAGAAGAAGGTGGACAGACACACACAGTGACTCCTGTGGCTTCTGCTCACAGCTGGCATGCGTCCCTTCTGCTTATATTTCATTGGCTAAAGCAAGTCATGTGACCCTGACACTAGCCAGGATGCAAAATTCTCTTACTGAGAAGGGGATAAAGAACCCTGGGAACAATGATCCAATCTGGCCCCTGCCTCAGGCCGCCTACTGGATACCTCTTCTAGAGAGGGGGAAACTGAGGGCCCAGGGAATTGAGGGATGCGCAGGAACCTAACAGTCCCCGTGAACCGATCCTGGGATCCCCACTGTGGTCTGCTTGGGAAGCAGCGCACCCTCACTCCCACGCACGCACGTGGGCACCCCCAAGCACTCGGCACCCCCTGCTCTTTGTGGAAACAAGATGCCCCGGGAGGCCCTGCTAGAGGCCCCAGGCCAGACCTTGCGTGGAGAAGGAGCCGGCATCTGAGGCAGCTGTGGGGCTGAGGCCTGGTGGCAGGAGACTTACGGCAGGTGTCGCCTCTACCCAGGGCCCAGATTTTGGCTACGTGACCCGGGAGCCCCTCTTTGAGTCTGTCACCAGCCTGGATTCCTTTGGGAACCTGGAGGTCAGCCCCCCGGTGACTGTGAACGGCAAGGCCTACCCCCTTGGACGGATCCTCATCGGCAGCAGTTTTCCTCTGTAAGAGACACGGAGGGCAGCGGGGGGCGGGAGGGCCACTGATCTGCTTGGGGTGGCCTGGGTGGCCCCTGCATGGTGTCGGTGCCTGGGAGAGTCCCCGGCCATGACTGTCAATACAGAAAGAAAACAAGGGAGTCTTCACGTCTCAGCATTAATTAGCACCTGATATAATCATCCTCTTCCCCAAAGGTGAGGGTGTAAGATGAGGTTATAAACCAGGTGGGAAGGAATGGGGGGGTCCAGTGGAGAGACACAGAGAGTGAACGGAAACACGTCGGTGGACCCTCAGGGCTGACCGTACGTGAAGGAGACACAAGAAGACAGCCCTGTCCCCAGAAGCATGAGTCACTGGCTCCTTGGCCTGTCCACGCTGCCCCCCTCCCTGCCCTGTAACCCACCAGCACAGGAAAGGCAAACTCTTTTCTCCATCAGGGCAGTGGCTAGGGAGAGACAACTTGGGTTCTCACTTCGCAAAAGGGCTGCCAGGAACCTGCATGTGCAAGACCAGCCAAGTTCTGGACATCGAGTCCCTCTGAGCTCCATGGATGCTCTGCTCTGTGGGACAGGCAGTGACCATTTGCCCACCCTCCTCTTCTTTCCCCTCCATTCGGGGGTCACTCATCCACTAGAATGCAGCTATTTCGGCATCAGCCAAGTGTCCTGGACCAAGTGTCCCTGTCCCTGCCTTCAAGGAGACAGAAAAGGTCACAGACATGCAAATAGGCCCTGAGGAAAGAGAAGGGTGAACCTCGAGAGGAGGAGGAGGAGGAGGGAGAGGGGGCCCAAGGAGGGATCCCTAAGCCTCTGGAGGCGTGGAGGGGGCTTCTTAGAGACACGTAGGCCCAGCTGTGGGCCAGGCACTCCTCTGGGCTCTTAGAAGATGGACGCGGGTGGCATGGCGAAGGGTTCCTGACCCAGGTGCGCCAGCTCTGTGGAGCAAGGGGAGGTGGGGGGCTGAGGAGGAGGCACTGGAAGACCCGGGTGGGGAGAGCAGAGGGCCGGAGCCACAGACCCAGGAGGGCGGGAGGAGGCCAGGCAGGAGCCAGACCAGACCCCCCCTAAGGACCATGGGTCATCGTCTAAGGGTGTGGGGAGACGAAGGCCTCGGGAGTCAGGAAGTCAGGAAGGGCTTCCCGGAGGAGGTGTCTTTTGAAGCAATTAAAGATAAAGTGAGCGGAAGTTAGTGTCCCACGGAGCAGTGGGCGAGGGCAGATTCGAAGCCATCCCACTTTGCGGCCTCCCGGGAAGCCCAGGCCGGACTCCTGAGCACAAGGCTGGCCTCCCCGTTCTCACCGGCACCTCGGGGGCTGAGGGTCCAGTTCTGCCCTCACCCAGGTGGCGGCTGTGGCTGATGCTCCCCTTTTCCCCTGGGCTCCGCCTGCACCAGGGTCTCACCCTGTGGCTCAGGCTCCTGCATCGTCCCGGACACCACCCCGGCTCCAGCCGGGTCCCAGAGGCCGGACACCAGGGGCAGGCCCTCTGGGGCAGCAGGCGAGGCGGGCAGCCTTCTGAGGGGTGCCCCCTCTGCACTCCCACTCAGGTCCGGCGGGCGGCGGATGACCAAGGTGGTGCGCGACTTCCTGCAGGCCCAGCAGGTGCAGGCGCCCGTGGAGCTCTACTCGGACTGGCTGACTGTGGGCCACGTGGACGAGTTCATGACCTTCATCCCCGTCCCAGGCACCAAGGTGAGCCAGTCCCCAAGACTGGACGGGAAAGGATAGTAGAGGACCCAAGTACTCCTGGCCCTTGCCAGCCAAGGGCAGGGTCTGAGGGAAACAGCACGGAGGAAGAGGGAAGTAGGCTGAAGCTGGTTTGTGGGTTGTGGCTGTGGCAGGTAAGTTTTTAACCCAGGAAACCCAAAATATTGGCATTTCAATATGTAATTAATACAAGAATTATTTATTAGCCATTTTTCATTCTCTGTTCATGCTAAATCTTCACAATCTGGTATTTTATTCACATAGCACCTCTCTAGTCAAGATGAGCCACAGCTCTAGTGGCTACTGAACTGGCCACAGCACTCTAGAGGGTGATGCAGGGTGGGCCTCGGGTCTGGGGAAAGTTCTTCTATCTTATGACATGAAAGGAATGGCTGCCACTTCCTGTCCTGGACTGTTCTGTGCTAATGATCTGGCCTCGTGGCACTTGGAGAGGTTCCCCCACTCTGTCCAAGGCCATCTTTTTTTTTAATATATATATAACTTTATTTTATTTTTTATGTGGTGCTGCCTCACACATGCTAGGCAAGCGCTCTGCCCCTGAGCCCCAGCCCCAGCCCCCCAAGGCCATCTTTGACCCTGAGCTTTGACCCAGTGATACTGTCAGAGTGGACGGTGGGTGAGAAACCGTCCTCTGAGACAGACAAAGCCCACAGGGCGGCCCCTGCAGCCCAGTACGGGGGGTTGAGAGCTGAGGTGCAGGCCAGGGGCCCCTCTTGCTCCTCCGCCACCTTCTCCTGCTGACACTAAGCCACGGGAATGTCTCGCAGGAGTTCCGGTTGCTCATGGCCAGCACCTCGGCCTGCTACAAGCTCTTCCGGGAGAAGCAGAAGGAGGGCCACGGGGAGGCCATCATGTTCAAAGGTGAGTGTCCACGAGCCTGGGCAAACACTAGGAAACGGGAGTCCCAGAGAGACCCTCGGGGGCTGGACACATGTACACCTGTCCCTTGTGCCCAGCCCCGTGTCCCTGGGCATCTGGCCCACCCTGGGTGTAGGAGGCACCGTGGTGGGAACAGCACCGGCCTCTCGTCTCCCTTGCTGTGACCGGGTGGACGCTGAGCTGTCCACTGCCTCTCACTGTCCTCAACAGCTCAGATGCCTCTTCAGCATCCAGTGGGTGCTTTAAATGACACAAGGCCAGAGGAGAGTCCAGGGGTTGACTCTCTTGGGAGGCTGAGGCGAGAGGATGGCAAATTCAAGGCCAGCCTCCACAATTTCGTGAGACCCTGTCTCAAATTAAAGAATAAGGGCTGGAGTGCAGCTCAGTGGCAGAGCACTTGCCTACCATGCGCAAGGCCTTGGGTTCGATCCCCAGTACGGCAAATAAAAAAAAAAAAAAGGAAATCAAAATGAAAAAGGGCTGGGGATGTAGCTCAGTGGTAGAGAACCCCTGAGTTCAACCCCCGGCACCACAAAAACGATAATAACAATAATGATAACAATGTGGGATGACCGTCACCTGCACCTCCGTCCATTGTTTCTTAAGTTACTTTTTGCCCCTTTGAGGAAGGGGTCCCCAATATCTCTCACACCCAAGAGCCTGTCCCCAAGAGCCTGCCCCCATCCAAAGACAGTGGTCCTGTCCGGCTTCCGGGGACAGACTCTTTCCTTTTGTGATTCCCGCCAATGGGAAGTTTGTTCTTCGATTGGCACGTGTGAGTCTCGGCTTCCTGGAGACTTCTGTTCTCTATATAATCACACCCCAAAAGCTACCCACAGGGTACAAACCATTACTGTTTGTGTGCCAATAAGGGTGAGCGGTGAGTGGGAACAGCTCAGGTACAGGCCCAATAGCCCCATATCTATCTATCTATCTTCTCTCTCTCTCTCTCTCTCTCTCTCTCTCTCTCTCTCTCTCTCTCTCTCTCTCTCTCGGTGCTGGGGATGGAACCTGGGGCCCCACACTCGCTAGGCAAGCCCCTGCCACTGAGCTGCACCCAAGCCAGCCCCCATCTCTTTGCCCTGTCAAGCTACAAGCCTGGGAGGTGCAATGGACCAGCTCTTCCGAGATCAGGAAAAACTAAAGTAGGTGAAGGGCAGAGGCCCTGGATCAGACTGCCCAGGTGCCTCCCAGCCCAGCCACCTGCTGCACGTGAGACCATGGATAAGTCACGTACCCTCTCTGTGCCTCAGTTTCCCCTCCTTCAGTGGGAGCGGTTGTGAGCGAGCTGTTCCACGCAGAGCACTTGGAAGACGCCTGCCAAGCCACGGCGCTCAGTGAGCGTTAGGCAGAGCAGTCGGCCGGAGCCACAGGACAGTCCTGTGGAGGGGAGGCAGAGGCCGGCCTCTCCAGGGCAGGCGCCGAGCAGGAGGCGGGGCTGGACAAGGGGGAGGGTGACTCTGCTTCTGCCACACTCAGCCTGGTGCTGCTGGTCCCTAGAAGCAGGTCTACTTGTGCCACCCACCCCTCTGGCCAGACAGAGAGCGGGGCTGCCGCTTCTCTCCTGGCTCAGGTGACAAGAGGGACCCAAGAGAAAGGAGTGTGTCCTGCTGTCCCCAGGCAGAGGGCCCAGATTTCCCCTGGCCTGGCCGCTCCGGGCCCCCAGTCCGGCCCTGGCCCTGTCCTCCATTCCTGTCCAGCAGTTAGCTCGGACAGAGCCCCCTCCCGCCCCGTATCTGAGGCCTGACCATCTGCCCTCCATGGCCCACAGGCTTGGGCGGCATGAGCAGCAAGCGGATCACCATCAACAAGATCCTGTCCAACGAGAATCTGGTGCAGGAGAACCTGTACTTCCAGGTGAGGACCGGCAGGGCCCCGGGAGCTTCCAGGCTCCCAGCCGCGCACCTCGGGGGGCTTCCGCAGAGAATGAGCGGGGGCCCAGGGCTTGGACCCAGAGCGCGTCAGCACCAGGAGGCTCAGCAGGCACTGAGCTGAAGATGGAGGGTAAGGGGCCACCAAGTCCCTTCTAGCAGAGACTGGAAGCAAACAGGAGACCAGGGAAGGAAGGTGGCCAGTAGTGCCAAAGAGCCGAGGTCTCAGCTACACGAGAGCCTGTGCCCTTTAGAACACAAAACCAAAAACTTTCTCTCCAGGAAAAAAAAAAAAAAAAAGGTTTTAGGAGCACATGCCTCTGAGTTTTAGCTCAAAGGTCCCTGAGGTCTTCAGACTATGCATGGACCCCCCCCCTTCTGAATTCCTAAGTCTCAAATTGCATCAAGAAATACAAATTAGTCATATTTATTTGAATTGGGTATTTATTGGGCAATTTTAAAGAACCACATTTTTAAGAATTAAAAAGCAGAAGCCAGGCATTGTCGTGCCCACCTGTAATCTTAGCAGCTTGGGAATCTGAGGCAGGAGGATTGCAAGTTCAAGGCCAGCCGCAGCAACTTAAAAAGGCCCTAAGCAACTTGGTGAGACCCTGTCTCAAAATAAAAATAAAAATAAAAAAAAGGGCTAGGAATGTAGCCCTGGATGAACACCCTGGATTTTATCCCTGGTACCAGAAAGAAAAAAAAAAAGGCAGGAAACTCAATTCAAAGAGATTTATACAAGGGCTGGGGATGTGGCTCAAGCGGTAGCGCACTCGCCTGGCATGCGTGCGGCCTGGGTTCGATCCTCAGCACCACATACCAACAAAGATTTTGTGTCCGCCAAGAACTAAAAAATAAACATTAAAAATTCTCTCTCTCTCTCTCTCTCTCTCTCTCTCTCTCTCTCTCTCCCCTCTCTCACTCTCTCTTAAAAAAAAAGATTTATACAAAAAGTTATGATTGGCTCATTTCAGAGGAAAGTAAGGAAGAAAGTGGCATGGATTTCAGGCACAAGTTGATCAGGGCTGCAGCTCCACGCCTCTGCATTTCTTGTTCTCTCAGATGCCCTCGTGGTAGGAACAGGGCTGCAATAGTTCAAGGCCCCAGGCCACCCAGCACGCCATCTACAGAGAAAGAGCTCTTCCATGCCCACCGACAACTGAACAAGAGTTTGCTTTTCTCACTCTGATGTGGGCCAACCTGAACCAATTCCCATGGCCAGGGCAGGTGGGGATTCTATGTACTGTTTTGCTCCATCCTGGATCAACGCCCATTCCTGACCCCATCACAGGGGCAAAGGGGCAGAGGCAAGAACTAGTTAGAGTTCCCTGAAGACCAAAGTGGGGCCGATCCACCCAGCAGCAGGGAAGAGGGGCGAAGAGGACCCGGGGAAGCCATGTAGCACCCAGTAAAATCTACAGAAGGCCTCACCGGCCGTGGGAAAGTTGTCGGCTGCTGTAGCAGTATGATCCCGGGCAGCTCGCCAAGGAGACTCTGCCTTTGGTTCCCTTGTGTCTACAAAAGGGACGATGGTGGCGTCTGCCTCCTGGGTTGGAGCTGAAAGAGCTGATCTGTGGGAAGTGATTGGGACAGGGCCAGTACTTGTACCCGTTAGTGTCCACTCGCAGCGGAATCTTCCTGAGTGTCACTCTCACCTCCTGGGGGGGGGGGCATGAGGGGCCACAGAGACACTGTATGAGGAGCACTTAGGGGTCTGGCTCCTGGTAGATGCTCATAAGTGACAGTTGCTGGGATTATTTCTGGAACCTTCCTCGGAGTTGCTACTGTCCCTGAGCCCTGTGGAGGGACCCTGGGAGATGTGGTGCCGGCTCAGCACAGGAAGTCTCTCTGGGGTGCTATGGCCCTGGCCTGCTGCTGCAGAGAAGGTGACAGGTGTGTGTCACTTACCTGCGTGTTCTCCTGCTGTCCCCACCCAGCGCTGCCTGGACTGGAACCGTGACATCCTCAAGAAGGAGCTGGGGCTGACGGAGCAGGACATCATTGACCTGCCCGCTCTTTTCAAGATGGATGAGGACCGCCAGGCCAGAGCATTCTTCCCAAATATGGTGAGACCCCCCAGAACCTGACCCTCACCCCACACCATGTAGGAGGCAGCCAGATCCAGGAGGAGCCCCGATTGAAGCTATCCAATCAGGAGGCCCACGTCCTGGTCCGGGGTGAGCTGCTGTGTGACCTCACCCCAGGCACTCGCCCTCTCTGAGGTCCTCTATTCCCTCCTAGCGGGGATGGGCTTGTCCTAGCTTCCTCGCCGGAGTAGTGACAGTCTTATACGTCATTGGAAAGGAAGTGCTTTGCATCAGGTACAAAGGCCTCTATGTACAGAAGGGATCCTTGTTACCATAGAGAGGAGTCTCCATGAGGCAGAAAGCAATTAGATCAACACACACACACACACACACACACACACACACACACGTGAGCTCAAGTGCACACGAATGCACGTATAAACCCACGTGTGTGCATATCCACACACATGTATAAGACGTATGTGTTTGTTCCGATGTGTGCACATTCACCCATGTGAACACATGTGAACTCACACGTGTGCACACCTTTGCACATACATACACACAAGGCAGGGGTTGCCTGGTTTTCCACCTCAGCCTCGCCATTCATGAGTTGCTTAGCCTCCTCTGGGCCTCAGTTTCCCCATCTATAAAGAGGGGATTGTTCTAGTACCTTCTTCATAGGATTAAGGAAGGGTCCTCGGAGCTTGGGTCAGGGCAGACCTGTAGCCAGAGCCACTGAATGACTGACCCTGTGGTAGGTGAACATGATCGTGCTGGACAAGGACCTGGGCATCCCCAAGCCGTTCGGGCCCCAGGTGGAGGAGGAGTGCTGTCTGGAGACACACGTGCGCGCCCTGCTGGAGCCCCTGGGGGTCACCTGCACCTTCATCGACGACATTTCCGCCTACCACAAGTTCCTGGGGGAGGTCCACTGTGGCACCAACGTCCACAGGAAGCCCTTCGCCTTCAAGTGGTGGCACATGGTGCCCTGACCTGCGGGAGCCCCGGGGCGTCCCTGTTTCCCCGAGTCCTCCAGGCCTCTCGCACCCCAGGGGCCCTCCCCCTGCCTGACCTGACGGGGTGGCCCCTCTGGGAGACCTATGGGGAGCAGGGTGGGATTTGGGGGTACCTGTGCCTTGTCCTCCCTGGGAAGGGCCTCCGTGTCCACTGAAGCCACACCAGGGAGCTCACCTCTGACCCTCCTGAAACTAGCCAGGCATTTGGCCACTCTCTGTAGAGCCCTGGCGCGGGAAACAAAGCAAACCAACAACAAAAAAATCACATCCCCAGACCAGGCCCCAGAGTTCTCTATTTGCAATTGGAATGAGGGAAAGGGGAAGGGGATTCTGGGATCACAGTGTCTTCCAGCAGCCATGCCCTGAAGTTCAAGGTGGGACACATGGAAATGCATCCCGGACCCTGACGCACCTTGAACTGCACCGTTATTTCAAATTCGCCTTCCTGGGGTCTCCAGGTGCCACCTCCAATCCATTCCTTACTGCCTCTCAGCCCCCCTTAGCTTTCTCTCTGCAATGCAGACCCCGAGCCCTCCTGCTCCACGAGGGCCCAGGAATTTAGCTCAGAACTTTCCCTGGAAACAGATGCATCAGAGCGGTTTCTCCATGTGCTTCTCCCCAGGGGCTTGAGGCTCTCTCCCCGAGACCAGCACCCCCTGAGGCTGAGTTCAGCATGTAAAGATGCCCCATCAACTCCAGCCACCATCTCTTGCCTGGTCCTCGAGTCTGTGGCCAGGCTCTGACCCCTCTCCTGCCACCACCTCAGGTCCCATCCTTCCCACTACTGGCAGCTAAATGCCAGCTTCTTTGCCTCCAGCCACGTTCAGACCTTCCCCTGGGCATGGGAAACAACCACCCCTCCTCCTAGACCTCAGACCCAACATGGAAGGACCCTGGCCTCACCTCCAGCCCAAACAGCTGCTGGCCTTCGAGGTGGACCGACCCTCCTGTTGAAGTTCACCAGTGTGTTTGCCAAAGACTCTCTCATTCGGACACATCCAGATAAATTCCCTGAGTCCAATGAAAAGAGTTAACTTCAGCTTAAAAAAAAAAAAATCCTTTAGGACCAGAAACACAAGTAAATTATAATTTCACTTTGAAGGTTAAAAAAAAAGAACTATTTTATAACCAATGAAGAGGTTATAAATCTGTGTTCTTGGGGGAACAGGATTTTCACTTTGGATCATTTCATTCGGCCACTCAGTGAGCACTTCTTGCATGGCTGCTGAGCTCGGGCACCATGCCAGCCTCTGAGAATAGCAAACCGGGCACAGAACCAGTCAGTCCCCAAGGCTAAGAAACTACCTTTGAATGCTCAGCCTTGAGCTGGGGATGTAGCTCAGCGGTAAAGCATTTGCCTAGCATGTGCAAGACTGTGGGTTCCATCCCCAGCACTGCAAAAAGTAAAAGTTTAAAAAATTAAAAATAAGTCAGGCGTGGTGGTGCACACCTGTAATCCCAGCAGCTGGGGAGGCTGAGGCAGGAGAAGCGCAAGTTCAAAGCCAGCCTCAGCAATGGCGAGGCGCTAAGCAACTCAGTGAGACCCGGTCTCTAAATAAAATACAAAATAGGGCCGGGGATGTGGTTCAGTTGGTCGAGTGCCCCTGAGTTCAATCCCCAGTACCTAAAAAAATTAAAAATAAATCTAAAAAGTAATAAACAGCCAGCCTTTACCCTTCGATGTTGTACTTTTCAGAAATGCCACTTTATTGCGGCTGGGGATATAGCTCAGTTGGTAGAATGTTTGCTTCGCATGCACAAGGCCCTTGGGTTCAATCCCCAGCACCACCACTAAAAAAAAAAAAAAAAAAAAAAAATGCCTCTTTATTCAGGAAATACTCAGGGCACAAATCTTCCCAAAAGTCACTGACTCCATGAAATTGGGATGGGGGGGTCTTCTTTAAGCAAGCCCCTTTCCCATCCAGCGGGGCCAGTACCACCTCTCAGATCAGAGACTCAGAAACGGTTGTCCCCCCTCTGGGGACAGTGGCTCCTGTTGGATCTTCTCTCCAACCCCAGTCGTGAAAACACAAGTGCCTCTCTGAGGGTGTGCGTCTAGAGACTGTCCTGTGTGTGCGTTTGGTTCCTATGGGTTTGTGAGCTTTCTTTTATTTTTATCTAGTCTACATGAAGGGGAAGTGAGCACCCCCACGTGCAGATGGTGTGTCTTGTAGCTTTTCCTAAAGGTCTCCCCATCCTAAGCCAGTGATCTCTGAAGTTTCTGGAAGCCCCGGGGCTCAGACACTGTCCTGGCCACCTCACTTGCCCACCCGGTGTGCCTCCCCTCGGTGTGGATGTACCCTGTGGACTCGGCGCTCTTCCCCGCCCCCCCTTTCTATAAATGTCAACCCAGAACTTCTGTGTTGCAAAACCCAGCCAAGTTCCTGTTTTGATCTTGATTTTGAAATATTCAGTGTGAGATGGCAGGGGGTGTCATGAAGATGGCCGGAGCTGGGCACAAGTTCAACTTTCTGGAAAAGAGGTCGTGGTGGAGATAGAAAGGCATTTGCCGAAGAGCCTGACTAAAGAGCAATAAATAAACAGTCCAAGGGGAAATCACGTGGCTGTGGGCGTGAGGTTCTTTGCGGCTTCCTAGATGTGGCCCTGAGGGACACAGACCACATGGGGCCCTCCATCTGGCCCCGAAGCCCCTGCTAGTCCGCACACCAGCTCCAGGCTCTCGGCAAGGCTGTCTCAAGCGTCTGAAATCCCACATATATTGTGTTTGCATGTGACAGGGCCACCTCCCAGGGTCAAGATCAATATCCCTAGTAAAGTCAGGGATGCAGACCCTGAGACGAGCATTTGGTTTATTTAAGAGTGTCCCCAGGGGAAGCCAGTAAGGGAATCGGGGGAGTAGGACAGGGAAGGAGAAGTTGAACAAGGTGTGACTTCAGGTGCTGCCTCAGCCCCAGCCCTGAAGGGCACCTGAGAGATGTTCCACCTGGGAGGCCAAGTCTCCCCACATCTACACCACATCTACCCACATCTACCCACATCTACATCTACTCTGGGGCCTCTGGTTCTCTGAATGGGCGGGGCCGCCATAGCCCATAGGGAGCCACCTAGAGAAGATCATGTCTGTAGTTAGGAACAAAGTCAAGGTCACAGGAGCTGGAGACGGACTCACAGAAGCAAAAAAAAAAAAAAAAAAAAAAAAGGTGTGGGCAGGACACAAACCGTGCCTGCTGCTCTGGGTAGCTCCATGTTCTCACAACGGGGAGTCATTACACAGGATTGGCGATTTGACCCGTCCTCTAATGACCCATGCAGCACAGCCACAGTCTAACAGGGTCTGCGTGAGCAAACCCCCAAGACCCTGACGTGGAGCCTCTGGTTGGCTTCTGGACCTCCTAAGCTCCCTGGGACACACCTGGGCCCCTCACCCCTCAGACCCTTCTTGGGATGAGGTGTTGGTGCACCTGTCTTCAGGGGCCAATGCAAAAATAAAAAATAAAAAAAATCACTGGTTCTTTAACTTCCAGGATTAAGCCATGGTCCAGCCCTGTGAGATCACTCTTCTCTCCTCTCTTTTATTGAAATTAACACATAATAATGGTGCCTACTTACAGTGCAGAGTGATACATGTATACACTGGATAATGATCAAATCAAGGTAATTAGTATTTCCATCTCCTGTCTCCTTAAACATCAATCATTTCTTTGTACTGGAAGTCTTCAAACTTCTGTGTTTCAGCTTTATTTATTTATTTATTTATTTATTTATTTATTTTTTAGACATCGATGGGCTTTTATTTTGTTCATTTATTTACATGTGGTGATGAGGATCGAACCCAGTGCCTCACACATGCTAGGCAAGTGCTCTACCACTGAGCCAGTTTTTTGTAAAAAAAAAAAAAAAAAAAAAAAGGGTGGGGGGAGGCCCGACATGGTGCTGCACACCTGTAATCCCAGCCGCTCCAGAGACTGAGGCAGGAGGATCACAAGGATGAGGACAGCCTTAGCAACTTAACATGACCCCGTCTCGAATAAAAAAAATTAAAAAGGGCTGGAGATATATCTTAGTGGCAAAGTGCCCCGGGGGTTAATTTTTACAAACTACAGCCATCCCACTGGGCTACAGAACACTAGCATTTATTCCCCTTATCACATCGTAGTCTGGTTTTCGTTTTCCAATTCTGTTTATCCCTCCACCCACCCCTGCCTTTTTATATCCGATTAACGTGGTCCAAGTCACAGCAAGGCTGATCTGAAATAGTTCCCAGATCCCCCCATCCCAGAAACTCCTCAAAAGATGTGGGTGTGTTAAACAAGTTTATCCGGGTACTATTTTCACATTGTGGCCACTCCCTTACCTCAGCATTGCTGAGATTACACTGGGACCAAAAAAAAAAAAAAAAAAAATAGCACTTTCCAATAAAATATAATGCAAGCCACCCACGTAACTTTAAGTTCCCTAATAGTCACGTTAAAAAGGTTAAAATCAGGGGCTGGGGTGGTGGCTCAGTGGTAGAGTGCTTGCCTAGCACGTGTGAGGCACTGAGTTGAATTCTCAGTACCACATACAAATAAATAAATAAAATAAAGGTCCACCAACGTCTAAAAAATTTTTTAAAAAAGCTAAAATCAGATAAAATCAATGTTATTAATATATTTTCTTTAACCTAGTATCTCCAAATTATTATCGTTTTGACATATAATCAAAATTTTAAATTTTTAATGAGAATTTCATATTCTCTCTCTCTTTTTTTTCTGTGATGAATCCTTGAAAACTGATGTGCATACTATACTTACATCACTCTCTCTTGGGACTCGCCACATTTAAGTGCTCCGTGACCACACACTACACAAGTAGCTACTATTGAGAGGCATAGTTCTAGAAACTTCTCTGCTGGACTGAACCCCAACGAGGGAAACAGGCACCTTCCTTCAATCCCCAGCTAGTCTGACTGCAAGGATTAATACGATTTTATTAAAATACTTAAAAGAAAAATGTACAATAGATATCAGCCCTTGTCACTAGTAACTAAATACAGAGAAACACCAGGCGGAGGCACTTCCCCTCCCGTTGGGAGACCAGGAGAAGGCCGTGCCTCGCAGAAAGCTCCTCTCGTGTCTTGTCTCAGGCCTGGCTGATGTGAGAAATCTACTTTCTCACCTGGGCTTCACCCCGGATCCTTCCACTGCAGCCAGGGGGGCTCCTATCAGCCCGCTGGTTGCCTTTGTGAGAGGAGTCCTCACTGTGTGGCCCAGGCTGGCCTCAAACTCCTCAGCTCAAGAGACGCTCCTGCCTCAGCCTCCTCGTAGCTGGGATTATGGGTACACACCACCATACCCAGCTCAGCCCGACCTTTGAGAAACGAGGGTCTGCCGAGATCAGATCACACTGGCTCCAGCCTCAGTTCTCACCCTCTACAAGCTCAGGCTCACCCCCTCATAGTCCTGGTCACACCCCAAGATGGCTCTGCAGCAGCCTCAGCCAGCATGCCCCCTCGGGGCTCTCCTGTGACCCACCTTTCCAAGGATGTTTGCTTTCCCTCCTGCTGGCAATTTCTGGCACCTGGGCAGTGCTCAGCAAATCTGTTGAGTGACAGAAAGAAAAATCTCTTCAGCCAGGTGACGGATGCAGAAAAAACAGATCAGCCATTTCTTTCTTTTTTATTTATTTTTTTATTATTTTAAATTTTTCTTACTTTCAGGGATCAAACCCAGGGCCTTGTGCATGCTGGGCAAGTGCTCTACCACTGAGCTCCACCCCAGCCCCCACCATCATAATCACTGACTACACACCTGCCAGATTGGACCACATGGAGTGCCACTTTAGAGGTCAAAATAGTCCAACAGAGAAGATTTCATATGGTTCCACCTAATATTTGACATTCATGATCTCTCCTAGTTTGCGAGACAAAGCTGTGAAGTTATCGACCAACTTTATAGACAGGACAGTGGGACTCAGGGAAGGGGGTCGAACAGCCCAAAATAATGGAACCAGGATTCACGCTTAGGGTCTGGGCCCAGAGCTCAGCGCCTGAGCCCTACCCACGTCTAACAAGTGGGCTTTGTTCCGTTCACAAAGGTCACCCCAACACCAGCCCTTTCTTAGCATGCTGGGTGTCCCCTTGGAATCTCACCAACAAGAAAACCCCATTACCTGTGAGCAAAATGTCGGAGATTGTAGGATTCCTACAGTCCTCAGAGAGCCCCGAACAAAAAGCCTCTACCTGGCCCAGCAGTGCTGTCTCTGGCCTTCCACTCAGAGCAAGATGTCCTCTCTGCTGAGTGCGGTGGCACACACCTGTAATCCCAGTGGCTCGGGAGGCTGAGGCAGGAGGATCGTGAGTTCAAAGCCAGCCTCAGCAAGAGCAGGCATCCAGCAATTCAGTGAGACCCTGTGTCTAAATAGCATACAGAATAGGGTGGGGATGGGGCTCGGTGGCTGAGCGCCCCTGAGTTCAATCCCTAGTACCCCCCCCCAAAATGGCATCTCTGGGTCATGAAAAGCAGACGACCCATATCCACTCACCCAACCATTTCTTTTAACATCTGCTAAGCAGATGCTAAGATGTTAAAACTAGAGCAATCCTCTAATTTTTCACCTAAACCAGGACATTTCTGAGAGCAAAAGGGGCCCCCCAAATAATTCCACCAGGACAACAGTTGAAATCAGAACTGTGCTGGGCACACAGGATGGGAAACCCCACAGAGAGGGTGACATCTCACCCTCAAGGAGCTGATGGCCTGGTCAGCTAGACAGACAGGACAGCAGACAGGCTGACGGAGGAGGGGCCCCGATGCACTTTTGCTGAATGGAAAAATGAATGTGGCACAGAAAGCTGTGGAATCACACATGCACGAGGGTATACACACACACACACACACACACACACACACACACACAATTCCTTCCTGCAGGAAGAGTGACCAAGGGTGTTCCTTCCAACTGGGATCAGAGTCAGTTGAATCAATGGGAGAATGAATGGTTGGGCAGAGGGAGGGGCTGCCCTCACTGCAAAGAAAGGACTGTGAGCTTGTGACACAACGGGAAATGGTGACCACACAGAGTGGCTAAGATCTTGTCGGGGCTCAGAGAACAATATCCCCAAACAAGGCATACCTTGGCATGCTGAGCAGTGTGATCAGAAGGGACTAAGGGCTTTTAGAGCAGGCTCAGAATCCAGGTCCCCTAGGCCTGCCTAAGAAGAAGCAGTGACTTCCGGCCCCCTCCCTGGGCTTTGTGGGAAGACTGAAGTCGGCCAACACGCTGGACAGACTTTTGGTTCACACCACCGTCCTCTATTTCATAGAGAATCTTTACAAACCACTCTATCCTGGGGGCCCAATGGACTTTGTCCCGAGTCATTTTTGTGTGTTCTCCAAACCCATTGAATCCCCCTAAAAATTACCTGCACTCCCTCTTCCCCGCTTCCCCTATGGAAAAGGGGTGTATGAACTTCCAAATCCTGTTGAGCTGATGGGTAATGACACCGGGTGATTGCCTCTTTGCACATAATAAATGTGTGCCTTTTCACCAGTCTGTCTTGTCAGTGTACTTCAGAGGACAGCGGGGAAGTCTCCCTTTGCACTTACAATACATCGTAGTCATGCTGGGAGCACTAGGCTTGAGCACTGGGGGTCCCCTGGAGGTTGGGGTAGCTGCAGTCGCATGATCCATGCTGCATTTTAGAAAGCAAGAAGTGACCTATGTTTCTTTCTTTCCCCCCCTTTTGGTGGTGCTGGGGATTGAACCCCAGGCCTTGTGCTTTTGAGGCAAGCACTCTACCAACTGAGCTATATCCCCAGCCTGAGTGACCTAGGTTTCTTTATCACAATTAAACTTATAGGAAAAACCCTTTTTTTTTTTTTTTTGGACATAGTTCTTTTTATTTATTTTTTTAGTTCTCGGCGTACACAACATCTTTGTTTGTATGTGGTGCTGAGGATCGAACCCAGGCCGCACGCATGCCAGGCAAGCGCGCTACCGCTTGAGCCATATCCCCAGCCCAGGAAAAACCCTTTTTAAGAAACTGCCAGAGGAATGATCAAACCACAGCACCTTCTTACATTTAAATATTTTACAGCACAAAAAATGAAATAGGACAGAAGACCTCCATGACATCGCACTGGGTGGAAAGGTGACAGATTGCCTCATGTAGTGGGGAGGAAGAGCAGCATTCAAAGCCACGGATTCCTGCAGAAATGCACGGACCTGCAACAGAAAGATCTGGAAGGAGGGCCACAAAACTGACACTAGCAGTCACCTCCGGGAAGGAAGGCTGACAGAGGGGACTTACACTTTATATTGCTTGAGTGTTTTACATAGTGAGAATTTAATTACATATGCATTTTTAAACAAATTTTAAGCTGCCTGAGATCCTTGACATCTTATATAGGCTGGAGTCTTTCCACCCTAATTAGTGTAATCTGTTCCCCCAAAGATGCATGGTTCTCTTCGACCTCCTTCCTTCCCGCCTACTGGGTTTCCCATCACCAGTTTCAGATTGATAGCCCCTGACAGCTACTCACTCATTTAATCCTCCTCCCCACGAGGTGACTGACTCCCCCACCCCATATAGTCTCCAGTAGGAAACTAATGCAGAGAGAGGTTAAGTAACTTACAAGAGGTCACAGAGTAACTGGCGGATTTAACAGAGTTTGAACCCCAAAGACCTGCACACTTAACCATTCTACCTCTCTGTCTCCCTAAAAGGTGGAGTCGCCTTTAATATTCTGCATCTCTGTTTTTCTCAGTCAGCTGACATCTGGCCACTACAAATGAATATTCATCATCTCAGTTCCTTCTTGTATGGTTCTGTCTCTAATTTTTTTTTTTTTAAGGATGGTCAAACTACAGATTCAGTTGGAAAGGGAGTTTCATTGTGCGTGATACACTGTGTCTACAAACTGCATACCACACGAGCCCACAGAACCAAAATTAACTGCTAATTTGAGAGTATGTGGTGCTGTGTGCTGCAGCAGGTGGGTATGAGGCAGAAGTTGGCAGGCAGTGACCTCTGAATGCGTGTGTGTGTGTGTGTGTGTGTGTGTGTGTACGCAGTGCTTCAGGGCTCAGCGGCAGAACGGTCCCCAGAAGACTCTGGGCCACTTGCTAAGTCCCAGCAGCTGAGATGACTTCAGCTGTGTGAAATACAGTCCCAGCTGGAGTGGGGGTGGCTGGTGACTTTTCCCTCCGGGAGTTCCATAGAGACTGCTCATGAAATCCGAGAAGATGTAGCATATGATTGCCTCTATCCCACTCAAAGAGAATATTTTGAGAACTCTAATTATATGGTGAGGTTTGCATGGGATGAAGAAAGAGGGTTTGGATAAGCCCTTCCTGAGAGCAGGTTGGCAAGGGTTGCTAGGGAGCCCTGGGCAGTGCTGTGGGGCAGGGGCACCCCCTGCAGGTGAACCAGAGTGGCTGCAACACTGTGTTCCCTCCACCTGGTGCATGCCCACTGCCCAACCCTCGACCTAGAGAAGATGTTGACCTACTGTCTGCGTGACCTGGGGTGAGTTGTCAACCCTCTCAGAGGCTCAGTTGCCCCTATTATAAACAAAGAGCCCTAATCCCTACCTCCTGGGTTGTTGTAATGATTAGAGACACCAAAGATACGCAAAGGATTCTGTGTAGGCTCTGATACACAGTAAGCCCTCCAAATTTGGCTGCCATCAGTAGCTGCAGCTGCAGCCCCATTGTCTCCAATGCCAGCATCATGAACAGCACTGAAGATATCACCCCAAGACCTAGCAGAAGGGGACTTCTCTAAGAACGAGGCCAGGCAGGGTCGGGGTGGGAAGAGAAGAGATCTGAACCAGGTGGCCAGTTGACATTAGATTTGCCAACTCAGTCTATTCCAATTCTGGGAGACGGGGTTTTCTGTTTGTTTGTTTTTTTTAATATGTTTTAGTTTTAGATGGACCCGATACCTTTCTTTCTTTCTTTCTTTCTTTCTTTCTTTCTTTCTTTCTTTCTTTCTTTCTTTCTGTGCTGCTGAGAATCAATCCCAAGGCCTCACATGTGCTAGGCAAGTGCTCTACCATTGAGCCACCACCCCAGCCCTGGGAGGGGGTTTTCACCTCCTCTCTAGAGCCCCCACAGTGTCTAACCACACTGCAACCTAGAAGAAAAATATCCCAGAGAGCTGGGATAGACTTGGAAGAGCCTAGTTGTTTGCAAATCTCGCTGTAGTGCCAGCCCTGCCTGCAATGACCCATGGAAGGGACTCATTCTGCAGCTAAGAGAGGAGAAGGAAGCTCTGCTGCCACACCCTCCGTGGGGTCTCCAGCTTGCCCTGCCTGCAGGTCAGAGGACCAGGCCTGGTGGAGGCCTGGGCTGGGGGGAGAGTGGATCCATCCACCCATCCCCGGCTTTCTCCTCCATCCCCATCCACCAGGCTCCCTCCTCCCTTCTTCTCTGGTCCCTGAAAGTGCACCCAACCCCCTTGAGGTACCCAGAAAGCATTTTAGTACTGAAACCTTCGAGAAAACAAACAGGGGTTCGTAAGACTAAGGATAGGGGAAGTGGTTCAAAAAACAGTCAAAGTAAGAGCTGTCTGTGGTCAGCACCAAGTGAAAAGGAACTCCCAGCCTCCGTGCTGGCTAAGTCCTCTTGCTTTGCTTGGAGAATACTGGTTGTCCTTTGCAGTACTGGAGATTGGACCACGGGCGCTTTACCACTGAGCTACAGCCCCATCCCCTTTGACCTTTATTTATTTGTCTGTCTGTTTGTTTGTTTAGTTGTCAACGGACCTTTATTTTATTTATTTTTATATGTGATGCTGAGAATCAAACCCAGTGCCTCACACATGCTACCAGTCAGCCACAACCCCAGGCCAGACCTTTTCATTTTAGACAGGGTTTTGCTAAATTACTGAGTTAACCTTGAACTTGCAATCCTTGCCTCTGCCTCTGCCTCCTGAATCCTGAATCCCTGAAATTACAGGTGTGCACTAGCATGCCGGGCCAGGAACACCATCTTTACTTAAAATGTTGCTATTGTATTCTTCCTGAGTTTTTTTGCATTTTGTTTTTAAAAATATTGTATTAAGGGCTGAGGATATAGCTCACATGCACAGGGCCCTGGGTTCAATCCCCAGCATCATAAATAAATAAATAAATAAATGTTGTAGTAAAATATTATCTGTCTCAATTGCCAAGTTTTGGGGGCCTCTTAAATTTGATGCCCCTGGTGAATGCCTCCCTCGACTCACCCAAGTTCTGGCCCTGAGAATTGGAGCTGCCTGAGTCATCACTTCTCTGCTAAGCTGTCCCCAGTCTCTCCTTTCACCTCCTACAAGAAACAGGGTCGGCTCATCCTCTGTGTACTGCTTCATTCAACTAACCAACATCGACTGCATACCTACTCTATGCCAGGTCCCAAGTCAGGCATTTTAGAAACAAAAATGAATTGTTCATGTATTAAGTATTTATTGGCCACCTACTGTGTGCCAATCACTGAGTCAGGCTCCAGAACACCCCAGTCAGGCTTGATTCTCAGCACCACATATAAATAAATGCGTAAAATAAAGGTTCATAAACAATATATATGTATATAAATTCAAAACAGCCTGCACAGTGGCGCACACCTGTAATTCCAGGTACGTGGGAGGCGGAGGCAGGAGGATTGAACATTCAAGACCAGCCTGAGCAATTCAGCAAAACCTTGCCTCAAAATAAAAATAAAAAGAGTTTAGGAACATAACTCGGTGGTGCAAGGCCCTGGATTCAAACCCCAGCACCAGAAGAAAAAAAAAATTCAGCAAGAAGTGGTGATGCACACCTGTGACCCCAGCAACTCCAGAGACTGAGGCAGGAGAATCCAAAGTTCAAAGCCAGCCTCAGCAACTTAACCAGGCCCTAAGCAACTTAGTGAGACCCTGTCTGAATAAAAACAAAAAGGGGGGCTGGGGTTGTGGCTCCGAGATGGAACACTGGCCTAGCATGTGCAAGGCACTGGGTTCAATCCTCAGCACCACATAAAAGTAAATAAATAAAATAAAGTTCTTGTGTCCAACTACAACTATACACACACACACACACACACACACACACACACACACACACACAAGTTCAATTCCCCTCTACCAAAAAAAAAAAATTCAAACAGACTTACAGATAGCCATAAATTCAAAGAAAATAAAGTAGCGGGGATGGGCCAAGCCCTCAAACAGCCCCCGGAGGGGAGAAAGACACATGGGAAGGGGAGTTGTTCAACAGGTTCGCTGATGGCTGCTGCAGAGCTATTCTATTAGGGCTGGCCCAGGAGTGATCTTCTAAGGGAGGAGAAAATTGGAGCTGAATCTTCAAAGATGACAATCCACCATGTGAAGGAGGACAGGACACTCCTGCTGCCAGACACTGGGGTGTACAAGGGCACAGAGGTGAGGACGGGGAGGGGTGTCTGGAGGCTTGGAGCACACAGTGGCAGTTGGTGGTGGAGAGTGGGCGGGTGACAGTACTGAGAAGAGCAGAAGTGTGAACCCTGCAGGTGGTACGTACACTGGGGACAGGTTGAGTGTGAAGGGCCATGGGACACCCAGCTAGAGATGCCCCGGGGACAGCCGAGTCAAAGGAGAGGATCAGCCAGAGAGACGAAGAGGGCAGTGGCTGGGGTACTCAAGGCAAATGACTTCCTACATTATGGGTGAGAAGGCTCCACAGTCCCACCACAGGGAGTAAGTATGGATTTAGAGTGAAGCAGGTTTGTCTCAGAGGCAAATAAATCTTCCAGATAATAAAGTCATCTGATATTTCCCCTAAATCTAACTCTCCTTAGCCCTCCAGCTAGAGGAATAACCTTTAGATTGCCCTAAATTACAAGAAACTAGAATAGGTTGATGATACAAAAGACAATTGATACAACATGATACTTTTCGGTTTTAATTTTTAATTCTGAACTTGATTCCCAGCCCTGAGGGAAGAAAGAACTCCTAAAGCATAATTCTCACCCAAAATTGCTCAGCTTTCCTCCTATAAGAGAATCTGTAAGCTGGGCGCAGTGGTGAATGCCTGTAATCCCAGCAGCTAGGGAAGCTGAGACAGGAGGTTCAGAAGTTCAAAGCCAGCCTCAGCAACTGGCAAGGCCCAAAACAACTCAGTAAGACCCCATTTCTAGATAAAATATAAAAAAGGGCCAGGGATGTGGCCCAGTGGTTAAGAACCCCTGGGTTCAACCCCCAGTGCCCAAAATAAAAAAGTGTAAAATGAAGACACTTATTCCAACCCGATAGTTGCTGTGAGGACCAGATGAGACAGCCCATGTCAACATATTTGTAAGAAATGACGTTCAATATAACATAAAGCATCTGGCATGGTGTCTAGTGAAACGCAGTAAGTCACTCTCAGGATGAATGGAAACAAAAAAATCTGGGGTCATATCCCAAGGACACCTTGGGAAGATAGTCAGGGGCAGACCATGAAAACCTCTAAGTCCTTCAACAGCTGGACCTTTATGGAATCCCAAAGTTCAGGCGGAGGTGCAGCCGCCCAGGAATTTATTATCTAACTTTAAGCTCCCCAAATCCCCATGAAGCTCAGGAATGATGTGACCGCAGGGTGCTCGGGCCCATTGGCACGAAGTGCCCCTCCATAAATCAAGGTCTCACTTCTGCTGGCCCAGAATGTTTTGCCAAGGTGACCTGCACAAAGCAGGGGGTGGCCCCTGCCTTCAGATGAAAAGCCCTGATCCTGCCTCGAGGATGAAATCTCTAGAAACATATCCCACGCACATTCTTCCTTCACCTCACAAGGAGCAGAGGGAGGTGACAGTCTTCCAGGATTCAGCCAATTTGGGCACCCATTTCAACCCATGGGGCAAACTGGAGAAGCCTGTTCCAGTGCTGGGCCCGTCCTTCAGAAAGGTCAGGATGACCTCTACCTCATCACCAGTTCCCCCAAAGCAGCCATTCAAATCACAGAATCTTAAATCACTTGGCCAACACCCTAATGATTCAGGTAAGGAAAGATGTGGAGGGACTTGTCCAAGGTCACAAAGCCTTGAGGGGAAGACTCAGGGTGAGCTGGGGGTCTCACTGCACCCCCCCTTTAATAAAGTCACATGGGCAGAATAGCCTGGTTCCAGTCCAGGACTCCAAAAATTTAACCCCATGCCAACAATTCTTCTGGCCATCTTAATTTCTCCAGTGGAGAAATGAGCTGTGAGCATGGAAGCCAAAGACTATAAGATGGTGCCTTGTCTTTAGCAAATAAAGTGGATAAAGAGGGAAAGACACCACCCCTGGGAAACACCAGGACCTAGAAAGGCATCCACCCTCACAGATGCTTGGGACGACACCAAGTGACGCCCACCCCAGCACCGGGGCCACGCCCACTCCAGCTAATCAAGTCCCCAAATCAGACTCTGAGAAGATGCAGGAAGGGCGCTGGAAGAAGCAGTTCCCTTGACTAAATGGCAACTTAAAAAACAAAACAAAACAAAAAACCTCAGTTATAGGATTGTTGTGGGGATTGAGAGGATGGATTATGTTTTTTTTTTAA
This sequence comes from Spermophilus citellus, assembly GCF_964194105.1. Taxonomy (NCBI): domain Eukaryota; kingdom Metazoa; phylum Chordata; class Mammalia; order Rodentia; family Sciuridae; genus Spermophilus; species Spermophilus citellus. Next base: position 127,850,586 of record NC_138191.1, read on the forward strand.
TATTTATTTTTTAGGAGTAGATGGACACAACACAATGCCTTTATTTGTATGTGGTGCTGAGGATCGAACCCCGTCCCGCCCGTGCTAGGCGGGCGCTCTACAGCTGAGCCACAATCCCAGGCCCAATGCATCATGTTTGACGCATGATTGAAATCATTCTGGCGCATCAAGGACAGGGTGCCCTGCCCTGAGCGCACCCCTACTTTAGAGAGCAGAGCGCAGTGTACTCTAACTGTCCCGTCACTTGTCCATCTCCGCCAGTGCAGAGGGAATTTAGTAAGTGGCTTGCTCACTCGCTGTAGCATCCCAGAGCGCCTGGCGCAGGCCACATAGCAGGTGCTTCTTGCATACTTATGAATGAACGAACGACACCTTTGCCAGTCGTCTTTGTAATCATTCATTAACTGTCCCAATTTGCCCGGGACCGAGGGGTTCTCTAGTCTCAGTGCTAAAATCTGAACAGTCAGAGATGAGTGGCAATTTTAACAAATTCTCAGGAAGAAAGGAGTTTAATCAAGGCCAGAATTCAAATTGGATGGCTCCGCCCCTTCTGGGCCTAAGCCCCACCCCCTTTGTGCCGCCCTCCCTCTGACTCCTCCCCCTCCCTCCGGGAAGGTCACCTTAGGAGCCGGAGGCCAAATGAGCATGCGTCTTGCTGGCCGCTACTGCGCACGCTCGCTTTGCCTTGCTCCGCCTTCCCTCCTCCCGCCGGGATCCGAAACCGCCTCCAACTCGGTGGCTCCAGCGCGGCTAGCGGGTCCACGGGGGACGCCGGCTCTGCGCCGCGGTGTTCGACGGGACGTCGGCAGAGAGCGACCTCGGGGTTAAGGGGTGGGGCTGACGTCAGGAGCCAAGATGGCGGCGGTGGTCGCGGTCTCCTTGAGGCGCCGGTTCCCGGCCACCGCGCTCGGCGGAGCGTGCCTGCAGGTGAGCCTGGGTCCCGCGGGAGTGGAGAGGCGGGAGAGTTGCCGAGGCCTCCCGGAATTGAGGGGGCCGCGGGGAGGTGGAGGCGGCCAGGGCAGGACCTCCGCCCACCTGCGCGGGTTTTGATTTCGGCTGGGCGCGTCGCTGCCCGCTACGCTGCGCCTCCCGACAGCTGGTGTCAGGGCGGAGTCGACTTTTTAGAGCTGTGGAAGGAAAAAAGTTCAAAGAAGGGACTTGAATTGCTCAAGGTCACATGGCAGGCGAGCAGCCGTTGGAACCAGAATTTAATTCAAATATTTGGACTCCAAACCCTTTTTCCTGCTACCAAACTACAGCCTCCGTGGGAAAGAGCGACCTGCGGAGAGTCGGGGGTGGGAACTGGGAAGCCGCTCAGGGTAGAAGGTGCTTGGCGACGTGTAAAGAGAGACCAGACGGGGATTGTGGGGAGAGGTCGGGTGGACGGTGGAGGGAAATGCACCGCCAGCCGGGGGACGGAAACCGGGTCTCCCTCCCCTTTATTGAACTAAGTCCCTTAAAGCAGTGGCACCCAGGTGTTATTTGCCTGCAAAGGGTGCATAACAGTACCTGCCCCGCAGGGTTGGCATAACGGTGGTGAAGAGCTTAATGGTGTTCTCGTTTACGTGTGCAGCGATAGGTTTTCCCGCGCCCCTGTATCGTCATGGAACTGCACACTTCTGATCTGCATTCCGAATGGGAGCAGGGGAAGGGAAATCGCCCCTATGTGTTACATAAGGAGCGAATGATTTACAGATCACAAGTCTGCATCCTCTTCTGGGCTGCTTAACACCCCAGTACTGCAGGTGTGGTGGCACATCTGTACTCCTAGCAACTCAGGAGGCTGAGGCTAGACGATCGAAGTTTCCAGGCCAGCCTGGGCAGCTTAGTGAGACCCTGTCTCAAAGTAAAAATAAAAAGGACGGGGAATGTGGCTCAGTGGTTAAGCACCCATGGGTTCAATCCCTAGTACAACAACCACGACAAAAAAAAAAGTTATGCAACAAGATCTATTAACTCCTTTTTAAAGATTAGAAAACTTTTTAAAGATTTGAGGGCTGAGGCTGTGGCTCAGTGGTCTGAGGCTATGGTTCAGTTGTAGAGTGCTTGCCTAACATGCATGAAGCACTGGGTTCGATCCTCAACACCACATAAAAGTAAAATAAAGATATTGTGTCCACCCAAAACTAAAAAATAAATATTAAAAAAATATTTGAGAGCCCAGTTTGTTTGTGTGTTTTGTTTTGGGTGGTGTTGGGGATTGAACCCAGGGCCTTGTACATGCAAGGCAAGCAAGCACTCTACCAACTGAGCTATATCCCCAGCCTGAGGCTCCAGTTTTATTTGCCAAAAATATGACTGCCAAGAACTTGTAAATCCAGGCCAGTTGGTTAACATAATACCTGAAAAACTCCTTAGCATAGATCATGGGTCATAGTGTACAAGAAATGATAGTTTTTTCCCCCTCTTGAATTTGTGTGACAATCTCTCTCAAGTGCCTGCGGTGACTGCGTAGGTAGTACATGTTGCCTGTGCTCTATGTGAACTTGGGCAAGTCATTCACTCTTCACATCTTCTTTCTGAAAAGGAGGGTTAGGGAAAAAGGATGCCTACCAGAGCCTCGGGCCTATGTCTTCTGAGCCTTTAATTGATGATTCAGAATGATCTTGTTTACTATGTTCCTTTTATAGTTGCTGAGGAAGCAATTAAGTTTTTTTTTTTTTTTTTTTTTTTTTGAGAGCCCTGCCAATCAATGAGAGTGAGTTCAAAAGCTCAGGCTCTTCTTCCGCCCAGGGACTGTAGAAAAGGCCGGTTTCATAGGTCAGTGTTGTGATTCAGATGACACCTTTGCACTGCCCCCTCAACAGAAATAGAATAGGTCTCTCTCCTTGTAGAAGTGCACATTTATACTTACAAAAGCCACCTCAGAAGAATCCAGTAATGAGCTTGATATGTTTCTGTGGGTCACAGGTTTAGGTCTGAATCTCATTTTTGTGTAGTATGTACCACTGAACCACAACTCTGCCTGTGTTGAACTGTAATATATTAACTGTTGTTAGTGTTGCCTTATTTCTTCATCTAGACTATGAACTCCTGTAGGGCAGGAACCACTTGTGCATCTCATTGCTCCTAGAACTGGCAGGGCTTAGGATACTTATCTGCCAGTCAGAATAATGCAAAGTCTGAAAATGTTGTCAATATTGAATAGCAGAAATTATTTTCTAGGCTGTGCTAGGAGCTTGACTCCCCCCACTTATTTTATGTGGATATTAATATTACCCTCCTCTTTATAGAGGAGGAGCTAGAATCAGAGAAGTTAATTTGCTGGAAAACACAAAGCTAGCAGGTGGTAAAGCTTGGATTTGATCCAGTGCCACTCACATTTCAGAAATAAGCCTGCACCTTGTGTTTTACGCAGGCTTATCAACATTCAGACCTCCTTGCCTTCCTCCTCTCCATTTCCCAGCCGCCTTCTTCTGCTTCCACATCATTATCTGTTCTGCCCCCCTCTCCAGGCCTGCTCCCTGAGGAAGCTTTCCTAGAGGAACAGCAACCAGCCTTCAGTGTGGTCCAGAATTCATCCTCCTCCACAGTCCGTTTCAGTCCAGTTGTTGATTACCTTGCTTAAATTGTAAACTATGAAGTTAATCTCACCCAAGATTCTCTAGAAATGTCCTCTCTGCCTTAAATAGTCACTGGTCTTTCAGATGGAGGTAGAAATGGTCTCGGTCTTCTCCCATTGTGGGTTTGAAGTAGAAACTGCTGGGAAGGTGAGCTCACACTCTGGCCCACTTCCCTGCCTCTGCCCACATATGCCCTTTCCTCCTGTCACCGTGGCAGAACTAGCAGCACTCCTCTGGCCAGCCCCTCACACCTTCCCAGACCCTGTCCTTTCTCATTTATTAAGAGGTGTCCCTCTAGTATATGTAAGCATATGTAAGCCCCTGGTTCAATCCCCCGTACCACAAGGAAAGAAAATAAGGTTGGCTGGAGCTATTCTTTTCTGTTCTTTCCTCTTTTTACTTCCTGTTAAATACCACAAGGTGGCATCATGTCTTATTAAATGGGATTCCTAGTGAAAAATGTACCTTTCTAGACACAACTTTCCTTTTGTTAGTGAATTAACCAGTTTTGTGATAAGGTAAAACCTAGCTTTCATTTTCACTTTTTCTTCATACTTTTTCTTCTTTCATACTGAAAGCTGAAATTCGTGTTTTCAAATTAACTTTAGTTAATTGGAGGCTTTACCAGCAAATAGCAAATATCTTTTTATTTTTTGTAATAAGTTAACCTTTGGAATTTCTACTTTTTTGACAGTTTATGAAAGAATTAGCTGGCCTAAAGTATAATCTGCATTTTTTAAAAACCAAATTGAGGATTCGATTTATAATTGTTAGTGGGACTGACAAGATCCTCCCCTCCCCTCCCCTCCCTATCCCTGTAGCATAAACTCAGCAAAACTTAATGTGGCCTCTGCTTAAATGGGAGAGTTTCAAGCACTGCAGATTGGGGACAGCTTAGCTACTGAGTTTTAAAACTCCAGCATCTTGTCTTGATAACTGCAGTAGCTTTCTCACTAGCTTCTCCAGGTCTAACCTGACAAATTCTACTTTCAGAATTTTGTGATATCTTTAAAAAAAAAAAAAAAGTTGATTATGTCACTGTCTTGATTAAAAAGTTTTGCTGGCTTCTCATTGCTCTTAGGATAAAATGAAAATTCAGCTTAAGGCTGGGCATAGTGGCACATGCCTGTAATCCCAGCAGCTGGGGAGGCTGAGGCAGGAGGATCCCAACCTCAGCAACTTTGCAAGACCCTGTCTCAAAAAGGGCTGGAGATGTGGCTCAGTGATTTAGTGCCATTGGATGCAGTCTCTGGTATTTACAAGAAAAAAGTTTTACTTCCTCACATCTGCCACTCGCCGTCCTTCCCCAGGCCACCGGCCTTCTGCTCCTCATACTGCACCATACTCCCCACTGCAGGCCTTCAGGTGTGCCATTTCCTCAGCCAGAGCGCCCCTGTCTCCTAATCCCATCTGTGCTTAAACATCATTTGATGAGGCTTTTCTGATCTGTTACACTGGTTTAAGTCCCTCGGCATCCCCAGGGCTCCCTGTAGGATCACACTTTACACTTTCCTGTGAATATTTCATTTCACACTTGTTCACTACAAAGCCAAAGTTCAATGAAGATAAAGGTGTTTGGGTCTTGTTTGTTTGGGGGTTTTTTTGGAAGTACTAGCGGTTGAACCCAGAAGCATTCTGCCTCAGAGTGATGTCCTCAGCCCTTTTGTTAAAATTTTATTTTAAGACAGGGTCTCACTCTCAAGTTGCTCCTGCCTCTGTCTCCCAAGTAGATGGGACCGCAGGTGGCATCACTACGCCTAGTAGCTTTCTCTGTCTCGATAAGTGCTCTGCCCCAGCCCCTAGTACCATGCCTGCTATATCACAGGCGCTTGGGATGTTGGATAACTGTGCCTTTCTCAAGAAGGCTGTGTATGAGTGATATGTGGATTTAGATTGAGTGCTGTAGTTTATTGTGACAGCTAAATTGAATTATCTTGCTTTTTCTTTCCCGCTTCCTGTGAACATTTTAAATTTGAGGCCTGCCGAGGGGCCCAGACAGCTGCAGCCGCAGTTCCTCGAATTAAGAAATTTGCCATCTATCGATGGGACCCTGATAAGACCGGAGATAAACCTCACATGCAGACTTATGAAATTGATCTGAACAAGTGAGTATCTCTATGCTTGCTAGGTATTTGATGGAGGAAAGGGATTGGTTTTGGTTGTGTTTTTAGTAGGGCTGGATACTAAACCCAGGACCTCATATGTGCTAAGTACACACTTCTGATCTGTACCATCAGCCCAAAAGAGAGCTCTTGATTTGGTTCAGGAACATGTTTTTCACATCTTGAGGACTTAAAATTTTGATATCAGACACCTCCAAAATCTATCATCTATTTTTAAAACAAGAATTGAGGAGGCAGCATGTTATGGCGCAGTGGTCAAGCACTTGACCGCATGCATGAGACCCTAGATTTGAGTTCTAGCACAACAACAACAACAACAAAACAGTAAAAACCAAGAATGAGGTAAGTACCTGTTTCAAAAAGATAACTAGCAAGAAATCTAACCTTTGCAAAAACTTTTCTTCCCCCAAATTAAAGTGTTAACAGCTTTCTAGAAATACTGGTACAATTGACTTTTTGCATAGTGTTTGAATTAGCATATTACCAATTTTAAAATATAAATGTGCTGGTTATAATTCATCTTTCTGGGCTTGTGTAGTCTATAGTAATGATAAACTGAGAAATTGGTAATATAAGTCCAGCTGGAATTGTAGTAGGTGTGGTTAGAATATTAACAATGATATGGTCTAGGCACAGTGGCGCATGCCTGTAATCCCAACAGCTCAGGGGACTAAGGCAAGAGGGGACTGCAGGTTCAAAGCTAGCTTCAGTACTTAGCAACACTCTTTTTTAATAATTATTTTTAAGTTGTAGATGGACACAATACCTTTATTTTATTTTATTTGTTTATTTTTATATGATGACGAGGATCAAACCCAGTGCTTCACACATTCTAGGCAAGCGCTCCACCACTGAGCCACAACCCTGGCCCCAGCCACACTCTATCTTAAAATAAAAATAAAAAGGGCTTGGAATGTGGTTCAGTGGTTGAATGCCCGTGGGTTCAACCCCCCCCCCCATACAAAAAAAAAAAAATCTGGACCTGTGGGGTTTTCTATGGCTATTGGAGACAACAACACCAAACTCAGAGGCTTTAAACAACATAAATATGTTATCTTACAGTTTTATGGGTCAAAAGACAGGTATGGGTCTCATGAGACTAAAATCGAAGTGTCACAATTTATAGGAGCCATATTGTGGAACCAGCCTAGGTGTTCATAGTGGATGAACAGATTAAGAAAATGTGGTATATGTACATAATGGAGTTTTATTCAGCCATAAAGAAGAATGGAATTATGTCATTTGTAGGAAAATAGATGGAACTTAAAAACGTTATGTTAAACAAAATAAGCCAACTCAGAAAAGTTCAGGGTTATGTGTTTTTTCTCATGTGGAAGCTACAGGAAAAAAGGAGACCAGTAGACTAGAGGAGGGGACCAGGAGGAGGAAGGAGGGAAAGAAAACATCCTGGAACAAAACTGACCAAATTACATTGTTCTATTGTGTCCATTATGAGTATGTAACCAAGACAGTACAGTGAACCGGACATGACTTTCCTGTGTTCATATGTGAATACATGACCAGTGTACTCCATCATTACAACCACAAGAATGGGAAGTTAGACTCCATGTGTGTCTGATATGTCAAAATACATTCTACTGCCGAGCATGGTGGCACATGCCTGTAATCTCAGAGGCTCAGGAGGCTGAGGCAGAAGGATAGAGAGTTCAAAGCCAGCCTCAGCAAAATAGGGCTTGGGATGTGCTCAGTGGTCGAGTGCCTCTGAGTTCAATCCCTGGTCAAAAAACAAAAAAAAAAAACAAAAACAAAAAAATATATATATATATATGTTCTAGTGTCGTGTATAACTAAAAAGAACAAATTTTTTTAAAAAAAAGACAATTAAAAAATGTAACCAGCAAATCCCACTATTGTGTATAATTATAACACCAATTTTTAAAAAAGGTAACTAGGAATCCTACAAAGAATAAAAATAATATAGAAAAAAACAAATTTAAAAAATATATGATGTGATAACATGTCATTGAGTACTACTAGAAGCTGGGTATACCTTTGGGTTTTTTTGTTTGGTTGGTTTGGTTTGGTTTTTGGCACTTTGGCTTAGAAATAGCTATTCTCCAGCCTCAGCCTCCTGAGTTGCTGGATTGCAGGTAAGGCCCAAACACCCGGCTGGTATTTTTTTTATGTTTAATATTCTCCATTTATCTTGTTGTACTTACTATTTGGGAGATTTTTAATTTTTTCTTTTACTTATTTGAATAGAAACGCTTTGCATGCTAATTGTACCAATTTAAAAATATTGACGTGTCTATAGTAAAATTAAGTTTTCATTTCTAAAAATAAAAAATAAAATACGAAGTGAAGGTGTGGCCCTCATGGACAGTGCAGCCGGAGTGGCCCCAGCTCTGCGCAGCCTCCCAGGCTCTTCTCCTTCCTTCTGGTTGTGGGGGTCCCACCATGGAGCCTGGGGCTGCAGTGAACCAGTGGGCCCCTGGAAGTGTCCTCCAAGGCCTAGGGACAGCACCAGGCAGGAGAGGGAGAGCTGAGTGTGGGGAGTGGACCTGGCCTGGAGACCTTTTGGAGCTGAAAGGAAGCCAGACTTGAGGCTTCTTGTGGCTTGAAAATACCAAATAAGGAATCCATGTACAGGACGCTGGAAATTCGCAAAGGTGAACTGCTTGAGAGTGAAAGGCACGGAACAGGTGTACTTTCCTAGTTCTCATCAAGAAGATGGCTTCAAAGGCAAACGATGTGACAAGAAGACCAGTGGAAATCTCCATAGGAGGGGGCCATAGAAAAGGTACACTTCAGAAGAGAGTTGGAAGGAAAGGGTGTCCAAGGATGCCCTCAGAGTAGAAGGACTTTATTCATGTGCATCAGACTACTCGAATAGATAGCAGGTGTGCCAGTGCCTGGCTCATGAAACTTGTGTGAAACGGAGCTTCTACGTGTAAGATACCTACACTGGGAAGGAACCTTCCTCCAGAGCTCAGCACTTGTTTCCCACCCGAGGATCCACAGCATGAGAAACCTTATAAATGCAGCAGATGTGAGAAGAGCTCTGTACATATGACGTTTGTGGCCGGAATTTTGGTCAGAGCTCTGCTTGTCCACTAGTGAAGTCACACAGGGAGAACCTATATCTGCATAGCGAGTGTTATAAATGCTTTAGTCCAGATACTCACTTCCTAAGGCACTGACGCTCTCACATCATGAAAAACCACTTAAGTGTCTGGATTGTGACAGGCTTTTAGTGGGAGATCAGATCTTCTTAACCACCAGAGAACTCACCCTCCTGAAAGGCCCTGAAAGTGCAATAAGAGTGAGGAAAGTTCCCAACCTTGTTAAGCCTTCCTCATTACATAAAAGAATTTGTACTAGGAGAAGCCCTATGTGTGTGGTGCCTATGAGAAAGGCTTTGGCCAGAAGTCAGACCTTACTGTGCGCCAGGGTCCACACAGATGAGAAGCCCTGTAGATGCTTGGAGTGCATGAGGAGTGCCAGCCTCATTAGGTACCAGGCAACCCACACTCATGCTTCGAAGTATTTTAGTATGAGAAGTTTAGCTGTAGCTCAGGCCTTACTGTACATCAGAAAATTCACATAGCAGAGAAACCACTTCAGTGGCTCATGTGAAAGTGTGAACTTTGTTGCCGGACAGAAAATGAGAACTCTGGAGCCACTTGTAAATACAGCGTATGTGATAAAAGGTTCCCCAGAGCTCAGCCACTGGTGAAAAAACGTGTAGCTGTAATGTGGGTGAGACAGCCCTTGAGTTCAGCCCTCCCCTGCATCAGAAGCCTCACAGGTGTCTTGACCAGACAAGTTAATTCTACTAAAAAATGTATTTATAGCTGGGCATGGTGGTGCACACCTGTAATCCCAGCAACTTGGGATGCTAAGGCAGGAGGATCACAAGTTCAAGGCTGGCCTTAGCAACTTGGTGAGACCCTGTCTCAAAACAAAAAATTAAATTAAAAAGACTTGGGGATGTGACTCAGTGGTAAAGCACCGCTGGATTCAATCCCCAGTAACCTGCCCCTACCCAAAGAAAAATATTAACACATCAGAGACTTCATTAAGATGAAGAAGCCTAGATAAATCTCAGACTTTGATGAGAGCTCAGACTTCAGAGGGGAACAGAGAGCCTATAGTTATAGGAAGCATAAGAATGCCTTACCCAGAAAGCTGCCCTAACAGCCACTCCAAGGAGAAACCACAGATGCCCTGAAGTTTGGAAAACCCTTAATGTGAGCTCAAACTTGATCACCCACAGGAGAGATATAAGTAGGAAACCTTGCACATGCATTGAGTATGGGAGAACTTTCTAGCACTGTTCAGTCCTCATTGCAAGAAAATTGACACCAGAGCACAACTTTTTAAATACCTTCAGTGTCATCAGAGCTTCAGACTGTTTGTTCATCTCATTGGACACCGGAAAACCTACTTGGAGAGAAACCCCAGCAAGTGTGGAAAGAAGCTTCTAACAAAACTCTGACTTTCTTACCCATCAGAGAAGCCATACTAGTGAAAAACTGTATATTTGTTTTGAGTGTGGCAAAAGATTTACCACTGAGCCACATCCCAGCCCTTTTTATTTTTTATGTTGAGTCAAATTTGTGATCCTCCTGCCTCAGGCTCCCAAGTTGCTAAGATTACAGGTGTACACAACCATGCCTTGCCAAAGTATATTTTTGACTGTCAATACATAAAATCATTAAGAGGTAGAATTGGTAGCACTCTTCTTAAATAGACAAAAGTTAACAACTAAAAATCCTTAGCAAAATTCAAAGAAATGGAAATTGTGCAAGCCACATTTTCTGACCATAATACAATAAAATTAAGAATTCATATTTAAAAACAAAATCCCAACTGCCTAGAATTTACAACATATTCTTTCAAGTAACTATTTGATTAAGGGAAAAAAATTTAAAATGTTTCCAAGTACTTAGAAAATAAAAACATTGCAAATCAAATGTTATAGTATGTGGCTACAACTAGAAAAAAAAATGATTGGGTTCACTTCCAATTATGGTATAGTAGCTCTCATCACACTAACTCCAAATAACAACTATGTACTGCACAAAATAGCAGAAACAACTACCAGGAGCACTGGAAAGTGACCAGCAGTGGGCACTCAAAGGTAGGGAGCTGACCGTTGGAAGAATGCAGTGGCATTAGGTGAGTTACATGCTTTTTGCCCAAGAGTAGGCCCAGCTGGCGTGGGGACTGTGAGAACTAAAACTAGAACAGAAAACAAATTCAGTAGCTTGACAACCAGAGGACATTTCACCACAACTGGAGAATGGAGAAATCCTAAAAAGAGGAAAACCATGGAGAAGGAGCCCCAAATTTTGTTCATGAACTCTGCCCAGATCTTGAGTTCAGTCATATTAATTATCTGTTAATAAAATATGTGTGTGTGTGCGCGCGCGCGCATATCAGGAAAACAATACATATCTCTTATAGCTATTTTTCACAAGACAGCACATAATTCAGAATTGCTAACTGTACAAAGAAACAGTGAAACATGACTCATATTTAAGAAAAAGATAATGAGTGGTGACTTGGGGACTGAATGTTTGTCTCCCAAAATCACATACTGGGGCTGGGGACATAGCTCAGTTGGTAGAGTGCTTGCCTCTCTCATGCACAAGGCCCTGGGTTTGATCCCCAGCACCAAAAAAAAGAAAAAAAATCGCATACTAAAGCCCTGCACCCCAATGTGATGGTGATTGGAAATGAACCATTTGAGAGGTGACCAGGGCTTGATGAGGCTGTAAAGATGGAGCTCTTAAGATTGGCGCCCTTGTAAGAAGAGATTAAGAGAGAGATTTCTTATCTCTCCAAGCACACACTGAGGAAAGGCCATCTGCAAGCCAGGAAGATGTCCTTATGAGAAGCTGACTGTGGCATACCCTGATCTCAGACTTCAGCCCCAAAAACTACAAAAAAAGGAAGTTTTTGTTGCTTAAGCCACCCAGTCTAGGGACTTGGTTATGATAGGTGGAGACCAGCCAGGAAGCAACCCAGTTGTTGAACTTAGCAGACAAGAATTGTATAATTAGGCTAAAAAAAAAAAGCTCATAATGAGATGGGAAATCTCAGCAGAGAAATGGAACTATTGAAAAGGCCAAATAGAAAATCCAGAACTAAAACAATACAGTACCTGAAGTAGAAAATTCTCTGGTTGGCATTAGTAGCAGATTGTAAATCTCAGTAGGGAGATTTACTGAACTTGCAAATAAATAAAAAGAAATTATCCAATCCTAAGAGGAAGAAAGACTTAAAAAAGAAAAGCACCTCAGCGGTCTATAGAACAGTGTTAAAAAGTCACATACATGTAACTGGAGTACCAGAAATAACAGAGAAGAATGGGCAATTAATAGCTAGAACTTCCCAAGCTTGCAAAAGACACAATTTATATATTAAGAAGCTTAGTTAATCCCAAACAGGGTAAATAGAAAACTGCACCCAGATCCATGATATCCAAATTGCCGAAGACCAAAACTTTAGAGAAAATCTTGAAAGAACGAGAGAAAAATATCACATTGCATTCAGGGAAATAAGATTAACAATTGCTGACTTCTTATCAGATTCTCTAGAAGCCAAAAGACAGTGACATGGCATCTCCCAAGTGCTAAAAGAGAAATAGCCAGAAATTTGTCTTCAATGGGAGTAGGAATGATAGTAGAATGAATCAGACATTATTACCCTATGTGCGTATAATTACATGACCTGTGTAACTCTACATCATGTGCCACCAGAAGAATGAGTAACTGTACTCCACTTATGTATGATGTGTTAAAATTCATTCTACTGCCATGTATAACTAATTAGAATAAATTTTTTTAAAAAAGATCCTTCAAGGGGCTGGGGATGTGGCTCAAGCAGTAGCGTGCTCGCCTGGCATGCGTGTGGCCCTGGGTTCGATCCTCAGCCACCACGTACAAATAAAGATGTTGTGTCCAGCAGTGGGGGAAAAAAGATCCTTCAAGATGAAAAAATGAAGACAGTTTCAAATAAACAAAAAGTGAAAGATTTCAGAACCAGAAGACCTACCCTCCATAAAACATAGGAGGAGGGCTGGGGTTGTGGCTCAGTGGTAGGGCACTCACCTAGCATGTGTGAGACCCTGAGATCTATCCTCAGCACCTCATAAAAATAAATAAAATAAAGGTATTGTGTCCATCTACAACTAAAAAATATATTTTAAAAAAACATAGGAGATTTATTCAAACTGAAGAAAAATAATACAGGTAGAAATTCAAGTATGAAGAACACCAAATGTAATAAATATATAGATAAACACATTGGATTTTATTAAAATTGATGGTGACTAAAAATAAAATTATTATATAACAGATATAATGCATATGACATAGTTTAAGGGCTGGAAACAGGAAGTAAATTGGGCCTATAAAGTAGAAGAGTTCTTAACATTATATAGAGTTATGTACAATATTATAAATACACTGAAAAATAAGGAAATTAAAGTTCATTTCTAAAAATATTTAATCTAAAAATATTTCCTTAAAAGAAGGCAGAAGGGGGTGCTGGGATTGTAGCTCAGTGATACCTCGCATGTGTGAGGCATTGGGTTTGATCCTCAGCACCACATAAAAATAAATAAATAGTAAAAATTGAGGTTTCGTGTCCATCTACAACGATAGATAGATAGATAGATAGATAGATAGATAGATAGATGGATGATAGAAAAAAGAGAAGAAGAAGAAAGCAGAAGGCTGGGTGCAGTGGCGCACCCCTATTATCCCAGGTACTTGGAAGGCTGAGGCAGGAGCATCACAAGTTCAAGGCCAACCTGGGGCATCCTGTCTCAAAGTAAAAAACAAAAAGGGGCTGGGCTATAGCTCGGGTACAGCACCTCTGGGTTTGATCAAAAAAAAAAAAAAATTGAAAGGTAAAATTATGAAAATATTTTTGTCTGATCTGAGAAGGTCAAACGAATGATAAATATATCCAAGTATCTCAGATCATGTTTTGACCAGCTGGGGAGTTTTGAACTTTCATAAGTACAACTGAGGTTTTTCTATTGTCAGATGTGGTCCCATGGTATTGGATGCTTTAATCAAGATTAAGAATGAAATGGATTCTACCTTGACCTTCCGAAGGTCATGCAGAGAAGGTAAGCATTTAATTCCCGTTAGGCCCCGACATTTATGTTCTGGCTCTCCCAAGAGGTTTGGGCCGACATGAAGCAATGGAGACATCCCGGAAGCAGTTGCTGCTCTGCCGTATGACCTTGCTGCATGTCACCTTTCCTTTTCTCATGTAACTGAATTGAAATTTAGACCCTGGGGCAGGTTCCAGTTCCTGAGTTCGCTTTCCCTCAGGAACTTTCTGTTGCATGGTCTCTGTTAGCTGCACACGCCTCAGGGATGAGGGGGCATGTGCTACTGGCCACAAGCACTGCCGAGCTCACTGCTTAGGGAGTGGTGGCGGGATTCCTGCTGACACCTGTGCACACCTGCGCTTGTCTCCCAGGGTGATGCACGTCCTCTTGGCTGCCATCATTGTGTGTGCACAGTAGGCACGTGTGGGAGGCCAACCTTACACGTGACTGAGTTACACTCCCCAGCGGGGTGCTGAGGCTCTCAGTCGCAGCAATGTGGCACCCTTCTTGGGTGCGAGGGTCGGTGTCTTGCTACAGCCCCGTGGGTGAAGCTATGCTCACCTGTTCCTTTGTAATATAACCCCTTGCCCTGTTTAGGGTAGAATCTTCCATGGAAGTGCCTTGTGTGTGTCCCCTTCTCTTACCGTGCCCTTGGGTGTGGCCTACCCAGGTGTCAGTCAACCTGCTGACAGTGGACATCATGAAGATAGCTCAGCCCCCTGAAACCTGACCCCTTGCCTCATTTGAATAGCTTCTCCTCGATAAAAGGGGTCAGTGCGTGCTCTAGCTCTCTTTCTGCGGACCCTTAAGGTCAGAGGAGCCATCACAGCGACCCCAAAGAAAAAGGTATTTGTGTCTCTTGGTGGTTATTTCGTGCAGCCCAGTTTGACTGGAGTGACCCCTGAGCCTTTTAGTCTCGAGAATAGAAGCCCGGCAGGCATGCTCTACATTGCTGGGGCAGCGTCTCCCTTGGTCTGGTGACTTGTACTGCTGGTACCATGGGAGCTGTTCAGACAGTGGGAACACCAGCATTTCCTACTTTAAAATGGCTATGTATTACAAAAATATAATTACCAGTGATAGTATAATAGGCATGCAAATGTGGATTTTTTTAAAGTAAAACTTGAAATGACTCAAAGAGAACTAAAAGGGTTCTCAGATGTGACCAGAATTACACATGGTGCTGTGAAGACTGGCCCTGGTGAACACGGGCCAGGCTGTGAGCCAGCTGTTCTGTGCACTTTAGGTAACACAAAGAGATAGTGTTGCTATTTACCCTGACAGACAGATGAGGTGAAGGGACTTCTCTGAGGATACACAGGAGTCAGCCAAGGCCATCAGACCCCAGGGTGCACTTGGGTGCTCACTGGGTACATTAGTCAGTTTTTGTTGCTGTAATGAAGTATTTGAGAAGATCAGCTTAAAGGAATAAGGATGAAATCCTTGTTGGCTTACATTTTCAGTCCGTGTCATCTCACTCCACTGTTTCTGAGCTTGTGGCAAGGCCGGCATCACAATGGAAGGTAGTGGCAGAGGAAATCACCCACCTCATGGCGGTGGGAAGTGAGAGACAGCGGCTAGAGCCCTTGTGCCCCAGTCAGTCCCTGGAGCCCCACCTCTGAACACTTCTTCCCTGGAGACCAGACCTCTAACACGTGGGCCTTGGGGGTGCGTTCCAGATCCCAAACCCGGGCTTGGAAAGCGAGAGGCAGCTGGTTCCCAGCACTTGCCACCACTGTGCTGCTTGTCGTGTGGCCATGAGGGTGAGCCTTCACCTTGAGATGACCAAGACGGTGTTGGTTAGCTTCATGGACTTAAGGGCCTGAGCTAGCTTTCTTCCTAATATGACCTTCCCAAGAGAAAAAGCCAGTATCAGTGTCACAGGAAATAAGTCCAGGCTAAGAGACCTCACTTGTCAAGGTCCTTGGTTGGCATGTGATTTTGTGTGTGGTGGGGATGGGGGGTTTAACCCAGGGGCCCTCCATCGCTGAGCCACATCCCCAGACCTTTTTATTTTTTATTTTGAGACAGGGTCTCGCTAAGTTGCCCAGGCTGGCCTCGAACTTGTCTCCTGCCTCAGCCTCCTAAGTAGCTGGGATTGTGGGCGTGCACCTCCGGGCCTGGCTCGGCATCTTATTTTGCTTTGCTTTGCTTTGCTTCAGCTCGTTCTGCTTCTCCTTGAAAAGTGAGTGTTCAGTCAGTACGCGGGGTAGAGCTCAGAGCCACCACTGCGCTGCCTGTTGTGGCACAGAGAGTGGGAGCGCTCACTCGGTGATCTGTGGCAAGGCCTCAGCTTTGAGATGACCAAGACCGTGTCAATGAGCTTTGGGCACTGCATCTGTTAGAATTTAAGTTTGTGCCTTAAAAAAAAGAAAAGAAGGTGGCCAGTTTTTCTCTGAAGATACATGACTCTTGGGCTGGATTGTCGCTCAGTGATAGAGCATTTATTTGCCTGGCACAGAGCCCTGGGGCTTAGTAAAGGGGGCACGACTAACATGGAGCTGAGGTTGATATGGGAACTGCACGGGGCCAGGAGCACCCCGGGTCCCTCTGACCCTCTGCAGAGCCGTCCTCACTGTGTGGCTTCTAACCTCAAGGTTGCCACAAAATGGTTTTTGGAGCTTCAGCCATGAAATCCACCTTCTAGACAGGAAGGAGGAGGAAAGGGGAAAGGCAAGAGAGGTCCCATGTCGGTGCTGCTCCCTGTGGTAGAGCAGTGACGGCCCAGGAGAAAGGAGCTGGCGCCGGCCTGAGTCTGGGTCTTCCCCTCAGGTATCTGTGGCTCCTGTGCCATGAACATCAACGGAGGCAACACGCTCGCCTGCACCCGCAGGATCGACACCGACCTCAACAAGGTCTCAAAAATCTACCCCCTCCCGCACATGTACGTGATCAAGGACCTCGTTCCCGTGAGTGGCCGCAGCTCCTTCCTGGGTTTGCAGGGGCGGTGTCGATGTGAGTGGTGCGATCACTTGTTCAGAGCAGCTGTTTTTCAGTTTTTATAGCTACTTTCCAATCAGTCCAGGTAGAGCTGGGTGGGGCTGTATTCCTGTTATGGCAGGAAGACCACCATGTCCCCAAGAGCATTGGGAAACCTCCCAGGTCTGACACAGTGTGGCCTGTTCAAGTTTAATTAATGAATTTTAATGGCGAAAGATAAATACCTAGAAAATCCTCTAGCAGCTCATTTGGTAAGGATTGTTTGGGAATAATAGGGCATAGGTCCCAGAAATGCAGGATTTGGCCATGACTACAAAGAATTAGGGTGGGAAATGCCAGCTGGGAAAGCAACAGTTGTTTGAATTTTACTCCTGCTCTCCCCCCCACCCTCACCCCCCAACCCCCCAAACCCCCCCCCCCCCCCCCCCCGCCCATTTGGCCTTTGGGCCTTTGCTGGCTGTTTGCAAGGGCGGACAGGGAAGGAAAGGACCTTGGCAAATTCTCAGAAAGGCAAGATACAGATTTTCTAACTGTGCTTACACTGTGACACTGTTAGTTTGCTTTTTGTCACTGTGAACCAAGTACCTGAAAAAAACAATTTAAAGGAAGAAAGGTCTATCTTGCACACTCAGTTACTCTATGGCTGGCCTGGTGTGAGGCAGAACATCATAGCAAAAGCCCGTGGTAACGCCGGCGCGGTGGCACACACCTGTCATCCAGCGGCTCTCGAGGCCGAGGCAGGAGGATCAGCAAAAGTGAGGCACTAAGCAACTCAGTGGGACCCTGTCTCTAAATAAAATACAGAATAGGCTGGGGAAGGGGCTCAGTGGTCGAATGCCGAGTTCAGTCCCTGGTTACACCCCCACCCCCACCCCCCACCGCCAAAATAGCATGATAGAGCAGAGCTGCTCAGCTCAGGGCAGCTAGGAAGCAGAGAGAGCATGATCCAGTCACTTCCTAAAACCCCACCTCTCAACATTGCTGTGCTGGGGACCAAGCTTTCAACATGACTCTTTGAGGGACACTTCATAGCCAGACCGTAACAGTAACCATTTCTCCTTTTGTGACCTTTGTATATGTTGGTGTCCAGGAAGAGCCTGACTTCTGCTGTCTATTACAGAAAAATAAGTGGTGTCCAAGAAGCAAGGCGAGGGGGAAACTGAGAAGTGATGGTGTCATCTGATCCTTTTCTTCTTCCTCCCCCTTAACCTCAGGATTTGAGTAACTTCTATGCACAGTACAAGTCCATCGAGCCCTACTTGAAGAAGAAGGATGAGTCCCAGGAGGGCAAGCAGCAGTACCTGCAGTCCATGGAAGATCGTGAGAAACTGGTCATTGGTTCCTACTAATTGTCTTGATTCAGGGGGTTCATTGCAGAGATGTTTGTGTGACTTGGGGGAGCAACAGGGGACGATGCAAACCATTTAGCGTATTGTGGAAAGAAAATTTAAGGGCATCTGGCCCAAGTGTTGAAAGTCCTTCTCTAAGGGCCCATGTGAGCCTGTGAAGGCCCAGAGTGAATTGAAGAGTTGTCAGGCCCATGCCCTGCCCCTAGGGTAGGTGGCCAGACATTTGTCTTTTTTCAGAAGAAACCAATATGTTAAGTGGCTTGAGCCAGACACATGGTGACACACCTCTGTAATCTCAGTGACTTGGAAGCTGAGACAGAAGGATCACAAGTTCAAGGCCAGGCTCACCAACTTAGTGAGGTTGGAAGCAATTTGGCAAGACCCTATCTCAAAACAAAAAATAAAAAGGAATGGCGATGTGTCTCAGTGGTAGAGTGCCCCTGGGTTCATTCCCCAGTACTCCCCCCCCCCCCAAAAAAAAAGTGCCTGGTGTTTATAAGTTAATAGCTGAAGCAGGGCTGAGGTCTCACTGTGAGGAAATATATCCCATATGCCTAGTTGCAGTCTTACTGTCACCACCAACTTACAGGTGCAGCTAAACATTAAGGGCAGAAGTGGAATTAGCGCCCTCGGTTCTTTCCTAACCCCGACTCGGGTGGTGGGCCATGAGCTCTGGCTACTGTTCCTACAGACAGCCTCTAAAATTTTTAAACAGGATAAGCTTTCAGTCTCTTCTTCTGTGCTTTTGCCCTTGTCAGACTTCTTCTGATTTGCACGTTCACTGCCTGCATCTTGGTGGAGAGGTGGGGTGGGAAGGGGACAGATAGAAACAGCCCCAGCTGCAGGGGTCCGAGGCCACAGACTGCCTCACAGTCACTGCTCTGAACAATCCTCCCATTTCCCTAGGAGAATGACGTACGTGCCTCTGTTTAGCAGAGCAACATATCTCAAGAACAGGGCCTTATTCCTTTCTGGGTCTCTAGATCCTGGTGCACAGTGTTTTATTAATGAGTATTAGTTGTATAAGCTGGGTATGGTGGTAGCACAGCCTGTAAGCCAGCTACTCAGGAGGCTGAGGCAGGAGGATCACAAGTTCAAGACCAGCCAGCCTCAGCAACTTAGCAAAGCTATTTCAAAATAAAAAAGACTAGGGCTTGGGGACACAGCTCAGTTGGTAGAGTGCTTGCCTTGCATGCACAAGGCCCTGGGTTTAATCCCCAGCACCACAAAAGAATAAACTAAAAAAAGGGCTGGTGTTGTAGCTTAGTGGCAGAGCACTCCTGGGTTCAATCCTTAGTACCACCAAAAAAAAAAAAAAAGGCAAAAAGCTGGGTGGAGGGACACACACCTGAAATACCAGCCACTCTGGAAGCTGAGGCGAAGGATCAGAAGTCCAAGCCTGGGCAACTAGGGAGACCTTGTCTCAAAACAAAAGAGGGCTGGGATTGTGGTCCATCCCCAGGACCACAGCGGGGTAAAAAATTGTTCTTGGAATGAATAAATGAATTTCACCTTTCACGTCCACTCCTGAGAGTGCCTTGTTACTGGGGCACAGCTCTGTCCACTGCCACTTCTAACTGCCAGAGAGCCTTGCACTTCCCCCAGCCCCTCTCTCCCAACTAGTCATTTCATGTTCCCAGTTACATCAGCTCTGCTGAGGGTTTCACCAAATTATTGAGGCTGGCCTCAAATTTGCAATCCTCCTGTCTCAGCCTCCCAAGTCATTAGAATTACAGAGCCTGACACATACTAGGCAAGTGCTCTACCACTAAGCTACATCCCCAGTCCTTTCTTAATTTCCTTTGAGTCTTGATAAGTTACCCAGGCTGACCTTGAACTTTTTATCCTCCTGCCTCAGCCTCTAGATTACATAGAATTACAGGCTCATACACTATCATGCCAGACTCACCTGTGTTCTTAAAAAATTCCTTATTGTGGACTGGGGTTGTAGCTCAGTTGGTGGAGCACTCGCCTAGCACGCATGAGACACTGGGTTCGATCCTTAGCACCACATAAAAAAAATAAAATAAAGGTATATGTCCATCTACTATAAAAAATATTTTTAGGGCTGGGGATGTGGCTCAAGCGGTAGCGCGCTCGCCTGGCATGCGTGCGGCCCGGGTTCGATCCTCAGCACCACATACCAACAAAGATGTTGTGTCCGCCGAGAACTAAAAAAATAAATAAATATTTAAAAAAAATATATATATATTTTTAAAAAAATTCTGTCAGGGACTGAGGTTGTGGCTCAGTGGTAGAGCGCTTGCCTAGCATGTGTAAGGCACTGGGTCCGATCCTCAGCACCACATATAAATAAATAAATAAAATGTCCATCAGCAACTAAAACAAAAAAAAAAAATTTTTTTTTTTAATTCTTGTCGGTGTTAATCCGACAGTTTGTGCTACTCTAGGAGTAGGTACCTTGTGCTCTTCAGCTGTCCACCTCTGTTGAACAGTTGCTTCTAAACTTTTATTATAAATAAGGCTAGATTAATATCTTTATCCTTCAAAGTCTGCCCCAGATTTTCAGTTAATTCTTTTTACAGAGTTTTGCTTGGGTGGGTTCAAGAGTCTGACCCCGCCTGAGCTTAGCCTCTCTGACCTTAGCTTTCTGGAGCCCTGGGGCCAGCCTGCACCCCTGCACCCTCCTGAGTCAGACATGACTGCCGCTGTCTCCCCTTCTGTCCGCTCTCACCTCAGTGTCAGTGTGTCCCTTTTGTTTTGCTGCTTTTAATCTATTTTGTTTCTAAAATCAGAAAGTGGCCTTTTAGGATTTCTTGGGCAGCTTGAGCCTGTGTGGCAGCTGATGCCACAGGAGAGCAGGGATGCCAGGGACAGAGCTCTGGGTTGCTCCTGGCTCTGCTTTGTGTGCCTGGCCACAGGCCCCGGCTGCCTCGCCCAGCCTGGTCCTTACCTGTGAGTGGGAGCCCGCGGTCCCTGGGCCCCAGGTAGAGCATGGAGCCCGTCAGGGTTGGCTGGAACGGAGGACGAGGTTGGTGCTCCCCTGGGATGCCCGTGGTCTCTGCCAGGCCAAGGGCAGAAGCGCAGCACTGTTTTTTAACTTCTGCACTCTCAACTTGATGCTGGGTGGTAAGTTTATTCAGGTCTTTGTTGATTTTTTATATCAGTGAAGGATTCTCGTTTATTAAAGGCTCAGTGTGCTCATACTTGAGATCCCTGAGCTCTAATCAGGCGGATGTTTGTATCTAATTACAAGGCCTTTTTATTTTAACCTGACAAATCTCTGCACACACTCCTTAGGTTTTGCCAAGAACATTCACACCCCTTGTTCATGCCCTGACCCCATCATCACACTTCATCACTAATGACACAGCGTCTTCTGCCACCAGGCCCTGACTGCCCTTTCTCTCGTCACAGGACGGGCTCTATGAGTGCATCCTCTGTGCCTGCTGCAGCACCAGCTGCCCCAGCTACTGGTGGAATGGAGACAAGTACTTGGGGCCCGCAGTTCTTATGCAGGTGAGTAGGAGAGAGCGAAAGTCAAACTTCTGGACATGGAAGAGGACAGGAGATTGTTGCGAGGCCACCATTCTGAGGGGTAGGATGGTGTCCATGGGCAGTCAGCACACAGGGTGATTGGCTTCGTGGGTCACTGGCTTTCAGTGACTCTGGGCCTCACGTTGACACGCCTTTACACTGAGCCACACTCATCGCCCGTTGTATAAAAGTTTTGAGACAGGGTCTCCCTAAATTGCCCAGTCTGGCCTTGAATTTGCAGTCCTCCTGCCTCAGCCTCCTGAGTCACTGGGATGACAGGTGAGCACCCCTGTGCCCAGCTCAGACTCTTAACTCAAAAGATAATTTCATTTGCCCAGTGTGGTGGCACATCTCTGTGATCCCAGCAACTCCAGAGGCTAAGGCAAAAGATCACAAGTTTGAGGGCAGCCTAAAGCAAATTAGCAGGGCCCTAAGCAACCTAGTGAGCCCTGTCTCAAAATAGAAAAGGGCTGGGGATGTAGTTCAATGGTAAAGCACCCCTGGGTCAAATCCCCAGTATCATTCCTAGATCAGATAAGGTAGGTGAGGTTAGGTTAGCTAAGTGGGTGAAGGGGGCTGGGGACGCAGCTCAGTGGTGGGCCACCCCTGGGTTCAATCCCAAGTAACTGAAGGGGGAAAAAAGACAAAAGTTCAGTTTTTTATTTTCCTGCATAAAGAGCCGTGCGTGGCTGCAAGAGCAGCATTGCCGCGGGGCCGCTCGCACCAGAGCACCTGAGCTGCCGGGGAGCCACTGGAGCAGCCCAGGACCATGTGGCTGATCCACTTTTACCTTTCTGATCTCTGGCTGCTAGAGTGGATATAGGAATTGAGAGAATCAACAAATGGGACAAATATTGTCTCTAGACAGGTCTGTTAAGTCATGGGTTTACTCAGTGACAGAGTCTGGCACAGCTGGGTGCTGTGAAGACAGATTAAAAGCATGTGCCACAGTCCCCACCCTCACTAATTACAATCTGGGTGGGACACTGTTGAGCAGCATGAATGACGCCCAATAGCATATAATTACCAGGGATGAAAGGCCCCTGGGGATCACCCAGCAGGGTGGGAAGAACTTGGGAGCCTTTCTTGAAAGATGGCAGGAATTAAAGAGTGCAGGGTCAAAGCATCTGGGCCCAGAGGAGCCCCTTCTTCTGCATGCCAAGGCCCTTGGGGCCACCAGAGTGCTGCTCTGGCTGCTAAGGTGACAACTCCGCTGATCTTCCCCTGGCTTCCCAGGCCTATCGCTGGATGATCGACTCCAGAGATGACTTCACAGAGGAGCGCCTGGCCAAGCTGCAAGACCCCTTCTCCCTCTACCGCTGCCACACCATCATGAACTGCACAAGGACCTGTCCCAAGGTATGCGGCCACTGCCTCTCAGCCCCCCTCAGGAGTAGCTGTGCGCATGCCCAGGCCATGGGCAGAGAGCAGACCTGGTCACTGGAGATGGAGAGGCTCCAGAGTGTCTGTGGCCTCAGCCAGAGAGTCCCTCGGGCACTTCCAGGAATAGGCTTTACTTATAGAGGACAAGGACCTTGGGGGAGTCAAGTGCTGTAGGAGTCCACAGGCAGGCACCTGCAGTCAGCTGACTTCAAGGGCCCAGAGGTGGAAGCCATCAGAACAGGCAGCTGTGGGCACCAGTCCTTCCCCACCTCCCCTCCGGCTCCAGCCAGTTCCCCTCTACCCCGCAGAGCTCTCTGGCGCAGAGCTGCGGTTCTTTGGGCCTCGCCCCCTCTTCTTACTGCTGCCTTCGGCTCTCTCCAGCCTGGACTCCACCTCACCACGCGCTTGGCCTCAGCCACTGCCTGTCCTCTCAGAGTTTCTGAAAGGGCATCGCGTGGCCCAGCTTGGCTTCCATGCAGCCCACATCAGACAGAGCGCCAGCTGTGGTGGGCTGCCCTGTGACCAGCTGCCAGCACTGGTCCTGTGGTTCCCAGCACAGCTGCCCAGAGCCAAGCCCGAGGGAAGAGCAGTTTCCCTCACAGTCACAGAGTGAGCCCGGAGACAGCCGCGGGGACACTCCCGGGCAGCCAGGGAGCTGTTAAAAGATTGCAGCTGCCCGCCCTCGCACACAGGTCCAGTTGGGCAACTTCCTTATTTCTTGCCTGGAAACCTCTGTGTTCCCAGCAGCCCCACCTGGGCCTCGGGCCTCTCTGAGCAAACATCAGGACAGCTGTGGGGCTGCAGCGAGGACAGGTCTCCAGCCATTGCCATGTCGCTTCCTTTCTTGTCACACTCACCTGAGGCATTGGGGATTATTCCCTCTCCGTGTACGAAGTGTCTTCCTTCTTTTTCTTTTAAAATCTCCCCCCCACCCGCCCAGCTTCCTTTCTTCTCGCAACACTTTAATTTCAGGGTCAGAGTTAACCTAAAATGAGAGGGCTCACCGGGCACGGAGGTCAGCCTGCGTCCCAGCAACTCGGGAGGCTGAGACAGAGGCTCACAAGTTTGAAGCCAGACTCAGCAATTTAGTAAGGTCCTGTCTCAAAAAGTTAAAAAGGCTGGGAGCCAATTTCAACAGTGACGTGTCCCTGGGTTCAGTCCCCAATGCCAACAAAATAAAAATGAGGAGGCCCTCCCTACCCCGGCAGGCCCTTGTCTAGTTTTCCACATGCTTGCTGTGTCCTTCCAACGTCTGCAAAGCTGGCCTTGGGGGTGGGGGGGTTGTGCCTCCTGCAGAACAGGGGTCACAGCTGCAGGGCCGCACTAGAGGCAGGACCGGTGTTGGAGGTGTGTGACTCAGGAGGTGTGTGAGGGTTAATGGCGCCTCCTGGGCTGTCACGTGCTCGTGCCTGCTTCTGCTGCTGCTGCTGGTTCACTAACAATGAAAAGGACCTGAAAAGTTGTCTGGCTAATATTGACACTGGCCTGTGGTCTGAGAAGGGACATTGCCTGGTGTCTTTGGGCTCTCAGTGAGCATGGCTGTGCCCTGTTGGCCCACTGGAGGGGCCTCCTGGGAGGACACAGAGGAGCTTAGCCCAGAACGGGGCTGTTGGGAATTAGGCACTGGCCTTTCCTGACTCTGGGCCCTCCAGGGAGGCGCCACCAGGGTCTCCAGGGTCCTCCCATCCCCCTCACTGACTTTGTTACTGATTTTCCTTTTTTTCCTCCTTTTTAAGGGTCTGAATCCAGGGAAGGCTATTGCTGAAATCAAGAAGATGATGGCGACCTACAAGGAGAAGAAAGCTGCGGTTTAGCCGTTTCCCTGCTGAGCGCGGCTTCTGACCAGCTCAGAGCTGAATGTGGCTCATATCTAACTTGATTTCCTTTGAAGGTCTTGATTTTCCATGAATACGGCATATATGATAAAAGTTAAAAGAAATCAGTCCTGGTCTGCTTCATTAATGAAGATCCTGCTCCATTTAGGGGCCTTGGCCTGCTCCCCGCTCTAGAACTGAGCCAAGGGCCCCGTGGAGCAGTGGACGCCGCATCCGCAGCCGAAGCTCTGCCCCAGCTCTGCTGTCCCTGGGACGAGTCCTCTGCCTCCTTGCCCCTCTGTCTCCCCCCTGCGAGAGTGAAAGGGAGTCGAGTGGCCTGCCTGGCCTTCTGGCATGGGAGGCCTGGCACTCGTGCGAGTGCCCGATGCCTGTCAGGAGTAAGGTGGCGGAGCACAGCAGCCCCCGCCTGCAGTGTTCAGTATGAAGAGTACTGAAAACCAAATCCTGGTCAGCCTCTGGTGTTGGAAGGGAGGTTTGAGATTCCTCCAGAGCAGAGCAGCGACCACCCGAGCTGTGATGCGGTTAGTGCCACAGACGACCTCAAGGGAATGCCCACGGCAAACACCAGTTCCCCACACCGCTGCCAAGGCCCTGCGCTCAGACACCAGTCAGAGTGGGCATGGGAAACACTGCAAAGAGAAGGAAAAGAAGCCCTTCCAGACTCCTGAGTCCCATGTCCCCTTTGACAGTTGATATTTCCTTCCAGGTTTTGTGTTGTTCAAATTTGTGGCAGACATAACACTCTCCCTTCAAAGGTAGAATGTGGGGGCCAGGCATGGTGGCACACACCTGTCATCCAGCAACTCAGGAGGCTGAGGCAGGAGGATGGCAAGCTCAAAGCCAGCCTCAGCAACTTAGTGAGACCCTGTCTCAAAAGGACTAGGGATGTAGTTCAGTGGTAGAGCACCCCTAAATTCAATCCCCAGGGCCAAAAAGTTATTTTTTAAAGATCTGCAGGTGTAGCTTGGTGGTAGGGTGCCTGCCTAGCATGTTAAGGCCCTGGGTTTCATCCCCAGCACCTCAAAAATTAAATCTAACACTGGTCCACTTTCATGCTTGAATATAGCCCTCGCTCCTCTAAAACTGACATGTTTTGCCAGGCATAGTGTGCAC
Organism: Spermophilus citellus; assembly: GCF_964194105.1. Classification (NCBI taxonomy): domain Eukaryota; kingdom Metazoa; phylum Chordata; class Mammalia; order Rodentia; family Sciuridae; genus Spermophilus; species Spermophilus citellus. The sequence goes on from NC_138191.1 coordinate 127,876,485, forward strand.
ACTTGTAATCCCAGTAGCTCTGGAGGCTGAGGCAGGAGGATCCCGAGTTCAAGGCTAGCCTCAGCAACTTAGCAAGGCCCTAAACAACTCAATGGCCCTCGCCCCACCTATTTGGTTTTTTTGTTTGTTTCCAATTTCTTAAGCCCATTTCTGTCTACAAAACTAACATCTGCTGAGCTCTTAGAACACTTTATTTTATAGAATGAAGTGTTGCTGATTCCAGGGCCAGAAAAGCCAATTAAGATCCCTAAACCAGGGCTGGCGGGTGGGTCAGTGGTAGAGCGCTTGCCTAGCATGGAGGCGTGGGTTCCATCCCCAGGACTAAAAACAGGGCTTGAAATGAACTTGGTTTTCTGTTTCCCCAATTTCTTCCTGGGTTCTTGTGTAGCAAATTTGAAAAATAAAAGGGCTGGGGTTGGGGCTCAGCAGTAGAGCACTTGCCTAGCACGTGTGAGGCCCTGAGTTCGATCCTCAGCACCACATAAAAAAATAAATAAATAAAAAAGATATTGTGTCCAACTACAACTGAAAAAAAAATTTTTAAATGCACGAACAATAACAGAAGGCAAGAGTGAAGAAACTCATTAGTTTTTTTGTTTGTTTTTTTTCCAGTGTAGAAGAGGAGACCCAATTCCCTCAAAGCAAGGGAGGAACTGATAAGTTTTCCACCTAAATGTACTTCCAACCTAGGGACACTGGGCTAATCATTTACCTTCCAGGTGGGGTACTGACCAAAATCCATGCAAAACAGGTATTAGAAAAGTGTTAAGGCTATTGGCTGGGCCCCTGACCCTGCAGTTGACCTTTAAGCCCTTGGGTTTAAATTTTACCGTGATTTCTAGAGATCTACCCCCACTTCCGTTTTCCCACTGCTCCAGGACAAAGTTGGCTGGAATGTTTCTCCAGGTAAACCCCATAGAGTGATTTGAAAAAAAAAAAAATTTTGAGGCCCATTACGTTCCTTGCCTGACCATCAACTATTCCTACTCAGTGCCCCAAGAAAAGACAAGACTTTGACACTTACTAATGGATATTCGGATCGTTCCTATTTTCCCTTTTCCAAATAACTCAAGGCTTACGGAGGAATGAGGCAGGAGGATCCCAAGTTCGAGGGCAGCTTCAGTAACTTAGCAAGGATCTATCAAAATAAAAGGGAGGGAAGGGCAAAGGGGTAAAAAAGATGGGGGAATGAGATGGACATTACCCTAGGTACATGAATGGCACCAATGGTGTGGCACTACTTCATGTACAACCAGAGAAGGGAAAAATTCTGCTCCGTTTGTGTTCAATGAGTCGAAGAGCTTCCCACTGTCATGTATAACTGATTAGAACTAATAAAAAGAAAAAGGGAATTAAAAAGGGCTGGGAATGTGGCTCAGTGGTAAAACAAAACACCCCTGGGTTTGATCCCCAACACAAAATAAATAAAACAACGAGTAACCCAGGGCTACTTTACTTTTTAAGCTATAGCAGGAAGCCCAGGTCATGCCAGAAACAACATGAGCCTGAGCCTGGCGGTGACTTAGAAAATGTCTGACTCTTGGAGAATGAATCTGAAAGCGTTTCTGGCTTTAAGAGCACTAGTTGCAGGCATTGAAGAAGGTAAGGTCTAGGGGTAAAGACACAGTTGTTTCCTGCCAACTAGAAGCCAAGGTCATAAATTAGAAAGGAGCATTGAAATTTCAATAGGACTGGGGGGTGGCTCAGGGCTAGAGCCCACGCTTCGCAAGCTCAAGGCCCTGGGGTCCCTTCCCAGCACCACAAGAAAAAAAAAATCAGAGATCTGGGTCTTTACAGACCCTCCACTGCAGCATCTCAGAATTCTTGACACTCAGAAAGACCACACAGAACACAAGCAGGTGTTCCAACTTAACACTCAGGCAGCCCTACAGCAAGCCCTAGTGAGGTCACCGGGACAAACCCACCAGCCATGCCCCTGGATCCCCCTCCGTCAGCCCAGGCAGGTCACATTCCTTGGATTCCTGGATAATTTGACTGTGCTCCTAACCTCTAGATTTGTAGGGAAAGATGGAGTTTTCTCATGAGTGCCTTAAAGGCAGGCAAGACCCCGGCTATGATGAGCTAACTGGCTGTGGCTTGGGATAGATGAGCCTCATCCGAGGTCATTTCGGGCCCCACAGGTCCCTCTCACTCCATTTGAATTTGAGCTAAACTGGAATGTTATCAATGGATACTTTAATTTGTTGCTTATTTAATCTTTCATCAGATTAGAGGCAACTGTTGGATCTTAACAGCCACAAAACTTTTTTTTTTTTTTTGTACTGAGGATTAAACCCAGGAGCACTTAACCACTGAGCCACATCCCCAGCCCTTTCTATATTTTAGAGACAGGGTCTCGCTGAGCTGCTTAGGGTCTCACTAAATTACTGAGGCTGGCTTTGAATTTGTGATCCTCCTGCCTCAGCCTCCTGAGCCACTGTGATTGGATTGCAGGCACCCTCTGGGACTGAATTTGGTAAATTTCCAACAAGACCAGCCAGGTCAGAAGATGGATTTTCTGCACAAGGCCCCTGTCTCCTCTGTTTCTGCTCAATGCAGCAGAGACCTCCCATCACTCAGATGCTCTTCAGGTCCTTCCCTTCCTTGCCCTCGGATGACTACGAGACAAATGGCTGCTGGGTGCAGTGGCACGCGCTACCTGTAGTCCCAGAGACTGCTAAGGTCCAAGTACGAGGCTCTCAAGTTCACAAGCTGGCAATTGAAGGAGAACCTCAACAACTTAGCAAGACTCTGACTCAAAATTTAAAAAGAGGGCAGGGGATGTAGCTCAATAATAAAGTGCTTTGGGGTTCAACCCCTGTCACCAAAAAAAAAAAAAAAAAAAAAGATACAGCTGCAACTGCCTTTTGCTGTGCGTTAAACAGCCGTAATCTTAGTGCCAGGTTTGTCACCAGCTGAGAAAATCCCCTTTGGTTGCAAAAATCTAGTGAAACTGGAGAAATCAAGAAGTGACACACGCACTGGAATGAACTGACCCACATTAGTGATTTCTCAGCCTTTTGCATTTTGGAGCAAGTGGCCTGTGAGGGCTCAGTTCAGGCTCCCAAGGGGGCAGCAGTCAGGAAGGAAGATGCCGGTCAGTCCCGGCCCACTGGAAAGTTCAGCTATGGTTATCTGGGAGGAGAGCCGGGCCCACAGACCGCCTGGACGACCACACAGCGAGAGCCACTTCCCCAAAGGTAACCCCGGCAGATGGCAGGACCTCCCACATCCTCTGTGGTTGGAAGGGAACTTCCCTGGCCTCCTGCCCCATCCAGGAGACGGACCCAGCTGCAGGTGTGGCTCCTTCCCAGATGGCTCCGGATGGAGCTTCTTGAATGTCAAGCAGTGTCTACAGCAGACAGAATGTGGGGAGCGACCTTGCAGTGCCCCACGCCCACGCCCCCTGCTTCTGTGAAGCTTCAAACCCATCTCCAGCATGGAGAGAAAAGAACTGCACTCTGAGCATCTCATTTCATGCCCTCAACCGCTTCCATTTCACAGCGGGGGGAGGCTCAGACAGGGAAAGTGACTTTTTTGAGAAAGCAACCAATGCACCCAGGTCTTTCTGATGCCTGGGCCCAGCCCCTTGCCACTGTGCCACACTGCCTCTGGGCAAGGCCACCTCAAGCTAGCCATTTCCAACCCCAGCCCTTCTGCTGCCCTGGAGGTCTGAGTTCCTGGTTAAGGTGCCTGATGCAGGAGGCCACGGGGACCCTGAGTGGTTAAGCACCCTGTCCCCACTGGAAATGTCACATGCTGGTGAAAACAGTTTATGTCCTGGTTTAGGGAAGACAACACCATTCCCCAAGGGGTCAACAGAAATGGCCCCTCCAACCTGCTCCACCAGCAGCCTACTCCAGTTCAGAAAATGACTCTACTGTCCCCAGCTGCTTGGGCCAAAACTTCGGGGTAAATTTTGTTTTGTCTTGTTTTGGTACAGGGGATTGAATCCAGGAATACATAACCACCGAGTCACATCTCCAGGCCCCTTTTATATTTATTTTGAGACAGGGTCTCACTAAGTTGCTTAGGGCTTCCCTGTGTTGCCTAGGCTGGCCTCCAACTTGCCAGTTCTCCTGCCTCAGCCTCCTGAGTTGCTGGGATTACAACATGTGCCACCTCACCAGGGGCACATCTTTGACTCTGCATTTCTGCACCTCCACATCCCATCCTGTCCACCTTCAAGTCCTGCCAGTGAGTATCCCAACACCCAATGTTCATGGAGCTCTTGCTATGACAGGACCAGCCAAGGACTCCTTGCTGTCCCCTCTGGAGACTGTCCCCCACCATCTCAAACCACCACAGCTCTGCATCCTTCTAGTACTTTCCACAATAGGTTATTGTTGGAGTTTGGCTTTGCTTGCCTTGGGCTGCTTCCCAGTGCTCAGTAGGCACCACAGGGACAGAGCTGTGTCTGTTGGCTCACCTGACGTTCCCAGCCACTAAAACTGTGCATGACACTCCATAAATTCATACTGGACAAGTGGCGGATGGATCTAGCACAGAGGCCATTGACCCTGGAGTCCGAGGAATACTGTTTCGGTGCCTGTCACTCTGGGGCAGTGTGCTCAATGCTGCGTTCAGGCACGACATCTCTCTAGTGCTTTTCTGGTCTCCTTGCCTGTCACCAGCGCAGGTGTGTCCACAGGTCACGCCTCCAGGACCTTAGGCTCGGGGTCTGCCTCCGCCACCTCGCTGGTGCATCCTCACAGCCTCTGCCAGCATCTGGGGGCATTTTCCCGGGTCGTATCTGCCCGTGGGAATCCGGCAGTTGTGTGTTCCTTCCTTCCTTGACATTTACCCGGCAGTGCCACATTGTTCTAAGTGCATGTTCTTGTCTGATCCTCACAATACCCAAGCATGGCTGACGTCACTGTCATCCTACAGGTTAGGGACTGAGGCCCAGAGGGGCTAGGTGACTCGCCCATGGCCGTGCACCCTGGGAGAGATGGAGGCAGCCGGAACCAGCGCGCAGCGTGCGTCCCCACCGCGGCGTGCAGCTGGCGCTGTGCGTCGGGGCTGTCCCCTCTCCGGAGACCCCGGCGTGCGCCCCAGGCGGCGGGCTGGGACTACAAGTCCCGGCAGCCCGGGCGCGGCGCGGACGTGGGCCGCAGCCGGGGCGGGGCTTGGCGGCTGCACACAGACTGCGGCAGCTCGGAGCCGCGCCGCCGCCGCGAACGCAGGTGCCCGCCGCGTCCCGCGCCCAGCCCGCGCCCAGCCCGCGCCGCCAGGACCGCGCCCCGCCGGGGCCTTGCGCACGCCGGGCCGGCGATGAGCGCGAGGAGCCGACATGAGCGCAGGTGAGTGCCCAGCCCCGCGCGCCCGGCCCGCCCCGCGCAGCATCTCCGGGGGCGGCGGAGGCGACACCCTCACCGTGGGTTTGCGACCGGGGGAGCGGCCCCGGGGCGGAGATCTTGGGCCCCCTCCTCCTTAAGGACACCCGTCCCCAGGCCTTGCCCCAGAGGCCAGAGCCTGGGATGGCGCGGCGACGGCCGGCTCCCTCCCTCCCTCCTACACCGTGGCGGGGCTGCCCGGTCGTGAGGGGCCGCGGAGGCGCCCCCTTCCACCAACTGGGATCCAGCCTGAGTGACAGTGTCCAGGTGGGGAAAGTGGTGCACCACCCTAGGCCCTCGGGGCCTCTGGGCAGGTAATCCCCCGGACTGAATGAATGGGGTTGGGGAAGCCAGGGCTCCTCAGTGACTGGCTAAGTGTCGGGGGCACAACCCGCCCCAGATCCCCTATCTCGGGCCTCCAGAGGAAGCCTGTCAGCACCAGACCCGAGGACCACACCCTCCAAGGTCCCCGTCACGGGCATCAGAGCCTCATTCCACCAGCTGGGAATGAGGCCCATAGAGCTCTCCTACCCAGATGGGCCGCAGCTGCAGCCCTCTCAGTCTGCCTCTCCACACCTCCTCTGCAGCCCCCAGCCCGAGTGCATCCAGGTGAGAAAGGGGAAGGAGGGGCTGGGTGCTGCTCAGTGGTGGAGCTCACGCCTGGCACACACAGGGTTCCGTCCCAGCACTGCAAGAGGAAAGGACGAAAGAGGAAAGATGGCCCCCAGACTCCAGATCCAGATATCATGCAGAGTCACCAGGCTCTAGCCTGGTGATGACAGGGGCTCCAGGCCCCAGGGACCACAGTGAGGTGGGAGGCAGTCGCCCTGGGCCGTTGCCAGGTCATCAGCAGGAAGCGGGGGCTTCCGCAGGAAACAAGAAGTTCCCAGATGGTTTTGACTCTGGCCTTTCTGCTCTATACAGCCCCACGGCTTCAGGCCTGTGAGCTCAGACCATGTCCAGTCTTGGCCACTCATACCTGCATGACTTTGTACATGCAAATCAACACCTTTGGGTTTCTTTTTTGCACCACCTCTCTCTGTAGTATTTTTAGTTGTAGATGGACAATACCTTTATTTTATTTATTTATTTTTACATGGTGCTGAGGATCAAACCCAGTGCTTCACACATGTAAGGCAAGCACTGCACCACTGAGCTACAACCCCAGCTCCTCATTCTCTTTTATTTAATTTTTTGTAGTGCTGAGTGTTAAACCCGGGCCTTGGGCATGCTAGGCAAGTGCTCCATTGCTGAGCTACCCTCCCAGCCCTCAGGCCTTATTTTAAATGAGGTGTTTTGTTTTTGTTTTTGTTTTTTGGTGGTACTGGGGATTAAACCCAGTATCACTGAGCCACACCCCCAGCCCTTTAGAGACAGGGTCTCACTAAGTTGCTGAGGCTGGCTTTGAACTTGGATCCTCCTTCCTCAGCCCCCTGAGCTGCTGGGATGACAGGCATGCGCCACCGCATTTAAAGGAAGTTCTGATCTATATTTTCCATGTGAAGATGCATTCTTTCAGACCCACATTCCCAGCTTTCCCTTTCAGGTTATGTGACCCTGGGCAGGGAGCCCCATTCCTCAGTTTCCCCAACTAGTCCATCCCTCCGTGTTGAAGCGTGTAAAGACAGTGAGCCAGGGCACCGGAGCCTCACGAGCCCTCGTGATGTGGCGGCGGTTGCTCAGGACAGCAGGAGCAGGCATCTCTGGGACAGTTCTCACCCCACCCAGGCTGCAGGAGCCTGCTCTGGGCTGGCCTGAGCTGGCAAGAGCTGCCAAGCTGTGAACAGAGATGAACAGCCCACTCCAGTGTTTTGACAGGTGTCCTGCAGGACAGTGGGCCCTGGGCGTGGCCCTTGCCAGGACTCCAGAGAGTTCCACAGATGTGACTTTCTCCTCCTGCAATTCCCCCCCACCACCCACTTCCCAAGGTTGACTGGGAAGTGTCCTAGTGAAATGGCGAGTACCATGATAGACTGAAGGAAGAACTTCCCAGAGGGAAGGAACATAAAAGCCCTTTAGGAACAGGTTGGAGCCTGTGTGCCTCACAGGGCTGGGTGGTGTGGCTCTTGGCACTATGTGTGGCCTCATGTTCCACCACATCTGTGGGGCGCGTTCTTCATTCACTCAATGTTTACCAACCCTGGCATGCAGCGGGCACCGTGAGCAGGGCCTGGGAGAGCCCATGCAAGGCCGTGGGCCTGGCTGGCAGCAGTGGATATGGTGGGCAGTGTGGGCTTCCCGTCTTCAGGGGCTCGTGAAGGGTGAAATCAGGCCAGCACAGCCCGCTTCTTTCCCGTGCCCGAGATCGCTGCAGCTCTTGGCTTGAGGGCTTCTGGCACCGGAGGAGCTGTGGAACAGGCCTGGGGCAGGGGCACAGCTCTGGGTTTCAGCCTAGATGATGGCAAGGGAAGGATCTGTCTGGGAAGTGGGCCAGAGAAGCCACACCCCTGGGCAGGGAGCCGCCACCTGTCAGGCCTGCAGAACCTCCGACACCTGCTGTGGTGGCTGCTCCGGCTTCCTCTGCACCAGCTGCACACAGGGTCTCTGGGGTCACCACCCTAGAGATGGGCAGCGGAAGGCCAGAGACACCCAGGCCCCTGCCTGTGAAAGCCAGCTTGCCTGGTGGAGCCAGGAGCGTGACTAAACGTTGACTCAGGCTCTGGGTGGCGCTTACCCCTCAGCCACATCTCCAGCCCTTTCTATGTTTTACTTTGACACAGGGTCTCACTAAGTTGCTTTTGGGCCTAAATTACCCAGGCTGACCTTGAACTTTGCTGTCCTCCTGCCTCAGCCTCCTGGGTTGCCGGGATTATGGGCATGGGCCACCGTACCTGGCCCAGGAGCAGTCTATGACGAAGACGTGGCAGTGACATGAGGCTCTGCCCTGCACCTCCAGCTCCCAGACTGTGAACCAGGGACAGAAGCAGCTCCCGCTTCACAGGCCGGGGGAGGTGTGCCCTGGTGACCCTGAGGTGCCCTCTCCCCGACGCCATAGAGATGCCCCGGCACAGCCATGGAGGGCAAGAGACTGCCCACCCTGTGCCGCTCGGGAGCCGGTCTCGGGGATCAAGGGCTTTGGCAAAGCCCAGGTGGGACTCTAGGGCTCACCGTCCCAAAAGAGGCAAGAAAAGGCTGTGGCCTTCTGGTGGCCAAGGACCTGCAAACCTGGCACTGCAGACACGTGTTCTGAATGCCCTCTGCCCCCACCAGGCGCCCGCCCCCAGGCCCTGGAGGAGAGCGGAGGCCGCAGCTGTCCCCTTCTGCAGATGAGGGAGGAGAGGAAAGGAGGCTCTACCCCAGCCAGAGGGCCCCCGCCGCGTGTGAGTGTGTGTGTCTCTGAGTGTGTGTGAGAGTGTGTGTGTCTGTGTGTGTGAGTGTGTGTGTGTAATTGTGTGTGAGAGTTTGTATGTGTCTGTGTGTGTATGTGTCTGTGCGTGTGAGTGTGTGTGTGTGAGAGCGAGTGTGTGTGTGTGAGAGTGAGTGTGTATCTGTGTGTGAGTGTGTGTGTCTGTGTGTGTGTGAGAGTGAGTGAGTGTGTGTGCACTGGCTCCCTGGAGACCAGCCTCTCTGGAGCTGGCCCTGCTGCCATTGCTCTGAGTCAGCCTGCGCTGGGAGGCCTGGGTGCCACAGGTGGGGCCTTGGTCCACTGGTTTCTGAGTCATCGTTTGACAGCAGCCGCAGGGGGCTCAGGCTGTGTCCTGCTGTCTAAAGGTGTCCCCGTGAGCCCGCAGCCCAGGATCGGCACTGACCCCGGCTGCTCCCTTACTGGTGGCCTTTGTGCCGAGTCTCCACCCTGAGCTGCCCAGGGTCTCGCCAGGAGAGTGAGATGAGACGATTCCTGGAGGCTCAGAGCTGCCCCTGTCACCTGCACAGCGCTCAGACACTATCAGCTGTCCTTTCTGTTCTCAGCACCACGGTGACTGTGACCGCCCTCGTTCCAGGAGGGCTGGCAGGAGGGCCTGATGGGGAGATGCCCCGCGCCCGGGGGAGCCCGGGGCCCGCAGTGCCACGAGAGTCCTGCAGTACCAGTCTGGGGAGGGGACTCTCAAGCAGCTCTCATGGGCTCGAACGGCCTGAAGGAAGGAAGCGCTTTTTATCTCCTCTTGCCTCCACCCACGGCTTCTCAGGGGTCTGGCATGCTGGAGGGTGAGCAGGGGGCTGGTTTTGACCTGAACCTCAGCCGCCAGGGAGAGGTGAGCCGCCACCTCAGGGTGGACCAGACCCCAAAGGCGCTGGCTGGAGGCCCACCCCTGCCCTCGCCCACCTGCTCCTCTGCCATCCCCTTCTGGCAATGAGCCAGGTGAGATGTGGCCCCCCCAGCTTGTGAGCGCAAGTCTGCAGCTGTAGCCGTGGTCAGGAGGACAGCAGGCAGGACAAGGAAGGAGCCCAGTTCCCTCCAGGTGCTGGCGCTATTGTTACCCACACCCTGGATTCTCTTTCTATCAGACAAATAAACCCCTTGTTTAATTAAAAAACAAATGGAAACCCAGCTTGGGAGTCAGCCTGCCTGGGCCTGCGACCTGGAACTACCGTGTACCTGTTGAGTGATCTTGTGACAAGTTACTGAACCTCTCTGAGCCTCTGCTTTTGTACAAAATGGGAATGATGATCATGGTTCCCTGGCAGGGCTATTGTGTGAACCAAAAGGACCAGGAGCAGAGCCCGTATCTGATGAGTCCTTGGGGAATGTTGGCAGGCATGGGGTGTGTGTGTGTGTGTGTGCACGTGTGTGTGCACGTGTGCGCTCGCTGACAGGGATCAAGGGCCTCAGGCAGGCTCGGCGAGTGCTCTACCTCTAGCTCCCCCCTCAGCCCGACTATTAGGTGAGTGTGCTACCACTTGAGCCACATCCCCAGCCCTCAGTCCGACTATTAGGACAATTTGCTGGACTCAGGAAGCTGCGGAAGCTCGAGGGTCAGTTGAGGCTGGGCAGGTGGGACCCCAGCAGCTGTTTGGGATTCTGGCTTGTTAGGAAGAAACTTAGAAGGGCTCAGATTGGGGGAGTGCAGGTTGAGGGGAACCTAGAAAACCAGCCTGCCCACACCTGCCTGGCTTTCTGGGCCCCTTAAGGAACTTTCCAGAAGCCCTTGTGAAGTGTGGGCAGCTGCCCCGCCCCTGCTGAGGAACTGATTCTGCAGGTCTAGGGAGGGGCCCAGCACCTACATGTGTTGCCGAAGGTCCTTCAAGGTCAGAGAAGCCCAGGTGGTGTCTGACCAGCACAAGGGCAGAGAGGCCCAGCCCCTTGGGCTCCACAAGACCCTCGGCCCTCTTGCTCTGAGAGCCCAGCTCAGCAGCAGGGGAGGCCTGGGAGGACGAATTCCGGCAGCAGCCTTAGCTGGCCGCCTGGAGGGACAGCCAGCAGGCCAGACGATAATCAGTCCGGACTCCTCAGTGTCTGCTCACTCCAGGCCTGGGCTGGGCATCAGGACCAACGAGGACAAGTGGCCCTGACCCCACCTTTGGGGTAGGGCAAGTGAGGATAGAAAGAGGGACACTGAGTCCCCACAGGCTGACAGCCGGCCATGGGGCTCAGGGCGCTCAGAGGCCCATCCCCTGTTCTGGGTCATACCCCTTGGAGATGGCCGACACAGGAGGAAGTAAGACACTAGTTAGGAACCAACTGAAGGAGCTGGGGATGCAGCCCAGTGGGTAGAGTGCTCGCCTCTAGGTTTAATCCCCAGCACCACCAAAAAATAAACACTAAATAAAAACGACAACAGAAGCTGGGCCCAGTGGCACATGCCTATAATCCCAGCAGCTCAGGAGGCTGAGGAAGGAGGGCCCCAAGTTCAAAGCCAGCCTCAGCAACTCAGCAAGACCCTAAGCAACTCATCAAGACCCTGTCTCTAAATAAAATATAAACAGGGGTTGGGGATGTGGCTCAGTGGCTAAGCACCCCTGAGTTCAATCCCGGGTACCAAAAAACAGAACCAGCGGAACAGGCCCGGGAAGACCTGGGCTGCGGGATTTGTCTGGCAGGGCTGGGGGCAGGGGGTGCGGCTCTAGCACGGCTGAGAAAAGGAGCCCCAAAATGACCCTTCTCCTTTCTGCCTCCAGACAGCAGCCCCCTCGTGGGCAGCACGCCCACGGGCTATGGGACCCTGACGATAGAGACATCAATAGATCCCCCCAGCTCCTCAGCTTCATCCGTGGTACGTGGCCCAGGGCGCAGGGGACCCGGGACAGGGGGCGGCAACGCCCACCCCGCCCCGCACGGCTTTCCCGTCCAGCGCCGCCCTCTGCCCACAGAGGCTCAGCGGCTACTGTGGCAGTCCATGGAGAGTCATCGGCTATCACGCCGTGGTCTGGATGCTGGCCGGGATCCCTTTGCTGCTCTTCCGCTGGAAGCCCTTGTGGGGGGTGCGCCTGCGCTTCCAGCCCTGCAACCTGGCCCGCGCCGAAACACTCGTCATCGAAATAAGAGACAAAGAGGTGAGTGCCCGGCAGCTGGCGCTGGGACCGGCAGTGGCCAGGCCATGGTGCCGGATGCTCGGGTTCCGTGGGGCACCAGGCCCGTGGTCCTCTCTGGGCCGCCTGGCTGGGGGAGGGGGCGGGGCGGGGCCTCTTCCAGGGCTGAGTCCGCGCCTCTGTTCCAGGATAGCTCTCGGCAGCTCTCCACTGTCCAGGTGCACACGGAGGCCATCCGGGAGGGCAGGTGAGGCAGCCCCGTCGCCCCTTCTAGAAGCCCCCACTCCCTCTGCCCCTCCCACGAAGGCTCTGGTGCCTCCATCCCAGCAAGGGATGCTGGCTCTGTGGTTTGGGGAGCTCTGGGGACAGCCCCAAGCTGCAGAGTAACCCCTAGCTCCTCCCCAGCCTGGAGCTGCCCCCACAGGCCCAGGCAGAGGATGGCCGGAGCCAGGTGGCTGTGGGGGCAGCCCCAGAGGGCATGTGGAAGGACACCGCCCAGCTCCACAGGCGGCAAGAAGCGGTGAGTGGACTCGCTGGGTTCTGGACAAGTCCTCGTCCCTCTCTGGGCCTCACTTTTACCATCTGTCCAGTGGGAGGGTTGGGCTCCATGTTCTCCATGCACCTCCCGATTCTGTCTTCCCAAAGGAGTGGGTGCCACCTCCTGTCCAGCCTCTCCTTCCTGTGACACTGGTCCCCCTGCCCGCCCTCCCTCCCTCGCCCCCACGCACGGCCCCTTACGGGACCAGGGCTCCCTCCTACCCTGCCTCTCCCCTACCAGATGCAGGTGCTACGGTACTACGTGTTCCAGGGCCAGCGCTACGTCTGGATGGAGACCCAGCAAGCCTTCTACCAAGTCAGGTAGGAGGCAGGCCAGTGCAGCCCATGTCCTTCCCCAGAGCAGGGCTGGCCCAGGGGCGTGCAGCAGCCTGGCTGGTCCAGGCACCCTCTCGGCCCCAAGGAAACCTTGGGAAGGTTACTGAGCTGCTCTGGGCCCTGGGGCCTCTGCCTGGAAACTGGGGGGAGGTCACCCTGGCCTCCTGGGGTCATTTTGAAGGGGTAGTGTAGGTGAAGCCCCACACCGCATCTGGCCAGGGTGCTTGCCTTGCTGTGAGCCTGCCTAGGACTCTGGGCTCACCATCTGCTTGGGGTTCTGACCCACCTGCCAACAGGTCCTAATCTGAGTCTCAGAAGCAGAGCCCCAGATGAGGTTCGGGACAGGGAACAGTCTGGAAGGTGATCCTGGTGGCGCTGGGGAAGGGGCACCAGGAGGGGATGTTGTTGGGCTGAGGCCTCTCGGGCACCTCTGGAGATTTCCTGGGATCAGTGTAGAACACGCACCTCGGGGTGCTGTCCCCCAAGGAGGGAGGGCTCTCCCGACCATTTTGGCTTGTGGCAGCTCCAGGGAGCTCACTGCCACACTCGGCCACCTGGGCCCCGTGTGCTTGGGAAGCCAGGAAGGTCCTCAAGTGAAGACAGGTGTGTGCCACTCTGCAGGGACAGGAGCAGGGCTGGGGCATGGGTGTCGCGTGGAGTGCGGGCACTCTCCAGTGCACTCTGTTCACGCTGTCATGTAACCCGCCGTGGCCCTGTGAGGTGGGTACCGTCACTGTCCCCGTTCTGCAGATGAGGCTCAGGGGTTTGGTGACTTGCACAAGGTATCAGTGTAGATGATGTTCGTCACTGAGTAATAGCTACCCTGTCACCACTAACACCACCACCATCTCGCTGTGCTTCCTTGGTGAGATGGCAGAGGAACGAGGGTGCGCTGAGCCCAGAGTTCCTGACGGAGCTCCTTCCTGGCGCTCAGCAAGGGCCTAGAGTCCCGAGTCCCCAGCCTGTTGGGGACGGGGGGGATGCAGAGCTCAGGCCCTATCACCTACATGAAGGTCCTCTCCCCCATCCAGCCTGCTGGACCGTGGCCGCACCTGTGACGACATTCACTGCTCCCGCTCTGGCCTCAGCCCCCAGGAGCAGACCATGAGGTAGGTGGGTGCTGCTCGGGCCACTGCCCAAGAGCTGGGACCTACCTTGCCCACCTTCCATCCAGCTGCCTTCTTTGGGGAGCTATGTGACCCTGGGAGGGTCCTGCAGCCGCCGCCCCTCGTGACAGCCTGGCCGCCTCCTCTTATAGGAAGACCATGTACGGCCCCAACGTGATCAGCATACCCGTCAAGTCCTACCCACAGCTGCTGGTGGAGGAGGTAGGGCCCCGGTGCCCCTGCTCTGGCGCAGACTTGCTGCGTGTCCTTGACCCAGGGCTTGCCTCCGCTGGGCCACTGGGGACAGAGGCAGAGCAGACCAGTTGTCCCCTTCTTGGTAGCGAGTCACATCAGACCCCAGTCAGCTCAGCTGGCAGGAAACCAGGTCAAGGACTTGGAAGTTCCCTCAAGGCTTGGGGCAGCCATGGGAGGCAGCCCATGGGGAGGACAGGAGGCAGGTCCCCACGGTCAAGCAGCTGCCCCTGGAGCCTGGTGCCCTCCTGTGTGTGGTCACAGCATGTGAGTGAGGCCAGACGCACTGTGTTCACAGGAGGAACCCGAGCTCAGAGCAGGGACGGGACGTAGCCAGGGTTACTCAGAGATGAGGGAGGTCAGGGACCTGGACACATCTGACCCTTGGGCAGACCCCATGAAAGAGGGTGGCCTGCGGTCAGGCTGATAGACACTGCAGCCTTCACCCCGCCCGCCTGTGCCTCCGGAAGGCCTGGCTTTGTCCTGTGGCCCAGCTGCCCTGGCCCAGGCCCTCACGCTGCCTCCCGTGCCTCCCCCCAGGCGCTGAACCCCTACTACGGGTTCCAGGCCTTCAGCATCGCGCTGTGGCTGGCCGACCACTACTACTGGTATGCGCTGTGCATCTTCCTCGTGTCCACTGTATCCATCTGCCTGTCCCTGTATAAGACCAGGAAGGTGAGTGGCCTGAGGCAGGCAGGGGTGCGGGTGGTCCCTGCAGGGCCGCCACCCACCCACCTCCTCTTGTCCCCATGCCTGCAGCAAAGCCAGACCCTGAGGGACATGGTCAAGCTGTCCGTGCGGGTGCGCGTGTGTCGGCCTGGAGGAGGTAGGGGGCCAGGGCCGGGTGAGAGGCTGGTGGCGGCCGGGGCAGCAGCCCTGCTGAGCCTCTGCCTGCCCGCAGAGGAGGAGTGGGTGGACTCCAGCCAGCTGGTGCCCGGAGACTGCCTGGTGCTGCCCCCCGAGGGCGGGCTGGTGCCCTGTGACGCCGCCCTGGTCGCCGGCGAGTGCGTGGTCAACGAGAGCTCCCTGACAGGTGAGCCCCGCCGGCGGCAGCCTCGTCCTCGTTCCCGTCTCGCCTCTGCCTGTGGCGCAGGGTTTGCTTGCAGTGGCTTGTCCTCCTTCTTTCGAGTAACGATCCTGGCTTCGGCCCTGGCTGACCCCACGCCACCGAGCGGGTGGCTTGACCTTGTGTTTCTTCTCCTGGGAAAGGGGAGTCGTCGCCCCTGGACAGGAGGGGCTCCCAGTGTGTGTGAAGAAACGCCCACGTTCAGGGCTTGAGGACCCCGGGGCACCTGGGAGGACATGGCGCACAGACAGGGGTGGGGGTCCTGTTCACACCCCTCCCAGAGTGGCCTCAGTGAAGGCTTCCGGGGGTCCTTCCAGAACTGTCTCTGCGTCGACGGGACCTGCGTGCAGGGATGCACTCTCACCTCCTTTGGTTGTCGTGTGAGATCACGCTCTGCTCTGTGTTCCCGGGTGACACACGTCCTGGGCACTCGTGCACACACACACTTGGCCACCTGGAGGCCGCAGGGTGGGCGGATCCTGTGGGATCGTGGGTTGGCAGCTGTGGAGATGGTGTCCCCACGAGCGGCCTTGGCGTTTCTCTCCGTGAGCCCGGGCTCTTCCTCCGCAGTGCGCAGGATCTTGGGTGGCGCTGGATAGAGCTGACTAAAAACCTCGGGGTGGTGATGTTTTCTAAGCAGTGGTCCTGGCTGGAGTGGTGTGTCAGGCTGATGACGGGTGTGATGTGGTCACGCTCTCCGTTTGGCCTTCACGACTGTCCACACCTGTCTCATCCACCTGCCTCTTAGGGGACAGAGCCAGAGCTTGGGTTGTCCCCAGGTCCCTCCCAGAAATGTGCACAGAGCAGGTGCCCACAGGCGTTCCGTGAGGGAGGGATTGCTGCTCTACTGGGCAGCCTCCCAGGGCCCTGTGTGAATGACCTTTCTGACTGGAAAGTTCCAGCAGGGGCTGGGGCTGGGGCTCGGCCGTGAGCACTCGCCTAGCAAGCGCCAGGCCCTGGGTTCGACCCTCAGCACCACATATAAACAAATAAAATAAAGGTATGGTGTCCAACGGCAACTAAAAAATAAATATTTAAAAAGTTCCAACAGAAGGAGAGAGGCGCACCCGCCCACCCCTCGGCACCCCACCCCTGCCCAGCACTCCCCAGCATGGGACCGGGCAGCTCTGCGTCTTCCTCTATAAACGGGACAGTGATTTCACACCCGGTTACAGTTACCTGAGACCCAGGGCTGGTGGAACGATCCTGGGCATGGTGCCTGGTTTTGGGGCCGGAGGGGATGGCCCTAAGGGCCTCACACGACGTCCTTCCCAGGGGAGAGCGTGCCAGTGCTGAAAACAGCCCTGCCCGAGGGACCCAGGCCCTACTGCCCGGAGGCACATCGGCGGCACACACTCTTTTGTGGGACCCTCGTCTTGCAGGCCCGGGCCTATGTGGGACCCCAGGTCCTGGCGGTGGTGACCCGGACAGGTACATTTCAGAAGGTGGGGAGGAATGCTGGCTCAGCACCAAGACACAGGCAGAGCAGGGCCCAGAGCCCCACCCCCACCCAGCTCTGCCCCTGCTCCACTGTGTCGGGCAAATCCCACCTCACTGGGTCCTCGGAGTCCCTGTCTTAGCAGAAGTTGGGCCAGACTGTGACCAAGTCCCCAGGAGCCAGCAGGGAGATTATAAGTGCTGGAGGGGGAGGCACATGGCAAGCAGGAAAGAGTCCAGAGTGCCCCCCCCCTCCCAGCGACTCTAAGGCTGGGCAGGAGGATCCAAGTTCAAGGCCAACCTGGGGAACTTAGTGAGACCCTGCCTCAAAATTAAAAAATATGAAGGGCTGGGGGTGTGGCTCAGTGTTAGAGCGTCCCTGGGTTCAATCTTAAATACCACGAAAAAGCAACCCATGGGAGGCCGGGCTAGCCCGTGAGCATCACATCTCAGCACCCCAAGGTGACACGGGTGGGTGGGGGGTCAGGAGACCTGCCCCAGCCCACGGTTCTCCAGCCATGGCTTCCCCGCCTCTTCCCCAGGGTTCTGCACGGCTAGAGGGGGCCTGGTGAGCTCCATCTTGCACCCGCGGCCCATCAACTTCAAGTTCTATAAGCACAGCATGAAGTTTGTGACTGCCCTCTCTGTCCTGGGTGAGTATGCCCCTGCATCCCACTCTGCTGGTGGCCCCAGCCTGGGTCCAAGTCCCACTTACTACAGAGCACGGTGGCGCATGCCTGTAATCCAGTCAGTTGGGAGGCTGAGGCAGGAGGATCATGAGTTCAAAGCCAGCCTTAGCAACTTAGCGAGGCGCTAAGCAACTCAGTGAGACCTGTCTCTAAATAAAACACAGAATAGGGCTGGGGATGGGACTCAGTGGTTGTGTGCCCCTGAGTTCAATCCCTGGTACCTCCCCGACAAAAAAGGGCTAAAGGGCTGGGGATGTGGCTAGGGTAGGGCACCCTGGATTCCATCCCCAGCACCAAAAACCTGACCCCCTCCCCGCCTCTGCAGCTGTGCTTGGCACCGCCTACAGCATCTTCGTCCTCCACCGCAACCGGGTAAGCCCTGGGCCAGGTGGCAGCGGCCAGGTCTGCCCACGCCTGCCCTCCGTGCTCACAGAGCCTCCTGCAGGTGCCTGTGAGCGAGATTGTGATCCGAGCCCTGGACCTGGTGACGGTGGTAGTGCCCCCCGCCCTGCCAGCCGCCATGACCGTGTGCACACTCTATGCCCAGAGCCGGCTGCGGGCACAGGGCATCTTCTGCATCCACCCGCTGCGCATCAACCTGGGGGGCAAGCTGCGGCTGGTGTGCTTCGACAAGGTGGGCTGCAGGCGGAGCCGAGGGCGTGGGGACAGCCACGGGCCCCACAGAGCTTCCGCCAGGCCTCCTCACCTGGGCCCAGCAGCCTCGGGAAGGCCTGGCTCATGCTGGGTCCCCCTGAGGTGGACATGCTCGGAGGCCCCAGGCCACCCGCTCCCACCTCACCCACTCGCGGTCTGGTAGATGAAATGCCCAGGGTCATCTGTTCACTTGTTCAAGATCCATTGAGGACCTACTGCGTGCCTGGGTCCAGCAGTGACCAGCCCAGACGTCTTCACAGACACATACCTGTGTGTCCCCACCAGAATAAGCAAAGCAGGACACTCTGAGGGCTTAAGGAGGGAGCGTGGGGCACCTGATGGGGGGCACGGGGGACAGCTCTAGGGAAGGCGGGGGAGGAAGGGTCCTCCCAGCAGCAGGGCCCGGTGAGCAGTGGGCGAGACCAGGTGGGCAGCACCCTGAGCAGCAGAGCCGCAGGCTGGACATTATCCCAAGGGTGTCAGGGGCCAAAAGCTACGTGAGTGGCATGGTCAGGTTCACACAGGCCCCAGGCTGGTGCAGGAGCAGGTGTGTGGCTGGGCAGGTGGAGCCCGGCATGGCGAGGGTGGCACTCGCCCCGTGGTCATTCACCCAACAACGGGCAGACTGGCATGCTGCCCAGAGCCAGCCACTCCCCCGGGACCTGGGAGCAGACGCTGGGGAGGCAGGGAAGTCACATGTGGGCACCGAAAGCAAGATCCACCTGGAGACCGGGAGGATGGCTTCTGGGAGGAAACAGGGTGGCCGGTGGCCCAGCAGGAGCCACACAGGCGAGACCAGGGCAGAGGGGCTCCTCTGGCTCCCGGGTCCCCATGGCACTGCCAGGCTGGGGTGGGTGCCACCAGCACGGCACAGCTCATCCCAGGACTCGCCACTGTCCCCGCAGACAGGCACCCTCACGGAAGACGGCCTGGACGTGATGGGGGTGGTGCCCCTGAAGGAGCGGGCCTTCCTGCCGCTGGTGCCCGAGCCCCGCTGCCTGCCTGTGGGGCCCCTGCTCCGAGCACTGGCCACCTGCCACGCCCTCAGCCAAGTCCAGGGCACCCCAGTGGGTGACCCCATGGACCTCAAGATGGTGGAGTCTACCGGCTGGGTGAGGAGGCACGCCTTGGGGCAGTTGGGCCGGACGACTCACCTCGCACTCACTCGGGTCTCCTGGGGCGGCCTGTTACAGCCATGTCGCGGTAACAGCGGGGCCTGGCACTTAGTGTGGCCACAGGTGGGCACTGAGTGTGGCCACAGGCAGACGCTGAGGCCCAGCCTTTGTCCTGTTGTCCTCCCTGGCCCTCCTACGCATGCTTAAAACCTATCCCACAGGGAGGGAACAGGCCAGTGGACATGTGGAATAACTTGTCCAGGTCACCTGACGACTTAGAAGCAACAAAGCCAGAGTGTGAATTTGAGTCAGCCAGACTCCAAAGCCCACGCTCTTAACTTCTGTACCATCCTGTCTCCTGTGAAGGAAGTCTTCCAGGAGTCTAACTTGAGTCTCCCCTGCTGCCTGGCTCCGTGGGCAAGGCCCCTGGATGCCAGCCTTCTCTGCTTGCCTCCCAGGTTCTGGAGGAGGGGCCAACAGCAGACTCGGCACTTGGGACTCGGGTCTTGGCAGTGATGAGACCCCCACCTCGGGATTCCCAGCTGCAGGGACCGGTGAGCTGAGGGGGGGTGTCTGTGTGGTGGGGCCTGGGGAGGGCTCCGAGCCAGGACCTCAGCTGTCCCCCCGCCTGCAGGAGGAGCCTCCGGAGCCAGTGAGCATCCTCTGCCGCTTCCCCTTCTCCTCTGCTCTGCAGCGTATGGACGTGGTGGTGGCCTGGCCAGGGGCCAGTCAGCCCGAGGCCTATGTCAAAGGCTCCCCAGAGCTAGTGGCAGGCCTCTGCAGCCCTGAGACGGGTAAAGGGGACGGGTTGGGCACTGGCACAGAGTGAGCCGGGTTTCCAGCCTCTGCCTGTCCCCCGCTCTGTCCCAGTGACACCCCTCTCCCTGCAGTGCCCTCTGACTTCACCCAGATGCTGCAGAGCTACACAGCTGCTGGCTACCGCGTTGTGGCCCTGGCCAGCAAGCCACTGCCCATTGCACCCCGCCTGGAGGCCGCCCAGCAGCTGACGAGGTGACCCGTGCAGTGGGCAGCCCAAGCCAGGGAAGATGCCTCTGCCCGGTGACCGGGAAAGGGGAGTGGGCCACCAAGTAACTTCTGACCTGTCCTCCCAACCTCCAGGGACACTGTGGAGCAGGAGTTGTGTCTCTTGGGGCTGCTGGTCATGAGGAACCTGCTGAAGCCACAGACGACACCGGTTATCCAGGCTCTGCGGAGGACACAGATCCGCACCGTCATGGTGACAGGTACCGGTGGCCACAGGGCTTGGCTTGGGAGGGTGGAATCGGCTCAGTCCTTGGCAGAGGGAAGAGGTGCCCCGTGCCCCCTCCTGGGGCATCTTTCGGGGGCCAGGCCATTTTCAAACCTTCTGTGGATCTCCATGTATCAGGCCCAAATGTCACTGCCACCCCCACTTCCCAGATGAGGAAACCGAGGCTCAGTGGAGTGACCTCCTGTGAGCCCAGATGCGGAGTCCGTGCGGGTTGCAGCCCAGCCACTCACCCGCCCGGTGACCTCTGAATCCCAGTGTCCATCTTTGAGAAGTGGGGGTGATGGTGTTACCCCAAAGGCTGTGATGCTCTCAGGGAGCAGAAGAGATTCTGAGCAGAGGAAGGCGGCAGCAGCTCATTAGCCATGTCCCTGGCACCCCAACTGTCACCACGCACGTGCACACACACACTCACACAGACTCACACACACTCACACTCACACACACATACTCATACACACACATGCTCACACAGACTCACACATTCACACACACTCAAACTCAGACACACACACTCATACACACACACACACACACACTCAGGCACGCTGTTCCACGAGCCAGGAAGCACCCCGTGTCTGAGGAACCATAGCCCAGTCCTGTCTCCCCAGGCCCCCCAGTGCCCAGCTCTACTGGGGAGGAGGCAGGTCCAGAGGCGTCTGACCTGCTGACGTATGAGGGTCAGGGTGAGGATGGCCCTGGACAGCATTAGACTTTGACCTTCCCTGCTCCTGCCAGGGGACAACCTGCAGACGGCAGTCACTGTGGCCCGGAGCTGTGGCATGGTGGGCCCCCAGGAGCACCTGGTCATCATCCACGCCACCCACCCCGAGCGGGGACAGCCGGCCTCCCTCCAGTTCCTGCCCGTGGAGTCCTCAGCAGCCATGAACGGGGCTACGGTGAGACTGGCCCCTGGTTCTGAGTCCACCACCCTCACCAGTGAGCCAGCCCTGCATCCCCTGACCCGCTCCCAGCTCTCCAGGGTGGGCGGGGGGGGCTAAGCTGAGCTCCCTGGGCCCCCAGGATCCTGTCCAGGCTACGAGCTGCACCGTGGAGCCAGAGCCCCGGCGCAGCCACCTGGCCCTCGGTGGGTCCACTTTTGGCGTCCTCAGGAAGCACTTCCCCGAGCTGCTGCCCAAGGTAGGGCTTCCCCGAGTCCCCGGCCCCCACACTCGCCACCCCGCCTGGCTGGCGGCTGCCTCAGCCCTGCCCCTCGCTGTGCCCAGGTCCTGGTGCAGGGCACCGTCTTTGCCCGCATGGCCCCCGAGCAGAAGACGGAGCTGGTGTGCGAGCTGCAGAGGCTTCAGTGAGTGCCAGGGCGGGCTGGGCATGGCCCGCGGTCCCTGCACCCCTCAGGCCCTAGAGAGTGCCACCCTCGAAGCACCCGCAGCCCTCCTGGGTCTCTTGTGTCAGAAGCCACCGTGGCTCTGCTCAGTCCTCTGCAGAGAAGGAGGTGCCCACCCTGTGCACCCTCTCCATCAGGTACTGCGTGGGCATGTGCGGAGACGGCGCCAATGACTGCGGGGCGCTGAAGGCAGCCGACGTGGGCATCTCACTGTCCCAGGCCGAGGCCTCGGTAGTGTCGCCCTTCACCTCGAGTGTGGCCAGTATCGAGTGTGTGCCCATGGTCATCAGGTGAGCCAAGGGGCTGGTGGCAAGGGTGGGGCACACCCTTGGAGCCAGCCTGGCCCCTCATGCCCGGCCCCTGCTACCTAGGGAAGGCCGCTGTTCCCTGGACACTTCGTTCAGCGTCTTCAAGTACATGGCCCTGTACAGCCTGACGCAGTTCATCTCGGTCCTGATCCTCTACACGGTGAGCATCCGCAGCGCCAGGTCCAGAGCAGGTACACAGCGGTGCCGCTGGGAGCCTGGCAGATTCTCTGTGGCCTCGAGCCTTGGCTCTGCCACTCTCACCAAATCAGGCAGTGGGACTAACACAAGGTGGAAGCCCTGAGCATGGGGCCTGGCGCACAGTAGGTCCTCATGTGCTAACAACTTGCCCCTAATTCTGGGAGCTCCCAGTCTGCAGGGGAGACGGAGGCAGAGCCCAGGCAGGGGACAACCTGCAGACGGGGCAGGGGTCCGGGCTGCCCCAGATAGCAGCTTTTTGAGCAGGGGCCACTCGCCCGGTGCTGAGCATGTCCTTTGTCCCCCAGGAGTGAGGGTGTGTGTGGCAGTGCAGATCTCGTGCCTGTGTCTGTCCCCACGTCCACCTTACAGCTGGGGGCGACAAGGCAGAGCCCAAGCTCCCCTGTCAGGCTGGGGGTCCCCCACCCTCAGGTTTAGGCAGACTGAGGGCCGGACAGTGCTCCCCACATTGGATTGGGGGCTCATCCTAGAGTAGGGGCTGTGTCTCCCCGAGTCCTGGCCCCTCAGATGGGAGGGCAGGGTGCCTTTGCTGTCATTCTGTCGCTGGGGACGGCCCTGGGGCTGGACTGGGCCAGGTCTCAGTGGCCCCTCTGTCTCCCTCACCTGCCACAGATCAACACCAACCTGGGTGACGTGCAGTTCCTGGCCATCGACCTGGTCATCACCACCACCATCGCGGTGCTCATGAGCCGCACGGGGCCGGCGCTGACGCTGGGCCGGGTGCGGCCGCCAGGGGCGCTGCTCAGTGTGCCCGTGCTGAGCAGCCTGCTGCTGCAGGTGGCCTTGGTGGCTGGTGTGCAGCTGGGGGGCTACTTCCTGGCCGTGGCCCAGCCTTGGTGAGTGGGGGGCGGAGGGGCTTCCCCCATCTGGCCCCTACCCGCTCCACTGCACACTTACCCGGACCCCGACTCCCAGGTTCGTGCCTCTGAACAGGACGTTGCCCGCGCCCGACAACCTGCCCAACTATGAGAACACCGTGGTCTTCTCCCTGTCCAGCTTCCAGTACCTCATCCTGGCCGCGGCCGTGTCCAAGGGGGCGCCCTTCCGCCGGCCGCTCTACACCAACGGTGCTGCTGCGGGGTGGGGTGGGGGGCCGGCTGGGAAGGCAGATGGGGGGCCTCTGAGTGGAGCGTGGGTGTGCGTGGGTGTGCGTGGGTGTGCGAGTGTTCCAGGGCATGGCTCCCTCGCTGACAGACTCCCCCACCCCCAGTGCCCTTCCTGGTGGCCCTGGCGTTCTTGGGCTCTGTCCTGGTGGGCCTCATCCTGGTCCCCGGCCTCCTGCAGGGGCCACTAGGACTGAGGAACATCGCGGACACCTGCTTCAAGCTGCTGTTGCTGGGTCTGGTCGCCTTCAACCTCGTGGGGGCCTTCATGCTGGAGGTGGGCGGCCCTGGGCCCGGGAGGGGGATCGGGGGGCTTGGCCGGCAGCCCCTTCACACCCTGCCGCCCCGCAGAGCGTGCTGGACCAGTGCCTCCCACCCTGTCTGCAACGGCTCCGACCCAAACGGGCCTCCAAGAAGCGCTTCAAGCAGCTGGAGCGGGAGCTGGCTGAGCAGCCCTGGCCGCTGCCGGCCGCTGGCGCCGTGAGGTAGTGCAGGCTGTGGGCGCGCTGGACACTGGACACTGGACTTCCCTGCCTCTGAGCCACCGACTGGACCCGTCTCTAGAGATGCCACCGCCATCACCTCCCACAGCCCTGAGGTTGGCCGTTTTCACACTCCTGTCCGAGACAGCCTGGCCCACCTCCTGCCCCTCCCCGGAAGTGCTGACTGTTGTCCCCCACTTCTGACCGTGCCGTGTAGAGACGGCAGCCACCAACTCCATCTGGACCTGCTGTCAGTTTAGCCAATAAAGTCATGATATTTTCCTGGCTCGGCCATGCCTGGCTCTACTTGAGCACTGTGGACCTTCCTGCTGCCCAGGAGGACCCGCACGGCCCCTCTGCTGCCCAGATCACGCTGGACAGTCCCCGCTGGGCCTCCTGTCATCCTCTGTGTGGAGCCGGGGCTTGTACACTGTTGAGCATTTACACACATCGCCCTCTAATCCTGCACTGCAGGTACTGTCCCCACTTTGCAGATGAGGGACCTGCGGCTTAGAGGTCAGGAGTGGGGCCAGAGCCCTGAGATCCAGCCAAGCTCTTGGCTCCCCTGTTCCCCTTTGGGGGAAGAGGAGAAAGGGCAGCTGCCATCCCTCCTCCTCCCCCACCTGCCACCCCCACCTCCCCGGTGGTGTCTGTGGTCCAGTCCCTCCCTCAGATAAAACCAGGCTCCAAGCCCAGTCCCCCAGCCAGAAACACGCACTGTCCCCCCCGGGAAGGGTGGGTGTGTCGACCTCATCCCACCAGCGGGCCGTTGGCCAAGCCCCTCTGCTTTGGAGATGCAGCTCTGCCTGGCTCCTGGGCAGCAGAGAACAGGAAAGAAGGCTGCTTCCTGCCTTCCAGAGGCCCCTGCCAAGCCCATTACTGGAACCCCTGGTGCAGTCCCAGCCTGCCCTGTAGGAGCTCAGTAGATGTTGAGTCCAGCTCGGGAGAAGGAGGGTGGGTGTGAGACGTAACGGGACCTCAGGCCTATGCCAGGCCTTCTGCACTCTGAGCTGAGTCCCCAGCCGGCCACAGTTCAGGGCGAAAGATTTTTTTTTTTTTTGTAGTTGTGTATGGACAGAATGCCTTCATTTAATTTGTTTATTTTTTCCTTTATTTTGTTTATTTATATGTGGTGCTGAGAATGGAACCCAGTGCCTCACACATGCTAAGCCATGCTCTCCCACTGAGCTATAGCCCCAGCCCTTTGTTTTTTGATAATAGGCATTGAACCCAGGGGTATTTAATCACTGAGCCACGGCCCCTGCCCTTGGAGGGTCTTGCTAAGTTGATGAAGGCCCAAGTGGTTGAGGTTGGCTTTGAACTTGAGACCCTCCTGCCTCAGCGTCTCGAGTCGCTGGGATTACAGGTGTGCGTCACTGCACCCAGCTAGAAGATGGTGCTTAAAGAGCCTTGGGCGGACATGGAGAGACCTGGTCAAATTCCTCCCCTTCCCTTAGCAGCTACCAGGCATGGGCCAGGCCCAAGGCTAAAGTGGGGAACAAATAAAACAGTCCCAACCTAGGGGGCTTCGGTTTCCCCTCTCCTACCTCAGAGGGATTGGGGTTGACGGTAGGGAAGGCCAAGGGAAGCCAGGGAGGGCTGGGGACCTCTGCTGTCCAGGTGGGGGCAGGTAGAGATGCCCACCTTGGTTCATTTGACAAAGGAGCACTGGGAACAGACGGGCACAGGACATATTGGGTCCCTGTCTAACAGGAACTGACGGGAAGGAGGTGGGAGCAGGGCACAAGTGGATAAGATGGGCAGCCAGGCCCCTATCAGGGTGTTTCCGCTCGCCTCCCAGTCCACACCCCAACGGTCACCCCTGCCTCAGGCCTAGGCCTAGGCTCTGGCGGACAGGCAGGGCAGGGCTGAAGACTGCCCCAGAGGCAGGGGACCTATGACCCCCACCCCCACTACCCAGCCCTCTCTCCTGGGAGGCTGGGTACAGGCTCACTCTTCAGTGGGAACTGACCTGCTGCTCCCAGCCTGGTCCTGTGCCCGGTGAGCAAAGACTGAAGATGAGCAGGGACAGAGCTCATCTGTGCCTCCATGGGACCCAGGAGGGCTCATGGGGAAGGGGACAAGACACAGGGCAACCAGACATTGGTAAGCAGCACAGCAGTGAAGTTGGAGAACCTGTCCTGAGGAGAAAGGGGAGGCTCTTCTGGGAGACAGGAGAGGCTGGACCTGGTAGAGAAGCTGGACCTGGTGGAGAAGCAGTGGGGAACAAACAGCCTGAGCAAAGGCCCAGGGGCAGGAGCGGGAGGGGCTAGCCACAGGAGGCAAATCCAGACCATAATGAAGGGCAGAGTCCTGGGAGGCCACAGGAGAGTTTAGCCTCTATCCTGGGTACCATGGGAAGCTGGAGAAAGGCTCTAAGTACAAGGGGGCCCCCGCCAAGGTGGGAGGAAGACACAGATGAGATTGGCTATCCAGGCAAGAGGTACCAGTGAGAGACAGTGGACAGGGCTGCCAAGGATAGGTAAGAGGGGCAACTGGCTGGGCACTGGATTGGAAGCCGGGCTGAGGGCAGAGGAAGAAGTCTGGTTAATGGGAGGACGGATGGGATCCCCTAGGGACTGGGAATGCCTTCCAGGGACATGTCTGGGAGAGGTTGGGGTATTTGTTGGATCTGAGGTGCTTTGGGGATATTCCCGGGGCCTGGCCCAATAGCCAGTGGGACACCAGGACCTGGTCAGGGCTGAGGACACGCCATTTACAAGAGCCTGCCCCGGGCCAGGCCGGGAGACGGGCTGCTGCGCGGGAGGCGTCCAGGGAGACTGGGCGGCCGCTGGGGAGCAGGGAGCGGGAGCGGGGAGAGATGCCAGGCCCGTCCTGGGAGCCAGCGGGAGCCCGGCTGCGCTCCAGCAGCCTGGCCTTCGGTCACTCCTCGCTGAGGCTTGGTTTTCTCCTGAGAAATGGGGTGACACCCGCGGGGCCCAGCGCCCGGCGAGGAGCCGCGATGACGGGGCAGAGGCGCTCTGCGCGGCTTGCGGCGTTGGCCCGACGTGAGCCGCTCACGGGCGCCTCCGCCCCCGGGGCCTCCCCGAGAAGGGGGCCAGAGCCCCGAGGGCGCTGCGTGGCGGCGGGAGGCACCGCTCGCGTTAGGACCCAGCGGCTCCGGGGCTGGAGGCGGGCGCCGGCCGTCGGGGCGGGCGCGGGGCGCGGGCGGGCGCACTCGGAGCGCGGCGGGCGCGGTGGCCGGGACAGGTAGGCGCGCGCGGGCGGGCGCGCGGGGGCCGCGGCGGGCGCGGGCGGGTCGGGGTGCGGGCTGCGGGGCCGCGAGCCGGGGGCGGCCGCCCGGGACTCTGAGCCCCGGGCCTCCTGGGCGGGTCTGGGGCACCTGAAAGTTTGGGGTCGCCGCGGGTGAGGACGCGACCTGGGGAGGGCCGGGAGCCCGAGCTCGGGGGAGGAGGAGTGGGGGCGTCGGGACCCCCGGTCTCGTTCCCGGGAGGGCGGAACGTGGCGGGCGGGGGTCGCGGAGCGGCCGAGACAGCGGCGGAGACAAAGAGCAGAGACAGCGGGGAGCGCGGCGCCCGCGGCTGATTGTTCCCAGCTGTGCCGCGGCGTCCGGTTTCCGCGGGACCCCAGCCCGGCCTGGCCTCCGCAGCGGGCAGGGCCCTCCCTGGGCCGCGGCCAGCCCGGGGGCTGCTGGTCCCCGCAGCCTGCACGGCGCGGGCGGGGGGAGGCGGCGGCAGCCGGTGGGGGCAGTTCTGCGCCCCCAGCCCCCAAGACCATGGTCCGGACGCTTGGAGACGTGGTCCCCTGCGAGGGATCCGCTACTCCCCTTCGACGGCCCTTCCCTAGCCCGCCGGCTTCCCGCCCTCGCCCTAGATAAGCCTGGGCCTGGCGGCCGTCGTGCTGGACAAGGACTCCATGCAGGGGCCTCCCCCCCAGCCTCTTGAGGCCTCTTGAGGCCTCCTCATGCCCCCACTCAGGAACTCCTCCTAAGAGGTGACAGCTCCAGCTGGCCTGGCTGCCGCCAGCATGGGTGGGGGATGGTGGTCCCCCTAAGATGAGGAAGCCAAGGGTTTCTAGAACTGGGATGTGTGAATCCTGCTTCTGGCCCCCATTCCCCCCCACATTAAATGCTTGGGATGGGAATGGGGTCCGAGAAGCCTCAGTTTGGGAGAAATTGGGCCCAGAGACCCTGTTTCTAACCCCTTCTCTGCCTTTTCCAGGGGGAGGGGGGGATATCCAGCTAAGTTTGGGTTTCCAGTTAGCTGTCTGAAGAACTTCCTGTGCTGGGCGGGGAGGGGACCCTGCTGGATGGAGGAGCCTGGGACTGTGTCTTCACAGATCTCCCTGCAGTAGGCTGACAGTCTTGAGGTCACCCTCCACTGAGCCTGGAGCAGGACAGGGGGACCTGGAGGCTCCACCAAGCCCTCTTTGTAACCAAGACTGGAGGCTGGACTCCAGGCGTTCCTAAATGGCATGAACCCAGTGAGAGACCTGGGCCAATGCTCTCGCCCCCGCCCCCCATCACACACTTGTCATACACATCAGGGGATGCAGGACCCCTGGGCTGGGTGACATCACCACCCCTAGTGCCACAAAGCCAGGGCCCACAGAGCCTCCTCAGGCTCCTCCTAAGTGCTTCCTGCTGCAGACAAATAAACCTCAGTCTCGTGAGTCTGGGGTGAAGACAGCCAGGTCTGGGGGGGCCTGGATCCTGGCAGGAGAGTTCTGGGGGCTGGGAGCCCTGCCCAGCCCTGGCTGTTCTGGGGCCCCTCAGGCCCACATGCACGTGGTTTCCTGCTGAGCAGCAAACGCAGGGCCCAGGGGCTAATTGGGAACAGGTGGCAGACCTGGCAAAATGCTTAGTGGGGGCTGTGGGGCTGGCTACAGGGACGCGCCTGGGATCCAGGCACCCACGGAGGGGCTGGACTTGGGGGGGGTGCAGCCAGGGAGAGAACAGCCAGGCTGTGTGGGGTGGGGGGCGGCTGTAGAAAGGTCCCTTTAGTGCACAGGGCAAGGTGGGGTCTGTTCATTTGTCAGGATCAGCCCTGGAGCCAGTCGGAAGCCCCTCCTGCCCTGCCACACAGGCTCCTCCAAAGCAGCCCCACCCCAGCCCTGTCCTCCAGTGCCTGGCTTCTGTTAAAGTGCCTTCTCCAGGCTGAATTCTGGGACGGAGGTGGGTGGCTCTGTGGCCCTGGGTTACCAAGCTTGGGTGCAGCTTTCTGCTCCTGTCCCCCTAGCTGTCCTCTGAAACCACCCCAACCTCCTCACTCCGTGGCCATGAGAGCTGCCTACCTCTTCCTGCTGTGCCTGCCTGGTGAGTGACCACTGGAGTAGCGGTGGCTGCCCGGTGGAGTGCAGTGGGGGGTTTGGTTGGTTTCTTGTTGATCTTGGTTTTTTGGCACTGGGGATTGAACCCGGGGTGCTCTACCACTGACTCACATCCCAGCCCTTTTTATTTTTTACTTTACACCCAAGTCTAAGTTTCTCAGGTTGACCTTGAACATGGTGATCCTTACTGGGGGTGGGAGTTGTGAAGGGAGCTCACAGGGAGTCTTTGTCATACCTTGTGGCCAGGATTCTGTCCCCCAACCTTCCACAGCATCAGGCAGGCAGGGTTCTGGAGGATGGGCTCACTCAAGGCCCCAGGATCCAGGCTCGTCTTCTTATCACTATTGGAGCCAGTGTGCAGGAGTGGGGCATGCAGAGGCAGGGGGTCTGGAAACCTGGGTTCTAGATGCATTTGGGGGCAAGGCAAAGGCCTTGCAAGGTCTTAACAGTCATTCATTCACTCAATAAACATGTTCATTTCTTACAATGTGCAGGCTCTGGGTTAGGCCCCGGGGACACAGCGATGGGCTAGGCAGACAGATCCCTGCCCTTATCAGGCTGCTAAGCTAGGGAGGAGAGGCCGGCTGTAGCCACGTAGACGGGATGAACTCCAGGGTGTGTTCAGTGCTGTGGTGGAATAAGCAGGAGGGCGGGGGGCCAGGGGTGCCCCTCAGCAGAGGTGACAGTTCAGGTGAGTCCTGAGGAAGGCAAAGGCCCTGAGGCAGCACAAGGCAGTGAGGGGAGGGGCCAGGTGAGGTCAGGGGGGTGACACAAGACCAAGGAGCTGTGGGCCTGTGCGGGAGAGGAAGGGGTTTGAAGCCTTGAGTCCAGGAGTGCCCTGTGACCTCCATCTGCCCTCCCAGAAACGTCCTGGGCCCCTTGTCGTCCTTTGCGGGCACCCATATGCTGTGCTTCCTCAGCAGGCCTGCTGGCTCAGGGCCAATATGACCTGGACCCTCTGCCCCCATTTCCGGACCATGTCCAGTACGCCCACTACAATGACCAGATCGGTAAGGGCTGTGCCTCCCCAAGGTGTCCCCCAGCCCTGCCATGTCAAAACCAAGCCCCAGATATGCATGGCTCAGCTGGGGCCCAGTGGGGTAGGACCACAGGAATCCTTTGGTCTGGCTGGTGGCTCCTTGGCAACCTCCTGGGGGCAGGGGATCAGCCTGACCTGCACCAATTCCACCTTCCTTTTCGCTTTCAGACCAGCCAGACTACTACGATTACCAAGGTATAGGGCTGGGGCAGGCAGCTGAGGTGGGGGAGCCCTTGGGGACCCAGGAAGGGAAGGGGAAGCAGACACCCTGATCATCCCAATGCAGAGGTGAGTTCTCGGTCCCCTGAGGAGCAGTTCCAGTCCCAGCAGCAAGTCCAACAGGAGGTCATCCCAGCCCCCACCCCAGGTAGGCCACAAGTTCCTCCTACTTGGGCTCCCTGTCAACCCTGGGAGTAGGTCTGTGCCCCGGGCTGAGGGGCTCAGAGGTGACCCCCTGCTCTGAATAGACCCCACCCAGTGACTCCTGCCTGCCTCTTTCTACACCAGAACCTGGAAATGTGGAGACGGAGCCCACGGAGCCAGGGCCTCTTGGTAAGAGCTTTCTAGAAGCTGGGGAAATGGAGGCATGCTCTGCTCCCTCCCTGGCCATGGTGCTGGCAGGACTGCTGTTTGGGGCCCTGTGGGCTGCGGGTGCTAATGTGGGGGGCTGGGGCAAGCCGGCAGCCCCACACCCTCCAGTCTACCTCCAGTGCCCACCCCCAGCTCTGGGAGACTCCCACCCCCTGCCATGGACCTGGCCAGAGGCCCTCTCCTCAGACACTGGGAGGGGCAGGGGGTGTGCAGGAGGGGGCTTCCAACCAGAAGAGGGACCAGTGTGCCTGTGGCCAGGCAGGGAAGGTCCAAGGCTGGCTGAGCAGTGTCCAGCCAAGAGCCTGAGAGATGGCATGAGACTCGGTAGCCTCATTTGAGTTGCTGAGTGCAGGTTCCTCGGAGCACTTGTGTGTCTGCTTTTGAGTAGGTGTGGACTTGTGAGGCCACAGGGTGGGTGTGAAGATGTGTTTGAACTTGTGTTGGAGTATGAGCTTCTGAAATTATTACGGATGTTACATGAAATCGAGCAGCCCGCAAAGTCCAGCAAAGCCATGAGCACTGGGCATGCATGGGTATCTGGCTGGGCCTGGGGGCGTGGGGCACCTAGAGACTTGAGAGCGCTTGTCAGGTAGGCAAGGTTGGGGCTACCCTCCAGCTGAGCTCAAGCGTGGTCCCGTCTGTCCCCCAGACTGCCGTGAGGAACAGTACCCGTGCACCCGCCTCTACTCCATCCATAAGCCCTGCAAACAGTGTCTCAACGAGGTCTGCTTCTACAGGTGGGCACCGGTGGGCGCACCCCGGGGACAGCGAGGGGGGCACGTGGAGGCAGCAGCAGGGGCAGGGAATGGCTCCGGGTAGCCAAGGTGGGAGTTTGAGGACCATCAATCCTAAAAAGGAGCTCAACTCTGAGGGTGGACCTGGGCCCAGTGGGGACAGGTAAAAGTGGGGCTGACCTCCCGACCTGTCCCCTCAGCCTCCGCCGTGTGTACGTGGTCAACAAGGAGATCTGTGTCCGCACAGTGTGTGCCCATGAGGAGCTCCTCCGAGGTAAGAGCCCATCTCCCCTCGCCACACCCCCTTCATTTTCCAGCAGCTGCTGGCCCCAGTGGGTCCATTCAGGAGGCCACGTGCTGGGCTCGCTTAAAGGGCACCAGGAACGCCCCTCCCTGCCACTTCATCCTCAGAACCCCCAAGAGACCTGGGGGACAGCAGTTCCCATCACATACCCCACCCTCACCCATTTCCTTCCTGTCCCCCCAACAGCTGACCTATGTCGGGACAAGTTCTCCAAATGTGGTGTGATGGCCAGCAGTGGCCTGTGCCAGTCTGTGGCAGCCTCGTGTGCCAGGAGCTGCGGGGGCTGCTAGGGTAGAGCTGGTGCCCAGAGCCCTGAACCCTGCTCAGCTCTTGGAGCCTTGGGCCCTGCCTGACCTGGTGCTTTTCTTCCCGTCCCAACTCCCCTTTTATTCTGTCAAGTTAGTGGACTGCAGCCCTGGGGATCCCGAGCTGTGCTGCCTCAGGCCCTGCCCCCAGCCTGTGGCCACCCCCAGGGCACAGTGGGGGCCCCTGCTGCCCAGCCTCCACCCCCTGGGTGGGGCATCCAGGCCTCTAAGTGGGCCCTGGGTCCTGATGTGCCTTATCAGTCCCTCTGAGGACAGTCCCCCCTTGACAGTCCCCAGAGGTAGGCTGTGCCCCTCACCCCAGCGGTCTGCTTGGATTTCCTGCAGCCCCCAGGCATGGACCACCTTCGTTTTATACAAAATTAAAAACAAGTTTTTACAAAAGTTCCAGAGTCGCTTTTTCAGTCCGGGCAAGAGGGGAGAGTCTGTTGCCTCCAACGCCACCTGTCCCCACAGAGAAGCCTCCTAGCCCCTGGAGAGAAGGGGACGTTTGGGTGACAGGTAGCCTTGCTTCCAGTCCCAGCCCTGCCTCCTTGCCCACCAGCTTCAGGTCAAGGTAGGTAGACCTGAGACCCAGGGGAGGCCGGTGCCATTGCGAGGACAGAAGTGGGCGAGCACGGCGGGTCCCCCACCGCGGCCCCAAGGCTGCTCCTGAGCCCTCCCAACAGCCCTGTGTGCCAGGTGCAGTCACTAGCCCAAACTGCAAGGGAAACTGCCCACAGGCACCGAGTGGCCACCCAGCACTGAGGCAGAGGCAGAGCAGGATCTGGCTACTGGGCTCTGGAGGAGGGGGAGGGGGAGGGGAGTCTGTCCTTGAGACACCCCAGCAGCAGCGCTGCACCCCCCAGGCCCCTCCAGCGGGCTCCCGTCTTGACACACAAACACACTGAGGCTGAGGCACGAAGGAGCTTTGCCCAGCGTCACCCACAGGGCGAGACCCTGCATTCACGCCCAAGTCCGCCCTTGCTCATCACGCCACCCAGGAGGGCTGCCACTGTCCAGCAGTGGGCCCTGTCCCAAGGAGGGCTGGAGAAAGGCACAAGAGAGGTTGGGCTGGAGAGACCTGAGCCCCCACAGCCTCATCTGTGAAGTGGGCTGGGTTAGTCCCCTCATCTGCTCGATTCCTTACCCCCACAGGCCTGTGCCTCCCAGCTCTCCCCAGAGTGCCCCATCCCTCCTGCCCAGGCCCCCCCAGACACTGGAGGCACACAGGGATAGTACTGAAAAGGGGTACCTCAGCTGGGGTTGGAGGAAAATCCCTTTACCCCAGCGGCTGGGGAGGCTGAGGCAGGAGGATCACCAGTTCAAAGCCAGCCTCAGCAATTTATTGAGGCCCTAAACAACTCAGGGAGACCCTGCCTCAAAATAAAAATGAAATAGGGGGCTGGGCTGTGGCTCAGCAGTAGAGCGCTCGCCTCACATGTGCAAGACCCTGGGTTCGTCAGCACCACATAAAAATAAACAAGTGAAATAAAGGTGTTGTGTCCAACTACAACTAAAAAATAAATTTAAAAAAAAAATGAAATAGGTTGGGGATGTGGCTCAGTGGTTGAGTGCTCCTGGGTTCAATCCTTGATACACAAAAAAAGAAAAAGGGCACTTCTGTATAAACCGTCGTAGAAAATGGAGTCTTGTCACAAACAACACAACAGTTCTCAATAGTAACATTATATAAAAAGGTACAAAAATACAAGGACTCTGCGCTCTCTGAGGAATTCCTGACACTCTCTGAACTAAGGCTGAGACCCCTGGGAAGCCAGTCAGGGCCTGGGGCTCTGACCCTGCCTCCTCCCTACGAACCCCTGCTCCGGAGACCAGGGCTTTCCCTGACCCCTGGCTTTGGCTCGGCGGCTCTCCCCGAGGATGGTGTGATCTAGAGTGGCTGGCCCTGGAGAAGGGGGCTGGGGTGAAGCCACTGGTACGTGTGGCCTAGAGTGGGCACCCTGCCCTCGGCACTGCCACCTGCCTCCACCCGACCCCACCCTCGCCCAGGCCCTGGGTGGGTCGTGCTGCAGAGGCCCCTCTCCTGGCCCAGGCCGCTCTCGGGGAAGGCTCACTTCTCTGGAGGGCCGCAGGGTGGGGAGAAGCATGCTGGGCCCCTCCACAGCTCCTGCTGCAGCTGCCCCTTCAGTGTAGACACCTGGGGAGGAACAGGAAAGTCAGGGCAGCCCCCGGCCCAGCCTGATTTCAGAGGAAGGGAGAAAACGGGCAGAGGGGCTCTCAGGCACACTGGGCCCCAATGCTGCATGCTGCAGGAGAGGCCTGCCTGCTGTCCTCAGAGCCAGACATGTGCTTCCTCACATTCTGCCCCCTGCAGCAGAGTCAGGTGTCTAACTCTCTGCCATCTTTAGGGGCTCCGTCCTTATCCCCATTGTCATTTGGGTGGGCCTGGTTTTAGCTCAGACTTGAGGTTGGACATGTGACCAGACTGGACCTATCAGAGCAGCTGGGCCTACAGACACCACTGCATCAGACACGATCAGCAAGTGCCATGTGGTCTCAGCTGACCAGTGAGGACCAGGCCAGGACTTCTGCTGGTGCTCGTAGCAAGAAGCCTCCTTTCTCCTGGGATCCCAAGTTGTTGAGGGGAAATTGAGGCTGGAGCTGCTAAGGCCACCTGTGCCACTCAGGGAGGGGACCTGCCTGGGCCTGGAGCTAGAGCCCTCCTGGCAAGGAGGAACTGAGTCCCAGGGGCTTCACTGGCCCCTGGCCAACCATGGCCCATGCCACCACTGACCCACCCCAGCTCTTTTCAGGTTCCAGAAGGCATTGGTGGTGACCGCCAGGTTGTGACCAGCCCTCTCCCCGAGCCATGTACTTCCCTCCCGGCCCATCTTCCCGGGGAGGCCTGTGTACCTGCTCCTCCAGCCCTCGCACCTGGTGGCAATGGGCCCGCTCCCGGGCCTCCAGCGTGCGCTCAGCCTGCACCCGGGCACTGCGCAGGCGCTCCAACTCCTGCTGCAGCTCCAGCCGTTGCTGTCCATCTGCCTCTGGCTGAGCCTGGCCCTGGTTCTGCCCCAGGGCCACCACCTGGGCCTGTGGGGAGGAACCGCTACTCAGGGTTCTAGCCCAGCCTGTGTGCTGACAGGTGTCCAGCTCCGCCCTGAGGCACAGCCCGTGCAGGTGGGAAACACAGGGAAATCCTGGCTTGCCCCCACCTCAATGGCCCGCAGCCTGCAAATCCTGGGTCAGGACCCAGTGGCCCCACTCAGGCACACACGGACACAGTCAAACATGGAAGCGGGCCCGTGTGCACAGCAACAAAAGCATGTAAATACCTATCCACACAGATGCAGGTGTATAAGCAAAAGTTCCAAATTCTTACACACACCGACATACGTGAAAACATCACACAAACACACGTAGGCCACGTACTACATCTGTGCATGAGATTCATGTTACACGCACAAGAAAACCTCTACAGACACTCACATCTCCCCACCTGTCCACAGCACACCTGAACGCACAGGCTCCCTAGCTAACAGGCCTTCAGTGTCATTTCCCTCCTCCTGGACGGCTGGGGTACCTCCCTGAGCCTAGGGACTGAGAGCCCTGGGCTGGCTGACCATCAGCTCCACCTGGGACAGGAGCTACCTCGGGCGGGGGAGGGGCTGGAGGGGAGAAGGTTGTGCTGGGTGGGCAGGGCCAGACCTCCAGCTGCTGGATCTGCCTCTGGGCCTCGGCCAGCTCCAGCTCAGCCCCAGAGAGAGTGCGGTCCAAGCGGCCCTTCTCTGCACTCAGCCGCACTGTGTCCTCGTGACTGCGAAGCTTCTCCCGCTCCACCTGGGGGGCCAGCACAGGGAGAGGGCTCAGGGGGCCCCCAGGTCCCAGACCTTGGCGGGATAGCCTAGCTACAAGGCCGCAGACTGCGGGACGTACAGCCAAGACCACCACGGCCAGACGCCGTGGGCAGTGAGGGGAGGCCCTGGAGCAGCCCACCTTGTCCAGTGTCCTCCTGAGGGCCACACGGTCCTTCTCCAACCGCAGGGCTGAGTGTTCCACCTCCCGCTTCTCCACTTCCAGCTGGGCCAGGGCTTGCTGCAGGCTGCCCAGGCGCTCCTGCAGCAGCCGCCGCTCCTCCTGCAGCTTCTGGGCCCTGTGCAGAGCCGCGGCCTCGCTCTCCTGCCGCTGCCGCAACACCTGCAGCACACGCCAGGCAGGACCCTCAACCTCGGGCCTGTGTGGCCACCTGAAGCTTGCAGATAGCAATGCTGGTCCAAGGTGGCAGCCACTGTGGGGCCCATCTGGGAGACTGTCACTGAGTGCAGACGGGGACGTCCCTTATGAACCAAGCTTCCTCAGAGGAGGCTGGCCGGGGTTGGGGATAAGGCTGAGCTGACTGGAAGGTCCCTATGCCATCCCAAAGGTCTCACAGTCCTGGGGACAGAGGCGGCCCAGGCAGCCCTCACCTCCTGCAGCTGTTGCAGCTGGCCCTCGGCCTCTGCCCGCTGCAGCTCCAGGTCTGCCAGCTCACCCCGCATGGTCTGCACCTGCTCGCCCAGGCTGCTGCTCTGCTTGCGTGCTTCAGACAACGCCTGCCGGGCAGCGTCCAGTCGTTCCTGGGAGACAGGGACTGATGGTGCCAGGCCAGCCAAAGAGCCCTAAGGCAAAGGGCTCTCCTCTGCTCTGTACCTCTGGGAAGGTTCACAGCCCATAAAACAGTCTTTGTGTGTGAATCCTGGGGATCGAACCCAGGGCACTCTACCACTGAGCTACATCCCAGCCCTTTTTATTTATCATTTCTCACTAGGTTGCTTAGGATCTTGCTAAGTTGCTAAGGCTGGCCTTGAACCTACAATCCTCCTGCCTCAGCCTCCTGAGGCACTGGGATTATAGGCATGAGCCATGTGTCCAGCAACAGGTAGTCATTTGCATGGAGGATGAGCCTGTCCATTGACCTGTACAGAGTGCAGCCATCACATCCCAATTCCCTCCATGAATGTGGCACTTGGGTTCCCCCAAGCCTACTCTAGCAGGCATGCACCCACAGCCTACTCTGAATGGCTGTGTTCCATTGACCCCGACCCCCCTCAGAGCTCTCTCTCATGGCCTGGCTCCTGAGCACTCCCTGCTGACAGCTCCCCTGGCTGGCCCTCTCCCAGGCCTGGTGGTCTTCTATCCCACCTGACTCCCGCCGGCCTCCCCCACAGACCCCGGCGTACCTGGAGCACCAGGCGGTCATGCTCACAGGCAGTCAGGGCTTTCTGCAGCTGCAGATTCTTGTCCTGGGTGCTGCTGAGGCTGGCGCTGCTCTGGGACAGGGCTTCTGTCAGGCACTGCACCTTGTCTCTCAGGACACCCTCACTCTCCTCCACCTTGGCCAGGGCCCCATTCAGCCGGTCCACCGTCAGCTGCAAGGTCCCCGCCTTCACCTCGCTGTCTGCCACCTGGCAGGACACATGGGTTGGTTCAGGGGCTCAGCTCCCACTCTGACCTCCATCAGGCCTGCCCCACCCCAGTTCTCCCACCTCCCAGGGGTACACATGTCCCAGACACATGCAACCCCCGGAATATGACTAGGGTGGCTCTTCACAGACACACGAGGCCCCTGGGCACCACTCCTCACTGAAACCCACTGTTCCCATGCAATCCTGTTGGCCCTGTCCACTGCAACCTGGGCCCCACCCCACCGCTGGGGAACTACCATGTTGAGAGTCCATCATCTCCTCCCTGTCCTCAATCCCTTCTCCTCTCCTACTATGGGAGAAAAGAATAACCATAAACCTAAATTTTCTGGTTTTGACTTTGGTGGATGTCCATGGAGAAGTGTTGAGTAACTGAACATTCCAGTTAGAGTGAGCTCCCTAGCAGCCAAGACAAAAAGGGAAAAGAAAGAAATCCACATTTCTAACTTGTCCCATGTCTCCTGGGTACACATTCTGTCATCAGTCCTGAATTCTAATACTGGTTCTTTCGTTAGCTGTGATGGACAAGGACATCCCCTTTCTGAACCTCCATTTGTCCATCTGTGAAGTGGGGGGTGCTAATAACACTTGCCCCACAGCACTGCCGGAGAATCGACCTGCTTGGCACAGGGCATGCAGATGGTTTGGCAGTGAGGGACACACCTGTCTCTGCAGGGAGTCCACTCGATCCTGGAGGACCTGGGCCTGAGCCTCACGGTCGCTCAGGCCCAGGCGGCTGCGCTGTAGTTCCCCCTCGAGGGCGCGCCGCTGGAGCTCGAGCTTGATGGCACGGCTCTCGGAGGCGTCCAGCACCTCCTTCAGGCGCCGCTTGTCACTCTCCAGCTTTGCGCCGTCGCCCCTCAGCTTGCTGATCTTCTCCTGCAAGTGCGCAGGCTCAGGCCGGGTGCCGTCACCCACACCCCGCCCCACACCCCTCGGCACCCCGTGACCCTCTGGGGGCCTGTCTCCCTGCGCGCTCACAGGACGAGCGGACATGAGGACTCCAGAGCACCTTCAGCTTGGGCTCAGTCCAGCAGGTGCTGTGACCTGGGGCTCCCCCACTCTCTGGCCCTGCTTCACACGTGTGTAGGGAAGGGACTAAACTGGTCCAGGGATAAAACTGGGTGCCCCAAGAAGTCCTGGGGTGGGCCTACAAATGCAGACTCGAGGCCTTCTGCTCATGGATGCCTCTCAGAGGTGGGCTCTGAGCTGCGTGTGCAGGGCCATGCCGTGTGAACCCACTGTTTTGGTCGCAGGCTGACGCTCTACCCTCCCCTGCTTGGGGGCCAGGTAGTAAAGAGGGCTCGGGGACTGGGGGTAGCACTGGAAGACAGACCAGAGGTCCTCAGTCCACATAACCACCCTGGAGCCAGGGGGTCTCAGGGGTGCTACTACAGCCTCCCCACACTCTGCCCCATGCCTGGCCCCTCTCCTGCCTTCTCAGAGCCCCAATCCTGCCCTGCCTGGCCCAAGGCCCCACTCTGGCTCCCGACCAGCTTTGTTCCTGGCCTCCTCCCGGGCCCCTGTGGCTGTGGGCCCCAGGCCAGAGCCAAAGCCGCAGACACAACAATCCAGCTCCACCTTGGCCCCCAGCCAGAGGCAGCCAGAGGCACGAGTGGGCTGCAGAGCCGCAATGGAGGGCTGGGAGAGGGCAGGGCACAGGGGAGCTTTGTCTGCAAGAGACTCAAGGCTTCAGCAGCCTGGATTAGCACCCCAGGGCCTGCTCGTCCTGCCCCAGCACCAGACACACACATGCCCAGGGGTACACATGTCCACATGCAACCCCCGGAATATGACTAAGGTGGCTCTTCACAGACACACGAGGCCCCTGGGCACTATCGGTGGGTCAGGGGCTATGTGCATCATCCCTGCGAGACGATTCCCACTCTCCCTTCCTATTCATGAGGAGACTGAGGGTCAGAGCTGACTGGCAGTGGCTGAACTTGAGCCCTTATAGAAAGAGGCAAAGATTGGCACTGCCCGGGGCTGCAGACTCGGGACGGACGGGTGCAGTTGTGGTAGCACTCGATTACCCACCCAGGCGCACAGGACCCCTCCCGCTGGACCCAGGGCCTGCCCACCTGGCTTGCCCGGAGCTCACTCTCCGCGGCCTGCAGGCTCCTCTCCAGGGCAGCCACCTGGTCCAGCATGGCTCTGCGCTCCCGCTCGCTGCGCCGCACACTCTCCTCCTGCAGTGCCAGCTCAGCCTGGACCCTGCTCAGCTGCCCATCCACGGTGCGCCGAGCTGTGGTCACCACCCAGCCCATTAGCATGGAGGCATGCCCCGAGGCCTTTCTGGGCCACCAGACAGCGGCCCTGCACCTCACCCACCACAGGTCCGCCTGTCTGCACCCCAGAGGGTCTGCGGATCTGGACACAGGTGGGCTGAGCAGGGAGGGCAACCTGGAGGAGACAGCCTGCACCAGGTTATAGGGTGGGGGGAGGGGCTCAAGAGCCACTGGGGTGAATCCCCAGCCTCCCACCTCTCTGCTCAGAGCACAAAAGAACAAAGTGGGACCCCGAGGGTCAAGCTCACCCTCTTCTCTCTCGGCCATCACCTTCTGCAGCTGCCTGGCCCGGGAGGCCGCACTGTCTCTCTCAGCCTCCATCTCAGCCAGCTGTCGACTCAGGGTACTCGTCTGGGCCCGAAGTTCATCCTACAGCCCCGATGGGGGACAAAGGGGAGACTCCTGCTCTACAACCTGCGGCCCATGAGGGGCCCTGGCTTCCCTGCCCAGCCGCTCCTAGCCAGCCTCACCCGCTCCTTCTGAGCGCTCCGTAGCTCCTGCAGGAAGTCCCGGAGGGCCCCCCGCACTGCCTCTGGGTCAAGGTCTGGAGGGACTGGGGAGGTGGCAGGTCCTGGGGAAGGGGGCTGAGACCCTGGGCTGCGTTCCAAGGGGCTGGGGCTATTAAGTGCCTCCCCGCTTCCTAGAAGAGAAGACACGCTCAGGTCCAAAGCAGCCACCGCACGGTTCACACCCATCTCTTCCCTGTTGCCCACAAAGCACGCCTGGGTCACCTACCCTCTTGCTCAAGGTCCTTTACCAGACCCCACGGCCCTCAGACTCTAGCCCAGTTTCTTTCTCATGGCTTAGAAACTGTGCCTACCCAGGGTTATCCTCCCCCCCATACAGACTGGCCACTCTGCATCACCCTCACTTCTATGTTCCAGAACATTCCCCACTCCAGTCCTGGGGCCTTGGTACACTCGATCCCTTCTCAGGGCTTCCCTATGCCCGGCCCATTCTTTATGGTGCTTCTTCAGAGGCTCCCTGAGTTGACCCACCCTCAGGATCCCGGTACCCCTCCCCACCTAGACCTTGCATACTATGAGGGCTGAGTCCCCAGTGTCCAGGTCCCAGGGGACTCTTCTTCACCTCAACATCTCCCTGGGCTGAGCACTTGCTGTATGCCTGGCGCTGACCAGTGCCTTCCCTGTGTCGCACTCTCCTTCCCCATAAAAACCCCCGACAGGCAAGGACCAGCTCACCCCTGTTGCTGGCAAGTGGGGCTCAGAACAGGGAAGCCATTGCTCAATCTCAAAGCTGAGAAATTTCAGAGCCAGATTTCAACCTAAGCAGCTGGTGCCCACGGAAAGCCTGAACTCAGCTTGGGAGATAGGGCCACAGGGAGGGGGCAAGGAGCAGGGCAAAGGAAGGACAGTGCGGAAGGTCAATGTCGGAACTGCAGGATGTGAGGACCGGCCTTTAGCACCCCCTGCCTAGGCCAAGCAACACCTAAACCGCCCAGCAGACACATCACCATCCAAAGGTTCCCACAGGAGGGAAGTGCCTGTCCCCAGGGGCCTCCACCACTGGAAGACCCCACTCACAGGGTAAAGGCCAGTACCCTCTGGTGGCCTGCAAGGACTATGGGGCAGGCCTTGTCCCTACACCCTCACCTCCTTGCTAGCCGCATTGCTCTCTGCAGCCCCACTGGTCACCTTGGGGACTTCTACACAGGACCTTCTACACATCTCTTCCCCAGGGGTGCCCTCAACACCCCCATCCTTCCCTTCCCCATCGCCTCCTGAGCAAGGTGCCGTCTCCCACATCAGGCCTACCCCTCCCCTGCCTTTGTCTTTTTGTGACAAAATACATGTAACTTGAAACCTGCCATTTTGACCATTCTAAGGGTGTGACCCAGTGGCATGGACTGTACTCACACTGTGTCACCATCACTGCCATCTGCTCCCAATCTGCCTATGTTGCAGTTCTAAGCCCACAACCTCAGAATGCGACCCGATTTGGGAAGAGGATCATTACAGTTAAGATGAGGTCGTACAGGAATGGGATGGCCCTAATCCTACGTGATTTTCATTTACATCACATTTAGTGTTATAAGTAATCTAGAGAGGATTTAAAGTATGCAGAAGGAGTGTGCAGGTTATATAAAAATACCATGCTATTTTATACATGATCATGTGGGGAGGGGTGCTGGGGGTAGAACCCAGGAGCGTTTCACCGTTTTATTATTTTCAGACAGGGTCTTGTTAAGATGCCCAGACTGGCCTCAAATTTTCAATCCTCCTGCTTTAGCCTCCCGAGCCACTGGGATTACAGGCACGTGTCACTGAACCCAGCTTATATAAGGTCTGAAACATCCTGATTTCGGCACCCACAATGGGGAAGAGGCTGGGACAAATCCCTCATGGACACTGGGACTGACATTACATTGCTACATCAGCCTTGGCATCTGAGACAATCCCAAACAGAAACCCTACAGTTTCTAAGAAGGACTCCCAGAACCTTCCTCCCGCCCTCACAATCTCATCTGCTTTCGGATTCTATGAATTTGTTCTCGACATTTCCCGTAAGTAGACTCTTTATCTGTCCTTTTATTTATGATTTTTTTTTTTTTTGCAGTGCTAGTAATTTAACCGAGGGTCTGGCACATGATAGACAAACGCTCTACCACTGAACTACACTCCAGATCCTTTTTATTATTTATTTAATTTGGTACTGGGAACTGAACCCAAGGGCACTTAACCACTAAGCCACATCCCCAATCCTATTTATTTATTTATTTTTAGTGGTGCTGGGCCTTGTGCATGAGAGGCAAGCACTCTACCAACTGGGCTGTGTCCCCAGGCCTCCCTTTTTATTTACTTTGAGATAAGGTCTCACAAAGTTGCTGAGATTGGTTTTGAACTTGCCATCTTCTAGCCTCAGCCTCCCAAGTTGCTGGGATTACAGGTGTGCACCACCATGCCCCAGGATCCTTTTTATTTGTTCCTTTGTGACTAACTTATTTTAGTGTAACGTTGTTGAGGTTTATCTGTGTGGTGCCACATATCAGAATGTCATTCCTTAAGGCAGAACAGTATTCTATTGGATGAATATACCACATTTTTTAAAAGTACTTGTTGATGAACAATTGGAATGTCCCCACCCTCTGGTTATAGTGAACAACGCTGTAATGAAGTTCAGTGTCCAAATAACTGGTCAGGTCCCTGTTTTCAATTCTTTTGGGTGCACACCTAGGAGTCCTCAAAGTACCGAGTCTTATGGTAATTCTAATTTCAGCTTTCTGAGGAACTGCAGAGCTATTTTCCAGTGTCTGCTCCAATTGGCAATGTCTCCTGTTTCATTTTTGCCTATTTCCAGCCCTGACCACCAGGAATACATTCTACATTTTGTCTATCATGCTTACTGCTGCTGTCCCTGCCTAAACTATAAGCTCCCTAAGGGCAGACACGCTGGTGGGTTTTGCTTCCTGCAGCATCCCTAGTGCTTAAACTGTATTTGGCACATACTAGGTGCTTAAGTCACATACTAGGTGCTTAAGTGGAGTGACTAAAAGAATGAAAGAGATCCTGGAAGGGGGTCAGGCCTGGCTGTGCCAACCTGATTTCGGAGTCACAGGCTCCTGTGGAGTGTGGAGCTGAGATGCGAGGCTGAAGGGGATGGAAAGGGGGCACACACCTTTAAGAGGATGGCGCTCAAAGACCTGAAAAGGAGTCGGGGCATTCAGAACCTTTTCCTCCTGGAGAGGGGCGTGGCCGGTGGAGGGCGGGCTCTTAGGACTGCACACATGGGTGGGGCAACGGGGAGGAGCCTAGTGCCCCAAAGGCTGGGCACTCACCTCCCGGTGGTGGCGCATCGCGGGCTGGGGAGCCTGCAGCTGGCCGCTGGCCGGGGCTCAGGCTGGGGCTGGGGGTGCGGCCGCGGCCGAGGCCCAGGCCCCGGCGCAGGGCGGAGCGCAGACCCCCTAGCTGGGCCTCTGCAGCACGCCGCTGCGCCTCCACACGGGACAGCTCGGCCTCCAGGCCTTGCGCCCGACCCTCGGCCGCACTCAGACGCAGCCCCAGCTCTGCGGCCTCGGCCCGCGCCGCCTCCAGCTTCAGCTCCAGGCCTCGGGCGAGGTCCTGCTGCTTCTTCTCTGCGCTGCGCGCTTCCTCCAGGGAGCCCTGCAGGCCGCGCTCACGGGCTCGGAACTCGCCCTCCTGCTCCCGCAGCCTCC
Source organism: Spermophilus citellus (assembly GCF_964194105.1). Taxonomy (NCBI): domain Eukaryota; kingdom Metazoa; phylum Chordata; class Mammalia; order Rodentia; family Sciuridae; genus Spermophilus; species Spermophilus citellus. The sequence goes on from NC_138191.1 coordinate 127,920,289, forward strand.
GCTGGGATCCCTGAAGCTGGGATGGCCAGGGAGTGAGGGGGATGTCGTAAGGCCTCCCCCAGCCCGGTGCCCAGCACCCCAAGCGACCACACTCTCCCTTTAGTATTTTCTACCCAAGCAGGAAAGTGCAGGGGCATCCATGGGTGTAGGAGGAAATGGATTTTTTCTCTCTTCCTTCTAGGTATAGGCCCGGTGGTGTTCACGGCTCATTAGTAGGAAGGACTAACTTATTAGTAGGAAGGACTAACATACAGGTAGGATTCACCAGTGCTAAGCATGAAGTGCTTCCCCCCCCAAAAAAAAAAAAAAAGTTTATTGTTTATTAGTCATCCTCATTTAATAGAGAATGAACTTGAAGCACAAAGAAGCTAATTACTTGTCCAAGGCCGCACAGCCAGTGTTCTGCAGGCTGGGATTCAAAGCTAGGCCTCCAGCTGCAGAGCCCCACCCCCAGCCCTTTTTATTTTTTATTTTGAGATAAGCTCTAAGTTGCTTAGGTTGGCCTCAAACTTGAGATCCTCCTGCCTCAGCCTCCCAAGTAAATGGGATTACAAAGCATGATCCACCCAGTCTACCAAAGACTGTTCTCTTAGTCACTAGACTACACTGTGTCTCAGTGCACACAATTTACCAATAAATCTGCACACCATGGCAGGGAATGTCCTAGAAAATTTAGTTACTGATGGTGCACGATCACACAGGCACAAGCCACCCTCTGGTTTAGAGACTGAGTCAGCCTGTGGGTTGTCCTAAGGCCTCCCCTCTCATATTTGTCACTTTCACTGGAAACCCCCCTACCGAGTGCTACCTGGATGCCAGAGCCTGTGGTAGAGCCCCTCTAGCATCCTCTAGCAGAGAGAGATCAGATGATTCAGTCAAGATCACACAGTAGACCCAGGGCAGGAGACTGGCAGTGGATACAACCAGGAAAGGCAGAGTGGGAAGAGCGTTGGCTTCAGAGTCAGGCCTAGGTGGCTGTGTGATCTTGGGTGGATCCCCTGACCTGTCTGAGCCTCAATGTCTCTGTGAAATGGCGCTAACAGTCCCTACCCAACTCGGCTGTGGGAGAATCAAGGTTATATATCCAGAGTCCCTGCCCAGAGTACCTTTCAGTGCCCGCATATGTTCCGCCCACAGCTATTTTGGTTGTTGTTATTATAATTCAAGAACTAGAGTCAGGAACAAGCCCTGGGGAGTGGTCACCTGTGACTCCAGCATGGGAGTGCCCACCTGTTTCCCACTAGAGTGGCACAGGGCAGGCCCCCTACCTCCCAAGCCGTCCCCACCAAGGCAGCCCGGGGATCTGCCTACTCACCTCCTGCCGCATGGCCTCTAGGCTGGCCTCGCCCTTTAGCATTCTCTGTCGCAGGCCCAGGGTCTCTCTCCGGCTTTCCTTCTCTGCTCGCTCACCCAGGGCCAAGCGGCCCTGCAGCTCGGCCAGCTCCCGGGCCAGCCTGGTGTTCTCACTGTCCAGCACCTTCATCTATGAGAGCAGAGCCGCAGGAGGCTCAGCTGGGACTGTCCCATGCCCTGCCTGGTCCTGGCCAGGCACACTGGCCTATGGACACATACGGAGCACAAGCCCCTGCCCTGGACTACCTCACTGTGCTCCACCACATCAGACAGGGCACTCATGGGCAGCTCACCATTTAGTCCCTGGCCTCCCAACTACCTCTCTTAAGTACCAGAGGGGGAGGGAAGGTTGAGCCCCCATCAAACCAGGAATGTCAGAGGGCAGGGCCCACAGCTCTGGTCACATTCCCCTCAGTCACAATGAGCAGCTCCTCTGGAGGGCTTGCACGTCCAGCCCTGTTCCAAGCACTTCACCCTAACTGCTTCATTACTCCTTACACTGGCCTGCGGGGCGGGTGTCAACAGTATCCCCCTCAAGAGCACTTAGGCAGAGCTGAAGAGACTTGCCCAAGGTCACACAGCCCGCAGGCAGCAGATCCGGGCTCCACTCAGACAAGCGGAGTGTGCAGGTGTGTTCTAAGCCTGCTTTCCCATGGGGCAGGTGGGGGCGATGCCTGCCCACCCCACAGTGCCACCAGGAGGGTAACAGGGTGCTGTAGCCCGCAAACACCCAGCATGAGCCTGGCATGCAAATGCCAGCTCCCTTCAGGGGCTCCTGTGGCTACTCAGGAGGCGCCGAGGTGGAGGGCTGCACTGGGCAGAGAGGACGAGACTCTCAGCATGGTTCCCACCTCTGGGTTCTGCATGTATTTGGGGACTGTGGGCTCTCTCTGGAGGGGCACTTAGGAGCCGAATGAGGCTTTTTCAGGCTCCTAGAGCAAAAGAGTCTGAGCCCTTGAAGCTACAGTGCAAAGGCAGCACCTAGTACACAGTAGGTGCCTGTGCAGTGCTTGCCGCTGCTGATGAGTAGGGAGATTGTCAATTCAGGGTTAGCAAGCTCCACAGGTCAAAATCAGATGCCTCCTGTTCTGCACAGGTGTGAGCAAGGACCGATGCTAAGTTTTTAAATAGCTAAAAAAGGTTCGTTGGTCAGTAAAAGTCAAAAGAAAAACAGCTCTTGACACATGAAAATTACATGAAATTTCAGAGTCCATCCACAAAGTTTGACTGACACACATGCCAACCTGTCCACACTCTCTTCAGGGCCACTTCTCTCTCCTCTTGTCCTTGGAACTGGGAATGGAACCCAGGGGGCTCATTTCTGAGCCACACTCACCTCAACAGAGGGTGTTAAGCATGCTGACAGAGCCCGTGTGGCCAGGTAAGTGGGGAATGTAGGAATAAATAAATGCATATTCCCCCGCCCCTGTACGGGGGACGGGATGGAACCCAGGGGTGCCCCCACTGAGCCCCATCTCCAGCACTTTTTTTTGTTTTGAGTCACAGCCTCACTAAGGTGCCCAGGCCGGCTGAGAACTTGCCGTCCTCCAGCCTTCGGAGTTGCTGGGGTTGCAAGCACGTGCCCCTGCGCAGGGTGAGGAGTCCTCAAAGCTTGTCCATTAATACCAAGGTCAGGTAAAAGCCTTGTAGTTCAAGCCTCTGCTTTAACATCCAGAGAAGAAAGGGGTGCTGCCACACGGCAAGAGACAGGGAGGGGGGGGGTACCTGCCGCCGGAGTTCCTGCAGCTCCCTCCGCGCCTCCAGCCGGGAACGCTCCACCTCCTGCAGCCCGGAACGAAGCTCCCCGGCCTCCTTGGCCGCTGCTGCCCGAGCCTCCTCCAGGAGTGCCAGCTTCTGCTCCTTGTCATCGCTGGCAAGCTTCAGGCTAGAGAGGGCCGAGGGCAGAGCTGCCTGGGTGCTGGGAGAGGTGCATTCTGCAGCTCTACGCAAACACTCTCCCCATAATTCCTGGGGTGGATCTGGCTGACCCTGGCACAGAGCGTCCCAAGCGCTGCCTGCCCACATGGCCCCTCCTTAGCCTCCAGGGCTGGGCCAGGCCCTCGGCTAGAAGTACATCAGCAACTCCTTGATGACAGCCAGTGGGGTCTGGACCCAACCCTGCCTACTGCCTCCACCTGTCCCCCATCTGAGATAGAAAAGCCACCAAAAATGACTCGTGCCAGTCTGTGGTTAGGGCCAAAGAACCCCCACCTATGTGTGGCCATGGGTGAAGTTAGGTTCCAAGGACAATATTCAGTGAGAGGACAGGGCTTCAAAGGACTCAGAGCTGGTCCCCCCCCCCCCCCCCCACACCCACCTGATGCGCTCGCTCTCAGCCTTCTTCACTGCAGCCCGCAGCTCCTCATTGGAGCGCCGCAGGGCCTCGCGCTCCTTGGCACCCTCACTCAGGCTGCGCTGCAGCTCCCCGGCCTCCTGGCGCTGGGCCTCGCGGCCCTCCTGGGCATCCCGCACCCTGCGCTGCGCCTCCAACACCTCCCGCCGTAGCCCATCACGGGCATCCTCCAGCAGCCGCAGCTGAGTCCGAAGCTCCTCTGCCTGTGAGCCCAGGGCAAGGGTCAGGGCCCCTCGAGCTGGCCCACACCCATGTCCTTAGCCAGGGGCACCTGCCCAGTCCTCGGGCTGTGCGTTATGATTTAGGGCCAGGCATGCTGTAGTCAGCGGTATTTGGGGCTGAAATAATCACTAGTCAGGACCGTCCTGTGGATGAGACCAAAGGACAGAGACCCCACTCATCTCTCTCAGTCCCCAAGCTGCCCAGCACAAAACAGGGGCTTAACAGATGCTTGTTGTCCATCTGTCTTCGAATGCAGGCAAGCATCTAATGCCTTCTGGCCCCGCAGGACCAGGCACCCAGCAGGCACATGGTGGCATTTAGGGGGCGGGAGACCCACCTCACGCTGGCAGGACTCCCGCTGCCTGCCCAGGTCATGGGCTTGCTCCTGCAGCCTCTTCACCTCCTGGGCGTGAGCAGCAGTGGCCTCATCAAGCTGGGCCCGGAGGTCCCTCAGTTCAGATGTCAGGGCATGCATGGTGCTCTAGGACGGAAGGGCTTGGTCCTGCAGTGTCCCCTCATCCTGACCCGTGCGACGCCCAGTCTGCTGGCTGAACTGTCCACTTTCAGCTCCAAACAGCCCCTCCTGCTGGCCTTCCAGACCCCTGCTCACCCCACGACACCTATTAAGTGCTGTTGGCACAGCTGGTCTCTCCCCTGAACAAGGGGACTCAGCAGGGCACAGCTGTGTGTCCATCCCTCACACAAGGAGTCCTGAAGGAAGGGCTGAACCTCCACAGCCTGGAAGCTCCACAAGGAGGCCAAGCCTCCCCTCTAGAGGGCCTCCTCCGGTGGAGCTATGCCTCCCTATTCAGAAGGTGCCACTGCTAGACCGCCCTACCCGGTCCTGCTCCTGCCGGCTCCGCGCATCTCGCTTCTGCCGCTCCATCTCCAGGGAGACGGCGGCCAGGCTGTGCTGGGTGCCCATCAGCTTCTCTGACAGTGCTGTTTTCTCGGACTCCTTCAGAGACAAGGCCTGGGCAGAGGCAAGGACACAGGGTTGGGGGACTGGCTGGTCCTCGGGGCATCCGGGGACCTTCCCCCACTCTGCCTGGGTGATGTGCCCACCGGGGCTCAGTGGCCCAAGTCCTGTGTGCTTGTTCACCCCTCTGCAGCCCTGCAACAGGGATCAACATCAGCAGAACCCTGGACATGAACTTGATCCACGGACCTCACTCACCCACCACCCGGAGTCTTTCATTGTTCCCATTTTTATAGGTGAGCAAACTGAGGCTCAAAGAGATAAAGAGACTGACCCCAGCAAAGAGGAGAGATGGGTACAGTCTGCCCTGTGTCTTACATTATGGGAAAGTCAGGAATTCGTTCTCTGGGAGAGGGTCAGCTGCTGCCATGGGCATCATGGGGACTGCCCAGAAGGCAGTCATGAAGATACCGCCCAGCCTGGGTAGGGGGACGGATGGGAGAATGAGGAACAGCTTTCCAGGGGTCATGACCTGCTCCCAGGCATGGGGTTCAGCGATGCTTCACACACACCCCTCACCTCCCCAACCTGCAGGTGAAGAAACTGAGGCCCAGAGAGGGAAGCAGCCTGCCCCGGCCTCCTGACTGCAAGGTGGCCACGGGGGGACCAGCTGTGGAACGGGGCCTGGGGAGCCGTGCAGGCCACACCAGAACTCACGTACCTGCTGCTTCTCGCTCTCGGCCAGGAGCAAGCCCTCGTCGCGCTCCTGCTGCAGGGCAGCTATCTCCTCGCTCAGCTCCTCCTTCTCGGCCTCCAGCCGGGCCAGCAGCTCCTCCCGCTCCCGCTGCAGCTGGCCCTGCAGCTGGGCCCGCTCAGCCTGCAGCTCGCGCCATGCGGCCTCCTGGGGGGCCGGGGCCGGCACATGAGACCCACCGGGAGGGGCCCAAACAGCCCCTCATTCACATCAAGGCAGAAAAGGCCATCTGTTCCCAAAGCTGGGACAGGGCAGGTGACCTTTTCACCAAGACAGGCAATAAGGGAAATGAAGGCACAGGCCAGGGCTGTGAGAGCCTCAGGGAGCAGGAGCAGCCCCAGATATGTCATAGAACATTCTCTGGAGGAGGGTGGAAGAGCAGCCAGCCAGGCAAAGAGAGAAAAGAGAGCGAGCCCAGGAACACAGCCACCAAGGCCCGGGACAGAGCAAGCAGGACGTGCTGGGAACCAAGGGGCCCCGGTGGACAAGGGGCCAGAGCCACGCTTCCCACCCAGCAGCCAGGCTGGGCCAGGCCAGGGAGGTTGCAGGGAATTTGAGGACAGTGAGGGTAAAGCAAGGGGTGGGGCATAAGGGGATCGTAGGAGTCTGGCCCCCCAGGGAGGGGGTGGGGGGCCAGGAAGAGCTCATAGGTGAAGGACAGCCCATTTCAGGGTGCCGAGGGCAGGTGCCTGGCCCCAGCACTGGCCCCTGGATGCTGAGAGAAGCAGGACAGCCTTCTTCAAGTGTTATGCTGCTACCCGCTGGGAGGGGTGCTGATATCCACCCAAATCCACTGAGACCCAGGGTGACCCTCACAGCAGCAGCCTGACACTGTCAGAATCAGACATCCAGGCTGGGTGGCTCAGGGCATCTGTCTTGAGAGCTGCTCTGAAGAGTATCCCAATATCAATAATAATAACTTGTAAAGCATTGATTCAGTGCCAGTCACCATCCTAATCCCTCTATATGGATCACCTCACCTCCTCCTAGTACCTCATACTTCTATCGCCATTTCTACTGATAGGAAATGAAGGCACAGAGACCTTAGCATCACCAGTGTGTGACCAAGATCAAATTCAAACTCAGGAACTCCTCATTCTGCCCCCTTCCCTTTCTTATATGTTCAGGTGCCAGTGATCCTTCATATGCAAATAGTGTATCACAAATGAAAAGTACTTTTCTGCTATATATATCATGTTGGCCTTTTGGGACACTGGAGATTGAACCCAGGGATACTTAACCACTAGCCACATCCCCAACCCTTTTTTTGATTTTATTTAGAAACAGGATCTTGCTGCGTTGCATAGGGCCTCCTTAAGGTGCCAACACTGGCTTTGAATATGAGCTCCTCCTGCCTCAGCCTCCTGAACTGCTGGGATTACACGCCCCGCAATGTTGGTCTTTCTTCAATGTGATCATGGACCCCCTGCATCAGAATCACCAGGGTGGTAACTAAATCTGGGGTCTGGGAATCTGCATATTTGATAAGGACACCCCTACCCCCATGGATCTTCCCAACTAGCTGCCCCTAGGGCTTCCACAGTAGAAATGAAGTCCTGTTCCTCAGATGTGGACATGGAGGCAGAGCAAGAAAGAGGACTCTGTGGGTAGAGAGGAGACAATGGCTCAGAGCCCTAACCGCCCCTACAAGGTGCTCATACCTTCTCACGCTGGAGTCGCTGCAAGTCCTCCTCGTGGGCTGCCCGTTCCTCCCGCAAAGAGGCCTGGGCCTCCCGCTCAGCCTGCACCAGCTTCTGGGCCATTAGCTCCTTGTCCAGCGCTGCTTTTTCTTCTGCAGTTATCATCTGCTGCCTCAGGCCTGCCAGCTCACCTGCACAAGAGGGAGGGTGGATACAGACGAGGTTAGGGCAAAACCTTCCCTCAAGCCAGCAAACTGCAGCCAGGTGAGCCAGATGGTAGAACCTGGAGGGGAGAGGATTCATCTGGCATCTGGGCTGGTTCCCTTGGAGAAGTGGCTCATTCTCTCTGGACCTCAGTTTTCCCATCTGCTGCATGGGCCCACTGGCTCTGTCTGCCTACCTAGAATATCACAAAAGGGGGGCCCCCACAAACGGGAAGGATGTCAAATATAACCACTCCCGTTTGGGCTGCATGTATGGTTATTGGCGATAAAACCCGTAGCTTCCTGCATGCTAAGCCCACACTCCCAGCCCGTTTCATTTTTATTTTGGGTCTCAATAAGTTGCCCAGGTTGGCCTTGAACTTGCTATCCTCTTGCCTCAGCCTCCCAAGTTGCTGGGATTGCAGGCACGGTCACAGCACCTGGCTATACCACCCGGTTATTGACTGAGCACACCACAATCAGGCACCTGGGTTATATCCCACAATTTCAATTCACCTACATAACATACCTAGTTTATTTTTATTTTTATCCTCATTCACAGATGAGGAAACAGATAGAGAGATCAGTAATTTCTCAATGCTGTCCAGCTCCACACAAAGCATCCCCTTTACTGACTAATGATATAAGCATTCTTAGTCAAGTGTCAACTATCAGCACTCACACAGGTGACAATGCGATGGTGTGTCCTTCTGTGGACCACCCAAACACCATCTCCCGGTGGGAAACCCACCAGCATTTCCCTTCCTGGTTCTGTCTGCTTAGGTGAACGTAAACAGAAAGTCATTTTCCATAACCCAGGTAAGTGCCGCGTTGATGTTTAGAGCGCAGGAAGAGCCATGCACCAGAGAAAGTGGGGACACACAGGAAGTGTCGAGTGTCCTGGGAAAAGCAGCCATTGGCTTTGCAGGAGAACTCAGAAGTCTCTTGCCGCCCAGAGGACAGCAAAGCCACAGCAGCTCCTGCTGAGTCAGGCCACCTGTGCCTCTTATCCTGACAAGGGTTTAGCCATAGCAGGAATCTGGGGCCCAGAGAGGGAGGGGCTGCTCCAGGGAAGCTGAAACCTCTTAGGTCAATGCTGCCTGCCTGGGGGAATCCCAGAACCTGGTGTCCCTGTCCCTGTCCCCTCTTACCAGTCAGGGTCTCCTTGGCCAGCAACAGGGCCTGTCCATCCGCTTCTAGCTGCCCCCGGCGCGCCTCGAGCTGGGCCAGCTGCATCTGCACCTCGAACAGACTGCTCTCCAGGGCTGCCTTCTCCACACTACAGTACACAAGCCCCTGAGGCCACGAGCCTCGGCCTCAACAGCCCAGGTAACTGGCTCTCAGGGCGTGCCCAGCCCGGGGCCCAGTGCCAGCCTCCCTGCCTAGCTGGGCCACGCTCCCCTGGGGAAGGCTGAGCCACAGCAAGGGCATGTTGGCAAGCCATGCTCCTAAGTAACGGCCCCTGTGGGCCAATGCCAGGCCCTGGGGGTGCTGGGCAGAGCCCAAGACCTTACCGCAGGCGAGTGGCCTCCTCTGACAGGGCCTGGCAATCGCGCTCCGCCGCCGCCAGCTGCACAGCCAGGCCAGCCCGCTCCTTGGCCAGCGCCTCCTTCTCCCGGGCCACTCGCTCCAGTGCCTCCACCTGCCGTTGGGACTCCCGCCGGGCCTGCTCCAGCTCCTGCTCCCGCCCGCTCAGCTGCCGGGAGAGCTGGCCCCCACCAGGGACTGTGAGCACCACTTCCAGAACCCCCGACCCGTTCATCACATAGCACGTCCACTCGGGGTCTGACCCAGCTCCCACCAGCGGGCAGGAGGCCCAGGGTTGAGCCCAGGCTCTGCCCTGCTGTGTGGTCCGCACTGGGCACTCCAGCCTTTTCTAGACGCACAGCGCACATGTGTGCAAAAACAAGGCCCTCACTCAGCTCTGGGAGTGAGGGGCGACAACCCTTCCTCACCTCAAAACTTGCAGAGCAGCTGAGTATATAAACCGATCAGGGGAGCTGCTCTGCTGGCTGGAGTGGAGGGCGGAAGCCGCTTCCGGCTCCCCTTTCGCCTCCTCCAGATGCCCCTCCAGGAACTGGACTCACTCCAGGACATTAAGTTCCTAGGTCCCTGAAGCCCTAGGGTCCCTTGCAGCTGTGACATCCCAAAATGTCTGATTCTGATCCCTCGAGCCTCTCCACACCAGCATGTGCTGCACCCATGCCAAGAGCCAACAGCAGGCCCCTCTACTGGGTCTTAGAGTTTCCTCAGCTATTGCTCATGACACTCTTGACAAGAACTCTCAGCCCCGAGTTACTGACGGGGTGACTGAGGCACAGGGAAGTGGGGCAGCTCACTCAGAAGCAGGTTCCCAGGCCGGGCCCGTCCCCCTCTGCTCGGCCCACCTGAGCCAACTGTTCCTGCAACCCGCTACGTTCGCTGCGCAGCTCAGGCAGCTGCTGCTCCAGGGCTTCCCGGGCCTGCTCTGCGGCGTGTAGGGCGCCCTCCAGGCCCTGCCGCTCCACCTCCTGCTCCAGCCGCAGCTGCTCCAGCCTCTGCTGCTCCTCCAGAGCCAAGGTGGCCTCCTGCTCTGCCTGACGCTGCCGGCCCAGCAAGGCCACCTTTTCCTCCTCCAGCTGCAGGGGTGAGTGTGGTGGGACGGTAAGCAAGGGTTCCTCCCAGGACAGGGATGCTCCTCCACTCACCCACTGATCAGCCCAGGAGAGGGCCTGGGCAAAGGGGCAGGGTGTGTGGACACTGACGAGGGAGAATGAAGGAGGACCCCTCCTGAGACACCAGGAGAGAGAAGACAGAGAAGAGACAGACGACGACAGAGACAGGAGCGGCAAAGACCAAAACAGACGGGTGCAGGGTGTGGGGGCCTGGGACACCTCAGTGGGGTCTCCCCGATGCGGAGGACAGGTGGACCAGGCCTCTGGGCCCACGACACAATGTACCTGGGCGACAAGGTGGTTCAGCCCCAGCTTGTCCTGGGCGAGGTTCTCGTTGAGGGCACTTAGCTTGGACAAGGAGTCCCGCAGAGAAGCCTCCTCTGACCTCAGCTTGGTCATGGACAGCTCGAGCTCCACGCGGCCAGCCTCAGCCTACAGGGAGGGGACCATGTGTCAGAGCCAGTCAGGTGGAGAGTGACGGGTGGGTGGGAAGAGACAGGGACAGGCGCAGAGACGGACTTCGGGATGGTGTAGGAAGATAAGTCAGGAAATTCCCTGCTCGGGGAGGAGGCTGCAGCCTGTGAGGACATTAAGAAGCTGCATGCTGCAGAGCTGGAGGGAAAGAGAACCCAGGAGATGCTGCAGCAGGGCCAAGGCTCAGGGCTTCCCCTGAGTGAGGCCTAAGGATGGTACCCCTCAGGGTCCAGGGTGAGGGGAATGGGGCAGGTTCCCACTGAAAACTTTCTGGACCATGGCCCCACCTCCCAGAGACACAGGACCTCGGTCTAGATACTGCCCGGGAGCATCTGGAAAAGCAGGAATATGGCACTAAGAAAAGTCAGCCTGGTCCACAGGGAGGGGTCAGTCTGTGACCAGGCTCCGATGTCAGCCAAGGATCAGTCTGTGGCCAGACTGGGAAGACTTGGGACCTAGGGTCAGAGTAGGTGTGTAGTTGTGTGGTAAATGGGGACCCACCTTGGTCAGCGCCTCAGCCACCTCTGCCTTCTCGGCCTGCAGCATGTCCCGCTGCAGCGTGGCGCAGCTCAGTGCCTCCCTCACCTCCACCAGCTCCTTCGCCAGCCCTGAGCGCTTCACTTCCAGCTGCTCTAGCTGTCTATGGCTGTGGGACAGAAGACAGGCAGGTGCCTCATGTCACTTCTCTGTCCTGGCCACCTGCAACCAGCAGGATGCTGGGCAAGAGCCTTACCCACAAGGACAGCCAACCCCCTGCCTGTTAACTCCCTGACTCTGAGCATCAGTTTCCACATCTGCAAAATGGGGTGTTACCTGCCTTAAGAAGTCGTTATGAGAATATGTGTATTACTCTACAGGAAATGCTTAAAATACTGCTTGACACATCTTCCCAAGCAAGAACAACATCCACTCCTACAGTGCACTAAACGTCGTCATAACCTGTGTCTTAGAGACCCACACAGTGCAGGCTCAAATCCCAACTCTTTCACCATGTACCCTGGGACAAGTTTCATGACCTCTCTGACTCAGTTTCAACATCCACAAAATGCAGATAATACCTTCTACATCACAGACTTATAATGAGAGTTAAACAAGAGAACCTTGGTGCATTGGCATTTTTTTTTTTTTTTAGTTGTAGATGGACACAATACCTTTGTTTTTATTTTTATGTGGTGCCAGGGATCAAACCCAGTGCCTCACGCATGCTAAGCAAGCGCTCTACCACTGAACCACAACCCCAGCCTTTAAATTTTTTAATAAGAATATTATTAATATTTTAATTTTAATTGTTATAGTTCTTATAATTCAAACTCTGCCTCCTACCAGTTCTCTGATGCTAGTTAAGTGACTCACCTCCCTGAGTCTCTTTCCCCAAGTGGGGCTGGTTAGCCGGGCTCAAGGGAACAGACCTGTTGTCCAGCTACTCAGGAGGCTGAGGCAGGAGGACTGCTTGAGCCCAGGAGGGCCAGGCTCTAGTGCACTATGCCCATCAAGTATCCGCACTAAGTTTGGCATCAAAATGGTGACCTCCCAGCAGCAAGAAGCCTCCTGGCCTCCTAAGGAGGGGTCCATTGGCCCAGGTAGAAATGGGGTAGAAGACAAGGCACAGTGCAATGACAGAGGCCTCCTCCAGGTGGCAGGAGGCTCAGGACGGAGATGGTGCCCAGAGGCTTGCAGTGAGAGTGGGGAGGCTCCCTGGGAGGCCTCTGGGAGCTGGCGGAGAGGTGAGGAGCTGCCCACCTGCGCTCAAGCTCCCTTTGTGCCCTGGCGCCGTCCTGAACCGCATCCTCCTGCTCTTCCTCCAGCCGGTCCCGCTGGCGCCGCAGCTCCTCCTGGGCAGCCTGCAGCTTCTCCAGTTCCTGCCGCAGTCCCTCGGCCTGCTCTTGGGCCGCCTGCAGGTTGTGGGCCAAGCTGCCCTTCTCCCTGCAGGACAAAGGATAGTGGAGCAGCGGGCGCTGTTATGGCTGCTCTCCCCGCAAAGAAGCCAGGCTGGCCACTGCCTAGGAGCTGCGTCCTCGGTCCTCCCATGCCTCTCACTCCAGGAAGCCTGTTCTGATGCTCCCGTGGCTGATTCAGCTCACCCACACCTCCCAGCAGGAGCCTGGCTTTCTTCCCCCAGCCTGCCCACTTGAAGGCCTAGTGGGATGGAAGAAGGTGCTGCATTACCTGTGAGTCCCCCCACCAAGTGCAAAAGACCAGGAGTAAGCTCCTGGAACACATGGGCAATTTGGCAGCCAGTTCTGCTAAGCCACACAGACACAAAAGGCCCCCACGATACCCCTCCTCCACAATCCTAGCAAGCCCAACAGAGCTGCACCTGTCCAGATCAGCTTCCCGCTGCACAGAACAGCAGTACCTGGCAGACACAGCAGGGGGGTGTGTGACTGCCACTGGGAATCCCAAAAGCTTGCAGGGAGCCGCCATTTTCCACAACTCTAATAGTCACAAGTAGGGGGCAGGGGCTGATTGTAACACCTTCTTTCAAGCCAGCTGGGGTTTCTGGCTCAGGCTTAAGGCTTCCCTCTCTTCCCTTGAAGTTGCAGTCCCCAAATATGCTAGAAGCTAATGCTGGCAGTGGGTGGGGAAAAGCTTATTACGTGACATTTAGTAAAAATAGCAGGATACAAAACGGGCTGCTTGCTGATCACCACTACTTAAAAAGCCATCTCGTTCCCAGGCAGGGAAATCATGGGTGGCCACCCAATGGGCCTGAATTCTAATTCTACCTTACCCCCTCGGGCCACACCTGCTTTGTGAGGTTGGGCAAGTCTCTCATCTCCATACAGTGAGTTCCAAACTGCAGGAGTCTCACAGAAAGACTGAGATGATATACACGAAGCACTTGGCAAACATGGTGGGTTTACAAGTGCCCCTACTCTGCCACCTCACTGCCAGGAAACACAATAGAAACAAAACCAATACCCTACTAGGGGTTCAGAGGGGCAGGTGAGGCTGTGAGGGTCCCCCCCCCTTCGATTTCCCCTCATCCTTCACATTTTTTGTTAAACACTTCTAATTAGGAAGATAAAACAAAAATAACCATGTAGCTGAGAGGTAGATAATTTCTTTTCTTAAAAATCTCTAGGAACAGGCTGGGGTTGTGGCTCAGTGGCAGAGAGCTTGCCTAGCATGTGTGAGGCACTGGGTTTGATCCTTAGCATTGCATATAAATAAACAAATAAAATAAAGGCACACTGTCCAACTACAACTACCAAAAAAAGAGGGGGGGCCAGGTTGTGGCTTAGTGATAGAGCACTTGCCTAGCATGTGTGAGACACTGGGTTCGATCCCCGGCACCATATAAAAATAAACAAATAAATAAAGATATTGTGTCCATCTTAAAACAACAACAACAACAACAACAACTCTAGGATGCTGGGTGCAGTGGCACACGCATGCATGTAGTCCCAGCAGTTCAGGAGGCAGAGGCAGGAGGATTGCCAAGTTCAAAGCCAGCCTCAGCAATTCAGCAAAGCCCTAAGTAACTGAGCAAGACCTTAGTCACAAAAATAAAGCCAGGCGCAGTGGTGCAGGCCTATAATCCCAGTGGCTCAGAGGCTGAGACAGGAGGATTGCAAATTCAAAGCCATACTCAGCAATGGTGAGGCGCTGACCAACTTGGGAAGACCCTGTCTCTAAATAAAATACAAAATAGGGCTCGAAATATGGCTCAGTGGTTTTATGCCTCTGGGTTCAATCCCCAGTACCAAAAAAGCAAATCTCCAGGAAGCCAAGTGTGGTAGCACATGCCTGTAATCCCAGTGAGTAGGGAGGCTGAGGCAGGAGTATCACAAGTTCGAGGGCAATTTAGCAAGGCCCTAAGCAACTTAGTGAGAATCTGTCTCAAAATCAAAAATAAGGGCTGATGTTGTGGCTTAGAGGTACAGCGCTTGCCTAGCATGTATGAGACACTGAGTTCGATCCTCAGCACCATATAAAGTAAAATAAAGACTCTGTGTCCACCTATACCTAAAAAATATTTTTTAAAAATAAAACAAAATAAAAAGGTGCCGTCAGATTCAATCTACAGAACAACAACAACAAAAAAAAGCCCTCTAGGAAACAATCTCAAAACAACATTGTCAAAATTTCCCTGAGAAGCTGGGCACACTGGTGCACACCTGTAATCCCAAGTTTGTAGTCAGCCTCAGCAACTTAGTGAGACCCTCGGCAACTTAATGAGATTGTCTCCGAGTAGAAAATAAAAGGAGCTAATGGTTGGGGCTGGGGTTGTGTTCAGTAGTAGAGCGCTCACCAAGCACACGTGAGGCGCTGGGTTCGATCCGCAGCACCTCATAAAAAATAAATTAATTAAATAAAGTTATTGTGTCCAACTACAACTAAAAATATTTTTTAAAAGTGGGGGGGGCTAGGGTTATGGCTCAGTGGTAGAGTGCTCACCTCATATGTGCAAGGCTCTGGGTTCGATCCTCAGCACCACATAAAAATTAATAAATAAAAAATTAAGGTATTGTGTCCAACTACAACTAAAAAATAAATATATTTTTAAAAAGATCATTTAAAAGTGGGGGGGGCCTAGTGGTAAATTATCCTGAGTTCAGTCCCTAATACCAAAAAAAAAAGAATTTTCTGAGAAGAGGGAGATGTTCTACATCTAGAGCACTTGAAATGTGGCTGATGTGTAGATCTAGAGCACTTGAAATGTGGCTGATGCAACTGAGAAATGAATTTTAACTTTCGTGTGTGCGTGCAGTGCTGGGAACTGAACTCAGGTCCTGAAGCAGCAGCTCTACCACTGAGCTACATCCCCAGCCTGTTTGGTAAAACTTTAATTGATCTAAAATTGAATAGACACATGTGGCCAGTGGTGACCTATTGGTGCAGAACCACCCATTTAAATATTAGGGCTGGCCTTAGGCTCAGACACTGATTTATCCTTTATCCTCCTCCACCTCAGACATCCCAGGCACCTGCTCAGGAGTTCATTGGTGCTCCGCAGACGCTGGGCCTCACGCTGGGCATCCTCTTGGGCCTGAGCAGCCCCATCCATCTTATCCCGCAGGCGCTGCAGCTGCTCCTCTAGGGCACGCCGCTCACCCTCGCTGTCACTAAGCTGCTTCCGCAGGGTGCACATCAGGTCCTGGCTCGCCTCATAGCGACCACGCATGTCCTGGGGCATGGGGGTCACTGAGTCTGGGGAGCCTACTTCCTCTGCTGGTTCCGGGGAAGCACACCAGGCTACAGTGGGACGGGACTAGGCCAGGGCCTGGCCTGCAGCAGGAGAGGGGGCCTCAGCCCCCGGGACTGGGATTCCACTCCCCTCCTCTGTGGCCTCACCATTCTAAGTCCTCACCTCCCCGGAGTCCCAAGCAACTCCAATCTAGGTCCCCATGAAGTTGACAACGCCGAGACCACTCTTTCCTCTGCTAGTTTCAGACTCCACCCGCAAGGCTCCTCCCTCTGGCCCCCTGGTTCCACCCTCGGAACCTCTCGCTTCCAAGCTCCTCCCGTCCCAGCAGACTCCTTCTCCCAGGGTCCTGGCTCCCCCAGGACTCTGGCTCTGCCCCCACCTCCTCTCTTCCCAGGCTTCACCCCACTTCATCCCACTGTGGGCTCCAATTCTGCCCCAGAGCTCTCAGACATCTCCTTGACACCTGGACTCTCAAGTCTGCTTACTGGCCCCGCCCCCAGGCCTATGGTCCCGCCCCAGGCTGTGGCCCCGCCCCCTGGGCACCCAAGCCCCTCCCCCAGGAGCTTGGCTGGGTCCCTGGCTGTGGCTAGGGATGCTCAGGCCCCTTCCTACCTGAACCTGCAGCTGCCTCTTGTGCAAGGCCGAATGGATCAAAGCAAGCGTGGAGGAGTCAGAGCAGGCCGGGGACGGGCCGCGGCGAGGGGAACGGCCGCGGCTGGGTGAGGAACGCTGTGGCGGGGATGGGGTCCGCTGGCCCGAGAGACCCCGCAGGCTGCCGTCCAAGGTGTCTGCTGTGCGCTCCGAGCCACTTAGCTGGACACCACTCTCTGTGTCTGACAGGACGGCCTGGGGTGGGGAAGGTGGGAGCAGGAGCCCAGGGGTTGGCTGGGTCAGGCCCAGGCCAGGCAGCCTCACGAAGTCCCTACGGGAAGCCTTGGGGTCCACCTCCCCCACGGGCGCTCAGCCCACAGCTCTCCAGCAAGGCTCATTTACTGCAAAGATACCATTCATCGGTTCGCACAGATGGCCTTAGACTGGGAGCTCCCAGCGCAGGGGCGAGGTGAGCTAACTGGGGTACCCAGGGCCATCACTCGCTTTAGTTCAGCCAAAGGCCACCAGAGGGCGCGGCCAGAGGCCCAGGCCTGCTTGCCAGACCTTCCTTCATGCACCTGTGCCAGGTCCCTCAGGGTCTGCTGGAGCCCTTCTGTGTCCTCCATCTCCAGGGTCACCTGCTCCTGTAGCCGCAGAGACTCCTGGAGTGAGACAAAGAGCGGTCAGGGGCTGTGCCCTAGTGTGAAACTCTACCTTCTCCTTCCTCCCTGGACCACCACCTATCAGGTGGCCTCTATGGCTATCCATAGACCAGCTAGCAGAACCCACTGCCCTCAGAGGCCTGGAGAGGCAATGTCCTGTCCCAGTCACTGGAGGAGAGCCAGGCTCAGCCCCACACAGAAGGTGACCAATCCAGGCAGTGCCCTAGGGAGGATCCCTCTGGTAGGAGGCAACCGTGCTCCTCTGAGAGCTCAGGCAGGAGTTGGAGTCCTACTCCCCTGCTTACTGGGTTGGAGAACACTCTGTGCAGTGGGGATCATGAGGCAGGGCCGCTGGGAGTGTGGAAAGGGATACAGAAGGTGACTGTTCTTACCCTAATCCTGGCACATGATGTGGGGGTGAGTAGCATGTCTGAGTAGCCCAGCCCTAAGCCTGGGTCCATGGATCTGGTCGGGCCCTCATCTACCCACCATAACTCACCAGGGCCTCCAGCTTCTCAGTGAGGGCCTTGTTGACCTGATCCTTCTCCAGATTCTGGTTCTGAAGGCGCTCCATGGCCAGGGCCAACTCTGTCACTCTTAAGGTAGGGAAGCAACAGAGGTAAATGGGGGACCTGCCCCAGTTTCTCCTCAAACCCACTGGCTTCTGGGTCTTTTGTGTTTCCCCAAACCTGAGCAGAGCCACTAAAATCCACTTCCCTAGCTGTGTGACCCTGGGCATGTCACTCTTCCTTCTGGGCTTCAGACTTTGTACCTATAAAATGGGACTGAGGTCATCACTGTCGTGTCTCTTTGGAAAGCACCCTGGGCTTTGTCCAGGAGGCAGAAGTTAGGGGCCTGGGTCTCGTCCTCACAGGTCGAACTGCTCATGATGTGCCCTGGGAAAGAGCCCTCTGAGTCCCACACAGGGACCTGAGAAGCCTGGCTGAGCCCAAGAAGAAATAGGGTCTGATGCGTGGAACAGACACTCCCCCTCCCCAAGTCTCTAGGTGCCCCTCTGTGGGGAAGCTGAACTTGAACAGTGTCATCACCACCCACCTAGCACTGAGTTCAGCCTTGTCCAGGTCGCTCTGCACCTGCAGCTGGGACAGGTCCTTCTCTCGGAGCACCTTGGCCTGCAGCTGCTCCTCCAGCTGGGCCTGCAGCAGCACCTGCTTCTCCTGGGCCACCTGGGCCCGGCTCTCCGCCAGCTTCAGGCCGGCACTCAGCCCCAGGCCCACCTCTTGGACAGCCCGAGATGTCCGGGCCAGCTCCCCTCCCAGCTGCCGCAGGTCCCTGAGGAAAGCACAGGATGGGGATGGGATGCAGGGGACTACCAAATGCAAATTAAAACCACATTGAGATGTCACTTGTCACTATCAGATTGATTAAAAAAAAAATGTTACATAAGGCCCAGTGTGGGTGAGGCTGCGGGGAACCAGGCCCTCCTCCAAACGGCTGGTAGGAGGGTAAATGGGTATAACTACAATGGAGACCAACTAGGAGAGCTCAGAAAATCATGAATATATAAGCACTTTGCCCTCCAGCTCCACTAGGAATGCACCCTGCACACCCAGACACCCAGCACGAGGGGTGACCCATGTGCACTGTGTGCTGTACTGCCTGCCCCTGTAAAACTCCCGCCAGGCACAGTGGTGCACACCTGTAATCCCAGTGACTCGGGAGGCTAAGGCAAGAAGATCAAGTTCAAGGCCAGTCTCTGCAACTTAGCAAGACTCTATCTCAAAATAAAAAATAAAAAGGACTAGGGATGTAGCTCAGTAGTAAAGTACTCCTGGATTTAATCCCCAGTACCCCAAAAAAAAAAAAGTACTGGTGACAATCTAAGTATCCATCAAAAGAGGAGTGCTGGGCTGGGGTTGTGGCTCAGAGGCAGAGCAACTGCCTACCACATGTGAGGCCCTGGGTTCAATCCTCAGCACCACATAAAAATAAATAAATTAAATAAAGGTATCGTGTCCACCTACAACTAAAAAAAAATTTATGAAAAAAAGGAACTGACTGAAAGAATAGTGTTACATTAGATTAGGTGGAGGGAAGTGAAAGGAGGGGAAGGCAGGGGATGTGAGGATAAGAAAGATAGTAGAATGAAACAGACATCATTACTTTATGTATGTATGTGACTGTATGACCAATGTAATTCTATAATATATATAATCAGAAAAATGAGAAATTATATCCCATCTAAGTATGATATATCAAAGTATATAAGTGTTTTCTACTGTCATGTATAACTAAATTATGTATAATTAAAACAAATAAAAAATTAAAAAAGGAACTGCAAAGATTAAACTCTACCCATATACCCATAGTATTTACCCAAAAGGGGGGGGGGCAGGAAGAAAGAGAGAGAGAGATGGGACTGAGAGACTTGCTATATTTGCTTGTATAGAAGAACCTTGAAAGGTCACATAGGAATTTTTTTTTTTTTTTTTTTTTGGACAGAATCTTTCTATGTTGCCCAGGTTGGTCTTGAACTCTTGGGCTCAAGAGATTCCCCCCGACCCCACATCAGCCTCAGGAGTGCCAGTACTACAGGCATATGTCACTGCACCTGGTTAAGGAAGGTCACTTAGGAAACTAGTGACACTGATTGACTTGAGGAGGGGCGGGAAGTGTCTGGGATCAGGTAGGAGATTTCCTACTCTGTACCCTTGTGAAATGGGAACCTTGAGAATGCTGATTAAAACTAAAGTCTATTTCAGATCCATATGTAGGTTAAATCTGGTCCTCTCTTGAATGAACTGTAAGGCTGGGTATCCAACAGTGAAGACAGGAAGTGCCTCATTGGCATCCAGTTACTGTACAAAGGCGAATACTGCAGCTGTCTATTCTCGGGGAACGTCTGGAGCACCAAGAGCATCACAAAGAGAGGCAGACAGGCCAGGGCCTCCTGATGGAGAACACCCTCCATCCTGCAGCCTTGCCAGAAAAACAAAAACGCCAACCTGCATCTGATCTAGCCTCAGATCCAACGTGCAATTCACAGGAAATACAAGGAACAGAGGAATATGTTAAATGATACCTCAGGGACACAACCAACAAAATCCAGACTATGGGAATCTCTGGGACAACTGACCCAGTTTTCCTAACAAATAATTTAAAAGAGACTTAAAAGGTCAAAAGAAAAAAAAAGTCACATTGTGTTAATTTTCATAGTTCCTGATCCAAACAAACTATGAAGATGAAAAATGGAAATCAGACCCTGACTGTTTCATGATATTGGAAAAGATTAATTAAAAATTTTTCATGTGGGCTGGGGTTGTGGCTCAGCAGTGGAGTGCTCGCCTGGTACATGCGAGGCCCTGGGTTGATCCTCAGCACCACATAACAATAAATAAGTGAAATAAAGGTATTGTGTCCAACTACAACTAAAAATAGATATTTAAAAAAAATTTTTTTTTCCATGTGAAAAAGGAAACATGGGGCTGGGGGGTCATGGCTCAGTGGTGGAGCGCTTGCCTAGCATGTGTGAGGCCCTGGGCTCGATTCGCAGTACTACATATAAATAAAGGTCCATCAACCACTAAAATATATATTTTTTTAAAAAAGTAAACACATCAGTTTCCCGGCTGGAGGTGCAGCCCACAGCCTGACCAACTGCGTCTAGCTGACTATCCATGCTAACAAGGACATAGCCTCTGCTCAGGACCAGGCAGGGCCAGGCTCCCTGCCCAGTGAGGCTCTCCTTTCATTCCTGCTGTTCCTCCAAACCCACCAGCAGCCACTCTCTCCCATCCTAGAGACTTGGCTCATGCTGTTCCCTCTGCCTGAAGCACCTGGCTCTGCTACTTCCAACCCTACCCACTCCTCAGGGCTCCTTGCAACTCCCACTTCCTTCTGGCTTCTCCACCCTTTCATCCTTCTGAGCTTCCAGAACATTCCCTTTGTCTCTGTCCATGAGCACTTGCTTCTTTGATCTAGAATTTTTGTAGGAGCCCATCTTTTCACCATTAGATGTTGCAAGGGTTTTGGTAGCAGAATTGAGTATTCTAGTGGATTTAAAGCAGGAGCTTCAAATCTTAATTGACACAGCTGTTTGGGCTTGGGAAGGTCACTCAACCTCTCTGAGCCTTAAAGTCCTCATCTGTAGACTGGGAAATACTATAGTTTCTACCTCACAAGGACACTGTAAATATCAGGTAAAATAACAAGTTCGGAGAGCCTAGCTCTTGGTAATCCCTAGTTAAGCGTTGACTGCCGGTAATAGGCCGTTACCCCAGTTGCTCTACATCTCCACAGGGCCCAGCACACAGTAGGTGTGCTGAGTTGAGTCTCATTTAGGAGGCCGCTGGCAGGGCTTTACCTCTCAGTGCCCATCTTCACCTCGCTGACCAGCCGTCGGAACCCCACGACTTTCCTCCAGAGGAGGAGCAGGCGGTTGTGTTCGTTGCTGCAGTAGGCATTGAAGGACTGGAGGGAAGACGTGCTGCGTGAGGGGCGGGGCGGGGCGCTGGCTCCTCCCCCCCTTCGCGGGAGGAAGCAGGCAGAACCTTTAAGGAAGGATGGTGGCAGTCCCTACGCCCTTATTGTGAGGAGTAAAAGAAAATGCACATGGCCTGTGTAATCAATGTAAACTCCCGTTATCCCAGCAGCTCCGGAGGCCGCGGCAGGAGGATCAAAATTTCAAAGCCAGCCTCAGCAATTTTGTGACGCCCTAAGCAACTTTGCTAGACCCGGTCTCTAAAATATAAAAAGGGCCAGGGATGTGGCTAGTGCTTAAGCGCCCCTGGGTTCAATCCCTGGTACCAAACACAAAGCTAAACAAACAACTTTGCTATGACCACCATGACCTCTGCTCACCTGCGCCGGGCCGCATTTCTGCTCCCATTCCCGTGCGCCCCCCCATTCCAACGCTCCTCAAGGGCCCTGCACGCGCCAGGCTGCCCACACGCACCTCCTCCTCGCGCCTCCACGCCGCCTCCCGCTGCTCCAGCTCTTTACAGCTGCGAGTCCAGTCGCTGGTTACCTTGCGAATGTCCTCGCTCAGAGCCTGATTGGCGGAGCCTGCCTGGTCCAGCTGTTCTCGCAGCATAGCGTTCACCTGGGCCAGGCTGGCACTCCTGGGCCGGGCACAAGGGGCCAGTGGGCACTCGCCTACCCAGGGGCAGCACCACCAGCCCTGCGCCCTCCTTACCACAACCTCACCTCTGCTGCTCCTCCTCCAGGCGGAAAAGGGCACTCTCCAGGTCTTGGCTGTGCTCTGTGTCCTAAGTGGGAGGGGGCAGCATCAGACAGGACAGGCAGAGGGAAGGGCCTACACCCACCCACCCTGATACCCACTCTCAGCCGCTGCTGCTCCAGCTCTGTGGACCTCTCTAGCAGCTGCTGCTCCAGCTCGGAGCACCTCTTCTTGTACTGGAGAATCTGGGGATGGATGGGAAGCAACGGTTTTCCAGGAGCAGGGGCAAAGCAGAGGAAAGTGAGGGCAAGAGCTGGAGTGGGTGGCCCTGACCTTGGCCTGAAGCCGCTGCACTAGCTGGGCCTGCCTCTGCTGGCCCTCCTGGTAGGCCTGCAGCTTGCGTCGGTAGGAGGCCTGCTCCTCCTGCAGCTGCCTCCGCAGCTCCACACTCTGGCGGACCAGCCCGGGGGTCTCCTGTGGCTCCAGCTCCCCAGATTCCAGCTGCATAGCCTGCTCCAGCTGCAGGGAAGGGCCCTGGGTGAGAGGCCTGGGCCCCTAGGGAAGGCAGGCACAGGCCTCTGCAGGGGCTGCCAGGATGGGCCCGGACCACAATGCCTTGTAAGTCCATAGCCTTGCGTCCCAGGGAGCAGGTGCATGTGGGCAAGCCCAAATGCAGTGCATGTATGCACAGGCTAATGCATGGACAGACAAGGCATGCAGACACACAGACAGGGCACACACAGGCACACAGACAGCGCACACACAGGCACATACAAGTTAGCCACCCACAACCAGGTGCATGCA
This sequence comes from Spermophilus citellus, assembly GCF_964194105.1. Lineage (NCBI taxonomy): Eukaryota > Metazoa > Chordata > Mammalia > Rodentia > Sciuridae > Spermophilus > Spermophilus citellus. Next base: position 127,943,210 of record NC_138191.1, read on the forward strand.
ACAGTGATGCGGGGTGGGGGGGTGCCATAGCAGCCCAGCCTCTCCAGAACGCTTCACCCCTGCTGTGCTGATTAGATCAGCCTCACCCCCACCTGGACCTGAAGGTAAACTCAGAAAAACCTGGATGTTTGTTCCCCATTGTATCTTTTCTTAATTTTTTTTGTTCCCCTTGGTGTTGGAATGGCATGAATGGCACAAGCACATGTGAATCCACCCAAGGGGCAGGCACAGGTCCACACTACAGACCCCAGGCTTACAGACATGTAACACACACAGGCATTCTCAGATGTCCCCAGGGTGACACGGTGAGCCCCCCAATACACATGGTGCTCTGTGACATCATCCTATCTAGAGCCTGCTTCTCTCCCTTTCATGCCACCTTACAGGGGGCCTCTGCTGCTGCTGCCCTGTACCCCCTGTGGGCAGTGCACAATGCCTTCCAGCTCTGGCCACCACACTACCATGGGACCCTCTCAACACCCTAAGGCACTGGCCTTTAGAAGGAAGGACGTGAGGGAGGAGGTAGCTGAGGGGAATGGACTCTGCAGGGTGGTGAGCACACAGGGGGCCTGAGGACAACAATGGGGACAAGCCCAGCTGACTGACGACACCACCCACTCACCACCCACTTCCCCTGCACCTGGTCTGCTAGAGCCCAGCAGGGCACTGATGCCCATGCAGGTGGAGCCACACTGGTCACAAGGAAGCCCGCAGGAGGGCTCTGTGCGCCACCCACAAAGCCAAGGACAACTTCATGTCACCCACTCCACCCCAGGGATGCTGGGGGAAGGCTGGAGGCCTCGCCGTGAGAGGGAGGAATGCTGGCTAAGGGGACTGAGGGGTAGCAGTGGGGGCTCTGCCTGGACAGGGCTGCAGACCTGTGGCACGTGTCTGTGTGGAGTCCACCCAAGTCGGGCACTGTGCAGGTGTCCCCAGCTGTACGTGACGGAGGTAGACCCGAAAGGCGTGAGCGTCCTGAGTCAAGCTTACAGCCCTCTGGCTGGGAGTGGGATGGATTTAGCCATGTGTTTTCACGTGTGCTGGGGACATGTTGACACTCTGGTGAGTCCGGGCCTTCACACGCACGTGGGCGAGGTGGCCTCCATGGTCTACATCGTGGCGTGGGCCCCGTGCCTGCGTGTATTGGGTGTGAGTTTACAGACAGTCATCTGGGTTTCGGAGGGCCTGGGCATGGCTCTCGGTGGGGCCTGGGAGGGTCTGAGCGTTACATGTCTCTGAGGTCTGTGTGTGCCTTCGTGGGGCTGACTGGCAGATGGCTGTTTTGTGTCCCATGCCTTTTGTGTCTTGTGTATCTGTGAGATGTGAGATGTGTGCTATGCCACCTGCATTATGGACACGTGACGGTGGTGACACTGTGTATTGGGATGACTCTCCTGTGGGCAGGTGTGAGGCCTAGCTGTGGCAGTGGCAATGGCTGTTGGTTACACCACGTGCACCGTGAACCCGAGTGTGTCCGTCTCTGTGGGGTCTGACTGTGTGCTCTGCACCCGTGTGCCCCCAGCGCCATTTGCTTCTGTGATCTGGAGGGTTCCATAGTGCCAGGGGCTGCCCGCTTCCCCAGTGCTCACAGCCAGGCCACTCCTGGTCATACCTCCACCCTCTCCACAAACCCTGCCCCTAACAAAACAGCCTTTCAATTTTACTTGCAATTCAGAAAGGAAGGTGGCTGCCACCAGGCCAGGGATCAAAGAAGTTTACTGTGTCCCCTAGCAACTGGGGCCCTAATGCCACCATTCAATTCACTCTGTCCATGTTGCCATGGACACTAGGAGAGGTGGGGGGGTATGCTCTGGATCCACAGGGCGAGGCCACCTCCCTCCTTCCCCTACACCTGCTCCTTAGGGACTGTGAGGTCCTCTCTCTGACCTAGGAGGTAGCCTCTGGGAAGCCCCTGCCTAACATGCAGTTCATAGGATATGAACCCCCTCACTCCCCATCCCAGGACCATCATGGAATGAATGATCAGAACAACCTTCCTGATGGCCCCCAACCTGGTTATGGCATGCGCTGCCACCCATCGGCACAAGGACAAGTGAGCTTCAGGGGAAGGCTACCCATGACCAAGGGACTCCTACCCTGGGCCCACCACGCCCCCTCCAGGCCTCAGTTTCCCCCTTTGTAACAGGTGACTGCCGGCAGATGCTCTCTGAGGACCCCCATTAGGAAAAGCCTCGAAAGGGGCTGGGGATGTGGCTCAAGCAGTAGCGCGCTCGCCTAGCATGCGTGCAGCCTGGGTTTGATCCTCAGCACCATATACAAACAAAGATGTTGTGTCCGAGGAAAACTAAAAAAAAAATATATTAATAAATCCTCTCTCTTTCTCAAAAAAAATGTTGCAGCTGCTTCAGTAATTTGGGATCCTCCTGCTATTCTCTAAAATTGAATTATTAAAGCTGTTCCTGCATGTTTAAAAAAAAAAAAAAAAAAAGGAAAGGCCTCAAAAATCCTTCTAACCCAGTCCCAGGCCCCAGATGGGCCTCAAACTGCCTCACACACAGGAGAGTCACAATGCCAGGCTCCCCCTGCAGGCTGTTCAGAAACACCCACCCAGGACTCGTGAGGGAACTGTCTAGACTACCTCAGGCCCCCACCTGGTGCCGCCGCCCCAGTCTCAGCAGCTGTGTCCCAGCAGGGAAGGGACCTGCCAACTTGCACCTCGACATTCTTCTGCCAGCCAGGGACAGGGCTGGCTTCACTGTCATTTGGAAGTTGGCATTTAGAAGGCAGCCCCTGGGGGCCTGGCCCTGTGCCAGGAGCTGTCACCATTGACAATGTGGGACCCAGCCAGCCTGCCCTCCACACACCCTGCAGTCCCTGGGAAAATGTGTTCTGTGCTGTCCCCAAAACTAGGGGCCACTTTGGCCCCCCACGCTGCTCCTCAGCAAGTCCCAACAAGTTGGGGGCTTGTCCAGGCGGGCAGCTACCAGGACACAGGATCACCCCCTGACTACACACAGAAACGCACACACCTCTCCAGCACGGCATGCAGACCTCTGTACAGACAGGCCCAGCCTAGGGGTCCCAGGCCAACCCTGGCCCTTCTGCTAACAAAGAGGGAGTCCTGTCCCTCTGGGTTCCTTCCAGATTCTTCATCCCCAGGATCCCTGGCTGGCAGCTGGCAGTGGGGAGACCTGCTTCTTGTCTTAACTGGCTGTGCAGCCCTCGTTTGGTGCTTTCCCTCTGAGCCTCCATCTTCTCTTCTGTTAAATGGGCAGCATGATTCTGACAGTAATTCATTAAACGTAAGTACTTTGCAAGTTACTGGCACATAGTAGGCACTCAATAAATGGAAGCTACTGTTATAGCTGTGACTACTGCCCACAACCTCCCACCTCCATCCCTCTGTCCACACACACTCCATCCCTCATGCAATGCTCACCAACATTCTGTCACCACCAACTCCCCAGGGCCGCCTGCCATGAGCCTGGGGGTTCAAAAGGCAGTGCGCCAGGTGCACCCTGCCCCTGGCCCTCACCTACCTCCCCCAGCCCCTCACAAGCCACAGCACAGGTGCCTGGTGATGGACATGCAGACAGGCCTGGCTTCCTCTTTCCCTGCCCAGGCCTCAACCCCGCGGGGCAGTGGTAGGTCTTGTGGCTGTCCCCAACCAGCCCACAGAATTTTTTGGGTGCCTGTGCCACCCGACCCAGCAGCCAGCCACTGCCTCAACCCCGGTGCCATGGAATGGGAGCCTGGGGAGATGTCCAGAGCCTTGAGGGGTTGAAGGGCCCCTAGGGGTCTCGTTCTCTGTGCCTGACACTCAACAGGCCTAGGACAGATGGGACTGAAACACCCCTCGTTCCATGTCCCCACGGGTCCTGCACAGCAGCTCCGTCACCCTCCCACCCCCACAGCAAACAGGGAGAGTGGAGCCACGGCTCAGGGCCATTCCAGCCGCAGAGCCACAATCTGCTGCCAGGCTGGCTTGATCCAGGGCCCACCTGCTCCCAAGTGTGGCCTGGCCTGGCCTCTCCCTGCTCTGGCCCGCCCCGGCAGCACCCACCCTCTCGCTGGCCGCGCTGTACTTGATGGCAAGCTCGTCGCGCTCAGCGCAGCTCTGGGCCAGGAGGTCCTCCACGCGGGACAGCTCCTGCTGCAGCAGCTGGTTTTCCTCCTGCAGGGACAGCAGTGATGCCATCTCTGGGGCCGGTGGCAGGGCTGGAAGGGACCGAGGGCATGTGGTTGGCTCTGCCTGGTCTAGTGGGACAGATGCCCCACCTATCCCCAGGGGCAGAAGGGTCAACCAGGCCCCAGGGAGGACCCTGGGTGGGAGTGGCTGCAGCTCCAGGCCTGAGGACCAGGCAGGCAGAGGACCAGGCAGGTGGAGGACCAGGCAGGTGGAGGACCAGGCAGGTGGAGGACCAGGCAGGCGGAGGACCAGGACAGGGGCTAAATCTAGACTCACCCTCAGCTAGGTGTGGTCCTCAAGACCCAGGAAGGGCAGGAGCCGGGCTCAGTCTGGGATTGAGGGGAGTCCTCACTGAGTGAAGCCCCGAGGTGATCTTTTGTTTGTTTCACAGCACAGGGGCACTTTACCAGAGCTCCACCCCCAACCCTTTTTATTTTCTCATTTTGAGACTGGATCTTGTTACGTTGGTAAGGCTGGTCTTGAATAGGTGATCCTCTTGCCTCAGCCTCCCAAATTGCCGGGATTACAGGCCTGTGCCACAAACCCAGCAAAGCCTCGAGTTCTTTTTTTTTGACTACTGGAATTGAACCCAGGCACTTTTTAACACTGAGCTACATCCTCAGCCCTTTTTTATTTTGAGACATGGCCTCACTAAGTTGCTCAGATCTGCACTAAATAGTTGAGGAAAGCCTCAAATTTGTGATCTTCTTGCCTCAGCCTCCTGAGTCACTGGGATTATAGGTGTGGGCCACCATGCCCAGCTTCTGAGTTCTTGATTCCTTTTCCAATGACTATTCTTCTCAGGGTGTCACTTGCTCATCCATCAAGTGGGTGGGAGAGTACCAGGCCATGCCAGAAAAACAGAAAAGCCTCACTCAAGGGCAGGGGTTCACACAACTCCCAAGGCTCGAGCTAGTGTAGGTCAGGTTGGGAGGAGGAGGAGGAAGAGTGTGGAGGAAAAGAAAGGTGGGGGGGCAGGATTGTCCTCCTCTTGTGGGCTGCCCTTTGACCCTGGGCCTCAAACAGCTGTTCCTCCAGCTTGGGGTGAGGGCAAGTTCCCCCAGTCTGGGGCTCCAGGGTCCCCACATCCCTGGTCCTCCCAAGGAGAGGTCCCGTCCCCAACCTGGCAGCTGAACAGGAACCATGGCAGGAGGACCCCAAACACCCCCAGCACAGCTGCCAACTCATAGCTGCCCCACGTGTGTCATTCCTAGATGTTCAGGCCACATAAAAGGTCCCTGCATGCTGCCCACTAGGAAGAGCAGGTGCCATCAGACCTTTGCAAAGTCCGGGTGGAGCTGAGGGGCGGCCCTGTAATCTCAGGTTCTGCCAGCTCACTCCTTCCCTGAGAGGGACTGAGATGTTGGGGTGGAGTCTTCACAGCAGCATGGGGAAGGGCCCTTCTCTTCTAGATGCATCCAATGGGGAATACATAAGCCTACGTAGGCAAACCACACCTCCCAGGCTCCATTTCCTCCTCTGTGAAATGGGCCCTTCCCTCAAAGTCTTGCACTTCCCTCAGAGTGAGTGTTGGATAAATGGATGCTATGATCCTGACTACAGAGGAGGGATGGGAGAACAGGTGACCTGTGGGCAGGGTCCCTGGCGGGCCATGGTACCTGGGCTCTCAGGCTGGGAGAGGTTGCGGGTGACAATCTCCCTGATGCAAGCAGGCAGGCTGGTGTGCTGGGAGTCCTGGGCAGGGTCCTGCACGCTCGGGCTCTTCTCCTGCCTGGGTCCCAGGACACTTCTCTCCAGTGTCTGTGGGGAAACAGAGAAGGTCTTCAGGGACCTGGGACCCCGAACATCCTGGCCTGAGGGGAGAGGATAACAAAGTCCTGTGGTCCAAGAGACAAGAGCGAAGCCTAGGAGTCAGAAAGGTGGTCATGTGGCCTGGCCCTGGAGGGAGGTCCCTGCCCAAGGGTGGGAGAAGAGAACAAATCACACAGTGAGGACTCAGCCCCACCGGGACATCAGCGTGAGGAGCTCAATCCAGCTGACCCTGGATGGGTGAAGGTCCTTCTGTGTCAGAGGTCAACCAGACCCTAAAATCTAGGAGTAGGGATCCCCTTCCTCCTGCCACCTGGGTGCCCTTAAATCCTCAGACTTGCCAGGATCTGTGAGCTGGGGCTGTGTACCCACCATCACCACCACACCTCTCCCTCCCTTTGGCCCCCAGGATGCACCCACCTCTTACCACACATAGGCCCTGCTCCCCTCCCTGGACAGGGTGGGCACAGCCCCCAGCACCCACCTGGATTACTGTCTCCAGGGCCAGCTGGGCCTCCAGCGACCCCACCAGCCCCAAGCTCATGGGGGAAGAGGCTCTGGGCACTTCCCCGTCCCCTTCTCCAGGGCCCCAAGACTAACTTAGCCGCCCACCCGTGGACCCACCCCTAGCCCAGGCCGCTGAGCTGAGCAACAGGCAGATTAAGCTTAAATCCGGCGGCGCCCCCACGTGACCGAGCAGTGGGAGGAGCGGGGAGGAGCGGGGCGGAGCCAGTGGGGAGCAGAGGATGGGAAAGGAGAGGAGGGAGAGCTGCAGCTGCCGAGGAGGACCGGGAAGTGGGGACAGCTGGGCGCAGAGCCGGAGGGAGGAGAGAGGGGAGAGAGGACGGGAGACTGGAGGACCGAAGGGGCACTGTAGAGGGAAGGAGGGGAGGGCGGGGCCTGGAGGTAAGAACCCCCCACCTTCCCCGCGGCTGCCGGGTCCTAGAGCCCTCCAAGCCCAGGAGGTGGGGATAGCAGCCTGAAGGCGGGAAAGGCCAGAGTCCCGATCCTCGTTGCTGACTCAGAACAGAGCTCCCGCGGCTTGCGACAAATGTATCCACCGGGCTCTGGAATGATGTTTCTTCAAAACAGGTACGGGGCAAAGAGCACCGTGGCATCGCTCAGCCCAGGCAGGGACTGAGTCCTTCACCCCCGCTGCACTGTGTGCCCCAGAGCAAACTTCTTTGTCTCTCTGAGCCTCAGTGTCCTCAAGTGTAAAATGCAGAGAATGCTGGTATGGAGGAATCACCTGGGGATTAAACACAACGCTCTCTGGGCGTCAGCAGGGCACAACACCAGGTTCACTTAGCAACAAACACTGATTTCAGTCACTTGAAAATCCTAGATGTACAGTCCCTGTGGGGAGAGCAGGGGGGCAGGACACAACGGTTGTGGAGCCCAGGAGTCCACCCATCGCCTCCCACTGCACCCTCCCTGCAGCAAGAAGGCCATATGGCACAGTGGTTAGGCCCACTGCTCTGGAGGCAGAATCTGTCCTGGGGACACATCTGACACCTGTCTCTGACAGTATGACCTTGGAAAAGTTATCTCTCTGAGCCTCACTCTTCTCATCACTAAAATGGGAACAACAGAACCGACCACATAAGATAATCGTGAGAATTGAGTTGAAGGGTAGAAGAAGCACACCTGGCAGGCAGTGAATGGTTATAAATGGCAACCACAGTTCCTATCTTCCTTAGTGTCTGTCTGGGCTTCTGCTACCTCTTGGTGTCCTGTGTTCGAGGGGATAAATTATCTTATTTAGTCCTCACTTCAACCCATTTCCATATGAGGAAACTGACCTCAGGGAGGTGGGTTCTGACCTATTCAAGGTAACTCGCTGCAGGGAAGTAGGAAGCCCAAACCTCAGCCCCCTGAGGCCAAGCAGTTCCCAATGGGTGCCTGGAGGGCAAGGCCAGGGCCACCTGCTTTTCAAGGCTCTATCACCTCTATGGCAGATCCAGGAAGACAGCAGGTGCTACATAAATGCAAATGGATCCAGACTGGACCCCTCATGCCCAACTATAGATTCTGACCTGCAAGAGGACAACTAGGAACCAGGGCCCAATCCGGCCAAGGTAAGTGCCATAGACGTGCTATGCCAAGCAGGCCAGATGTGGGGGGAAGGGATCAAGATGCCAGGGGCTGGGTACTGGGTGGCATCAACCCGGTGCTCCACTGTAAGAGCCCTTCTGGGTTCTGGGATCCCAAGAAATCATAGCTAAACCGTGTGGGGATCTGCGCCTCCCTGACTTCCACAGCTGCATCTTGTTCTCCAATAAATGACTAAATTCCTGGAAATCTGAATGCTACAGCTCCAGTGTCTGTTGTGATTCCGATGTGGCTTGTCCCCTCCAAAACTCACACTGAACTTTGGTCCCCAGTTCAAGTGTTGAGAGGTGGGGGAGAACTTTTAAGAGGGGATTAGGTCAAGAGGGATTAATGTCTCTCAGGGTAGTGGGCTGTTGTGAAGCAGCCTGGTCCTCCTCCCTCTCCTCTGCACCTGCCCTTCCGCCATGTCATGACACAGAACAAGGTCATTGCCAGATGTGGCTGCCCAGTGCTGGACTTCCAGCCTCCAGAATGTGAGCTAAATAAACTCCTTTCCTTTATAAATTTCCCAGGCTCAGATATTTTGTTATAGCAACAGAAATGGACTAAGACGGCACCTGAACGCCTTGACTACCGTGTTGGCTTTGTCTCCTCATCAGCTGCATGACCCTGAGCCCAGTGACTTCATTTCTCTGAGCCTTAGTTTCCTCATCTGTAAAATTGGATAATTAGTGCCTGATGGAAACATTATGAGAATTAAATAAGATGTGCTAGGCTTAGTTGTGTGCTTGGATATGCTTCGGCAGAAACTTCTATGGGTTACTAAAATTCATTTCCAACTCTCTTGAAATATGGCTAGCAGATGTTTCTTGGACTCCCTTACAGTCAGATCTGGCCATGTGGTCAGGTTCTGGCAAATAAAGACAGAAAGAATGTGTGTCGCTTTAGACTCAGCCCATAAGAGTATCCCCAGAGGAATCATTTCTCTCCTTCCTTGTCCGCCAACTGGAAGGAAATGACTTCAAGGTCAGAGGGGACACTGGGACAAGATAGACAGGATCTGGTCCCTAGCTCACCACGTAGAAAGGCACCTGCCAAACACCCCACAGGATTTTTCATGAGTGAGAAATAAGTTTCTATTGTGTTAAGCCTCTGCACTCTCGGGGTCACATCATCATATCACCCGGTGTCCCCTTAGTACTACGTGCACCTAAACCAGTGTTAGCATTGGCTATTGTTGCGTTATCATTACTGTTCACTAGAATTACTGGTTGTACTACTGGTGCCCAGTCAATACCCTTGTGCCTGCTCTAGACTCTCAGCCACAGTCTGGTGAGTACAGAGGGGACACACTTTGCATCATTCCTGGCCCCCTCCAAACCTGACATTTTCCAGGTCCCACTGCAGGAGCTGGCCAAAAAGTCTTTTGCTGTCACTCCTGAGCTGCAAACATACTGGCTGCTCTTACCACTCACCCCTTCTCTATTTTCCAGTTGTTAAATTATTAAAAAAAAAAAATGCTGAACCAACTATGAGCCAGGCCAGCTTCTTCAACAGCAACACGATGGCTACACTAAGGCTCAGTGGAGTTATTTGCTCAGACTCACCAGCCATGAAGAGTTGAAGCCACACTGAGACCCAGTTCTGACTGGTTCCAAAGTTTTAAACAATAACAGCAATGACTACTATTATGCAACTCTTACTGCACACCAAAAATGAATTTTGTATTTAGACTTAAGTCCTATCCCAAAGATATCTTATTAGGTATTTGCAAATATTCCAAAATCTGAAAAAAAAGTCCAAAATCATAAATATTTCTTCTCCCAAGCATTTTGGATAAAGGATACTTAACCTGAAGAGGAGATTAAATAGAAAAAATAGAAAAGGAAACAATCCCCCTTGGCTTTGGCTGAGATCAATGGGACAACATTCCACCAGGCATGGTGACCGGCAGCCTGGGGTCACAGACAGGCACCAAAGAACACACATCTAGCACCTGCCCCATCCCAGGAGTTCAGGTTAAAAGCCAGGCAATGGCCTGGCGCGGTGGCGCACGCATGGAATCTCAGAGCCTGGCTGAAAGGAATGTGTGGGGTTGGCTGCGGGGGTCCCACCCTTTGCCCCTGCTCTGCTCCTCCCTTGGCACCTGCAGCGAGCTCAGTCAAGAAAAACAGGAAATCTCAGCTGTAAACAGATGGTCTCCTCCTGCCGCTACCCCGCCCCGCTCCAATCCTCCAGACAAGTCCAGTTCCCAGGGAAGGGACTGTGGAGATGTGGTCACCAGGGGAAAGGCATCCGCTCAGACTTGGGTGTGCAGAAAACAAAACAAAACAAAAAAACGAGGGAGCCAGTTCAAAATGCCAGCTTCAAAGACACGGACGGGCGCAGGGGGCCTGGGGGCCGTTCTCAGAAACCCAGGGAGATGGGGGAGCAGGCTCCTGCAGCCTTGCATCGTGCCCAGCCCCGGGCCTCAACTGCTGGTCCCCACACGGAGGCACTTTCGACTTGGCAGGCTGCAACGACGAGCAGGACCCCACGCGGAGGGCAAGGCCGCGGTGCGCAGCTCGGGACGTCGTCGGAGAGGGCCTCGGGGCAGCCGCCGAGGGACGCAGGCGGGGCCTGCAGGCCGCGGGACCCGGGCAGATCCTGGCCGGCGCGCGAGAATCCGCGAGGGGAGAGCGCAGCCCCGGGCGGCCCTCCCCCTGCCCCGGCCGAGCGGCCGCAGGGCGAGCCCTCGGCGCCCACAGGACCCGGGTGCGCGGGCGGCGTCTCCAGCCCGCCCCCTGACGCCACCCCGGCCCCGCGCGCGGCCTTCTCCTCCCGGCGCGCGCCCGCCCCGTCCTCGCGCACGCGCACGCGCACGCGCTCACAGCCGGCCCCTACCTGCGCGCGTCGCCGCCGCCGAGGCCGACCGGGCCGGGGGCGGGGCGTAGGGCGGGGCAGGGCGCAGGGCGGGAAGGGCTTGTGGGCGGGGCGAAGGGCGGGGCGGATTCGTGGGCGGCCCGGGGCTCCGAGCTCCGAGCGCCTATACCGCTCGCGCTAAATTGGTGGCTTTCATAGCGACTGCCCTTCGTCACTGGCACACCCATCACTACCGCCTTGCGCTCAACGGAAAATCCGAGGGGCAGCGCGTCGCCACCACGGCTCCAGCCCCAGTTCGGTCTTGAAGGCGTCAAACCCCAAAGCTTCGACCAAGATAAGCGACCCCATCGTCCAACCAGACGGAGGGGGCACCCCCTGCCCCCGTCAGGGCCGCCCCTAGCGTCACCGAGGCTTCAGTGATCTGACCCGTGGGGCAGAATCCTGTTCTGATTGTCGTGCTCTCCCAGTAAGGCGCCCTGACCGCAATTGGTTCACCCGTGAAATGGGGATATCCCATCCCTATGCCCAAATGGGATGGGGGCAAAATCACAGAAGAAATGTGCTTTTCAAACTAAACACAGGTGTGCCCATCTCAAGTTCATCTCTACAGAATCAGTCCTTTCCTTCCATCCCCTCCCGAAGACTCATCTCCCTCTGTATCAAGTCACTCATTTCCAAAATGGGGAAGGAAGCAGGTCTGACTCTGCAGGACTGAGAGGAGGCTCACTTGCCTTAAGAAAACACGTTTAGCTTTGATTTTGTATTTGGGAAACAGTAAAGACCCAGAAAGAAAAACCAGCCGGCCATGGCTGATAGTTCTGCATGTCAGGTGGAGGAGAGGAGTGAAAATTTAATCTCTATCAAAAAGGAACCTGGGCAGGGGTTGTAGCTCAGTGGAAGAGCACTTGCCTGGCATGTGTAAAGCACTGGGTTCAATTCTCAACACCACATATAATAAATAAAATAAAGGTCCATCAACAACTAAAAAATATTTAAAAAAAAGAAAAGGAACCTGCTTTTAACATCTGAGAAACTGCACTAGAGGCCACCGCCACTGTGCAGCCGGGTGCAGGAAAAGCTGTGGCCTGGGCCAGGGTAAGAGCTACTGGTCAGGGAAGATTTGGGTCAATACCTGAGGTTTCAGGGTCAGGGGGTACCCAGGTTGGAGGGCAAGGCCCAGCTAGAGAAGGACTGACTGACCTCTGCCAGTAAGCACAGTTGAGGGGCTGGGGATGTGGCTCAAGCGGTAGCGCGCTCTCCTGGCATGCGTGCGGCCCGGGTTCGATCCTCAGCACCACATACCAACAAAGATGTTGTGTCCGCCAAGAACTAAAAAATAAATATTAAAAATTCTCTTCTCTCTCTCTCTCTCTCCTCTCTCACTCTCTCTTTAAAAAAAAAAAAAAAAAAAAAAAAAAAAGCACAGTTGATCACTAGATACCCCAGGTCTGTCATCCTGTCTGGAGTCCCCAGTCCTGCTGGGTCCTGATCTGGGCCCTGACAGACTCATGAGTCTGGTTCTGGTCCTGCTTACCCTTTGTATCCACTTCAGAGTGTTCCTCAGCTCCAGGGCTAGGCTGAGGACTTGCTCCTTGCTCCTTCCTCCAGGCACCTGCCTGTTGCTGCCACTAGGCCTCCCTTAGTTACCAGTACCTCCCAGGCAGCCTACATTAGCTGCAAACCACACTGTGGCTGCTTCCACCTATATTTTCTCATTCTGTCCTTAGTCCCCTCTAAACACTTCTGTGAGAAAGGTCTAGGCTGTGAAGTCTAAAATTATCTTCATCTTACAGAAGGGAGACTAGAATCCAGAGAGGTGTGGTAACTTGCCCAAGGAAACACAGCAGAAAGCTGTGGGTAGCTTCCAGCCACATGCTCTTACCTGTACACAATGCTGTCTCACTTGAGATTTTGGAAGGGACAGCAAACACAGCTCCTCTCTCCTTGACCTTCTCTAAGTTGCAACCCACAGGAGCCTACAGCAGGGAGGCACATTTACACCAGAGGAAGCCTCTAGCTCCCCTAGCTGTGAAGACTGTCCCTGCTGATTTGGTAGCTTGGCTCAGCTCAGTCTGGATGGCAGTCACTTGAATCCCCAGGGCTATTGCCCACCAGTCATGCTGTGCCCCATAACCAGGTGGCCCCCAGGATCAGTTACCTGAAGGGAGTTGTGTCAGTGCTCACCTGCTCCCTGGGAAGGATTCTAAACGTGAAGCTTAAGTAACAGGGAAACAAATGACTGGAGTCACAACCCCAGGTTGCCAATGCCAAGTGCCTGCCAAATCTGGCTGCGGGCTAGGTGGACTCTGCCCACTGTCAGCAAAACCACATTAACCAGGAGGATTAGAGGATGGGCATCCTGGATAAAAGGATGTACTGAGTATCTGATGATTAACTTGCAAAGTTGTTCTACAATGCCTGACTTTTAATAGCAAGAAATTAAAAAATAAAAAAGAGACAATGGCAGAAAAGGAAATAAGAGAAAATAAGGAGGTTAGACAACCAAAATCATCAGAACAGGGCGACAGAGAGCAGAAAGCCAAAAAGAGCCACAAGTGAGCACCCATGGAGCTCCTGCCCAGAGAACGGCCCAGGCAAGGGGAGAGCAGCAGGCTGGAGCCTTCCCTGAGGGAACTCAAGCCCCCACCTGCCAGCCCAGAGCCAGCCTGTCGCCCACCGATTCCTTCCTCCTGCTGCCCAGCCCTGAAGGTTTATTTCTATTATGCACACCCTTTCTAAGCTTAAACCTTTGGCACTTCAAGTTCTTTCATCCATGCCTGGCTTTAAAAATAATGCTCCCTAAATGTCAAAAGGTAACTAATTTATGGCTTTTGAAATAAAAACAGCTGTCAAAAGAAAAACAATATAAAATTTTTTTAAAATTAGAAAAACCCAAATGTCTAACAATAGAAGACTGGCCTAATAAATCATTGTTCTTCACATATTGGAATACTAGGCCCTCATTCCAAAAGGTACAAAGGAAAATTTAATAACTGGACAAATGATAAAATTATGTAATGGTAAAATTATTTTAGAGGTTTCTGAACAGTGATTAAAAAATAAGTCAGTTGCTGGCACAGTGGCACACACCTGTGACTTGGGAGGCTGAGGCAGGAGGATTACAAGTTCAAAACCAGCCTTGCAACAACAGTAAGGTACTAAGCAACTCAGTGAGACCCTGTCTCTAAATAAAATACAATATAGGGCTGGGGTGTGGCTTAATGGTCAAGTGCCCCTGAGTTCAATCCCCAGTACACAAAAAAAGAAGAAGAAAAAAGCCTATAACTAATTAGAACAAATACAAAATGAAGAATAAGCCCATATTTGTAAATGAAAATTTAAACATATGTATCTTCTATATATAAATATAATAGGAAGAAGAAGACACCAAAATGTTAACTGTAACTGGTCGTGGTGGTGCATGCCTGTAATCCCAGAAATTTGGGAGGCCAAGGCAGGAGGATTGTGAGTTTAAAGCCAGCCTCAACAAAGCAAGGTGCTAAGCAACTCAGTGAGACCCTGTCTCCAAATAAAACAAAAATAGGACTGGGGATGAGGCTCAGTGGCCAAGTGCCCCTGAAGTTGATCCCCAGGACCAAAAAAAAAAAAAAAGTTAACTGTAGTTCCAGCTACTCGGGAGGCTAAGGAAAAAGATCATTTGAGCCCAGAGGTTCAAGACCAGTCTGGGCAATACAGTGAGACCTCATGTCAACAACAACAAATAAACCACAGAGATACAGCACAAAGGCCATGCTAAGGAGGAAGAGATGGGCTGTGCTGCCTCACACCAAGCAGTGCTGGGGACCCCCAGAAGCTTGGAGAGGTGGGGATTCCATCCTTGCTCGGAGTGGGCATGGCCCTGCTGACATCTGATTTCAGACTTCCAGCTTCCAGATCTGAGATTTTTTTTCCTTTGGTGCTGGGGATCAAACCTCCCCAGTGGTTTCTGCTGTTTTAAGCCACCTGCTGTGTGGAAATTTGTTACAGTAGCCCTAGGAAACTAGTAGGTAGAAAGACATCCAAGCTGGCCCTCGATGGTCCTTACCTCCTGGTGTCCACACCCTTGTATAATTTCCTGCCCTCAGGAATGGGCAGGACCCGTGACTTGCTCCCCCATGGTAAACCCAGCAAAGAGGGCAGGATCCCTTCTGAGATTTAGATCACGCCTGCTCTCTGCTGAAAGCTCTTGCTTTTCAGTTTGATGAAGCAGGCTGCCAACTGTAAGCTAGAGGCCTTGAGGCAAGAAAGTGAGAGTAACCTGCCCAGGGGCCACAAGGCACTGAATCCTGGCAACCAGCATGTGAGTGAGTTTAAAAGCAGGTCTCATCTTTCCCTGTGAGCCTTAGGATGACATTGTGACCTTGGTCCACATACCTTGCCTGCAGCCTGTGAGAGATGCTGAGACACAGGACCCAGCTAAGCTGTACCCAGGTTCCAACCCACAGAACCAGGGGTTATTTCAAGTGGTTATGTTTGGGGATGAATGCTACACAGCAACAGCGAATACAGACATGAGGAATTTCCTATTTTCCTGACAATATCACAAATGATTTTAATATTGTATGTTTGTTTTCCTATTTATATTACATCTGTAATCATGAAAAATATTAAATTTTAAGTCGGGCATGGTGGCGCATTCCAGGGGCTGGGGAGGCTGAGGCAGGAGGATTGCAAGTTCAAAGCCAGCTTCATCAACTTAGCTAGACCCTGTGTCAAAAAAAAAAGGGGGGGGGGGCTGGGAATGTGATTGGGTTAAATGTTCCTGCATTCAATTCCTGGTACCAAAGAAAAATATTAAATTTTAAAGTCTTTTAGTTTTTTTGTTTGTTGAGGATCAAACCCAGGACCTCATGCATGCTAAACAAGCACAGGATCACTAAGCTTGTTTATCCCCAGTCCAAAAAAAAAAAAAAAAAGAAACACAAAAATTTCAAGATCTGTCTACATTAAAACTGTGAGGCAAAATTGGTCTTTTTCTTAAACTGGTTCCTCCGCCTAGAGTATGTTATTTTTCTTATTTCCTGCTCAGGGAAACCAATAGCTACTGAGCACCCACCGTGTGCCCAGATGCGTCTCAGCAGATTCCAATCCTACCAGTGGAATAGAACCCCATCCCTTGGCCTGTTATTCAATACTTATCATTGAATAGAGCATAGTTTTCCCCCCACCCTGAGTACGAAGCTACGTGCCCCCACCCCCAACCTTTCAAAATTATTGAGATAGGGTCTCATTAAGTTGCCCAGGCTGGCCTTGAACTTGCAATCCTTTTGCCTCAGCCTCCCAAGCAGTGGGATTACAGGTGTACACTTCTGTGCCAAGTGGAGGGAATGGGAATGTGCCAGGCCCTGCAGGTGGCACTGCTGGAGAGCACACAGGCCTGGTTCAAAACACAAATGCTAGAGGCAGATCACCTGTGTTAAAACCCAGCTCTACCATTTATCACCTTGTCATGTGGGCAGATTGCATAATCTTACTGCACTCCTAAGAACAGGGATGAGTAGGGGATAGAAGATGTCTGTGTCTCCCTGAAACGCAATGGAAAGTGTGATGGTGTAAGGAGGCGGGATCTTTGGGGTCCTGAGGGTGGAACCTTATAACCCCCCCCCCCCCGCCAGGAGATCTTCTGCCCCTTCCACCATGTGTGCTACAGCAGGATGACAGCCTCACTAGACACCAGATCTGCCAGTGCTGCAGTATGGACTTCTCAGCTTCCAGAAAGGTGAGAAACTTCGATTACTTACAAGCCATCCTGAATGCACCCAGACGGCACCCACCTCATACAGTGGTGATGATGAGTTCCACGCATTAAGTGTGTGGTCACAGAACGCGTCACACAGGCAACAGCTTCTATCATCGTTGTAAAGGGTCCATTTGGAGCACAGGAAGTGATCTTCTGGTCATTGGCCATTAAATCTGTCCAGATTCTCTTTTCTACACTGACTCCCACCTTAAACAACTTTAGTTCACCTATTGTGTCAGTCACCTATTGCTGCATAACACTATTACCACAAATGTAGAATCTTGTTTTTTTCCCCCTGTGGTGCTGGGGATTGAACCCACAGCCTTGTGCATGCAAGGCAAGTACTCTAAACTGAGCTATATCTCCAACTCACAAATGTAGAATCTTAAAAAACTTTTTGGGGGGCGGTGCTGGAGATCAAACCCAGGGCCTCTCGAATGCTAGGAAAATAGTCAACTGTTCTACTGCTGAGCTGCACCCCGAGTCAAAAACATTTACTCTTTCCCCGAGTCAGGAGTCTGGCACAGCTTAGCCAGGTCCTCTGCAAGTCCACACCCAAAGCACTGTCCAGGGCTAGATTCCCATCTGAAGGCTTAACTGGAAGAATCTGCTTCTAGGCCCACATGGCTTTTAGTGGCATTCAGTGTCACACATCCTTGGACTAAGAGCGTCAGCTTCGTTTTGGCTGACAGAGGCTACCCTCAGCTCCTTGCCACCTTTCTTCTTGGGATAGCTCAACAGGGCAGCTTGCTTCTTCAGAGCCAGCAAGAGATGCTGTAGTCCCATGTTACAAAACCATGGAAGTAACACCTTCTTGTCTTTGCTGGATTCTGTGGGTCACAGGTCTATCCACACTCAAAGGGTCTTACACAGGCTGTAAAGACCAGGAGGGAATCATAGGGGCCATCTTAGTGTGCCACACTTTCTAACGTATCTAAATCCTCCCCCCGCGCAGGAGCTGAAGTCTCACCCCCCCCAAACCCAATGCCCACCTCCTACTATCCACTTGAGCCATCTCCACTGTAACAACTTGTGAGCTCCAGTCACAGTATAATTGAAGAGATGCCTGAGTTGATACTGGGGTCTTTTCCTGGAGACCCTGGTCCTGTAATGGTTTTGTTTTTCTCCAGCTGGAATTCTAGCTGGTGACAGAGCACAGCAAACCAGCCTTTGCCCACCAGGACCCTGGAGGTACTTCTTAGTCTAGACACTTGATGGATACTTCCTTATTTTCATCACCACATGAGCAGCTTCTGCGTGTTACCTGACTAGAGACAGAATTAAGGACAAACTATACAGCAGGCACCTGCTCTGGTTTTATGTGAGGCCTGGGCTGAGGAAGAACCTATGGTCACACGGCTGACCAGCAGACAGCCTAGATTCAAAGCCCGGGTCTGACTCCAGAATGTAAGCACTGACCTCCAATTTGTAATTAAGGGTCTGTCTCCTCTAAGAATGAGCTCTCTCATTTCCAGCCCCCAAGCACTCAGAAGTTCCTCATCCAGATGGGTAGTGAGGGGACATGAAACAGACACCAGAAACTACTCCTGAGGGCTCTTTGATGTAATTATTATTAGTATTCAAGAGGGTTTTCAATTTCCACTTTTTCTCCTCTTTTTCACTAGTTATTGAGGCTAGTTTCATGCCTACAAATAAAAACCCATCCATCTTTTTATCGGAAATGGGGATTGAACCCAGGGCACTTGACTGCTGAGCTGTATGTATCCCCAGACTTTTTTTTTTTTAGTTGTAGGAAGACAATTCTTTTATTTTTATTTTTGTTTATATGAGGTGCTGAGGATCTAACCCAGGGCCTTCCATGTGCTAGGCAAGCTCCCTACCGCTGAGCCACAACCCCAGCCCTCCAGACTTTTTTTCTTTTGAGACAGGGTCTAAGTTGCTTAGGGCCTTGCTAAGTTGCTGAGGCTGGCCTCAAACTTGCAATTCTCCTGCCTCCCTTGTTGCTGGGATTACAGGTGTGCAACACCACACTCAGATCCAACCCCATCTTTCTTAGAGAATCTTCAGGTACAGGAAGCATGGCCTTTTGACTTTAACCTCTGTGCGTGCATCCTTCTTCCCTGGGAGAGGCTTCCAGAGGCAGATGTCAGTGAGCCACTCCCTCCAGCACAGCCCTTTCTACCAAGGTTCCATGACAGAACCAGCCTTCCTTCCAGAAAGTGAATTCAGGCAGCTGCTCTCACAATGTCCCGAGGATGGGAAAGACTCTTCTAGACAGGAGAGACATCACTGGTTACCACAGTGGCCAATCTGAAGCCCTAGCCCTGCACTCTGTATCTGGACACAGTGGTGAGGGAGGTGGCTCTCAGTCCATCTGTGGCATCCTGGAGAGCAGAGCAGCCATGCTGCCAAAGACACACTCATCTCTGACGAAGTAAAGATATTTATTTTTTAATCTTAAAAATCTGGTCCCACAAAAACGCCAATACTTTTTCAGTTTGATGTTCTTGACCCTTAAAAAAAATCAACTGCGAGGTAAGGTTAACTCAAAGAATCATCAAAGGTGCACTCAGATAAATCAGTAATCCAGGCCACGCTGGACTCTGAATTCGCCGAACTTCTTCTTCCTTCTGTCATTCACAGTCCTTGAAGGAGAAAAGAAAGTGAGAAGCTGTCTGCAGATAAGGCACTTCAGAAATCACCAGACAGAAAATCCAAGTCCACCAGGTACTGCGCTGCGAAGCTGAGCCCAGGGGGCTGCAGTGAGCAGTGAGCCAACCCAGCTCCGCAAGACCTTCCCGCCAGACCCTGCCCCACCTGGCTTCCAGCACCTTCATTGGCCTGTGCTGCCTGCCTGGCTGGAAGACAGAAACTAGGCAAGTGGGCAGAGATGAACACTGCCACCTGGCACTCAGGCAGCCGGCTGGCAGTGAGGAGTGACTTCAGAGGCCCTCGCTTGCAGCTACCCAGCAGAATACTCCCTTCTGCAAAGATGAGTTAGTGCAGGTTGGAGCAAAAGCAAAGCACAATACTAAAATCTCTTACAAGCCACTTAATCCTTCCAACATCTCCCAATGGCCAGTTCAAGCTATGGCCTAAAGATCTGGCAGAAATCAGGATGTAGTCCCTCTTCTTGAAGGTACTCTGACTTAAGTGGCTACCAACAACAGGAGGCAGAAAGCCCCTGCCCAACAGAGATCCCAGGACACCCATCAACCCTGAGGAGGGCTGATCCGAATCCAGGCGCAAACTCAATCCATTCTGCTGCTTTGGGGGCTTGTGTTTAATGCGGGTCACTGAGATGAAGGCAGGCCAGTTTCAGAGTCTCCTGCACATCAAGAGACAGGGGGACAGGGGTTCTGGATCGTTTCTTCTCCTGTGTTCCGGCTGCATACCGAATCCCAGGAGACACTGCGACAGGGTGTTGACTTACTGCCCCCTGTGCTCAGTCTGTCAAGAAAGGCAGGCAAGGAGGGGAGAGTGGTGCTCCAGGGGCCAGCAAGGAGTGCTCGCCTCCTTCCCAGATGAGGCAGCGCCTTCCCAGAAGTCCAGGGAGGAAACAGGGCTCTGTGCTCAGGTCAGAACTGGACCCAGCCTGTGCCGGACTGAGTCTGGCTGGAAGCCGACCTGTGAGGGGAAGATGGGGTAGGAGTTCAGCTGTTGGAAAGCAGATTCAAGTTGGCTTTTCTTTGGCAGAAAGAGCTCTAAATAGCCCATCCCTAAATGGTTTAGAGCAGTGGCCAGAAAACTACAGGCCAGGGACCAAGTCTATGTGTACTTTTAGTTAATGTAAACTTTATTACAAAAAAAAAAAAAAAAAAAAAAAAAAAAAACCCTCTTAAATTAGCTATATCATGTCTGTGGCGTTTTTAGAAGTAAAGTCCTCCTGGCCATGCCCACTTGTGTCCACACCCTCCGTGGCTGCTTTACTGTAGCAACAGCAGGACAAGTACCTGGACAGAGACCAGTCTAGACCATTCACTTCCTGGCCTTTAGAGAACATGTACACAGACCCTGATCCTAGAACCTGGTGCAACAGGAATTTGTGTCTTTCCACCTGATCCCAAGTGAAGGCTTGGAATCTTAGAGAGTCAGAGGTCCTCTGAAGCCCAAAACCTAGGTCCTGATTCTTAGCCCAGCATTCCAGGGTAGCAGGGGACAGTGGGAAAAGAAGAGAGGTACTGGGACAAGCCAAAGCACTTGGTGAGGTGGTTCAGACGCCCAAACAGATTTGCTAAAGATGGCCACAGGCAGTGGACAGCGGTGAAAAGCTTTCAGAGAGGCACAAGAGAACAATATGCCACCCAAAGCAGGCACTCTGGGGCACTCTGTCCTCTGGCTGGCCTGAAAGTGTCCAAACCAGAGCAGATGCTCCCAGCACCAGGAGACATGTAGAGCAATCCTAAGTTTCTAGAGAAACAGCCCTGGTCCCAGCCACCTCAGAGAATGTGGCACTCCTTACCCTGTGGATTTGGTAAAGTCTCCCCAGATGTCAGCAGTGGCAGCAGTGGCAGGCTTGGGCTGTGGCCAGGATTCAGTGGCACCTCCTATTTAATGTCCCCAAGTCCAACAGGTAGGGAGAGAAGACAAAGAGACACGGAGTCAGAGACCTTGGTGACTGGTGATCAATGTCATGATTCTAGGTGGCTGAACACACAGAGATGCTTGGGGCATCAGAATGCTGGTGAGTCGCCACATTTCTACCATCTTCTCACAAGGCCTTGAGGGCCTCTGGGGAAAGGCAGAAAGCCACAAACAAGGCGAGGAGAGGTGCCAGAGCACAGCTGTCTGTCATTACTACCTGAGGCTGTTTCCCACCATGTACACTGGAACCCATTTGAATGTACTATGTCCTGTCTTGGCTACCTGCATGGAGAATTCCCCACCCAAATCACAAGGTCACCTTCACAGGAAGCCTCCTGCACTTCTGCATCAACCAACTGAGGAGGTTACATGTTAGACATAGGTCAAGTCCTGAGCCCCCAGCTATTCAGGGGGCAAGAAGACCCTTCCAGAAAAGGTGATTCAGCTACCTCCCATTCCCCCATGCTGCCAACTCTCTCTTCAGGAGAGTCTGTATCTGCCACTTCTGCTTCCCACTAATTTGCTATTTCTCATCTGCTCTGAGCGGGGAGACTGGATAAAATAGGGCTCTCAATGGTGCAGCTTTAGTTTGCCAAGTGTTCATCACACACTACTGACACGAGCTTAAGCACAGCCCATAGCAGACCACAGGTGAAGACTAACCATGTGACTTTGTGCAGGTCACTAATGTTTTAGTTGTCCTATCTCTAAAATGGGGATGGTAACGATGATTGCTTCCCAGGACACTGTGAGAAAGAAGAGAGTTCATGTTCTGGAATGCTCAGAATAGGCACAGGACGCAGTGGTGTGGGTGATGACATTCATAAAACGGGAACTAATAACAGGCTTGTGCACACAGCATCCTAGATATCGCTCTAAGTGCTCTGAGTGGATCAGCTCACTTGTTCCTTCCAGAAAACCTGTAACTGTAGGCATCACTGCTACCCCACCCTAGAGGTGAGAAAACAGGCCCAGACAAGCCAGCAGTCGCTGATGACTGCACAACGGAGGGCCAGAGCTGGACCTCAGTGGTCTGGTTCTGGAGCATACAGTGAGTGCTCCACAGATGTCTACTATTTGTGACTTGCCACTGAGCCATCTTGCCTGTAGACAAGCTAACTGTCTCACACACTAGGACAGAAGCCCCCCAGAGCAGGAGCTCGACGCTGTACAGACAGCACCCAACTTGAGGATGGTCTGATTCAGGATTTTTCAACTTAATAATGGGTTTATCAACTTTGTAATGGTTTATTAAATATATTAAATACCTGTTCAACTTATGATTTGACTTCTGATGATTTTGCCAGGACATAATTCCATCTGTCATAACTCAAGTGTCTGCCCTTGCAGCATCCTCAAGGCTTAACACTCCATAGGACAGGTGTCAGGTGCTAAAAACGCATCAGCACCAAGGAAAGGCTAAGGCAGTGGCTCCAGCCACTCAAGTAAAAATGTAAAAGAGTCAAGTGTGGAAGCACAAGCTTCTGATCCCAGCAGATCAGGAGGCTGAGAGCAGAAGGATCGACAAGTTCAAAGCCAGCCTTGGCAACTTAGCAAGACCCTATCTCAAAATAAAAAATAAAAAGGGCAGGGGAGGGCTGAGGCTGTAGCTCAGTGGTAAAGTGCTTGCCTTGCATGTGTGAGGCACTGGGTTCAATCCTCAGCACCACATGAAAATAAATAAAGATACTGTGTGTTCATCTACAACCAAATAAATATTAAAAACAAACAAATAAATAAATAAATAAATAAAATTTAAAAGAGGGCAAGGGAGGGGCTGGGATTGTTGCTCAGTGGTAGAGTGCTTGCCTGGCATGCATGAGGCACTGGGTTCAGTCCCCAGCACCATATAAACATATTAAATAAACAAAATAAAGGTATTGTGTCCATCTACAACTTAAAAAAAAAAAAATGGGCAGGAGAGGTGGCTCAGTGGTTAAGCATCCCTGGTTTCAATTCCCAGCACACACACAAAAAAAACCCACAATGCAAATGAGATTGTAGATTCTTGCCCCCGTCCTTGACAATGGTCCTCTGGCCCCACTTGGAGAAATAATGCTTAAAGATGAATTCCTGGTGCCAGCGCAGGGCTCTCTGACTGCAGTTCCTCTCAGCCCCCTGGTTGGGGTAGCACCACACGGCAGAGGGTAGAAGTCAGACCTGCAGATAAAGCTGCCAGTGGCAGGGACTCTCTCAGGAATGAGGAAGGCTTCCTGCCTAGATGCTGCCTGAAGAAATGGGTGGCGTGGGGTAGAAAGGGGGCTGGTGACCTAGGTCAAGGCCAGGAGCATCATGCTGGGCAGGACAGTGGGCTGGGAGGGCTGGCGTCCCAGCACCAAGCACTTGAGGAACCCAGGGGCCTCTCCCAGGCTCACAGCACAGTCTGCTGAGGTAGCCGCCTCTCGCTTCCTGGGACCCCACAGCATACTAAAGAGCTCACTCCAAACTCAGTCTCCAATTTGAACTCCCCTGCTCACCTTGGCACCCACCTCCCTGAGTATACAGGGCATCTAAATACCGGAGCCTGAGTCACACTCTTCCTCTGCCTGGAACACCAATACCTCTGCCCCTTCCTTTATGGTCCAGTTCCATGCCACCTCCTCCATGAAGCCTCCCAGACCATGTTGGAGGCTGGTGAACCAGGGCCACATCCATTTCATGTCTGACCCACCCCTCCCACTAAATGTGAGCTGACCTGTCTCCATCACCCACCCACTCAACACCCACAGAGGACTAGGAATCTGCATGCTGATGATTTCACAATAGCGAATAAGTCATTGTCCCTGCTTATCAGGGGAGGGCAGACGCCCTAAAGGAGAAAGCAGAAGGTGTTAAGGAACGGAGAACCCCTCAGTATGTGCAGGGTCCACTTTGTGGTGCCCTCCTTCTAGCCTGACATCGGCAGGTACAAAGAGACACATTACTCAGTGTGAAGGATGGCAGCCACAAGCCCCAGCTGCTGGGGAAAAGGAAGTCATAGGTTCACTGTCCACCCCAGCACTGACCTGTACCAGGAGCAACTGCTGGCTGCACAGGGGACCGTCCTGTAGACAACTGCTCCCCAGGGGGTGGGATCAATGTGGAGGTTTTGCCCCCTGGGGGCGGGGGAAGCAGGCTCAGCCCTCCCATGCTGGCAGGCCGGGCTCGGGGACTCCCGGTTCCTTCCTTCTTCTTTATGTTCTAAATGGAGAAAAGGAATGCAAATCAGTTCTGCAGAGCTCAAGTGAATCAGAAAACCTTATGAGGGCGGCCCA
This sequence comes from Spermophilus citellus, assembly GCF_964194105.1. Classification (NCBI taxonomy): domain Eukaryota; kingdom Metazoa; phylum Chordata; class Mammalia; order Rodentia; family Sciuridae; genus Spermophilus; species Spermophilus citellus. The sequence continues at coordinate 127,967,583 of NC_138191.1, forward strand.
GGGGAGCTTCAAACCCCAACATCTGTATAACCAAAGGATGGTCCTTCCCCAGCACCTTCATTTTTAGGAGCTGTATCCAACGCATCACAACTCGAAATCCATCACCAACGCGGTTAATTTTAAAGCCCAGCACCTGATTTCATTATCATCAGGGAAGTGAGCATCAAAACTATATTAAGCCAGTCTTGGTGGCATGTGACTGTAATCCCAGCTAGGCAGAAGGTCAGAAGTTCAAGGCTGAGGCAGAAGGTCAGAAGTTCAAGGACAGCATGGGCAACTTAGCAAGAGCCTTTCTTTTTTTTTTTTTTAATATTTATTTTTCAGTTTTTGGTGGACACAACATCTTTATTTTATCTTATGTGGTGCTGAGGATCGAACCCAGCGCCCTGCGCATGCCAGGCGAGCACGTTACTGCTTGAGCCACATCCCCAGCCCAGCAAGAGCCTTTCTTAAAATGAAAAGGACTGAAGATGTCGCTCAGAGGTGGACGCCTGGGTCCAACCCCCAGTACTATTTCACACCCACCAGAAGCCGACAGCACAGGATACCACTGCTGACATTCATGCACTGCAGGCCGGGTGGGAACGGGTGAAACTGCTCTGGAGAATTGTTAGAAAGAATCTATGAAGCTCCACACAGGAACTCCTGGTCCTGCAATTCCACGCCTGGAAGAAGCCCTGACAGCAATGCACACTCAGGCGCACCAGAGACACGAGCTGGGACACCCCCACTGTCCTAGTCATCAGCACAACAAACTAGATGCATTCCCACAAGGAACACCAGAATGGATCAAGCACGAGCCAGGACACCCTCCAAGTGTCACCCCAGGAAGAGAGCGGAGACATAAACAAATCAGAACAAAGCTTGCGACTCCACTCGTGAAAGTCAAGAACAAAGTCTAGGTATCAAAGTTGGGGGGTGGGTAGTTACTGGAAGGGACCAGGGGGGACTTCCCCAGTGCTCAATCTTCTGCTTCTTAAACTGGGTGCAAGTTTCTGAGCAGTTTTTGAAAATTTGCAGAGTTCCGCATTTATGATTTGGGTACTTTTCTGTACACACACCTGTTATACTTCAATAAAACTTGAAACAAAAATACCAAGCAGCAAATGTGAGCCAGAAGCTAGCACAAACGACACGGATGAGCACAACACGGCCTGCTGCTTGTACGGAAGGCGGCAGCTGAGTCAAGTGGGGAGCCTGGCCTGCAGTGAAGGACCTCCGAGTCCCCAGGGTGAGGCCAGCCAGGCCAGTCACCTGCAGTCTAAGACTCCCGAGAGTTCCTCACCTTCCTGCACCATGACATCCTCATCTTTTCAAAAGGGGAAGAATGTTTAATTTATATGAGAAATGCCTAAAAAAAAAAAAAAAAAAAACAACACTACCTGGCCCCCAGCTGATGGTCATTAAATGTTAGTTTCCTCCAAGCAAGGGAAAGAGGCACAGCTCATCCAGTCCACTGGATTGAAACTGCATTTTTCTCCTAAGGACCAGCTGCCCAATTTCAAGGGTCCCAAATCATCACCAGCATGAAGCAGAAAAGAAGAGAAAGAGACGGTGAGTAAAGAGGAAAAGCATTATTCTAGAGTTACAAACTTCCCTCAGAAGCTGAACCCATTTGGTCCTTGGTGTCCCTGAATCACGACTCCAAATCTCCCCTTCACTAGTCAGCCCGGTAAAGCCAAAGTCTTGACAACCCCGGGCACCCCAACCTGCTCCCATTCAACAGGAGCTGATGGGGCTGAGCCAGATGCCCAACTGCTCAGACGCCAGGGCCAGGACGACTCGACCCGCAGAAGCTGTCCATGCTCCCTGCACTGCCCTGACAATTTGTGGCCCAGAGCTGCCCAGAATCTTCCTTACTCAGGGCATAAGCCAAGAGGCAAACTGAACTGACCCCTCCTGACCCACTCTCACAGCCAGGACACCAAGTAACCCACATTCCTTCTCAACTCACAGGCGCTTCAGGTGCTCTCCCCTCTGTCTGAAATACTTGTTCCCTTGTCCCTTGCCTGTGGGTCACTACTTTTAGAAGTCTTCCTTGGGTCCCCCAATCATGGGCTTTGTGTCCTTCCTCTAGAAGCCCACAGCAGCAGGCATCCCAGGGTGGCAGAGCCTCTCCTGCTGTGTGATCACGTCTCTGCTTGCTCAGCTCGACTCTGAGTCCATGACAGCAGAGCTCTGTTCGGCCCAGGGCGAGCCCGGCACCAATGGAACTAAAGTGGGAGAAGAGGAGCTCTGGGCCAGGTGGCCTCAAGTATGGCGTGACCATGGTCAACACAGCTAAGCGAGGGTAGGACTCACTGCGATGTTGAGCTTGATGGTCTGGCCCTCCTTGAAGCCCAGGTCTAACTTGGGGCCTTGGTCTGGGTTCTGGGCTTGCTTTGCAAACTCACACTGCTGTTTCACCCATCTGGGGAGAGAAAGAGAAGGAAACGGTCAGCTGGAAGAGACCCGCTCCCTGGGCTCGCGTCCACTCACAGTGGTCCAGGGAGGCTTGTGTTGAGGTAGGGTGGGAGTTGGGGGCTTGGGCCCTGACGCTTTAGCAGCCACCTGCACGTTGGTTTCCTCAGCAGCCAACTGACAGTTCTAGTGAAGACGCTGTGAGAATTCAACCGGTCCCCTATGCAGAGGGTCTGTGCCCTAGGGTCTGTGCGCTGGGCTCCAGGAGGTGAGGGAACTTGGTCCTTGCCTCCCCAGCCCTTGGCATGGTCTGCACACACCCCAAATGGCCATCTGTGGGATGCTGTCCATCAAGACAGATGCCCAGACGAGGGCAACACAAAGGTCCCCTTTCCTGCTGTCCTCCTCACAACCTGTGGCAGAGGCCAACCTGTTGGCAGTCAGTGATGGACACGGACCTTCCTGTCCTCTCTTTCATAAAGAACACCAGCGCATCAGCTGAGTGGCCTGGGAACCCAAGTGCCACTTATGACATCAAGGAAGAGCAGGCCCAGAGAGGCCAAGAGAGGCGAACAAGGACCCAAGCTGTTCAGGGGCTGGTGAGAAAGAGACAGGACGTTTCAAAGGCTGGATCAGCTGACGGCGCTGGTAGAGCCTGGCGCTGGGGAAAGAAGACGTCACAGTAGACCAGGAATGGCAGGGAGACAGGAAAAGGCAGCTGCCTGAAGAACTCTCTGAGGCTCCGCCAGCGGGAGGCCACGCCCAGCCATTGGCGTCCTCTAACCTGGGAAGTCATTCTGTCCAGGGGAAGCACGAGCCTCCTAGAAACACTCACTTGAAATGATCCTGCAACGCCACGTTGAAGTCAAAGGCATCACCCCGGTCCACGAAGCCAATCCCAATGAACGCCCGCCGCCCTGCGGAACAGCACAGTCAGTCCCGCTCTTCCGGAGGCAGAGGACACCTTTCTCAAGGGGGGCACCCAGACCCACGCGTACCATTTCCGTCCTCAATGCGGATAACGAAGTACCTGCTGGAATCCGTCACACTCTCCACGGCTGTGCCAGGAAACTGGTCCACTGGCGCCTGGGCAAAGAGCTCCCCTGAAAGCACAAGCTGGGGTGAGCCCCGAACCCCACAGCCTGGAGTTCAGCTCACGGCTGGGCCTCCCAACAGGCATCTCTGGCAAGCCGGGCAGACAGGCAGACCTGACTCTGGGATCCCAATCCAATCCATTCTTGCTGAAGGGAAGACGTTGGAATGTAACTAAGGAAAGATCTCAGTCAGTGGTTTACAGGTGAAATCCAGCACCATTTTAATATTTTTTATTTAACTACCAAACATTCCAAAATCATATTACACGTAAAGCAATCGAGACTTCTTTAAAAATAAAAAGTTCTACTGATGCTGGGCCTCCAATCCCATGTGAGGATGCAGAGTGCAGCCACGATCCACCACCCACCCATTCCTTTTGCTTTACCCCCTGACACAACGTGCCGAAGCCTGAGGGCCCCGACACAGGTGAGTCCAGGCCTAGATGGATCACACTTTTGCAAAAGCCAGTAGCTGAAGCAGCACTGTAAGAGGGGCCAGGGAGCCCTGTGGAAAGGAAGGAGGGAGTGTCTACACCCATGAGACTCCAAAGGAGGGTAATTTAACTCAAGCTCAGAGACTGGGCAAGTGTGATTCGTTTTAAAAGGCTCCCTGGTGGGCTGGGGATGTGGCTCAAGCGGTAGCCCGCTCGCCTGGCATGCGTGCAGCCCGGGTTCGATCCTCAGCACCACATACAAACAAAGATGTTGTGTCTGCCGAAAACTAAAAAATAATAAATATTAAAATTAAAAAATAAATAAATAAAAGGCTCCCTGGTAAAATGCACCCCCCATCAAGCATGGGGCTCCACAGTTGCAGTGAGCATGTAAATCTGTGAGCACCCGCGACAGTTCTACGATCTCACATGCTATCTTCATGGGTGCTTTAAGCACTTAACATTTTCTAGTGAGTCCTGTGGTCTAGAGGTTACTGGGTAAAGGGCTGGATTAAATCAAAACTGATGGCTCAGCTGGGCGAGGTGGCACACACCTGTAACCCCAGCAACTCAGGAGGCTGAGGCAGGAGGATCACAAGTTCGAGCTAGCCTGGGCAACTGAGGGAGGGCCTCAGCAACCCAGCAAGAACCTGCCTCAAAACAAACAAACAAACAAATAGGCTGGGCAATCCTGTAATCCCAGCAACCTGGGCTGAGGCCCTAAGCAACTCAGCAAGATCCTATCTCAAAATAATAAAAAGGACTGGGGATGTATCTCGGTGGTAAAGCGCCCTTGGGTTCAACCCCCAGTACATAACAGACAAATGCTGATGGCACCAGAGTCTGCGATTACTGTCGATTTATCCACCCAAGTTTGGAACCTTGGGACCTAGACCTACCTGGATGCCTTTAGCTTAGAGGAATAATTCATAAACAGGGATGATTTTGCTCCCCTTCCCCACAGCGGCATCTGGCACAGTCTAGAAACACTCTTGGTTGCTACAATTCAGGAGGTGCTATTGGAAACTGGCAGGTCAAGTCCAGGATGCTGCTAAATAGCTCACACTGGACTCATCAGCCCCAAACATCAACAGCACTGAGGCTGAGAAACCCTCTGAGAAACCCTGGCCCAGAACGTTATACTCACAACCTCCTGGGTAAGCAAGCAAGGTTTGGCTCAAAACAGTGGCTGTCATATTAGGCAGTTAGGTTAAAAGTCCCCAAGTTTCCCCCAAAACAAGAGTACTGCCATACCCTAGTGACACCAACTGGGCCAGAATCCTCTGGCCTAGCCATGGCAGCCAATACTCACCTTGACAACACCATGTTCCAAAGGAACAAATCCATGATGAGGTGCCTTGCAGTTCACAAGGCAATTGGCAAACTATCTGCTCACTTCCTATTTCCAACAATTTTGTGAGAGAAGAACCAATGTGATCCTCATTTGGAGGCCAACACTCCAAGGAACACGTGGCCCAACATCTCAAACAGAATGCGTAGTTCGAGAACAGGCAGCCGGTTCTGCCTCCAGATCCTTGCCTTTTCTTCTGCTCCACTAAGGGGAATTTCCATGAGTTAGAAAAAGTAGCTGTTTGACTGCGTGGCTCCTGAGCTGGCAATGTGCAGACCCGCCAGGGTCTCAGGCTGGGAGACTCCAGTGTGCCGCCCTCCAGGGCTCACCCAGAGGCTCTGGTAGCCCATGACTTCTAGGGAGACTTCCACAGAAGCCCTATCTGCCAGCTGACCCCAGCACAGCTCAGCGTGGCTTATCCTCTTGCTACAGAGAGAGCTGAGGACAACAGTTTCCAGCTCCTTCACTTATCAGGTGGGATCAGCTCTGGGGAGTTACCGTTTAGCTGATTAGCAGAATTCCTGAGGAAGGACCAGAGCTCAGCAGCTGTGCACCTTTGCCCAGCTTGTCCTCAAGGCAAGCTCCAGGGCTTCCTACTTCCTACTGGGACCACTTTGCAAGTCTCCTCTCCTTGGCCTCCAAAATTAACAGACCCCCCAAGAGAACAGGGGCTTGACAAGAAATATTCCTTTACACACTTGGGGGCAGTGGTTTCTACAATTAAGATGGGGGACAAAGGCAGCTGAAAGGTACACTTGAGGCTCCAACTCCCAGGATAGGTTCCCATGGCCCCTGAGCAGCCTGGCTAGGCCCAGGTGGCCTCGTCCCTCCATCACGGGGAGGTGTGGCACCTCAGCCCAACACAGCCTCCCTTGCCTTTACCTGAGGTCCTGTCCTCTAGCTTGATGTAGGCCACCTGACCCTTCGCAGTGATCCGCAGCCGGCCACTCCATGATGGCTGGTCCAGCTGCCACTCCGAGGCCCTAAGGGGACAAAAACCACTGAGCCTCTGCCAGAGACTGTTGCTCTCTTTTTCCAATGCTGGGGACAAGAATGGAAAAGGCTGCTTGTTCTAGACCAGAGGTGGCAAACTTTCTGTCAATATTTTTGGCTTTGCAGGCACCACAGCGTCTGTCATGACTAGACAATTCTGGTGTTATAGAGAGAAAGCAGTTGCACAATACAATAAAGCATGCTGGTGCTTTAAGTATTTTAAGCAAATATTCTACAGAGCATGGCTGTATTTGAATAAAACTATAGACACTGAAATCTGAAATTCATATAATTTTCACAGTGGGATATATTCTTCTTTAAAATTCTTCCCAACCATTTAAAAAATGTAAAAACCACTCTTAGTTTGTGGGCCATTCAAAAACATAGTGAGTTTGGGGCTGGAGTTATGGCTCAGCGGTAGAGCGCATGCCTTGCACATGCAAGGCTCTGGGTTCGATCCTCAGCACCCATAAAAATAAATAAATAAAGTTATTGTGTACAACTACAAAAAAATATTTTTTAAAAAAAGTGAGTTGTAGCTTGACAACTCTGTTCTAGACTAGAGACCTTCTCCCAATAGAGATTTCCTCCTAGTTTCCTCTCCACAGAGGAAGCAGCTGGAGGGCCTATTGTTCCTGTGTAAGTCCCGTCCTACTGATATGTCCCTAACTCTGAGTCCCCTTCTTGATCTGGCCTTGAACTGGAAGAAGCTACACACCAGGGTGGTCAGAGTGACCAGTTGGGACCACTGAGACCATCTTGAAGGAAAAGTACAATCATTCATAGACAAAGAAAAGACCAGAGCCTAAGGCTACATGTGAAAAAAAGGAAGTAGATGCTTAGGAAATTCTCAAAGGCAGCAACAAATCCTTAAACTCAGGAAAGCATGGACCTACAGAGATAATCTCATTTGCTGTGTGTGTGTGTGTGTGTGTGTGTGTGTGTGTGTGTTACCAGGGATTGAACCATTGAATCCAGGCCTTTGCACAAGCCATGGAAGCAGGCTGCCACTGAGCTACACCCCCAGCCCCTCATTTGGCACTCTTAAAGCAATAACTTCACATTTTAGTTCTAAGCAGCAGCTCAGTGGAAACTCCCAGACAGTAAGAGCCATGGGTGTTTCCAGGAGGCTTTTCTTGGGAAGTTCCTAAGCATAGGTCAGCTCTCAAGAACTTGGATGAAGGCTGTTTTGAAGACCACAGAAATGCAGATGCTCAATTCAGAAGTCAGCAGACTCAGTTTCAGTTCCCCTTACTCAGCTACAGCCTAAATCCTAAGATTCAAGCAAAGAAGAGGTCAAAATGCCAGGGCTGGCAGTTTCCTCAATGCCAAACCAGCCAGGGCTAGTGTTTGGTAACTTCACTGTCTGCAGTTAGGTGTTCAATAAAATACCTGCTCGCTAGAAAATTCACCATGGCTTTTGTTACACAACTGCAAAGTAACAAGAGGACAGATATGTAGACACCCCATCATTCTATATTGTAGGTCAATCCTGTATTTTCAAAAAACTTGCACACACATTGCCTTCAAAAGCCACCCCATGGCCAGAAACACTGGCACATGCCTGTAATCCCAGCAACTCTGGAGGCTGAGGCAGGAGGATTCCAAGATAGAGGCCAGTCTCAGCAACTTGGCCGGAGACCCTGTCTCAAAATAAAAATTAAAAAGGGCTGGGGATGTAGTTCCCTGGTAAAGCACCCCTCGGTTCAATCCTCAGCTCCGCACTACCCCCCCCCCAAAAAAATGCCACACCCCATTCAATGGCACAAAATAGCCATGAGCTAGGTTATCTGTTTCAGGGATCATCTTTATTCCTCTAGTTTTGACAGGTATTTCAAACGCGAGATAATAAATAAAATCATACAGTACAAAAGGGTATGCAGAGACTCTCCAGCCCTGGTTCTGCTCCCCGGGACGGTTTCCGGGTTCCCTCCCAGAGACACCCATCTACGCGTTTACAAGCACAGGGTGGGGACTACACAAGACAGGTGCGGTGGGTCTCTCCCCGCCACTACGGCTACGGCCAAGGGTGAAATGCGTGCCAGGGAAGCCGGTGGCAAAGGGCCCCTGGGCTCAGCTACCCGCTGGAAGCTCCGGGACGGGTCCCTCCAGCCGGTTCTGGGTTCCCTTCCCTCCCCTCGGGGATTTCCGCCAGCGACAGGTCCCCTCCCCACTTCAGGCCGTCCAGGATCCCTTCAAGGCCACCGGTCGGCGCGATCCCCCGCGTCCCGCTGAGACGCCCCAACCGCGGGTCCCCTCCGTGGTCTGGTCTCCAACCGGGAGAAGCCGCAGCGACATCACCCCTGCCCCTAAACCGGGGAGGGCCGCCCTCGGCTCCCGCGGAGGGGCGGCGGGGAAGGGGTTTGACAGGGCTAACGGAAAGTCACCTGTATCCGCGGTTGGTGGCCCGCGGTGGGATGCGGTAGACGTGGACCTCCGGCTTGACACAGAGAACAGACTCGTACTCGCTCGCCTCCATCTCGACGCCCGGAGCCCACCGGACTTCCGGCTCCTTCCCCCGCCCCCATGGGACCGGAAGCAGTGCGGCTCTATGACCAGGCTCTGGCTAGAGCGGCAGCTCGCGAGCCTCAGCACCCCCGTTCGCCCGCGCGCCCTCTGCTGGAGGCCGTAGCTCGGGACACGCGGGCTGCGTTTGGGCGCCTGACGCTGACCAGGCGCCTTAACCGCAGAGAACGCTTCAGTGCAGACCCAGCCGAACGCGTAGGGTGATTGCGGGTCATCGTCCGCCTCTACTCCAGCCCAGGGGCGCAGCTTCTGAGATGCAAAGCGTAGCCCGCCCTGAAGCTCCTCGGTCCTCCAGCCCCTTGCTTCTGCTGCTCTCCTGCCTAATACCCTTCCTTCCCCTGAGGCTGGCCAGGGTTCTAGCGAAATCCCGCCCGACCATCCTTCTGGTCCTCGCTGCAACCTACTCCTGTGCCCCGGTGGCCCGGCTCAAGGAGTTGTATTGGAAGAAGTGAAATTTAGTGACATAACTGATTGATTTATTTTTTGTACCTGGGATTGAACCCAGGGGAGCTTTACCACTGAGCTACACACCCAGCCCTTTCCATTAATTTTTTTTTGTTTGAGACAGAGTCTCGCTAAGTTGCTTAGGGCCTCACCAAGTCTCTGAGACTGACTTGCAATCCTCCTGCCTCAGTGTGAGCCACTGTGCCAGGCTGTGACACAAGTAATTTTAAAACAATTCCTGCCTTAACTTGTTTTCTTTAATTTCTCTTCTCCTCCCTCTCCCTCCCCGCCTCATTTTTTCTTCTCTTTCTTTTCTTCTTTTTGATGCTGAGAATTGAACTCAAGAGAGTTTCAGTTTACCACTGAGCTACACACTCCGTCCTTTCTCTTAATTTTTTTGTTTGAGCAGGGGTCTCTGTAAGTTGCTGAGGATGGCCTGGAACTTGTGATCCTCCCGCCTGAGTCTCTGGGCTTAACTTGGGTTTCTCATAGAACATTTTAGGGGATACCATGCCTCACCATAGTCAAATTCTCAAATCCATTCTCTCGTTTATTCCACAAATATTTTTCCAGTGTCCACAATGTACTGGGTCCTATGTGGGGTACCTCTGATCTCAAATCTGTGACTCACTGAATATTGTTTTTTGGGGGAAGGGGCGATACCGTTGATTGAACTCAGGGCTACTCAGCAACTGAGCCATATAGATAGGGTCTCACTTAGTTGCTTAGGGCCTCGCTTTGACTGAGTCTGGCTTGAGACTCTTGATCCTCCTGTCTCAGCCTCCCAAGGCACTGGGATTACAGAGGAGCGCCATTAGGCCCAGTTTCACTGACTATTCTTAAACCCTCTCCTTGGGGCTGGGGATATAGCCCATTTGGTAGAGTGCTTGCCTTGCATGCACAAGGCCCTGGGTTCAATCCCCAGCACCACAAAACAAAACAAACCTTTCTCCTCTCTCTGCTTTTTACTCTGTATAAGCTCTTTGTTAAAGGATTGACCTAACTTTTTTATCAATGTAAAATATATATGACATGAAACATACCATTTTCACCTTTATTTTTTGTTTCGGTGCAGGGCCTTGCACATGATAAGCGCCTGCTCTGCCACTAAGCCATAAGCCCCCAGTCATTTTAACCATTGTAAGTGTACAATCCTGTGCGATTATGAACATTCACAGTGTTGTGTAACCATATCATAGTTTCTAGAAGTTTTCATCATCCAACAGAAACCCTGTCCCATTAACTAATAACAACCAACTCCTCCTCTGCAAACCTGGGTGACCTCTATTCTACTTTCTGTGGGTATGAATTTGCCTATTCCAGGTACCGCAGACAGGTGAAATCAAAGGACACTTGTTCCCTCCCATCCCTGCCCTGCTGGGCATTGAACCCAGGGTCACTCTACCACTGAGCTACACCCAGCTCTTTTTATTATCATTTTGAAACAGGGCCTCACTAAGCCGTCCAGGCTGGCCTCCAACTTGTGATTCTCAGGTCTCAGCCTCCTGAGTCACTGGGATTCCAGGTGCACACCACCCTGCCCAGCACAATGCTTGTCTTTGCTTCAGGTATCCTTCAACTTCATGTAATGTTTTCAAAGTTTGTTCCTGGGGTAGCATATCTCAGAATTTTGATCCTTTATTAAAAGGCTGAAGGATATCCCGTTGTGTGTACAGACCACATTTCGTGCCTTCATACATTATTGATGGACACTTCAGACATCACCACCTTTCGGCTGTTGTGAATAGGGCTCTGGGAACACGGGTGCACAAATATCCGAGTGTCTGTTTTGGAGGAGGTGCCCAACGGTCTTCCTCAGCAGCGGTGACATTTTCCATTCCCACCAGCAGTGTACAAAGGTTCCAATGTTTCTACATCCTTGCCAACGCGGGTGATTTTCCATGTTTTTCCGACTCTGTGTAATAGCCTCTTAATGGGTGTGCAGTTCACCTATTTTTTTAACTTCTATGTGCAGTGACTTCTCTTCTAATTTCGACTTCACTCAATTCCCTGATTCTTTGGGGAAGAAATTAAGAAATTGCCCAGACAGTGGGGGTTCTTCTTCCTGGTTCTCGGATCCTGTCTCATTTTCTGAAGTTCCTACAGTGGCAGGCTTAGAAGACGGAGGAGAGAGGCAGACAGCAGAGGGAAGGGGAGGGACAGTCCCACACGGAAAGCTCTGTCCCCTCCCGTTCCCATCTTTCTTTGGGCTTGTCTGCTCTGGGGCTAGACTGTGAGCTTCTTGCGGGCAAGACCGTGTCCCTGCCAGCTTTGAAGCCTGTGCTCAGCAGCACGGGGCCTGGCACCGAGTGAGCCTGCATCCCAAAGCCAAGAGGTAATGCGGGGACGGGCCACCAGGTTATCTTTCTCAGTCTGACATCTTGAATCAGTGTGTGCCCAACAGCTTAGGGGAAATGGGGTCTCCTGGGAATAGAGTATATGGACGCGTTGAGACAGAGAAACTTCCAGCCGGGAGAGACCAGCTTGCCAGAGCCAAACTTTGGGAGGGTGGTCACCTTCAGCACCAAGGTCCCCCCTTCCTCTCTGAAGCCAGGCTGTGTGGAGGCGACCTGCTGGGACTGTTGGTGGGTCTCAGGTCTCAGCACACAGCTGCCCCAGGTGGGAAACCTTGTTCTTCATGGGTCACGAAAGCAATCCTTTCTCTGTGCCTGGACAGCTGGGTCTTAGCAGGTGTTCAGAGCACTTTCCATTCTGTATACCGGGTGCTGGGTGCTGGGTGCTGGGTGCTGGGGCTGCTGAGGCGAGGCCCACCCAACCCCTGCCTTCCTGGGGCTCCCAGAGGGAGAAGACCGAAAGAAAAACCGTCATTTGCAACACAGAATAACAGATGCCATGATGGGAAAAAGTCACAGAAGTCCAGGGAGCACAGAGACCCCCCCTTAACCTGGGGCCGGCGGACAAGCCCCCTGGGACAGGTCACCTTGACATAATCCCTCCTGTGAGGTAGGCAGGGCAGCGATTGTCATCCTCATTGTGTAGTGAGGGCCTCTAAAGCAGTAATGAGCCTGGGGAAGGACACGACCCTGTAGTTGGAGGAGGGCAGATGGTCCCTGACCACGTGACTGGAGGTTCCGAAAGGCGTTCCTAAGCCCCTGCAGCTCAGGTCACTGGACCTGCCATCCACTCCCAGTGTAACCACCTGGCACCCAGCAAACGGCCCGGTGAAACCAACAGGCAGAGGGCAGGCTCGGGGGCCACAGTGTGAGAGGAGCAGAGCACGGTGTAATCCAGCCAGCCACTTCCTGGTAGGTCCAGGGCCAAGCGGGGACAGATGTGACTGAGCTTTGGTGTGTGTGTGTGTGTGTGTGTGTGTGTGTGTGTGTGTGTGTGTGTGTTTCTGTACTGGACAGTGAACCCAGGGTCTCACACATGCTAGGCAAGATTTCTACCCCAGAGCTACCTTCCTGGTCCATTTTATTTTTCATTTTAAGACAGGGGTCTCACTAAGTTTTCACTTGAACTTGCAAGTCTCCTGCCTCAGCCTCTAGAATGATTTGTTGTTGTTATCGTTGATTTTAAAATAATTTTTAGTTGTAGATGGGCACAGTATATTTATTTTATTTATTTATTTTTATGTGGTGCTGACGAGCGAACCCAGTGCCCCACACATTCGAGGCAAACACCTCTACCAAGAGCTGCAACCCCAGGCATCTTGAGTGATTTGAGTATGCTGTTGTATTTTCCTAAACGTCTCTATGAGAAATACCAACATTTCCTCTGCCGCAGTCTGGCTGGGCACAAATCACGAGCCACTCAAGCAGGAACAAACTTTATTTCTGAACTCCACCAGCACACTCCACACACGCTCCCAGGGAACTCTCCCGAATGCCACGCGGCTCCTCCAGGAACCACCAGCCGGAAAATCCCTCCTCCGGCACTTCCCCAACCAATGCAAACTCTCCAGGAATCCCCGTGAGAACTCCAAAGTAGCTGGCTGAGGCGGACAGTAAAGGTCTAATATACAATTGAATCAATCCAACACCATCTTAATGGCTTGCCTCTCAACTAATACTATTGGCAAAATGCCAGGGGCCATTCCGACTCGGCTGTGGCTCTCAGCATTTCTCAGATAGTGGTATTGAGGGCCACTTATAAAAAAAAATACAAAGGCTCTTGATTCTGAAACAATCTTGGAAAAGATGTGTGCTTCCCGATTTCAAAACTTACCACAAAGCTACATAATCAGACTGCAGCACGGCATAAGGAGAGACATATACAATGAAATTGAACTAAGAATCCAGATATAAATCCTCACATTTGCAGTCAGATGACTTTCCACAAACATAGCAAGGCTGTTCAATAGGAGGAAGAGGCTGGGTGCAGTGGCGCACACCCTGTAATCACAGCACCTCAGGAGGCTGAGGAGGGAGGATCCCAAGTTCAAAGCCAGCCTCAGCAAAAGTGAGGCACTAAGCAACTCAGTGAGACCCTGTCTCTAAATAAAATACAAAATAGGGCTGGGGATGTGGCTCAGTGGTTTAGTGCCCCTGAGTTCAATCCCAGATTGAACTCAAAAAAATAAGAAGAAAAATCTTTTCAATAACTAATGGTGGGGCGAGATACGCTCAGGCCAAAGAACAAAGTGGGATCCCTACCTCACACCATACCTACAAAGCAACTCAAAATAGATTATAGGCCTAGGCTTAAAAGATAGAAGAAAAATGTAGGCAAAAATCTTCAAGAGCTTGGATTTGTTGTAATTAAAAAATCTAATGGATTCTGACAGATGACACAAAAAGCACAAGAGAATAAATAGATAAGTGGGATTTCAACACAATTAAAACACTTTGTGCTTCAAAGGACAGACACATGAAAATATAATGCTCAGATGAGAGAAAATCTTTTGTAAATCATACATATGACAAGGGAGTCGTATCGAGAATTTACAAAGAGCAAGTTATCATGAAATAATAACAGGAAAACCCAGTATAAAACAGACAAAGGCTCTGAGTAGAAACCTTTCTAAAAATGGTATGCAGAGAGCCGAGAAGCTCATGCAGAGATGTCCAATATCATGAGCTGTGGGGGAAATGCAGATCAAAGTCACAATAACAACTTCCATCCACACACACTAGGATGAGAACACTAAGAAAAAGGTGGGTAATAACAAGTGTTGGAGAGGATGTGGAGACACTGGGACACTCAAGTGCCACTGGTAGGCATGTCAAACAAGGCGGCCACATTGGAGGATGGTCTGGGGATTATTCAACAGGGAAAACATGAAGTTATCATGTGACTCAGCAATTCTACTCCTAGGTGTATACCCAAGCGAAACGAAGGCATGCTCACACAAAAACGTGTGAGTGTCTGTAGCAGCTCCAGTCATAGTAGCTACAAAGCTGAAAGGAGGCAAATGTCAATCAATGGGGTGAATGACAGATTGACACATCATAGCACATCCACTCAAAGGAACATAGGGCTGGGAGTGTAGCTCAGTGGTTCAACACTTGCCACCCATGTGTGAGGACTGGGGTTCAACCCCAGAGCCACAAAAGATAAAGAAGGGAATGGAATTCTGATTCTTGTTGCAAAATGTATAAACCTTGAAAACACCAGTTACCAGGGACCACAGGTCGTATAATTCCACCTGTATGAAATCTCCAGAGGAGGCAAATCGATAGCATCAGAAAGGAGATAACTGGCCAGGTGCCGTGGCATACACCCAGCGGCTCGGGAGGCTGAGGCAGGAGGATTGCAAGTTCAAGACGGGCCTTAGCAATTTAGCAAGGGCCTAAGCAACTTAGGGAGACCCTGTCTCAAAATAAAATGTAAAAAGGGCTGGAATGTGGCTCAGGGGTTAAGCGCCCCTGGGTTCAATCCCTGGTCCCAATTAAAAAAAGAAGATGAGTAGATTAGCGGTTGCTGAGGCTGGGGGTGAGCTGGGAAGTTGAGTGGCGATGGCCAAGGAGTATGCAATTGGGCGGGAGGGGGTGATAAAAATGTCCTAAAATTGTGGTAACAGGTGGAAAACTCTGAATATGTTCAAAGCCACTGGACAGTACATCTTTAATGGGTGGATTGTGTGGCCTGTAAATTATATCTCAATAAAGCAATTAACAAAGAGAAGAGCAAGGATGATGGGGGACACAGTCTGCATTGGCCAGCCCGGCCCCAGCTCTGTCCTCGGATTCCATGCCCCTCTGCTGGGGCTGCCCCTGGTCTAAATTCTCAGTTAGCCACAGGTGGAGCTGGACCTCCACTGGGGCTTCTGCCCCCTTAAAACCTCAGCCTGTGGAATATCATGGGCCCGAGGATTCTGAGGTCAAGGCTGCACATTCTCAGGTGGAGACAGTGGACAATGGGCAGGTGTTGGGGGGGCCTCGGGGGAGATTTTCCCAGCTGGTCATCCACCTTGGGAGGGGAAAGAGAGGGATGGGGGGAAAGAGGAATTCCAGGAGAAGGGAGGGGGCTTGGCCTCAGACCTGACTCTTCTGTGCCAAGTGACAGCCTGGGTCCTGTGGAAGGCTGGAGATGTCCCTAGGGTGAGAGGTCACCTGAGAGTTCTTTGTACTGTCGGGGTGCAGGGGGAACAGCAGGAAGGAACTGGTGGGGAGGAAGAGGAAGCCAGGAGCTGTCAGGGGCGCCTCCTCTGGGTCCCTGGTAAATTGTGAGAGGCATCAGAGCCCCCAGGGGACCCCCTGCCCTGACCTGGAGGGTGGCCCAGGCCCAGGCGCTCGGTTGCATGGGCAGCATGGCCCAGCTCCTCACAGGCAAGATGTTGCAGTGAGTGAGCAGCCGAGGAGCCGGACAGGCCTGGGTTTGAACCCCTTTCCTCTGCAGAACAGCCATGTGCTATTGAACAAGGCTCCGGGCAACCCTGAGCCTCAGTTTCCTTATCTTTAAAAGAACCTTTGACCTCACGGGACTGTTAAGGAGAATACAGCTCACAAAGAGAAAGTTCCAGCAAAGAGGAGATTACCCCATGGACGGTGGCAGGCCTGCGCTGGGTTGAAGTGGAAGAAGCATCATCAAGATTCTTCAAGGTCATGGATCTCCCTGAGGGATGGGGAGGATTGACCCCTGGGAACTAGTTAACCCCGTCTGTGTAGGGCCTGCCAGGAAAGCTGGAGGTGAGGTGGGTGGCAGAGCCAGGAGACCCAGGGAGGGGCCTTACTTACTAAAGGGTGGGTCCAGGGCAGGGGGTGTGGGTCTTCAGCAAACCACAGATTGCCAATGCAGACCATGGGGCCCCCAAGACAGAGAGATGATCCCGATTCCTGTGCCTTAGTTGCATTTAAGAATGTGGCATTCAGGGCTCAGTTGGTAGAGTGCTTGCCTCACATGCACAAGGTCCTGGGTTCAATCCCCACCACCAAAAAAAAAAAAAAAAAAAAAGAATGTGCGGTGGTGCATATCTGTAATCTCAGCAACTTGGGAAGCTGAGACAGGAGCGTTGCAAGTTTGAGGCCAGCCTCAGCAACTTAGAGGGACCCTGTCTCAAAATGAAAAATAAAAAGGACTGGGAATGTGACTCAGTGGTTAAGCACCCCTAGGTTCAATACTCAGTACCCCCCCCCAAAAAAACAAATAATAATAACAATAATAATAATAATGTAGAGTTTTCCTCTATGTCAGCAGCAGTTATGACATTCATGGATTTTCCTTAAAGTCACACTATTTATTTTATTTTATTTTATTTTTTGGTACTGGGGTTGGGCCCAGGGGTACTTACCCAATGAGCTACATCCCTGAACTTTTTATTTTTTATTTTGGGATAGAGTCCCGCCAAGTTATTGAGGCTAGCCTCAAACTTGCAATCCTCCTGCCTCAGTCTCCTGAGTGACTGGAACCACAAGCATGCACCCCTGCTCTTGGTCCCGCTAGAATTTAAAAGACTCTGAGGATCCTGCAAGAAAGAGCCTGTTTCGTTTTGAACTCTGCCTTTATTCTTCATGCAGCATCTTTAGGGTCCAGTATTCCAACGAACAACTTACAGGAAGTGGCCCTGTAGGGGAAAGGGCATGGGTTTGGGAATCCAACTGGCCACAGTCCCATTCCTGCTCTGTGACCTGGCAGGTATCAGACCTTGGACACGTTTCTTTGCCTCCCAGAGCCTCCTTTCCTTCAGGGTCAGGGTGAGAATTAGGAAGACACGTGGGTGTCTCGCAGGAGGCTAGCTCTCTGGTTTTACTGCAAGGCCTGGTCCTGCTGCGCCCTGATCCAGGCCCTCTGCTCTGCAGGTGCTATGTGGGCAGGCGCGTGGTGGGACCGTGACTGACTCTCTGGGAGAACCCAGTGCTGATGCCCCTCCCTCGGTACACTTGTTGGCCTGGGCACAATGGACTACAGGAACACCCAGATGTACATGGAGGACAGGACCAAGGCTCCAGGGGGCCAGCCAAGTCCTGGTCTGAGTTCCACAGGAAAGAGGACTGATGCGGAACCCATCACATCAGGAGCCAGCCAGGTAGTGACCTTCACCTCGTGTTCTATCTGCTCCAGTCTTCCAGGCTCCTTTCCCTTTCCCTGTCCAGCCTTCCTCCCCAACTGCTTCAATTAAGACTATAAAGTAACATCAAGCCCAATTTAAACTGGACTAAGCAGGAATGAGAACACATGAGCGTGGGTAGCTAACAAATCCATTGGTAGAATTCAAGTGTGGCTGGATCCAGGCGCTTGCTCTGCCTTCCTCGTTGGATTCATTCTTAAGCTGGGCTTCCCTGCAGGATGGCAAGGGTTCCCCGGTCACCCCAAGCTTCCGTCTTCCCATCTTACACCTTCTGGTTTAGCATCCCCAATGGGAAGAGAACCTTTTTACAACAGTCAAAACAATTCTCTGGTATCATTGCCACTGACCCAGATTGTGGTCACATGCTCATCCCTAAACCAGTCACCATGGCAATGGGAAGGGGAATGGATGTTTTGGTACAATGGAGACAGAGTTGGGAGTTGGCTCCATGGAACCCCAGGGACCCAATGGAAAAGGAAGGGTGAGCCAATAAATAGCCTATTTTTTGTTGTTGGTGGTGGTTCTGGGGATCGAACTCAAGGCCTTGTGCATGCGGGGCAAGTGCTCTACCGACTGAGCTACATCCCCAGAGCCCAAATAGCCTACTTGTAGGTGCTTTCGTGGCCTCCAGCCCCCATTTTACCCTTTATTCCCTTGGCAGTTACTGGGGGTCTTCCATGTTCCTGCCCAGCCCTGGCCTGCATCCTAATGGTCCGTGTTAGATCATCAGAGTTGATTTGGGCTCACAGTTTCAGAGGTTTCAAGTCATTCATGACGGGCTGGCCCCGTGGCCTGAAGTCATAGTGGCACAGTAGGGAGAGAGCACATGACAGCAAAGCCACTCACCTCATGGCCAGAGAAAAGGAAGAGGAAGGGGTGGGGTCCCACTGTCCCTTAAAGCACCCGCCCTCAATAACCCCAAGACCTCCCATGAGGCCCCACAAAAGGCCCCACAAAAGGTCCTCCCAATATGCCACCCTGGCACTATCCAAACCCTTCTCAGCCTTTCCACCAAACAGGTTTCTTTTTTTTTTTTAAAGAGAGTGAGAGAGGAGAGAGAGTGAGAGAGAGAGAGAGAGAGAATTTTCAATATTTATTTTTTAGTTCTCGGCGGACACAACATCTTTGTTGGTATGTGGTGCTGAGGATCGAACCCGGGCCGCACGCATGCCAGGCGAGCGCGCTACCGCTTGAGCCACATCCCCAGCCCCGTGTTTCTTTTTGAAAGTGCCCAGTTGGTGGAGTGTGGGGCCACAGGCCTGGAATCCCCAAGCTCAGGAGGCTGAGACAGGAGGCTCAAGTTCAAGGCCAGCCCTAAGCAGCTTAATGAGACTCTGTCTCAAAATAAAAAATGAAAAGGACTTGGACGTAGCTCAGTGGTAAAGTGCCTCTGGGTTATATCTCCAAAACCCTTCCAAAAAAAAAAAAAAAAAAAAAGGAAAAAGGAAGAAAAAGAAAAGAAAAGAAAGAAAGTTAGTTCCCACTAGTATGAACTGGAGACTCAGAGATACTCCTCCACACCCCATTTGCTCAGGGCCAAAGACCCACTGCAGGGCCGCTGGCATAGCTCAGCGGGAGAGCAGGTACTTAGCGTGCACGAAGCCCTGGATCCAACTGTCCAGCCCTGCAAAATCACCCTTCCCTCTATGCTGGGCACAGTGGTGCAAGCTTGTAATCCTAGTGACTCTAGAGGCTGAGGCTGGAGGATCAAGAGTTTAAAACCAGCTTCAGCAAAAGCAAAGCACTAGGCAACTCAGTGAGGCTCTGTCTCTAAATAAAATACAACGCACAGCTGGGGATGTGGCTCACCCCCGGTACCCCACCCCCCACACCAAAAAAATACTTGCCTTCTCTCCTGGGGCCTCTGTTGTAAAGGCTCCCGGCTGGTGCAGGCAGAGGGCCTGGAGGGGAGGAGGCTTGGAGGGAAGCTGGGCAAACGCTCTGGGCTTCCTTCACCCATGCATTCATTTATTTATTCAACAAGCACAGTCTTGCGATCCTGTCTTGTCACATAAGTAGCTGTGTGACTGTGGGCGTATCATGGCACCCCCCAAGTTTTTTTTTTTTTTTGGTACCAGCGATTGAACTCAGGGACACTCAACCACTGAGCCACATCCCCAACCTTACTCTGTATTTTATTTAGAGTCAGGGTCTCACTGAGTTGCTTAGAGCCTTGCTTTTGCTGAGGCTGGCTTTGAACTTGTGATCCTCCTGCCTCAGCCTCCCGAGGCGCTGGGATTACAGGCGTGCGCCCCTGTGCCCAGCTTCATGGCACCCCCTTTGAACCTCACTGGCCTCACGTGTGTGTGGTACAGATGACTGAGTTAGGTCCCTGCCTCATGCTAGGCACCCACTGGGGTTGGCTCCCATCAGAAGCTTTTCTTAATCACAGTGTTATCAATTAGCTAAAGGAGGCAGGTCATTGGGAATTCGCTGACTCAGGTGAGGCTGGGGGCTGAGTCCAAGTCACAGGCACCCTGATGTGACAGGGTGATAGATCCCGATGATGACCCAGACGGTGAGCCAAAGCTTTGGACCCTTGAGGTCCTGAGGTCCCCAGGGCGCTCTCTCTAGCTGCTCTGGGGCATTCCCCTCGGCTCAGGTGCTAATCTGGACTCCAGGTTCACGAGGCAGCCTGTAGGGCTGAGTGACAGCTTCAGGCTGGGCCTGGCCCTGCACCCGGCCTCTCCTCCAGCCTCTCCTCCGGCCTCTTTGGTGGTCCTCACCTCTCCCCAAAGCCTTCCCCAGGAGCCAGGAGGACACCCAGGGAGAAGCACCCAGAACCATGCCCCCGCTGGCCTTGAGCGTGGCCAGCCCTTGAGCCAGCGCACGGCCAACTCTGCTCCAGGTGGTGTTTCCAGATGCCGAAGTCACGGGCGGTGGGAAGCAGCCTCCATTTGCTCTAGGAGGGCCAGAGAAGGCGCCCGGACACGCAGGAGCATCTGAGGAGTGGCCTTCGGAGGAGCTAGGGACCCACCAGCAGAGGCTTCCAGCAAGTTCAGGGTGAGCTGGGGGCTTCCCGGAGAATGGGTCCCGGAGAGAAGCCCCCCCTGTAACCCTCCTGAGAGAGAGAGAGAGAGAGAGAGAGAGAGAGAGAGAGCTTGCCGAGGGGCTGAGAATCCCAGACCAAGGCAGGGCCAGTCAGCCACAGCCCCGCCCTGCTCCACAGCACAGTCACACGACACGGGTCACTAGTGTGGGCCAATGTGTTGTCTGAGCTCCCCGCTTAGACCACAGACTTCTGCCGTGGGTCAGGTCAAGGGCATTTCTGGGTCTGGTCAAGGGCATTTCTGGGTCTCGCCCGCCTCTTACCCCTCATGCCTGGAAGTATGCCCCGCACACACGGTAGATGCTTGCTCACTGAGTATTCTTTTCTGAATATTGTATATATTCTGAAACTTTTCTAGAGTGAGAATGTATTTTTCTAACTACAAAAAAAAAAATCAAGAGGCAGACAGAGGTAAAATGGAAGGCCCAGTGATAAGCAATAGTTCTAGCTGTTATGATTTAAATCTGATTGACCCCGGGGTGCTTTGCCACTGCACCACACCCCCAGCCTTTTTTATATTTTATTTTGAGACAAGGTCTTGCTAAGTTGCTTAGGGCCTCACTAAATGGCAGAGGCTGGCCTCCAACTTGCCATCCTTCTGCTTCAGCCTCCGGAGTCACTGGGATTCCAGGAGTGTGCCACTGTACCCGGTATAATGAAAACTTCTAAATCACTTCCTGTGCATGAAGTTTAAAAGAGAAGAACCAAAGTCTAATCAGATTAGAGACCTCTGACACACATACCACATACCATGCGAGTGGAAATACAAACCATTTCAACACATCTGTTTTGACCACTTGTTTAAACTGCCTTAAAGCTGTCTTTCGTGGTCATTGAGGTAGCCATTCCCCCAGACTCCTGGCAGCCACTTAGTGTTTACCTGGACACCAGCGTGGGAGGCACTGCACTGGAGTGTCCTGGAAGCACACTCCAAAGACCTGGGAGGGCTTTGCCAAGTTGGCAAGTTGAGGCTACTACAGTGGCCCCAAATCCTATAAAATAATCAGAGATTTCATGACCGGGGGGGGGGGGGGGGGGGACCCAACAGGGGCAGTCATGTGGTGCATCCATCTATGGCAAGCAGTTTGAAGATGAACTTCATCCAGATCTGAAGGTCGCTGGGGCTGGAAATCTCCCAATGGCCAGTTGAGGGCCAGACACCAGTGGCAGCCAGTTCTTTGTGACCCTTGCTCCCACCCAGTGGCTCCATGGTAAATGTACCATTTTTGGCCGAGTGTGCAGGACCCAGGAGTGGTCAGTCAGGTGGGAATGATGGAAACAAGCTCCCAGGACCTCCCTGTGGACAAGGTGAGGATCACTAAGGCCTGCCCCCCGGGTGGACCTGATGCCTCTGGGCACACCCCGGGCTCCTACAATGGCCCAGAAGACCATCTTGCAGCTGACCTAGAGCGGGACCTGTCCCTCAACTTCATTTTGGCCTTGCATATATTGGATCTAAAGAAGCTTGAGATCGTGGGGGAGTCAGGAGATGGAAGTGTACTTTAATAGGACTTTGATACGATAGGATGCTTCTTTCCTCTTCCTCCAGGGCCTGGGTGACAGGGCATTTGGCGAGGGGGCTACTGGTACTAAGGATTGAACTCACTGAGCTACATCCTCAGCTCTTTTTATTGTTTGTTTGGAGACAAGGTCTCACTAAGTTGCTTAGGACCTTATGAAGTTGCTGAGGCTGTCCTCAAATTTGTGATCCTCCTGCCTCAGCCTCCGAGTTGCTGGGATTACAGGCCTGCGCTGCCACCATGCCTGGCCTCTATATTTTTATTTACATTTACTGCCATACTTCTTCTGTGCATGTCTGCTCTGATACCCTTGGCTTCAGATACACTTGGTCCCTCTGGTAGCCACAGCCACAGAACTCAAACCCAAGTGGTGTCTAGGGGCCTCGTGAACCCTGCAAGCCTCATCTCAGTCTCCTTCCTGCCTTTGTTCTTCTGGGGGATGTATGCGACTCTGTGTATCCTCTCTCCCTGCTGTTTCCGATGCTTGAACGTCCCAGTCAAAGCCACACTGAATTTTTGCCAAATGGAAAATGCGTCCAATGATCTAGTTTCTAAGATGGTGTCAAGTGGTAATGACAATGTATGATAATTGAGAAAGGAATTTATTAAGAGGAAGCAGAAGCACTGACCATTTTTTTCCCCAGGAAGCAGAGGAAATCTTGAGTGAGCAGGACAGACTGCCTTCTCCTTCCAAAGCAGCACTCTCAAGGAAAAGCACCGCTGAAATTTTTCTAACCTAAGACTTAAAAAAATTAAATAAACACACACACACACACACACACACACACACACACATACACATATATGTATATATACACACATTTATATATTTTAAAATCTTTCTGGATTGGGGGGAGGAGTAAAGATGACAGGAAGTGAATACTGATGTAATAAACAGAAACTCTGCAAGGAAGCTGGGCACAGTGGCACACGCCTACAATCCCAGCTTGGGAGGCTGAGGCAGGAGGTTTTTGAGTTCAAAGCCAGCCTCAGCAACTTAGTGAGGTCCTAAGTAACTTAGTGCCCTGTCTCAAAAAAATAAAAAGGGCTGAGAATGGGGCTCAGTAGTTAAGCATCCCTGGGTTCAATCTCTGGTACCAAAAGCCAAAACCAAACCCCCCCCCCCCCGCAAAAAAACACCTTCCCAAGTAATGTGCTGCTGATGGATGAGGATCAAAACAAAACAAAACAACTGTCTCTTTTTCCATTTCTTAAAATAGGTCTTAAGGAAAAAATTGGTGATACAGGCAAAGTTTTAAGCACAAAAATCTTCACTATCAAAACAACAACAACAAAAGATCTTCACTACCATATTATTTAAATACTAAAAAAAAAAAAGAAATCTCTTAAATGCCTATACAATAGGGAAATGGTTAATTAGGGCTAATTATTTCAAAATATGGCATTTTATAGCATCATTAAAACAGGTTATGAAAAATTTTAGAATGGAAAACTTTAGGTTAAAATGTTAAATGGAAAAAAACTAGATTACAAAATCATAGATGCACCATAACTATGTAAAATATGCATATACTTGAGGACAGCAATTAAATAAATTTCCATTAAAAATATATATGCAAGAGGCCTAGAGGAGCCAGGTGAACATCTATAGTCCCAGCTACTCAGAAGGCTGAGGTAGGAGGATCACAGGTTGGAGGCCAGCCTGGGAAACTTGGCAAGACCCTGTCTCAAAATAAAAAATAAGAAGAACTGGGGATGTGGCTTGGTGGTATAGCCCTTGTCCAGTGCTCCTGGGTTCCCCAATACCATATACACACACTTCTACATGCTCTCTCTCTCTCTCTCTCTCTCTCTCTTTCACACACACACACACACACACACACACACACACACACACACACACGGAGGAAAGTCTAGAGGAGAAACCACAGAATGTGAGACTAGAGAGACACAGATCCAAAGCTGACCTGCTGTCTTTATCCTTATGCCCCTGATCTCAAGCCTCTTCACCTCCCAATCTCACTTTTCTATGATTTTTCTGTTTCTTTTTCCCCCCTGCAAAACAAAAGATAAAGCTAGAAAGAAAGAAAGAAAAAAAAAAAGGTTGAATCCTAACTCCCCTTCACACTGACCTCAGGTTGTGTGTGACTTGGGGAATCCACGCCCATCCTTCAGGTCCTCCCAGACATTAAGTGTCACCTGTGTTGTGCCTAGCCCTGTGTGGGTGCTATGGGAACTATCGAGAAAGGTTAGACATCTGTGCTCCAGTTGGGGAGCTGAGGTGTCCCCTTGTCTGTTCTCCCCAGGAAGAAGCAACTGTCTTGGACAGCCCAGGAAGGGCCCTGGGAGCTGCAAGCAGGCCACGATCAAGCCAAGCCAGAGATGGACCCGGGGTGGCCACCTACCAGGCTTCCTGTGACATCTGAAGGGCAGCCTGGGGTGGGGACAGAACACCAGCAGGAGAGACCTCAGACCCCAAGCCCTGTGGAGGATACACCCCAGGTAACCGAGCCGGAGGGCACAGGGTGACTGACCCGCAGGGAGGCCAAGGCACCCCATTTTCCAGCACTTAGTGTCTCTCCTCCTCTGTGCCCGGGAGCTGCCGAGGCCGGAGCTCTCCCTGGGATACCCCAGGCGCCTGCACAGAGTGTTAAGTCTCCATCCCAGGTTGCCTGCAGGGTGTCACAGCTACAGGGGCCTGGGCCGGGTGGGAGTTCTAGATTCAGGTAATATGGGGACACACTGGGTTTGGCAAAGCAGATGCATGCTTCTGTGCACCAGGGTGACCTCGGGGCTGCCGGACTTTGCCATATCTTGCAAGACATGGTTAGAGTACCTTGCTGTTTCCAAACTTATGTAAACAAACTTTCCTCTTTATCTAAGATGTAGGGTTTTTGTTTTCTCTTAACAACTTCAGTGGGGTATCTTTGACATACATCGGCATGTACTTCTAGCACACAATTTGCTGTTTATAGACAATCAAGAAAAACAAACACAGCCATCACTCCCCAGAACACTTTTTGGTTTTTGGTGGGGGATTGAAACCAGGGCTGTTCTACCACTGAGCTACATCCCCAGCCATTTTTATTTTGAAATAGGATCTGACTAAGTTGCCTAGGCTGGCCTCAAACTTGAGATCCTCCTGCCTCAGCCTTCCAAGCTGCTGGGATTACAGGTGTGTGCCACCGCACCGGGCAACTCCGAAATGCTTTCCGTGTGTCCTTCCTCATCCCTCCCCCTGCTCCTCCCCCATCCCCAGGCAACACTGGCTGTACCTGTAGATTCATTTGTATTTCCTGGAATTTTACCTTCTTCTGTCTGGCTTCTTTCCCTCCGTGTGATTATTTTGAGAATCCTGTTATTGTATCTCTCGATACTTTGTTTTTTTTTTTTTTGTGGCTGAGTTGTGTGGTGCAACAGTGACTTTATGCATTGGCTTCTGGGTGGACATTTGGGTTGTTTCCCAGTTTTTGACTAATCAGGGAAACCATCAATGAACATTCACATCTGAATGGACCTGTGCTTGCATTTCTCTTGAGCGAGTACCTAGGAGTGGAACGCATCCTGTGCTACCTGTCTGTTTAATTTAAGAAACTACCAAACTTTTCTCCCAAGTGGTTGTGTGTTTTACACACACACACACACACACACACACACACAGCACACAGGAGAGCTCCGCCGGCTCCACATCCTCCTGGGATGCTGTAATCAGCCTTTTTAATTGAAACATTCAAATAGGCATGTTGTGGAAATCCATGGGGATCTTAATTTGCATTTCCTTACTGACGAGGGATGCTGCACATCTTTTCATGGGCTTATAGGCCATTTGCATATCTTCTTTGAGAAATGTCTATTCAAATATTTTGCTCATTATTTTATTTTTTATTATTTTTTATTTTGGTACTAGGGATTGAACCCAGATGCACTTAATTACTGAGCCATATCCCCAGCACACAGCCCCCTCTTTTTTTTTTTTTTTTAAATTTAGAGACAGGATCTCACTAAGTTGCTGAGGCTGGCTTTGAACTCCAATCCTCCTGCCTCAGCCTCCCAAGCCGCTGGGATTACAGGCGTAGGCCATTGCATCTGGATCTCATTATTTTAAATTGATTAGTTGTTTTATTGTTGAGTCAACAACATTCTTTTCAAATCCTGGATACTAGATTCTTTTTTTTTTTTTTAAGAGAGAGAGAGAGAGAGAGAGAGAGAGAGAGAGAGAATTTTTTTAATATTTATTTTTAGTTTTCGGTGGACACAACATCTTTGTTGGTATGTGGTGCTGAGGATCGAACCTGGTCTGCACGCATGCCAGGCGAGCGCGCTACCGCTTGAGCCACATCCCCAGCCCCTGGATACTAGATTCTTATTAGATGTATGATTAAGGAAATTTTTCTTCCATTCTGAGGGTTATCTTTTCCATTTCTGTTTCCCACTCCTCTTAAAAATTGAGTGGTTTGTTTTATTATCGAGCTTTTGAGTTTTTTTTCTTTTTTTTTTTTGAGAATTTCAATATTTATTTTTCAGTTTTCTGTGTACACAACATCTTTGTTTGTATGTGGTGCTGAGGATTGAACCTGGGCCGCATGCATGCCAGGCGAGTGCGCTACCGCTTGAGCCACATCCCCAGCCCAAGCTTTTTTTTTTTTTTTTTTTTTAAGAAAGATAGTAGAATGAAACAGACATTTTTTTTTTAAAGAGCGAGTGATAGAGGGAGAGAGAGAGAGAGAGAGAGAGAATTTTTTAATATTTATTTTTTAGTTCTCGGCGGACACAACATCCTTGTTGGTATGTGGTGCTGAGGATCGAACCCAGGCCGCACGCATGCCAGGCGAGCGGGCTACCGCTTGAGCCACATCCCCAGCCCCCCAGCCCAAGCTTTTGAGTTTTTGCTTTGTCCTGGGGATTGATCCCAGGAGCACTCTACCACTGAGCTACCTCCTTGCCCTTTTTATTTTTTATTTTGAGACAGCTAAGTTGCCCAGGAATCCTCCAGCCTCCTGAGATGCTGGGGTTACAGGCGTGTGCCATGGTGCTCAAGATGTCTGTTGTTTGAAGGGGATCTTCTGGCTTTCCCAGGCTCCCCTTCTCCCTCCACAAGGAGGCTTGGACCATGACTTTGGGTGGCCCTGCCTTCCCTGGGCCCCAGTTTCCTCTTCCTTCTGCTGTCTTGGAGGGGCCTGCGGTGCCTGGACAGCAGCAGGCCCCTGGTCACCTGGGTGTTGAGGCTCACCTAGGAACCGGAGGGGCCTCCCCAACCCTCACATCCTGTCTTCAGCAGGGCTTGGAGTATCCGCCACCAGGTCACCAGGCAGCCCATGGGTCAGACATGGTGCAGCCGGCAGAGTCTTCCTGCCCTTTGGACAGTTGTGGACAGCCACTGGGAGACGATGCCCCCAAGAAAGCAGGCGTCCCACACATCAGACCACGGGAGGCTGCGCCAGAGCTCAGTGCGGGCGACCTCGAAGACGGCTCCCAGGAAGCAATGCTCCTCGTGCCCTTGACCCCTGCAGAGGAAGACACGGCCAACCCCCTGTTGCCATCCACACCAGGACCTAAAACACCCAAAGAAGGGTGAGTCGTCCTCCAAAACCAACCCCTGTCCCCCTTCCTGCCCCTCATGGGTTGCGCTTCTGCTAAGTCACAGGTGATGTGAGGTCCAGCCTGGCTGCTCCTGACCTGCTACAGGACCCTGGGCAAGTCACACCCTCTGGGCCTCAGTTGCCCCTGAGCTCTGTTCTGTGGGCCTGTGTGCGTAACGATGAGGGGCAGAGGGTCCCCCGGGATGAGAGGCTGAGGGGTGAGGATGGGTGGCGGGCCTGAGTGTCCTGGGGGCTGAGAGATGGGCCCTGGGGACAAGTCTCAAGCTGAGCCCCTCCCCCATGGGGGGATTTCTCCTCTGTTTAGAGGCGAAGCTGTGGAGACCCAGCCAGCACCGGGGCCTCTTCTTCCACCAGTAAGTGGGGCCGGAGTGGGCAAGGAGACTGGTGTGTGTGTTGGGGATCCAGGGGAGGAGGGGGGCAGAGACAAACATGGGATGGCTTGGGCATCCACCTGGGAGGGTGTGAACAGGAGCCACGTGGGGCCGTGCGCTGCGCCAGGCGTGCCTGGCGGATCTGAGTGGGGTCAAGGGAGCAGGACACTCTGGAGTCGGGTTTCTCCCCAGTTCTGGGACGTTCCACAGCAGCACAGGTTGCTCCCACGCACTGGCCCCCAGCTAGAGCCTTGCGACCCAGAGTTTCCTGGAACACCTGGAGGGGTCCAGCCATCCCCACCTCTGCCAGCTCGGCCACCTCCCGGCTCTGACTGGACACGATGCTCTCATTGTCTTTTTCTGCCACCCGCACCCTACCCTGGCTAATCGCCCAGCCACATGCCCCGCCCTGCCCCTGAGCAGCTCTGGAGAAGCCCTGTCCCTCTGGAGGCTCCCTTTCAAACACCAGGATGTCCTTGCACGGTGGCATCCCTCACACATGTCACCAGACTTCACTTCTCTAGTCCCTGAAAGATGAGAAGTTCCAGGGGAGAAGAACCACCCCGAATCCAACACCCTGTCTGGCTTCTCCGGATTCCGATGGAAACTGTGAGGACAGACCCGGCCACCGCCACGTGCTCCCCCACCACGTAGACTTAATCCCATGCCCCCCCCCCCCCCCCCCCGCCCATGGCCAGGCTCCCATCTCAACAGGACGGTTCCCCTCAGCACACGACCCGGGTCAGTGTCTGCAAGACCCACACCCGCTCCGCCCCGTCCCCTGCAGCCCGGCCTCCCCGCTTTGCTTGTTGGCCCAGCGTGGTCCCTCGGGAGTCCCCCCACTCACCCCACTTTCTTGTCTTTCCACAATGAGCATTTTTATGGAGGTCTCCACAATCTGCATTTTCCCAAATCAAATGGCAAGTTGTGCCCTTATAGGGCCACCTCACAGCCGCTGGCCGGCCCCTCCTCACCCTCTCTGTCTTCAGGGCTCCGCTCTCTGATCTTGAATCTCCACCCTCCTGCAGGGTGATCTTGGTCCCTCTCTCCAGGATTCTCAAATCCTAATCTCTAGGCCAGACCTTGCCCTTGAAGTCCAGGCTCTTATGTCCAACTGCCTAAGTGAGGCCCCCTTACACGGCTACTTTGCTTCTCCAATTGAACACGATCAGAACATCACATCACCCACCTCACGTCCGCTCCTCACCCACCCTTCCTTGTCTCAGCAATGATCCTGCTCATACCAGTCAGCTCAACTCCCAATGCCATCTACAATTCCTTTACACTCAAGGCATCAGCAAGTCCTGCCTAGCACCAACCTCCCAAATACATCCTGAATCCATCGCTTCCCACCACCCCCTCCCCCATCACCCTGGTCCAAGCTTCATCCTCTTAGAATAAGATCCAAAATCTTCACCAAGCCACTCTGGCGAGATTCCTATCTCTCAAATAGGCTAAGCTGGTTTGCACCTCAGGGCCTTTGCACATGCTCTTTCCTGTGCCTGCGATTCCCCCTGTACACATTCTCAGGGCTGACTCCATGAAGTCATTCACGTCACTTTCTCAGGAAGGCCTTCCTGGCCCACCGATCTCAAGTCGCCTGTCAGCCACAGTCACTGTATGACATTCTCTGGTTCTCTCATCCTTGCGACACTTTCTTTGCTCAATATGATCCCAATAATTTGTCAACCTACTCATTATCCAGAACATAAACTCCATGAGGGTGTCTACTCCACTTTATTCACCGCTTTATGCTCCGTGCCTAAAACAACATCCTGCATGTGGTTGGGACTCAGTTTGAATTTGTTGAATAAACAAGTGGGAATACCGTGAGGTGCTTCTCTGCACAGTGAGAAGTCAGAGGAGAAACAGGAAATGTCCCTTGTGGGTGCATCTACTCGGTGCCTCTCCCAGCCACATGCGCCCTTGGGCTGGACCCTGAGGGAGAGCAGAGGGGAGCAGCGGAGAGGGCTCAGTCTGTACCCGAGTGTCTGTGACCCTCCAGGCCCTGTACTAGGCAGGAAGGTGGGGGGCTGCCCAGGGCTCCTGAGGACTGGGGGACCTGCGGGCCCTAGGCAGGAAATGCGCAGGCATTTAGGGAAGGAGCCCTGGGGTCATCCCCTGGTATGCAGGGGAGATGGGGAAGGGCGCCCAGGAGGCAGCAGGACACGCGCCAAGGAAGAGAGTCTGGAAGGAACGTGCAGGGAGGGGCACGGCTGGGCAGGGGCCCTCCTGGGCAAGGAGGTTGGATGCAGTGGACAGGGTGGCGGAAAGCCGGGCCGGGCTATCACACGAGGCTCGGGAGAGCTCAGGTGGACGGAGGCGCTTCTCTGTGCACCTCCCTTGTTGGAGAACCCCAGTGAGCTGCCCACGTGGGTCCTGCACCAGGACGATGTGATCTGCCCGGCTACAGTGTTCTATTTCCAGAAGGGACTGAAACAGAGCCCGGCTGTCCATCCAGGTCCCCCCAACTCAGGGCACCGCATTCCCAGCACTTTCTAAATTTTTGAGAACCGCATGCTAAAAACAGGAAGAGCTGGATCTGTCCAAGGCCACCTGGAGAAGTGTCCTGCACAGTCCTGGAGGGAGATGTTTGGACGTGTGCTCCAATGTCCCTCTATACACTTGGCACGGGGCTGGGCCGACAATACACACTAGAGCACCCCAGGGTGGGGACTGGCACGTCCCTGAATCTGCAGGCTCAGGAGCAGGAGGGCAGGGACAGAAGAGCTGAGAGGGTCCCTCCAGCAGCCCATGCAGGACATGTGGTGTCCAGGTGGAGAGGGCTCGGGAAGGAGGAGGGAGAGGTTGATGTGGGCGGGGAGACATCAGGGTCCTGGTTTCATCTATCAGCCTTGGACTGAGCTGCTGAGGCGCTGGGTCCTGAATTATGTGGAAGGTTCCAGGACCGACCCCACATGTCCCGGGGCTCAGAGTCTGTATGTAAGGGGGGACCAGGGACGTAGGACTCGGGCAGCACTGAGGTCCCCGTGAGGCCACAGCAGAGGTGAAGACAGTCCGTGGGGCCCCACGGTTGCAATGTAGCGGGAACCCAGAATACTTGTGAAGTTTAGTTGTTAGTTTGTTTTATGCCTGACGGAAACTGAGCATTTGCCCTTAATTCAGGAAAATAATCCAAGGGATACTCGGCACTGGGGGAGTTGGGGCCCCCCTCTGGGCTGCAGAGTGCTCCACTGGGATTATTTTCAACCCGATCGTGAGCCGGCTCTTCCTCTGTGCCAGCGCTTTGTTCAGACTTGGCCTTTCTCCTTGGACTTCACTGAGAAAAGTGTGAGATAGATACAGTGTTTGGTTAGAACAAATTTGTTGAGGACAGTCCTCCCGTTGTGACACGGGGGTTTAATGGCAAAAGGAGCTTAGGATCTAGTTGAGAGGGAGAGAGGCCACCAAGGGAACAAACGAGTACAGTTCCACCAGGTGTGTTAACAGGTGTGATTTTGCAAGATGAAAAGAGGCCTGGAGCTGGATGGTGGTGGTGGCTGCGTGTTCTAAATGCGCTTAAGGTCATGTGCTCTTCAAAACGCTTAGGACAGGGCAGGGGGTGCAGCTCCGAGGTAGAGCACTGGCCGAGCGAGTGTGATTACCTGGGCGCGATCCCCGGCACTGAAAGAAGATGAAGAAAAGAAGCATCAGGTGGGGTCTTCTTTCAGTGTGTGTGGGGGGTGCTGAGGAAGCAGCTGGCGGGAGGAAGGGTGTCTGCCCTGGTCCTGTTCTAGAACACTCAGGAGGTTACGCCTGGCGTTAGGAAGGACTGTGGGGTCAGGATTGGGGATGTGAACGTGACAAAAGCAGCCGTGGAGGAAGCCCACGGGGGGGGGGGGGGGGCGGTGAACACGGGCGGGGAGGAGCCTGAGGTCACATTTAGAGACAGACAGACCCTGAGCCAGGGCAGGGGGCGGGAGGAACAGCCCAGGAGGCGATGGGGTCCAGAGCAGAAGGTGTCCACAGAGGACCGAGTGGTCGTCTGGGTCCAGCCCTGCCAAGGGATCCCCTCAGATGCAGGCAAGGATCTGATCACAGCCTCCTAAGAGCAGCTTAGAGGAGGTGGGGGGGTGGAGATCAGGACAGTCGACTCACTCGAGTCATTTTGCTATGAGAGAGGAGCAGAGGACAGGGACTGCAGCTGGAGGGGCGGGGTGTCAGGAGAGTTTGCTTAAGAAGGAAGACAGGGGGCTGGGGCTGGGGCTCAAGCGGTAGCGCGCTCGCCTGGCATGCGTGCGTCCCGGGTTCGATCCTCAGCACCACATACAAACAAAGATGTTGTGTCCGCCGAGAACTAGAAAATAAATATTAAAAATTGTCTCTCTCTCTCTCTCTCTCTCTCCCCTCTCTCACTCTCTCTTTAAAAAAAAAAAAAAAAGAAGAAAGACAGGGCTGCGGTGCAGCTCAGTGATAGAGGGTGTGGACGGTGTGCACCAGACCCCGGGTGCAACCCCTGCATACACGCGCACATACACACACACACTCACACACACATGGAAGATAATACATTACATGCTGGGGAGGACAGCCCAGTAGGAAAGTTAAGCTGCTACCTTTGAAGAACAGGCATGTAGTGGCAAGCCCAGGGCCTTAGAATGTCAAGCCTGGTGGCCTCTAACCAGGCCATTCAGGAGGCGAAGGCAGGAGGATCACACATTAGAGACCAGCCTCAGCAATTTAATGAGATCCTGTCTCAATAAAAAGGGGGTGGCCTGGGGATGTGGCTCAGTGGTGCAGAACTACTGGGTTCAATCCCAGGACCAAAAAAAAAAAAAAAAGAGAGAGAGTAGGGTCTTGGATTCAGAGAAAGGCCTGGGTTGGTACTGGTGTGGGGGTGGGCCTTGGGGACAGCCCTTGTCTCTTCCCTCTGATGGTTTGATGGGAGCGGACAGATGCAGGAGGTGGCTGGGTTTGCTGAATGACTAAGAGGTGATTTGCGGTGTGCCTGCCCTGTGCTGGGTACACAGGGATGGGGACAAGTACAGACTGCAGGAAGGAGATGCACCCAGTGGAGGGACAGGGAGTGGCCAGACCAAGGCTCATAGATGGGAGGGGGCACGGGGAGGGAGGACACGGCCGGGAGCCCTGTGGGACGCTTCCCACTGACTCCTCTGACTTGAGGTCGTGGGACGCAGGAGGTTTGGGTCCCCTCCTTTAGGGGCTCAGAGAGGAAAGGGCAGCAAGAAGCAGCCCTGAGGGACAGTGTGCCAGCTGCAGGCCTCCCGGATTCCCTCCCCTGTCCCCAGGAGGTGAGGGACATTGGCGAAAAGCGGGAGCTGTACCTCGTGAAGAAGCAGCTGCAGGAGCCCGAGGAGACTGCGGGGGCCCAGAGCTCTGGGAACGCCTGGCAGGGCTTCATGAAGTGCCTGCTGGAGGTGGAGGAGGAGGAGGCCACCCACCGGAGGACCTCGAAGGCCCGAGGAGCTCTGACAACACGGAAGCCCCCGAAGACCTTAAGCCCCGTGTGCACCTCGGCCCCCGGCGGCAGCTCGGCCCCGGGCCTGCCCCTGACCCTGCTTCAGACCCCGGCCTCCACGCCCTGGGCCCGGCCCATGGCCCCAGGATCGAGCCCTGCCCCCATGGGCGCCCTGGCCCCCGCCACTGGGCCCTGCCCGGTCCTGCCGGTCCCCACCATGGACCTGGGCCGGAGGCGGCCGGAGCTTTTGCCCCAGAGCAACGACAGGAGCCTGAGCTACACCAAGGCACGGTAGGCGCCACCCCAGCCGCGGCCTCGTCCCTGTCTCTGCACCTGCCTGCTCCCTCCTAGGCTGTCCCCTGGGTACTTCCCAGCCCTGTCCCCTGGTCTCTGTTTCCTTTCCTGCTGGTCCTCCTCGCCCTCGGCCTCGCTCCCCCTCTGGCTCCTGTTCCCGTCACTCTTGCCCCCACCCCACAGGGCTATTGCCATGACGCCCTCTGTCCTGGCTTCCCCTCCCCCTCCGATGGCCATTGGCGGTGGCCCTGCGCCGAGGTGGCAACATCCAGTGCTCGGCAGGCAGGAGCTGGAGGAGCGCAACCTCCTCACGCTGTACCAGAGCTGCGAGGAGCGGTCGGAGGAGCACCTCACCCAGAAGCAGGAGGAAGGTGAGCACTCCCAGGCCCAGTGCTCCCTGTGTGGGGCCCCGGGGTTATCTGCAGGTGGCCTGGGCACAGGGGGCGTGGGAGGTGGCCCCAGCCCGCAGCGCTGTGCCCACTGACTTCTCTGACCTGAGGTCTGGGCTCTGCCAGCTCCAGGGGGACGAGGTCCTGCAGAGCCCGGTGGGCTTCGGAGGCTGTGTGGCCTCACCCCAAGCTGCTCTAATTGTCCTCTTGGCAGGAAGCTCGGGTGGGACACAGTGCTCCCAGGCCCCGGCCTATCCTACACAGTCCCTCTCCATCGACAAGGCCACCAGCCTTAGACAGGTCCCCCTTTCCCACCCCCAAATTTAAAAGCTCTGAAGCTCCGCCCTGGAAGTCACCTGTGCCCTCGGCTTGTCCTTGGGGCTGGGCCAAGATACCTCGACCCCTGACATCTTAAAAGAACAGGTGTGCGTCCTCCTCCCTTGTCTTCCTTTGCAAAGTGTGGGACCCTCTTGGACAAAGCAGCCCCTCCCTCTGCCTTCCTCACATGCTCTCATAGGCTCCAGAGCAATGACCTCGTCCTTTTAGCATCAAAACTGCATAGCTAGCCGGGCTTGGTGGCACCAGCGGCTTGAGAGGCTGGGAGGATCACAAGTTCAAAGCCAGCCTCAGCAAAAGTGAGGCACTAAGCAACTCAGTGAGACCCTGTCTCTAAATAAAATACAAAGTAGGGCTGGGGATGTGGCTCAGTGGTCGAGTGCCCCTGAGTTCAATCCCTGGTACCACCCACCCCAAAAAAAAAACAACAAAAAAAGCCTCCATAGCTACCCATCACTACCTAGCAGGGGTCCTCTTTCAAGCACAGACCCAGCTCCTCGAGTTGTCACAAACAACTTGCAGTTTTGACACGGAGGCTCAGGGTTCCCACCTCGACCATCAGTCCCTGTCTGGGGAAGAAAGAGGTGATTTTTCTGCTCCAGTGGCTCAAGCCACTGGGCATTTTGAGTTTTGTTGGTTGGTTTTTGTGCTGGGGACGGCAAGGCACATGTGCTGAGCAGGTGTCCTAACCTGCCCAGCCGTCCTGGGACATTCTGAACCTTCACTTCTGATTTGGGAGCTGTTCTGTTCCTTCCTGTGGTGTCTGCCAGGGCAGGCCAGCTTACCCCACCCTGTCCCCACCATTCCCTTCCCACGGTTCACCTCTGCTGGGCACCTGCAGCATACAGTGATACAGTCATGCAGTGGCCCCAGGAGGGCTTCTGCCTGTCACACAAGACACAGAACCACGGCTCAGGACAATGGCGACCTGCCTGTGGAACTGCATTGGTCAGCTCGGGCTACCAAACCCACGTACCCACAGGCTGGCTGGCCCGAGTGCATTTATTTCCTCACAGTCCCGGAGGCTGGGGGGGTCCAAGGCTGGGTTGGTGTCCCCGACACCTCTCTCCTTGGCTTGCAGGTGGCTGCCTTCTTGCCGTGTCCTCCCCAGCCTTCCCTCTGTGCATGCACATCCCCAAGATCATTGTGTGTCCGAATTTCCTTTTGCTCTGTAAGGACACCAATCAGATCGGATCAGCGCCACCCTGATCACCTCGTTTTAACTTAACCCCTTCTTTAAAGGCTCTATTTCCTACACAGTCACAAGGTGAGGTATGTGGAGGTTAGAACTTCAGCATGTGAATTTGGGGACACAGCTCAGCCATCAGCAGCAGCCCAGTTTGTTCAATGACAGAGCCAGTCACCAAGCTCTCTGACCAGGCTCTGCTGACCAGGCTCTGCTGCAGGCTGAGAGGCCCGAGGCTGCCCGTCTTGACCCCTCTGGCCTCTCCTCTCAGTGTGCATGGCTCCGGGACTTTCTCGGTGAGCTTCCTGTCCCTTGCTCTGGCCCAGAACACTGATGCTACCCTGGAAGCCATTTCCACACAAAGGAGTGCAGACACCAAGCTCAAGGACACAGGCTTAGACTCAAAAGGAGTCACCACTCCTCTCGGCCCAGTTTCCCCATCTTTACAAAGGGAGTCAGAATTCTGCTCTATAGGACGATGTAGGGACTGAGAACCTGGGCATGGCATAAGGTGTCCTGAAGTAGGATAGGGGTGCTCCTGTCACCAAATACGTCACCAGTGAGATGAGTTTTTGCCATCCTGGCTTCTTGGTATCCATAATTGAACCCCGAGGTGCTTAACCACTGAGACGAGTCCCCAGCCCTTCTTTATTTTAAGTTGCTGAGGCTGGTTTTGAACTTGTGATCCTCCTGCCTTGGCCTCCTGAGTGGCTTACAGCTTGGGCCTCGGCGTCCACCCGAGTTTTGCTCTTCTAATTATCGTTGTCCTCATCTGTTCACGTTAGTACAGGACCTGGGGTAGGAGGGTGTCTGAAAAAGACGGGGTGCCCCTCCCCGGGTAACCTGCTCTCCTCACAGCCTTCCGCAGCTACTTTGAGATCTTCAACGGCCCTGGCGAGGTGGACGCGCAGAGCCTCAAGAACATCCTGCTCCTGGTGGGCTTCACCCTGACGCCGGCCCAGGTGGAGGACGTCCTGATGAGCGCCGACGTGGATGGTGAGGAGCTGGCTGTGGCTGAGAGCCCACGCAGGCGCATCACGGCCCTGCGCCTGTAGGATGGATGCTTGGTTTAAGGCGCCACTGTGACAATCTAGCTATTCTCTGTACATCTTGGGCAGGAGACCCTGTCCTGCATTTTCATTGAGCCCTGGATCCCACAAATTATGTAGCAGATCCTGGTGCCAGGAGCCGAGGCTCCCTGAGCACCTATTCAGTGCCAGCTTCTGGGGACCCAAAGATGACCAAAACCTACTCTTGACCCAGGGTGGTGGGGATCTCGGGATCTCTTCCCTTCAGCTTCCAGTGCAAGCTCCACCAAGTGTTCCTCCTCTGCTCAGTCACTCCCTTTACCAGCTGTGCGACCTTGACCAAGTCACAGAACTTCCTGAACCCTCAGTTTCTCCTTCTGTAAAATGGGATTGATTACGGTCCCTATCTCATCAGGCTTTTGCATAACCCAGGCCAAGTACTGAGCACAGGGTATGGGAGATAGTAACTGCTAATATATTCATCCAGTAAGTATTCACTAAGTGCTCACTGTGTGTCCATTTGTATTTGGGGCACTGAGGATAAAAAGACGTGTAGGACTTATCTTGCAGCCCTCAAGGGGCTCACGGACACAGTGCTGTTGAGCCAGGGCTGATAAAAGTTAAGAGGCATGGGGCTGGGGAAACAGCTCAGTTGGTAGGGTGCTCGCCTTGCATGAGTAGAGTTGCAGGGTGGTGAAGAGGAGTCCAGGCAGAGGATACAGCATGTGCAAAGGCCCTGGGCAAGGTACAAAGTGGCTCCCTGGGAAAGCACGTTGGTAGTGCCTGGGAGCTTGGCACAGAGTGAGGCTGGACACAGGTGACAAGGGAATCCTTGCAGGGACCTGAAGGCCCAGGGGGGAATCTCATGGGTGTGTGTTCTTGTGCAGTGACAAGCACTCAGTAAGAACAATAATAGTCACTGAAATTTAGTGAGCTTCTAACATATACATGGCCTGTTCTAAGCGCTTGACTTCGTTTTTCTCGCCCATGAGATAGGTATTATTATTATCTGCACTCTAAAGAAAAGAAAACGAAAGCTACTGGGCTTAAGAGACTTGGCCAAGGTCACCTGGGTAGGAAGAGGTAGTCCTGGGATGTGAACTCAGAACACTGCCTCCAAAGCACAAATGCTAGTGGCTTCCACCCCAGGAGGTTTTCCTCGTAGCCTTCTACTTCCTTATGCACACCAT
Source organism: Spermophilus citellus (assembly GCF_964194105.1). Taxonomy (NCBI): domain Eukaryota; kingdom Metazoa; phylum Chordata; class Mammalia; order Rodentia; family Sciuridae; genus Spermophilus; species Spermophilus citellus. Next base: position 128,005,638 of record NC_138191.1, read on the forward strand.
GCAGTGAAGGCCCATTACTTTTATAATCCGACCCACTGAGTGCATGCGGGTCACCATGCCTGCGTTGGGCTGTCTGGACGCGCTCTGGGCCCCGCCCACCCCCCGCCCACCCTGTCCCTCTTCTGGCCTTCACAGGAGATGGTCATGTGGACTTCAAAGACTTCTTGGCTGTGATGACAGACAGCAAACGCTTCTTCTGCTCTGTGGGTGAGTAGGGATGGAACCAGGGCCTTTAGAGTTGGAGAGGGGACCCAAGAGGCTGACGTGGTGGTGGGGCAGTATCCAGGGCCACCCAGTGGTAATGGCAGCTACCATCCCATGTCCCCAGAACAGAATGCCCTGGTGAACATGGCTCCCCCGAACCCCCACACTCTGCTCTTTGAGATCCTGTCTCTGCTGGTGGAGATGCTGGCCTTGCCGGAGGCAGCCTTAGAGGAGATCACAAAGTGAGTGGGGCTGTTTGTTGGGGTGGAGGGTTGTGGACACAAAGGTGACAATCTAGTGTTTTGGCAGTGTTAAGACCCTGTTAAGATTCTTAGTTGCAAGCAAAAGAAACTCAAAGAAAATTGCCTTAAGCAACAGGGGAATGTATTGGCTCAAATAACTGGTTGGGCCTTCAGGAATGGCTGGATCCAGGAGAACAAATGTTATTGATAAGGCTTTATCTCTCCATCTCTCCTTTTCTATGCAACGGCTTCAAGCTGAGTTAGGCTCTCTCCAAGTGGGAAGAATGGCGACTGGTAGTCCCATCCTCACACCTTCCTATTTCCACAACTTCAGCAGGAAGAATTCTTTTCTGTAAAAGCAATCTCAGCAAAGGAATCAGATGGACCCTGCCAGAGGACCCAGGGAGGGTGGGTGGGGAGGCAGTGGTGCATTTAAGGAAGAGATGGCTACACATAAAAGCTACTCAAACATCCAGGGCTAGAAGGAAAGGGTGAAAGTGGAAAGGCTCCCTTGATCTCCAAATACCAGTTTTGGACCCCGATCCTTTGTTTCTCATCTTAAATATTGAACATATTTTAATAGTTGATGCTCAATAAATGTTAGCTTTCAACAGAGGCGGCTGTGAGGATCAAATGAGATCAGAATGCAAAATGCACGTTGCTGAGTGCTCCACACAGAGTTTTTAAAGCTGCACCAGAGGAAGCCCTGGGACCCAGTGGGAGGGAGAAAGGCTTTGGGATTCTGCCTGTGCCTCTCCCTGGCCCCACAGCCCTGGGCAAGCCACTTGCTCATCTGTAGGACGGAGACCTATTTCCTCAACTCTTCAATGCGAGTGACAACATAAGAGCCAAGAGAACCAAGTCTAAAGACAGGGAAAGACCCTTGGCTCTCTCAAAAACAGGCAGAGAAAGCACATTCGTTCTTCTTGAGTCTTTTTGTTCTATTCAGGCCTTCAACAGACTGGATAAGGCCCACTGCCCTGAGGAGGGGCATCTCTACTCAGTCCACCAACTCAAATGCTAATCTCATTCAGAAGCTCTTTCCAGTCACCCACAGAAATGATGTTGAAGCAGGCTGGGCAGGTGCAGCAGTGCACATCTGTACTCCCAGAGGTCAGGAGGCTGAGGCAGGAGGATCTCGGGTTCAAGCCAACCTCAGCAACAGAGAAGCACTAAGCAACTCAGTGAGACCCTGTCTCTAAATAAAATACAAATAGGGCAGGGGATGTGTCTCAGTGGTGGAGTGCCCGTGAGTTCAATCCCTGGTACAAAAAAAGAAAAAGAAAAAGAAAGAATGTTGAAGCAAGCAGCGGCACCTCTTGGCCCAGTCAACGTAACTATATGTAACTATCACTCAGGGTTCAAAAATCAACAAACGCATACAAATCTGCTTCTGCAGCTAGGTTGGGGTAATCCCAGTGGCTCAGGAAGCTGAGGTAGGGGGATGGCAAGTTCAAGGCCAGCCTCAGCAATTTAGCAAGGCTCTAGGCAACTAACTGAGACCCTATCTCAAATTTAAAAAATGAAAAATGGGCTGGGGATGTGGCTGAGTGGTTGAGTGCCCCTGGGTTCAATCCTTGGTACCAAAAAAAAAAAAAAAAAATTGTCACAATTACTTCTTTTGGTTAAGTCTATGAAGAAAATCTGACCTCATGCAAGATGTAACTGAAAAAGGAAGGATTGTAATAACTTTTTCACTTAACAGCCATATTCAAGTGGATATTTTTTGACACTATACCAAACTTGAGGGGGTAGCACCAAAGGTTAGTTGCAATGCGGAATCTGAATCCATGAACTTTTCTTACTTTTTTTTAATATTTATTTTTTAGTAGTAGGTGGACACAATATCTTTATTCTTTTTTTTTTTTAAAGAGAGAGTGAGAGAGAGGGGGACAGAGAGAGAGAGAGAATTTTAATATTTACTTATTTTTTCTTAGTTCTCGGCGGACACAACATCTTTGTTTGTATGTGGTGCTGAGGATCGAACCCGGGCCGCACGCATGCCAGGCGAGCGCGCTACCGCTTGAGCCACATCCCCAGACCTCTTTATTCTTTATATTTATGTGGTGCTAAGGATCAAATCCAATGCCTCATGCATGCTAGATGAGCACTCTACCACTGAGCCACAACCCCAGACCCTTTTCTTACTCTTTTAAATCAAAATCTTTTGATCTTTCTTGTGGTTTGAATGGATCTTCCCTTCTGAATGTTTCTGTAATGGTATGCCTTGGTCATTTGGAAAATGTGTATCTTCCAACTGTTGACACATTTCATTATAATTATATATTACATCTATATATTAATATTGCCACTAAGCTGATCAGCAGACTTTTTTTTTGTACCAGGGATTGAACCCAGAGGCACTCAACCACTTAGCTCCAGCCCCCCCCTTTTTTTAATTTTTAAAATCTAAAAAAAAGTTTTAAATATATATTTTGAGTATTTTGAGGACAAAATACCTTTATTTTATTTATTTTTATGTGGTGCTGAGATTCGAACCCAGTGCCTCACACATGCTAGGCAAACACTCCACCACAGAGCCACATCCCCAACCTTTTTATATTTTATTTAGAGACAGGGTCTTGCTGAGTTGCTTAGGACCTTGCTAAGTTGCTGAGGTTGGCTTTGAATTTGTCATCTTTCTGCCTCAGCCTCCCAGGTCACTGATATTATAGGCGTGTGCCACTGTGCCTAGCCACATCATTAAGTACCCAAAATGTCATATCTGGCTATAGTCCATTTTTCTTTTTTCCTTCTGGTACTGGGAATTGAACTCAGGGCCTTGAGTATGCTAGGCAAGTGCTATACCTCTGAGCTGTATCCCCTGCCTTGGTACATTCATTTTTAGTACTACAAATGATTTTATGTATGAATTTTATATGCCTATGATTGTGTATATATTTTCAAAAATTGTTTTAATAAAAAATGCAAATGTTGGGGCTGGAGATGTGGCTCAAGCGGTAGCGCGCTCGCCTGGCATGTGTGCGGCCCGGGTTCGATCCTCAGCACCACATACCAACAAAGATGTTGTGTCCGCCGAGAACTAAAAATAAAATATTAAAAAAATTCTCTCTCTCTCTCTCTCTCTCTCTCTCTCTCTCTCTCTCTCTCCTCTCTCACTCTCTCTTAAAAAAATGCAAATGTCATTATAAGCAACAAATGCTGTCAGTTGTTTAACTTGAAGTGATGGGCTAACTTAATTTATAAGAAAATATCAGGGGATATGGCTAAGTTGGTAAAGTGTTTGCCTTGCATGTACAAGGCCCTGGGTTCAAAACCCAGCCCCACACACACACACAAAAAAAAATCAGTTAAATACTTAAGGATAAATAGCCATAGTTGTTTTTTGTTTTTTTTGTTTTTCCTTTGCTGGAAATTGAACTCAGGGGCACTTAACCACAGAACTATATCCGCAGCCATTTTTTATATTTTATTTAGAGACATGATCTCAACGAGTTGCTTAGAGCCTCCCTAAGCTGCTGAGTCTGACTTCAAACTCGCCATCCTCCTGCCTTTGCCTCCGGAGCCACTGGGATTACCCAGCAGTGGCACTTCTTTGATCTGTGCCAGGACTCCATTGCTTTTTGTGGTCTTCATGCAAATGTCACACAAAGAGATATTTCCATTTTGTTCATACATTGATTTTGGTTTTTGGTACTGGGGGTTCTACCACTGAGCTACATCACCAGACCTTTTATTTATAATTTTGAGATAGGGCCTCAAAAAATTGCTAAGGCTGGCCTTGAACTTATAGTCCTCCTCATTCAGCCTCCTGAGTTGCTGGGTTTACAGTTGTGTGCTACTGCACCTGGCCGGCCATACATGATTTTCTTGATGTTAATGCCATTCTTTTGTTCCTTGAGCATCTGGTAAGACTTTGTTTTCAAGTCTTTGTCTAGTAGGCCTGCCATTGACTCTTTTTCAGGAACAGTTCTGGTACTTTTTTTCTTTGAAATGGATGTTTTGTGTTTGGGGCCATATCCTAGACATTTTGGTTGATAAACTTTTGTTTGTGTAGGCTTGGTTTCTTTCTTCATGAGAACATATTTGTGAAAAAAACCAGAGTTTCCTCGAGCCTCTCATGGATAAGACTCACTTCCCACCTTTCTCCTGTGGATTTTGGTTTTTGGCCCTGTTAGGTCAGGCCTATAGGAGACCTTATACCAGGGCAGGAGATCAGCAAACTCTGCGTCACTGGCCACATCCAGGCTACCTCATTTTTATTTATCTATGAATCTTTCAAGCTACGATGACAAGAGTTGAGTAACTATGACGACACAGCCTGTGAAATCAAACAGATCTACCATCTGCTCCTCTGGAGCACGGGCCTTCCTCCTGGGACGTGGCTTTTCTGTATCTTGGCTGGCTGCTCTGGGCGCTGCTATTGACAGTAGATTGAGGTTTACGACTGTGACTGGACTGGAATCCACTGTCAACCTCAAGTATGTCTCCTCAGCTCTCAACCTCTCTAGCAAGCCCTAGCAACCTTGCTTAGTGCAAGGGGTACAGGCGGGCACCAACACATTCTGCATGATGTAAAATTATTGATTCATGTCCCAAATCCCAGTGACTAGGCAGGCTGCGGCAGGAGGATCACAACTTCCAAGACAGCCTGGACAACTTAGGGACAGCTAGTATTGAAATTAAAAGATTAAAAGGGGGGCTGGGGATGTGGCTCAAGTGGTAGCACGCTCGCCTGGCATGCGTGCAGCCCGGGTTCGATCCTCAGCACCACATACAAACAAAGATGTTGTGTCCGCTGAGAACTAAAAAATAAATATTAAAAAAATTCTCTCTCTCTCTCTCTCCCCCCCCCTTAAAAAAAAAAAAAAGATTAAAAGGGCCAGGGATCAGGCTGGGGTTGTGGCTCAGAGGTAGAGCGCTTGCCCAGCATGCATGAGGAACTGGGTTTGATCCTCAGCACCACAAAAAAATAAAATATACTGTGTCCACTTATAACTAAAAAATAATATTTTAAAAAAGCAGGGGAGGGCAGGGATGTAGCTCAGTACTAAGGGTGTTGCTGGGTTCAATCCCAGAAACACAAAAATAATTAATAAATTACTATAAAATCAAATTATTGATTTACTTTATTTTATAGTTATATGACTAGGTTTTCTATTGCTTCTTGAGCTAGGTTTGGTAATTTATATTTTTATAGGAATTCAACTAGTTTTTCTAGTTTTCATACATATTGGTCTAAAGTCTTCTATTCCTTATTTTTTTAATTGATTTTTAAAATCAAGCTGTTTTCTTACTGTTGAGGTCTTTTGTTTTGTGGTGCTGGGAATTGAACCCAGGGCCTTGTGCATGCAAGGCAAGCACTCTACCAACTGAGCTCTATCCTCAGCCCTTTCCTTATTTTCTTAAAGCTCTATTTGATCGGTAGTTCGCGTTCTTCTATTAGGGTTTGTATTCAGCTACAATAAACGTCAGTAAACTTGTTTGTAAACTTAAAGGTTTGCATTTTCTAGATTTAGCAGTAGTTAACATTTTGCCACAAGTGCTTTATCATCCTCTTTCTCATATATATTTTCTCAGCCATTTGAGTGAGCTGAACATATCATGTCCCCGAGCCCCTGATCTTTTCAATATGTTTCCTAATAATGACATTTTCTTACATATTCACAATATCTTTTCATTTTGGGAAATTTAACATTTATACAATACTATATATTATCTAATTTACAGTTTTCATTCCAAATTTTTCCCGTTGTCTCACCAATGCCCTTTACAGGTTTTTTTTCCCCCCTAATTCGGGATCACACCATTAAATTGTTGTGGGTTTTTTTTTTTTTTTTAAGGTGGTGTTGGGGATGGAACCCAGGACCAGGCACATGCTAGGCAAGCACTCCAGTACTAAACTACACCCCCAGTCCCAGTTTTATGTGATATTTTTGGTGCACCTGTGTTTTGACTGTGACCTGTTGTGTGAAGACAGGGGTAGAAATTTCCACTTGTGATGTCATGCTGACTCTCAGAAAGTCGCAGATTTTGGACCATTCTGGATATTTGGATTAGGGATGCTCCACTTGCACTATTATTTAATTTCCTTTATTATTGTTATTCTTACTTTCTGAGTTGATAATTGCCTTGTTTTTTCTTTGTACCCATTGGCAATCTTCTCATATCTTCACTGGAGTTTCTTTTTTTTCAAATCATGTTTAAGGAATTCTATTCCTAACTGAGCAACTCAGGGAGGCTGGGGCAGGAGGATCACAAGTTCAAGGCCAGCCTCAATTAGCAAGACCCTGTTTCAAAATAAAACATAAAAAGAGCTTGGGGTTATAGCTCAGTGGTAGAGCACCTCTGGGTTCAATTCAGTCAAAAAAAAAAAAAAAAAGCCATTCCTCTTGTTTCAGGAGAAGTTGCACTTCAGGCCTGCTGGGAGGGAGCAGGGTGCGGGGCGCAGAGTTGCCTGGCACCCGGGACTCTGCTGCGCCCCAGGCATTTTATTCCTTTCCTTATTTGGATTCTCCATTTTCTGAATGTCTTTTTCTTTCTTTAAAATTATATATGACAGCAGAATCCATTACAATTCATATTACCATATAGAGCACATTTTTTCATATCTCTGGTTGTATACAAACTATACTCACACCATTTGTGTCTTCATACGTGTACTTAGGGAAATGACGTCTATCTCATTCCACCATCTTTTTTATACTCCTTGCCCCCTCCCTTCCCCTGACTCCCCTTTGCCCTGTCTGGATTTCGTCTAATCTTCACATGCTCCCCCTGCAACCCCAACATGAATCAGCCTCCTTATATCAGAGAAGATTCAGCATTTGGTTTTTTGGGATTGACTAACTTCACTCAGCATTATATTCTCCAACTCCATCCATTCACCTGCAAATGCCATGATTTTATTCCACAGTTTCCTTATCCATTCATCCACTGAAGGGCATCTAGGTGGTTTCACAGTTTAGCTATTGTGAACTGTGCTGCATTAAACATTGATGTGGCTGTGTCCCTGTTGTATGCTGTTTTTAAGTCCTTTGGGTATAGACCGAGGAGTGGGATAGCTGGGCCAAATGGTGGTTCCATTCCAAGTTTTCCAAGAAATCTCCATTTTGCTTTCCGTATTGGCTGCACCCTTTTGCAGTCCCACCAGCAGCGTATGACTGTGCCGCTCCCCACATCCCCAACATTTACTGCTGTTTGTGTTCTTAATAGCTGCCACTCTGAATGTCTTTCTTGACATATTCCCTCCTCCTTTTTAAAACGGGAACATATTTTCCTGGTAGTTTTCTTGGGCGAGAAAGACACTGAAGAATACTGCCTTCAAAATTTCTGTTAAGCCACAGTGATGCAGTCTGAACTGGCTGTCCCTTAAGGCATCTGAACTGCCATCGTGGGACCTCGCGTCAGTCTTCCTTCCCCCGGCTTCTCCTGTAGGTCAGATCTGTCTTCTAGACATATACTGTGCCTTTCTTTTTTGACTTATGCTTTCATTTGGGAAGGACATGTTCTCCAGCATTTTAAAAGTTTCGTATGACTATCAATTTGTTTCTTCTGCCCTCACTTACTGCATAGTTGAGCTGGGTACAGAATCCGAGGTTGGTATGGGCGTTAAGGACTAAGCCTCAATAGACTATAGTTCAATGAGACAGGAGTTCTTCTCTCTCTGTTGATGGTGGAGGGAGCAGTGTGCGGGGAGCAGAGTTGCCCGGGCTCCCATTTTCTTGCCAATGTATTGTTCCACCCTTTGCTAAGTCAGTGCTAAACTACTTATCAGCAACCTTGAGTTCAAGCCCCCAGGAAACGGAAAAGAAGAGAGCAGGCGGTTTCCTTTAACATTGTGACTGAGAAAGTTACACTTTGCTCATGTCCTGTCAGCAGCTCATGTCCTGTCAAGCTTCATCTTACAGGTTGCCTTTGGGTGTCTGGACCCACATCCCCATGAGAGGCTCGTGGATTAGTTTCCCGTCTTCTGTGAGGTTTATTGAAATCCCGAGTCCAGGCCCCAAGGGACAGGTAGAGGCTGAAGCACAGCTGCCACTCCAATCACCAGGCCTTCCCAAAACAGAAGTCTTAGTGCATGCCCACCCCTCACCACTGCCCACCAAGCCAGATGACGTGGCCCTGACATTTTGTGCCTATGACTCTTCCCATCCCCACAAACCAGGCTTCAACCGCTCCTGCCTCCAGGGCTCACTGGGCTCTTCCTCATATCTGGCAGGAATTTCCGCAGGAATCCACTGGGTTTGGCCCTCCCCTTATTCTGATCAAACATCATCTCTGACACCCTTAGCAAACTCCCCCCACCGCTCCCCCCCTGCCCTTTCCCATTTCCTCGGAGCGCCCACCATTCCTTGGTGGAATTGTGTTTTCATTTGTACATGGTCTGCCTCTCCCATAGGCTTGTATGCAGGTAGCTGATTTGGGAAGTGTTTCCAGGGAAAGGAGGAAGAAAAAGGGTGACAGCAGCAGAGGGAGACAATACAAGGACATGTCACTGGGTCAGGTGTGCACTGTATGTCCTGGGGAACCACAAAGGGTGGCCCAGGGGAAGAAAGGAGAAAGTCTTAAACCTTAGCCACTAACTCCTTAGGCCAAGAGTGGCCCCCGGATGTACTCCTCTGTATCTGTAGGTTGCATGTGTCAGAGAAGCCCAGGCAGGACTTAGGTGGCCCTATGGACTGTCCTGGGCAAAGCTACAAGCTCTTGCAGAAGTGGTTGTGGTGGCTGTGGCTGGAATAACAGGTGAGGCTGAGACAAGGACACAGGGACCCTGCGAGGTCAACCACTCAACCACTCTTGTGGGCAGCACACAGTGGCCACTCAGTGAATATTTACTGAATGAGTGGTGCTGCGGCGCAGTGAGAAGCCAAGAAACAGAGCTAAGAAACGGGGTCGGGAGTGACGGTGCACACCCGTAACCCCAAGGACTGGGGAGAGTGAGACAGGAGGTTTGCAAGTCAGAGGCCAGCCTCAGCAACTTTGTAAGACCCTGTCTCCAAATAAAAAATAAAAGACTGGAGCTGGGGTGTAGCTCAGTGGTAGAGCACTGGCCTAACATGGGTGAGGCCTGGGTTCAATCCTCAGCACCACATAAAAATAAATAATGTGTTTCTCTACAACTAAAAAATAATAATAATAAAAGAGACTGGGTTTGAGGCTCAGTGGTAAAGTACCAATCTTTAGTTCAAAAAAAAGAAAGACACTGTGTCTGAGGTTCTGGTGGGTAACAGCAGTGAGGGGGGTGGTGCAGTTAAGGATCGAGGGTTTCTGGAGTTGAGCAGGAGTGGACTGCGCAGCTCATTTATATGCAGTTGCATGTGTAAGTAAAGATATCAGTGGCCAAAACCATGGGTAACCATGGGTAACTCGTGCGTGACGTACTAAGCTCTCTGTGCACAGTTGGTGGCAAGTGCCTGACAGGCCTTGTCATCTGACCCACTGCACATGGAGTGTGCCATTGCCAACCCGGGAGAAACCGGAAGCTCAGAGAATTCGAGTAACTTGGAGTGACAGGGTCGACAACCATCTCCCCATCGTACACAGGGGCACTGAGGCCGGAGCAGGGCGGCACTGCTCACGGACAGGAAGTGCAGGGCAGAGCGGACTCAACCACCCAGGTCTCCCGCCTCCTGGGCTGTGTGCCTGGCACCAGAGCTGCCAGGGAGGGGCTCAGGAGGGGTGGGGATTAACCACACTGCCTCCCCAGCTACTACCAGAAGAAGCTGAAGGACGGCACCTGCAAAGTGCGAGAGATGGACTCGGCCATTGGCCGACTGCGGTCACGCAAGAAGCTGCCCTACAACCCTCAGCAGGCAGACAGCTTTGAAATCTCAGAGCGGAAGGTCCTCAGGATCCTGAGTAGGATAAAGCAACAGAACTATGGTGAGGGTCCTGGGCCCACCAGGCTGGAGCAGGGGCTCGGCTCCCTTGCCCACCTCCCTCCTTTGCCCATGTCCCAAGGGAGCTGGGAGGTCTGCTTTCCTACCTTGGGCTTAACTATGTCCATCAGCAATTGGGCAGATGATCAGTCCCTTGCCTCTACCCCTGCTCCGGACGCCTCCCCTCTTGCCTTACTCCAGAGCACAGGCTGTTCCTAAGAGCCAAGACTGGGAAGAGAGCAGCTATAGAGATTGGGAATCCCAGCTCATCACTGACTGAGCCCTGTGGTCAGTCACGGTGACAGGCCATCTGCAGATGTGCCAAGATTTAATCCTCATGAACACACATTTGCCCCATTTTACAGAAGAGAAAAACTGAAACAGGAAGTTTAAGCAATCTGCCCAATTCCTCCCAGACAGCATGTTGGGATGGGTTTACACCCACATTTGATCCCCAAATCTGTGCTCTTCCCACTGAGCAACACTGCCTCCTTTGCCCAGGTATCATGTATTAGGCTCCTCAGTGTGACAAGCAATAGCTGGAAGTTCTGCAGCCTTTCTGGCGCACACTTGCCAGCCTTGGCCAGGACCCATCAAGAATGGAGTACATCTGCTCCTTTCAAAGCTGTGCTTAGTCTTTGCTCTGGACCTGTGTCCAGCTGGATGCTTTGCAGTTATCTCCCCTTAAATCGTCATCAACTGTGAGCTGGCTACTGCTAGTGTTTCTGGCCTAGAGGCTCAGACAGCTCTGAGCAAAACCAGGATTTCACTTGGGTCCGCCTGCCTCCTTAGCTGGCCTTACTCTAAAGCATTCCCTCTCCTGCCCACTTCTTCACCAGCTGCCAACCTGCAGAGCCCCTACGCCCAGGTGCCCTGCATCCCGCTCTGTCCCCGGATGGACAAGAAGATGGTGCGGCGGAAGCAGGGCAACCACTATGTGCTAGACCAGTGTGCTTCCAGCAGCCTGAGCCCAGACATCCGCAGCCTCTTCTTCCCGTCAGGACCTCAAGGAAGCAGGTAGGTGTCCAAAGGGCCAGGGCCTCTGTCATGCCTCCTGCAAGAGGCCCCTGGCCTAAGGCCTGGAAAATCCAACCTTCCAAGAGGTGATCCCTGGGGGACTGCTTCCTCGAGGGAGGAGGGAGAGGAATAGGAGGGGAAGCACTAACCTGTGTACCAGGTAGATGAGGGCACTAAGCCTTCTTGTGCTCAGGACTCAGTGACACCCACCATCTTTCCTGGGCTGGCACTACCCCATTTCCACACAGGAAAATTTAGCTTTGAACTTTTCTCCCAAGCCTTGCTCTAAATTATGAATAGCAGGCATAGCAACTGGGCAGGGGTGTGTCTCTTGCAGCAGGTCCCCTTGAAGAAAAAGGACTCTGGACTTAAGAGTTAGGCCCAACTCCCATAGCTGGCTCCATCGCCTCCAGGTCTCTCCCCTGAGCACACAGGGACAACAGAGCCTGGCAGGATTGTGCAGAGAGCCAAATACCTCCCTTCTGTCCCACCCCCCTGCCCAGGGAACACAGCTCCGACAGTGGCAAGTGGCTTGGCTCTCTGCCAGCTCGAACCCACTAACCCTCTGGAGTCCTGATGGAGCAGTTCAAGGCCTGCAGACAGATGGGCCATCAGGCAGGGGTGGCTACTGGAGTTGGCTTTTATGGCCTGGTAAGCCAATAAACACCAAGAACCTCAGCCTCTGTGCCTGGTGCCAGGGAAGGTCCCCAGACTTTCACCTCCCTCCCAGGCCCTCAGAGTACAGCGCTCCAGCCCCCTCAGGCTCGAGGCAAGGCTTGACTCAAGCCCTGCCCGGGGCTGGGGCTCCTGCTGCAGGTGCCCTGGTATGTCGAGTCTTGGCCTCTGTGCACTCTTGATGCACAGTGGGGCCCTCCTCAGACGAGTGTCTCCCCTTTGGACTGAGAGCCCCACAAAGGCAGTGGTGAACATAAGCCAAGTCCCTGGGAAAGTCACGGGCCTCGTGGAAGGGCAGGAAGTGGCCCCAGTCACCATCTTCCTGACAGAACCCATGGATGCAGGGTCTCTTTCCCTGAAGCACTAAGAAATGGAGCCTTTGTCCCCAGATCCACATACCACCAAGCCCCTTCCCTCACCTGAGACTCTCACTGGGACTGAGCAGAGGTAATCCCCCTGGGTTCAACAAACAGCCACATTAAGAAGGTAAGAGGCCAGGGGCTGAAATGAGGACAAGGATCTGACAAGTTTAAAACATGTATTTAAAATACAATTTATAAAATGCTTAATCTGCCGACTCAGGAGCCCGCGGTGCGGGGTGGGGTGGGTGGGCAGCTCCCTCTACATCAGCAGAGCAAGACTGCGGGGTGCGGCCCTCCCTCCCAATCCCTTCTGTTCACACACCCAAGGGGCCCATGTGCACCCCTGGGATCGCACGACTGCGAAACAGGACCCCAGAGGTTTCTTTGAGTCTCTGCTTACCAGGGAGGCTGGGTGCAGCCCTGCCGGCCCATCCCTGAGCAGAGCACCCCCAGATGGGGCAGAGCAGGGTATGGCTGGGCAGGGCAGGGCTGAGCGGGGCAGGTGGGCTCTGGAAGGGGCTGATGGTAGCAGATAGGGTGTTGCCTCCTGCCTGCAGGTGGGGAGCACCCTGATTGAGTGGGCTGAGAAGGGCTGGTCACCAGGCCGGGACCCCCAGCTCCTTTGGTTATAGGCTGACATCAGAGTAGTGGCTCATGGGAAGCGGTTAGCTGGAAGGGCTGTGGCCTGGCTCATGGGGTCTGGGAGGAGCTGGGGGAAGGGACAGTACCATGAAGGCAGATAAAGGGGCAGCAGCTTCAGGTTCCTGCCCCTCATCCCCCTGGGGATTTCCAAGCCAAAGCCTGCAACTTACTTAAAAAAAGAAAAAAAAAAAAAAAAAAAAAAGCACTTAATGAAAGACAACTACAAAAAGAAAAAGAAAAAACAACATACACACACACACACACACACACACACACATACACACACACACTCTCCAAACCGTTTTCCCATCGCCCCTCCCACCTCCCCCCACAATAGTCTCCTCTTTCATTTTCTTTTCTTTCATTTGCCTGCCACCTCTCCACCTGGGAAGCCAAAGATGTGACTGTTGGTGGGTGGTGACAGGCACATGTGGGCAACAGCTCCACCTTTGGCCAGAGGGACGTGGGAGAACCAGTCCCTGCCAGGTTCTTAATCTGTAGAGCCTCACCAGCTGGTCTGCCCTTGGCTCCCACTGGAGCAGGCAGGACAAGAACAGGTGGTCCTGAGGACTGGGCAGTCGGCACTTGTCTGGCCTTCCACCTGGACTACCTCTGTATCCTTCTCCCAAAAGACAGTCTCACCATGGGCCAGAAATCACTATTACTTGAGGATGGGCACTGGACATTTAGAAGGTGGACACCTGGTCAGGGCAGTGCATATTAAGATAGCAGCCAGTGTTCTTCCTGTCCACCCCTGGAGGTGACCATGCGTCCTGCGATTGAGCTCTGCTCTAGCACCGCTCCCGGACACTTCCTGGCTTCCCAGTTCTAAGGCTGTGCCGTGGACTAGTCAACTGACAGCTGGCCCTTCCTCCTCAGGGGAAGATGTTTTGAGACATACCTGGGCCTGACTTACCACTTAAGGGCAAGGCTGAGACCAGGTGAACCGAGGTGGAGAGAGCCTGAAACCCTAGCCTGCCATCAGGGCTGCCACAAGATGATGCCCTAATCCAAAATCATGCCAACCATTCCAAACCCCACCTGCTAGCCAGGAGTGTGAGGCCACCTGGCTGGCTGGGGAGGAAGGTGCAGTGCACTGGGAGGGACCAGAGGGCCCAAGAGGGGGCAAGCTGTGTAGAGCTGCTCTCGGGGCACTTGCCCTCTAGCTTGTTCTGCCCAAGGAGCCAAAGCAAACTTCCAAGCTCCAGGGAGAGGAGAAATCATCTTCATTCCAAATCCTCACTCTGGAAACAAAGGGTGAAGGGTGGCCAGACCACTGGGAACTAGTTGGCCATCCATCTTTGCAATGCTTCTTCTCCCAACTTTATTCAGACTGGTCTGTTCCCACGGTACTGGTTTCACATAGGAAGCACACCAGGTACAGGGACTGAGCTGAGGCCACCAATGGAGATGGAGTACTCGCAGACCCTTCAGAGTTCTATCCTTGCTGGGGTGGGCAGGTCCCTCTACCTTCTGACCACACTGAGCAAATGGCCCGAAGTCCCGGAGCCAGACTCTCTCCTGGTCTTCTTGTGCTGACAGCAAACACTTGACAAGCCTCCTATCCCTTGCTCCTAAGGCAGGAGTGCAGCCTCACTCTCTGATGCTTCCTGCTTTCCTCTAGAAGTAGCAAGCCTGGCTGGTAGGAAGCCACCCTGAGGGGTAGGGGAAGGGGAAGTCTGTCACTTTCCCTATCTCCCAAAATACTAGAGGTGGGTTGGCACCCTCCCCAGGCTCTCTGAGCCTATAGAGCTAGCCCTGTCTCCAGGCAGGGCCAAGAGGCCCGGAACCTAGCTGGGGGAGGGAGGTAAAGGCATGGGGTGCTCATCTGTCCTGGGGCTGCAGAGCCCTGCCCCTTTTCTGGGCGGCAGTAGGAATATAGAAGCTAAGCTCACCAAAATCCTATTGGTTAATGTTTCTAGCAAATTTCCCAGAAACATTTTTAAGTAGACTACCAAACTACCCTTTCTCAATTAAAAATTCATTAAACTGCTAAAACCCCTCCCATGCACTTTCCTTGCAAATCAGATATTTGTATAAACAAACAAAAATAGGAAGGAAAAAAAAAAGGAAAGGATATTTTCAAATGGAACTTACTTTTTAAGTGATGAAGACATGCACTTGGGGGTGGGTGGGTGGGTGGGAGTTCTCATTTGTGTTTTGAAATCCCAAATTAATGAGCATGATAAACTGTTATTGCTGGCACTGGCTTTACCCCAAGTGGCCGAGTGGCACTGTCTGACTCTCTACTCTGAGTCCTTGATGGGACCCCCAGTCCTCCCCCAGCCCCCACCCTTTCCCTTTCCATTGACTTGGAACAGCCCTTGTTGATGTGCCAATCACAGTGGGAAGGGGAGTAAGGGGGGAGGTCACAGTGCATGGGGTTCAAGGTCACAGTGGGCGGAGCAAGGGGGATCACAGTGCAAGTAAGTCAGGTCGTTCCCTCTGCTCAAGTCCAGCTGTCTGCCACGGCAGTAGGACCCGTGGTGGACGACCCAGGAGGTGGTGATGGCGGCAGCGGCGGCATCCTTTCTTGCCTGCATTTATCTGCGTTGTTTGAAGCCTTGTGACCCATCGGGACCCAAAGGCTGTCTGATCACATTATTGGGCTGCCTGCTGTCTTCGGGCTGGGAGATCCTGGTTGGCCTGAAAGGGAAGATAAGAGGAAGGACTGAAACAAAATATAAAAGATGCCCCCAAATCATAAAAACAATCATGCTTAAAGCTGGGGTGGAAGTCACAGTGGCTATCGGCTAACTCTGGTTCCATAAGCCTGCTTCTTTGGCAAGCAGGCTGGGACATTTCCTAGTTGGGAGATACAGGTGGACAGGGGTTGGTGGTCCATGCTCACCTCCAGCAGCTATAGCATTCTCCCCCATTTGGAGGCAGGGGGTTGCTCAGGAGCCCGTGTTGTCCAGAAGGCATAGATTTTCCCGTGTTGGCCAGGTAAAGACCCCTAGCCATTAGCTCAAGTGAGCCAGCACCCTCCATTCTGCCTCCTGTGTGTCTCTAAACCATGTAGTTAGTGGCTGACCAATATTACTAGAGATGATGAAGGAAACAGGCTTTTCCACTCTGGGAAGGTGAGGACTGAGAGAGGAAAACAGATAAAAGATGTCCCTTCAAAATAAGGGCAGGGCCCAGGTGCAATGGTGCATGCCTGTAACCCTGGTGACTTGGGAAGCTGAGGAAGGAAGATTACAATATCAAGGGCAGTTTCAGCAACTTAGTGAGACCCTGTCTAAAAACAAAACAAAAACCAAAAAGGCTGGGGATGGGGCTCAGTGGTAAAGCATCTCTAGGTTAAATTCAAAGATTAGTTCTTTAAATCACAATATATCAAATTACCAAAGAGGCCATTCCAAGTTAGACCATTTTAACAAATACTGCTTCACTAGGAAGTGACAAACTGATATAGTGTAACCTCTGCTACTGTAGGGAAAAAAATACTGAGAATGAGAAAGAATTTAGAAAATTTACACAGTGGGCTACTGGAGATCCAGAATATAACACTGAAGCACTTAACTGGGTGCTCCCTACCATCCACACAGGGCTCACCACCCTCTGGCGACTTGCTCGTTCACAAGGGTGTGTGATGACTTGGTGAGGCAGGGATTTACCACTGACCCATTTCTCGAGATTGGGCGACAGGTTAAGTGGTTCGCAAGTGGCAAATTTTGACTCGAAGTCTGTGCCTATAGCCTCTACAGCACCGCCGTTGTGCTTGCAGACTGCCAACAACCTCCACCTGATGGCATCAGCCCCGCCCCCCCCCCCCCCAGGCCTGGTCTGCACACAGCCAGGCCCTGCTGCTGCTGCTGCTCCTCCCAGGGTGACTGGCCACACTCACCTGTCGAGGATGGGTTTCTCCTGCTCTTCCTCAGGGCTGGCGCTGCCCAGGATCCGCTTCCGGGCCTCAGCGTACTCAGCCTCCCGCTGGGCTAGGGACTTGACAGGAAGGGCTGGCCTGCTGGTGGAGTTGGGGCTGCTGACCACACCGTTGCTGGTGGGCCTCTTGAGGATTCGGATCTGTGGAGGGGGCCCCGTGGGAAGGCTATCGTCTTGAATCACAATGGGCACTTTGGGAGGAGATTTGGATTTCCTGCTGACAAAGAGCAAACACAGCTTCACAAATCCCATCCTTGACCAGGAGGCCCTCTAGCCCCAAGCCCACCTTTGTCACCTTCTTCTCTCTTTCCACTAACTATTCATCAGCCTCTGGCTTCTGACCAGACATTCAAATTCCCCTCAAGAAGGGTCTCTCAAGAAAGCCACCTTGTCACCAGCTCAGCAGCACCCAGGAACTGCTGCTCAGCTCTAACCCCTGGCCAGGGGCCAGAATGCTTCCTCAACCTGGGACTTCTACCCATGTCTACCCACGGGCACGGCAAGCACCATCTGGCCCCTGAGGCAAAACAGTTCATGTTCAGAATCCAATAACCTCAGTTAAAGTCCCAGCCTTCCTATGAAGGGCAGTGTCAGAGGCAGGTGGCCAGCCTGGGTCTCTACCACATGGGCTCCAACCACACACTGCCAGAACCTGTTGCACCACACTGCCCCAGCCTTCCGCTGAGAGCGACCTGTCTCCCAGAGACCAAGACATCCGACAACTGAGTCGGCCTTTCCAAAGAGCTGAGCAGAGAAACCTCCTTCCCCAGGGTTCTGGTCTGCTGGACAGCGGCGGGGCTGGGATGGAGGGTGAGCCTGAACAGGGCTTAGCAGTGCTCAAAAGAGAAGCACTGCTCAAAGTTGGTGGGTGTACACATCAAGGCCACATGTCCACAAGGAGAGGTGGAACTAACAAAACAGGAAACAGCACAGGGAGGGAGAGGAACAAAAGCCACCGGAGGAGAAAGGAACCAATGCAGGAATGACCCCCCACACCAGCCACCAGAACCCTCCCCAAGCTATCAGCTAGCTTCAGAACCCAACAGACACACAGGGGCCTTTTCCAAAGCCAGGGCTATCGGGAGGGCTAGGGACCTGAGGAACAACAGTGGGAGGGGCCTGGGGTAAGGACAGTGCACCTGCTGAGACAGACAAGGAGCCAGAGTTCCCTGGGGAACACCATGCAGCCCGTTGGGCAAATCCAAGTCTTACCCTCCTTCTGTTGCCTGTCCCTGGGAAAAACCAAGCTACCCAAGCTCAAAGTCAACTGTCACCTGCTCTGGCAACTCACTTCCTCCTCTCCGGGGTGGGGAACAAAGATATCCTTAAAGATGTCTCAACTTCCTAGACTCTTTCCTTTCAGGATCCCCTCAACTGCCAAATCACTGCAGCCCCAGGGAAATCAACTGTCCAAACTCCTCATATCACAGAGGAAGAACCTGATTCCAGAAGGGACGACTTACCCCAAACCTCAGAGCAACTGGGCACAGCCAGGCCTAAAACTTAAATGTTGCAACTTGTCACCTCGACTATCCACCAGATGACCTCACACGAGGGGACCACTGAGGTCAGAGGCAGGAGCAACACCCCGGCCTCACTCCCAAAGCCTGAGCCACCATGCCCTGGTCCCCAACTGGGAGGGAAGGGTTTGCTGCCCGGGAGCCTGGCCTGCTAAACCTAACAGCCAGCTGGAGAACACCGCTGACTGCGCAGCTCTCCTTGGCGGGAGCACAAGTTCTCAGACCAGACAGCAGCCTTACCTCTCCTTTTGTGTGATCTTCAGTTTTTTTTCCAATCGTCTGTCTATTTCCTAGAGGAAAAAAATGTATATAAAAAGTGGAAAAAATCTCTCTCAAATAAAAACTTACGTCTTTATTTTCAGAGCTAAGGGCAGTGTCTTCTCTAGCCAGGGACACACGACTGTGTCCTTTGAGATAATGGAGGCAGACTAGACTCTGGGGTTTGGGCTCCTGGCTGCCTCTGTGGGTCCATCTCCTCCTAGTCCATGGCCACAGCAATGATTCTAGATATTGTCCAGCTGGAATCTTTTCACAGGCTCCAGACTTCTGGCCTGTCCTTCACCGAGCCACTCAAATCAACTTTCTAAATACGTGTGATCATGTCACTTCCCCACTCAAAACCCTTCAACTGCCTGCAGGGCCACATCTAAGCTTGGGAGCAGCCTCCCCCACACCTCCTCCTGTCTTCTGGCAATCCCGAGCCATACAACCCGAGAACCCCAGTGCTGCTCCACCTGGCTCCAAGTCCTCTACCCCTGCAAGCTCCCACTTATCCTGCAAAACCCAGATGTCGCCTCTCCTTTATGAAGTGTTGCTCCTGGCGGTAAACACACCCTGTCACTTTCCTTCATGGTCACACATATTAACTATTTTATAGTCTATTTCTTACTGGTATGGACTTGAACTCTCTGTGACTACATCGCCTAGCAAAAGGCTTAGAGTAAAACAGAAGTCTAATATTTATAGAACTGAAGTGCCTAAGTCTCCTAGTGCATCCAGGAGAAGGGACAACAGGATTCCTCTTGGAACTAGAGCCTGGCAGGACTCAACTAACACAAAACCACCACTTTAGAAAGAAGCAGAGAGAAGTCAGGTTGAGAAAAACAGAAGAGAGGGGCTGGAGATGTGGCTCAAGCGGTAGCGCGCTCGCCTGGCATGCATGCGGCCCAGGTTCGATCCTCAGCACCACATACCAACAAAGATGTTGTGTCCGCCGAGAACTAAAAAATAAATATTAAAAATTCTCTCTCTCTCTCTCTCTCCTCTAAAAAAAAAAAAAAAAAGAAAAACAGAAGAGAGTCCATCGTCTAACACATCTGGCCCTGAATTCCCACTGTGCCGGGCCTAACTTCCTGTCATGAGCAAAACAGGGGCACCCTTGGCAGTACGAGCCAACAGCCCCCAGGACAAGAACTCTGTGAAATCTCCATGCATGGGGATTGGGGGTAAGGACTATACACAGGGCAAAGGCCAAACTTTCCAGCTCTTGGGCTGTCCCACTGCTTTTCTTTATGTCCTTTTCTTTATTGGGAGGGGGGGGGATCATCTAGCTATTGGAAGAAAAAACTATATGCAAAATTATGTGTTTCTCTGGAGAGCCAATCTCTTAACAGCAACTCTCAGCCAGGAGTAGTCGGTCCCACCCACCAAGTGGCCAAGTCAATTGGTTGTCATTACCAGGGGAAAATGCTATTGGGTCAAGGCCAGGGAAACTGCTAAACATCATACAATGCACAGAACAACCCCCACAAGGAATTAACTAGCCCCCAGAGTCAATAGTGCTAAGGCTGGGGAACCCTGATTGGTAAGATACATGGGATTTTCAAAAAAGTGCATCACCTGCAAAATATTCAGCCATATGGCCAGAAGGTCCTAAGATTTGCTGAGATGTCTCAGAGCCTTGTGTGTGGTGGCCCTTTTCATGAGTGCTCTGTGCTGCACGCTACAGTTCACAGGGGCAGTGCAAGCTGGCCAGCTCGAGCCAAACCTTCTGAATTTTCACTGATTCATTTGAGCTACTCACTGTGGGAAAAATTCTTTCTAGTAAATTAAACAGTTTATCATTATTTTGGCTATAACACCTTTCCATCTTCTTATTTGTATCTCTTATAAACAACATGGAGTTTGATGGAATCATATGAAGCTAGATTTAAATCCAGCCTCACACACCCACCCTGAGTGGTGCTGAGCTAGGTTTAAGTCATATTTGGCAAGCACAATACATGCGATTCTGAGCATTTTGGAGTTTCTGGAAGGCTGGGGAGGTGCCAAAACAAAGCCTCTTAATCTACTCCAGCTTGGAGCAAGGTAAGTGCCCAATGAACATTCAGTGATTACACTGAAAAGGTTCACCAAGTAAAAGAATGAGAATGTCCTGGATGCTTCCATGAACTGAAAGACACACAGAATCTGTGCCCTCTGTAGAGTTTACATCAGAATTGTATTAATTCTATTATTACCTGCATTATGTCAGGCACAGTGGCACATGCTTAACTAACCCCAGCTACTTGAGAAGCTGAAGCAGGAGAAGAATTTCACGTTCCAGGCCAGCCTGAGCAACTTAGTGAGACCCTGTCTCAAAAAAAAAAAAAAAAAAAAAAAAAAAAAAAAAAAAAAAAAAAGGCAGGGAACAGGGATGCAGCTTAGTGGTAGAGCGCTTGCCTGGCACGTACATGCTCATTCAATCCCAGGATGGAATGTGGGGTGAAGGGATCGTGTTATTTCCTGAGTAAATACTACATCTTACCTGAGTCTAAAGCCCATCACCTTTTAAGGGTTCTTCAAGGATTTCCACAAATAACATCTTGTTTCATTAAAATTCCACACTGTATCACATCATTCCAATCTGAAAGCCAGACTGCCTATTCAAGTTCCTCCATCATAAACACAAAATTTAACATCTGTGGGATTCATATGCCTTCAAACAGGGTTGAGACCAAGTGCCTACACAGGCTAGGCAAGCAGCCACACTACACCCAGCGGCATACCCAGAGAGTGAGGGTACTGGCCATAGACCACCAACTTCTGGCTGACAGGGCCAGATCCATTTCAAGAAACTTTGAGTTCAAGATTTTTAATGGAAAAGCTCTGAATTTTAAAAATTTTATAATTCTCACTATCACTACGAGGGAGGCAGAGGCAAATGGGTCTAATATATTAGCTAAATCTGAGAGGTCCCTCTTCTCTAAAACTCTAGGGAAGATAATCTGCCCAGCACACAGACCTGAGTGGAAGACCGTCAAAAGAATATTATGGGGGGCTGGGAATGTGGCTCAAGCGGTAGCGCGCTTGCCTGGCATGTGCGCAGCCCGGGTTCGATCCTCAGCACCACATACAAACAAAGATGATGTGTCTGCCGAAAACTAAAAAATATTTTAAGAAAAGAATATTATGGGGCTGAGATATAGCTCAGTTGGTAAAGTGCTTGCCTTGCATGTACAAGGCCATGGGTTCAATCCCAGCACCCCTCCACATACACAAAGAATATTATGGGTCATATGTAAGTGAATGTACTTTTGTCTCCAAACTAGAGCATAACCAGCCTACTTGGCATATAGTATTATTGGTTTAAAAAATGCCAGACATCAAGGGCTGGGGATACAGCTCAGTTGGCAGAGTCCTTATCTAGCATGCACAAAGCCCTGGGTTCAATCCCCAGCACCAAAAAAACAAAACAAAACAAAATAAACCAACAAACAACAACAACAACAACAACAAAAAAAACACCATGCCAGACATCAAGGTAAGCCACTGGTAAATGTCATTAGATATTGATCCTGTTATTTCCCCCAATTCCACACCACACTCTGTACTGCAATAACTAAAACTCCCATCCAACCCCATCACAATAGGCAGGATGGCTTCAGCAGAAATGGAGAGGGATTCTTCCATCAGATTACAGAATCGTATAGAAATCCAAGCAGCTCTGGTGAAAAGTGGACCCTGGCCATGGCCAGATGGCCAGTCAAACACTAGCGTGCTGAGAGTTGTCCAAGCAGGATGGGGAGTGCTTTGCCGGCAGTTGGAGAGGGTACCGTGTCTCGCCCTTGGAATCTGTCCAGGTATCATGAGTCAGTCTACTCTATGCTTAGACAAGGCCCTGCAGCCAATCTGCTCTCAGATTCTGCTCTGGAAAGCTGAACCACTTTAAACCTTTCCTACAGGATACACTACAAGAACAGACATCTCCTGCAGAGATTCAACATCTCAATGCAATCAAACAGGCTTCACACACCAACATGGGCCTGAAACTAGGAATGGAATTACCAAGGGGCACCCTCTTTCTTTACAAGGACGCACAAATCCCTGCCCATGGTCAAGGCACCTGTTTTAGAGGATCAACCTCCATGGCTAGAGCAAGAAACACATAAGCCCTGACCATTCCAAGTGGACACCGGGGCACAAGGCCAGTATGATGGCGTAAGCACATTGCAGGGTGTGGCTAAGGTCTGCTGTGTCATGGCTTCTCCTCCTGGAAAGGCTCTTTGTTTTTGCCAAGTAGCACTGAAAAGGCTCCAGATTACACGGTGCTCTGATGAGTGAGGTGGCTTCTTTTCTGGGTCCCAATCCTAAGCAAAAGGTTTGCTGTTGCCAAACTTGGGCATGGCTTGCCTGTGACATTACACCACTACAAAAACATAGGACACGCTGCTGCTTATTTTTTTAGTTGTAGACGGACACAATATCTTTATTTTATTTATTTATTTTTATGTGGTGTTGAGGATGGAACCCAGGGCCTCATGTGTGCCAGGCAAGCGCTCTGCCAATGAGCCTCAGCCCCAGCCCAGTACATGCTTGTTGTTCTCAGAGAACAGGCAAAGCCAGAGGGAACAGTGGAGGTGGGAAAACAAAAGAATCAGGAGGAAAGGAGGTGGTTTTAGACAGCCTGGCCCTGTGGGGAGGTAAAGGAGAGGCCACAACCATGAGGTGACTGAAATCAGGTGACAACATCTGCAACAAGCTGACCTGACTGCAGCTTGCAGTGTGCTCACAGGAGCCTCTGGCAGAAAGCTGCCAGGGTGGAAGCCTAAGAGTGCACTGGGGACAAGGTCATTCCGGTCATTCTGAAAGAAGAGGGCAGGGAAAGAGCCACTCAGGACAGCCTAACTTGTTACACAGTCACAATCTGTGAATGGAACAAAGACGACAAAGAGGACAGAAATGTGCCTGCAAGGCCAGGCCCATTATAGCATCAGGCTCACTCCCTTAACATTAAGAAAGGAAAAGGGAGGAGAGAGGAAGAGCAGGAAAGGCAGAGGGAAATACGCAGGCCATTCTGGGCCTTGGAGTAAAGTGCAGCAACCACAGCAACTCAGATGGAATGTTCAGGAAATAGACTATCAACTCACCTAGGGGTGATGAAGCCCTGGGGGATTGACTCCAACTAGCCAAACTCACAAGAGAGAAAGTGAACAAGCCCAGGTCCTCACCTGTCACTCTGCGAGGGTGGGAGTGGTGTTCTGCCTTTACTGGTGCCTTTCCTGCTGCTACCTACTCAAGAGCCACCACCAGGTGTAACAGAACCAAGGCAAAGGAACAAAACTGTCCTGCCCCATCACACCCCGCTCTCTGGTCACTAACTAAGAAGGAAAGCTGTCTTAAGTGGAGATCTAGAGACAGCACCCTTGGTTCTCAGCTCTGATTTGGTAACACAGTGATTAAGGAACTTCCCGGATAATGTGCCTTTCACACTCAAAAAAGACAACTGGTCTTAAAACTCCCTGTGAATCAATATGTCCCACAGGGTCAACTGGTCTTGCCTGGTGTCCTTTAGTGTCTAAGTGGACAGGGAGTGGGGAGGGGGGATGTAAAAGAGAGAGAAAAGGGATTTCTCTTGGAATCAGAACCTGGCAAATACTGATTAATACAGACCCCAAATTTTAGAAAAACACTTAGGAGGAGATAAGACACTGAAAAGGAGTGGAAGGCAAGGTTCCCATCACCACATTCTGGCCCTGAACTTCCACCATGGCAGAACCCGTGTTGGGCCTCAGCTCTTCAGTTCCAGACAGGACATTAGCACTCATGTCCCTGGGCAGGAGGTGGCCAGTACTGGGCTCTTCTGGCAAAGATCTCTCATTAGGCTGCCTCATGCTTCCCATATCAAAAGTCTGGGTGAGATTCTGGCTTTTCTTGTGCAGGCCCCAATTCCACTTAGGAATAAAGCAAAGAAATTTATAAGGTAGAAGCAATCTACAGCAGCAAAATCTGACCTAAATCAGATTAAAAGGTCTTCAGTGGTGGAGCATTTGCCTGGCATGCATGAAGTCCTGGACTGGATCCCCACATACACGATCTCTGTACACTTAATGTGTAACCCAAAGAGATTTCTTCAAACAATTGCCAAGTAGATTTGTTTAGTTTTGCTTCATCCCCTGCCTTTCCCCCACCCCCCTGTCTCATTCTCTCTCAGTGGTATTAAGAATTCAAACAACTATTGAGCTACATTCCAGCCTTTTTTATTTTGAGACAGGATCTCACTAAATTACCCAGGCTGACCTTGAACTCCCTATCCTCCTGCCTCAGCCTCTGAGTGTACTGTTTCTCTGTTAGTGGCAATAATAATGACAGTGTCCTGCCCCAGCAGGACTGGCCATGTCCAATGTTCCTTCTTATTCTACCATCCCTGGCAGTTCCAAACAGGGAAACACCCAAAGTCCTATCACACCAAGATGTTTTCACAGTGGTGCTTTAGGATCACTGTCAGGTTAAAAACTAACTGAACTTGCTGGGTGCAGTGGCACAGACCTGTAACCCCAGCAACTCAACAGGCGAAAGCAGGAGGGTTGCAAGTTTGGGGTCAGTCTTGGCAACCTTGTGAGACCCTGTCTCAAATAAAAAAGGCATGAGGATATAGTTCAGTGGTAGAGTGCCCCTGAGTTCAATCCCCACTACTACAAAAGAAAAAAAGAAGAAAACAACAACAACAACAACAAAAAAAACATCTGAAGGAAACATTAAAAAAACACACATACACACACACATCTGAAGTAACCAGAGACCACGTGTGCGCGCATTGTATAGTTGTATATATAAAACAAATAATTCAAATAATTCTTACTTGCTTGCCAGGGAAAAACCACCCTTTGCTTTCCTTTCCAAGTGCATTCAGCTTTTAGGGCGTTTCTACACTGGCCAGCAGGGAGTCCCTTGGGCAGTGCTTTGCACTAGCTCTAGCCTGTTACCCAGTGTGGGCGGTCCTTCTCATATAGCCAGTCTAAACCAAGATGAGCGTACATTCCAGGCCTGGTACAAAGGAGTATAAAATACTTTATTCACACGTTTAATATTGATTATATGCCGAAATAAGGCCATTCTGATACATCGGACTCAACAAAAAATATTAAAACTTCACCTATTTATTTGCACTTTTAAAAGGTGGCATCTAGAACATGTAACACGAGTGACTCTCACTGCGCCCTCTGATGGACAAAACTGTCTTGGAGTCTAAAAAAGCTGCCAGGGTGGAACAATGTCCAGCATGTCCAGCACCTGGGGCATGCTGCTTGCTGTGTGCACCTGTGATAGTGGGCCCTGTCAGACTGGCTAACAGCAATGAGCACTGACATAGTGCGAGGGTTGGCTCAGGCCCTTCTCTGGATGATGTTCACCACTTCTCTTCAATCCAACTCTCCAAGCCCTTGCAGCCCATTCACCCTGAACTCGTCAAAGTCATCAAAGACCTCCCCTGCTTCCAAATTCAGTGGTGAATTCCAAACCCTCATTTCCCTCAAGCTCTCAGCAGCACCTGACAAGGCTCAAAGGTTCATCCAAAAAGAACTTCCCAGGTGGACATGGTGGCTTACACCAGCGGCTCAGGAGGCTAAGACAGGAGGATCATGAGTTCAAAGCCAGCCTCAGAAAAATCGAGGTGTAAAGAAACTCAGTGAGACCCTCTCTCTAAATAAAGTACAAAATAGGGCTGGGGATGTGGCTCAGAGGTAGAGTGCCTCTGAGTTCAATCCCCAGTAGGGTCCTCCAGAATAAGAGAACCTTCCAGACACTGCTTTAGGTGTCCTGTCTACCTCCCTGGTAGCTTCTTCCCAAACTCTAAAGAGGCTGGACCCCTTCTTGGGCCATAGGTTCCTCTTCCTCATCTGACCCTTGAGATTTGGATATCTCTTCTTCTATGTCTACAATGGCTTCTTAAGTGGCCACATCTAGGCTCACAGCTTTATGAACACCAATACTTAACTTCTGACTCAATGCTCCCTAGATTTCAAAAAGCATCCACCTTCTGCAGTCTCAGCAATTCCTGCCTTCCAGGGAATTCCAAAGACTTGGGAGAACTCTGATGCCTCTTTCTTTCTTTCTTTTTTTTTCTTTTCTTTTTTTTTTAAGAGAGAGAGAGAGAGAGAGAATCTTTAATATTTATTTTTTAGTTCTAGGCGGACCCAACATCTTTGTTGGTATGTGGTGCTGAGGATCGAACCCGGGCCGCACACATGCCAGGCTAGTGTGCTACCGCTTGAGCCACATACCCAGCCCTCTGATGCCTCTTTCAACAAGACTTGTTGGGCTGGGATTGTGGCTCAGCGGAAGACCCGCTCGCTCTAGCACGGGCGGGACCTGGTTCGATCCTCAACATCACATAAACATCACATAAAAATAAAGGCATTGTGTTGTGTCCATCTACACCTAAAAAGACTTGTTGTGCCTACTCTCAAAACACTTTGTTAACTTTCTTCGTCTTCCTGCTGCTGCCATCCTGGTGCAAACCGCCAATGATCTCTAATGGACAGCTGCAGCTGCTTCCTACTCAACCTGTCTCCTTCTCTCACCCCAGGCGGGCTCCATCTCTGAGCACATCCACAGCCCTCTTCATTTCTTATTTTGAGATAGGGTCTTGCTAAATTGCCCAGGCTGGTCTTGAACTTGTGACCCCCTTACCTCAGCCCCTCAAGTAGCTGGGATTACAGGCATGCATCACTGCACCAGGCTTCTGTGCTTCCACTCTTGCCTTACAGTTTATTTTCCACATGGCTACAGTGAATCTTTTAAAAATCAAGTTAGCTCTGACCATGGCTTCCTATGCAAGGTGCTATCCACTATGGCCTACTGGTCTCCCCCAAACCTGGCTCCCTCTGACTCCTCTCCTATCACTTTCTCTTCCCACATGTGTCTACCACATCAACCTCTATGTATCCTCAGACAATAACAATCATGCCCCAGCCTCAGTGCCTTTGCACTTACTGTCCTCTCTGCCTGGGATGCAGAGAGGTTTGTCACAGACTTCCTTTACTCTCTCCTGTCTCTGAGAGGCCTTCCCAGACCACTTCAATGGTACCCCTACTACAGTCACTTTCTTTTAAAAACATTTTTTTTAGTTGTAAATGGACACGATACCTTTATTTTATTTATTTACTTTTATGGTGCTAAGGCTTGAACTCAGTGCCTCACACATGCTAGGCAAGTGCCCTACCACTGAGCCACAACCCAGCCCACCACAGTCACTTTCTATGTCCCTTAATCTGTTTTGCTTTTCTTGTGTGTACATATAAATAATTTATTATTTGTTGTTAATTATCCCCACTAAACAACAAGCTTTGATGGGATATAATTTCTCATTTTTCTGAGTGAACAGCAAGCTTTGAAAGTAGAAATTTCGGGGCTGGGGATGTGGCTCAAGCGGTAGCGTGCTCGCCTGGCGTGCGTGCGACCCGGGTTCGATCCTCAGCACCACATACCAACAAAGATGTTGTGTCCGCCGAGAGCTAAAAAATAAAAAAACTCTCTCTCTTAAAAAAAAAAAAAAAAAAAAGAAAGTAGAAATTTCATGCGCTGCCTTTGTCCAGAGTGCCTAGAACCGTACCCGACACATATATTAATGAACAATCCAAATGAAACAGGATTTTTTTAACCAATACACCCAATTTTACAAATGAAGAGGAATCAATTCAGAGAAGGTATGGAAAAGCCGAGCAAACAGCACATGTCTGCAGTCATAGCTACTTGTGGGCTGACACAGGCAGATCTCAAGTTTGAGGCCATCCAGGGCAACAGAGCAAAACCAGACGGTGGGGGGAACAGACAGAAAGACAGACACACACAACACATTTCTCTCTGTGGGAGAAACTTAAAAAATTCCCATCTTGAGATAAGACTGTCTGGCTTTGGGTACTTCTTCAAAGGATGTCCATGGGGAAGCAAGGCCATGTCGCCCTTTATTCAGCAGGGGCCCAGGTACAAAATGTGCTCAGGATCTAATGGCTAACTGGGCAAAAAGGAATACAACAGGGAACATGCTAGGTGAAGCTGGGGTTGCAGGGAAGCAACCGTATTCAAAATAAGAGCTAAGGCTGGCTGGACGACGTGTGCAGCTCTGAGTTTGCTCCCCAGAACCAAGAACACACACAACACTAAGGCTGCCTTAGGTATTTCATGGTGAGGGCGGCAGCAGCCACATTCACCAAGCACTTGTGCCAGATGTAGGCACCAATGTCCTCCTGTTACCACCTGGAATTCTCATCACAATCCCTGGGCTGAACTTCAGCCTTGCTCAATACTAAGAAGTTAGGTGACTTGACTGAGGTTACAGAACTAGTAAGTAACGGCCCAGAACCCTAATCCTCCAGAGGAGGGAGCACAAAAGTTTGAGAGTGGCAGGAGACAGGCAGCAGAACCCAATGAGGTGGGAAAAAGGCTGACAGGTGCCACCACCCACCTGCTTTTGCATCCATGCAAGGCTGGTACAAGGCCAGGTGCCCTGAGGAAGGAGTGAACCAGCGAAACCAACTTCCACATTCAAACTTTGCAGAACCCAAAGGCAAACAGTTCTTCAGCAGAAACCAGACCCAGCAATTTAGATGAGTCCCAGGCCAGAGGACCTCAGAAACTTTGCAAATTCCCATCTTGAGACAAGAATGTCTACCTTTGGGTGCTTCTTCAAAGAGTCTGTGTGGGACAGAGAAACCATGTTGCCCTTTAAAGTAACAGGACAGTCAGGGAATATGGTGAGGAGACCTGCCCTATAAGTAAAATAATAGGTAAAGTCTAATGGGGCTCCCACCTGGTCCAGTTTTTTTTTTTTAATTGCTTTTCCCTTTCAGTTTTTTTTTTTGAGAGTGAGAGAGAGAGAGAGAGAATTTTTAATATTTATTTTTCAGTTTTTGGCAGACACAACATCTTTGTTGGTATGTGGTGCTGAGGATCGAACCTGGGCCGCACGCATGCCAGACGAGTGCGCTACCCCCTGAGCCACATTCCCAGCCCCCCTTTCAGTTTTTAAATAACACTATGAAAAGGAACATGAGTCCTCAGAGGCAGCAAGAAAGAGAGCTTCAGTCAGTCTTAGGAACCGTGGCCCCGGCTGAGTCGGGAAGAAGGTCTTGTACTCAAAGCACCGGCCCGCTCTGCTCCAGCACCATGCAACCGCACTTTACAAAACTCTCCTCCAGGCAAGGCAAATGCTATTAATTCAATATCACAAATAAGGAGGATGAAGCTAAGAGAAGCACAGGAAGTAATTCAACCCAAAATTAGACCTGTCATTTAAATACCAGTCTTCTGACTTCTACTGCCACCAATGGAGAAAAAAGGGGATGTTTACTGGCAGAGGGGGCTTACCTATTCTTTTTACCATCTCTAACAGAGATGTCAAGGCTCTTCTCCCAAAGAAAATATCAGGTACACTGATTTTGGAGGATGGAACAAAGTCACTACACTTCCCCCACTCTCCCGATTTTACGGTAATACCCAAGAGTGCACGTCTCAAAGTCTAGTAAGATTTCATGGTATTTAGCAAGGGACTGAATACACAATGCATTCTAAGCCTGATGGCTAATTGGGCAGAAAGGAACACAAGGGGGAACATGTTAGGTGACGCAAGGAAGACAGGAAAACAACCAAGACCCAGATAAAGGCATCCAATTCAATAATTAAAAATAACAAACAAAAATTATTTATATATTATCTTTTTCCACTTGGTTAAATATTAAAAAAAAAAAAGGTTATCTCCCAATATGACCAAGATTTCAACCAGCAGTCACTCTCAGTATTTCCATCAACTACAGCCTTATCCATTTGGCTCTTCTGCATCAATTTCAAGTTTCTGAAACCCAAAACTGATTAGTTCATGCAGGCTACAGAAACAGGTCAATCCCAGGTGAGAACAAATAAAATACTTCAAAGGGACTAGCATCTAGTTAATTATCTGGTGACAATCAAATGTAAACAAATCCTGCAAGCCACTCCCTCAGAATGTGGGCTCAGGACAAAAGTAGAGCTGGGACTGACCTCAGGATTTCCTTTCCAGGACCAGGGTTAATAGCACCGAACACCCTACCAGGTCACAGATGATGAATGTAAAAAGGCACTCTGCCCGCACTGCACACCTCTCAGACGCAGGACCAGTAGCTTGTAGGCCAGGAGATACACACGTAGATAGCAGAAACGGAACTGACAACAGGAAGGTCACAAATGCCTTTAAGCCATGAAGACCAGAGCGTGAGGGCTGGGAACTTTGTTCTCAAGGTCAATGAAGAGTGGTGATACGAACTAAGAGCAGTGACTCATGCCTGTGCCTGTAATCCCAGTGGCTCGGGAGGCTGAGCCAGCCCCAGCAATTTAGTGAGGACCTAAGCAACTCAGCGAGACCTTGTCTCTAAATAAAATATAAAAAGGGCTGGGGATGTGGCTCAGTGATTAAGCGGCCCTAGGTTCAACACCCGGTACCAAGGGGAAAAAAAAAGTGTTAACACCCTGATCTCTCTAGACTCAAGTAATAAATGTCCTGTACAATCTCATCTAGGCATGATGAGATGAGAATGAAATTATAACTGTATTTATTATTCCTCTTGGAAAGGAATGAATGCTATTTCCTGTGTTCCTCTGAGAGGGAAGGAATGATTTACTGTGAGGGACCCTTCTTCCCCTGCTTCTGAACTAGAGATGGAACCCAGAGCTTCTGACTTATTAGGTGTAAGTGATCTACCATTAAGCCACATCCCCAGCCCTCTCTATTATTTTGAGAAAGGATGTCATATTTTGCTGAGGCAGCCTCAAAATTGCAATCTCCTTCCTCAGCCTCCTGAGTAGCTGGAATTACTTACAGGTGCATGCCACCATACCAAGCCTGTGAGGAATAGCTGGTCTCAGCAGCAAAGATTTTTTTATCCACATACAGACTACTGTTGAGATTTGTTCCTAACTGCTTGGTTTTAACCTTAATCATCCCAGCAAAATCCTCA
This sequence comes from Spermophilus citellus, assembly GCF_964194105.1. Lineage (NCBI taxonomy): Eukaryota > Metazoa > Chordata > Mammalia > Rodentia > Sciuridae > Spermophilus > Spermophilus citellus. Next base: position 128,037,217 of record NC_138191.1, read on the forward strand.
TATGGTGAGGTGTTAAAGAGAAAGATGTATGGTAGAGGCTAATAGACCTAACACTTAGTCTCACAGAGAAACCCCTGGTTTTGATGTTAGAGATTGAACCTAAGGTTGCCTACCACTGAGTTACATCCCTACCCCATTTTATTTTGAGACTGGGTCTGGCTAACTTGCTGAGGTTGGTTTCAGGCTTGTGATCCTCCTGCCTCAGCCTCCTGAGTGGCTGGGATTACAGGCATACACTGCTATGCCCAGCTTAGGCAAAGAAATCTCTACCGTTACTACTTAAAAAAATAAAACAAAATTGGGTTAAGGATATAGTTCGGTAGTAGAACACTTGCATAGTGTATGGCCCTTGGTTTTATCTCTAGGACTTCAAAAAAAATTTATATATATATATATAATATACACACACCTAAAAATATCTCTCTACATATCCACATACATACATAATTTCAATCTTTACTTTGGCCATAGATTTAAGTAGCTAAACTCAACCTTCTTCTAAGAAACCAACAAATCAATGGTTGTCCTGACAGAAGAAAAGTTTCTATTCCTGTGGGGGAGGTGTGCCAGGAGTGCATACCACACCTTGTGGAGACTAGGGACATAACCAGCCAGGAACTGACACTACCTGTGGGCAGCCACCACAGTGCAGTAGAGGGGACTAGAAAGTAAGGGCTGCTTCAAGAATGTCTGGCTATCAGATCTAGACAACAGTAACTTTCTCTTGCAGGATTTTACCAACAGTTTTAGAAAGATACACTAATTCTCTTGCACAGTAAGAGGAAGATCAAGAAGGCCTGTGATTGCCTGAATTTCCAGCCCATGGTCCATGGCAACCATGGCAGCTCTCCTGCATACCCAGAGCATGCTGGGAACAGAACACCCAACCCCACGCAGCCTCAATGAAAAGGGCTGAGAAGTTACTACTGAAAAGCTCATTATCCTCCTTTCTTTGAAGCCACAGTGAAACAGATCTTTTTCCAAAGTCCTGGGACAGAATGCTCTGCATGATCATGCTTAAACTGGCCAAATATTTTACAGAATATCCCTTCTGAGAACACTGTAGTCCCTAGAACTCAATTTTTCCAAAAAGACCAGAATAGCAGAGATTGAGTCACTTCAGGCTTGGTATTCCCGAGTCTGTGCTTTCTGACACCATGACTACCTCCTTGACTGTAAAGACAGAAGGAAATCCATAGCAGATAGCCCCAAATCAATCTTTTTTTTGCCTGCTACCCACTGCCAACTGTACACACTTCATAATGACAGCAGACAAAGGAAGCAATACAGACCCAAAGAGAAGTGGCACCACACGTGGGGGGCATGGCCTCTTCTCTAAAGAGAGGTAAATCAAAGTTCTTATCTTCTAAATTAAAATTTAGTTATGTCATACCACTGCTAAAAAAGAAAAGGGGTGGTGGGGCATTCAAAACTCTCCATAGCTTTCAGGATGAAGTCCAAGCTTCCAGAACCAAGTGTAAGGAAGCCCTTCCCAATTTGGGCCCTGCATATCTCTCTGGCCTCATCTCTTTCCACTTAGTCCTGCCAACCCTCGCCTCCCCTCAGCCAGAGGGAAATGCCTGTAGCTCTCAGTGCCTGCACTTCTCCCTCCAGCCTCATCTGCGCATACCTTGGCCCTACAACCTACCACGTGCCCCTCCCAGGCTAAACACAACTTAATTTGGCTGGTCTTTCAAACTTTTTTTTGAGATGGGGCTTTCATTTTTGCTCAGGTTGGCCTTGAACTTGTGATCCTTCTACCTCAGCCTCCCTAGAAGCTAGAATTAGAGGTGTGCACCACCACACCCTCCTCCTGGTCTTTCAAATCTTATGTAGGCATCATCTTTTCTACAGGACAGTCTCTGATTCCAGACAGGATACCCCACTCAAGGTTCTTCTATAGGAATGTTGCTGTCTTACCTGTCTGACTCCTTCACTGGACAAGGCCTCAGTGCTTGGTACACAATTGGTATTCAATATACGGCACCCAGCATCACTAAAGGGGCAATGTTTAGAAGACTGGCTCATGTGGACAGAAAGTAAATATAAATTTGAATTCTTTTTTTTTTTTTTGATACTGGGGATTGAACCAAGGGGCATTTAACCACTGAGCCACATCCCCAGCCCTTTCCTATATTTTATTTAGAGACAGGGTCTCACTGAGTTTTCCAGGTTGGCCCAGAACTGGCACTCCTCCAGCCTCAGACTCTCAAGGAGCTGGGATTACAAGCGTGTGCCACCACGCTACCCTCAAGACAGAATATTGCTCAAGAAGCACTGCCTTGGTGAAATATAAGTCATATTCTTTGAACTGTCTTTTGATTGTGAGTATAGCCCCTTGGGAGGAAATGGAACAATTTTATAGTAGACAAGTTGTTCATAGTACTAACTGAAAAAGCAAGAGCAGGGCATGGTAGCGCAAGTCTATGATCCCAGTGGCTAGGGAGGCTGAGGCCCTAAGCAACTTAGTGAGATCCTGTCTCTAAGTTAAAAATAAAAAGGGCTGAGGATGTGGCTCGATTATACAGTGCCCTTGGGTTCAATCCCTGGCCCTCCCCCCCAAACAGCAGTCTATTCGAATAACATTTGAGGTGTTTCTCAAAGTCAGTCTTTCCCTGAAGACACAACAGCACTCAAATATTGCATATTCTGAAGACAGGCAGGAAACAATGACTTCAGATGTATGCACTGACACAGGAAGAAAAAAAAATGCTATTATGATCAAACTTTTCTGTAGCACTAGAGGGCAGGAATCACCAAGGACTAGAAGTGCCTCTGGATTATGAAGAGCCTGAACTTTCACTTTCAGAATCAACCAGACCTCATTTGCTAATCCCTCCACCTCCACTCAGATTTGGTTTGGCGAGGTATTGTGGTGGGGAGGTGGCCTTCAATGCTCATTAATAGTAGAGAGAGAGGGAAGCTGACCCAAAGCAACTGCTTACATCTGAAAGGCATGAACAGTCCATAGGTAGACAGTGATGTGCACATGTTGCTTCATCCCTTCCATCGATCCCTCCTTCAAGGTGTACATTTTATAAAACCCTTTGTGGAGCTCAAGTTGTGGCTCAGTGGTAAAGCACTCGCCTAGCACATGTGAGGCCCTGGTTCGAACCTCAGCACCTCATAACAATAAATAAAATAAAGGTATTGTGTCCAACTACAAAACAACAACAACAACAAACTCTTTTTGACACCTGAAAAGTGAATCAAATTCAAGACAGCTTTCAAACAGCTGGTGCAGTGGTGCACATCGGTAATCCTAGCAACTCAGGAGCCTGAGGCAGGAGGACCACAAGTTCAAGGTCAGCCTCAGTAACTCAGCAAGACGCTGTTTCAAATAAAAAATAAAAAGAGCTGAGAGCTGGGGATGTAGTTCAGCAGTAGAACACCCTGTCCTAGGAGCTATCCCCAGGATTACAAAAAGAAAGAAAGAAAGAAAGAAAAAGAGAGAGAGAGAGAGAGAGAGAGAGAGAGAGAGAGAGGGAGGGAGGGGGGGAGGGGGAGGGAGAAAAGCAAAGCCTTCAAATATATGCCCAAAGTAAACATTAAAAATGAAAAGTAAGGGCTGGAGTGTAGCTCAGTGGTAGAGTGTGTGCTTAGCATGCAAGTGGCCCTGGTTCAATTCCCAACACCAAAAATAAATAAATAGGGCTGGGGTTGTGGCTCAGTGGCAGAGTGCTCGCCTAGCACACATGAGGCCCTGGGTTTCAATCCTCAGCACCACATAAAAATAAAGGTATTGTGTCCAACTAAAAAAATAAATATTAAAAAAAATGAAATTTTTCAAAAATTAAAAATTAAAGGTATTGTGTTCACCTACAACTAAAAAATAAATATTTAAATAAATAAATAAAGGCTAATGCCCAACTCTAAAAGTCCTCCACAGGTCTCCAGGTAGGGAAGCAACAAAATGCTAGCTTTGTAGGGCATGGTGGTGCACACCTGTAATCCCAGCTACTGGGAAGGCTGAGGGGGGAGGATTACTGAATTCAAGGTCATTCTGGGCAACTTAATGTGACTGTCACAAAGTAAAACAAAAAAAGGTCTGGGGATGTAGCTCAGTGATAGAACTGTTGCTTAGCATGTTTGAGGCCCTGGGTTCAATCTGTGGCACCACCAAAACCCACAAAAACCAGAGAGAGAGAGAGAGAGAGAGAGAGAGAGAGAGAGAGAGAGAGACACAGACAGACATATAAAAAGGGCTGGGCACAGACAGACAGACATATAAAAAGGGCTGGGCACATAGCACTGAACTACACCCTCAGTACTTGCCCAGCATGCTCAAGATCCTAGAATCAATCCCCAACCGGTGGGGGAGACACCAACTTTGAAATCAGTCTTGTGATCAAATCCCGGCTTCTCCTCTTAATATGCATGTGATCTTGAACAAAATAGGTTACTCCCTAAATCTCAGTTTCCTCGTCTATAACAGAAGGACAATGGTTCAACAGGTCATTTCAAAATTATTTCAATATAAGATACATAAAGAAGCTGGGCACAGGGCTGGGGGTACAGCTCAATTGGTAGAGTGCTTGCCTTGCATGCACAAGGCCATGGGTTCAATAATCCCCAGCAAAACACACACAGAAAGAAAGAAAGGAAAGAAAGGAAGGAAAGAAAGGAAAGAAAGAAAGGAAAGAAAGGAAAGAAAGGAAAGAAAGGAAAGAAAGGAAAGAAAGGAAGAAAGAAAGAAAGAAGGAAGGAAGGAAGGAAGCTGGGCTTAGTGTGTGTATACCTGAAATTCCAGCTACTAGGGAGGCTGAGGCAGGAGGATTACTTCCAGGAGCTCTAAACCAGCCTGAGCAACATAGCAACACTCTCTCTCTCAAACACACACACACACACACACACACTGTGTGGGTGTGTATGTGTAGATATAATGTCAATGAGGCAAGGTTTGAGGTTCTACCTCTGTTACCTGGCACTTTAAAGATAGTGGGAAGTATACTGGATAAGCATCAGCAAGACATAAGTTACATCTTTACACCTCTGGGTTTATTCAGCTGTAAAATGGGGGCCTGCATTAGTTGATCTCTAAGCAATTTACACATTCTCAAAAAACTGAAATAACCCCCAATTTCTGCGGAATCCTACATTCATTTTTGTTCCTTTAATTTTCTCCCTACCACATTAAAGTGAGAACTCATGTTCTTATAAAACAGGTGAAGAAAGCTGGGCTTGGTAGCACAGCCTTGTAATCACAGGAATTAGGGAGGCTGAGGCAGGAGGATTCAAATCCCAGGCCAACTTCGGCAATTTAGTGAAATCCTGTAACAAAATTTTAAATGGTTGAGGGTGTAGTTCAGGGGTAGAGCACCCTTGGGTTAAATCCCAAGTACCTACCCTCTCCAGCCCAAACACAAGGTGAGGAAAACCAAAGAAAGGCCCAGGTGTCCTAGAAACTTATCCTTTAAGTCACAAATTGTGGCCCAAGCTTTTCTACAGGGGGCAGCACAAGGGGTGTCTGAGTAATTCACTCCCGTTAGTGGAAGGCAATAAAATAAACGCCTTTACCGGAAATTTAGCATTCTCTGGCACAAAGTCATTGTTAAGTACAGGCCTAGCATACAGCAGACACTCAAAAATGTTGGCTGAATGAATGGATATCCAACTGACACCTGTTATTCCCTATAAAAGCTTTAATTTACTTGCTTGACTCAAGCCAAACTCCGAGAAAGCTGGTAGGCACTGAGAACTCCACTAAATGTCCTCTGAACCAAGTACTCCTTCAAATACTCAGTTATGCTAAGTGGAAAAACATAACCGTGGGAGAAATGCTGAACCAGCGGAAAAAACTTCGAAGCCAAGTTTCAACATTCCTGGAGACATACACACCCACTGCTGCGAGGGTCAATTTCCCAGTCTTCTTCCAGGGCACCCTCCAAGGTGCTTGGGAAAGTAAGACCCAGCTCCTGTTCTACCCTGAGACACTCGACTCCCCACATAAACCCTTTGGGTGGATGTCGCTCGAGCCAGCACTGCACAGACATGGACACAGGGACACCAGAGAGGCCTCTTCCCGGCTTTGCCAGGTTCACCATAGAACCAACAAACTCTGCAAAGACCAAATTAATCCCGAACCTAGCTGAACTGGCAGTTCCTACCGAGGTGAACTATTTTCCTACAGCTGCTAGAGGCAAACGAAAACTCCAAAGTTGAGTGGAACGGTACATGTCCCCCAGTCCCGGGAATGCAGCTGTTTCACACTTCGCACCCCTCCCCCGGGGCGAGAGGGGGCCGGCCGAGCTCTGGGCAGCTCCGCCGGGGTCCCCCGAGAGTCGCCCGCCGCGGACTCTCATAGTAAGACTGAAAGAGGAAAAAACCCAGGCTCGCCCACCGCGGCGGATGGCGCAAAGCGGTGGGGGATTTTAGCAGAGCGGAGGGGCCCCCAGAGGACTGGACGTCCCCGGGTCCGCAGCGGCCTCCTCCCGCTTCCCCCCCCCCCGAACCGGGCACGCCGCCCCGGTCCGCGCAAGCACCCCTACGGTGAGTCCCTCCTCCTGCGAGCACATGAACTTTAAAATGGTGCCTCGGGCGGGGGGGCCCGACGGAAAAGGAAGGGTTCCAGGAGCCGGGGCGAGCGAGCGGGTGCAGGGGCCACGGAAAGAGACCCCAGGTGGCGGGTGGGGCGCCCCGAGTGACGCGCACACGGGGGCGCGGAGGGAAGCGCACCGGGCAAAGGTGGAGACAGAAATGGAACGCGGCCCCTTTAAGAGGCCTTCAAGGCACTCAGGGACCGGGGCCCTCTCCTTCACCCCCGGCCCGGTGTGTGGGGCCCTTCTTTGGGGAGAACCATCCCCGGACCCGTTCACCGGAGTCTTCTCTCACGCCAGGTCCCGCCCGGCCCTGCCCCGGGGCGGCGGCTCCTCCTTACCCCGCTGTCTGCCGCCTCCTCCCAGCTCTCAGCGACCTCCTCATCTTCCATCTTACTCGCCGCTTTCCCTCCTCCCCCAACCCCTCCCCGCGCCTGCGCCCTGAAACGCGCCTCCGTCGCGGGCGCGGGCACGTAAGGCTTCACTCAATGGACCCCGCCCCCGGCCGAGCCCGGAAGAAGCTCCAGGCTAGGGTCCACTCTAACCGAGGCTGCCATCTTGGAAGAGGGTGTGGAAACCGCGCAGCCGCCATCTTTCCTAAGGGAAACGCGTTATTTCTCGCATGGAGTGGGAATTCCATTGAAGTCATCGTCTGCAGTACAGGAAGCGCCTCTTTTGGGACCGACGCAGGCAATTACTGAAAACTTTTCTTTTTAAGTGAGTCGCAGTTTCCCTAATCTGTAGATCATGTTTTTCCTCAGAATTCTGAAAATACTCTTATATCTCAACCAAGGATGAAAAACAGCTGTTAATGCATAAAACATTTTCATTTCTGATAGGGTGAAAATTTCTGATTACGGTATTTCCTGCTCATTAAGCAGTACTCCAGTCATCTACTTTATATCCTCTATCGTGTGGTAGAAATATTACTGTGAGTTGATAATATTGCATCTAAGTGAAGCAACCAGAAGGATTCTCAGCTACTGTTGTCCTGCATCTTTAATGATAGGTGAATACATTAGCATTACCTTTAAAAATCCACTACATTTCTACCTAGCTTTCTTGTATTGTCTTTCTTCAGAATACAAGTGGAGACCTTTTCCAGTTCACCTTCAGACACCTTCAGTTTGAACAATCTTGTGTACATTATGAAACCGTGCCTTAGTTTCCCTAAGTGTAAAAAAAGAAATAGTAGTAACAACTACCGCAAAGGTAGGTTGTGAGGATTAAACGAGTTACAATGCTGAAAAACCTAGACATATCTGACCCTGAGTAAAAATTCTGAGTTAGTTATTATCATTATGGGGTGGAGTGTCTTGCCTGCCTGGGGAAGACTTCTAATTCTCACTTCTCTCTAATCATCCTTTCTTTCCCCAAACACAAAAGGTGGGGAAAAAAGCAAACACCATGTTTTTTATTCTCACTGACAGGTTCCTCTAGTCCTCTCAGTATTAAAAGCTTCATAATTTTGCAGTGCTTCGTTTGGCTGCTGTAATCAATTTATCCAAATCGGAATGCGTTTTTCTGCATGTTTTTAGCATACCATTAGTCTTTACAAAGTAACGTTTTCCTGTTGTGAAAGTTTGCAGTTTGTATTCCTTCTCTTTCTTCCCAATACTGGGTATTGAAAGCAGGATGCTTTGCTCCTGAGCTAAATCCTCAGTCTTTTTTTATTTTATTAATTTTAAGACAGGATAAACTGAAGGCTGTCCTCGAATGAACCTCTGGAACTTCGAGTACAGGACACCGTACTGGGCTGCAGTTTGTATCCTTGGTGATTATTACTGTTACTGGCAGCCCAGCCAGAGAACCTCCCTGGATCCTGGCTGGTGGAGTCTGGCATCCTGCCTGCGTGAGAAATACGCAAATGATGTATAAAGGAAAAATGAATTTTATGCAGTTTGACTTAATTGGGGAGAAGCAGCTGGATTGTTTCTCTGCCTGTCCTGCAGAAGCTGTTAGGATTTATAAAAACAAAAAGCCAAGTGATTTACATATGTTAATTTAGCCAGGTGGTGCTAGCCTGAGAATCCCCAAGCTTCTGGATGCCCAGCCAGGCCACCGTGGGTGATGTTTTCAGTTTTCATTCTCAACATGGGGAAATTCAGGATTCAGAAAAGCAGTTATCAGGAAGTTTCTTTAAATTTTAAAGGGACTGTTTCATTATGAGTCGCAATCATGTGTTGTTACTGGTCGTTACTTAGAAGTTAAAGTGTCCTGTTTACTAATTCAGTTTCACAACTTCCTGTCTCTGAAATTTTGTTGATCTTTACATCTACCCTCAGTCCATTGTTCTTATCAACGCTCACGGTAAAATGCTTCTCCCAAAGTTGATTTCTAGTTGTGAACTGATTGGGTGTTTAAGATTTTGATTCATATAGCTAGATTTCTTATTGTCCCCTGTGTGGATATTCCATTTGCAGCTCAAATTTTCTGGCTGAAACTCATCTAATACTGTTACCTGCTTCACCATCTTCATGGACAAAGAGGATGTTGTCTTGTTCATTCTCTGGGACTGTGTTTATTTGTAATACATTCTCCTGAGAACCCTTTTTTTATTTTTAGATTTTTAAAAATATTTATTTAGTTTTCGGTGGACACAACATCTCTATTTTATTTTTATGTGGTGCTGAGGATCGAACCCAGCGCCCCGCACATGCCAGGCGAGCGCATTACCGCTTGAACCACATCCCCAGCCCCAGAAGCCTTTTTTTAAAAAAATATTTTTTAGTGTTGATGGACCTGTATTTTATTCATTTATTTATATATGGTGCTGAGAATTGAACCCAGTGCCTCACACATATGAGGCAAGCACTCTACCACTGAGCCACAACCCCAGCCCCAAGAACCCATTTTTAAATTTTTGTTATTTTGGTACTGGGGATTGAACTTCACCACTGAGCTATGTGTTGCTAAGGCTGTCCTCAAACTGTCTCAGCCTCCTGAGTTGCTGGGATTACAACTGGGGTGTGCCACTGTGCTTTGCTAGAACCCATTCTTTTTTTGGGGGAGGGGGGTACCAGGGTTTGAACTAAGGGGCACTCGACCACTGAGCCACATCCCCAGCCCTATTTTGTATTTTATTTAGAGACAGGATCTCACTGAGTTGCTTAGCACCTCAATATTGCTGAGGTTGACTTTGAACTCATGATCCTCCTGTCTCAGCCTCCCAAGGTGCTGGGATTACAGGTGTGCGCCACAGTACCCGGGGCTTCTACAACCCACTCTTTGAACTGAATTATCCTAAGTCTTGGTGACAGCAAGGTGGATAAAACCATCAAACATAAACTAACTCTTATTTTTTTAGAGAATTTTAATATTTAAATATTTCTTTTGGTTATCGGTGGACACAACATCTTTGTATGTGGTGCTGAGAATCGAACCCTGGCCTCACGCATGGCAGGCGAGCGCGCTACCGCCTTAGCCACATCCCCAGACCTAAACTAAGTCTTATTCTGGAGGTGAGTTTTGTTTTTCCCAAATGCAACCAACTCCCAGTACTTTTAGGCTTTGTAGTTATAGAGTAATACCACCAGAGGGAGATAGTTCCTTACTGTTGTGCTCCATGGCAGTGTGCCTTAGGGAAGGCATTAGCAGGACATTTCTGGGGCAGAATTTTCAGAGACCAAAAGATCTAACCTTTGCTACAAAGGAAATAGATTTTGTTCCACCAAATGGGAAATCAGAAAGCCATCCCTAGATAAACATAGAGACCTTGGCAACCTTGGGCAAGTTCTTTTTTTTTTTTTAATATTTATTTTTCAGTTTTCGGTGGACACAACATCTTTATTTTTATGTGGTGTTGAGGATCGAACCCAGTGCCCCGCGCATGCCAGGTGAGCGCGCCACCGCTTGAGCCACATCCCCAGCCCTTGGGCAAGTTCTTTACCCTCTTGATCTGTTTGGTTATTTGTTAAGTGAGGGCATGAGAATCAATAAACAAATAAAATTGGAATGTAGAGGCAGTTTCGTCCTCTCAGAAAGTTAAGAGAGTGGCATACACATATATAGGCAGAGACCCTAAGCCATCGACTCCTGTTTCTTGTGTAGTATGTCCAAGACATGATTCATGTTTGGCTTGTATGTTGGAAACATGCACCCAGCAGGCACCTTTGATACACCACATAAAACACTGATATGTGGGGGCTGGGGTTATAGCTTAGTGGTAGAACGCTTCCCTCGAATGTGTGAGGCACTGGGTTCGATCCTTGGCATCACATAATAAATAAATAAATAAATGAATAAACGGTATTATGTCCATGTACAACTAAAAAAATATTTTAAAAAAACCCACTGATACGTGATGGGGATACAAACACAAAGGTCATAGTGAGAGAACTGTTATGATAGCTAATTTGAGGCTATGTAGACAGTTAAGAAATTAGTGGTAGGGGCTGGGGTTGTGGCTCAGCGGTAGAGCGCTAGCCTAGCATGTGCAGGGCCCTGGGTTGTATCATCGGCACCATATAAAACTAAATGTTTGGAATAAATGTATTGTGTTCAACTACAACTAAAAAATATAAATATTAAAAAAAAAAGAAAGAAAGAAATTAGTGGTAAAGCAGGGCACAGTGGGAGTGGGTATGGTTTAGTGGTAGAGCCCTTGGCCTAGCATGAGGATGTCCTGGATATGATCCCCCCAGAGCAACACACACAGAGAAGTGGCAGTTTGCTCATATCTAAAATGTACATGCCTTTTGACCCCAAAGTTAAAGACTAGAAAAAATGAAATGTAAAATTATGGTATAGTCATACAAAGGAATAGAATACAACTGTTAATAAAGTTTAGATGGTCCTAAATGTACCAATATTGACTGAGTTCTAAGAACTACATGTGTTTTGTTTTGTTTTTTTCTTTAAAGCAAGGCAGAGTAGTGTGTTTAGCATGCTGCTATTTGTAGGTTTGCTTTATTTGCTTGTGTGTGTTTGTGTGTGTGTGTGTGTGTGTGTGTGTGTCCATGAATCTGGAAGAATAAAAAAAAGTTGTAACAGAGCAGTCTTGATAGAGGGAAGGGGTGACTAGATAACTTGGGGATCAGTAGCCTGGGGGCCACCCTGAATAGGAGGTGAGCACCCCACCCTTAGCCTTGAGTAACAGGGGTATGGAACTGGCATCAAGTGGGCCTTACCTTGCTTTGCAAGGAAGTGCAGCTCTGGGATTGGGCTCATCCAATGGGACTGGGCTACATTCCCCCTCCCCATTTGTTGTAACACAATCCCTTGCCTTATTTGGGTGGAATGTCTTCCCCCTAATAAAAACAGGGTTTGGGGTACACTTGTTCTCTTGCTTCCCTTGCTCCTCTCGTTCTCCAGCATGGGAGCTGAACTATCCCTGACCCTCAAAAAAGGTATTTTGTGTTTGTGTGGTCTCTTCATTGCCAGCCCAATTCATGGGGAATGACCCTGAATCCATTGCCCATGTGGGACATGGGTGACACAGTAGGATAAACTTAACCAGCTAATTATTATCATTATTATTTTTTGTGGTGCTGGGGATCAAACCCATGGCCTTGTGCCTGTAAGTCGAGCACTTTACCAACTGAGCTAAATCCCCAGCCCCAATTATAATTATTATTGTGTGTGGTGCTGGGGTTGGAACCGAGGGCCTTGCACATTCGAGGTAAGTGCTTTAAAACTGAACTATGGGGCTGGGGACATGGCTTAAGTGGTAATGTGCTCGCCTGGCATGCACAGGGCGCTGAGTTCAATCCTCAGCACCACATAAAATAAAAAATAAAGATGTTGTGTCTGCCAAAAACTAAAAAATAAATATTAAAAATATTCTCTCTCTCTTTAAAAAAAGAAAAAGAAAAAAAAAAGAACTATGCTCCCAACCCTAACTTCATTTTTATTATGTCTTTTGAATGTCATACTATGTCTATGTATTACTTATTTTAAGTAAGTAAAAATGTACAAAATAAATTTCAGTAATTGATTTTTGAGATCATCTTGTGTGAACTTACTGGAAAGACTGTAGTCCCGCCTTTCATCCCAGCCTCAACCTCTCCAGTCCTGTTCCAGTCACCCTTCATACTGCAGAGACTATTCTGAGACAGTTTTCATCACATGTCCTTTCTGCCCCAATTCTCCATAACCTTGGAGGAAAGGTCTAGTCTTCCTCCTGATCATCCAAACTTGACTTCAAGCTTTTTTTTTTTTTTTTCAGTACAGGGGATTAAATGCAAGGGCACTCTCCCACTCAGCCACATCCCCATCCCTTTTTATTTTTTATTTTGAGGCCTCAAACTTGCTATCCTCCTGGCTCAGCCTCCCGAATGGGATTACAGGCATGTGCCACTGTACCTGGTGCCTGGCCTCAATCTTATTTTCCTAAATTTGTCAGAAGATAGGTTTTGCAGCGTTCAAGAGCACAGGCTTTGAAATCAGGCCTGGTTTCAAACCCTGCCTGTGACCATAGTGAGCTATTTGATCCCTAAAAGCCTCAGTTTCCTCATTCATTAAATAAGCTCAATAACAGAAACAACATACCAATGATTGGCACCTAATAAGAGTATTCAGTAAGCAACAGCTGTGATTACTATTATTATTATTATTATTTTGTACTGGGGATTAAACCCAGAGGTGTTTTATCTCTGAGCTACATCCCCAGCCCCTCTTTTATTTTGAGGCAGGGTCTCATTAAGTTGCTTAGAGCCTTGCTAAGTTGCTGAGGTTGTCTTTGAACTTGTGATCCTCCTACCTCAGTTCCCCTGGCAATTAGGATTACAGGCATATTGCTACCACATCCAGAAACTATGATTATTTTTTTAAAATTTGCTTTAGTCAGGTGCAGTGGCGCATGCCTATAATCCCAGCAGCTTGGGTGGCTGAGACAGGAGGGTTGCAAGTTCAAAGCCAGTTTCATCAATTTAGGCCCTAAGCAATTGTATTAGAGCCTGTCTCAAAATAAAAGAGGATGGGGCATGTGGCTCATTTGCTAAGTGCCCCTGGGTTTAATCCCCAGTACCCACCCCCCCAAAAAAGTAATTTGCTTTAATAATAACATTTTCATGCTTAACACAATTTGTAGTTTTTGTTTTGGCTTATTTACTTGTTTATTGTCTCTTTCTACATAGATTGTAGGAGCCTTTCATGAGGGAAGAGACCTTGTTTTATTTAAAAATACATGCCACAGGGGCTGGTAGAGCACCTGTCTTGCAAGTAAGAGGTACTGGGTTCAATCCTCAGCACCACATAAAAATCAGTAAATAAAGATATTGTGTCCATCTACAACTAAAAATATATATATCAAAAAAATACATGCCACATTGTCTGGCACATTGTAGGTATTCACTAAATTTTTGTTTCTTGTAGTCAAATTCTCTGTTCATTTTTTTTCCTTCAACAAATATTTAGTGAGTCACTACTGTATGCTGGTCTCTATTAGATGTAGGTGATAAAGCAGTGAGCAAAACAGACAAAAATCCCTGCTATCTTTGAACTATGACAGGATGCATCGATCCTTAATTTGAACATGTTGTAACATGTTCTAGCTGTTCCAACCCTGACTGGGCATCAGTATCCCTGGGGAGCTTTAAAAAGTCTATGGCAGTGCTCTGCGACAGGCCCTGGAACCAGAATTTTAAAAAGGAAACAGTGGTTCCAGTGCTCTCGGGGTTCACAATTCTATGACTTTTTAAAAAACTTTTTGTTGTTGTTCTTTTTTTGGTGGTGCTGGGAATTGAACCCAGGGCTTCGGGCATGCTAGGCAAGAGCTATCAGAGCTTAATTGTGCCTCGCTAAATTGCTGAGGCTGGTCCTGAACTTGTGATCCTCTTGCCTCAGCCTCAGGAGTTGATTGTATTATACACGTCTGCCATCGTGCCCAGTTTAGATTTGGGGTTTTAAATGACATGATTTAAATATCTTTTTTACCAGTTTTAATGATCAATTTTCCCTTTTGTGGTGATAGTTCCTAATTAAAAGCCAGAGTTTTTTGGTTTTGGTACATGATCTTGCTATGTTGCCCAGGTTGGTCTTGAAGTCCTGGACTCAAGGGATTCTCTTGCCTTCTGAGTAGCTGGAACCACGGGAGTGTACCACCAGAACCTGCAGAACTTGGCTTCTGACCCAGACTTATGCTCCAAAGAATAGCCCAGGAGATCTGCTCTTACCCAGGGCTGTCGCAGGCAGGCAGCCCAAGGTTGCTCCTGTGATAGGCACAGAGCTCCGCATCTCTGGTATATCTTCAGACCACATGCTGCAGGAATAGGTTCCTCAAGGTTGTCACATGCGCATCAGTTGCACCCTTGGAGGGGGACTTTGGTGGACCCCGTCTCCTAGTGATAGTGAGCAGCAGTACAGGGGCCTGGGAATCAGATAGACCTAAGTTTGAATCTCGTCTCTTCCTGGCCCTGGCTTCTACTGCTAGGTGATGGCTCTGTACCTTAGTTTTCTTATCCGAAAGGTGTAGGTAGTAACGACTCACACAGTGGTTGGTACAGTTTTGAGATGCTCTGCTTGCTCTGCTTGCCTCCAAAGGCAGTTTCCCTCCCCCAGGTGACATGCAAGGGCACTTCCATGGGCCACGCCCTCATAGGTTCCCACTGGGACCTCAGGGGCACAACTGAATTAATTTCCTGGTTAAACGTCAGAGTTTCAAACCACTGGGGAAACCGCCCTGTTGCCCCAGGCAGCGCAGCGGTTACAGGTCTGAGGCCAAATCTCGGGAAGCTTCGCTCCACTAGGTTGCCTTCAAACCTCCGGGCGAAAACCCTTCTCAACATGGCGCCGCCCTGTGGCCGCGCCGCGCCTTTCCGCCGCGTTGACGTGAGTACGCGCGCGTCCTCCGCGCTGAGTCTTGACGCATGCGCGCTCCGTGCTGTCTTCTCCCGGCCAGAGCAGCAGTAGCGGCGGCGGCGTTTGAGTGGAGGAAGATGGCGGCTCCGGGCGGCTCGGGGTCCCGCCAGCTGTGAGGATACCCGAGCACGGCCAGCGCGACCTGGGGCACGGCGCCTCTGTTCTGGCCCTGTCCTCGGCTCCCTCCCCACAGTCGCCAGCGGAGAGAACCCGAGAGCGTGGAGCGGGCTGGGCCAGGTGAGGCCTCTCCTCCTCCCGAGCTGCGGGTGGCAGCCGGTGCCTCCTGCCCTTTATGCCCCGGGGGCAGTGGGCGCGGGGTAAGTGCAGGCCCGGCGTCCTGCGCCGGGGTCGGTCCTGGCCGATCTGGGCCTTGCTGTCGTCATCGTCGGTTCCCCTGGGTGAGGCGGGGAGAAGGAGAGCCCCTTTACAGCCAGCATTTCCCGTCCCTTTTCAGCGGGGCGGTTCTCGTCCCCTCACTCGGTCCAGGAAGGGGAGTGTGGCCAAGGCAAGGATGGTTTTAGGGGTGTCAAATAGGCTTTAACCCCGCCCCCCAGACCTTAACTCCCTGCGAGAGGAGCTGGAGGCTGGTGCCCTCCAAAATTGGGTCCGCGGCGAGGGGCCCGCATCTCGAAAGCTGCAGCTGCAAAGGGATGATTTTGGGATTGGCTTGCAAAATAAAACAGCAGCAGCCTTTCCTCACCCCTGGATATATGAATGTTGCCTTGGAGAAGTGGGAACAGCGGATCTCCTTGCTTGAGACTGCAATCCACGTTGTGACTGAGGACGGTTTTTCTTGGTGAGAATTGTTTGTGCAATGGAAACGGTTGAGGGTGGGAACGATTTGTAAATGAAGAAAACACCATTGTAAGATCTCGGTAGTCTGCAGAATAACTTCAGCGCTCATGGAGTTCGTTTGAAACCTTTGGATTGTTAAGTTTAACCATTTGCTTTGTCTGTTGGATCTCCCCACTTTTATTAGGAAAATAAAAGCTTCATTTCTTCGTTGCCGAAGTCTTTGGACTTTTCTCTGGTGGGCTTCCCACCGAGCTAGATGAAGATCCAGACATATTACCAGTTCTCACTTGCTGGCAGTGACATTGTGCTGTGCTGGTTAATTCCTTTTTGAGAATAACTTTTTGTTGTTCCAATGCTGTTTGGGAGCCTTTGGCTTAGTTTCTCTCAGGTAGGGAAGCTAATTTGAAGCCTTGAAGAATGATGGCTTCAGTGGTAATTGTGCTATGGGGAATGGTTGTGGCCATTGCTTTTGCTTGGACTCCCCAAATACCTTTTGTAACATACACCTTTGGTTTTATTTGCGCTTAAGAAAGATGACATCATGGATTTAAAGAGACATGGAAAATTTGAGAAGAAATACCCTCATTTAGAATTCATTCTGTACCTCTTACATTGAATAGTGATGTTGTGTGTCGAATTGCTAACTTTGAGTTTATTCATATGTATAATCTGGTTGGGTGTCTTTTCTGTTGTACATAGTCATTTTGTACCCTGAAACTGTTTGCTTTTGACCATCCCAATATAAGCTTATATTATTCAATCTACATGGACCCACGGGTTTGTTTTGCCCTTTAAAAAGCTTTTAATTGTTAAAACGGTAGCTGTTTAGTTTAATATTGGCTAGTTCTTTAAGCATTTTTTCCTTTTCTATTTTTAAATCCAGGTGCTTTCCATAGAATTTGTAGATTTTTTTTAGTGTCTTTGCTAAAGAAGTAAACTTGCACTAAAAGTAGAAAATTGGAAAGCCACTCTATATATTAATTTGCTAATAGTCTTGAAATTAATGCAGTAAAACATCCTGGTGGTTTGAGAGTGTGCTTTTTGACATAATATGTTGCATTGTTGTGCTAAATCATCATTAGATATTGATGCAACTTCATGACATCCATGACATCATTCTCTCCCCATCACTTCTACTTTTGTAATTCCTTACCATTCTCAGTTACAAAAAGAACAGGATCAGGAAAAATAGCTTAGGATGCCTCAAATTCTAGAAGGGCCTTTAATGTCTCTTTATGTAGTAAAACCTTCAGTAAGATTCAGAGCTGTGTGATTGGTAACTATTATGAAGTGCAAGCAAAGAAAATGCTAGCAAAGCCTGAGTTTTATGAAAATATTGAGGTCCCCAGGAGAGGCTGTCTCAAAGAAAAACAAATATGTGCTTATCTTTGTGATTTCAGAGCTGTCAACAATTCTTATAAGAAACTAGAGCTATTTAGTTATAAATAATGACATTCCCACTTCATAAGATTGTTATGTGGGTCATAAGAGGTAATGTTTGTGAAGGTGCTTTGTAGATGTCAAATGAAAGGTAAATGTAAGATTATTTCTATTCTATGAAATCCTTATTTAAGGGTGCTGTCTGTACTAGGTATTTTGGGAGGGAGGTACTAATGATGCTAATTAAGAACAGGCAGCTTTTGGTATGAAGTTGCCTGAAGTCTGATTGGGAAACTGGACAAGGAAACCACTTAAGCTTATTGTAGTATATATAAGAAGTACATTGAGGGGCTGGGCTGTCACTCAGTGGTAGAGTGCTTGCCTAGCATGTGTAAGACACTGGGTTTGATTCTCAGCACTGCATATAAATAAATAAAGGTCCATCCATAGCTTAAATAAAATGCATTGAATCCAACAGGGGAGTCAAGGAAGGCTTCTTGAAGTTGGCAGCATTTCCCCCAGTCTATCTTATTGTTCTGCAAAAAAGTCTGCCTTTTGTGAGTGACTTGCTTTTTATAAAAACTTTTAAAAAATTCTGTCATCAGTTCTTTTCCTGTTTTATTCATTCACTGTCATGACACTTCCCACACAGTATGCCCTAGTTATGGTTTCTGCATTCTCAAAAATTCAGCAGTCTTGGGAGAACCTTTCTGAGTGAGTCAGAAGCACAGGCAGCAAACACAAACATTGCAGCTGCAATTAAAATATCCCAGATTACTAAGTGGTGATAACTTTATAGAGTGAGGCTTTTTTCGTTGTTTTTGTTTTGCCAACTAGCACGAGAGGCATTGTATGTTTTAATTTGATCATATTTAATTAATGTTGAGTTGTCATCCTTTAGAATGTCATCTATGGTGGTTATTAGTACTGTTTCGTTTTTCTGAATAATTAATAAAGTCCTGTTGGTTTTTGGGTGAAACTGGCAGCTTAAGCCAGAATTAACACCACACTACTTTATAGAATCTGCTTATGTGAATTGAGATTGCTTAGCATCTCAGAAATTGAATTTCTGTATTTCTACAAAAGTTATGTATCTTAGTGCTGTAGTTGTTTTATAATTAATTTAGCATGTTGTCATCTATATTGCTAGAATTTTATATATTTTTGAATAGAGTAGAATCTTTATGTGGCACTGTTATTTGAGTACATGTCATCTGTATCTTCACTGAAAAGGAGTGTTTTAAGGTTGTGGTTGACAGAAAAGTAGTGTGTTAATTTATCTGTATTGTGACAGTAACATGTAAAAGAGTATGACTTATATACAAGTCATTTTAAAATTGCCCTATGTTAAGCTCATAATGCAGTTTATTTTTAAAAACGTTTCCTGTGACATTCTTCTAAAAGTTTTGTAAGATTATGATTTAGTGGCATTCCTGTACCTTTAATTTTGCATTTCCTTATTCATGCATGTATTAGAAAGCAAATTTGCTTTGAATTGTGATTGTTCTTGTATTAAATTTATATATTGCAAAGTTTTCTGTTGAAATTTTTTCCAGTATTATTCTGTTTTGCTTCAAATGTGCAAATATATATATATATATATCTCAGGAATAGAACTGAACCACATCCCCAGCCCATTTTTTATTTTTATTTTTTTAATTTTTTAGAGAATTTTAATATTTATTTTTTTTAGTTTTTGGCGGACACAACATCTTTGTATGTGGTGCTGAGGATCGAACCCCGGCCCCACGCATGGCAGGCGAGCGCGCTACCGCTTGAGCCACATCCCCAGCCCCCATTTTTTATTTTGAGATAGGACCTCACGAAGTTTCTGAGACTGGCCTTGAATCTACAATCCTCTTGCCTTAGCCTCCCAAGTCACTGGGATTACAGGTGTATGCCACCGCATTGAGCTTAGTATCTTGTCCTTTGATAGACACACACATACTTGTGTAATTATACATATGAAAATATATGTAAATCTATAAGCATATGCAAATATACATAAACAACATAGAAATATTGTAAATATATAGGTATTACACAAAGCAGTAGTTACTTGTAACTACTATTTTTGTAAAACTATTTTCCTGTTCTGGATTGTAGATTAACTTAAACTAACTTCTTTTCTCTCTCTGTTGCTGGTGATTGAGCTCAGGATGTGACATGTGCTGAGCCCCCAGTTCTCATTCTGCCGCTGAACTACATCCCCTGCCCCTGACAGCAACTTATTTTCATTTTTAGTAATATGTAGATTTGAGGTAGTTCATTTACTTTCTATAAAGGCAAATCAATTTTAGTTTTAGCTGGTATTATTTCTTTAGACTATTTAGGATAATTTTATTTCATTTGTTTTAAGGAATTCATTAGTACAGAATGTTCTTCCAAATTTGTTTCTTTATGCTCTAAGACAAAATATTTAATTCTTTGCTTTTCATTCTAAAGTTTCTTAGTAAAGAATTGGTGCAATAGTCATCTCAGTGGTGGTAAATAAATTTTTTGCTCTTTTCTGTATTACTGTAGGCACGTGGATTTTGATTTATTCATTATTTTACACTTACTTATAGCCATTAGTCCCCCCCCCCCCCCCATTTATAGCTGTAGATGGACAGCATGCCTTTATTTGTTTAGTTTTTTTATGTGGTGCTAAGGATTGAAACCAGTGCCTCACACATGCTAGGCAAGCGCTCTGCCACTGAGCTACAACCCCAGCCCTGCCATTAGTCTTTTTGATGCAGAAATTTGGCCAATATAAGCCTATTTAAGATGGTGTTGGCCAGATGTGGTGGTGCATGCCTGCAATCCCAGTGGCTCGGGAAGCTGAGGCAGAAGGATTGCAAGTTCAAAGCCACCCTCAGCAGCCACGAGGCACTAAGCAACACAGTGAGACCCTGTCTCTAAATAAATAAAATACAAAAAAGGGCTGGGGATGTGGCTCAGTGGTTGAGTGCCCTTGAGTTCAATCCCCTGTTACCCGCCCCCCCCCCAAAAAAAAAAAAGATGGTGTTGTATCCTTTTGACATGCCTCTTCAGTTGAAGAACTTGGTTTTAATAGTGTTAACGTTTGTTTGCTTTATCCTATTTATATATAGGATTTTAAGTATATAATCTGTATTGGTATTAACAAAATTCCTGAGGTACATTTAAGATTTTTTTGCAGTTCTTTTTATGCTTAGAATATTCTTTCCATCAGAATCCAGCCCTAAACTGGGAACCATGCTAGATATTTCAAACAGAAATGATTTAATACAGGGAATTAGTTACATGTGTGTTGCCAGACCGGAAGGCAAAAAAAGAATAGGTGGAGATAATTTAGAGACTAGTAACTGTAGGATGAAACAGTTAATACCTCAAGGGATGGGGGAACAAAAGGGAAGAGAGAGTATTACTAGAACTTCTAAGGATACAGAGGAGAGATTACCACCTCAGACACTACTGCAGCTTTCAGAGCTGGACTCTGAGGAGGAATTATGAGGGGTTGTTAACATAGCTGGTGCTTGGACTATCATCCTCCTGTTTTTTTAGTTGTTTTGGGTTTATCTTTTTAATGTTTATTTTTGCAGAATTCTACATACCTTCCTTTTTCTTTTTTCTTGCACAGAAGTTTACCCTACTTCACAGCTTCTTCAGCATCTTGCTGATTTCATTTACTATATCATGGAGATCAACCACGTTCAGGCAGGAAATCCTTATTCATTTTCACAGCTTTATTGATATAGTAGGATTTGTTCAACTGATCTCCTTTTGATTCATGTTGGTAAATAATGCTTTATTGCTGATCTTTTAAAAACAGATTATGGGATAATGTAAGTTTTAGAAGTGTGATTAGGGGTTTTCAGAACTTGCATCTGCAGTGCTTGTTGGTAAAAAAAAAAAAAAAACCACCTTTTTTTGAGGGGGTACTGGGGATTGAACTCAGGGTCCCTCAACCACTGAGCCAACATCTCCAGTCCTATATTGTATTGTATTTAGAGACAGGGCCTCACTGAGTTGCTTAGCACCTTGCTGTTGCTGAGGCTGGCTTTGAACTCGTGATCCTCCTGCCTCAGTGTCCTGAGTTGCTGGGATTACAGGCATGCACCCGGCACCTGGCATGTTGGTAAAATTAAGGTTCCTGAATCCATCCCTAAATTTATAAACAATCTCCAGGAAATCTACCTGCTAGGGGATTTTTTTTTAAAAGAGAGAATTTTTTAATATTTATTTTTTAGGTTTCAGTGGACACAACATTTATTTTATTTTTATGTTGTGCTGAGGATCGAATCCAGCGCCCAGTGCATGCCAGGTGAGCGCGCTATCATTTGAGCCACATCCCCAGCCCTGCTAGGGGATTTTTATGACCAGGCGAGCTTGTGATCCAAAGATTTGCTTTATGTGCAAATGCCTCTATCCTTTAGGTTTCTTGGGAATTAAGGAGCAGACAAGACATCATCTATCTTTCATGAGTTTATAATTTGGTTAAGGAGAAAAGTCATACATAAAAAATTGTCAATTCTAGGAGCTGGGGTTGTGGCTCAGTGATAGACCACTTACCTAGCATGTGTGAAGCACTGGGTTTGATTCCTAGCACTGCATATAAATAAATAAAATAAAGGTCAATTGACAACTAAACATTATTAAAAAAAAAAAAATCTCTGACTGGTGATGTAGCAGGTACTCTCCTCATCTAGAAGATGAGGGTTTCAGTCAGGAGAAGGAGAACATTGCTTTGCTGTAATTAATACTGGGAAAAAGACATGGAAATGAATTTTTTTTTTTTTTTTTGTGGTGCTGGGGATCGAACCCAGGGTCTTGTGCATGTGAGGCAAGCACTCTACCAACTAAGCTATATCCTCAACCCCAGAAATGAAATTTTCTACCCCCTCACAGACTCATGTTAAATTTATTTTTCTTTTGCAAAATACTGGTGTGTGCCAGTGGGAAGCTGTCTTTATATACAAACTGAGAGATTTAATAGGATCATTGTAGGACTGTAGTTTTGAATTCTTCCCCCATGCTTCTAGACCACATTGAGTGAATTCCTAGAGACAACAAGCACTCTGTGGAACAGATACTAGATAAAAGCCCAGAGTCAAGGAGGTTACTCAGGTATCTACAACTGTAGTGTAAGTGTAGATGACAATGACTGGCTTAGCAAGAGGATAATAGTAAACGGAAGGACATTTTGAAGAAAGCTAATAGGAGAAATTGAAATTGTGTATGCAAGATAGCATGTAGTAGAATATGTTGTAGTTCTTTCTTTTTCCTCTAGTACTGGGGATTGATTGAACCCAGGACTTCGTGTTTATTAGGAAGTAACCAGACTCAGTGTTCTACCACTGAGAACCCTCTTATTTTGAGATAGGGTCTTGCTGATTTGCCCTGCCTAGCTTAAATTTGGCAATCCTCCAGCCTCAGCATCCCAGGTAGCTGGGATTACACATGTACATTCACACCTGGCCACCTTGCTACTCGGGCTGGGTTGTGGCTCAGTGGTAGAGTGCTTGCCTAGCACGTGTGAGGTACTGGGTTTAATCCTCAGCACCACATAAAAATAAATAAACAAAATAAAGGTATTGTGCCCAACTACAACTAAAAGCAAAAAAAAAAAAAAAAAAAAAAAAAAAGACCTTGCTACTCAAAGTCCACAGGCATTGGTATCATCAAAGTTAGAATCTAGGGCTGGGGTTGTGGCTCAGAGGTAGAGTCTTGCCTAGTATGTGCGGGGCCCTGGGTTCAATCCTCAGCACCACATAAAAATAAATAAATAAAAGGTATTATGTCTAACCACAACTAAAAAATAAAATGTTAAAAAAAAAGAAAGTTAGAATCCAAAATGTGAAGTTGTATCCCAGACTTACTGTAGCCAAATTTATAGTATGAACTAGATTCACATTAACATTTGATCTCTCAGGATTTTTTTTTTTTTTTGGAGAGAGAGAGAGAGAGAGAGAGAGAGAGAGAGAGAATTTTTAATATTTATTTTTTAGTTTTTGGCAGACACAATATCTTTGTTTGTATGTGGTGCTGAGGATCGAACCTGGGCCGCACGCACACCAGGCGAGCGCGCTACCGCTTGAGCCACATCCCCAGCCCTCACATTAACAATTGAGAAGTACTGGACTTGTAAAAGATTTCCACTGAAATTCCTCTTTTTTATCTCAGTTCCTGATGATTTTCTTCTACCTCTTACAGATTAGTTTTGCTGTACACACTTAGTAGAAATATGTGAGTATGTGTTCAGAAGGAAAGTTCAATTGCAGAAGTGTTTACACATTTAATATTATTAAAAGTCAAGTTAGCCAGATTTCTTTGTCTTGTAAGAAATACAGATGAGTGCATAAAATATGAAGTTTAAAGAATAATAAGCAAACACCTGGTAACCACCATCCAGGTCAAGAAAGAGAACATTTGGGGCTGGGGTGGTGGCTCAGTGGTAAAGCGCTTGCCTAGCACGCATGAGGCACTGGGTTCGATCCTCAGCACCACATAAAAAAATAAAAATAAAGTTATTAAAAAAAAAAAGAAAGAGAACATTGCTGATGCCCAGGGTACCAAACAACTAAAAACAAAACAAAACTCTGATTACAGCCATTTACCTTTCTCCCAGAAAGAATCATTCTTTTTTGATAATTTCCTTTCTATTCTAATACTTTTTTTTTTAGTTGTAGCTGGACACAATATTTTTTATTTTATTTTTATTTATTTTTATGTGGTGCTGAGAATCGAACCCAGGGCCTCCCATGTGCTAGGCGAGCACTTTACCACTGAGCCATAACCCTAACCCCAGGGTCTGTGTTTTCATTTTGAGACTGAGGGGTTGTGGCTCAGTAGTGGAGCACTTAGCTCATATGAGCAGGGCCCTGGGCTCAATGCCCAGCATCACAAAAACAAAAACAACCAAATAGCTTTGCATCATGAAATTAATCCTGCAGCAATTTAAGGATAGATTGAGAGGGTAGGAGTGAGGAGGTGGGAAACAAGGTAATCATCTGTGTTGCAGTAGTGAAGAGACGTGGGCCTGATACAGAGCAGCAGTGGGAGGAACTGGAAGGAAGGGTGACTGTGAGAAAAATTTAACAACTGATCAGTTGTGGGAGGAAAGAAAAGAGGGAAAGCAAAAGATGACACCTTAGGTTTTATGTCAGAAAAACAGGAAGATACATAAGCATGTGCCTGGGAAAATGTCCAATATGAATGTGGTATCAGGTGTCTAGAGGTAACTGAAAATACGAAAAGGAAGAGCTAGAGTTCAGTAGAATCAGGCCTAGAGTTTGGAACTATCCATCCATCCAGTCTTTTGAACAAATGTTTAATTGATTCAATACTGTTTGCCAGATGAACACATCAATTTCTAAAATCAAAGGTCTCACAATCTAGTGAGTCATTTTCTTAGAGGTTATATTTAAAACTGCAATTGCCCGAGGAGAAAATGCAGCAAGGCAAGAAAAGACAAAAAATGGAATCTATATCACCATATTTTGGGTATGAAAGGAGGAAAGAACAACAAAATGAGGGGTTAGGGATATAGTAGAGACCAAGGGGAATGTTTAATCATCAAGAATTAACTTGAATTTGAGGAATTACAGTGGTGATACCAGGTGAAGTTGGGAATTTTCAGAAATTAGTTCTTTTTTTTTTTTTTTTGTACCAGTGGGATTGAGCTCAGGGACACTCAACCACTGAGCCACATCCCCACTCCTATTTAATATTTTATTTAGAGACAGAGTCTCACTGAGTCTCACAGTTGCTGGCCCTGGCTTTGAACTCACAATCCTCTTGTCTCAGCTTCCTGAGTCACTGGGATTATAGGTGTGCGTCACTGCAGAAATTAGTTCTTTAAAAATTAAGTTTGCTGGGCTGGGGTTGTGCTCAGTGGTAGAGCACTTGCCTAGCATATATGAGCTCTGGGTTTGATTTTCAGCACCACATATAAATAAATAAATGTCCATTGTTAACTAAAAGAATATTTTAAAAAATTAAGTTTGCTGGGCATGGTGGTGTAATTCTGTAATCCCAGGAAGTCTGGAGGCTAAGGCAAGAGGATTGCAAGTTTGAGGCCAATCTCAGCAAATTTAGCAAGGCCCTAAGCAGTTTAGCAAATCATCTCATTTTTTCCCACATGTAAAGTTTGGTTTATTTAACTTCACCATAATATTTAACGTATTTAATTTGAAATTCTTTATATAAACTCATAGTTAACAGTTTAAAATGTATTTTTTTTCCCGCTGTGGTTACCAAGGCTGGCCTTGAACTTGCAATCCTCCTGCCTCAAATTCCCAAGACTCTGGGATTATAGGTATGCACCATCACACTACGCTAAATAATTTTATTTATTTTATTTGGTTCCAAGGATTGAACTCAGGACTCTGGACTGCTGAGCCACATTCCCAGCCCTATTTTGTATTTTATTTAGAGACAGGGTCTCACTGAGTTGCTTAACGCACCTCAGTTTTTGCTGAGGCTGTTTTGAACTCATGATCCTCCTGTCTCAGCCTCCTGAGCTGCTGTGGTTACAGGCGTGCATCACCGTGCCCAGGTAGTTTTATTTTTATAAACATGTTTTTCTTACTGATAATATCACAGATCATTGTTTACCCTTCTAAAACTCCATTTAACTGGTGTTTGCTTGCTTGCTTGCTTTTGGTTCGGGGGATTGAATCTAGGATTGCTTTACCACTCAGCTGCATCCCTAGTACTTTTTGTTTTATTTTAAAGACAGGATCATGCTGAGTTGCTGAGGCTGGCCTCTAACTTGTGATTCTCCTGCTTCAGCCTCCCAAGTCTCTGGGATTACAGGCAGTCATGTTTTGGGGGATTTTGTTTTGTTTTGTTGGTACTTGGATTGATCCCAGGGGCACTTTAGCACTGAGCTTCATCCCCAGCCATTTTTTTTAAAAAACTATTTTTTTTTATCTATCTATCTATCTATCTATCTATCTATCTATTTATTTATTTATTTATTTATTTATTTTATTATTAGTTGTTCAAAACATACAAAGCTCTTGACATATTTTATACATTTGATTCAAGCAGATTATGAACTCCCATTTTTACCCCGTATACATATTGCAGATTCACATCGGTTCCACATCCACTTTTTTACATATTACCATACTAGTGTCTGTTGTATTCTGCTGCCCTTCCTATCCTCTACTATCGCCCCTCCCCTCCCCTCCCCTCCCCTCTCCTCTCCTCCCATCTTCTCTCTCTACCTCATCTACTGTAATTCATTTCTCTCTCTCGTTTTTTTTTCCCCTTTCCCCTCACTTCCTCTTATATGTAATTTTGTATAACAATGAGGGTCTCCTTCCTTTACCATGCAATTTCCCTTCTCTCTCCCTTTCCCTCCCCCCTCTTGACCCTGCAGCCCAGCCATTTTTATTTTATATTTCGAGACAGGGTCTCACTAAGTTACTTAGGGCCTTGCTAACTTGCTGTGACTGGCCTGGAACTTGTGATCTTCCTACCTTAGCATCCCTACTCACTGGGATTATAGGCGTGTACCACAGTGCCTGAGAGTCATGGGCTTTATTAAAGAATATCTGTAAATCAACTGTTTAGAGCTTCAAGAATCAGGGAGGTGTTCCCAGGGCATATTAGTCTTAACTAGAGGGTTTTTTTTTTTTTTTTTTTGATGGGGGGGTGTGCATTGCTGGGGATTGAACTCAGGAACTCATGCATGCTAGGCAAGTGCACCTCCACTGAGCTACATCCTCAGCCCCAGAATCACCTTAAATTGAAGTAAAAATTTGCTTTCCACATATCTTTCTGTATTTAATATTAAATATTTTCTTTGAAAACATTTATATTCTACATAATCTTTGCTTATTTTTATAGAAATGACACAATATTGCCTTTTGAAATTTTTGGCAGATTATTATTTTTACCACATAGTTGATATAGTACACAAAATCAATGTCCCTGAGATCATAGCAAATTTAAGGATCAACAATGGAAATTAGCTTTTCTGATTCCATCTTTTTACATGCTGACTCTTGAGTTTGGGTCAAGCCACAGCACTACCTATCTGAAGTGCACTGTAATACAACACACATAATAGGACAGCTGGCTTTGCATGTTTCGTCTTGATTGTGTTTGTGCTGTGGCCTCTGTCTCTGTGCTGTTTTCTTTGTCTCCACTTCATTGGAAACCATAGCAATGAGTAGTGAAATGTTGGTTTTAATTAGGCAAGTGATTAAGGAGCAGAATTATAATTTGCGAAGTGGTGAAAAGTAGAAGCTATCTGTATTATTTATCTAATGTTGGCTTCGGTCTTGTAGGCCACATCACTTGACAAGTATTTGTACAACTCTAATGAAGATATTATGTAAAGCAAATAGAAGGCCAGAAGAACAACTTAATTGGCTGGAGGAAACAGAAGAGCTTCCCAGAAAAGGTGACTCTTAAGTAAGACGTAGGAATTCACCATACTAGCAAATGGAGAAGAGTATTTCAAAGAGGGGTTACCAGCAAGAGCCAAGACCAGAGACAGGAAAAGATTGGGGGATATTTCAGTAAAGTAGCTCAAGTGGCTGAATGGAAATCTTTTGGAAAAAGCCACTGATCTTCTCATTGTGAAGACCTTGGTATGCTATAGTAACTATTGCCTAATAATTATTAAAAGCATTCATATTGTTGAAGAATTAAACCAAGTAAGATTTATTGTGCAGGAGGATAACTTCATTTGTTTACTGTCCAAGTAATATTATAGTAAGGTTTTGTCCATTAAATCTTTTCATCTATTCCATAAATATACACTTTGGAGTATATAATTTATATATATATGTATGTATAATATTTGATCATCCTGGATTCAATAATAAGAGTATTAATAGTAGTGATAGCTGTGTTGGAGAAAGATTTAAATTTTAACCTATAGTTGGAGGTGATGGTGCTTGCCTGTAATCCCAGCTATTCTGGAGGCTAAGGCAAAAGGATTGCAAGTTCAAAGCCATCAATTTAGTGAGGCCCTGTCTCAAAAAAATAAAAAGAGCTAGAGATATGTCTCAGTGTTTAGGGCCCTCTGTGTTTAATCCCTGGTACCAGAAAATAACAAAACAAAGCAGTGGGGGATTCCTAAATCATTGGGCCTTTTTTTTTTTCCTAAGAAAATATTTATTTTTAAGTTATAGGTAGACACAATATCTTTATTTTATTTTTATGTGGTGCTGAACCCACTGCCTCACGCATGTGAGGCGAGCACTCTCCCTCTGAGCCACAATCCCAGCCCTTCATTGGGCTTTTCCAAAGTAAAAATATGCTATATCAGGAGTGACTAAATAGTAAAGATAATGAAATATAACCAGTAACTGACCTTATGTATTTTCTTTAAATCCTTTCATATGTAGTTGATATATTATGCTGTAAATCCACTGAGCTTACTTCCTATGTACTTCGACATTTTCTTTGTGAGGTGCTTTGGAAGAAGTATTTTTAGTCAGTTCAGACTTACACAACAAAATCCATAATCTGCATAGCTTAAACAACAAGAATTTATATCTCACTTTTCTGGAAGCTGGCAAGTCAAGATACTAGCATGGTGGATTTAATTTTGAGGTTTCTTATCCTGCTGTCTCTATGTGCATTCACACAATCTTACAAGGGCACTAATCCCTTCTTGAGGACTCCACCCTGATGACCTCTGACCCTAATTACCTCCTAAAGGCTTCAGTCTTCTAATACCATTACCTTGGGGGTTAGGAATACAACATGAATTCCAAGGGGCACAAAACATTCAGTACCATAACTGAGGATAATAAGAGTTCCTCTTCAGTAATTTATGTTTCTCTCATTCAAGAAAATTACTTGAGTTTGTTTAATAATGTGATTGAAACTAGACTTCAGAAAAATCTTTGGGGGGTTCATTGGGACTTGTCTTCTTAATATTAATGTGCTGTTGTCATACTGTGTTTTTACCATCCCTTTTTTGATTTGTCATTTGCCAGAAACTATATTAAATAATTATCGACAGTTCAATTCAGCAAATGGGAACATTTAGATGTAAGTCAGGATTCTGTGATTTACTTGTCTACTTGTGAAGGCAGCTAATTAACAGGTTCTGAGTGCAAAAGCAAAGGAATGCTGGAAGAGCAAAAGTTAGAAATCTTGGGCTGGAGTTGTGGCTCAGTTGGTAGAGTGCTCATCTAGCATGAATGAAGCACTGGTTCAATCCTCAGCACTACATAAATATAAAATAAAGATATTGTGTTCACCTAAAACTAAAAACAAAACAAAACAAAAGTTATAAATCTTTACCAGAAATAGATCTGGGAGCTGGGTGGGTGTGGTAGCACACACCTGTAATCCCAGTGGCTTGGGAAGCTGAGGCAGGAGGATTCAGGCAGGAGTTCAAAGCCAGCCCAGCAACATTGAGGCGCTAAGTAACTCAGTGAGACCCTGTCTCTACATAAAATTCAAAATAGGGCTGAGGATGTGGCTTGGTGGTTGAGTGCCCCTGAGTTCAATTCCCGGTACCAAAAAAAAAAAAAAAAAAAAAAAAAAGCAACAACAAAAAGAAATAGGTCTGTGAGCTGAGGCTGTAGCTTAGTGGTAGAGCACTTGCCTTGAACCTGTGAGGCGCTGGGTTCAGTCCTCAGCAGTACATAAAAATAAACAAATAGAATAAAGGGGTGGGGGTGGGACTGGGGTTGTGGCTCAAGAGTAGAGTACTTGCCTAGCATGCATGAGGCACTAGGCTCTATCCCCAGCACCACATAAAAATAAAAACAAAATAAAGATATTGTGTCTATCTACAACTAACTAACTAAATAAAGGCATGCTGCCCATCTACAACTACAAATAAAATTATTTAAAAAAGAAAGAAATAGATCTGGAGTGCTGGGGACATAGCTCAATTGATAAGAGTGCTTGCCTCAGATGCACAAGGCTCTGAGTTCAATCCCCAGCACCACACACAAACACACACACACACACACACACACACTGTGGCTCAGTGGTAGCGCACTCGCCTAACACTTGGGAGGCCCTGGGTTTGATACTTAGCACCACATAAAAATAAATAAATAAAATAAAGGTATTGTGTCTAAATACAACTAAAAAATAAATATTAAAAAAAAGAGAGAGATCTGGGATGGCTTGTGCTGGAAGGTACCGGTTGGTTTCCATTTCTTAATTTTTAACCTGTATTTCTCCACTATGAATTTCATGGCATAGATATGATATATATGTTTTGTTTGTCCAGGGTATGAGGAATAACCCTTAGGCAGTCTTCTGGTTGAAATTACTTTCATAGGGCTGGCTCAAGCGGTACGCGCTCTCCTGGCATGCGTGCAGCCGGGGTTCGATCCTCAGCATCACATACAAACAAACATGTTGTGTCCGCTGAAAAACTAAAAATAAATATTAAAGATTATAATAAAAAGAAATTACTTTCATAATGGTTAAAAAATAGTGTCTAGCTACATTGTGTAACTTCATCTACGTAGAGACAAATTATAAGGCAGGAAAAGTTAAGCTCCACCTAGTGGAAGGGGGAGAGTATACATGAATTATTTGGAAAATTTCAAGAGATTCCTGTTTTCGCTTATTTATTCATTTATATCACCATGAATTCATAAATATTTTACCCTTTGGGTTTTAATTCAGTACTACTTTACTTTTTTCCACAGTTTTTTTTTTCACTTTTTTCCATTGGGAACTCTTTTTTCTGTCTTTTGTGCCCCATTGACATAATTCCATCAGTTTAATTTTGTTTTTGGAGCATATCCTTACTTTTTGGTGGTACTAGATTTTGTTTTGGTATGGGGTCTTGCTGTGTTGCCCAGGTTGTCCTTGAACTCTTAGGCACGTGTCCCCATAGCCAGCTCCAGGCTTATCTTGTGTGTTTCCTGTCCCAGTCCTAGATTCTGCTGTTTTACCAAGGAGACTTGGTACCTTTTATTAAAGAATGGGATTGGAAAACAAGACCTTGGTGCTTAGTGTGCTCATTGCATCTACGCCTTCAAGACAGCTATAGAGCAAGGAAGTACATGTGTGTATGCTAACCAAGGTTTGTGTACAAAATTGTTGATATTTGGATATGTATTTTAACCTGTATTTCTCTACTACGAATTTCATGGCGTATGTACAATATGTAGCTTGTATTAAATTAAACCTGAGTTTATACTAAGGTTTCCCATTTTGACCCATTATCACATGGTTTTTCTACCCTCCTCCTTTGATTATCTAAATATCTCTTCCAAAGTGAAAAACATGGCTCCAGCCATCTGCCATCCCTTAACCTGTTTAGTTTTAGTGTACATATAACTATATATTAGAATTGTTAAATTATGCTCCCATGAAGAACAGCTTTATCAAGTAGAGTAGTTTAAAAAGACAAGTTCCATTTACCTTTAGTTTTGTAGGTACCCTTATTTTCAGAGTAGGTCAGCACCTTCCCTCCATGTAAGGCTGATTGATATATTTGTAATCCAGTTCTATTCTGTACATTGCTTCATTCTTTTTGAGGGTGTGTGTGTACCTAACTGGGGATTGAACCCAGAAGGTTAGCTGCATCTCTCGTAGCTCCTTTTTATTTTGAGACAGAACTTGCCAAGTTGCTGAGGCTGGTCTTGAATTTACAATTATGTTTCAGCCTCCTGAGTTGCTGAGATTATAAGTGTGTATGCCTGGCAAATTTCATTCTTTTTTTTTTTCTTTGCTCTCTTTTTTTCCTTCTTGGTGCCGGGGGGGATTGAACTCAAGGGCACTCAACCACTGAACCATATCCCCAGACCTTTTTATATTTTATTTAGAGACAGAGTCTTGCTATGTTGCTGAGCTGGCTTTGAATTTGTGATCCTCCTGCCTCAGCCTTCCAAGCCACTGGGATTTTAGGTGTACACTACCAGGCTTGGCAAGTTTCATCCTTTATTCTGTAAAATTCTGTGTGTTTTGACAAATGAGAATTGTTATAGGATTTTTTGTAGTTCTGGGGATTAAACCCAGGGATACTATTTTTGAGCTATATCCTCAGCCCTTTTTATTTTTATTTTGAGACAGGGTCTTGCCCATGCATGCTCAGATTTTCCATCTTCTTGCCTCAGCCTTCTGTTCACCATCATGCCCTTGAGTCTTGATTTTTATTGTTTTTATAGAAAACCTTGGGATTTCACATAATGGGAATTTTAAATTGAAGCTAAAATTTGGATATGCTGTATTGTCATTTGATTATTTAAATTTTTCCCATTTTAAAATAATTGAGATTTGTGTTTATTTTGCAACAATTCATCTGTACTATTCCTTTTCTGTAATTGTACTCAAATTTTAAAATGCTTTAAAAAATAAATAGTTGACTGGGTGTGCTTGTGTACACATTTAATTCTAGCTACTCAGAAGGCTGAGGCAGGCCAGGCACAGTGGCGCACGCCTATAATCCCAGTGGCTCAGGAGGCTGAGACAGGAGGATGGGGAGTTCAAAACCAGCCTCATCAATCTTTAGGCACTAAGCAACTCAGTGAGACCTTATCTCTAAATAAAATACAAAATAGGACTGGGGATGTTGCTTAGTGGTTGAGTGTCCCTGAATTCAATCCCTGGTACCAAAAGAAGAAGAAGGAGGAGGAGGAGGAGGAAGCTGAGTCAGGAGGATCACAAATTCAAGGCCAGCCTGGGCAGTTTAGTGAGACCCTGTCTAAAAATAAAATAAAAAGGGCTGGTGATGTAGCTAAGAGATAGAGCGCTTGTCTACCATGTGTGAGGCCCTGGCTTCAGGCCCTAGTGCTGTCAAAAAACCAAACCAAAACAACAACAACAAAAAAAACCAAAAAACAAAGAGTGGTTTGGGCAAAATGAAGTTAGCTCCTACTTTTGACTCTAAAATGGCATGATTTTAACAGTTATATTCCCCATTTTCTCCATCTTTTAATGTTTTTTTTCTCCTACCTCAACCTTCCAAGTAGTTGGAATTATAGGTATGGGCCACCATGCCCTGCAGACCATTTTTTTTTTTAATTGTTGATGAACCTTTATTTTATTTTTGTGTGGTGCTAAGAATCAAACCCAGTGCCTCACACATGCTGGGCAAGTGCTCTACCACTGAGCTACAATCTCAGCTCTTTTTTTTTTTTTTTACTTCTTATTTTAAAAAAATTTTTTAGTTGTAGTTGGACACAATATCTTTATTTTATTTATTTATTTTTATGTGGTGCTAGGCGAGCGCTCTACCGTTGAGTGCCCCAGCCCCAGCTCTTTATTTTTTAAAGTATTTTAAAATTCAGTTTACAAAAGTATAGTATAGCTGGATGAATTATTACAAAGAAAACACAATCTGAGTTGTTTCAAAGATGAGAAAATTTAAAATGATCAAAATGATAAATGACCGTATCCAAATTTGTTGGCAAATTTTTGTTTAGTCTTTTTAGCTGGACTTTGGCAGTGTTTCAGATTTATGTAAATAAATAATTATGCCTTTAAAGAATCCAGACTTCATAAATCTGTGACTGAATAATGACAATTACAATCTGGCATAGAATAGTATCCCAGCATTTCCCTCCTTGATTATTTTTGTGTGTTTTCCCTATTGTTTATAGTCCCCCCCCCCCCCAGAAGGGTAACTCGTTTGGTCAACAAGTTCAAGTACAGCAACAAGTTCAAGTAGCTTGAGATCTATTATTATTTTAATAAATTCATCAGTGAAAATAAACTCATTTTATGTTCTCTGGCAAACTGTCTTACAGATAGATGGCTTTGTGCTGTTGGTCACAAGGAGAGCCATATGAAAGTATAGTTCTAGCAGGAAACCATAGTTACTCTTATAACACAATACAGAAGATACTTGTGACTTGAGATGTATGGGCATTTCCCCTGTATATCAGGCAAGAAATCTTTTAACAGCAAATACCAGCTGGTTGCCCTCTAACTCAGTTCACATTCCAGGGTTGAGGATTCAGTCCTGCAAGACTGCCCCACTTAAAGTGCCAATTACAAGCCAGGTGCTTCACTCGGCTTACAACTGACTATAAATCTAGCTTCTCCCCACTCCCTCCTTGGTTTGATTAATTTGCTAGAGCAGTGCTCAGAACCTGGGAAAACACTTATATTTACCAATTTGTTATAAAGGATATTCCAAAGGATACAAACAAGGAGATGCATAGGGCAAATGTGGGAAGGGACATGAAGCTGCCGTGCCCTGTCTAGGTGTTCCACCCTCCCCCCATATTCTTGTATTTGGAATCTTCCCAAACCTAGTACTTTAGGGGTTTTATGGAAATTTAATTATGGAGGCTGCATCTCCAGCCCTTTTAGTTTTTATTTTGAGATAAGAGTCTCACTGAGTTGCTGAGGCTGGCCTTGAACTTGAACTCCTCCTGTCTCAGCCTTCCAAATCACTGGCATATAGGTGTGCACCCAGTGCATAGGTATGATTAATTAAATTGGTGATTAATTTAATCTTCAGCTCCTCTCCCCTCCCTAGAGGTTGCGGGTAGACTGAAAGTCCCAACCTGATCATGCCTTGGTCTTATGACCAGCTCCAATCCTGAAACTGCCAAAGCTGCCAATTTGCAGTCAACTCCTTAGCATGAAAAAGACATTACAGGGCTGGGGATGTGGCTCAAGCGGTAGCACGCTCGCCTCGCATGCGTGCGGCCCGGGTTCGATCCTCAGCACCACATATAAAACAAAGATGTTGTATCCGCCGATAACTAAAAAATAAATAAATATTAAAATTCTCTCTCTCTCTCTCTCTCTACTCTCTCACTCTCTCTTTAAAAAAAAAAAAAAAGACATTACATTGAAGATTTTCAAGGGTTTTGAGAGTCGAATGCCAGGAAGCAGAGAAAAGATCAAATATATATTTCACAATATCACAGTGGTCCATTAGGAAGGAATCTTTAAACACTCAATATCTCAAGTATATTGCAAACAAAAGTGAGTTATCAACATTAACTGAATCAGAAAGGACTTTATGATCTTCATTCATTAAAAAATGTGGATAGGGCTGGGGATGTGGCTCAAGCGGTAGCACGCTTGCCTGGCATGCGTGCGGCCCGGGTTCGATTCTCAGCACCACGTACAAACAAAGATGTGTCCGCCGAAAACTAAAAAATAAATATCAAAAAATTCTTACTCTGTCTCTCAATTCTCTCTCTCTCACTCTCTCTTTAAAAAAAAAAAAAATGTGGATATTGGGGCTGGGATTGTGGCTCAGCGGTAGAGTGCTTGCCTAGCATGGTGGGACCCAGGTTCGATTCTCAGCACCACAAAAAAATAAATAAAAAAATAAGGCTATTAAAAAAAAAATGACACCATGTTAAAAAAAAAAGTGTGGATATTGAGGGAAGGAGGTGTAGTTCAGTCTTAGAGCACTAACCTAGCATGCCTATATGACTCTTGTTTAGTCCCCATCACTGCCAAAAAATAATATAAAACAAAAATTATACTTACTAATATGCCAGATGTACAAAAATGAATACGACTTAGTCCCTGCTCTCAAGTATTATGCTCTAGTGGGGAAGAAAGGAACCTAAGAATGATGTTTAGAAGTAGGTCAGATTGCCCAGCGACTCCAGAGGCTGGGACAGGAGAATTGCAAGTTCAAGGAAGTCTGGGCAAATTAGGGAAGCCCTGTCTCAAAAAATGAAAAGGACTAGGGATGTACCTCTGTGATAAAGTGCCCCTGGGTTCATTCTAACCAAAAATAAAAGAAAGAAATAGGACAGAGAGAAGGCTGTATAAGTAAAAAGGTTTGATGGCTCATAGAAGTTGAAAATTGAGGGCATTTAGCAATTACTTAAGTGGCATCTTAGCTCATCTCCAGGCTGTTTAAATTATGTGGGTAATGAAAGTTTTAGTTGGTTCTGCCTAATGTGTTTCCTCTTAGATGACCTGTATGTTCCTAGGAATTTTTTTTTTTTTTTTAAGAGAAAGAGACAGAATTTTTTTTAATTCTTAGTTTTCGGCAGACACAACATCTTTGTTTGTATGTGGTGCTGAGGATCGAACCAGGGCTGCACGCATGCCAGACGGGCGCGCTACCGCTTGAGCCACATCCCCAGCCCCCCTAGGAAAAATTTTACTTATCAGAATTAACTCAAGAAGAAATAGAAAACTCATGTAGGCTTATTAACACTAAAGAAATCAGTGGTCAGATAAATCTTACACAGAGTACTCCAGGCCCAGGTAGATTTTTAAGTAATCTCTGCCAAATATTCAAGAAATAGATAACTCCAGTTTTAGGTGAACTCTTCCAGAGAACAGGAAAATAAAAAACAGTTCCCATGACCTTGGTTCCAAAAATCACAAAAGGACAACACAAGAAACAAAAATTATAGACCAGTGTCTCTCATGAATATAAGTGCAAAGATGCTGGACCAGACATTAGTAAACTGATCTAGCATTATAAAAACAACAACAAAAAACCATGACCTAGTTCAGTTTATCTGAGAAATACAAATATTTTTTTGTTTTGTTTTGTTTTGGGGTGTTTTCTTGAGGGGCTGGGGTAGGGGAGTACCAGGGATTAAACCCAGAGGTGCTTGATCACTGAGCCACATCCCCCGCCCTTTTAATTTTTATTTTGAGACAGGGTCTCACAGAATTGCTGAGACTGACTTTGAACTTGTGATCCTCCTGCCTCAGCCTTCCGAGTTGCTGGGATTATAGGCATGTGCCACTGCACCTGGCTCACAAGCTTGTGTGTTTTGTTTGTTTTTTAGTATTTTTAATATTTGATGAAATTTATTTTATTTATTTATTTGTATGTGATACTGAGAATTGAACCCAGTGCCTCACAGATGCTAGGCAAGTGCAATACCACTAAGCCACAACCCCAGCCCACAAGCTTGTTTTGATATTAGAAAATTAATATAATTTACCTTCCAACAGACCCAAAGAAAATCATATACTATTTTAATAATTACAGGAGAACATTTGATAAACTTTAATT
Organism: Spermophilus citellus; assembly: GCF_964194105.1. Lineage (NCBI taxonomy): Eukaryota > Metazoa > Chordata > Mammalia > Rodentia > Sciuridae > Spermophilus > Spermophilus citellus. Next base: position 128,074,594 of record NC_138191.1, read on the forward strand.
CCCATTTATGATTTTACATCATTTAGATTTATTTATTTTTTTTAAGAGAGAGATTTTTTTTTTTTTTTTTTTTTAGTATTTATTTTTTAGTTTTCACTGGACACAGCATTTTTGTTTGTATGTGGTGCTGAGGATCGAACCCGGGCCGCATGCATGCCAGGCGAGCGCGCTACCACTTGAGCCACATCCCCAGCCCCATCATTTAGATTTAAATTAAATAAAAAGTATACATTGGAGGGATCCCTTTGGAAGACAGTTTGACATTGCCTGGTAAGGGTGTACATGCAGTACCCTGCAACCCAGCTGTTTTACCCATACTGTACACTCTAGAGTAGTAGTTTTCAACTTTTAACTTACATCTTACAACCTGCTGCATGCTAAGGTTGAAGACAATTTAGTGGCAGTGTTAAAATAAAATAGTAGAAAATATCAGTATAGGGACAGGGGATGTAGCTTAGTGATAGAGCATTTGCCTAGCGAATTCAAACCCTGTACCACAACAAACAAAGAAACAAACAAATAAATAATGTCCTGTTTTGGGGGGGATATCAGTGTACCTCAATGTAAAGGTACTAATTTTAGAAACCTATTGTCATTCATATATCTTAATGTGTTATGTGTAGTGGGGGCTGTTTTTGACATGAATTTTTTTTTTCCCCTGTGGTAAATAGAGTTGAAAAGCCATTGTTTTAGAGAAAGTAAAAGAGTGTTTTGGTTTTTTATTTTTATTTTTGGTACCAGGGATTGAACTCAGGGCACTCGACCACTGAGCCACATCCCCAGCCCTATTTTGTATTTTATTTAGAGACAGGGTCTCACTAAGTTGCCTAGCGCCTCGCTGTTGTTGAGGCTGGCTTTGAACTTGTCATCTTCCTGCCTCAGCCTCCCAAGCTGCTGATCCTGGCTAAAAGAGTTAATTATTTCATTAGAACTAAACACTGGAGCCAGGTGATTGCTGTCAATAGTAGAATGGATGAAGTGTGGCATGTGCCTGCAGAGGCATTTTACCTCACAGTGGAAATGAGCTCCTGCTGCAGGCACTGACTGCACGTTGTAATGCTTAGGCATATATTCTTATCTGATATCTTTTTTTGTTTGTTTGTTTGGTGGGGGGGGGGTGCTGGGGATTTAACCCAGGGCAATTTACCACTGGACTACATCCCCAGTCTTTAAAAGAAAATTTGTGACAGGGTCTCACTAAGTTGCTTAGGGCCTCGCTAAATTGACAGCCATCAGTCTCCCTTCTGTCTGTGATTTTGACTACTCTGGGTACTTCATATGGGTAGTATCATGTGATACTTGTCCTTTTATATCTGCCTGCTTCACTTAACATGAAGTCTTCAAGTCCTCCATGTTATGCGTTTTCAACTCCACCCCTACAAAAAGCCCCAGCATATTGTTGTGTTGTGTTTTGGTACTGGAGTGGTTTACCACTAAGCCTCCCTCCCCCATTTAAAAAAAAAATTTTTTCAATAATTTTTTTTTTATAGATGGACACACACCTTTATTTTATTTGTTTATTTTTATGTGGTGCCATGGATCAAACCCAGCGCCTCACACATGCTAGGCAAGCTCTCTTCACAACCCCGGCTATGCTTCCTCTTTTTATTTCTTATTTTGACATGTAGTCTGGCTAAGTTGCTGAGGCTGGCTTTGAACTTGTGATCCTAATGCCTCAGCCTCAGAGTCACTGGGATTATAGGTATGTGCCACCTCATCCAGTTCGTGATTGGCCAGGGTAATATGGAGGACAGCACCACACCTTCAAGCAGGGGGAATTTATAGTATAGATTGTGTGCCTGCTGCACAGGTGATTTTTTTCAGATATTTTATGAGTATATCCCTTTATCTTTTAACCAGATTGCTCTGCTTTGATCCCCACCAGGAAGTTTGGAGATAGGAGAAGTGGCTGGTTTCCCTTCTTACCCTGGTTACATATTCTTTTTTTTTAAATTTTATTTTTAATAAGCTGTTGATGGACCTTTATTTATTTTTATGCAGTGCTGAGGATTGAACCCAGTGCCTCACACATGCTAGGCAAGCGCTCTACCACTGAGCCACAACCACAGCCCCTGGTTATCACATTCTTTGAAGTCCTTCTCATATTGCCACCAGGAACAGCAAGCTTTCCTAGACACTGATCAGTGTTTAACCTGACAAACATATTTCAAAATTGTGTGTGTGTGTGTGTGTGTGTGTGTTTTATTGGGGAATTGAACCCAGTGTACTCTACCTCTGAGCTATATCCCCTGCCCATTTTATTTTTTGAGGCAGGGTTGCCCTAAGTTGCCTAGCCTGGGCTCAAACTTGGCAATTCTCCTACCTCAGCCTCCGGAGAAGCTGGGATTACAGTGTGCTTCACTGCGCCCGACTAGGATTTCTTTCCCTTTTAGGGTAGAATACTATTCCATTGTATGTTCCACTTATGCATATTTCAATTTTGCTTTATCCATGTGTATTCATGGACCTTTATTTTCTTATTTATATGTGGTGCTGAGAATCGAACCCAGTGCTTCGCATATGCTAGACAAGCGCTTTACCACTGAGCCACAACCCCAGCCCTATCCATGTGTTTGTGTGTGTATATATATATAATTACCTATGTGGGTATACATTGGGATTATAGTCTTTCTTTGCATAATAATTTGTCTTGGGAGATCTTTTCATCTCAATATGTGCCAAAATACTCATTTTTTAAAAAACTGGATAATTAAATTCTGTAATTTAGATACAGCAGAATTTATCTACCGGTTCTCTCATTAACGAACACTTGTTTTGCAAGTTTTTGTGATTAAAAATCTCCTTTGCAGACATTTTGGGGGGGGGGCCAGGGTAGTACCAGGGATTGAACCCAGGGGTACTTTACCACTGAGCCACATCCCCTGCCCTTTAAAAAAATTTTTTTGAGACAGGGTTTTTCTAAGTTGCTTAGGGCCACACTAAGTTGCAAAGACTGACTTTGATCTTGCTATCCTCCTATCTTAGTCTCCCAAATCACTGGGATTACAGGTGTGTACTACCCTGTCCGTCTTGTGCAGACCTTTTTGTACACATGGGTGTTTGGATGTTTGTGTTGGAAAGGAACCTGAAAATTAAATTGCTGAGTCAAAAACTTCTGTGTTTCCATATTTTTAAAAATCTATATTTTACTTGTAAATGGACCTTTATTTTATTTATTATGTGGTACTGAGACTCGAATCCAGGTCCTGGGTTCAGTACTCACACATGTTAAGCAAGTGCTCTACCACTGAGCCACAATCCCAGCCCCATGTGTTTGCATATTTTAAAAAATATTTTTAATTTTTTTTTGTTTTAGGTGGACAGAATGTCTTTATTTTATTTTTATGTGGTGCTGAGTATCGAACCAGTGCCTCACACGTGCTAGGCGAGCACTCTATGACTTGAGCCACAACCCCAGCCCTGTGTTTGCATATTTTACATTGATAAATTTTGCCAAATCCAGTATGTTTTTGAACTTTTCCTTCCTCTGTTTGCATTCTGCCTGTGCAATATCAGAAATACTTGCATAGGACATGCAGATTTATTTATAAGAAATGCAGGGTCAAAGTAGAAGTTGCCTTTAATTTTTTTAATCATGGAGACACCATTTCACTATACAGAACTGCTTATGTAAAGTAAAGTGCATTGAATTAATAAAAATATTCATTTAATTGAAGCATCTGCGATGGAGATGCTCTTCTTAATTTAAACCCTGGGGAGACTTTTGTTTTCCTTATTATTTCACTTATGACTCCGAATGTTGAAGAGTGTTCTTACATAATTTTGGAATGAGTTTTGGCCTTGTTCTTTTTATTTTTAATTTTAAGTAGAATACAATAGCAAATTGCAGGAGAACTGGATGCTTAAAACTTAAGCTTCTTTGGAAAGTTATGAAGCTCTTCGGTTTGACTGTAGTAATGCCCAAACAATAATAAAGTTTGATATAATCTTTTACAGTTTAAAAGATGCAAAAAAAAAAAAGGTATTAGTTAAATCTTGTTAATAGTATAGTCATTAGGAATTTAGTGGGAGGGCTGGGGTTGTGGCTCAGGGGTAGAGCGCTTGTCTAGCACGTGTTCGATCCTCAGCACCACATAAAAATAAAATAAAAATAAAGGTATTGTGTTCAACTACTTCTAAAAAATAATAAAATATTTAAAAAAAATAGAATTTAGTGGGAGAGCTGCTGGGGATATAGCCCAGTTGGTAGAGTGCTTGCCTTGAATGCATAATGCCCTGGGTCAGGTCCCCAGCACACCCCCCCACACACACACACACACAAAGAATTTAGTGGGAGAAACACAGGAACAAAACATCATCAGTTTGACCCGCCAGTGGAGGAAAAGAGCAGTGAAGCTGTTTCTAGAAGAAACAAGTCCGCATTCATTTTTGCAGGTCACATTGCACTTTGCCAATAGCCGTCATCTCTGTTGTTTTCATGGTGTTGGGAATGGTTTCTCAGAATAACTGAGAAACGTTTAATTTAAATTAGTCTTAAACGCACGTTAGAATTCAGACTCTGCATATTTTGTTTTAATTGTGTTTCCTTTTTACCCCCAAAGCAAGTTAATGGTAAAATGTAATAACTGTGACATAAGGATGTTCCCAGTAATATTGCCTCAGGTTTGTGTTGTCTTAGGGTGCCTGTGTATGTGTATGAGGTTCGCTTTCTTGGAGGTCATGATCTTTCTTCTTTTTCAGATTTTTTTGGTGGTAGTGCGTAGTACTGAACCCAGGACCTCATACATGTTATTTATTTATTTATTTATTTATTTTTTTTTTAAAGAGAGAGAGAGAATTTTTTTAATGTTTATTTTTTAGTTTTTGGCAGACACAGTGTCTTTGTATGTGGTGCTGAGAATCGAACCCGGGCCACACGCATGCCAGGCGAGCGCGCTACCGCTTGAGCCACATCCCCAGCCCTCATACATGTTATTAATTTTTTTTTTAAAGAGAGTGAGAGAGGAGAGAGAAAGAGAGAATTTTTAATATTTATTTTTTTTAGTTCTTGGTAGACACAACATCTTTGTTTGTATGTGGTGCTGAGGATCGAACCCGGGTCGCACGCATGCCAGGCAAGCGCGCTACCGCTTGAGCCACATCCCCAGCCCTCATACATGTTGTTAATAATAAGCACATGCTCTATCTCTGAGCTACTTTCCCCCAGACCCTTGTTTAGGATTTTAAATAAACGTCTTTTTACAAAATTATATTACTTGGATGGTAGTGTTTCTGTGTATTTGTGTTTTTTCATTTTTTTGGAAAATAAAGTTGTCAACACTGTGTCAGTCACCCTCCTCTCCCACCCCCAAAATTGCTGACCTGTGGAATTCAGAAGTCTGGGAATCATTGTGCTAAAGCCTTTTCCCAAGACTAAGAGAATCCTGGCATGCATTGGTTTTTCCATGGTCAGCCCATTTTGTCAGAGCAGACTTTTTCTGCAATAGTAGAAAAAACTTAACATCTTAAAAATAATGATTTACATTTTGTTTGTAAATTTAAGTGTGTGGGCTTTTGTGTTTTGTTTTTGGGACATTCTGTTTTTCCCAGACTGATCTCAAACTGATGGACTCCAGTAATCCTCCTGCCCTAACTTCCTGAATAGCTGAAGCTACAAGCATATGCTACCATACATGGCTTGTTTTTAAATTTATGAATTAAAAGTTCTTCTTCAGCTCCATTTTTACCCTCTATTCCCTTGTTTTACTTAAGTTTTTTATCATCTGAACTCTCTGATTTTATTATTTCTTAATATGAAGTCTTAATTCTTATTTGTCAGAATAAGAATTAAGATTTGGGCTGTAGCTGGGCATGTTGGCATGTGCCTGTAGTTTTAGCTATTTGGGAGGCTGAGGTAGAAGGCTAGACTGAGCAACTTAGCAAGATCCTACCTCAAAATTAAAAATAGAGCTAAGGATGTTTAAAACAAAATGGGTTGTCTTTTTGACTTTCAAACAAATTTCTAAAATTGTTCTTGTTAGTTCATTCAGCATGCTATTGCTGAGTGCATAGATTGTGTGTCAGGTACTGGGTATAGAAAATGGAATTATTTTCTTGTGTGCCCTAATGAGAAGAAGAGGGGGAGGCAGCAAACAGCTGCAGTCTAGTAATTGATAGGATGTAGGCAGGTACTGAATATTTTGGGAGTAGGGAAGGAGAGGTATGATTTGCTTGAATTGAGCATTTCTGTAGCCCAGTGCAATTTTGAGTTTACTACTGTTATATTATAATTATTTGCATTTTTCTTGCTTTTCACAGTTTTCTTTCTTAAATAGTTATCTCTCTTCCCCTTTTCTCTTAACTGGGAATTAAACTCAGGGGTACTATACCATTGAGCTACATCTCAACCCTTTAAAATTTTTGAGACAGGATCTTGCCATGTTGCCCAGACTGACCTTGAACTTGTGATCCTCCTGCCTCAGTCTCAAGTTGCTGGAATTATAAGCATGTGCCACCATGCCTGGCTCAGTATCTTTTTTTTTTTTTTTTTTTTAAACCGTTAGTACTTACTAACAACAGCAAATCCTTTGGATACTATATACAGGTACAAGAGAGCAGCCCTAGGACCTGGTCCATTTCTGACAACTTTGCAAGTCATCAGTTGCTTTCATTTAATATCAGCCATTGTAAAGAATGGTAAGACAGTGGGGAGGGGAGGGGGGATAGTAGGGGATAGGAAAGGTAGCAGAATACAACAGTCACTAATATGCCATTATGTAAAAATGCGAGTGTGTAACTGATATGATTCTGCAATTTGTATTTGGGGTAAAAATGGGAGTTCATAACTCAATTGAGTCAAATGTATGAAAGATGATATATCATGAGCTTTGTAATGTTTTGAACAACCAATAAAAAAAAAAAAGAATGGTAAGACAGTAGACAGATGGGAAATTTGGGAAATACTTTGTTTTTCTATTTCATTAAAAGGAGTCCTAATTGAGTAACACAGTGTTAACTATTAAAATAAAACTCCAGCTGACATCTGTTATTAAATTTGGAATGTTTTGTAGAAACAGCTCTGAATTTTGCATCTCAGAGTAGCTCACAGTTTTCTAATAGTTATAATAGTTATGCCAAATTTTTCTATTCCTAGACTTTGTCAAGACGTTGACTGTACAAAACTAAGGAGTTTCTAGATTATGAGCTTTTGTTAAGGAGTTTCTAGATTGTGAGCTTTTGTTAATGTAGATAAAATATTAAATAGTGTATACATGTGGTTAAAAACACCTGTTGAGTACAAAATGGTTTTTAGCTTTTGTCCAAAAGATAATTCTGTGAGTGGCAAAGAATATTAGTTTAAGAAACAGTAATTTTTTTAAAATTCTCTTATCCTTCTACCTCTCTGTTCATTCCCTGAAGGCCTGTGTATTCATTAGTGCTCAGCCTGCATGCCTGCCTCTGTGACTTCCTTATCCTAGTGGTACTCAAAGGCTGTTCTTTCCCTACCCGCTCAGGCTTCTTTTTGTACCATGGGTCATTTGTCATACAGTGTCTTGTGTTGACATATTTACTTATGCATGTGTCTTTACCCTTAGGGGATAATCTGTGAGAACAAATAGTGGCATATCCTTCTTTGTACCTTTCCTGGGATCCAAGCACAGTAGTTTTGCACACAGCAGATATTACATTTTTGAATGCATGAAGTAAGTTAGAATTTTATATTTGATCATTTTTTCACTTCCTATAATTTTCATTTGATTTGGTACAATGACGATGATAATAATGGTGGCATATTAATAAGGCTTATTATCTTAAAATGAATCATATTATGAACTTCTGAAATTCCTCATTTGACAGTGTTTTATATTTTCAAAAGTAGCATTTTCTACTTTTTTATAGCCACTGAGGTGGGTAACTTCTTGATTTCATAATGGTATCTGTGTAAGTTTGCTGCTTTGACTTTGAAGCCTCGGGAGTCCTCCTGCTGAGTAAGGGATGTTCTGGGTGCTTCTGTTTAATCCAACTTCCTCTTTTTTTTTTTTTTTTTTGTACCAGGGATTGAGCCTGGGGCCCTTAACCACTGAGCCACATCTCGAGCCCTTTTTGTACTTTATTTAGAGAAGGGTCTCATTGAGTTGCTTAGGGCCTCGCTAAATTTCCAATGCTGGCTTTTGAACTTGTAGTCCTCCTGCCTCAGCTTCCTGAGCCAATGAGATTACTGGTGTGCACCATCACACCTGGCTTTTTTTGTTGTTGTTGTTGTTATAAGCAATTGAACCCAGGGGTGCTTTACCACTGAGCTATATCTCAAGCCATATGTAGGTATGTATGGATATGTGTATGTGTACACACACACACACACACACACACACACACATTTTTTAACAAGTTCTCACTAAATTGCCCAGGCTGGCCTTGAATTTGTAATCTTCCTGCCTTAGTTTCCCTAATTGCTGAGATTATGTTTTGAACCACTTCCCTAGCCAGCTCCTCATTCTGTATGTCTCAGTGCTTCATTTTACTATCATTATGACTTTACTTTTTTTTTTTGGTGCTGGTATTGAATCCAATAGCACTTTTCCATTGAGCTATGTTTCTAGTTATTTTTATTTTTTATTTTGAGACAGGGTCTCACTACATGACTGAAGCAGGCATATACCACCATGCCCAGATCCTTGTTTTGTTACCCCCCCCCAAAAAAAAAAATAACCTTTGAAATTGTAAAGAGTAAACCTGATGCATTTTAAATCTTCAGCTTCCTTGTAGGTAAATGAGGTGAATTCCAGCTTTTATAAAGACCTGTTTGCTCCAGGGGATTATCTAGATGTATAGCAGCCAAAGACACAGATTAATCACATTTTGCACGAAACCCCACAATGACTTTTATATGTATGATGAAGTAATTCAGTTCCCATCTTTCACATGTATGTATATTAATGAACGTGATTTTTGTGAAACCATTTAAACTTTGTCATTCTTTGCATTGTATTAGGTCTTCTCATTTTCCCCAGAGTGATGGAGTTTGGGAAAACACAAACTGAAGTTAACTTAATGGGATCCAAACTCCTTTAGGGCAGAGACCATTCAGAGGAGCACAAAGTTTATAGACATTTCAATCTTGGATTTCTTTCTTCTTCCTACCCTCCTTCCTTTTCTTTCCCTCCCTCCCTTCCTTCTTTCCTTCCTTCCTTCCTTCCTTCCTTCCTTCCTTCCTACCAGGGATTGAACTCAGGGTCACTCAACCACTGAACCACATCTCCAGCCCTATTTTGTATTTTATTTAGAGACAGGGTCTCACTGAGCTGCTTAGTGCCTTGCTTTTGCTGAGGCTGGCTTTGAACTCACCATCCTCCTGAGCAGCTGGAATTACAGGTGTGCGCCCTAGTGCCCTGCTTCTATCTTGGATTTCTTTAAGTTGCTTAATTCTCATAGGCTGTGAGTTCCCTGCAGTAAACTGTATCATATCTTGATATGTGCTGTCTTTACAAAATCATTATGAAGAAGGTAAGAACTTTCCTTTTTTAAGAATAGAGGGTTTTCCTTTCTTACTGTATGACATACCCTAAGTCACACAGCATTAATGCTATAAGCAGTAACTACGTCTAACAGTCTCAAAGTCGTGTGTGTGTGTGTGTGTGTGTGTGTGTGTGTGTGTGTGTACACCAGGGATTGAACTCGGGGCATTTGACCATTGTGCCACATCCCTAGCCCTATTTTGTATTTTATTTAGAGACACTTTCTCACAGAGTTGCTTAATGCCTCACTTTGCTGAGATGGCTTTGAACTTGCAGTCCTCCTGCCTTAGCCTCCCAAGCCACTGGAACTATAGGTGTGTGCCACTGCGCCCAGCTCAAATTCTTAATTTGAATTTTTACCTCAGAAGGCAGAGGGTTTGGATTTTCGAAAGTGATTTTGGGATAGGAATGTGTCTTAGTGGTAGAGCACTTACTTACCTAGCATATGTGAGGCCCTGGGTTTACTCCAAAGCACCCAAACAGAAAGAGAAACACATTTGTATTTAAATGGATTTGATATAATAGTTTTTTAGGGGAAAAAATTCTCTTGCTGGTCATAGTGGCATATGTCTATAATCCCATGGCTTGGGAAGCTGAGGCAGGAAGATTACAAATTCGAAGCCAGCCTCAGCAACTTAGTGAGGCCCTAAGCTACTTAGACCCTGTCTCAAAATAAAAAAATAAAAAGGTTTGGGGATGAGGCTCAGGATATGAGTGCCCCTGGGTTAAATCCCTAATAACCCTTCTGTGGGGTTTCTGTTCTCTCGACTCAAAGGCTCAGGGATTACTCCAATTGAACTGGGCTAACTGGGCAGCACGAAATAACCACCAAGAGACACAAATACCTTTTTCTTTGGGGTCGCTGTGACGGCTCCTCTGACCTTAAGGGTCCATAGGAAGAGAGAGCAAGAGCATGCACTGACCCCTTTTATTGAGGAGAAGCTATTCAAATGAGGCAAGTGGTCAGGTTTCAGGGGGCTGAGTCTATCTTCATGATGTCCACTGTCAGCAGGTTGACTGACACCTGGGTAGGCCACACCCAAGGGCACAGTAAGAGGAGGGGACACACACAAGGCACTTCCATGGAAGATTCTATCCTAAACAAGGCAAGGGTTGCATTACAAAGGAAGAGGTGAGCATAGCTTCACCCATGGGGCTGTAGCAAGACACACCCATGCCCGAGACACCGACCCTCGAACCCAAGAAAGATGGGGAAAACTCTGCCACGTTTCTGTGACTGAGCACCTCAACACACAGCCAGGGAGTGTGACTGGGTATAAGGTTGGTCTCCCACACACCCCCCCCAAAAAAAAAAATTCTGGGCCAATTAAATGATTTCTAAAACACTTTCTTTTTTGACCTGGCAGTGGGTGACTGGGTGTGGCTTATGAGCCTGACAACAGACTCTCAGGCCAGTGTACACCTTAAAAGGTCAGAATTTGCCAGGTACTGTGGTACGTGCCCAATGACTCAGGAAGCTAAGGCAGGAGGACTGCAAGTTTGAGGCCAGCCTCAGCACTTTAGCAAGGCCCTAAGCAACTTGGCAAGACCCTGTCTCAAAAATAGAAAGGGCTGGGGATGTAGCTTAGTGGTGGAGTGCCCCAGGGTTCAATCCCCAGTGCCCCCCTAAAAAGAAGAAAGAGTTTAGAATTTGCCAGGCATGATGGCCTATACCTAATCCCAGCTACTCAAGAAGCTGAGACCTGAAGATCCCAAGTTCAGGGCCCACTTGTGCATCTTAATATAAACCCTGTTTTAAATATTTTTTAAAAGGGGCTAGGGATGTAGTTCAGAGGTAGCATGCTCTGGATTCAACCTCTAGTACTTGGGGGAGGGGAAGTCAGAATTCAAGGACCAGAGATATATACTAATAATGGCCAATAAAATATCTTGACAGCATCCAGTGACATATATAGGTTGGGTCTGCTATTTCCTGAGAAATGATATAATTTCTCACCATAAATGTGTTCTGAGTAGAAATGCCTATAAACTTTGTGCTCATCTGAATGGTCTCTGCTTTCACGCAGGTTGGATCCTATTAGGTTAACTTCAGTTTGTGTTTTTCCTGAAATTATCACTTTGAGTAAAATGGAAAGACCTAATGTAAATGTAAAGAGATTTCTTTGGGCTGGGGATGTGGCTCAAGCAGTAGCGCGCTCACCTGGCATGCGTGCGGCCCGGGTTCGATCCTCAGCACCACATACCAACAAAGATGTTGTGTCCGCCGATAACTAAAAAATAAATATTAAAATTCTCTCTCTCTCCCTCTCTCACTCTCTCTTTAAAAAAAGAGAGAGAGATTTCTTTTAAACATTTGGTAAAAATCACATTCATTGAGTTAATGCACATACATGTGAAACATTTTGTAGGGCTTCTTTTGGCATGAAAACAAGAAAAACTCAGCTTCAGAATGCCTTTGTGTCCTCGGGGAGTATAAGTGATGGTTTCATAACCTCATCATGGAAGTGAAAATGAAGGGCTGTGCAGATTGGCACTGGGCATGCAATTACCGAGGAATTTCATGTGAGCCCACTCCTGGTGTTCTCCTGGGCATCTGTGCCAGGGTCAAGCTAGCAAAAATGCCTTCAGGGGTCAGAGACTTGATGTTTTTGTGGACAGAGAAATGGTTTAGTGGATGCCTTTGTTGAGACTTGCCAATTGTACTTTTAGAAGATTTGGAAGAGGAGTAGATTGGTTTGTTGAATCATACAGATTCATTTTGCTTGGGAAAAATAGTAACATAAATGACCTTTATAGTCTCCATTGATTCAATTTGTTCTGAAGCAGACCCTCTAAGGCTCATAGTCTCTCAGAATGTCTTGCAAAGTAACCAGGCATGCTAATGCAGGCCTGTAATCCCAGCAAATTGGAGGCTAAGGCAGGAGGATAGCAAGTTCAAGGCCAGCCTGGGCAATGTTACTGAGACCCTGTCTCAAAATTCAGAAAGGCCTGGGATGTAGCTCAGTGGTTTAGTGTCTCTGGGTTCAACCTCCAGTTTCTCTCTTTCTTTGTCTCATGTCCACATACATGAGAATGTTGTACAAGGGAATAGCTGTCTATAATTTAAATGTGAATGAAGTAGTCAAACTCAAGAAGTCTATTTCTTTGGACTCAGTGATTTTAGAGCAGAAGGGAGTTAATAAAGAAAGTAAATAAATTAGGGAAATGGCCAATAGGAAGTGATAATATGCAGGGGAACAAAAAATTGTGATTTTTTTTTCCTTAGCCAGAAAAACATTTCTGATTTTTATTTTTTCACATGACTATACCCTCTTTTAATACAGGAGTTAAGGCTGGAAATGGAGCTGTCTATTCATTGAAATACAGCTCACTCAAATCAGGTTGGAAAAGACCTGAGATCCTATATCTAACATAGTTGAAAGCAAATTAATTATGATACTCTTGTTTTGGGTTGGGGGCTGGGAAGAGGGAAATGATTTCCTTTGGTTGCCACTGCCTCTGCACCACAGCACCAGGAGGATTTAGTCCGCTCTACTAACCCAGGAATTGCCAGTTCCCCATTATCACCAAGATCCTAGTAGCCAGGTTGCTAGATGCATTTGTGGCATTGTGAGCTGTGAGCTAATTCAGTAGATAAACAATTTTTGGAAACAATGAGTGTTGATTCATGTTTTCATTTTTCTTTATTGATCATTCTTCCAGTTTTCAAAGATGTGCATAACTAGTATATGAATTAAGGAGTGGTAGAGATGAGGTGAGAGTTTCCTGTCCCCTCTCTTGCCCTCCCCCTCACCTTTTTTGTTGTGGTTGTTCTAATCAGATATACATGACAGCAGAATGTATTCATTGTACACAAATGGAGCACAGTTTTCACTTCTGGTTGTAGGGTCACACCATTTGTGCAATCGTTCATGTACCTAGGGTAGTGATGTCCATCCCATTCCACCATTTTTCCTACCCCATGCCCTATCCCCAGCTCTCCCTCCCCTTTACTCAATCCAAAATTGCTCACCCCCACCCCCATTATGGATTAGCATCCACTTATCAGAGAAAACATTCAGCCTTTGATTTTGGGGGATTGGCTTACTTTGCTAAGCATGATATTCTCCAACTCCATCCATTTACCTTCAAATGCCATAATAATAATTTTATTCTCTTTTAATGCTGAGTAATATTCTTTGTGTGTGTGTGTGTGTGTGCATGTGTGTGCATTTTACAGTTTCTTTATCCATTCATCTATTGAAGGGTCCCCCTTAACTTTTGCAACATTTCAGATCTTTCTCAAAGTCCCAAAGTATATTTTCTTCCTATTATTCTTTTTATCAGTGCTAGAGAGAATGCTGGATGTTTGTAAGATAGAGTGGCATAGTGAACCATCTGGGTAGATGTGTGTGGAACAAAGCAAGTAAATATAGAGTAATAAAATTATCTCAGATGTCTCTTCAAGAAAGTGCTGGCATGCTGGACATGGTGGCACTAGCCTATAATTCCAGCTGCTTGAGAGGCTGAGGCAGGAGAATTGCAAGTTCAAATCACCTCTTAGTGAGGCCCTAAGCAACTCAGAGACACCCTAAAGGCTAGGGATGTGGCTCAGTGGTTAAGCGCCCTGGGCTCAATTCTCAGTAGTTGGGTGGGGGGGCAAGCTGGCTGGCTGGCTGCCTGCAAAGGAGTGTAGCTGCCCCTGTTAGCAGCTTCAAGGTCTACCCCTTGGAGCCAAGGTCATGCTCTTCCTAGAGGGGTCCCAACCAATGGCTGAGCAAAGCAGTGATGTAAGAACTTCTCCCTGTCCCCTTATATTGTGTTCCTTTAACTGGCCATCTGTACTAGCTTTCACAGGCTTTGGCAGTCTGTAATCTAATGTCGTTCCCCCCCCCCCAGTCCTGCTTCTTCCTCTCACAGAAGTTACTCATCAGTCAACCTTTTTCATTCTTTTTTTTTTTTTAAGAGAGAGGAAAGGGGGGGGGAGAGAATTTATTTATTTATTTATTTTAGTTCTCGGCGGACACAACATCTTTGTTGGTATGTGGTGCTGAGGATCGAACCCGGGCCGCACGCATGCCAGGTGAGCGCGCTACTGCTTGAGCCACATCCCCAGCCCCCTTTTTCATTCTTAATAATGTTTAGTATCTGCTTCCTGAAGAATCTAACTTGGGACACAGTTCTTACATAAGTCACCCTGTTTCCTTAATTTTACCCTTTTTATAAAACCGCAGTCCTTGTCTGCAAAGGCTTTGCATGCATCAGTGGTTTTCTCTATACATTTATGGTCTTTTCAGAAAATTTAAGGAATACAGATAAGTACAAAGAGGAAAATATTAAAATTATCTGTTATCTCCACTAGAAGTAACTACTGATAATAGCTTTTTTTGGTAAACTTCAGAAAAGTGTGTAAGTACTCAGTTCAGTGAATCTTTCATGAACAGAACATATCTGTGTAACTAGTACCCAGTCAGGAAAACAGAACTTTACTAACATTTTAGGAGCTTCCCATTTGCTCGCCACTGTCCTCATTTGTAATATAAGTAAAATTTAAAACTTGACATAAGTATAATCAGGTAGTATATGTAATAACGTCATCTTTTGTTCAGTATTATGTCTGCAAGATATATCTGTGTGTATGTACTCTTCATTCTTGGCTGTATAATATTGCACTGTACGAATGTACCACCATTTATCTTTTCTGGACATTTGGGTTGTTTCAGTTTTCATTCCCTGGATCTGTTATGATGTTTTCTGTGGTAAACGTTATATTATCACATAATTATATGTAATAATTATAGCTAATTATTCTGGGAGCATTTATTATGCTCTTAAGTGACTTGTTTTTATGTAAAAGCCAGAAAAAAAAATGTTTTGTTTTGCTTTTGCAGTGCTGAGACAAGCTTTCTTGTCACTGAGCTATGCCCCCACCCCCAAAAATGGTATTCTTAACTCATATCCTCAGAATTTTATTACTCTTTGCAGGACCCAGAGTTAGTTTTTCCTTTAACTTCAAGATCTTGGATCATTGTTACTGGCCAATGGAAGCTAGCTGTTATTCTCTTTGTTGTCTGTGTCGGATTTTTTGAGTTAAAGGAATTAGTTTTCCAGTTTTAAGATTATACCAGAACTTGGCTGCCTTCCTGGTTTCCACTGTGTGTGTGGGTATAATCAGATCCTTTGTAGGTGGGCTTGGGTCTTGAGCTCCTCCTGTTAAATTAAGGTGGCTCACAACTACTGTGGGGGAAGTGCTGAAGAGAAGAGGTCGTAGTGAGGGAGGAAATCTGAACAGCCTGAGTCCTGGGCTCCTGCTAACAGTCTGCAGGATGTTTGTTTCTTGTCTACTCCAGCTGTCAAGTGGAATGTCATGGCCAGCTCCTCGGACAGTGAAGATGACAGTTTCATGGCTGTGGACCAAGAAGAAACTGTGCTGGAAGGGACAATGGAGCAAGACGAGGACCCCCACCCAGTACTGGATGTCGAGGAGCCTAGACATGACAGGTCCATGTCTGAGCTTCCAGAAGAGGTCTTGGAGTATATCCTGTCCTTTCTCTCACCGTATCAGGAACATAAAACTGCAGCCCTTGTCTGCAAACAGTGGTATCGACTTATCAAAGGTACTGTGAAGGCAAAAGCTTTATTAATAAACCCTTTCAAATTGTGTTCAATGATTTATTTTTAGATTCCCAACTTCCTTTTCTCCCTTAAATGTATTATGATTATAAAATTTAGTATAAGACAACCCATTTTCCTTTTTTTTTATTTTGGTTGGTTTTATGCATAGTTTGAATATATAGTATTTAAAATGAAGATTTACAGTTTAAAAATGAGGATTCTTTTTAAAAAGCTTCATATTCTTTTTTTTTTTTTTTTTTTGGTACCAGGGATTGAACTCAGGGTCCCTCAACCACTGAGCCACATCTCTAGTTCTCAGGGTCTGAGTTGCTTAGCACCTTGCTTTTGCTGAGGCTGGCTTTGAACTCAAGATCCTCCTGAGCCTCTGGGATTACAGGTGTACACCACCACACCTAGCTCTAAAAGCTTCATATTCCTAAAGGTGATTTGGAAAAAGTTCTGTTGTACTTGAATAGGTAATGCAGGCATGGATATGAGAGAACTATAAGAGCTAACATGAATATTGCTCTTACTGTGTGTCAAGCACTATTGTAATTGCTCTCGTCTCACAACAAACTACAATAGAATGTACTTCATTTTATAGATGAGGAAACTGAGGAGGGCAGAAACTAACTAAATCAAGGTCACACAAGTAGTAAATGAAGGATCGAAGATTCATATTCAGTCATTTTGGCTTTAGAATCCTTGCTCTTAACTAGGGTATATATATACATACACACACACACACACAATCTCTCAAAGTAGCTTATTTTAGCAAAACGTGATCATGAAAGCATTTACTACTTAATTTTATCTTTAAGAAGCACAGGCCCTCTGTGTATTTTTTACTTTTTTCTTTTTGTAGATTTTTCTTGTAGATTGAACTCATGGCCTAGTGCATGCTAGGCAAGTGCTTTACTACTGAACTACTACATCTCTAGCCCTTTTTAAATTTGAGACCGAGTCTTGCTAAGTTGCCCAGGCTGGCCTCACACTTGCAATCCTCTTGCTTTACCCTCCTGAGGAGCTGGGATTTCAGGCATGTTCCGCCATGCTCAGCTAGGTGGGTTCACTCTTGACAATGTGCATTCTATGAGTTTGACCAAATGTACAACGTGCATCCACTACTATAGTACCACATAGTAATGTCACTGTCCTAGAACTCCTCTGTGCTTTGCCTAGTCATCCTTCCCTTTCCCCAATCCCTGCAACTACTGATCTTTCTTCTGTCTTCATTGTTTTGCCTTATTCCAGAATGTCATAGCCTTTCAAATTGGCTTTTTTCACTTAGTAATAAGAATTTCTGTTTTCTTTATGTCTGTTCATGGTTTGTTAGCTCATATCTTATTAGTGAAGAGTAATAATCCATTTTCTGAATGAACCATAGTTCATTTATTCATTCACCACTAAAGGACATCTTCCCTGCTTCCCAAATTTGGTCATTGTGAATAAAGCCATTCTTACCATCCATGGGCAGGTGCTCCTATAGACGCAAGTGTTCAGCTCCTTTGGGTAAATACCAAGGAACACAGTTGCTAGGTAATATGGTAAGAATTTGTTCAGTTACATAAGAAGCCACCATACTGTTTTCTGAAGTGGCTGTACCATTTTCCATTACCACCAGCAACAGATAACAGTTCCTATTACACATCCTCAACACCATATTTAGTTATCATTGTTTTGGAATTTCCCCACTAAAGTAGGCTTATAGTAGTTTGTCATTTTAATTTACAGTTATCTGGTGATAAATTTTATGGAGCATCTTTTCATATGCTTATTTGTCACCCATATATCTTTGGTTAGGTGGCTGTTAAAGTCTTTGACCCATTTTTAAAAATTGGACTTTATTTATTTATTTGTTTATTTATTTTGTGGTGCTGGGATTGAACCCAGGGCCTTGTGCATGCAGGGCAAGCACTCTATCAACTGAGCTCTATCCCCAACCCACTATTTTTTTTTAAATATTTTTTTAGTTGTGAATGCACACAATATTATTTTTTTGTGGTGCTGAGGATAGAACCCAGTGCCTCGCACAAGTGAGGTAAGTGTTCTACCATTGAGCTACAGCCCCAGCCACCATGTTTTGTTTTGTTTTTTAATGAGTTCTTGGACTGGAGTTGTGGTTCAGTGGTAGAGTACTTGCCTAGCATGTGTGAGGTGCTGGGTTTGATCCTCAGCATCACGTAAAGAAAATAAGCAAACAAATAAAATAAAGGTATTGTGCCCGACTATAACTAAAATATATATATATATATATATATATATATATATATATATATATATATAAAAAGAGTTCTGTATATGTTTTGGATAATATACCTTTATCAGATAAGTTTTTTGCACATATTTTCTCCCACTCTACAGCCTATTCTTTCATTCTCTACAGTGTTTTTAGGAGAATAGAAAATTATAATTTGGGGGGGGTCACTAGGAATTGGACCCAGGGGTGCTTTGCCACAGAGCTACTTAGATCTTCAACCCTTTTTATTTTTTATTTTGGGATAGGGTCTTACTAATTTACTCTGGGTGGCCTCGAACTTGGTATCCTACTATCTTAGCCTCCCAAGTTGCTGGGATTATAGGGATGTGTCACTGTACCCATGCAGAAATTTCAGTGAGATCCAGTTTATCAATTCTTTCTTTCATGATTTTTGCCTTTGGTGTTGTATCTAAAAAGTCATCTCCAGGGGCTGGGGATGTGGCTCAAGCGGTAGCGCGCTCGTCTGGCATGCGTGCGGCCCGGGTTTGATCCTCAGCACCACATACAAACAAAGATGTTGTGTCCGCCAAATACTAAAAAAATAAATAAATATTAAAATTCTCTCTCTCCCTCTCTCTCACTGTCTCTCACTCTCTCTTTAAAAAAAAAAAAAAAAAGTCATCTCCAAATCTAGGGTCATCTTAGGTTTTCTGTTACCTTCAATGAGTTTTATAGTTTTGCATTTTACTTTTGGGTCTCTCCATTTTGAGTTAGTTTTGAAGGTATTCTGCTTTCCTTTTTCTGAATAGATAAGCTCAGTTCAGCACCATTTGTTGTAAAAGGCTTTTTCCTCCATTTTCTTGGCTTTGCTCCCTAGTTAAAAATGGTGTTTAACCGGTACGGTGGTGCACGCCGGTAATCCCAGCTGCTTGGGAAGCTGAGGCAGGAGGATTGCAAGCTCAAAGCCAGCCTCAGCAAAAGTGAGGGGCTAAGCAACTCAGTGAGACACTGTCTCTAAATAAAATACAAAATAGGGCTGGAGATGTGGCTCAGTGGTTAAGTAGCCCTGAGTTCAATCCTGGTACCTTAAAAAAAGCAAGCAAGCAATAGGCATATGGGTTAAAAATATTCTAATTCTTTTTAATTGTGAGTTCAGCTAAATTGAATTTATCATACTATGGGGATAGTGATCATCATGGAAAACATGTATAACTATGTACTGTGATTCTGCTTAAAGATCTACTAAGGTTGCATAAATTGAGAAATGATAAATTCTTTCAAAATGTAACATAAAATTGATTGGACTTTTCCTTCAGAAGTTTGCTCTGATGTAATCAGAAATTGAAATGAATGCGTTAGAAATAGGTTGTTCCTGAAACATAAAGCTTTCACCTTTTTAAATAGGCTATATTTTTTAGAGAAGTTTTAGGTTCCTAGCAAAGAACTGCTAAGTTCAGGAATTTCCCATATGCTCCCTGTCATTCAGCCTCCCTCTTATCAGCTTTGTCCACGTAAGTGGAACATTTGTTACATTGACACATTATTATCACCTAGAGATCATAGTTTGTATGAGGTTTCACTCTTTTTTTTTTAATATTTATTTTTTAGTTTTAGATGGACCCAATATCTTTATTTTATTTTATTTTTTATGTGGTGCTGAGAATCGAACCCAGTGCCTCACGCATGCTAGGCAAGCGCTCTGCCACTTGAGCTACATCCCCAGCCCTAAGGGTTCACTCTTGATCTTGTACATTCTGTGGATTTTGACAAATGTATAATGACATGAATCTACCATTGCAGTAAAGTCTGTCTGTGTCTGTCTCTCTGTCTCTCTGTGTCTCTCTCTCTCTCTCTCTCTCTCTCTCTCTCTCTCTCTCTTTCTTTCTCTTTTCTACATAGGCTCTTTATTTTTTTTTAAAGAGAGTGAGAGAGGGGAGAGAGAGAGAGAATTTTTTTAATATTTATTTTTTAGTTCTCGGCGGACACAACATCTTTGTTGGTATGTGGTGCTGAGGATCGAACCCGGGCCGCACGCATGCCAGGCGTGCGTGCTACCACTTGAGCCACATCCCCAGCCCTTTTTTTTTTTTTTTTAAGAAATCAGAAAAAGAGAACTAGAAGTTCAGACTTTCAGTCCAGTTTTGGATAGGTCCTTCAACCACTCTGGACTTGTTTCCTTAATATGCTAATGATGCTAATCATGCCTATTTCGGAGCCAAGAATTTTTTTTTAATATTTGTTGTAGTTGGGCACAATACCTTTATTTTGCTTATTCATTTTTATGTGGTGCTGAGGATCGAACCCAGGGCCTCACACATGCTAGGTGAGTGCTCTACCGCTGAGCTACAACCCTAGCCCTCAGAGCCAAGAATATTAAGATTGAATCTCATATATATAATTCTAAGGCCTAAATGAAACAGCATAATATTCAGTCTTCATATACAAAAAATGTTAATGGAAAACATCATCAGAGTATGAGCTGATGGCATAGAGACTAAAAAGCCTGTACCATTGGGCCCTGAAATTATCTGCTATCTCTAAGGGAACCCTAGAAAACATGCTCTGTGGGAAAGTTGATCATCTAGATGAAATCATCACAAGTAAGAAAGCTTATTTCATTACTTTAGGCAAAAAATCATTTTAATATTTGTATCACTTAGGCCTACAGATTTGCCTCTTTACATTTCTACCAAATCAAGCCATTTTCATTTGAGGGCGTTCATGCGTTAATGATCTTTTCTTTGGTTAGTAAGGCTGTCATATCTTTATGATTTAATAGTCATACAGATTCACTTTTTTTCTTCTTTTTTTTTTGGTATGGGGATTGAACTCAGGGGCACTTAACCACTGAGCCACTTCCCTAGGCCTTTTTTATATTTTATTTAGAGACGGGGTCTTGCTGAGTTGCTTAGGGCTTCCCTAAGTTGCTGAGGCTAGCTTTGAATTCATCCTCCTGCCTTAGCCTTCTGAGTTGCTGGGATTACAGGAATGTGTCACCACGCCTGGCCAAATTCACTTTTAAGAATTATACTCAATGAAAGCTTATACTGATATTTTGTTTGTTTTACTAATAATTCTTTTAAGGCCAAATAAAAAATCAGGTCCATGTTTTCTTCTCCATTAAAAAAAAAAAAGAGTTAAAGACACAGGTTTAATAATTTTACCTACAAGTTAAGTGTTGAAGCTCAGGCATTTGTTCTTCTGTCTTTAGGTGTGGCCCACCAGTGTTACCACGGTTTCATGAAGGCTGTCCAGGAAGGAAACATTCAGTGGGAGAGCCGGACTTATCCTTATCCTGGAACGCCAATCACTCAGCGGTTTTCACACAGTAAGTATCTATGTGAAAACAAACCCCACCTGCCTCTGCTCATTTTCCAGAAACTATTTTGGTTGCATGTTTTTTATCTGACTTTAATGAAGAGAATGTAAAATGAGAGTATTAATTAAGTTCAACCAGAAATAGGAAAATTGTTAGCCTAAATATATTGTAAGGACTGGGTATACAGCTTACTTCCTTGCATAGGCAAGGCCCTGGTTTTGATCCCCAAGCACCACAAATTAACAGATAAATAAATTGGAGGTGCTTTATTAATTATTTTATATTCTGTTTTCTCCCTGGATTTTTCTATATTTCAAAGAGGTCAATGTATTATTTTGTATTTTATTTAAAGGCAGGATCTCACTGAGTTGCTTAGCACCTTGCTGTTGCTAAGGCTGGCTTTGAACTTGTGATCCTCCTGCCTCAGCCTCCTGATCCACTGGGATTGAGGCATGTGTCACTGTGCCTGGTGAGACCCTGTCTCACAAAAGGAGAAAAAGTAAATTACAGGAGGACCCATATCATTGAGGGAGTGTGACTTAATTTACAGATAACTGGAGTAAAAGGTAGGGACAAAATTTCTAAAGACCATTTTTTGAAACAAGTAGTTTTAGTACTCTGAGAAGTTGAGTGAACCTGGGTATATTAGCTTCATGTTACTGTAGTGAAATACTTGAGGCAATTAAATTTTGAAAAAATTTACTTTGGTTCTAGAGGTTCCAATCCAAGATCTGGAGGCCCAGTTGTTTAGGCCTCTGGTAAGACTGGCACACCATAACAGGAGTGCGGGGTGGAGAAGCTGCTTATGTCATGAGCCAGGAAACAGAGAAGGCAAGCTGGTGTCCCAGAGTCCTCTTCAAGGGCATACCCCCCTGTCACCTAAGGGCCTTCTACTTGTCCCCACCTTTTGAAGGTCCACACCACCTCCCAAGAGCTACTTTCTTTTAGCAAGATGGTCTAGTCTAACACATGACCTTTGGGGGACGCTCGATCCATATTCAGGTGGTTACACTGGGTAAAATAGAAACCAGATTCGGAAATATTCCATTGTGAATGATCAGTTCAGCAACAGTTCTGCTTTCTTATGAGAAAGGAAAAAGATATTTTTTGGTTAACTAGCTTTTGCAGATGGTATTGCCACAAAGTGGAGGCATTGTTTGAAGGGGCAATGGAAAGGAATAGCTCATTGAGTAAGCCCACAGAAGTTCGGAAGTTGGTGAATTTGAATACTTTAAAACATTTTTCAGTCTTCACTTGAAATCCAAGAAAAGGTACCGTAGGTAGATATTAAAAAAAAAACCATGGGGCTGGGGATGTGGCTCAAGCGGTAGCGCGCTCGCCTGGCATGCGTGCGGCCCGGGTTCGATCCTCAGCACCACATACCAACAAAGATGTTGTGTCCGCCGAAAACTAAAAAATAAATATTAAAATTCTCTCTCTCTCTCTCTCTCTCTCTCTCTCTCTCTCTCTCTCTCTCTCCCCCCCCTCACTCTCTTAAAAAAAAAATTCTCTCTCTCTCTCTCTCTCTCTCTCTCCCCCCCTCTCCCCCTCACTCTCTCTTAAAAAAAAATTTCTCTCTCTCTCTCTCTCTCTCTCTCTCTCTCCTCTCTCACTCTCTCTTTAAAAAAAAAAAAACATAAAACACTGTGTCTAATTATCTCTTTTGATCTGTTATTGTTTTCTTCCCTTTGTCTCTACATTCTGTCTTTGACTAGCTAACCAGCAAGCTGAAAGGGACCATTACAAGCAAAAGGGCAGGTTTTCTTTGTTAAGTTTTTGTCTTTTGGTGGTACTGGGGGTTGAACCCAGGGCTTCATACATGCTAGGCAAGTTCTCTACCACTGAGCCACTCCCCAGCCCTTCTGTGTTTTTGTTTTACTTTGAGACAGGGTCTCTTTAAGTTGCCCAGACTGGCCTTGAACCTAGGATCCTCCTGAGTAGCCAGGATTACAGGCGTGTGGCACTGTGCAGCAGAGGACAATTTTCAAAATAGGTTGAAAATAAAAAGACTTCCTTTGATTTCTTTCCTTAGCTCCTTCCTCTTTCTATTCTGTTTTCCCCTTGATCTAAGTTTCCTTTCCTATCTCTAATTCACATTGAGCTCGAGATCTGCATTTCTAATACTTGCCTATGTTGCCATAGAGATACTAGATGTTTCATATTCAGTTAGCTAAAAGTAGAACTCAGTAGTTCCCCCCAAATTTTCTCCTTTCCTAATTTAGTTCATGTCAATATCATTTTCTTAGTTACACAGACTTGAGATCTTGGCTTCTTCCTCAGTTTCTCTCCTTCCTTTTTCTTAACAACTCAAATTCTGTTAATTCTATCCTATCTCCCTCATACCTTTTCTTTTTTCCTATCATCCTAATTAACAAACTAATCATTTCATCTTCTCGTCACAGCACACGTTTTTTTAATTTTATTTTTTTGTGGTGCTCAAGGCTCTGCACATGCTAGGCAAGTGCCTTACCATTGAGTTACACGCTTAGTCCACAATACACTTTTTTTTAAACCCAACTCTACCATTGTGCTATATCCTCAGTCCCTTCTAAAATTTTTATTTTGAGACAGGGTCTTGGTTAGTTGCTGAGGCTGACCTTGAACTTGTAATCCCCCTGCCTCAACCTCCCCAGTCATTGGGATTATAGGCATGCACCATTGTGCACTGCTCACACACACACTCTTTTCCCCTACAGTACAATTTTTTTTGGAGGAGGGGGATACTGGGGATTGAACTCAGGAGCACTTGGCCACTGAGCCACACCCCCAGCCCTATTTTGTATTTTATTTAGAGATAGGGTTTCACTTTTGCTCGCTTTTGCTGAGGCTGATTTTGAACTTGCAATCCTCCTGCCTCAGCCTCCAGAGCCACTGGGATTAAAGGCATGAGCCACTGCACCCACCCCCAACCCTTTTTATTTTTATTTTGAAACAGGGTCTTACTAAGTTGCTGAGGCTAGCCTTGAACTTTTGAACCTCTTACAGCGGCCTCCTGAATATTTGGGATTTACAGGCTTGTACCACTGCACTTGGTTGGAACCTTTTCATATTGATATAAAGGTTTATTGAGTCCCCAATATCATCCTTTGGAAAAATGTGAGTATTTAGGCTTTCAGTAGGGTCAGGTAGTTCCACATACTGATGGTCCTGCTCTTGCAAGCCCAAGCTGGGTAACCCCCCTTGCCTATTCCAGAGTTATGTAATACAGACCTTATCAAATATGTTCTGGCTTGTTGATGTGAGATACAGAACAGCAGAGTCTCTGTAAGCATGGGATAAATGCCTGAGGGCCTTTCCCAGGAGACAGGTAGGGAAACAAAGGAGAATTTAACATCTGAAAGTGCAAAAGTTGGAATGTACAGTTCATTCATCAAGCATAGGGAATGCACCGGGCAGCATGGGAAATATGAAACTACAGGAAAATGTTGCACGTGAACGTTATAATACAGTACAAAAAATATTCAGAACTGTGACAAACTGTTTGCTTGCTGTGTTTAATTAAATTGTGAATATCTGACTTGTTTTTGAATAGGGACTATTCTTAGATAGTAACCTGATCATAAAACAGTCAGACCCATTTTAGAAAATTTGAAGAGATTTAACTTAGGTAAACAGTCTTAATATTTCCTGGCACAGTATTCATACTGCATTGTACAGCATATTCTAGTAGTCTAGATGTTTGGAAAGGAAAACCTTTTATTTGGGTGGAGAACCCGAGTAAAAGGGAAATGACTGCTTGAGCACTGGTAATTTGTTCAAATTCCTAGTTTTTCCTAAAAGGCCCATTTGAACCTGTTGGATGTTCCCACTAAAATCAACATATAGGCATCTTAAGTAAAAATAAGCACTAAGCAAAATTCAGCAAGATGCTTAAAATAGTGGAATGTATTATTGATTGTTATTTTCTCATTCCTTTATATATAAGTTCTAAACATAGCTGCCCAAATTGACTCCCTTTATTCCCCAGTTCCAGTGATAATTGACTGCTGATCATTGAAAATCCAGTTGTGGGCTGGGGGTGTGGCTCAAGCAATAGCGCGTTCGCCTGGCATGCGTGCGGCCCGGGGTCGATCCTCAGCACCACATACAAACAAAGATGTTGTCTGCCGAAAACTAAAAAATAAACATTAAAAAAAAAACTAA
Organism: Spermophilus citellus; assembly: GCF_964194105.1. Lineage (NCBI taxonomy): Eukaryota > Metazoa > Chordata > Mammalia > Rodentia > Sciuridae > Spermophilus > Spermophilus citellus. The sequence goes on from NC_138191.1 coordinate 128,100,266, forward strand.
AAAAGAAAAGAAAATCCAGTTGTGTGTGAAACTTGCCGTTTCAGACCCATTGGCTTTGCATACTTTGGGCTGTGCTTTCCTCTTCCAGAAATCTTTGTTTGCTCAAAGAAAAGCAGGAAAATGCCTATTGCCATATTTTAGTATAGGACTAAAACACATGTACTAAGGACCGCAGGGGGCCCTGCTGTTGGCTGGGTTTTCAGTCCAGACAGAGAAGAAGAATGCTGTAGCCCCAGAACTCACACCATCTCTGAAAAATAAAGGCACTGTGCTTTTTTGCTACATGAAGGAAGCAGATGCTGAGAGTTTTATCTGTGAGGAACTAGGAAACATAAACTAGCCCTCGGCTCTTTGTGTGTGTATTTGTGGAGTTGTTGTTGTTGTTGTTTTGGTTTTTTTGGTACTAGAATTTGAACCCAGGGACATTCTACTACTGATTTTTATCTTATTTTTGAGACAGGGTCTCTCTGAGTTGTTCAGGTCGGCCTCAAACTTGTGATCCTCCTGTCTCAGCCTCCCACATAGTTGCATTTACAGTCGTGTGCCACCCTGCCCAGCACCCTTAGATCTTTTTTAACTATGAAATTATGAATTTGTCTTATTAGACATCATTATAAGTGAAACCAATTAAGGTTTTAGAACCATAGAACATAGCTAGTTTTTGTTCTGGATAATCAAAAGAAGAGGACTGTTTTACACCTAGCATCCGTTGGTTCAGTTCAAAAGTACCCATGTGTTGGGGTTGCTAGTTCAGGATAGGTCCAACAGGACCAAAATTTCTGGTGTTGAGCCCTTCAGTGGAGATCAAAATGTGGCTCTGGTAATTAGTCTTTTGTTTGTCTAAAGTCCTCTAACTTGATTTTTGTTTTAAATTGCAGTTCTAAGCCAATCTGAAATGGGAGCAATGGAATTTTATTATACTTAATAAATATTCTTGTTGGGATGTGGGTTTAAAAACTGATAAAACTATAGAAGTTCTTTTTAGAGGTAAGGTGTCAACAGGAGGTGTGAGGCCATTTACATCTTCATATGCCTTTCTGGTGTGAGTTCTGGGGCTGTAGTAAATCTGTGAAGGGTAAGCCTGTACTAGATGGCATCTTATATCTTCACATCTGTTTTCTCTGCTTTCTCCAATCTTTCAAAAGCCTGCAGCTCCATTGTTGCACATGCTGGCAGACAGATCATTTGAATTTATTCACTGTCTGAGATGACTGGGTGTAATGCCTAGACACACTGCTTTACTACCTCATGTAGTTTTCTGACTTGTCCTTCCTTGTGCCATCTTTAAAGAGCCTAACAGGTGGGCTGAGTAAAGGGAAAAAAGGGTTACTCTCAGCTAGTATATATATCACAAAGGTCATTATGGTAATGGCACTGGATGACCAATAGTGGTATTAGTTTTCCTTTCCTTCCCTCCCCTGGTGCTGGGGATTGAACCTAGGGCTTTCCATATGTTAGGTGTTAGAATACCCAGTACCCAAGAAATCAAACTTGCTTGTAAATAGATTGGCAAGGTAAAAAACAAAACAAAAAAATACTGTTCTTCTGCAGAAGGGTGTGACCCCAGAGGCCAACAAGCAAGCACACCTGGGCAGGCAGTCCACCAGGTTTTATCCCTAGTGAAGCACTGCCCCTTGCTCTGATAGGAAGAGTTCAGGGGTACAGTCTACACAATTAGCCGATTTAAAATTGGGGAGGGTACAGAAAAGGGCTGCAGTTGTGTTTGGATACCTGTTAAGAGAATTTTGTCTGTTTGTTTTTGGTACTAGGGATTGAACGCACAGGCCCTAAACCACTGAGCCACATCCCACCTCTTTTTAAAAAAAATTTTATTTATAGACAGGGTCACACTAGGTTGCTCACAGCCTCACTAAGTTGATGAAGCTGGCTTGGAACCTGCAATCCTCCTGCCTCAGCCTCCTGAGCTGCTGGGATTATAAGCATGAACCACCAAGCCTGGTCTTGTTTGGGAATTTTTAAATGGCACCATTATGACCTCATGGTTTCCTAACTTAAAATGGCTCTATCATACACATGAAATTTAGGTTACAATAAACATATTTGTATTTCATTACAGGTTTAGATTTGATAGAAAAGAAAACATAAATCTTACCTGGGCAAATGCTCTACCACTGAGCCCCAGCCTCAGTCCCTCTTTACAATTTTATTTTGAGATAGGATCTTGCTAAATTGCTCAGACTGGCCTCAAATTTGTGATCCACTGGCCTCAACCTCCTAAGTAGCGGGATTACAAATGTGTACCACCATGCCCAGCATGGGCTTTGCAGTTTTAGGGTAAGAGTCCTTCTTATAGTCTGCCTCTTAGAAATGGTGATATGTACATAATCATCTAATTTAAAGGGCTCTTCTCTGAGACCTTAGTCCTTTTTAAAGGTTTCTTAAGTATGCCAGTTTTCTATTTGGCACCAGCCAGCATGCCTTTTGTAGTTTTTGGGAGCCTGCCTTAGTAGCTTTTGAAATGCCTAGGAACTTAATAACTTGTGAGCTTTTGTTGTTGCTGCTTTGGAATCAGTTCAGGCTCACACTATTGAGCCCTGGCTGCATTTTGGAATTCATAAAATTGGTGTTGTGTTAGTTGCATTGATCTTTAGGCATGGTTACTTCATGTCATTGATAAAACTGTTTCACGGTTGTTGTCACTGCATTTCATAGGGAGATTTGTGTACAGTTTTACCCTTCAGGTTTCATTTGAAAGCAAAAACAATAGGAGGAGGGATTTGAGGAGAGGAGTAGGAGGGCAGAGGGCAGCTCAGAACCATCTTAGCCTTGCCCTAGAGGATATTGATACACATTTAAATTGTTTCCCTTGTGGAGCATCCTTAATTTGAATTCCCGTGTGTTCTTGCTGGAATTATTCTGTCTTACTTAATGACATCATTGTTACTTGCTTACTTGCTCAGAAATAAAATTTCATGGCTTTTCTCTGGGCCTTATTTTAAAGGATAATATGATTGATGAACCTAAAGACAAGAGGCTGGTTAAAAAAACTTGGTTCCTGGTAACAGACTTAGTTAACGTGTAGAATATTTGAATTTTAAAACATATGGACTATGGTTTCAGTGTCGAACAGGCCTCAATATTAAGCAGCAATAACATATTGTTGTTGTTTTCTTTCTAGGTGCATGCTATTATGATGCTAATCAGTCTATGTATGTGTTTGGAGGCTGTACCCAGAGCAGCTGCAATGCTGCCTTCAACGATCTCTGGAGACTTGACCTCAATAGCAAAGAATGGATCCGACCTCTGGCTTCAGGTAAGAGATGAATGCTGATCTTAGCCTCCTTACCAAGTAATTCCCTTGTCATGGAAATTCTACCTGATCTTTTTTGGTGTTGGTCTCAGGCATAGGTTACTGGGGTCCCAAATCTCTTGCCAAATCTGCTATATAAATGCTAAGATTAATATACTTGGGTAAGTCTCTGATTTTTAAAAAGTTATACTTCATCATTAGTTTTGGTTCCTTGCCAAAATCATTATGCTACTGTGTGAATTTATTCATGTGCTTTTCTCAAGTACTTGTACAGGTGTGATGTGCTATTTGGTATGAGGTTGAAGTTAGTGCAGAAACAGAGTCGTGAGAACTGTAGTTGACTGACAGAAGCTATTGTCCCAGGGCTAAGGTCTCTGAATATCTTTTGTTCTTGCCAGCTCAGATATTTGGGGAGTGTATGGGACATGCCTCTGCTAGTTCCTCTTAACAACTCAGGAGTGTGGGAAGATTCCATAGAGGTACATTCCTGCACAGCCCTGCTCTGCCAGAATTTTGGCAGAATGAAACTAGATTATTTTCTACATTCTTATTCAACCTTTCCTGGAAGAAAAAGGTAAAAACACAGCTGAGTTTGCACTGACAAGACAGGGCAATTTGAAGGGACACAGTTATGATTTGAGGGACTGGTACAAAATATAGTCCTCAATATAAGGTGTACTGCTAGATTTGTTGGCAAACTTTTCCAAAAACATTCTTCATTTAGCTTTTCAAGGTTAGAGCTCAGTGTTAGGACTAAGGAGATTGGGTTTTCCATGGCGGGTTCCGTATTCATTTAGGCTTTGCCTTTACTACTTGGATTGCTAGATTGTAGGCAACATGGTCGTTTATAAAAGGTAGGGTGCTAGAATAGATACAGACTTCATTTCCTGGCATAATCACCAATTCTCTATTTAACTATGAGCAGGTAGGTGTACCTGTGTGAGAAAAAAGGTGGAGTAGGACTAGGTGATTCTGTTTTCAAGTGGGCTGGGAAGGCCAGTTATGTTTTTGTGTTCACAGTGAATGTAGGATAAGTTTTAAAACTACTTAAAAGAAGCATTTTGCTGTCCTAAAGCTGAACTCTCCTGTTCCTTCTCTGTGTGGTAGACAAATAGAGGAGGAGGACAAGGACAGGATACTTACTGGGTGGAGCTGGGTTTTGTGCCGAAGATCTATATTATTGAAAATATGAGGAAATGGTAATCTTATAGAAACTTTGAAGGTTAGCACTGTTGTATTGGCCCTCAAAATTTCATACTTCAGAGGGTCTGCTTTTCTAGTCCTTTGTGCAGTATCAGTGTTTGGAGTCCTGATTCTGCAGTGTAGCTCTTGTTAGCTGAAGCCTCTTGTTGTCCCTGTACTTGGTGTTTTGTCCAGCCTGCACTTGAGAGCGGCTTTGATTGTTCCAGTCACAAAATAATAATACTGCCTTTCTCTGGTTTGAACCAAGCTTTGTGCCTTTGGTAATTGGGCATGGGTGTAACCCTCTCTTGTGGAAATGGAGTTCTAGAACCTTCATAGACTGATACTACTTGTTATTTTTCTCTGTAAGACGGACAGGGGGCTTTTTTGTGTGTTAGGGGGGTTGTTGTTGTTGTTTGTGTTTTTTTTTTGTTTGTTTGTTTGTTTGTTTGATTTTTCAGTACTGGGGTTAGAACCCAAAGCCCTTGTGTGTTCTAGGCAAGTGCTCTGCCCCTGAGGGACATCCTAGCCTAGGAGGTTTTTGTTTTGTTTTGGTTTTGGTTTTGGTTTTAAATCACTGTTTAAAGGCGACACTTTGAAATTCCCTTGGTAGAAAAGTGTTGGAGAAGTAACTGGTTTGGTAATTCAGTTTCTATATAGAACATTAAGAATGTCCTCTTTTTAAAATATGTAAGTTCTCAAATGTTTTACTTTCTTACAGTCTCTCAAAGAATCTAGCTGCTGCCTCACCCTAATCCACAATTAAAGCCTAGGTCCAGCAGTGGAGGAACTGAACTTTTTGAAATGTTTGCTTTACAGAAACAATGGTTTAATAAAGAGTCCTGTGAGATTCTCACTGAGACAGAAATCCCATGGGAAGATTGCCTGGAGGAATGTTTCTGTCCTGAGTTCCAACCAGAATCACTTCCTAACTGAGACCTCAGGGTGTCTGATTAAAACAGTTGTCCATGTGTCTGGTGCTCCTGACTTGCACAGAGCTCAGAAGCAGAGAGTTGCAGGTTGGCGAGGGGAGGGTGTTACTCTCTCCTTTTGGTCACAGTTGAAGGGCAGTCTCATAGTGTTCAGGTGTGTGCAAGCAGCGATAGTAGCTCTAACAGTACTCTGTCTTCAAAAATGTAGTTGTTGGAGAAGTAAGAGTGTCTGTCCTTCCATCAAGTAGGGCCCTTGTGGTTGACAGCAGAGTCTTGATACAGACTGCACCTGCATTTGATGCCTTCTCTTTCTCTCTCTCTCTCTCTCTCTCTCTCTCTTTCTCTCTCTCTCTCTCTTTCTTTCTCTCTCTCTCTCTCTCTCTCTCTCTCTTTCTTTCTTTCTTAACTTTATTTGAGACAAGGTCTGAGTTGCCTAGCCTAGCCTTGAACTTGGATCAGCTTCTGAGGGGCTGGGATTATAAGAATATACCACCATACCCAGCCATCAGATATCTTTTTTTGGGTGCCTTTGGATATATTGCAAAGGAGCCTGGAGCCTTTTCACCTTGATCATACCGGTATCTTAGTTCAGGCTGCCATTACAAAATATCACAGACTGGGGCCTTAAACAGGGAATCTATTTCTTGCAGTTTTGGATCTTGCCTTTTCAGTTGAAAGTCTGAGATCAGGGTGCCAGCCAGGTTAGGTTCTGATGAGGTGTCTCCTCCTGGCTTTCAGCTATGAAATGATAGCAGTACTCCATCTAGAGGTAGGGTGGTGATGACTTTGGGGATGACAGCTCTTCAAGCTGAAAGACCTTCAACTAATGCTTCTCAGTCAATTCCAGTGAGAAGTACTCCTCATGGAGCCATAATGTAACAGTAAAGAAACAAAAAGCAAGTAAGCAAATAATTAGAAATTACAAAGGAAAAAGGGAACGAAATACAGAATAAGAAGGGGAGAAGTACTTTAAACGGGAGATTTTTGGATTTGGTCGAGTGCTTGCATGCACAAAGCCCTGGGTTCAATCCCTAGCACCACAAACAAAACAAAACAAAACAAACAAACAAACAACAACAACAACAACAAAAAAAAAACCAGGATATTTTTTACTAAAACCTAATGGCCAATGAGTAGAGGTACGTGAGAATAGCACAAAGATCCAGGGCAGCAGAGAATAGGACATGTTAGAAGACCTGAAAGTGGATTTTTGTATATGTAGCATAATAAGTGATTTGCAGAGTGGTACAGATGGAGTTGGAATGTAGACAGGAGCTTTACAGAGCTTTGTAGTTACACATATTAGTTGGGTTCATCCTGACAATCTTTGAGATTCTAAAGAGAGGAGTACAGTGATTTAGTTTACACTTTTAAAAAAATACTTGTTGTTCTTTAGGAAATGAAGGGAGGCAAGAAAGTAAAGCAGAGAGAACAAATAGGAAGCTTTCAAAACAAGTACAGGTAAGCCTGTGGGTGCAGTGGAACATGCTTTAATCCCAGCTACTTGGGAGGCTGAGGATTAATTGCAAGTTTGAGGCCATCCTGGGCAACTTGTCAAGACCCTGTCTCAAAATCAAATCTTAAGTAAGGGCTGTGAATATGGCTCAGTGAGAGAGCACTCCGGGTTCAATCCCCAGTATCAAAAAAGTGCAGGTAAGAGAAATGATGGCTTCCACTAGCATAATGTTAAGAGATTAAAAGAGAAGTGGATGGATTTCAGTTGGATTTTTATATTAAAAGTGAATAAACCCTTATGTTTCTTTTTCCTTCTTTCCTATACTAGGGATTGAATGCAGGACTATGTGCTTGCTAGGCAAACACTACCACTGACCTCGCTCCCTCTCTAGGTCTTTGTAAATTTTATTTTGAGACAGGGTCTTCCTAAATTGCCTATGCTGGCCTTAAATTTGTGATCCTTCTTCCTCAGTCTTCTGAGTAGCTGTGATTACAGGCGTGTGCCACCATGCCCTGTAATAATTACGTAGATGGAGAAGTCTTAAGAAGTGGTAGCAATAATCTAGATGAGAAAGGGTAGCAACTTGGATGAGGTGTTGGCCGAAAGATTAGAGCTGAAGGGAACCAGGCATGGTGGCACACTCCAGTAATCCCAGCTACGTGGGAGGCTGAGGAAGAAGGATTGCAAATTTGAGGACAACCTGGGCAATTTAGTAGGATCCTGTCTCAAAATTTAAAAATAAAAAAGACTGGAGATGTAACTCAGTGGCAGAGCACCCTTGGGTTCAATCCCTAGAGCTGTTTGGGGGAGGGAGGATAAAAAGAATCGGATAAATACGATAGAGCCAAAGGAATTGGCATGGTTTGGATGTGCAGTGTGAAGGAGGCGAGTTGGAATAACTCTTTTAGTTTTGGGCCTGGGCATTTGAAAGGGTGTAGTTGCTGTCAGATAAGATGGGGAAGACTGAGTAGTCAGGGTTGGGAAGGGGCAGAAAAAAATGAGAAATTCTGTTTGAAATAGGTGAAGTTTGAGGTGCCTACTAGGACATCCAGGAGGTTGCCAGAAGGACTTGCGGCTATCTGGAGTCCAGGGGAGGTCCACTGGCTAGAGAGAGCCATAGAGCCATCACTGAGCAGAGGTGGAGTTAAAGCCGTGAGAGCAGGTGAGGTGAGATGAGCAAGGAGTGAGTGAAAGGGAAGAGGTCAGGAACCAAGTCCAGAGAGCTCCAGCACTTGCCGTGTGGGGGACTAGAAAAGTAGCACCTGCGCAGTAGAAGAACACAGGAGAAAGGCACCGGGAGAAAGGCACCGGGAGGTGCCGCACTTAGAAAGTGCTTCCAGGAGAGGAGAATAGGACCAACATGCCAGAGCAGTGTGAAGACAGAGAATTGGTCTTGAATTTGTGAATAGAATATTGTGACTGACAAGGATGAAAATCTGAGTCTTAAGAAAATGGGAAGAGAAGAATTGAGGAGAGCTTATGAAAAACACATTTGGGGCTGGGGGTGCAGCTCAGTGGTAGAGCACTTATCCAGCATGCACAGGGCCTGGGTTTATCCCTAGCACTGCAAAAGTAATCTGCAAAACCCAAAATCAGTTGATTGATCTATTTATTTATTTTTTGGAAAGTTTGGTGCTAAGTGAAAGAAGATATATATAGTTGAGAGGTTCATTTTTTAAAAAACAGCAAGTTTTATAGATGTTGATATGCTGATAAGAACAATTTAGAGAGAGGACTTGGTTTATATTGTTAGAACAATGTTTTTTTTTTTTTTTTTAATAGTTGTTACACGGACAGAATGCCTTTATATGTTTATTTTTATGTGGTGCTGAGGATCAAACCCAGTGCGTGCCTCACATATGTTAGGCAAGTGCTCTGCCACTGAGCCCCAGCCCAGCCCTAGAACGGTATTTTTGAGTGGTGAGAAAGGCAGAATGAAGTGGGAGGGGGGTTTCCTGGAGATGGGAAGGTTGACTGTCACTTATCTGCAGGAACAAGAGAAAAAGTGTGATTGCAGATGCTAGGGAGTGGGGCTGGTACAGGTTCTCCACTGATTGGAGCATCACTCAGGTGAACTAATTGAGGGTGGAGCAGAACAGAAGCCATTGGCAGTCCTGGCCAGTGATGGTAAATGTATAATTGTACACATAGTTCTGGTTTTTGCCAAATGGTTCCAGGAAGTTGAATGTTTCACCTTCTCGTATTTGTACAAAGGTAACGCTGATTCTTAATCAGATTTTTTTGGCTCAGTCTCTGTATTCAGTTCCCAAAGCAAATAAGCAGTTCTTTTAACAGGTACTTTGAAAGACTAATGTTTAACCCACTATTTCTCAAACGAATTACCCTTTATTCAAACCAAGGCTAATATACAATCATTGTAAGTCACCAGGTGTGGTGGCACAAGCCTGTAATCCTAGTGGCTTGGGAGGCTGAAGCAGGAGGATCATGAGTTCAAAGCCAGCCTCAGCAACTTAGCGAGGCCCTAAGCAACTCAGTGAGACCATTTCTCTACATAAAATATACAAAGGGGTGGGGTCATAGTAGCTAAGCATCCCTGGGTCCAATCCCCAGTACAAAAAAAAAAAAAAAATCTTAAGGATAATCTTATAACCATTTACAGAAGAGGAACAAACTTTCCACAGTTAAAGAGTCTAAATATTTGTGGAGTCTATAAATGTTAGGTAAAGATTTAGAGCTCGATCACCTATTTTAACTAGTCCTGGGTCACAATTGATTTTCCCACCACATTTTCCCTATCTAACCTTATTTCTTAAGATTTTTTTTCCCCTTTCTATTGCACATGCAATTCCAAGTGTTAGGTTATGGGTTCAGGCCCTTTGTTTTAGAAAAATGTGCTTAAGGACAAAGGTACACAACCTAGATACATGTTTTCCTCCTGGCTTAGCCATTCCTCAGTTGCGTGCCTTTGAACTTCATCACTTCTGCATTCTCTGGGCCTTGATTCCCTTCTCTAAAAAGAGGAAGAGATAAGCTCACTGTTCCTGGAATACAGAAATAACAGTCATCCGAATTATCTGGAAACGTGCTTAACCAATGGACACCATAGCCCTGTAACAGACTCACTCAGTAATCTCAGGGGTTGAGGATAAGTTGGTGAATCTGCATTAAAAAAAAAAAAAAATCCCTGTTGACTCTACATTTAGCTAAATGTAGAAATCCTGGAGCCTGTGCTCACTCCGGCAGCACATATACTAAAATTGGAACGATACAGAGAAGATTAGCATGGCACCTATGCAAGGATGACACGCAAATTCATGAAGCGTTCTATTAAAAAAAGAAGAAGAAATCCTGGAATCTTATGATGTCTTTTTTGCCTTCTTGTGCAGTCTGTGATCTCACTCAGCATTGTTGCTGTATAGGAAGTGGGTATATAAAGTGCCAAACCGGGCTCCTCGACTACGGTTAAGGAAGGAACATGCTACCTCCCTGCTCTTGTGGTTGCTACCTTTTGCCCCTGAATTAGTGAGAATCGGCTTACTGCCCAAGGAAATGTGTCTGGTCCTTGAGAAGGTTTTAGAGGTGGGCGTTGGTTGTCCTAGATTCTTAATACATTCTGTCTAGCCTTCATGCCAGCCTGATTAGGATGGCACTACATTTATCCTCACATTGGCAGAAGAGGAAGCTGAATCACAGAAGTACCTAATGATTTACCTACTGGACCATACAACCAATAAGTGAAGCAGCAGAGATTGGAACTCGGGTTTTGTCTCTGAAATTCATGCTTTTTCCACTACACCACACAGTGAGCAGTTTCATTTTTTTTTTATTTATTTCATATTACCAATTTTTAAAACTCATATTTTTATAATAGAACAGAGTTCCCCAGTTTTTTCTATCGTTAACATCTTACATTAATATAGTAGACTAACAATAATCCAATGTTCAGTCCATAACTCTATTCAGATATCCTGATTTATTTTTACCTAACGTTCATTTTCTGTTCTAAGATCCCTCCTTGATATATCACATTTAGGTTTTTTGGTTGTTTTTTTTTTTTTTAAGAATTTATTAGCCTTTCTTTTTCTTTTTTCTTTTATAACTTTATTTTATTTATTTATATGTGGTGCTGAGGATTGAACCCAGGGCCTTGCACGTGCGAGGCAAGCGCTCTACTGCTGAGCCATAACCCCAGACCCTAGGTTTCGCTCTCTTTTTTTTTTAAAGTTGTAGGTTGATACAATACCTTTATTTTATTTTTATATGGTGCTAAGGATCAAACCCAGTGCCTCACAAGTGTCAGGCGTGTGGTCTACCTCTGAGCCCCAGCCCCACATTTAGGTTTGTTTGTTTATTTTTGGTTTTTGGTGTTTTGTTTTGTTTTGTTTTTCTTCCTCCTCTTTCAACTGCTTTTGGCTTGACATTTTATAACTCTTATTTTGCTTTTGATGATCTTGACAGTTTTGAAGACTACTAGTCAGGTGTTCTGTGGACTGAACTGCAGTTTGATTTTGTCTGTTTTTCTTATGGTCAGTCTGGAGTTATAGAATTTTCGGGGAGAAAGACCACAGATTTAACAGAGTACATATTGTTGCCAGGCATAGTGGCATGTCCTGTAACCTAGGGACTCAGAAGGCCGAGGCAGGAGGATCACAAGTTTAAGGCCAGCCTTAGTGAAACTGTGTCTCAAAATAAAAAAATAAAAAGGGCTGGAGATTTAGCTCAGTGGTAAAGTGACCCTCTGTTCAATCCCCAGTCCCCTAAAATAAATAGAGGGGTGGGGCTCAGTGGTAAAGCACACTTTGGTTCAATCCCTAGTACAAAAAAAAAAAGGTACATATTGTCAGCATGATTAATCACTTTTTTGTGTGTGGTGGTGGGGGCACTGGGGATTGAACCCAGGGCACTTAACCACTAAGCCACATCCCCAGCCCTTTTTTATATTTTATTTAGAGACAGGGTCTCACTGAGGTGCTTAGGGCCTCACTAAGTTACTGAGGTTGGCTTTGAACTCAAGATCATCCTGCCTCAGCCTCCCAGGCCACGAGTATTACAGGCATTCACCACCGCACCCAACAATTAATCACTATTGATGTTAACCTTGACTGCCTGGTTGAGGTAGTATTTATTAGAGTTCTCCACAGTTACACTTTTTTCTCTCCCTTTTAATTCTTTTTTTTTTTTTTTTTTTAAAGAGAGAGAGAGAGAATTTTAATATTTATTTTTTTTAGTTATCGGCGGACACAACATCTTTGTTGGTATGTGGTGCTGAGGATCGAACCCGGGCCACACGCATGCCAGGTGAGCGTGCTACCGCTTGAGCCACATCCCCAGCCCTTAATTCTTATTTATAATTTTTTTCTTTTCATTCCTGTTCCTTTAAAAAAAAAAAAACTTTGGTTCTTGACTTTCTATTGAATTTTAGGTGCATAACTAAACTATTTTATTAGTATGTTTATCATCAGTCAAGAAATGATAAGGAGCAGAGAGAGATATGTTATTTGAAGAATCTTTTGCAGCTTAGAGAATTTTAAAATATCAACATGATTTGCCTTTTTAAATTTTTGGTAGGGAAAGAGATTCTGAAGACAAAGTACTTTTTATTATGACTTAATGCAATCAACCACTTTCTAGCTATCCAGAGTCAGAGAAGCACCATTGGAAATAATTTTGTTCCTTAAGGACTTTTCTCTAAAAGGATGATCCTGTGCCGGGGGTAATGGCCCACAACTGTGAGTCAGGAGGACGAAGAGAATTCATAGCCAGCCTCAGCAGTTTAGTGAGGTCTTAGCGAGACCTTATCTCAAAATAAAAAATTTTAAAAAGGGCTGGGATGTGGCTCAGTAGTTAAGCACCTCTGGGTTCAATCCTTGGTACCGAAAAATAAATGAATAAATAAAAGGATAATCCTGTCTTCCAAATCAAGAGTACCCCTACATAAAGCTAGTTTACTTTGGAGCTGGGGGCAGGAAGAAAAGAGGATTATTCATATCAGTTATCTATAGGAAAGCTAAAATACCTTAAAAGCTGAGTGGTACTTGAACTGTCAAAAAATATATATCTAGAATGCCATCGATTTTCTTGCAATGTAAATGATACCTTAAAAAGGATACACATGAGTTTCTGTGTCCATTGATGAAGGCTTTTACCTTAAATCTAGTGGAGAATTGTCGTGAACATACTTTTATATACAAAGATATAAAAAAATGTGCTCTATATGTGTAATAAGAATTGTAATGCATTTCACTGTCATTTTAAAAATAAAATCAATTAAATAAAAAAATAAAGAAAAATTGTACATTTAAAAAACATCTAGTGGAAAAGTTTAGTTCTAGTCCTGGGTTCCCTACTACTGCCTTTTCCTGAGCAGTAATGTCACCCGGAAATTACAAAAATCAGGGAGTCTGGATTGATAATTGGACCGGGTATAACCAAAACAGCTGACAGGAGAGAGTGTTCTGGGAAGAGATTAGGTCCTGGTGTCAGTGACATTGAATTAGCTGGATGTGGACTATTTTTTGGATAATATATAATTGTACTCAGGGACTACTGCTTTTCAGTATTGTTTTACATCTAAACACTTAAATTTTAAAAAACTCATGATGTGCTATTATGTTCTGAAAATGCAAATTTGTGATGAGGAAGAAGCAGATACTTATTATCTGGTAAATATTAGCACACATAACAAGAGGACATGTGCATGCCTTCCAAATGCACTTCAAGCTTCTGTTCTGTCTTAAAAACAGGGAGTGAATTTCACTGTTTTAATATTTTCTTTGTGGGGGCTGAGGCTCTAGCTCAGTGGTAAAGTGCTTGCCTAGCATGTGTGAGGCACTGGGTTCAATTCTTAGCACCACATAAAAATAAAGATACTGTGTTTTCATCTACAACTAAATAAACATTTAAAAAATATATATTTTGGGGGGGGGGATGAGAAGACCCAGTTGATTCTACCTGTGGAACTTTTTTTTTTGGCTTTTATTTAGTTTTGTGCTGGCAGCTGATCCCAGGTCCTCATGTATGCTAAGCAACCTAAATCTCCAGTGCTGGATTTTTCTTTTTAAAGTTGGAAACAAATTTATTTATTTTTATGTGGTGCTGAGAACACATAAAAATAAATGAATTTGTCGTGCTAGAACCCAGGGCCTTGCACATGCTAGGCGAGCACTCTACCACTGAGCCACAACCCCAGCCCCTGGATCTTTCTTGATTACCAAATGTCATATCCTTAGCTTTTTCTCATTCTGGTTAAAATCCTGAATCCTTTTATTTTTCATCATTTGGTCAAACTCATGAGCCTTTTGTATTCTTTCTTAAAACCCTCTAAACCATTCCTTTTTTTTAAATCTTTTTTTTTTTTTTTTTTTTTGGTGGACACAATATCTTTATTTTACTTTTATGTGGTGCTGAGAATCGAACCCAGTGCCTCATGCATGCAAGGTGAGCGCCCTACCACTTGAGCCACATCCCCAGCCCCTAAACCATTCCTTACTAGAAATAGAAGTCCATAGTGTCACTGAGAATAAGCATTTACTCTCCATAGAATCCTCAGCTTTCAAGTCTACACTGTGATCCTGTCTGCCTACCATTGTGACAAGCAGTTTTGGCTGCCCTTGGGTTTCCTGTGCAATAATATTCTCAAATCATCTACAGTTTCTGTTTATTCTCAGGTATCCACGTAATCTCCTCATAATAGCATGTCATGTTTTATGACAACAAGAAGCTTCATTTTGTATCTCTGTGAACCTCTACTGCTATCTAAATTGTTAACTTAATGTTCTGAGGGAAATTCTTGGCTAATGCTAAATGAGGGAACACAGAAAAATTTGTATCCCTGAGACATTACTAACTTCTGCTTTCTTAAGAATGACCCTCTTAGGCTGGGGTTGTGGCTCAGCAGTGGAGCACTCGCCTCACACATGCGAGACCCTGGGTTCGATCCTCAGCACCACATAAAAAAAATAAATGAATAAAATAAAGGTATTGTGTCCAACTACAACTAAAAAATTAAATTAAAAAAAGAATGACCCTCTTGTTACTTAAGACAGTCTTAATAAGACAGTCAATTGTGCCATGGATCAACTCCGCCTGGTACTCTGTTTGCTGTTCATTCTCTTTATATTCAGGATCAGACTAGTTACTCAAGTTTTCCAGTTTTGTGATTTTTTAAAAATATTTTTTAATTGCTGTCAATGGACATTTATTTTATTTGTTTATTTATATGTGGTGCTGAGAATCGAACCCAGTGCCTCCAACATGCTAGGCAAGCGCTCTACCACTAAGCTACAACCCCAGTCACCAGTTTTGTGACTTTTGAAGAGATTTGTAAAGAGTCTACAGGGTGCTCCTTCTTAGGTGAGTGAGGGTTATGATGGATCATTTATTGACTTCTGTGGGAAGCCACCCAAGAATTTCATGAGGATCTTCTCTTGGTATGGTAGCCAGGGAGATTTAGGTTTGGCATTGAAAACTATCCGTGGCTCTCCCCAGGAAATAGATTGCCCAGTGCTCATGACTGTTATCACACATGACCTTTATCACTGTTCTACTAGGAAGATACCTCATGGTAGCTGCAGAGATGGGCGAAACCCGCTTAAAACTGAACAACCCACCTTTAACCTTTTTTGGTGAAGAACATTCTGTGGAAGGCCTATGATGTTTCCTAACATAAATAAAGCAGGTGAAGGCTCTACTTAGAGTATAGAAGCTCGACCGACTTGCCTGTCCTGCTCTGCTTTTGAAACTACTTTCTGTGTCCTGTGGGGTTTTTTCATAGTTCTATTTTTCCTAGCTTTTATTTCTCAGCCAGCCCATTCCACTAAGGGAAACCCCATTTCTACCGCAAGTGGGGGCACAGGCAAGAGACTTCCAGATATCAATTGAATTCTGGGAGGTCGTCCTTTCGAAGCTCAGAAGCTAGCTACTTCTCATACCGTTTATATTATTATTATCATTATTATTATTATTATTATTTTCAGTACCAGGATTGAACCCAGGGGTGCCTAACCACTGAGCAACACTCCCAACCCTTTTAAAATTTTTATTTATTTTTTATTTATTTATTTTTTGGTACTGGGGATTGAACTCGGGGGCACTCAACCACTGAGCCATATTCCCAGCCCTTTTTTGTGTTTATTTAGAGACAGGGTCTCGCTGAGTTGCTTAGCACCTCGCTAAATTGCTGAGGCTGGCTTTAAACTCAAGATCCTCCTGCCTTAGCCTCCCAAACCACTGAGATTATAAGCATATACCACCATGCCCTGTTCTCATCTCTTCTTTGTGAGATAAATTCTTAAACTATGCTTTACTTGATCCTACTTTTTGTACGAGTGCTCTTATAATTTTCTCCTTTCCAGTTCTCTATGGTAGTGATTAAGGGCTGTGAATTTATATTTGATTTGTTGGCTTTTACCCTGTTATCACTTTTATTGTCTTCTTTTTTCCATTTTACTAAACTTTCTGAACTCCTAGTCCCAGATTTAAACATTGCTTGCTGTTGGATTCACGTAGGTAAATTACAAGGTAGTTACAGTTTATGTGAGGAATGGGTTCTTGAAGACCTCCCACAAGGAATTTTGATTCTGTTAATAAATAGTTGTTCAATGTCAAGTGATGCCATTGAATGACAACAGTAGGGACATGGCATATAGTTCAGCCTTCTGGCTTCCATGACTCTATTTTTTTTTTTTTTTTACCTTAAGTCTCATTGAGGTGTTTTACTTTTTTTTTTTTTAATTGGTTGCTCAAAACATTACAATGCTCTTGACATATCATATTTCATACATTTGATTCAAGTGGGATGACTCTATTTTTAAACAAAAATCTATTTTTGTTTTTTGTAGTGGTAGATGGACAGAATAACTTTATTTTATTTA
Organism: Spermophilus citellus; assembly: GCF_964194105.1. Lineage (NCBI taxonomy): Eukaryota > Metazoa > Chordata > Mammalia > Rodentia > Sciuridae > Spermophilus > Spermophilus citellus. Next base: position 128,116,940 of record NC_138191.1, read on the forward strand.
TTTTTATGTGGCGCTGAGGATTGAACCCAGTGCCTCACATGTATCAGGTGAGCGCTTTACTGCTGAGCCACAACCCCAGCCCAATACTCTATTTTTTAAAAATATTTTTTAGTTATTGGTGAACCTTTATTTTTTATTTATCCATTTATATGTGGTGCTGAGAATCGAACCCAGTGCCTCATACATGCTAGGCAAGTGCTCTACCACTAAGCTACAACCCAGCCCTCTATTTTTTTTTTTAATTAGTTCATGTCTTTTATTATCTCAAATATATTACTTGTCTTCTGGTTTGTTGAAGCAGTAAGTCAGACAACACTTGCCACAATGGTCTGTCAAAGTGGCTGGCCATAAAAACTCCAGCACCACATTCATCTGAAAGGCACTCAGGGCGAAGGCGGCTAATTTTGCCATTTTCATCCACCTTATAATATTTCAGGACAGCCAACTTAACCTTCTGTCTCTTATGCTTATTTTTCTTGGGAGTGGTGTAAGACTTCTTCTTCCTTTTCTTAGCACCACCATGAAGCCTCAGCATAAGATAAGGGGTGGACTCCTTCTGAATGCTGTGGTCAGACAAAGTACATCCATCTTCCAGTTGCTTACCAGCAAAGATCAGTCTTTGCTGATCAGGAGGAATTCCTTCCTTATCCTGGATCTTGGCTTTTGCATTTTCTGTAGTGTCCGAGGGTTCAGCCTCCAGCGTAACAGTCTTCCCTGTAAGGGTTTTTATGAAAATCTGCATCTAGGCGGCAGTCCCACTGCAGATGGCGGATCCGAAAGCTCTATTTTTTTTTTTTTTTAATATTTAGTTTTTAGTTGTAGTTGGACACGATACCTTTATTTTACTTATTTATTTTTATGTGGTGCTGAGGATTGAACCCAGGGCCTCATCCATGCTAGGCTGCTGAGTCACAACCCCAGCCCTAAACAATACTCTATTAAGACATAATTTACATGTAGTAGAATGAACAAATCTTAAGTGCAAGACTAGTGGAGTTTTTTATTGTTAAAGAATTTAACCTTTATTTTATTTATTTATTTTTTAATGTGCTGAGGATCAAACCTAGTGCCTCACCTGTGCTAGGCAAGCACTCTACCACTGAGTCACAACCTCAGCCCCAACTAATGGGTTTTTATGTATGTGTGTAGGGAGCTCATTCCATAGCCATCAACACAGACCTCTGTGTTCTCCAAAAGCATGGGGATTTCTCCCCACCAACAAGGGAACAGTCAGTCCAGTAGCAGTGGACCCCAGCTATGTTATGGTTTGAATATGAGGTGTCCTCAGAAGCTCCTGTGTTAATGCAGGAGTGTTCTAGAGGTGAATTGATCAGACTGTGAGAACTATAATCAGTCCATCCTAGTTTGAATGGACTGACTTGGTGGGAATTGTAGGCAGGTGGGGTGCTGCTGGAGGAGGTAGGTCACTGGAACATGCCCTGGAAGAGTTCATCTTCCTTGGGGCCTCCTTTTCTCTCTCCCACCTTCCTTCCCCCACCCCCTCTCTTCCCCACCCCATTTCTCCTCCCATTCCTCCCTCTTCCCACTCCTATCTGGCTGTCATGAATAGCCAGCTGCTCCTCAACTACACCCTTCTACCATGATGTTCTGCCTGACATTGGACCCAGAGGAGTGGAGTCAACCCTCCACGGACTGAACCTCTGAAACTGTGAGCCAAAGTAAATTTTTCCTCCTCTAAATTGCCCTTGTCAGGTATTTTGGCCAAAGTGACAAAAAAGCTGACTAACATAGCTGGGTTCCTCTAATTGAATTCAATTCTGATACTTCCACCTAGAGATAGTGTCAGATCCCACATGTTGAAGGCTCAGTTCCCCAAGACTGTCTCCACTTCAGATGCCAGTCTCAAGCCTTAGAGTGTTTTACCTGTGCCTCTGACTGACCAGCTGTGAATCAGAATTCCCACAGCTTCCTCCCTCAAGTTTGAGTGGTTCACAGAATTAAACATACCAGCATATTACAAAAGGTCTTCCAAAGGACACAAATGAAGAGAGGCATATGGGGAAATGGGTGGGAAGCTTCCTTGCTCTCTCCAGCTGTACCACCACAGGAACCTCTTCATGCTCAGTTATACAGAAGCCATCAAACCCTATCCTGGTAGGATTTTATGGAGTCCTCATTGCATATCTGATGCTGATACACTGGGTAAGGAAACCGAGCAGGCTGTCTGCTCAGATTCCCCCTGGCCTTTGTGTGTGACATTCCTGCCTCCCAGGTATGAAGCAGGAGCCTTCCTATATGGGAGTCTTATCACTTACTATTAGACAAGATAGGCCAGAGAATTTCTTTATGGTCACCTCTAAGACAGAAAGGCTTCTGTGACTCTCCTTGGGAAAGACAAATCGTACTTTTTGTGGCCTGCCTAGCAGGGGAAGTTATGAGCCAGGAACCATGGGCCATATCTCCCAAGATGACAGTAGCAACGTGATGATTGCCTAGATCAAGATAGAACGTCCTTCCTCGCCTCCAAAAGTTCCCAGTGTCCCTTCCTGGTTAATACCACTTCCCACAGAGGTAATTATCATTCTGACTTCTAACACTACAGCACAATATCTACTTTTGAACTTTGTATAAATGGCTTTTTCTGGCTTCTTCTTTCCACATGTATTTGAGATTCATCCATTTGATTGCATCAGTGGTCTGTTTATTCCTTTTCACTGCTGTGAGTCTTCCATATATCCCTTTTTTTAAAAGTCCATTCTCTTTATTGATAGGTAGTCACAGTTTTTTTACTTTGAATGTAACTGGGTGGTTTTTTTTTTGTGTGTGTTTTTTTTTTTTGGTACTGGGGATTGAACTCAAGGGCACTTAACTGCTGAAGATTATCCCTAGTGCCCCTCCATGCTTTAATTTTAATTATTTATTTATTTATTCACTTTTAAGACCGTCTTGCTTCTTGGGGCCTCACTAAGTTGCCTAGCCTGGCCTTGAATTTGCTTGTGATCCTCCTGCCTTAGCCTCCGAGTTGCTGGGATTACAGGTGTGCACCACTGCACCTGCCATCAACAGTCTCATGTAAGTTTGGATAGATTATGTACTCATTTCTTACTTGTCAACTTTAAGACATATTCTAGACATTCGGGGTATGATGGCTTGAGTCTGTAATTCCAGCTGCTGGGAGACTGACAGGAAGATGGAAAGTTCCAGGCAAACCTGAACAATTTAGTGAAACTCTACCTCAAAATAAAAGTTTAAAAAAGGGCTGGGGGTGCGGGGGGGGGGTTGGAATTGTAGTCAGTGGTAGAGCACTTGCCTAGCTGTGTGAGGCACTGGGTTCGATCTTCACCACATAAAAATAAATAAAGGTACTGTGTCCATCTACAACTAAAAAAAAATATTTTAAAAGGGGGGGGGGGCATAGCTCAATGATAGAACACCCCTGGGTCAATCCCCAGTACCACCAAGAGGGGTGGGTGGGAATATTCTAGACATGGCAAACATCCTGGAGAGTTCTACAAATAGAAAAGTCTGATGTTTTAACTAAGTCTTATAGAGACTTGGAGAGGGATGACCACTGGCTCATAATGAAAGGCCATGCTCATTAGTTGGGTCCATTACTAAAGTGAAGGGAAGAATGCACTGTAGGAGGGAAGCAGGCTGGTGAGTATCCCATAAAATATCATGGTTTTTGTGCCATGCAAACATGGGTTCACATTCCAGTTGTGTCATTTACTAATGGGGTGACCTTAGGCTGAGTAATGAACATTTCAGTTGCCTTACCTTTAGGTAGAGATGGTGATTCCTACCTTTCTTAGTTTTTGCTCAAATTACATGCAAAGAAATACTGAGGTAGAGAGGGGATATCAAAACTGATAAGTTGGCACCTTTGCACATACTGTTATTAGCTAAGGAGTATAAAGTGGTCATAAATTGCCTGGGGTTCTTTGGACAAGATATCAGGCACACTGACTTTGTCACTAAGGAATCTAGAAGAAATCAAAAGCATCTAGAACTTTATGTCCATATAGTAGGTTAATTTTTTGCCATTGTACACTTTGGAGCCCCTGATTGAAATTGTCATGAAAACGAAATTGTTAAGAATTCTTCAAATTCCAGGCTGGGCATAGTGGTACGTGTCTGTAATCCCAGCTACTTAGGAGGCTAGAGCAGAAGGATTGCAAGTTCAAGCCCAGTCTGGACAATTTAGCAATAAAAAAGAGCTGGGGATGTACCTCGTCTACCCCGGATTCAATCCCTGGTACTGCAAAAAGATTTCATCAAATGCCAGACATGGGTTGTGGTTGTGGCTCAGTAGTGGAGTGCTTGCCTAACATGTGTAAGGCACTGGGTGGAACCCTCAGTGTCACATAAAAAATAAATAAATAAAGTTTTTTAAACAGCTAATTTTTTTAAAGGCAATATTATTTTTTAAAAAAAGCAGAAGGAAATAGTATTTGTGTTGTAAAGGAATAAGGGCTATGGATGAGCGTAGAAGATGGTGGCACTAGAAATGAGTCTTAAAGAATAAACATGAGCCGGCTGTGGCAGTGCACACCTGTAATCCCAGCGGCTTGGGAGATGGAGACAAGAGGATTACGAGTTCAAAACCATCCTTAGTAATTTAGCAAGGCACTAAGCAACTCAGTGAGACCCTGTCTCTAATAAAATATAAATAGGGCTAGGGATGTGGCTCAGTGGTTAAGTGCCCCTGAGTTCAATCCCTGGTACCCTCCCCCCCACCAAAAAAAAATAATAATAATAAACATGAGTGACTTGTCTGAAGAGTAGAATTTCAGAGGAATTGGAGTCAGAGTGTTTGGTGTGTTTATGAACTTAGAAATATGTTCGTATTCCCCAGCCAGGATTTGTGAGGGGAGAGTGGTAAGAGGAGGCATGGGAAGGTAGTCAGGGAACAGTGCATGGCCAGCAAGGGCCTGCACAATCTTCCTTCTATCACCTCCCTGACCTTGTCACCTGCTGTGTCCTGTCCCTCACTGGGGTTTAGCCTTACCTGTGGACTTTGGCTCTTACTCTTTCTTCTGCCTTAAATATCTTTGCCCACAAATACTTCACAGGTCTGTGTTCTTTTTTTTGTGTGTGTGTGTTTGTGTGTATGTGTGTGTGTGCTGGGGATTGAACCCAGAGCCTTGTGCATGCAAGGCAAGCACTCTACCAACTGAGCTACATCCCCAGCCCCACAGATGCAAATTCTTATAACCCTTTTGAGACCTTCCCTGGCTCCCCATCTCCAGTCCCTTCTTCATTTCCCTTTGGCATTTATCACTATCCAGCATACTACCTTTTTCTGCCCAGCAGACTCTAAGCTTCCTGGAGTCAGAGGTTTTATTCACTACAGACCCCAGGGCCTGGCACGTGGTAAGCACTACAAGAAAGGATTGTCTAAGTAAGGGGTTGAATTTTATCTTAAAGACTGGTACTATGTGAAGGATGATGGAGGGAAAATATATGATCTTATTCATAAGTTACTCCAGTCTTCCTTGGGGATTATTTTCTGAACATATCCTGACCACGTTGGTACCTAGTGGTTGAGCCTCATCAAATCAGTTCCATTTAATGCTTTGTAACTCCATCTAACAGAAATATTGGAAGTGATGGGCTTGTAACAGTACAGCCTCCCCAGCAGTTATAGTCCAGGGGCTAAAAGGAAAGATCTTACACCCCCACCCTTTCTTTGTTTTCACTCTTCCTGAGCTTGCAGATGTCTGCCCACAGAGAAGCAGGGAGGTTGAGACCTGCTTCCGTGGGAAAAGTCCTCCTCAAAATTGGCAGCAATGGGGCTGGGATTGTGCTCAGCGGTAGAGCGCCCGCCTAGCATAGGCAGGACCCAGGTTCGATCCTCAGCACCACATAAAAATAAAGGCATTGTGTTGTGTCCATCTACACCTAAAAAAATAAATATTTTTTTAAAAAATTGGTAGCAATGTCCAGGTCTGGCTTGGCATCCAGGGACCTTTCCTGGGGTGTGCCTGTGCCTTGGCCAGCCATGTGTACATGGCTTCCTAGTACTGGCAGGCACTGGAGTCCTGTTGAGTAGAAAAAAAGTTCCAAGTACCCTTTCTTCTCTGATGTGTACAAAAGTGGGAGGATCAGAGAACATGTGCCCAGGTGACACACTGAAAATTCAAGTCTAACTAGAGTGGGACTTCTCCACTTTGTCTTCATTAACTGGGTCTATGTGTTGCTTTTTACTATTTATGGAGTTACAGTTCACTGGTATTACTAATCAGAATCCATTCAACATAGGTATAAGGATATGTTCTCACTCTTGAGAGAATCCCAACTTTAGATTCCCATGTACTTGTATGTGCACACCCTCTGTTGTAATATCACCTAAGAATTTAGTATGCAATTTTCCTTTCCCTTTAAGAAAATATTTTCTTGATATTCTGATTAAAATACATGAATGAGCCCGATGTTTCAGCAGGCTGCTAGTGACATTCACTCCAAATATATGGATTCACAAGTATTCAGAATCCTCTTTCCATACCTCCCCATCTTTATGCTCACATTTGACATGAAATGAAAATTTTCATTTTCTTAACTTGTACATTGTGAGAGTAGCAGGAACTGATGGATTTGATAACATCCTTCCCTAGTTCAGCAGGAGCCATGATAAGCCCAGGAGAACCAGCATATTATGTGTAGCTTTTCCCTATGACCACCATACTGGGGTTCTACGGTGTAAGGTCACAGATTAACTGAGACAAGTGGTGGGAGGTTGGAAAGGTGTTGGGACTATTCTGAGAGTGTTTTTGAGGAAAAAACACAGCTCACCACTTACAATTTTGAGCAGTTTAACTTCGCAGTAGCATGGATATATCTGTGTTTTGGTAGCATGTTTCTCAGGAAATTAGATTGGTAATGAACTCTTCCTGCCAGAGTAACTTCAAATTTCCAAAGTTTGAAAACTGACTACATTCATTCCTTTGTTTATTTATCTTCATATTCTTTTTTACTACAGCCCCAGTGCTGCTTTAGATACTAAAGGGTAGAGTATAAATAAGGAGCGGAGTCTAGCTAGGTGCGGTGGCGCATGCCTGGAATCCCAGTGACTTGGAAGGCTGAGACAGGAGGATCACAAGATCAAGACCAGGGCTGGGGATGTGGCTCAAGCGGTAGCGCGCTCGCCTCGCATGCGTGCGGCCCGGGTTCAATCCTCAGCACCACATACCAACAAAGATGTTGTGTCCGCCGAGAACTAAAAAATAAATATTAAAAATTCTCTCTCTCTCTCTCCCTCCCTCCCTCCCTCCCTCCTCTCTCACTCTCTCTTTAAAAAAAAAAAAAAAAAAGATCAAGACCAGGCTCAGCAATTTAGCGAGGCCCTAAGCAACTTAGGAGACTGTGTCTCAAAAAGGGCTGGGGATGAGGCTCAGTGATAAAGCACCCCTGGGTTTAATCCCTAGTATCTGTGCTCCCTACAAAATAAAAGAAGCAGGGTCTACAAGCAGAAGAGAGACAATGAACGTTTTATCAATACAAAGGAAATACAAAGAACTGAGAAGAGGGCTGGGATTATGGCTCAGCGGTAGAGCACTCTGCTAGACTGGGTTACATCCTCAGCATCCGTAAAAATAAATACATAAAATAAAGGTATTTTTTTAAAAAAAGAACTGAGAAGAGAGCTGGGGTTGTGGCTCAGAGGTAGAGCGAGGCCCTGAGTTTGATCCTCAGCACTACATAAAAATAAATAGATAAAACGGAGGTATTGTGTCCAACTACAACTAAAAAATGAATAGTTTAAGAAAAAGAATTAGAAAGAAAGTAATTGGGGGACAGGAGAGGACAGAGTAGATGGAGTATTTAAAATAAGTTATAAAATGTCTGTGGAGCCATTTTATACGAATGGATAGATTTTTATAGGTAATCTGAGTCTGCTCAGAATTTATTACTTTTTTGACATACTGGGTACAGAACAGAGGCACTCTGCCACTAAGCTACATCTCCAGTCCTTTTTATTTTTTACTTTGAGACAGGGTCTTACTAAGCTGCCAAAGCTGGTCCCAAACCTCCTGTGTAGCTGGAACTACAGGCATATACCTCTTCAGTGGCTTGTTGTGTTTTTTTTTTTTTTTTTTTTTTTTCTTTGCAGTATTCAAGATTGAACCCAGGGCCTGTGCACACTAGGCAAGCATTATACCACCGAGCTACATCCCCAACCCTACAATTTACTTTTAAGGCAGGTTATCTGTTTTTATTAAGGTAAGCCAGTTATACTGGCACATTCCTGAAATTTCAGAGACTTGGGAGACTGAGGCAGGAGGACTACAAGTCCAAGACCAGCCTCAGCAACTTAGCAAGACCCTGTCTCAAAATTAAAAATTAAGAGGTTGAGGATATAGCTTAGTGGTAAAGCACCCTTGGGTTCAATCCCCAGTACAGAAAAAATGTATGATATGCTTTTGATTAAAATACCTGGATATTCATCTACATTTTCCTGTTTTCATAGAAGGGAAATATCTAGGGCCCAGATTTCATTTATATAAGCTAGTGTCTATTAGGAAGACACAGGATATTATTTAAGTTCTTTGTTGTCCTTACTCCTCCCTGACTCCTGGACACATCCCTGGTTAACCTTCATTATAAGCTGGTGAGTTTGCCTTGTTCCTGCTAGCCCTAGACAGTCCGGAACAAACTGGCCCTGTAATGGTCTCAGGGCATGTCAATCAGAGCAAAGCCAATAGGTTCCCCTAGGAAAGGAAGAAATCCTTCCCATTTGTTTATAAAGCTCAGATTCTGGGATTTTCCCAGAATATATACTTTTCTAAGCATATATTCTTTCCTGCTGAAGAGAATAGTGGAAAATTTTTACACAGCACAGATCTGTGTAATCTTCGTTTTTCCAGGAGAGAGACTAAATGAGATTTTACCATATTTCAGTTGGCTCTTTCCCCTGGCTGACTAGGTTTTTCCCTTTTGGACACCAGGCCAGAAAGTTTGTGACTAGCAACATTGTTTCTCTTCTAAATGGAGCCACTTGAAAGAGTACCCCTTGATTAGAACTGCAATTAACAAGTTATCAGATTAAACCAAAGACTTTAGACCTCTTCTCGCCCAGAAATTGAATCTAAAGGCTACTTGAGGTAACAAGGATCTGTTGCTGGTTTTCACCTTGTTGGTGCTTAGCTGCCCTGTTCACCAAGCAGTCTTTGATGCGGGTTTGTTTATTGGCACTGAAAACATGGCCAGTAGGGAATTTCTTTTTATTTTCATGCTTGTGGCATATATGGTTATATAAGATCTAGAAGTTTCTCATGGTCATTACAAGGTTCCTCTTGTTTAGATGTTCCGTAAATGACCCAGGAAGTGTTTTTAAAGTTGTGGGCATAGCTGTAGTAATAAAAATGTATACCTTGGGCTGGGGCTCAGCGGTAGCGCACTTGCCTGGCGTGTGTGAGGCACTGGGTTTGATTCTCAACACCATGTAAAATAAATAAAGGACTATCAACAACTAAATAAATAAATAGATAGATAGAATGTATACCTTGAAGCCCAAGATTCAGTAAAAGCTTTGTCTAACATCATCAGTGAGTTTTTGTTGTCAATCAGTAATTTATCTGGTTTGTTAAAACTGAGAAATAAAATAGAATAAAAACAGTGGAGTGCTAGGAGGGAGACACCCAAAGAAATGTTTGGAAAGGTTCATTGGTACTTCCAAGGTACTCTGTTCAGCTGGAGCCAGCTGTGATCCCAGCCAATGAGGGACCTGTTGCCAGCAGGCTTCCATGATTGGATTCTGTTCAGTCCCTGTCCTCTAAGATAGTATAATCTTATTGAGAGACAAAATGGATTATTTCAACACAGGGTGCTAAGTGCTCAGATCAACATAAATGACAGGGTGCTCCCTCCTCCAGGACCGACTTTAGCCAGCATGGGAAGGGGTGTGCTGGCAGCCTCCTGAGAAGGCTATACCTGTGCACAACTTAATTCTTTTGCACCCAATAACACGTACTTAAGTCTTTAATAAAGCATTACGTTTTGATATCTTGTATGGGCATCTATACAAATGTAAAGGTTTATTGTAATATTATTTACCATATTGATGCTAAACTGGAAATATTCTTATTGAATAAAATGAATGTCTGTTCCTGATATAACTCTGTGGTCCTCAGGCTGTGTACTCTGGAGACTATTCTGAATGATTTTCAAGGTGGTTATAGTCAAGACAGACATTATACTCACAAGTTTTGGGGTGTCCTCAGTTTTCCTTTTATTCCCCACTCTGCTTAAGCTATTATTAGAGTTCTAGGTCAGGAGCCTCACTCTTGGGGTTCCAGTGAGCCAAGTCTATCCACTCACTTCAAAAATCGAACAGAAAAGGTAATAATGAAAATAAGGAAAGGAAATTTTATCAATATGGTCATGTTGGGAAAGCAAAGTGAGATCCAGAATCTCAGCCCTGACTTCAGTGTACTGAATGAAGCTTTGGGTTTACATAGCGGAAGAATCGGGACCGGGAGCAGGGCGACAAATGGTATGTATAATTGAGCTGTCTTGGTCCAACTGTGGTCTGGTTGACCATTATTTCAATTCTGGATCTGTGAGGAAGTTCTGGAGAAGCCCTTATCTTTTGAGGGGGGCAGTTTTCACTTGTTGCTTAGGATGTTTATTGATCAGACCTGTGACCCTGGAGCGGGTGATGATTAGAGGTTTCCAGACACCATTCCTGGGATCTGATGCTTTAAAAGTTACAGTTGAAGTTGGGTGTGGGGCGCACACCTGTAATCCCAGTAGGCCCGAGGTCTAACCATTTACTACTAATGTTGAATCCTGCTCTCTTAAACTTTGTTCTGTGTATCTAGCAGTACTGTCAGGTGTCTGTGGCTGACTAACCTGGTAGTAACTGTTGTATTAATTTGCCTTCGCAATGACACCATCACCAGGCACTTACACGGAGTGGATTGCACAACAACACATTCAGTCCTCGAAACCATTTTTTGAAGCAGTGCTTTTGTTATTCCATTGTATAGAAAAGGAAACCAAGGCAAAGAAAGATCTAGTAACTGGCATGAGTTTCACAGCTGCTTGAAGGAGAGGACTGGGATCTAACCCAATGTAGGCTACCTGAGAGCCTGTGTTCTTAGCATAGTTCCTTATGCTAAAGCCTTGATGTTAATTGCGTTTTGGAATTCAGAATTTTTCAAGTTTTAGGATAGAAATGCCATGTGTGTGCCTTTATATTTTTGGTAGAATATGGGCAGCACCCTGTAATTGGACTTAATAGCTCTGTCAACACCTATGAATATTCACACTAAGCAGATTAAATAGCACTATACATAGCCTCATCATTTCAGGTCAGGTTTTGTCATCACCAAATTTTTTTTTTAATTGGTTTACACACCTCTGAGGATTCTGTCATTTCACATATGGGATTAAGGCTCTGTACTGTGTTGCCTCTCAGGGGCTTTCCTAAGTCGAGCGACTTTTGGCAGTGGAGCAGGAAAAAATCCTAATGAATTCATACTTCTTATAGTTTGTGTTTTTGTGATTTTTATTTTTGGGATTTTTTAAAATCCATATTTCTTATGCATGCATTTTTGCAATGCTGGGGATCAGACCCAGGGCTTTGTACATGAGTAGGTAAGTGTTCTACCACACTGAGCCCCATCCTTTTATTTTTTTATTTATTTTTTTAATTTTTTTTGAGAGAGTGATAGAGGAGAGAGAGAGAATTTTTAATATTTATTTTTTTTAGTTCTTGGCGGACACAACATCTTTGTTGGTATGTGGTGCTGAGGATCTAACCTGGGCCGCACGCATGCCAGGCGAGCGCGCTACCGCTTGAGCCACATCCCCAGCCCCCATCCTTTTATTTATTTGTTTGTTTGTTTGTTGTAGTTGGACACGATACCTTTATTTTATTCATTTTTATGTGGTGCTGAGGATTGAACCCAGGGCCTCGCAAGTGCTAGGTGTGCTCTCTGTCACTGAGATACAACCCCAGTCCCCCATATTATTTTTTAAAACTGAAATAGGGCTGGATGAACACTTGCCTCAAATGGGTAGGGCACTGGGTTCAATCCTCAGCACCACATAAATAAATAAAATGAAGTTATTGTGTCTACAACTAAAAAAATATTTTTTTTAAAAAAACTGAAATAGCTTATTCCCCAAGCTCAGGAAGCACGTATCACTCTTTGTAAAGGTCAGCCAATACACGTGTTTTTTATAAAGAAGAAAATTAAAATCATCTATAATCTTATCATTCAGAGTGATTAACTATTACTGATCTTCTAGATTTTCTTTTCTATGTAGGAACACATAAAGGAAAAATATATTATTTTAAGTGGGCTTAATTTGCCTAGATTTGAATTCTGTGTGATTAACTAGATATGTGACCTTGGGGAAATTAACCACTTTGTGCCTGAGTTTCTTTATCCATACGGTGGGTGATCATAGTGCCTTCCTGGCCAGGTTTTCATAGGTACCAAGTGAATCGCTTAGAGCAACACTAGGAGCATGGTGCCCTCCCCTCAGCTATTATTGTTTCATGTTTTTCACTTGCTACTTTCAGTTTTCACTTTTAATAAAGCATTCTGAGGTAATAAAAAGGTATAGAGGCACATAAATTTTAATACTCATATAGTATCCTTCTGTGTAGATTTTTTTTTTCATGGTGCTGGGGATTGAACCCAGGACCTTGTGCATGCGAGGCAAGCACTCTACCAACTGAGCTATATCCCCAGCCCTGTGTAGATATTCTTTGATTTATTTAAACACTGCAAATGAGCATCCTTGTACCTATTTTTCTTTTCATTTGCCCACGTATCTTGTTAGAATAACCCCTAGAAATGGAATCACTGACTAAAAGCACATATGCTTTAAAAAATTGTATGCAAATAACCTAACTTAAATTAAAAATGGATTTTTTTTTCTTTTGGCTGTTTGGGGGACCCCCATTTTGCTGCTTCACTTTTTTTATTTTTAAGGAACCCTTTTGAAATAGAGCACTACATCTTTTTGTTTGTTTAGTTATAGAAAGACACAATACCTTTATTTTATTTTTATGTGGTGCTGAGAATCGAACCCAGTGCCTCCAGCATGCTAGGCAAGCGCTCTGCCACTGAGCCACAACCCCAGCCCTACTGCTTCACTTTTGTACACTTGATTTTCAAAGCCTGGGTTTTAAATATCTCAAATCCAGATCTGCATTTTATCCTGGAATGTTTAAGTTATGGGTCTGGGGATGTGGCTCAAGCGGTAGCGCGCTCGCCTGGCATGCGTGTGGCCCAGGTTCGATCCTCAGCACCACATACAAAGATGTTGTGTCCGCCGATAACTAAAAAATAAAATATTAAAATTCTCCCTCCCTCCCTCTCTTCTCTTCTCTTCTCTTCTCTTCTCTTCTCTCTCTCTCTCTCTCTCTCTCTCCCTCCCTCCCTCCCTCCCTCCCTCCTTCCCTCCCTCCCTCCCTCCCTCCCTCTCCCCCTATCACTCTCTCTTTAAAAAAAAAAAAAAGAATGTTTAAGTTATGGTTTACTTTACTACTCTGCTAAAACCTGTTATATACTTACTTTTTTTTTCTTTCTCTTTTCCCTGCCCTATTAGGGAAAAAAAGTGCCCAGATGCACTGTAGCACTGAGTTGCTGAGGCTGGCCACATATTTGCAGTCCTCCTGCCTCAGCCTCTCCAGTCACTAGGATTATAGGCCTCCACCACCTCACCTAGCCAACAGTAGTGTCTTAACTAAGTCATTATATTCTTTAGGTTTTCTAATTGGCTAGAAGGCTTTCTGTTGAAGGCAGAATTTTCCAGCCAGAAATAATATGATTGACTGTGTGAAGGAAAACAGGTGATGAGTAGCCCCTTTGATGACAGTACCTTGGGAAATGAGGGTAGAGATAATGAACTTTGAACTCAGTCCTCCTGCCCCAGCCTCCCAGGGATAATGAACTCTTGGAGTAGTTCAGCCAGTATCTCAAAAGGACCTCATTGCCATAGTCAGATCCCATTGAATTGGTGTCTTTTCTATCAGGAAAGTACCCTAAATGCTGATGCACAGAGTACTATTACATGCCCACCGCATACTCTGAGAACTGGTGTCTATTCCATCTTCCCACCCTTCAGACTTTGTAAGCAACAATGTTAAAGCAGCCTGAGTGGGGTTTTGCAAACCGTGTTGTCATACCAGTTGCTGAAGAGGGAAGCCAAACTGTCCACCTAATTTGGAACCTCTCAGCTTCTATTAGATTGATACTTCTGCTCAAGGTTTCCTTTAAAAAAAAAAAAATGGGCCCTGCAGCTTTAAGAACAAGAACAATTTTTTTAAAAAAATAGTCCAGTATTAGTCACATGTGGAGGCTCAACGCCTACAATGCTCTACTTGGGAGGCTGAGACTGAAGGATCCACAAGTTTCAGATGGGCCTTGACAACTTAGTGAGACCCGGGGATTACTATTGTGAACTTTTTTCAACAATTGTTTTTTCTTTTTTATTTTTTTCCCCTTCCTTTCTCTTTTTATCTTTCTGTCCATACCAGGCATGCTCTACCACTAAGCTACATCTGCAGTCCTTTATTTATTTTTTTATTTTGAGACAGGGTTTCCCTACATTGCTGAGGGTCTCACTAACTTGCTGAGGTTGGCCTTGAACTTGGAATCCTCCTACCTCACTGGGATTACAGGTGTGTACCACCACACCTGGTGTGAGGCTTTGATTCAAACTACAATAAAAAGAGGTGGGGATGCAGCTCAGTGGTAGAGTGCTTGCCTAGCCTAGCATGTGTGAGGCCTTGGCTTCAAATCTCATTACCACAAGATGGAAAGACAAAATTTTTCTTTCCAGTATTTAGTAACACCTGGATATTAGGACACCTTATTTGGTCTTGAGCCAAATAAAGGTGACAAGTAGAAGCAGGGATTGGGGAAAATATCAAATGTTATTTCAAAGACAAAAGAACTAAAAATTTGTGTTCCTGGGCTAGGGATGTGGCTCAAGCGGTGGCGTGCTCACCTGGCATGCGTGCGGCCCGGGTTCGATCCTTGCTGAGGGCCATTGCCAAGTAGGAATGACGCATCGAAATTTCCTTGCCAGCGTACCCCATGTTAAATGGACTTGCCTTGGAAATTCGCTGTGACATTGCTTGTGTGTTTGAGAAAGGTGACCCTGCTCAAGGACGAGGGTGGATCCAGGATTAGGGTGTATCCTACAGTTTGAGGAAGTATCCCGCTCCTTGGGTTTAAGGCGTTCCCGGTTTAAGACAAGTTTAAGGCATTCCCAGTTTAAGACAATATGGGTTTTAGGGAAATTCGAGGTTGAAGATTATTGCTGCTGGGAATAGGGCATTCCTGCTGCCTGAGTTCCTGTTGAGTTCTCATGGGATATTGGAAAAAAACCCTCGTGGAGTAGGTGAATTGGGCGGAGGAGAACTGGGATTGCCCCAGAACGTGTGTAGAGGCCGGTGTGAGTTCGGGAATAAAGATTGCTGTTTGAATCTACAAAGCTGTGTGGTGGCTCGTGATTCTGTGCCAAGCCAAGACATTGGCAGATCCTCAGCTCCACATACAAACAAAGATGTTGTGTCCACCAATAACTAAAAAATAAATATTAAAATTCTCTCTCTCTCTCTCTCTCTCTCTCTCTCTCTCTCTCTCTCTGTCTCTCTTTAAAAAAAAATTGTGTTCCTCTGAAACATTTGTTTTCCCTAATGTTTTCTAACATAAGCCAAATTTCTGTTCTTTCAAAATGTGGTCTCTGTAGCTCAAAGTTCAGCCTGGATAGCCTTAGAAGCCATTCTTGGTGTGAAGCCTGTGGTTTCATCAGAGTCCCTTCACATCAGGCCTTGGAAGTCTGCCCATTTGTGCTAGTCTGAGACTCTAGTTAGGAGGGGCCTAGAGGTCACCATATTGACATTTGACTCACAGGACATAAGAACTTTATTTTGCCTCCTTTTTTTTACCCATTTGGTAGCAGCATTTTAAAATTATTTTGTTTATTTTTTGTGATACTGGGGATCAAATCCAGGGCCTCATACATGCTAGGCAAGTTCCCTACACTGAGCCATACATTTATTGAGCACCTGCTATGTACTATGTACTTACTATGCTAAGTGCTTTGAATATAATACAGATGCTGCTCAATGTATGATAGAGTCACATCCCAATAAATGCATTGTAAGTTGAAAGTATCATAGGTCGAATATGCACTTAATTAATTACCTCACCCTTGGGGCTGGGGTTGTGGCTCAGTGGTAAAGTGCTCATCTAGCACTTGCGAGGCCCTGGGTTTGATCCTCAGCACCACATAAAAATAAATAAAATAACGGTATTGTGTCCAACTACAAATAAAAAATAAATATTTTTTAAAAAATTACCTCACTCACTAAACACCACAGCATAGCAGCACAACATACTATGGAGGATCAGTTGTTTGCCCTCACATTCATGTAGCTGACTGGGAGCTGAGGTTCACTGCCACTGCCCAGCATCTCAAGCATTATTCCACATATTGCTAGCCTTGGAACAGATGAAAAAATGGAAGTGGGCTTTCTACTGAATGACTGTCACTTTAGCACCCACTAGGAAATTAAAAAATTATGAGTCAAACCATTTTAAGTTGAACTAGGGAACCTCTGTATTTAGTAATTCAAAACAGACTTATGAGATAGGTACTTTGATCTCTGATTTCAGGTGAGCTAGTTGAACCTGAGAGGAGCTAAGTAACTACCCTCTAACTCAGGGTTCTCTGTTAATTTAAAAAAATGTGTAAATGAGTGGTGTTTTTCTCAGACCTTCGAACCAGTTTTGTCTCTCTCTCTCTCCTATTCTTTAGTAGTGGTTTCCATTTGATCATTTTTCCAGGGCTTGTGGTATGATCCTGAGTTTTAAGCATGGTGTTATTGACTCTCCTAGGGTCCTACCCTTCCCCAAAGGCTGGAGCAACCCTGGTCGTGTACAAGGACCTGCTAGTGCTCTTTGGTGGCTGGACACGGCCAAGCCCTTATCCTTTGCACCAACCGGAGAGATTCTTTGATGAAATACACACCTACTCGCCCTCTAAAAACTGGTAAGCCAAAAGATAAGCTTTAAATCTGGAAGGCAATGTTTTAAGTTATTGGATTCTTTATCTGTTTTGTGTCCAGAAACTGTTGGAGGCCAGGCATACCTGTAATCCCAGCATCTGGGGAGGCTGAGACAGGAAGCTCATGAGTTCAAAGCCAGCCTCAGCAACTTAGCGAGGCCCTAAATAACTCAGTGAGAAGTGAGACCCTGTCTCTAAATAAAATACAGAATAGGGCTGGGGATGGGGCTCAGTGGTTGAGTGCCCGAGTTCAATCCCTGGTACAAAAAAAAAAAAAAAAAAACTTGGAGAAATTGAAGAAAAGCCATGGACATTTCCCAGGAGGGGGAAAGGGGAAATGTATGTATACCCAGATTTTGCCTGTACTATCAGAGGATTTTCAGGACCCCTAGAATTTAAGTTAAGAACCTTTCTTCTTCTCCTTTCTTCTTTCTTCTTCATGCTATTGGGATCAAACCCAGGGCCTCATGCATGCTTAGGTAAGTGCTTTACCACTGAGCCGTATCCCAGCCCAAGAACTCTTTTTCCAAAGAGAAAAAGTAAAGGGGGTTTGCTCCTCTCTTAAAAAAAAAATGAATGAGCCAGTTGAAGAAGAGGGAGCTCTTCAGCCTTGGCTGGTAGTTCCCCAGAAGTGGTATAGAGCCACATGATTCCATCTGCTCTGCTTTGTCCCCAAGATGGATCTCAGCTGTTTTTTAGACATATCTTGAAATGACAGCATCCCCTCTTCCATATAATTGAAAACTTAGAATGTGGTTCTTGGCAGGTGGTATTCTTTCAGCACATCAGGCTGAAGAGGCCAAGAAGTCACGATTGTGTCCCTTGCCATTGATTTCTCATCTCTGTACTTTAACTCTAGACCAGCCACATTCAGAACTTGAAAGTGAATATAACTTTAAAGACAGTTGTGTCATCCTCCTTTTATTATCCTAATAACATCTGCTGAAGGTAATGGGATTATCATTTTTAGTGATGCGTGCTTAACTGATTTTTTGCTTTAAGTCTATAAAATCAGAAGCAGATGAAGCTGGACGTGGTGGCACGTGCCTGTGAGTCCCAGCTACACAGGAGGCTGAGGACTGGGCAGCTTAGCAAGACCCCATCTCAGAAAACAGAAGCAGATGGTGCTGACTTCTCGGCTTCCTCCTGTTTGTTTTGTTTGCATTAGGTGGAATTGCATTGTGACAACCCATGGGCCACCTCCCATGGCCGGCCACTCCTCCTGTGTGATAGATGATAAAATGATCGTCTTTGGTGGCTCTTTAGGATCCCGGCAAATGTAAGTATATTTGATTTGCTCCATGTTAACTTGAAGGTAAAATAATCAGGAGAATCACAGCTCAGAAAAGTGAACTAGACACTAGGTACAATGTTCCTCAGCATAGTTGAAATTAATCCAGATAGTCATCTCACCTTGACATTTTATTCTGTGGTCCCCAGTCGCAGACCAGTAAGTTGGAAAGCTTGTCCTATAAAGTCAGGGTTGAATCAGATCTCTTTCTGTTGGACATGCATACAGTAGGATCCAGTTCTGATTGAACTCCAATTCTGCTATACTGTGCCTACAGAAGGCCACCTTTCAGAAAGCAGGGTGCTTTTCCTTGCCTTACTTGACTACATAGCTTAGGCCCCTTTTAGAGAAGAAAGAGGGGTAGACAGGACAAGTAGAAATTGGGATGGGTTGGAAGAGTGGATAGAAGCAAGGGAATTATGTCAGGTATGTCACATTTCTTTGACATACACCACCACTCACTGTCCTCTCCACACTGGCCATTTCAGGCCAGAGTCACGAGCCAGAGCCATCATCTGCAGTGCTATGTATCTGATTCAGCAGCTGCTGCAGTACTGGTCATTTCTTCTGTTCTATCAGCTGGAGTGGATGGGCTGCCAGCAGTGAAGTCAGGCCAGACCCAGCTCTTTCCCCCTGACAGCACCTGCCATCTTCATATATTCTGTCCATCATGGAGAGAGACTAAAGGAGCTACCCTCCAAATGAGAGGGTTCAGGATTTAAGTTGAGGAGCTTGTGTAGGATCCTGTGTATGAACAGAGGACCATAAAGAGATGGCCATAAAATAGAGACTGCCACCCAGGAGTCTGTCCTGCCATGCTGGTCTTTTGAGAGTTGGAGATGCCAGTGTGTCCTTGATAAAACTGATGCTTTCTTTAGCCATTATGAAACTATTTTTGTAACCAGAATCAATAAAGCTTTTAACCCCAGACAATGATAGAGCTGCCTCTTGAATCATTTTTCTCTTCCTGTTTTTTGTTGTTTTGTCGTTGTTATTGTTTAGAATAATTGCAGTTCGACCAGTAGCTGTTTCCTCTGTCACTAATTACCTTGTACATTAGCTACTCATGTCTAACTAGAGATGTGATTCAAGTGAGGCCTATGGTCAGTGGAAAAGGCAAATGTTTAAAGGTCTCAAGATGAGTTCTAGGGACAGCAAGAGAAGGAACATAGTTTTAAGTGCTAACTATAAGCATGGCACTTTGCAGGACTTATTTATGAATATAACTTCATTTATATCTGCTCTTTAGGGTAGCAGTGTTTCTCTTTGATAGTAAGGAAACCAGAGTTAAAGAAAGTTAAGGTTTTTGTTCAGGCTGCCAGCCGGGATTCATAGTTATCTTTCTGGTTCTGCACTCTGAGGCGACCATCTGAAGCCTCCCCTAGGCCAGTCTGGGTGAGTGGGAGAGTGGTGTGAGTTTACCACTGGGCACAGGCACCTGAAGCTCCCTGACCACCATTGTCACCCTGGGAGCTCCCGACCTCCTTCCTCATCCTTCTGTCCTTTTCTCACAGGAGCAATGATGTCTGGGTCCTTGACCTCGAGCAGTGGGCATGGTCCAAGCCGAACATCTCTGGCCCTAGTCCTCATCCTCGAGGTGGCCAATCTCAGGTGCTCAGGAATTAAAATAACTATTCCGCAAACTCTGTAGCGTCTTTCAGTTAGGACGGGAGAGGGAGGAGGGAGTCAGGTAAGATGCCAGTATGCACCAAGCCAAAGAGAATTTATCATTCTTTTTTACTAGTGTTTATTTTTTGGCTTTTAATGGGTTGTATTATTTATAGTGGCTTTATATTATGCCTTGTCCCTAAGCATTTTCATTTCTCAAAGAGAACCTTTCATTTTAAGTGCTTGAGACTCTCATGTTAATATTTGACCAACAAAGAATGGATCCATTCAGGTGAATTGTCAGTAATTTGGTCAGAGGAATCAGACTTGACCTGGTTTGGGGAGAATGGGGAGCTTATGGTAACTAGAACACTCTTTTGGGGAGCTGGGGATGCTATTTCTGTATATCACTAGAGCATGGGAAGTCAGATAGCTATGTGTGTAAATTTATTTTAAATTTCTTCCCCTCCCCAGATTGTCATAGATGATGCAACTATCTTAATCCTTGGAGGGTGTGGTGGTCCCAATGCTGTGAGTATTGCTTGTGGCATTCCCATACACAAAATAAATGTTCAAAACTTGCTTCCCCTATCTTCTGTAAGAGTAGACAGGCCAGACACAGTGCATGAGCCCACGATCCCAGCAACGAGGGGGACTGAGGCAGGAGGATAGCAAATTCAAGGCCAGCCTCAGTAATTTAGCAAAGCCCTAAACAACTTTGCAAGAACCTATCTCAAAATAAAAAGGGCTGGGGATATATGGCTCAGTGGCTCAGCACCCCTTGGTACTGAGTTTCCGGTACCAAGAAATAAAAAGAGTAGACAAGATTTTTCCATGGTATTTTTATTTAGGAAGTGCCTTTTCCACTTGATATATAGCCTTCATTTTCTCTGGCCTTTTTTCCCATTCTTTTTGGGTGTTGAGAGATGCTTTTAATTAGATATTTGTCTCTTGAATATTCATATCTATATTCTTCCTATTCCTTCTTGAAGCTCTAAGGTTTGCTGCTATCATGTTTTCAAAGGCAAAGGGGCAGTGAGAGAAAAAAGCAGGTCGGTAACTGCCAGAGTCCACATGGAATTTACTTTAAAAGCAGATTCATAAAGTTGCAGGCATCTATTGTCAAACCCTTTCCTGCACCCCACTATCCACACACACAAAACCAGTTAGTTAATTCATAGATCACAAACACAGTTCTGTGTGTCAGACCAATCCATGGTAATGTAAATGAATGAATGAATGTATACGTGAACAAATAACTGAGGGCTTTGTTATTCTTTCTGACCAGCCCCACACACTTTCTAGACCAGACAGTATAGCTTGAGACTGCAGCTCTGTATGTGTGTAGCAGATGCCACACCTGAGTCCTGTTGTTGGTCCTTTTCTTACAGCTATTTAAGGATGCTTGGTTGTTGCACATGCATTCAGGTCCCTGGGCCTGGCAGCCACTCAAGGTAGAAAATGAAGATCACGGGGCTCCAGAATTGTGGTGCCATCCAGCCTGCCGGGTAAGCCAGGAACTGACAGGCCAGCAGAAGGAGAGATTCTAAACTGGAAAAACAAATTAATTTGACAAATTTCAAAGGAAAACTTACAAAATAGAAAACACTCTGGTGTCACATAGAGGTGCTGTCAGCCAAGCACAGAGGCACACTCCTATAATCCCAGCTACTCAGAAGCCTGAGGCAGGAGGATCATTAGTTCAAGGCCAGTATGAGCAACTTAGCAAGACCCTGTCTCAAAAAATAAAAAAAAAAAAGTGAAAATCATAGCTCCTTTGCCATCTCTCGCATATATGAGCCACTAGATGGGAAAACATACGTGGGCTAAGTGACCCCACTCATCCTCTAAGTCCTGACTTAAAGCATTTCTTATCTATGAAATCTTCCCCCAAGTTTTACAAACAAAACTATTTGCTCCCTCCACTCTGCTGTACTAACGTACAGACATAACTAATAACATGTGTCACACCAGGGCCACAGTTGCTGCTGCATCTGCCCTTCTGTCCTAGAGAGCAGTCTGCATCATTTGTATCTCTAGATCATTTTCCTTCCATATCTCAAGGCTACAGAAAGCCTGGTGTGTTCCAGATGCCTGTGTTTAAATGTTTGGTGGTTGAATGATGAGAATTATGGAAGAGTCTGTGAGCACAGGTCCTTTGTCTTCCAGGTGGGACAGTGCGTGGTGGTCTTCAGCCAGGCTCCTAGTGGGAGAGCCCCCCTCAGCCCCAGTTTGAACTCTCGTCCATCACCTATTAGTGCCACTCCTCCAGCCCTGGTCCCCGAAACCCGAGAGTACCGCTCCCAGTCTCCAGTAAGGAGTATGGATGAAGCGCCATGTGTTAACGGCCGCTGGGGAACGCTGAGGCCCAGGGCTCAGAGGCAGACTCCCTCAGGTTCCCGGGAAGGGAGCCTCTCCCCAGCTAGAGGAGATGGCTCTCCCATCCTCAATGGCGGGAGTTTATCTCCAGGAACAGCAGCTGTTGGTGGTTCTTCCTTGGACAGCCCTGTACAGGCCATATCACCAAGCACTCCATCTGCCTCTGAAGGATATGACTTAAAAATGGGACTTTCTTTGGCCCCCCGACGAGGGTCTTTACCAGATCAAAAAGATCTGAGATTGGGGTCAATAGATCTGAATTGGGACCTGAAACCTGCTTCTGGTAGCAATCATGTGGATGGTATGGACAACAGGACGGTTACAGGGAGTGTGAGACACCCTCCAGAACAGACCAATGGTGTCCATACCCCTCCACATGTGGCCAGCGCCCTTGCAGGGGCTGTCTCCCCTGGTGCCCTGCGTAGGAGTCTGGAAGCCATCAAAGCAATGTCATCCAAGGGCCCCTCAGCTTCTGCAGCACTAAGCCCTCCTCTTGGGTCTTCTCCAGGCTCCCCTGGGAGCCAGAGCCTGAGCAGTGGAGAAACAGTGCCCATACCGCGCCCAGGGCCTGCCCAAGGAGATGGACATTCCTTACCCCCCATTGCCCGCCGCCTGGGCCACCACCCTCCACAGTCCCTCAATGTTGGCAAACCCCTGTACCAGAGTATGAACTGCAAGCCCATGCAGATGTACGTGCTGGACATCAAAGACACCAAGGAGAAGGGGCGGGTCAAATGGAAAGTGTTTAATAGCAGCTCTGTGGTCGGGCCTCCTGAAACCAGCCTGCATACAGTGGTACAAGGCAGGGGCGAACTCATCATATTCGGAGGACTCATGGACAAGAAGCAGAATGTGAAGTACTACCCAAAAACAAACGCCTTGTACTTTGTACGAGCAAAGAGATAATGTGTTCAAAACCCCTTTCCCTTCTGTGGCTTTTAATTTGGAATTTTCCAGTGTGTGAGCATTTGGACTGAGAATTGGGAAAACAGCATTACTCCCCGAAACCAAAACTCCAATTCCCAGCCTACTCATGCCAGGCTGGGATCAAATCTCCATTAAGAAAAAAATTATATATGAAAAAAAATATATATATATATTATATAGCCAACTCTGTTTACAAAAAAGGGAGAGAGCTCCGTCCTGTTCAGATAAAATCGTTGCTGTGTTTTAGCAGAGGCTGTGCTGCCTTTTTCTACTTTGCTGTTAAATAGACCAAGAAGTTAGGGAACAGACTAACAATCGGTAATGTTCCAAAAGAAACTGAAGAGCCCCTGTAAATCTTTATGTGGCCTTCTCAGAATTAGAAAACGGAAGGGCATAGACAAGATGCAAAGGATTTCAGCCCCTGCCCCGTGCTACAGGTGCTGGCAGGGCAAAAGTAACTTAAAGAAAACTGTCCTTCCCCTTCTCTTAAAACCGCAGAGGACCTGTGACAGCTCTGCAGAGATGCCCTGTGTCTGGTTTCCTTCTGCCCTCTGACTGAGGGAAGTCCCTCAACAGGGGATCTGTTCCACATGTGCCAGGATCATCTTGAAATAATGTTTCCGACATCTGTCTGCCAAGTGTCCATTGGTCTTTTGAGTGCTCCCTGCATGTCTCAGAAAACGTGGTATCTGATTGTGGAATTTTCTGACAATCGTATTTGGTTGCAAGTTGCCAAAAACCATGTTTGTTCTCCTTTTCCTTCTTTAGAATCAGTCCTCCTTGCTGCCTTACCCTGTTTATAGGCTGCTTTATTCCCAAACTCCCCCATTTTGTTTGTTTGCATATGGATTTTTTTAAAGCTCTGAAACCTTTCTCACTGTCTTTTCTTTTACAAAGCTCGGGTGCCTGGAGAAATCAGAACACTTTCCCTGGTGTTACTAGGAGGCCAGTGTCATGAAGAATCCTTAAACCCTCAAGATACTGGATTTCCCCTGTGGGCTTCTCTTACTTCCAAAGCACATTGGGCACACCTATCCATGTTTGTGGAATGTGAAATTTGATCCTGGAAGGGAATCCTCACAACAGTTCCTTCCAGAAATGTTTTTTTCCCCCTGTGACATGTCATCTGCCTGGCGACTGGGTTGAGCGTCATGTTCTTGACCTTTGTGACACATGGCTGACCTGGGGAGCAGATCCATCCTCTTATTCATGCGTCACCCAAGCAGGGCTTGGACTCAGACTTTGCTTCATTTCTGAGATAAGGTGCAGCCTAGTAGCACATTTTTTTGGTTAAAACAGAAAGTTGCAGGTCACTAGTCTAAACCAAGGCTGGACATGAGATGTCAAAGTAAGTTTATTTCAAGTGGCACCATTAAAATATGGATTTTTGGCGATTTATCCTCAGTGGATAGAGGACTTTAATTTTGTCCTTAGGGCTTAAATTTTAAAACATCATGTTTCTTACCCCCACGCTTGTTTTCTTGTTAGCGTTTTCCAAGCACAGGCCAGGGCTGCAGCTGGCCCTGAGTCCTGGCTCTTAGCCAGCGCTTAGCTGTCTGATAAATGTTTTCTCCGGTTACATCATGGTGAACCCTTCCCTTAGCCATTTGCTCTGCCTTCGTGGTCTTTGTTGGACAGGCCCCTTGGTGCCAAGCCCAGCAAAGGCCCTGTCATAGGGAGAGGTATGTGTTCCAGAAACTGCTGTACATGCTCCCTCGGATGAGGAAACGACCATGTGCCTACTTCCTGCGGTATCCCACTACTCCAAGCCACGTACTCGGCTTTCCAACTGCAGCTGTGGCCAGTCCCTCCCTGGCCAAGACCATCTAATCATGTGGGGTCTTGATTCACAAAGCGAAGCCAGCCCAGAAGATCAGCAATTTCTGCATTGCTGCTGCTGCTGCTGAACCTTGGTCATGACATTGTGTTTGTGCATGGACCGTGCCTCCAAACTTAGTCCTACTTCGATATCAGCTACTCGGAAGCCTGAAAATTCAGAATCTCCACTTTGTAATCTTTCCCTTTGTCCTGTGGCCTTCTTAACCTAGCTGTAAGCTGTTGGTTCCTTCTGCTTTCCCCCAAGTAGCAGGCAGCGGAAATGCTGGTCCTCTTAGAAAATAACCCAGTTGCTCTGAACTCCATGGCACCCCAGTGTTACCCACGCTGCTGGGAACCAGACTGTCCATTTACAGCCCTGAGAGAAAAATCTGCCTCATCCGCACCCAGTGGCTCCTGGGCACTGAGGGCCTTTGCTGTGGGAAGGCGACTCAGCACAGTCAAGGTGATGGTCTCCTCAGCCCTGGCAAGGCCACACGCACAGTGAGACTTCAGGTGTCTCAGCTGAGGTGAGTGTGCCCACAGTGCCCTCAGATCAGATTTGACCACGACTCCGTTTCGACAGTGATAACAATTTTGTCTTAAAATTGACTGAAAGAAAGGAGACAAAATACTTTTTTTAAACCCTCAGGAGCACCTAGCAAATATTTAACAGTATTTAAGTATTTAAAATACATCTTGTTTCTACTTGAAGCTTTAACCCTTCCATTCCTGCAAGTGTGCCTTTGAGAGCCCCAGGTGATAACTGTCTTCACCCGTCACCACATTGACCTCGTGTAGGAATTTTAGTCTCTTCTACCTTCTTGAACAGAGCTTCCTGTTCTCACCCCACATCGTGCAGCGGAGAGCGTTTTGTGTTGTCCCAGTTTCCACCCTTCCTCCACACTTGGATGGTGGACTCTTCAACCCTGCCCTGCCCCCATATTTGGGAGCACCAATTAGGTGTCAAAAGAAGTTTAAATTTTGTTTTTAAGGCAATACTGGGCTTACTCTCCTCCTACCCTCTGTGGGTTTGATTTTAATGTTTGAGTTGCATAGCAAGAGCTGAAACCATGAACTGTGTGGGAACTGTGTTGTAACTCTAAAGAAGAGGAGGAAGAAAGAAATCCATGTGAGATGCTTGACTTTGAGGACAGAAAGCCACTGGCCTACGGAGAGCAAGGGGACATCCCCTTCCTTCACCTTGTCTTTCTGGATTTTCTTCTGCTTCGCTTGTTTCCTTCCCTTTCAAAGTGATGTACCTGGTTGGTTTGTCTGTCCGTCCTTGTCCTTGTGGTGGTCCTGGCATGGTGATGTGCTCTGCTTTGCATTATCTATGGTCTCACCAGCGCACAAGTCAGTGGGGAGGATCTGAACGTGCCCGGGGGCCAGGAAGCCTATGCTCAAGCAGCCTCCCTGGAACTGCAGAAGGCATGTTCTGCATGTCACCAGTGTGTGGCTCCCTTTCACCCTGTTCATCGTGAATGTGAGCAGACCTTGGTGTTGGCTCTGGTGTACTCTCTCCCTGCTCTGCTCCCCTCCCGCCAACCAGGGTTCATGTCAGTGCACCCGTCGTGCCTGGCGAAGCTGGTGCTGTGAGTGATGTTTCCCATACGACTCAGGGCTGCCAGGTGGCTCCCCCTGAGACAGTCATTTTAGGCACATAACAGTGTAGGAATGAAATGGATTTCATGGATATTTAAATCTGTCAATTTCATTTTTTGTTAATGTTTCCCCCAATGACTTTTTAGCAATTTAACAAATAAAACAAAATGGACAGAATTGTCATAACTGTTTTTTTTATTAGGTACAGAAAAGAAAAAGTGCTGTGTTGGGAAGCATTTGGGATTGGAGGTTGATGTTAGAAGCAAAGTCATTGGCAAGGTGCTCTGTGTCCTCTAGGAGAGCTGTGTTCCTTCGTCCCTTTCCTGGAACAACTGTTTAATAAGCCACTGTCTCCTGAGGGCTTGGTATTGCAGAGCCTCTGTCCTGCTCTACAGGGAGACCCAAGGAGTGTGATGAGCTTGGAGTGGTGGCCCCAGGGCCAGGACAGCATCTGCATTGGCCTCCTAAGCAAAGAGCAGGCACAGAACCCAGGGTCTTGAAGCAGTACAGCAAAGGTGGTTGGGAACACAGGCCAGACGGCCGGCCTAGAGGTCTTTGTTTTAATCCTGCCTCCCTTATTTACGACTTAACCTGGGGTATGTGTTTCCTTGCCTGTAAACAAAGTTTCTTCTTCCCTACAGGGTCATGAGGGTCAAGTGAAGCTGCACATGAAATGAAATAGCATAGTGCCTAGTCATAGTAAGTGGCGTCCACTGCCTGTCCAGGCCCCCAGCCAGGTGTTCTGCTTTTCTGCATATTAAGGGGCCAGAGGCCATGCTCATTGGGTATGAATGGTAGGACCTGGCTAGGGCAAGGGAGGGAGTGCCAGAACCACTGGCCTGTGTCCCTCTCCTGAGCCAGGTCGTCCACCCAAAGCCTCATATCACCCCTCCCCTGGAACCTGAGTAAGGTCCCTAGAAACTGGGCCTGGAGCACCCCCAGGTTCAGGCAGGACAAGAGGCATCACCTTGAAACCCAGCAGGCTGATGGGCTCCCCCTTCCCTGCCTTCTCACCTCCCAGGGGGAGGGCCAGTGTTCCCAGCTGAGTCCTGCCTCTGTCAGTGGCCATCACTACCCTTCATCTTTCAGAACGCCAGGGACAGAGCAGGTTGTTGTGCTCATGGATGCTTCGAGAAGCGACGGCCTTGCCACTTCCTCAGGTTGTCAAGCAGAGGTTCATCACTTTAGTGGGAGACACAGCTGACGTGCATCAGAGCAAGAGGAGCCTACATGTCCCCTCAACTCTTGATGAGGCTCTGTGGACTCAAAGGGCACATAGAAGGGAGACAGCAGGCTAGGGACCAGGACAGACCTAGATTCAAAAAGAGCTATTTAAGCTGGGCAAGTCATCCCACTTTGAGTCTCAGTGTCGGTGATGATGCCATCTAGCAGTTCTGCTGGAACCAGCCAAAACTTGTCAATCCACTGAATGGGTGTGAGTCCCTGGAAAGCCACCTGGGGGCACCCTGTGAGAGGCATCCAGTGGGCCTTGGTGCGCTGTCAGGCGGTGGAGAAGCAAAGGAAAAAATGACTAGCCTTCTCCTTCCCTCCCTCCCCCTGCTGGGAAAGCTTGGGTGGCACCCTCTCCCTTCTCTGCCCCAGCCCCCAGCTGTGGGAAAGTTGGTGTTGTCTCCACAAGGCTGGGCTCCAGGCCCAGACCCTGTCAGCATGCACAAAGCCAAGCTAATGTCTTAAGTAAATGCCTAAAAGGCCGAGTGTGTCATGCCCCTCTAGGGAGCCTGTCTGCCCACCCACCACAGGCAAGAGGAGGGCTCCTTCCCGAGCCACGGGAGCCTGAGGCGGGAGGAAGATGGCTGTGGCCCACTGGGAAGGCCAGGAAAGTCTGGAACTGACCCAGGGACCACTGTTCTCAGCAAACTTTCCCAGAGCATCCATTGACGCCTGCTAACCTGTGGCAGGGCAGGTGAAGCTGGAGCCTCTCTGGGCATCCCAGGTGGGTGGGATCTAAGCCTCACCCTGCAGGGAGCAGTCCAGGCCTCCACAAGACAGACAGACTGCCTGCGTTCCCGGCAGAATGCAAAAGGGCTGTGGGCGGCCTGGCATGCCCAGAGTAGCCAGTGGTAGGGACTGAGGAAAATGTAGAGTGACCTGTGTAGATTTGATGGACAGAGATCACCCCTCGATGGAACAGAGTAAAGCTCGTGAGCAGAGCCCTCAGTGGAAGGAGAGAACGCTTCTTACAAAGAACTACACAGGCGGGCCCAGTGGAGTGTCTCCCTTCACCAGGAGGCCCCGCCAGAGATGGCACCTGAAGAGAGGGAGCTCGGAGGCAGCTGTGCTTCCCTGGCATTTGCTCAGGCCTCACCAACAGGGAACATTACCCCCAGGGCTGGAAGAGGAGAGAATGGGGGGAAAAAACTTGGAGAGTGTTGAAATTGTCAAGAATCAAAAATAGCTGAACATGGGCTGGGGCTATAGCTCAGTGGTGGAGCGCTTGCCTCACATGCGTGAGGCCCTGGGTTTAGTCTCTGGCACCACATAAAAATAAATAAAAATAAAGATATTGTGTCCATCTGAACTTGAGTTTACCAGGAAGTCACTGAATTAAAATGTCTGCATCAGAGGGGTTAGAAGCTCAGAGACAGAATAAATGGAGTCAGAGGAAATAAAGTTTTGTGGGGGTTTTTGTTTGATTTTGCGGGGAGAATACCAGGGATTGAACTGGGGCACTTAACCACTGAGCCACATCTCTAGCCCTTTTTATTTTTTAGTCTGTGACTGGGTCTTGCTAAGTTGCTTAGGGCCTCACTAAGTTGCTGAGGCTGATTTTGAACTTTCACTCCTCCTGCCTCGGCTCCTGAGCTACTGGGATTACAGGCATGTGCCATTACATCCAGCCTTGATTCGATTTTATTGAAACACGGTCTCACTAAGTTGTCTAAGCTGGCCTTGAACTTGATAGCCTCCTGCCTCAGACTCCCAAGTAGCTGGGGTTATTGGTGTATGCCACCACACCGGCTGTTTTTTGTTTTTAAGGGACTGAGTATCATGGGCATGGTGGCACACCTCTTAACCCCAGCTACTCAGGAGGCTTAAGCAGGAGGATTGAAAGTTCAAGGCCAGCCTTAGCAACTTAGGCCCTAAATCCTAAGCAACTTAGCAAGACCCTGTCTCAAAATAAAAAAAAAAAAAGAAAGAAAAAAGGCTAGGGTTGTGGGGTTGTGGCTCAGTGGTCAAGTACCCCTGGGTTCGATTCCCAGTAACAAAACAACAACAAAAAAAGGGTTCTTAGGATCAAATGTAGGACCTTGACATGCTACACATACCCTCTACCCCTGAGCTACACATGTGACCCCGAAGTTCTGTGTCTTAAACATCTGTGCTCTTGCTTGGTTAGAAGGAGAAAGAGCGGCTGGCCTGCCTGGAACACAGATGAGAGAGACCTGGCCAGAGGAGGCAGGGCGGGTTCCATTTAGGGAGCAGCCTGCGCAAATGCAGAGGCCCAAGGCTCCGTCAGGCCCTTCTGGAACCTTAAGGTCACTGTGACTGGAGAGGACAGGGCAGAACTGGAGGACGGACTAGAGAAGGGTGAACTGAAGAGTAGGGCCCAGGAACAAGTATCCAGAGTGGGGCAGCGGCAACAAGGAGAGGACCTCATCAGAAAGTGGAGCCAGGCGTGGTGGTGTGCACCTGTAACCCCAGCAGCTTGGGAGGCTGAGACAGAAGAATCACGAGTTCAAAGCCAGCCTCAGGGGGCTGGGGATGTGGCATGCGCGGGGCGCTGGGGTCGATCCTCAGCACCACATAAAATAAAAAATAAAAGATGTTGTGTCCGGCGAAAACTGAAAAATAAATATTAAAAAAAATTCTCTCTCCTCTCTCTCTTCTCTCTCTCTCTCAAAAAAAAAAAAAAAAAAAAAAAGCCAGCCTCAGCAATGGCGAGGCGCTAAGCAAGTCAGTGAGACCCTCCCTGTCTCTATATAAAAGGCAAATAGGGTTAGGGATGTGGTCATGTGCCCCTGAGTTCAATTCCTGGTACAAAAAAAAATGTATTGGGTGGTCTGGAGCTGTGGCTCAGTGGTGGAGGAGCCTTGCCTACATGCATGAGGTTCCGAGTTCCATCCCAGACACTAGGAAAAAAAAAAAAAAGCAGGAGGTACCTCTCAGCCTCTGGTGAGTGATTGGAGCTAGGGGTGGAGGGGGAAAGGTCTGGCCAGGACTCATCCCTGCATTCAACAAATATGTAGTCCCATGGGGGTAGGGGAGAGGGACAGGTGTGGGTGACGACCTGAGAGCATCATCCCAGATGGAAATGGGCAGGATCGGGCTCATCCCATGAAGGCCCTTCCGCAGAGGCTGTATTTTCGCTGAGTCCTGAATTTAAAAAGCCAGTCGTGGGAAATCTGGAAGAGCGTTCCACACAGAGGGAGCACAGGAACAAAGGTCTGAGCTGGGCATGAACTTGACACAGTGAAGAAGGAGAGGAAAAGCCAGTCTAGCTGAGTGTATGAGTGAAGGGACAGAGGGCAGGTGGGCCCTGTAGGGGTTTTGTGTTTCGCAGCACTGGGGACTGACCCCAGGGATGTTCTACCACTGAGCTATATTCCCAACCCTTTTTATTTTTGAGACGGTGTCTTGTTAAATTGCTGAAGCTGGTCTTGAATTTGCAATACTCCTGCCTCTGCCTCCCAACTGACTGGGATTACACAATGCCCAGCCATTAGAGGGTTTTAAGCCAGAGAGCAACACATGGTTCTGCAGAGGACATTGACCTTGGGCTTCTCTCGATCTTCAGCTCAGCTGGCCCTGGGCATCAGTCCCTCATCACTGGACATCAGGTGTCCCCATCACTTCCAGGGGCCCTGACTCTGGACCAGCTTTGGTATCTGGCTACTTCATCTCAGCCACTTTCCAGTTCCTCTGCCTCTCCTGGGTCTGAACTCATAGCTGTCATTGCCCGGGCCTCTAGTCTGTCCACCTGTCTGAGGGATCTTATTTCCACACTCATTGCTTCAAGTTGATCTGTCTCGCCTGGTGCTGACATTGTGCTGAACTCTGCCCAGGCCGCTCACCTGCATCCTAAGCCCCCCCACCTGCTGTGTCCTCTCCAGGGAGTCCACACCAGACCCTCGCACCCCATGAGATCCTCCTCTGCCCTCCTGGTTAGGAGCATCACCAGCAGCCCAGTCACCTGGGAATCATCCAGTGTGAGGTGATCTGAGGACTGGGAGTTTGCCACAGACTTGGCAACAAGGTTGATGCCCTTGACCTGACTGACTGGCTGGGGCTTCAGCCTGGAGAATGGCTCAAAGGTGGTAGACTTGGTGGAAGGACCACGTAGAAGACAGAGCAAAAAGTATGCCCCATTCCAGGCCACAGTGAAGGTGGGGAACAGGTGTTATTCTGGGTGCAAGGGGAAGCTAGGAGAGGGTTTTAAGCCTGGGGTCCTATTGGCTCCCCATCAGGGTCCCAGGCAGGGCTGCCCATGCCTCGATCTCACCCACCCTCCCCCAGCCTGTGTACGTGTGTGTGTGCGTGCATCCACCTGAGCTTCTATCCACTCTGTCCGGCTGGTGACTGTGTCCCTGCTCTGAGGAACTGAACATGATTGAACCATGAAGAATGCATGCATTAATCCTAGGGTTCGGGGCTGGGGGTGTGGCTCAGCCTAGCATGCGTGAGGCAATGGGTTCGATTCTCAGCACCACATAAAAATAAAAGACATTGTGTCCACCTAAAACTAAAAAATAAATATTAAAAAAAATTAGAGGGCTCTACACCGCGAGGGACCTTAGGTCCACCTGTTTCACCCGAGGCTCTAAAAGGAGAAGCACCTTGCCTGCAAAGCCACTCTAATGGAAGGGCACAAGGGTCCCAGCCAATCAATGGCTCCGTGTTCCCAGCTGCAGAATTTATCCACATGAGATCTGTGGGCCTTGTCATAGACTGAATTGTAAGCCGCAAAATCCATATATTGAAGCCCTAATCCCAATGGGACTGTTTTGGAGATAGGGTTTTTGTTTGTTTGTTTGTTTTTAAGTATTGGGGGTTGCCCCCAGGGTTGCTTTACCACTGAACCATAGCCACATGCCCAGCCGTTTTGTTTTTTATTCAGACAGGGACTAAGTTGCTGAAAGTCTTGCTAAATTACTGAGGCTGCCCTCACACTTGGGTCCTCCTGCCTCAGCCTGCCAAATCATTGGGATAACAGCGGTATGCCAGTACATGGGGGAGAGGGGGTCACTGGGAATTAAACTCAGGAGCACTCAACCACTGAGCCACAGCCCTAGCCCTATTTTGTGTTTTATTTAGAGACAGGGTCTCAGCCTCCCAAGCCGCTGGGATTTCAGGTGTATGCCATGGCGTCTGGCCTTGGAGATAGATCTTTTGAAGAGGTTGTTATAGCCAGGTATGGAGGCACAGGTCTGTAATCCCAGCCACTCAGGAGGATGAGGTAGAAGGATCAAAAGTTTTAAGGTTGGCCTGGGCAACTTAGCAAGACCCTGTCTAAAAATAAAATTAAAAATTAAAAAAAATTTAAATAATTAAAAGGGCTGGGGAGGACTGGGGATGTGGCTCAAGCAGTAGCGCACTCTCCTGGCATGCGTGCAGCCCGGGTTCGATTCTCAGCACCACGTACAAACAAAGATGTGTCCGCCGAAAACTAAAAAATAAATATTAAAAAATTCTCTCTTAAAAAAAATAAAAGGGCTGGGGATGTCGTTCAGTGGTAGAGCCCCCTTAGGTTCAACTGCAAAATTTTTTAAAAAGAGAGGTAATTAAGCTTAAATGAGATCATAACTGTGCCCTAATCCAAAAGGACTAGTGATCTTAGAAGAAAAGGAAGAAACACCAGGAGGGTGAGCCCAGAGAGGAGGTCCTGTGAGGACATGGAGAGGGGGGCCTCACCAGAAACCAACCCCTGCTCTGAGATTTCCAGTCTCCAGAACTGTGAGAAGATGAATTCCGTTATCGAATCGTCCAGTCTTTGGCACAGCAGTCCAAGCTAATCAGATCCCAGTTTCAGAACTGCCAGTGCTCCTTTAAGGTGCGGACTCACAGACATCGCCCCAGCTCAAGAAGCACCTCTCAGGGTCGGAGGCCGAGAGTCCCAGAGTCCACGTTTATCAGCTCTGCAGGCTTCAGGCGTCCATAAGCTCACTGTGGGACAGTGAAGACTGAAGCCCTAGCCTCTGGCCACCAGTTCCTCTGACCACCAGCCTCCCTCTGTGCTGCAAGAGAATGTGACGGCTGCAGGGTTAACTGACAAGCTCACTCTGTCAGGATGCTTTGTTTTTTCACACCTTCACTGGGCTCCCCAAGCCAAGCCAGGGCAGGGCTGGACGTGAAGCCTGGATACCCAAAGACAGTTCAGATCTGAGCCCCACCATGGGGCACGCCCAGCCTGTGAAGAGAGCCACACAGCTGTGGGCAGCCTGACTGAGGGCAGATGCAGGAAGAGCTGCAGGAAGGGAACCATCTGACCCAGTCAAGTAGGCAAAGAATCCTGTTGGAATCCTGTGGGGATGGTGCCTGGCTGCCTGGAGCACCCTGTCTGACGCATCTTCTTCCGTTCCTACCCACACCCCAGACATAATGGTCTCACTCACTTGTGGATTTGTGGCCTCTGGCTGCATTGAGCTTCACTAAGACAGCCTTCCTCGTGGCTGGGGGCGAAGATTTTAAAACACAAAACCCACTCTGGCAGAATAGATATGTACTTTATAGAGTCAGGTACCACTGGGTTCTGAGACAGGTTTTTCCACTGACTAGCTGTGTGGTGTGACCTCACAAAAGTCATGTTATGTCTCTATTTCTTCATCGGTAAAAGAGGGATGATGCTATTATTTACACTAAATGTAATGTTTATAGAATTAAGTGAAGTCATCTCTGCTAAGTCCCACTGCCCGGCCTTAGCTCATCTCTTACAAAGTAAGGTCCCTTAAAGTCCTCGCCTGACTTGAAAACGTGGCAGAAAGGTAGTGGTAAAAATTAAATGTAGTAGATACCTCTCAGTAGGGGCCCACCTGCACCCTTCCAACTCAGGAGTGTTTACTGAGCACCCACTTTCTGGGTAGCAGGTGGAGTGGCCACGATTGGACCACAGACGCAGGGCTGAAAAGTCGGCTGCAAACAAAACTATATATATATACATCAACATCTAAAGACCTCCTGCAATTCCCTTGATCTCTCCGAGCTGCTGTTCCCCGTCTGTGACGCCAGAGGTGTCTTAACTCAGGAGGCTGCTGAGCAGCAGTGTTGTAAAGAATCCTAAAAAGTTAAAAAAAAAAAAAAAGGCACTTTATAGAACAAGAAGCTGAGACACAGCGAGGCGCGGGAGGCTCCTGGACAGAGGGGCATTTGATCAAGTTTGGGAGGGAAGACGGGCTGGGACGGAGCAGTGGCCCAGAGAAGCCATTCATTGCGCGGCGCTCGCTGCTGACTACTCTGCAGGAGGAGCGGACACCGCCAGCCGCTCAACCCCGCCCCCTGCGTCTCCGTGGCAACGGCCCCGCACATGCGCTGCAGGGGCTGGAGGAGAGAGCAGAAGCCGCGGCGGAAGCAGGTCCCGCGGCGGTGAGGCGCGGCATGGTGCGGCGCAGGGCGGGCTTTTAAAGGGACCGTCTCCACCCGAGCCAGCTCGCCGGCGTGGACTGCTGGCTGTGAAGGTTAGGTGGCTTCAGGAGTCGGGCTGAGTGACCCCCACCCAAAGGTGATGAGGGAGAGAGGGGTTGTGTAAACCCCCTCCAAAGCAGTAATGGGATGGCTGTCCCCAGGGAGCACTGCGGAGGCCAGGGGGCAATGTGACGGCATCTTCAGATGGGGAGCTGGGGCTACGGTAGAGTCGGAGGTTAGGAAGGATCACAGGTCCAGCTTGAGACCGTCACCCCCGCTTTCACCCCCACTCCTAGCACTCTGCACCCCTCTACCTAGTTGGCATGCTCAGTTATGGCCAGACCTCCCGCGCACGGTTCGGTGATTGTCCCAGACTGGCACGAGACCACCGAGGGTAAGGAGTACTTGGCCTGCATCCTGCGCAAGAGCCGCCGTCGGGTGTTTGGTAAGTGCTCTCGCCCTCAGCCTGTCAGTTGTCACTCTGGGGAGGCTGTGTCACCTGTTGCTTGGGAGATGGTGGGTATAGAAAGAAGCAAGGAAGTGAGGCCCTGCTCCACCTCACTCCTTGGCTTTGGTGACTCCTGGAAGCCCCATCCCTGAACCCCCATCCTCAAATCTCCTTAGAACTAATTCCATCAACAGAGCCAGGAACATGGAAACAACCTCACCTGCCAGCAGCCACGGTCACCAGAGATGCTGTCCATTGAGCCCTCACTTAGTGCCAGGCCCTCTGCTGGGCACTTTACCCTGTGAACTCCCATCTTAGCTTCTCTAACAGCATTTTACAGACTTGCCCAGGATGTGCCCTAGTGAACACAGAGCTCTTCCACGTCCTTATGCCAGAGATAAGACACTGGTACCCCCCAGGCTGAAGCCAGCTCACCCAAGCTAGACTTGCCCAGCAGCCAGAGTCCACTGCGGCCAGGAGAGACCAAGTGCCAACAGGCTTTCCACCAAAACATGAGAGGGCAGTCCCTAGCTTAGGACTCTCAGCCCTTAGCCTATAGATGTGTCATAATTTTGACTCTTTTTTTTCCAACTTTTAAGTTTAAAGCCCCCCTAAAGATTTCTATAGATTGACTTTGTATGGGGTTCACTTGTAGTAATTGAAAACACTTTTGCTTATATTGCCTTATTAAGAAGGATCTGGGGCTGGGGTTGTGGCTCAGTGGTAGAGCACTTGCCTAGCATGTGTGAGGCACTAGGTTCGATTCTCAGCACCACATAAAAATAAATTAATAAACAAAATAAAGGTCCATTGACAATTAAAAAGAAAAAAAAGAAGAAGAATCTGTGAGAAACCACGCTTCTGTGTGTGGGAAATCCAGAGCATGTCATAACAGTATCGGTAAAACCAACCCAAAAAAGTTGGGCATTATTTGGAGTGGCCCAGAGCTGGCTCACAGAACCCCAGAGTTTCAGGCAGACCTCTGACCTAGAATCCTCTTTAAATACAAGTTCCGAGCCAGTGGGTCTGCGTAGCTGAAATGTTCGTTTCTAACAAGCTCCCAGGGAACAGCAGTGCCATGGTCCATGGACCACACTCGGAGTGGCAAGGAACTAAGGATTTCAGATTCTGGACCTAAACTCTGTCCAAAAGATAGGATCCTTCTTAATCTCAGGAACCTCATTTTAGTATCTCTTGTACATGTGAGGGTCAGACTGGAGTCATTTGTTACTATTGAGAGCTAACAGGCCAAGGTTTGTAAACATTTCGTTTTTTTTATGGGGAGGAGGGGTACTGCTAGGGGTTGAATTCAGGGCACTCTTTCACTGAACTACATCCCCAGTCCTTTTTACTTTTTATTTTGAGTCAAGGTCTCGCTAAGTTGCCCAGGCTGGCTTTGAATTTGCGATCCTCCTGCCTCAGCCTCCAGAGCTGGGACTTACAGGGATGTGCCACCATGAATGTCTTCACTACTTTTTTTTTAAAGAGATGAGGGTCTACTATGTTGTCCGACCTGACCTTAAACTCCTGGGCTCAAACATCCTACCTCAGCCTTACAAGTAGCTGTGATTACAGGTGCACACCAACATGCCTGGTGTGATTTCTTTTTTTCCTCTTCAAGAAATTAAAACACATTCGAAGTATGACTCCAGTATGGCCTTTGTCTCTCTCCACCCCGTGGTGGCAAGAACACTGGATTTGGGGTCATTCAGACCCTGGCTTGACCCAGGCTACACCTGCCTAGCCTTTGACTGTGGATAGTGAATGCTAGGTTCCTCCTCTGTGAGCTGGGAGAATTGTGGTCTTTGTCAGTGGAGGGGAAATGAAGAAGTGTGTAGGGATCATGCTGAGCAGTGGTATGCAGAGGGTCGGCTTTTCTTGTATTTCCTTATGTCATCAGTTGTGTGAGGGAAAGAATTGAGTTAAAAAAAAAAAGAATTGAGTTAAGGTAGAGAGATTTTCTAGGAATCGTTAGAGCCACCAAACTTATAACTTATGTCACGCAGTATCCAAAAGCCAGAAGTTAGAGGGTCAGCAATAATGACTTTGAATTCCTATTTTGGGGATTAACAGCTGGATGTACCCACTCGAGTGTCTCATATCCAGGCCTCATTAAATAAGTATCTGTGAACTACCTTTAAGAACCTAGGCACGGGCTGGGGATGTGGCTCAAGCTGTAGTGCGCTCGCCTGGCATGCGTGCGGCCCGGGTTCTATCCTCAGCACCACATACCAACAAAGATGTTGTGTCCGCCGAGAACTAAAAAAAAAATAAATATTAAAAATTCTCTCTCTCTCTCTCCTCTCTAACTCTCTCCTCTCTCACTCTCTCTTTAAAAAAAAAAAAAAAAAAAAAGAACCTAGGCACAGGGATGTGCCACTATGTCACACATCTCTGTGTGTCCCAGGCTTCTTAAGATCTGGAACAAATATGGAGAACCACAGATGGTGGGTTAGAACCCTTAGAGATGAGGTTGTCCACTGGGGCAAGTGCAGGATGAACGCCTGACGCTACCTGGCTCTCCCCCTCCCAGGGCTGCTTGAGCGGCCAGTGTTGCCCCCGCCTGTGGCCATTGACACTGCCAGTTACAAGATCTTCGTTTCTGGGAAAAGTGGTGTGGGCAAGACGGCGCTGGTGTCCAAGCTGGCTGGCCTGGAGGTGCCCGTGGTGCACCATGAGACCACTGGTGAGTGAACCCACCCTTTGCCCATCCTTGGAGGCCTTCCCTGGAGTGGAAGACAGAACCTGGCTATTGACTACGCAAGCCAGGGAGTGTATCTGACTCTACCACTTCCCCTGTGACCTTGGAAAGTCACTTCATCTCTCTGAGTCTTCTCTATCCCAAGGGGATAATAGTACCAACCCCACGGGAACGTCACAGAGCTGAAGCTGGAGCTGGTGA
This sequence comes from Spermophilus citellus, assembly GCF_964194105.1. Taxonomy (NCBI): domain Eukaryota; kingdom Metazoa; phylum Chordata; class Mammalia; order Rodentia; family Sciuridae; genus Spermophilus; species Spermophilus citellus. The sequence continues at coordinate 128,155,490 of NC_138191.1, forward strand.
AGGTAACATGCCCAGCATTGGGCTGGCACAAGGCCAGAGCTCAGGAAGTGTTCATCCTCCTGTCTTTCCACTGGACAGAGTCATGCATTGTGTGCATCCCTCAATGTCCCAGGACCTTTGGGTCTCTCATACAGACTGTGAAACTGCTTTATCCTAGTAGGGGCTGCATCTTCCCAGTGCACCAGGGGCTCCTCCAGGGCAAGTCTCCATTTCCCCCCAAGAAACTAAAAATTCTTCCAGGTCACGGACTGCGCCTTTCATTCAGACTGGTGACCCACCAGGGCAGGGATGTATCCCTTTTCTTACTCTTTATTGGTTCCCTGTTCCCCTAACTTCTCCCATGCTGAATGGCTGACCCCGGCCCCCCTCAGGCATCCAGACCACTGTGGTGTTTTGGCCAGCTAAGCTGCAGGCCAGCAACCGGGTCATCATGTTCCGCTTCGAGTTCTGGGACTGCGGGGAGTCTGCGCTCAAAAAGTTTGATCACATGCTGCTGGTGAGCAGGGCGGGCCCAGCAGGACCCTGGGAGCAGGCAGATGTCTGAGGAGCTCTGAGCTGGGCCCACCTCGTCTGCAGGACCCTGAGCAGGGCTTCCATGAGCTGCAGGTGGGCGGTGTGCTGGCGGCAGAGCTCTGAGCTGGCATGGGACTGAGTCCCAGCTGGAGCTGTGTCACAGGACCAGCCACTCTGGGCCTCAGGTTCCCAGTCTGAAAGGAGGAGCGGTTTCTGCTTCTTAGCCCCTTGCAGCCAGTTACAAGGTTCTAGTTGCGCGGGTGTGGGGTGGCGTGGTCATGTGATGGTGTGCTGTGAGCCAGCCTCTCCATCCCCAGGCCTGCAAAGAGAACACAGATGCCTTCCTCTTCCTCTTCTCTTTCACTGACCGTGCCTCCTTCGAAGACCTGCCGGGACAGCTGGCCCGCATAGCAGGAGAGGCCCCTGGTGTCGTCAGGATGGTCATTGGCTCCAAGTATCCTTTGGGTGGTCCCTGGGACGGTCAGAGGCCACCCTTGACAAGGCATGGAGCATGGGCCCGAAGACCCCGCCTCCACCCAGCTGTGGGGCCCAGCCTTTAGGGAGGAGGGCAAAGCCCGGGTCTGATGGGGCGGTGAGCAGAGGTGCCTGGCCAGGCTCCTTGACCTTCCTCCAGATTCGACCAGTACATGCACACAGACGTGCCTGAGCGGGACCTCACAGCCTTCCGGCAGGCCTGGCAGCTGCCCCTGCTGCGGGTGAAGAGTGTGCCTGGGCGGCGCCTGGCTGATGGGCGCACTCTGGATGGGCGGGCTGGGCTGGCCGACATTGCCCATGTGCTCAATGGCCTTGCTGAGCAGCTGTGGCATCAGGACCAGGTGGCAGCTGGCCTGCTTCCCACCTCTGCAGAAAATACCCCCAGCTGAGGGGTGGCATCATGAAAGGACACCTATGATCCCCACTCCCAATCTTTATGTGACCTGGACCAGAGGGCAGCACCGAGGGCCTCCTGCTGGGGTGGAACACTGACCCCTCCTGAGGGCTGGCCGGCAAGGGCCCGCTGCAGTGGCACCTTCTTTGCAGAGTACTTGGCAGTGAGTGGGGCACAGGGCTTCAGGCAGGGCCTGGAGCTCAGCTGTCTCCCCAGCCTCCTGCTACCCTTCCCCCTTCTGCAGCACCCATGGAGGGTGCAGAAGGGACTGGGGGAGGGAGGCCGGGCAGAACCTGGACCTCACATGCCTTCCGCCAGGCACCTTCTTAATTGAAGTCACATGATCTGCTGTAACAGATAAACCCTGAAGCCTTGGTGGCTTAACTCTATAAAGTGTTTTTTCCTTGGGGCTCAGTGGTAGCACGCTTGCCTGGCATGTGTGAGGCACTGGGTTTAATTCTCAGTACCACATATAAATAAATAAAGGTCTATCAACAACTAAAAAAATAATTTTTAAAACAATGAAGTGTTTTTTCCTGCTTAGTTCTCACCTCAGGAGGAGGCAAAGGGCCAGTTGTCTACTCCATGTGCCCATCTGAAGCCCAGGCCCTGAGATCCTCCACATTTACCCCAGGGCATCAATGGTCGGCAGACAGGGAATGAATCACACAGATTTCTGTGGACTGGGCCTGGGGTGGACTTCCTGCCCACATTCCATTGGTCAGCACCTAGTCACTTGGTCACCTGGAGCTGGGGAGGAGGCTGGGAGATTCATCCCACCTGCAGGTCCAGGAGGCAAGCCCTTCACTCTGGAGCCTTTCGCAAAATCATCAGGCCGGCTGGGGTTGGGCTCAGTGGTGGAGCGCTCGCCTAGCATGGGTGAGTTCAATTCTTTTTTTTTTTTTTTTAATTTTACTTTTTAGTTGTAGTTGGACACAATACTTTTATTACACTTATTTATTTTTACGTGGTGCTGAAGATTGAATCCACGGTCTCAAATGTGTGAGGTGAGCCACAACCCCAGCCCTGAGTTTGATGAGTTCAATTCTTAGCACCGCATATAAATAAACAAAAGGTCCATCAACAACTAAATTTTTTTTAATTAAAAGAGCAAACAACAACAACAAACAAAAAACAACATCAGGCTAGCCCAGGAGTCAGAAAGCACTGCTGAGCAGGACCAAGACCCTGCTGGGTGGGAGTCAGGTATGAGTTGTCCTAACAGGCCACTGGGCAAGATCAAGAGCAGGAGGGTAGTGAGCAGGCCCAGCCTTCGCTATTCCTGCTCGTTGGCCAGAGACATTGGTGAGCATAGGCCAAAGTGGGGTGAGGAAAGGGGCCTTGATATTCTTACCCCCTGGTCATATGCTGCCCCTGCTGGTCCCATGTAGACCCCTGGGCCGAGGCCTGACATGACCCAGCTGGGACCCTCAAAGCCAGCTGGCTGCAGAGCCCTCTCTTGAGAAGTCAGTCCCTAGCTCTCTGCACAGCCCACGCTCACAGGTGACCAGCTACACCCCTGTGTAGCTGGCTCTTGGAGAAGTGTGGGGCCATCCCATGCTCAAGTCTGGCAGGGGTAGGATCTGCATCTGGGGTCTCCAGGATGGGTGGGAGGAGAAGATGACCAGACACATGCCAGTTACACTGGCAAGGAGGCGGAGTCACCCCTCTGCAGCTCCTAAGTCCCAAATAAGGTGCCCTGTGTCTGCCAACAACAGTGCAGCCCTAGCGGCTGCCTCACTGAGCTGGCTTAGGCTCTTCATCACCATGGCAGCGAATGGCAGTAACATGGAGGAGCGCATCCTGCCTTGAGTGTGGGGAACAGGAGGACAGGACAGGCTGGGCCTAGCCAGGCTGTGGGCAGGGCTTTTATGAGAACAAAGCAGAAGGAAAGCTTGCCTGGGTGTCAGGAGACAGGCACAAGGCTAGCCCTGTCTCTTCTGAGCCTCAGTTTTCTCACCAGAACAATGGGAACAATAATACCTCTCAAAAAAGAGCAAAGAGGATTATGCAATGCTGAACAGGAGAGAGCTTTGAAACAGAGAGCTTCTGATTGCTATTTTGGGGAGAGAAGATTCCAGAGACCAAGAATGACTGATTATGTAGGATGCACTGATTCCTGGAGGACTTAATAAAGAGAACTGCATTCCAGACCCAAATGATGATTTCAACCCCAGCTCTACCACTTAAAATTTGGGGAGCCTTGGGAAAAATCTCTAGGTCTCTGTTTCTCCTCTGTCAGGTGGGAATATCGTGCTGACTCTAAGGAGTGTTGGAGGAATAGAAATGGTCGTTCCTGACACAGGATATTGTTACAGCTATTATCGGGTTTCCCTGCCTCTGCTGCAGGAGGCTGAAGGCCCAGAAGCAGCAGGGGCAGCTGGCAAGGATGTGGGACATCTAGGCAAGGCAGGAGCTGCAGCACTCAGAGAACTATGAGCTCATGCAGTGCAAGGACCTGCTTGATGAATACCTGGGGATAGGTGAGCAGTGGCCCTGCAGAATGGGTGTGTGCATGGGGCATCGGGGGACCTGACACACTGGGGAGTTGGCCCAGGCCTGAGGCTCCCTGTCTCCCAGTGCTGCAGCTTGAGTTCATCACCATCTTTGTGGTGGCCTTCCTGCTGACGCCCCTGTTCTCTCTGCTCAACAATGGGATGGAGATCCCAGTTTCCTGTGTGAGTGCCAGCAGCCAGTGGCCAAAAGGCACAGGGGTTTGGGGCATCTGTCTGCTCCTGCTAGAGGCCACGGACCACCTGACGGCAATGGTGAATGTGAGCACAGTAAAGAAGGGGAGGGGATACAGGGTCGGAGGGGAAATCGAGGTCAGAGATGGGGGCAGGGGGTGTTGGGGGGCAGGGCCCACATGATAGAGAAATGGGGGATGGAGTTGGGATAGCAGTCATAGGTTTGGAAGTCTCAGAAGGTGGGCGCATCCTGCTGCGAGAGTGGGTCTGGACCCAAATGGGGAGTGAATTAGAGGACTTGGCCTTGAACACCTTCGTGCCCTGCAGGCTTTCCTCGTCGCTTTCACCTTGGATTTCCTGCCTGGTCTCTAGTATACGTAAGACTGCCACAGCCAACTGTCCTCTAGGTAAATTTAAGGCTGGCGCCTGCGCCCTTCACCTACCTGGTCCAGCGGCTGCCGCACACCTTGCAGGTGGGGGACTCTTCAGGCCGCGGAGCAGGGAAGCGGCTGGAGGCGCGGTCATTGACTTGGGAGGGGCAGGTGGGTCTGGAGGGCCCAGGCCTGTCTAGGAGTAGCCAGGGCTGAGTCCAAGCGGGGCGGAAAATCTGAGAACTGCAGGGCAGGAGCCTGGATTGGCCGGGCTGGGGGTGGTGTTGGATGGGGCGGAGTCTGAATCCGGGCGGGACCGAGCCTTAGGGTGGCGGGGCGCGGCTCTGAGTCCTGGTAACGAGGTTCCTGAGGTTCCTGCGGGGACCCCTGGATGCAGACTCCTCTAGACAGGCAGTTGTTCGGTTGATGGGGTTGGTGTTTTGAAGGGGCAGGGCCGGGTTCCAGGACCTGGAGGGCCCGGAATGTAGGACTCCGAGTCGACAACCGAAAGCTTCTCCTGACCCCTCAACCCAGCTTCAGGCTTTTGTGCAGGGGAACCTCACCTTCTTCTCCTGGAAGCTGCGGGTTGTGCGTCTAGACTTCATCGTCGCCTTGAGGAAGGCTCAGCCTGTCTCAGTTCTGGTTCAGGCACTGTCGCCGACCTGCTGTAAATGGGGCTATATTTTATAATGGGGACCTGCTTCGCAGGGTCGTTATGAAGACTCAGGGTCAAACACTCACACAGTGCCTGGCACACTGTAGGTACACAATGACTTAACTCTGCTAATAATAGTATATTTTGGAAAAGACCTGGAGAAAGGAGAGGAAGCATGCACCCTCCCGTTTTGCTTAAGACCCCCTTTCAACAGTGAGCGCTGAGGGGTTTGAATTATTCCTCTGTGTCTGTGGGCAAATCACACCTTTATGCTTCTGTTTCTTCAACTGTAACATGGAGGTGTCACTTATATTCATCTCATGGAGCTGTGAAGATATCCAGAAAATCCTCGGAACACCTCCTCGTACGTGGTAAGCGCACCATAAACTAAGATTACTAAAATAATCGTTCTGGCTTGGGCCGCCCCTGCCCCCTTCTCCCCAGCACCTCTGCGCCTCGTTGCCTGGCTCATGCCGAAGGTGCGGCGGCCCTGGCCAAGAAAGAGCGTGAGCGCTACCTAGCCAACAGGTGCTGGCGACTAACCGGCGGGCGCCGCTTTCTGTCCGCAAGGCGGGGTGGGTGGGGAACCTGGCCCTGTCCCACCAGCGTGACCACGCCTTTTGGCCCGCCCCCGCTAGTTCAGCGGCTTCTAGCCCGGTGGTCTTGCTGTCTTCTCCCTGGAGCAATTGGCTGGATTCCCCACAGTTTCCGCCTGATCCCGCCTCCCATGAAACCCCGCCCATACCACGCCCCTTCATTTACATACGCACCCCAGGAGGAGGCTTTCAGGTCCTGAGGTCAGCCTACGCAACCTGGACAAGTTTTACTCCCTCTGGGGCTGCTGTCCTCTGAGCTCAGGACGCAGGAACAACTGAAGACCCTAGCGTCCCCAGGATGCTCTTTCGATGGGGGCCCTCTGGCTTCCAGGTAGGGATCCGAGCAGTGCGTTGGCCAGGAATGAAACCATTGGGGTTCTCTCTGTGTTCCCTGCCCCCAGTAAATCTATCTCTGTGTCCCAGTATGCGACCTCTCCACGGCCACCTAGTCCCCACCCGCCTTGGGCAGTGTGTCCTCACTATGAGATGCTGCTCTAGGGGAGGAGGTGGATATGGACACCAGGAAAGCAGAGGAATCCTAATGACTCCGAACACAATGGTCGTCATTGGCTGCTAAAGGAACCACTCTGGGGGAGCGTTGTTTGGAGTCTGAGCCATGAAGCAAGCCCCTGCCCTGTGTGTCATCAAAACCCAGAGTGTATGAACCACACTAAAAGGGTTTAGCTAGGTCAGCAGAGACATCTCCCACAGACTTTCACTGTTTATGGGCCCCTCCCAAAACCCTGGTAAGGCAGTGCAGGGGCGTGGTTAAGGATATAGGTTGGTGGTGGGGTCAGGCAGATTTAGGCTTCATTACTACTTCATTATTAGTTCATTACTACTAATTATGTGGCCTTGGGCAAGTTATTTAATCCCTTGAACCTCAGTCTCATCATCTGTAAGATAGAAACTTCACAGAACTGATGAGATATTCAAATGAGATAACTGCCTGTGTGATTTTACCTGTGAAAGCTCCAGACCTGCTAAGTGGCAGCAGCCACTGTGTCGGCCTCATAGGTCCTGGTAAAGATAAATGAATGAAGAAATGCATGTGAAGTGCGCAAAAGAGTGCCTGGTGCATAGTAAATGTGCAATACAAGTTATTAGCAATGTATTATGCTAAGCGAAGCTAGCCAAGCCCTAAAAAACAAATGCCAAATGTCTGCTTTGATATAAAGAGAGCAACTAAGAACAGAACAGGAAGGAAGAGCATGAGGAAAAGACTACAGTAAACAAAGATGAATGGGGGGAGAGAAGGGAGAGAGAAGGGAAAGCATATGGAAATGGTAGGAGACCTTCAATGATACATAAAATTATAAGAGGTTATGAGGGGCAAGGGGGAGGGAAAAAAAGGGAGAGAATTGAACAACAGCAGGGGAGGTAGAGAGGGAAGATGGGAGGGGAAGGGAGGGGAGGGGGGATAGTAGGGGATAGGAAAGGTAGCAGAATACAACAGTCACTAATATGGCATTATGTAAAAATGTGAATATGTAACAGATGTGATTCTGCAATCTGTATTTGGGGTGAAAATGGGAGTTCAAAACACAATTTGAGTCAAATGTATGAAAGATGATATATCATGAGCTATGTAATGTTTTAAATAATCAATAAAAAAAAGTTATTAGCAATGTATTATTTTTTGTATACATAACTTTTTTTTTTTCTTCCAGAGCTGGGATCAAACCTAGGGCCTACACAGCCCAGGCAAGCTCTACCACTGAACAACATCCCAGCCCAAATCATGTAATAATAAGTGCTTGGCATTTGCAGTGTTCAAATTAATGGCAAGCTTTGGAAAATTACAGGCCAGATACAGAGCAGCACAAAGAATTCTTATAGAGGGTGGTTGGGTTTAGGCTATCTTAATTACTTTATTGAGGGCTTAGTCCGAGAAGGCTTTGTGATGGAGGGTCTATGGGAGATGGTGAGGTGACAGTAAAGGATGAGTCATTTGTGAGAAGTGGCCATGCTAGAAAGGCCATCCAGGATGAAGCCAGATGTACATTGCCAACTGTCAGCACCGATTTCCATGTCTCAACATCAGAGCTGAGTATTCCCATTTTATATATGCGTTGTTAGGCTCAGAGAAGGTCAGTGGAGGTCTCAGAGTTCCTGAGGATTCCAAGGCTTGGGAGATTCTCTGTGAGGCTCCCAGGATGCTCTCCAGCCCCCAGGAGTCCCCTGAGCACATCTTGCATTCGAGAAGCTCCAGCAGAGGAGAAACCTGTCTCCCAGGAGAAGCAGCAATGCCTCCCCCATCTTTAGGACGTCTGGGGTCCTTCAGAGCCTCTCGTGCAGGCATAGGACTCCCATTGTTCCAGCCCCCTCTGTACCCCAGACTGGCCAAACCGGTTCTGAGGAAGGGGGGCGGGGAGCAGGCACGTTGAGACAGCCGCCTGCCTCTCTGCAAGGTTCCCTCCACCTTCCCCCAGCCCTGCCCCACACAATACCCAGCAGTTTGCCTTGCCGGGCTCAGGGGCCATGCTGACATCGCCCCCTGAGGACTTGGCTGCAACCCCAGAGCCCCCAGGGTGGCCTGCAGCCCTGGACTGTGCCCGCAGCTGGACGGAGCTCCCTGGCTGAGGTAGGGCCCCCAGGGTGCCAGCAGCCCCATCCACCTCCCACCAGTCTTCCCCAAGTGAGTCCTTTGTGCTGCCTGCCTGGCCTCTGATCTTGGCCCCAACACACTTATGGCCTCCTGGGGATCTGCAGACCGCTTGGCCTGGATCCCCTTTCTAGCCATGACCTCCCACTTGTTTTTTGTCCTTAGGGGGCAGGATCCCTCTTCCTGTGGGCTGCAGGGCTAGGGGCACTAGGCAGGAGCAGGGAAAAGACCATAGTGGTGTCCAAGGACACTCTCTGCCAGCCTTGCCAAGTGGCCTATTGCCCTCTGTGACTGGCAGTGCCCACCCGATAGGACTCTCCCTGGCCTCTGCCTATCCTTTTTGTCCTGGAGAAATATTTATGATGACACAGGTTTCTTAGAGGGAGCAGCTGGGGCTGGGGACTTTGGGACACTTTGAAGGTGGGGACACTGAGGCCCACGGATGGGCCATGACTTGTCTAAGGTCACACAGAGCTGATTAGTGCCCATGTGGGGCCTTGAACCTTTGGCTGGATTTTTTCCCTTTGGGTTCTAGAATGGCCACTGATCTCTCCTGAGGTTATGTCCTGGGCAGGTAGTGTCCCTGCTGCCTGGGCCCAGTTCTCTCCCTCAGGTTTTCTTTTCTTTTTTCCTAGCAGAGATGAGCTACACACAAAATGAATGCAGCTCTGCCCCTACCTGATCCCCAGCATTGAGGTTGGGTGGCCACACCACAGCTGGGTGGATCATTCCCTTCGCCCCTCAGCCTGGGCGTGGGGTGGGTGGAGGCTGCTCACTCCTGACCGCCCACTCAGGACCTGCCTCCAGCTCGCTCCTGCCGTCCACCTTCCCTCTGCCCACACTCACCAGGCTTTTCCCCAAGGCCTCAATTGGACGTGCCTCTGCCCCAAGACTCAATGTTTGGCTTATTTATCCCTGTAAATTATGGGGGTTGCCTCTCCCTGCCTTCCAGGGGCGTCTAGAACTCCAATAGAATTTCCTCTAATACAGGGAGCAGGGGCATGCACGAACTGTGCTGAGGACTTCTTATTCCTGGAGAGAAAGAAACCTATCTGGAGGGCAGAGGCCACCTGGGTCCCCACCCACATGCTCCTAAGATGTCATGTGTATCTTCATTTTTCCCATCTGGCTGATGACCCAGACCATCCCCCAACACCATAAAGACTGATGATAATAATAATGATACTCTGGGGAATGACCGTGAACAACAAGCTCCACTCTGCCCTGGGTGCTTCACCTCTACGGTGCCTATTCTCTCATTAGCACTGTCAAGTTGGTGTCTCTCTCCTGTTTGCCAAATAAGGAAACTGAGGCTTAGGGAAGTATACTCAGATGGACAGAGGCTCCAGGTACAAGCTAGAGGCGCCACCTCAGGGAGGCTCCTTGGGAGCAGCCGGTTCCCACCTGGCCAGGGGTAAGAATGGGGAAGCAGCTGGATCACTCCTCTTTAGGTGCTCTGGGTCCTAGGGATTTTGCATTAGCTGTTACCATGACCTCCTCCAGGAAGACCTCCAGGATTCCCAGGTTGAGTGAGCCTGGCACACTACTCAGATGTGCCTCTGGCTTGGCTCTTGCCAATCGGGATTGTAACTGTTTTCATTCTTGGCTCTCCCACCAGACTGGCAAGCCCACGGGGCATGAATTGTTTGTCCATCTGTCTTCCGGGGTTTTTCTGGGCTTCATGTCTGTCTCTGAGTATCTGGACTGTCTGAAATTTTTTGTGTCTCTGTCTGCATCTCTGGGTCCCTGAATGTCTTAGCATCTGTGGTTTTTCTGTTTGTCAGCATTCAAGGTCTCAGTTTTCTGAGTTGCTGTCTAAATGGTCTACATTTCTCTGGGTCTCCCTCTGAGTTTCTTGGCCCTGCCAGACTGGGCACTGCCCATTTGGCCAGAAGGGACCTCTGGGGGGTCCTTGCTGCCCAGCCTGCCCACAGTGAGGCCAGGCTAGGGTAGGCCCCCGCCCAGCCCGCTGCCTGCTCCCTCCTCCCTCCCGGCTTGCCTCACCACAGGGTTTGATGAATCAAACTCTTTGTCTGGGTGGGATCTCCCCCAGCCAGCTGGGCAGAGAGAGGGCTTCCCCTGCACAGCAGCCCGACAGCATCAGCAGCTGGAAAGGTGAGGGGCAGGAGGGTGGTAGTGGAACGCCCTGGGGCAAAGGCCATGGGGGCTTAGACCCCTCAGATCATGGTTCTACCCCAAGGCTCTGGCAGGCTCCCGGGATGATGTCCTGCCCAGAAAGAACCCAATTAGCCTTGTTTAATCCAGGGGCTAGGAGCCAGGGTGGGAGAAACCCCCCCTGACCCCAAGCTGGGGGGCTAGGCTACCTCTCTACCCTTCCCTGGGAGGGCCCCACCTAATCTGGGTTGGCGGCCTGCCTTCCGGCTTTGACCCTCCCAGCCAGCTTGGCATGGGTGTGGGCATCACTCAGCACTGAAGGCCGCCACTGGGGGGGGGGGGGTTGGGTCATACCAAAGCAAGGACTAGTGGGCCCATGCATTCATGTCTGCATCCTGGGGTGTGCATGTGTGTGACTGGAACAGAATGGGAAAGTGTGTGTGTGTGTGTGTGTGTGTGTGTGTGTGTGTAAACATCAGATGGGTCAGTGCATGTTTGGGAGAAAACACCTATATAGATGTTTGATTTAAAAAAAATAAAAAAGCGAATCAAAAAATGTGTCCGTGAGCCAGGCATGGTGGTGCACGCCTGTGATTCCAGCAGCTTGGGAGGCTGAGGCCAGAGGATATCAAGTTCAAAGCCAGCCTCAGCAAAAGCGAGGTGCTAAGCAACTCAGTGGGACTCTGTCTTTAAATAAAATACGAAATAGTACTGGGGATGTGGCTCAGTGGTTGAGTGCCCCTGAGTTAAATCTCCAGTAAAAAAAAAAAAATGTGCCCGTGAATTTGTGTACTTGAATCTCAAAAGTCTGAGTGTATCTATGAAAGTGTGTGTGTTAGTGTGTGTACTTGAGGGTAAATGTGTGAATGTATTTGTTGGAACATGGATTTGTGTGGCAATATATATATATGCCATGCATCAGTGTATTCAAGAAGGTACACAGTGAATAAATAGCAAGTCTTGAAAATTGCAATGCCCGAGTGAGTATCCTGGCTCTACCACTCACCACATAACCACCTCTCTGCCTCACTTCCCTCACCTATAAAATGGGTAGAATAACAGCATCGACTCATAGGAGGAGTTAAATGAGATGATATGTGGAAAGCACTTGCCCGACATTATGGCATTATGTAAGGGCCAACTATTAGCTCTTAATTAGATAATCAGGTGGGTGTTTGTGCAGATGTGTATAAACAGCATACACGAGGGGTTGTCCAGGCCTCCAGAATGTGGTGGCTTACTGGCTAGTCCAGCTGTCCTGTGCCTGGCTCTGATCCCTTCTCCCCTGCAGGCACAGGTGGGTGGCACAGCAAAGGAGGAATGGACTGTGGGCCACCTGCGACCCTCCAGCCCCACCTGGCTGGGCCACCTAGTACTGCCCGCCGCCCAGTAGCTGTGTGCCAGCAGGAGAGTCTGTCCTTTGTGGAGCTGCCCACCCTGCAGCCCCTGAGCCCTGTGTGTCTGGACCTCTTCCCCGTCGCCCCGGAGGAGCTACAGGCTTCTGGCAGCCGCTGGTCCCTGGGGACCCCTGCCCCTCTCCAAAGGTTGCTATGGCCACCATCCCCAGGAGGCCCAGACACCACCAGTGGGGGGATGCGGCCCAGCAGGGCGGGCAGCTGGCCCCACTGTCCTGGTGCTCAGCCCCCAGCTCTGGAGGGACCCTGGAGTTCTCAGCACACACAGCCACAGCGACGGGCCAGCCATGGCTCTGAGAAGAAGTCAGCCTGTGAGTTACCCTTCGGGGAATGGCCCATTGGGGCAGACAGGGGAGGGGGCTGGGTGGGCTCTTTTTGAACCCCTTAAGCCCGAGAGTTCCAGGACAAGTGGCAGATCTTAGTGATTAGGGAACTATAGTGCTCAGGGAGGGCAAGTGACTTGTCAAAGGTTACACAACAAGTCTCTGGCTGTCCTGGGCCCTTGCCCTGTGCTCTCTACCCCTCTTGTTGCTTCCATGGCCCTGGGCACCAGATCCTCACAGAAACATCAGCCTTTCTCTTGGGCATGGGGCCTGAACTCCCTGGGATGCTCAGAACCACAGGGCAAAAGCAGGAGACAGGGGTTGGAAGAGACCCCAGTAGGTGCCAGCCTGTGCTCTCATGCCCCACAACCACAGGGCGCAAGATGCGAGTGTACCAGCGTGAAGAGGTCATGGGCAGCCCCCAGGCCCATACTGTCTTCCTGGAGCCTGGGCAAGCTGCGCAAGAGAGGCATTTGAGCACAGAGGAGCCCAGGCCACAGGAACTGTCTGGGACTACCAGGGCTGGCCTTGAGGGGCCTGAGCGCAGGCGCTTCTCAGCCTCAGAGCTGATGACCCGGCTGCACTCTTCTCTGCGCCTGGGGCGGAATTCATCAGCCAGGGCACTGACCTCAGGAGCAGCCCGGGAAGGTACCAACAATTCCCCTGGTCCCTGACAGCCCTGGGTGAGCACATGAGGGTGGGGCATGTCCAACTCGCTAGACACCGGGACACTTGCCACTGGATGCTGGTTGAAAGGGTGTTGTGCCCTGTACCCTTGGGACCACCCACCCTCAGCTCTTTCTCTCTCTCTAGGGAAGGCATCTGGAAGGGAGCCCCGAAGCATAGAGATGAGGGTGGACAGCACTTCTCCGCCAGCACCTGTTGACCCAAGCGAGAGCCACAGCGGCTTGCTGGAGCCCAGGTAACCACCGCTCACTCGGCTCGGGTCTGAGGCAGAATGCAGCCAAATTAGAGTCCTGACACTCTTTCCTAGGCTGGACACGCAAGAAGGGCCGCCTCCAGATCCTAGAAGCGCTAACGAGCGGCGGCAGTCGCGATTCCTCCTTAACTGTAAGCGGAGAGGGTCTCTGGGAGGGGATCACGGAGGAAGAGGCTGGGGTGTGGAAACTCCAGGGTTTGGAGAGGTGGGAGGTTGAGATCGTGTGAAAGAGAGAATTGAATTCTCGAAATCTAGCACTGGTGCTACCGCGCAGTTGGCGCTCAATTAGTGTCAACGGAAAGAATAAATGAGTGAATGAATGAATTCAATGTGTCCCAACCACTGCAGAGGCTTGTTAAGTGAGGCTGGCTCTCGGGAGAACCTGGGAGGAGCCGTGCCGGGGCCGGCGGGCGTCCCACGGCCCTACCCGTGTCCCTCCCCCTCCCAGCTGTCCTGTACCAGGAATACAGCGACGTGGCCAGCGCCCGCGAACTGCGGCGGCAGCAGCGCGAAGAGGAGGGCCCCGGGGACGAGGCGGAGGGCGCGGAGGAGGGGCCCGGGCCGCCGCGCGCCAACCTCTCCCCGAGCAGCTCCTTCCGGGCGCAGCGCTCGGCGCGAGGCTCCACCTTCTCGCTATGGCAGGACATCCCCGACGTGCGCGGCAGTGGCGTTCTGGCCACGCTGAGCCTCCGTGACTGCAAACTGCAGGAGGTGGGCGCCGGGACCCGGCGGGGCGGGGCGGAGGCGGAGCCTGGACGGGGAGGAGGCGGAGCCTGAGCCGGGGGGGGGCGGAGGCGGAGCCTGAGCCTGGGGGACGGGCTGGGGGGCGCCCTCAGAGGGTAGGACAACAAGTAGGTAGGTAGGGAGCGGGCCACAAGTCCTGGGACTTAGAGCGGACCGAGTCACAAAAGGACCGAGCGGCAGGGTTGCCCACACTGAGGACCGGAGGGTCCTGGAAGCTAGGACAAGAGAAGTAGTGGGGCCTAAGGCAAGTAGAGAAGCTAGACTGGGAGCGTGAGGGGCGGAGCCAAGGGAGCGAAGCCTCGGATAGGGCAGGGCCTGAGGGGGGCGGAGCCATCGAGATAGCCGGCGCTGGGTGGGGCGGGGCCTAGGGCAGGGGCAGGGCTGATGGAGGAGCGCTCCGCGGGCGAGGCAGGGCCCGGATGAGCGGAATGGGGCAGGTGGGCGGAGCTAGAGGAAGGGGTGGAGTCGAGGGCCACTGTTTGGCTCCTACAATTGCCTGCGGCAGGAGGCGGGACCCTGGGCCGCCGCCAAGAACCAGATTAAGGGTGCAATTAGAGAAGGGACGGGTATAGGGTGTCTGTGGAGGCGGCCTTGGGGTTGGGGGATTCCAGGCCAGGATCTCGAGGTAGGCTAGCCTGGCCCTTACAACCCCGTCCATCCTCCCTCAGGCCAAATTTGAACTGATCACCTCCGAAGCCTCATACATCCACAGCTTGAAAGTAGCCGTAGGTCACTTCTTAGGCTCCACCGACCTTAACGAGTGTCTGGGGGCGCAGGATAAGCAGTGGCTCTTTTCCAAACTTCCTGAGGTCAAGAGTACCAGCGAGAGGTGAGGGAGTGATCTGGCTTGGTGGAGGTGGGGACCGACCCTTTGGCTGGCACGCCCCCAGATCTGTGAGCTCTGCCCTGGCCCTGAGCCCTGGCCCACCCTTCAGGTTCTTGCAGGATCTGGAGCAGCGTCTGGAGGCAGATGTGCTGCGCTTCAGTGTATGCGACGTGGTGTTGCAGCACTGCCCTGCTTTCCGCCGTGTCTACCTGCCCTATGTCACCAACCAGGCCTACCAGGAGCGCACTTACCAGCGCCTGCTGTAGGGCTGCGGGCTCTGTATGGGGGAGGAGGGAGGGAGGTCCCGGCCACAGGGTGAGGAAGTGTGACTCTGAACGGGGAGGGGTCCCTCTAAGGGGCTCTGTGACCAAGATAAGTGGCACCTGAAGAGCCAAGGAGTAGTGGGGTGGTGGACACCAGGAGTTCAGGCCTAGGGGTGACTCCTCTCCCCATTTTATAGCTTGGAAAACCCCAAGTTCCCCAGCATCCTGGCTCGTCTGGAGGAGTCCCCAGTGTGCCAACGACTGCCCCTCACCTCCTTCCTCATCCTGCCCTTTCAGAGAATCACCCGCCTGAAGATGCTGGTGGAGGTACCCAGAGGGAAGGGCTGGGCAGGCAAGATCATGGGGGAGGGAGTGGCCTGTCTCATTTTAGAATCTCACCTCTAGAACATCTTGAAGCGCACAGCCCAGGGCTCCCAAGATGAAGATATGGCCACCAAGGCTTTTAATGCACTCAAGGAGGTGAGCTCAGGGGGACAGGGCTGTTGGGCTCCTGACCAGCTGTCCTGGACTCCTAGCATGTCCTTTAAAGAGCCTCTAGCTGTGGGGGTCTCTGATTCCTGGGCAGAGGCCTGAGGCTGGGCTCTGGTATCCTGGGCTCTGGTCAAGTGGCTTGCAGGTGACCTGCCCCTGGCCTCCCCAGCTGGTACAAGAGTGCAATGCCAGTGTGCAGTCCATGAAGAGGACCGAGGAGCTCATTCACCTGAGCAAGAAGATCCACTTTGAGGGCAAGGTTTGTGGCTCTTGTTTCCTCTTTCCCTTGGGGACTTCAGGCCCCAGTGTCATTCCCATACCCACCTCCCAACTTGTGCTTTCTGTCTGTGCCCCTGAGCCTCTCTTTGTCTACTCCATCCTCCAGATCTTCCCGCTGATCTCTCAGGCCCGCTGGCTGGTTCGGCATGGGGAGCTGGTGGAACTGGCACCACTGCCCGCAGTGCCTCCTGCCAAGCTGAAGCTGTCCAGCAAGGCTGTCTACCTGCACCTCTTCAATGACTGCCTGCTGCTCTCCCGGCGGAAGGAGTGAGTCTGGGTGGTGGGCAGGTGGATCGGAGCCAGTCTTTCTTCTCCTCCATCAGGATCACTGCTAATGGCCTCTCACAGGACTTGGGAGCCCCAGCTTGTGCCAGGCTAAGCTCCCTGGGCACCATGAGCTCCCTGGGCACCCTGAGCATTGGAGGCTCCTAGAACACAGGTGGACAGTAAGGCCATTGTCCAGATGGGAGAGTCAAGGGCTGGGCTGTGTGCAGAGGATGTGAAGCTTCAGCCAGTGAGATCAGAAATGAGCAAAGCTCTGAAGTTCAACTCTTCCCTGAGTCAGTGATAATAGCCAACATTGGCCCAGGACATGTTCTGGGCCAGGCGTGCTGCATGGATTCCCTTCCGTCCTCCAGATACCTCCCTGGAAATTAGGCTCCCTTGTTATTCTCAAGATTGGGGCACTAGTGAATGAAGGACCCAGAGGTAACCACCTCTGTCTGATGCCAGAACCCATGTTCTTACCTACCACACCGCCCTAATGTCCACCTGTAAAACAGGCTACCGTGTAGGGACATCCAGTGTGACAGTCACTCTTGAAAAGAGCTCAGCTAGGTGCCTGGGCCCAGGGAGCACTCGCTCAGTCCTAGCTGTGATTATCCCAGGTGAGGAGGGATCAGAAAGAAGAGCTCGTGAGCTGGAGGCTGGATGGGGTGGAGAGAGGGCATCTCAAGCCATGAGAAGAATTCATTCCTGATTTTTTGCTCACTTGATAAACTGTCACTGAACTTGTTCTGTAATGGACCCCCTCTGCTGAGTACTGGGGACATAAATATGCATGACAGTTGCTGTCTGCTCACAGGACTCTCAGACCAGTGAGCATACATCCTGATAATCATGTCATGTGGGTTTAGATGGGAGGGTGTGTGTGGTAGCCCCTAGTGTGGAGTGAGTATTGATAAGCTACACACAGGAAGGGACATTTCAGTTGGGTTCGTAGGATGAGGAGGAGTTTTCCAGGTAGAGTAGTAATTTGGAGGAGAGTATTCAGCAGGGCTGTAGGAGTTTATGAGAGGACAGTGTGGTTTTAAAAATTTTTTTTTTTTAGTTGTCAGTGGCCCTTTATTTTATTTATTTGCATGTGGTACTGAGAATCAAACCCGGTGCCTCACATGTGTTTGGCAAGTGCTCTGCCACTGAGCCACAACCCCAGGACAGTGTGTTTTGGAATGATGAAACTGCTGTGGCTGAATTTATAGAAGAGAGGTCAGGAGAGGGCAGTTGGGATGTTGCAAGTTACAGTGGAGAGGTCAGACTTGTCCTGGGGGCAGCAAGGAGCATGGAGAGCCAGGAGCAGTGTGACTTATTGCTCCTGCCAATCTGAAGGATGGCCGGGGGCAGGAGAGACCAGACGCCCTCGCAGTCGCCCAGGTGAGTGTAGGTGCCCCAGGGGTGACAGGGTGTTTCAGGGTGAGAGGATTCTGGGGACAGTACATAGGAGGGAAGACAGGTCAGAGCTACCATTTGGGGGGTGGTGTGTTGGCACCTGACTTCCTCTGGGGCAGTTGGTGGGGTTCTTCCCTCGAACGGAGAAAGAGAAGGGAATTGATTTGGAATGGCAGATGCTAAGATAAGGAAGCTACCGGACAGACTGGCACAGTGGTGCCACTCAGGATGTTGCAAGTCACAACTGTAATTCCAACTCCGGAAGGAGGATCCCAAGTTCAAGGCCAGGCTGGGCAACTTAGTGAGACCTTGTCTTAAAAAAAAAAAATCAGAAATAAATGAAAAAATTAAAAATAGGGCTGGGGATGTAGCAGAAGCTGTGGGATACCCTGCCCACTTTCCACCCTCCTTCTCACAAGTGTTTACTGAACCTAAATCGTGTGCCAGTGCCCGGCTGTAGGATGCAGGGCTAAGAGGCAAGGTTTGGCCTTCTTGGAGCTTCTATACCAGTTAGGGAGTCAACACCAAACAGGAACGCATCTAGTTGGGTCCTCGCAGCAGGAGCTGGGGCAGAGGTTCAGGGAAAGCTGAAGGTGTGCCTGGGTCAGGACTGGTCACCACTTCCCCCCTCTGTCAGCGACCTGCAGGGATGGAGCTGCCAGTTTCTTGCTGGCCCCTGGAGGAGTGGCACCCTGCATGGGCGAGGTTCCCTGGGAGGCTGCTGGAGGGGCAGAGACCCCTCTCCCTTCGGTCATCTTACCTTGTCCAGAGGATGGTGCTAGGAGCCCGGGCCCAGGCCAGGCTGACCTCCTCCTGTCCCGCAGGCTCGGGAGGTTTGCCGTCTTCATCCATGCCAGGATGGTGGAGCTGCAGGTGAGGGACCTCAGCCTGCAGCTGCAGGGCATCCCGGGCCACGTGTTTCTCCTCCGGCTCCTCCACGGGCAGCATGCCAAGCACCAGTTCCTGCTGAGGGCCCGTACAGAGTGAGTGGCCAGGGGAGGGAGGAGGACCCCGAGTGCCCAGAGCAGCAGATGTGTCCAACTTGGGGGCCGGGGCCAGGGCCAGGCCCTGGTTGTCTTCTAGATGCCAACAAATATCCCTTATCTCTGGCTTCAGGATGGGGCAAGGCAGGACATGGGCAGCGCTAACACCCTGGGGGCTCTGGGGCGGAGCAGACGCGGCTCCTAGGTTGGACATTGTCCTCCGTGACCTGGTTTCCGTCACCTCTGGGCGGTGGTATTTTGCGTGTTGTGACAATACAGCCCCCTCTTCCTTAGGAGTGAGAAGCAGAGGTGGATCTCAGCCTTGTGCCCCTCCAGCCCCCAGGAGGACAAGGAGGTCATCAGCGAGGGGGAAGGTAGTAGCCTCCACCCCAACCACCCCCATGTCCCTTAGGCTGGGGACCTCACTGCTTTCTCTTCCTCCAATCCTGGGTGGCTGTAGGGAGGGAGACTGGCAGCCTGGGGTGGTTAGGGGTGGCTCAGAGGACCCTGGAAGGCTAGGCAGGATTGACACAGGACAGGTCGGCCCTGTGGGAGCGGGGCAGCACCAGGAATCTCCAAAGTCCATTCTGCATGTTAAAGACAGATTCTGAGCGGGGAGGGGATTAGTCCAAGTTCACCCAGCCTGTAAGTGGCAGAGCTCTCTGGAGACTGGGTCTGCCTCTGTCTTTGCATCAGTTGCAAAGAGAACGGTACCTGTGGGTGGTGGAGAGAGGGTGGGGGTCTGCTTGGTTGATAGAGTCACCTCCTTGGAGTCTGGGCTGGGGAGTCACGGTGCTGCCTAGTCCCAGAGCACCTTGCTGGCAGGCAGTCCATCTTGATGGCTCTGAGCAGAGCCTTCGGGCTGAGCTTTAGGAAGGGATGCGTTTAGGAAGGAAGGGATGCGTTTCCACCAGCACCTGCCACACGCCAGGCCCAGGGCTAAGACCTTTGCATTTGCATTTATTTTATTTAATCTTCACCACAGCTCTGTGAGAATCATTTTCTTCATTTTTCATATCTGCCCAGAAAGGTTAAGTAACTTGCCCAAGGTCACAGAGCCAGTAGGTGACAGAGCTGGTTTAGATGCTCTAACCTGTGGCGTTTGGACCTCCTGCCCACCTAGCCTGTTGGAAAGGGTAGGGCCTGGAGCCACAGATCCTCTGGCTTGGGCTGAGTCCCACTGGCTGGCATGAGACCCCTACTCCAGACAGGTGGTGAGGGCACGCCCCTGGGAAGTAACCTCTGAGCCCTATGGGATGAGGAGGGCAGCACTCCTGGCCGACCACACAGGCCTGTGGGCCCAGGGAGGTCTGAGGATGTTCTCGAAGGGGAGAGGGAAGGGTGTGGCTGGCATCGCCTCGGAGGGAGAGCCTTGTCAGGGGACGTGTGACGCCATCACTATTTCCTGAGTGGCCTCTGGAGCAGTTGGAGGTTGGGGTCTAGGGGTCAAGGGCAAAGTGTGGGATTGAGCTGGGAGGTGAGCGCCTTGGCCAGAGTAGAAACCAAAACGTGGAGGGACTGGACCCAGCAGGGTTGAACTGCAAGAAGAGGGCGCCAGGTCTTGCTGGTGGCCTGCGGCAGGAGGGACAGAAAAGCTCCTCCCTTTGCTTTACATTTTCCTACTACCCCTCCCTTCCCCACACGCCTGGGACTCCCTGACCCTCCCTTGGGCTGTAGACCGCCCTCAGGTTCAGTGTGTCAGGACGTACAAGGCCCTGCAGCCTGATGAGCTGACCCTGGAGAAGACTGACATCCTGGCAGTGAAGACCCGGACCAGTGACGGTGAGCGTGTCACCCTGGAAAGCACTCCCGGCCAGGGCTTAGACATCACAGGGAAAGATTATGCAAAGGTGGATAAACCACAGCGTGTGGGAATCAGTTAGATAAGAGGAGGAACTTCCTGCTCCTAAAGCTGTAGGATCTAGAGTGAAGGGGGAGAGTGGGAAATACCCTTCTCAGAGGTGTCAATAAAAACAGGTCAGTTTATCTACAAGACAGCTGGGACATGCTGAAATGATGTCACCTGGGCCCCAGGCTTGCATCAGGCGGACGCTTGGTGCCCCTTTGATGCTACCAATGCTGCTGTTGGCTGTGTCCCTAGGCTGGCTGGAGGGGGTCCGGCTGGCCGATGGCGAGAAGGGGTGGGTGCCCCAGGCCTACGTGGAAGAGATCAGCAGCCTCAGCGCCCGCCTCCGGAACCTCCGGGAGAATAAGCGGATCACCAGTGCCACCAGCAAGCTGGGGGAGCTGCCCGCGTGACTGGCACCCCTGGCCTGGACAGGTCAGGGGCCTGCAGTGTCTCCACACCCCGGGCTGCTGCTGCGGCTGGCCCTGCCATCGAGGGAACAGGCTGGACCGAGGAGTGGGGCCTCCAGAGGGTCTTCCCTGTCCTGTGCTCCTCGGCTTCAGGGCCGAGTGTGGTTCTTCCTGTGGGATGGGGGCCATGACAGGCGAGGACGCGGCCCTTCCCGCTGTGCCCTCCACCCTGCCCACCTCTGGGCCCCTCTGGCAGGGTGCTGGCCGAGGAGTACTCTGGTGCTGGTTGGTGGGTGCTGGGACCTCTGTGTATCTGGAGTCTTCTCTGCCCCCGCCTCACAGCGCCAGGTTGGGGCTGGTGGCTGTGACCTGTCTTGGGAGCCCGGGAGCCTGCGCACTGCCCCGCTGTTTCCCGCCTGAGACCAGGAGCGCCTCTGGCTGCTTTCCCATAGGTTTCCTTTTCCAGAATTCTCTAGGGACAGGCGCTGCATGGTTAGGCTGCCTTCAGCTGCTGTCATGGAACGTTGGGTTCCAACAGCTGAATATTAAAGAGATTTTATTAGTTCTTGGATTTGTCTCCTATGGCTTCTGGGTGACTTAAATCAACAGAAATGTCTCTGTCACCGCTCTGGAGCAGGAATCTAAAGTCCAACATCGCTGGGCCCACGTCCAGGTGTTGGCAGGCTGGGCAGGGCTGGTCTCCACTGGGGACCCAGGAGAGGGTCATCCTGCCTCTTCTGGCTCCTAGTGGCTGCTGAATTCCTTGACTTGGAGCCACATCGTTCCAGGCTCTGTCTCTGGGGTCACCTTCCCGGTTCTTGTCAGATCTCCTGCCTCTGCTTACGAACATGTGATTGTTCCTAAAGTTTGGAGCCCACCCAGATAATCCCCCATGTCATCATCCTGCACTGATACAGGCAGAGTGGGGTGCAGTGGTACATGCCTGTGATCCCAGGGACCTGGGACACCGAGGCAGGAGGATCCCAAGTTCAAAGCCAGCCTCAGCAACTTAGCAAGGCCCTGTCTCAGAGTAAAAATAAAAGGGGCTGGGGGCATTGATCAGTGGTAAAATGCTTGCCTAGCATGTGCCAGGCCCTGGGTTCAATTCCTGGCATCTCAGAATAAATTAATAGATCACATTACAAAGATACTCCTAATCTATTATTTTAAAAAGCCATTTAATCATTTTTGAAAAATTAGTTTCCAGAGATTAGGACATAGATATACTTTGAGGGGTCATTTTTACCATAGTTTTTATACTGAGCACAGAAGAGACAAGATGGGCTTCAGACTTGGCTTGATCAGGTGGCTCATTGATGTCACTGAGGACCCAGCTCTCTGCACTTCTCGACTCCTGTCCTTGGTGTTATCTTCCTCTTAGAGCTTCTAGGGGCTTCTTTGTTCCTTTTTTTTTTTTTTTGGTGGGGCTGGGGATTGAACCCAGGGCCTTGTGCACGCAAAGCAAGCACTCTACCAGCTGAGCTACATTCCCAGCCCTGGGGCCTCTTCATTCATAGCCAACATGGAGGAAAAATGTCTCAGTGTTCCCAAAGTCCTGGTATTGTTGTTTTTTTTTTTTAGTTGTCAGTGGATCTTTTATTTATTTATATGCGGGGATGAGGATCGAACCCAGGGCCTAACACATGCAGGCAAATGCCCTACCACTGGGCCACAACTCCAACCCCAGTCCTGGGATTCTTTCTGACTGGACTGCCGGGGTCGCATGGCTTCCTCTGTGTTGATGTGGGGGATGGTTTATGCTCTTAGGTGTAGACTAAGTGTGTCGATCAGCTTTTCATTGTTGGGACAAAACACCTGAGATAAATCAACTTAAAAGGAGAAAAGGTTTATTTTGACTCAGGATTTCAGAGGTTCAGTCCAGGGTCTTTGGCCCTGTCACTTTGCCCTGTGGCAACATAGTATGTCAGGGTGGGAGCGAGTAGGGGAAGAGGTCTGCTCACCTCAGGAAGTGAGAGGGGAGAACAGGTCCCAGTGTCCACTTTAAGGGCACCCCTCCACAGTGACCTAACCTCCCACCAGCCCCACATCCTATAGCTCCACCACCTCCCAGCAGAGCCATGGGCAGGGGACACGTGGGCCTGGGGGACACTCGGATCCAAACCACAGCACACCAATCACATGCTCCTCCCTGAGGCCTGGCTGGGGTCAGCTGCACTGGAGTCCAAGTGGTCCCCAAGCAGGATGGGCAGCTGCTGTGAAGCAGGGTCCATGTTGAGGAGGCCACTGTTAGCGAAGTCCAAGCCGCCAGGAGAGCGGGAGGAGCTGGGACAGTGAGCTTTGAGAGGTGAGCGGGGGACAGGGGGCTTGCTTCAGCTTCCAAAGGAGGTCACTGGGGGAGGAAGACAGATGCCTACCCTGCCCCAGGGGGCAGACTTGGGTGGATGGAGAGAGGCACAGACCCAGGGCAGGGCTTGGGGAATGACTGAAGCGCCCTGTCACTCGGTTAACCACACCCCAGCCCCACGTACCATGTTTACAGTCATTTTAAGTTTATTTATTATTATTATTATTATTATTATTATTATTTATTTTTTTGCAAAGCTGGGGAAGGAGCCCAGGCCTCACCCACGCACGCTCCCTACCCATGAGCCCCACCTCCGGCCCTCCCACCTTTTATTCCTGAATCCTTTTGGGTGTACGGGGAAATTGCAAGGGGAGGGGTCCCATCCACCCCCTCACAACCCTCCACTGGAAATGCCTCCCGGGACCGGGTCCCTGTGGCACAGCTAAGGACCCCTCCGCACCCCACCGCTAACTCAGCTGTTTGCCCTTTTCTGCTCCTGGAGCTCTCTGGAGCTTCCGGCTACCATGTCTGTCTGTCTGTCTGGTCTGTGACCGTTTCTCCGTCCTTCCTTGCTTTTCCTGACCTTGTACGTTTTGAGGAGTTCTGCTCAGTCTTTTGCCAACGAGCAGGGTATCTGATGTTTTCCTCATGACCAGACCCGAGTGATGGGGTTTGGGGGCAGACAGACCGCATCTCGGCAGGGGGCACTTGCTGGCCCGGGACTTGCCACGTGAGCTGGTTTTGTTTGTGTTTTTGTGGTGCTGGGCATTGAACCCAGGAGCGCTTAACCACTGAGCCACATCCCCGGCCCTTTTTATTTTTTATTTTGAGACAGGGTCTCCCTAAGTTGCTGACGTTGGACTCCAACTGGTGATCCTCCTGCCTCAGCCTCCCTCGTAGCTGAGATCACAGGTGAGGGCCACTGCTCCAGGCTTTGGCCTTTTTAATTTTTTTTTAAACCACTGAGTTCTGCAGCCCCAGCCATGTTGACCTCGACTATGTGGGTAAGGTGATGTCTGCTGGGTTTTCTACCATGAAGCTCCTCTTTCTCCTCTTTCCCAAACTGTTCCTTGGAATCCAGTTGAGCCCACAGGGCGTGCTGCACTCTGGGAGGATGCATCTCCACGTGTTATTTGGAATTCCTCCTCATGGAGGATTTGTCCCTTTCCCTTCATTTATTTAGTCAGCCGTTTCTTCTAGCCGCGTGGACTCGTGTGTCTATGCATTCTAAACTCTGGGCTGCAATCTAATACTATGGGCTTGTCCAGGGATTCAGATTGCTCCAGCTTTCTGCCGAGGTCTCTCAGGTCACCTCCTGTGACTGTCTGCCTTGCCCACGTCCTCTGAGGTTTTGAGCATTTCCTTGGTTTTGGCCCCTGCAGGACACTCCAGGCTCATCTTGCGTGTCTCCTGCCTCCACGGAGGACTCTGCTGTATCTCCAAGGAGGGCAGGCTCCACTCATTAGGACAGTGGTATTTAGACACCAAGACCTGGCTGCTGGGGGTGCCCATTGCTGCAGAGGCACCTCTCTTCAGCCGTGGGAAGTGTGTGCGCGCACTTGTGTGTGTGTGTGTGTGTGTGTGTGTGTGTGCGCAAGCGCGCACGCGTATCATGGGATTTTAGACAAGGCCCCAAGCTCCTCAGAGGGTCTTTAAGTCCCTGAGACTCAGTTACCTCAACTGCAAAATAGGGTACCTACTTCCAAAAGCCTCCATGAACAGAAGCGTTGGACACGTGCCCTGTGAAGAAATTATACCAAGTGACGGCTTTTGTGGCACCGGAGCTGCCCAGTCAGAGCACAGGCCTTGGAGGTGGTGCGGCCTCTGCCCCTGGAGGACTTAAGGCACGTGGACAGCGTGAGGACGGCTTTCCTGTGCCTCCCCCAGTGCCGAATCTGCTCGGGGAGAGCCGAGGTTGACATTGGCTGGCAGGGCAGAGGCCCTCCCACGTTTCCCTGCCCTGGCACATCTGATTCTGGCCTGTGTTAGGGCTGGGCTAGACTGCTGGCCCTGGGGGCTGGCTTGGGGGTGCCGCCAACAGGGCTTCCCAAGGCTGGCTGGCCCACTCCCCTCCCTCCCTGCCTGCTCCCCCACTGAGAGATAGGTCCAGACCAGGCCTCTTGCAGGCCCCTCTCTCAGCAGCGCCTGCCTCTGCCCAGTAGGCCCTGCACTGGTATCTGGCCTTGGCCACGGACCCAGGGCCCTGCCCCTGCTTGCTGAGGCGGAGGAGGCTGGAGCGGGTGGTATTGGACAGGGCAGGAGGTGGAGGCGGGCATGTCTAGGGCAGGTCTGGCCTGGGGCTGTCTGCCCAGCCAGTCTCCAAGCCACGTGCCTGCGGGAGCCAGCACACATGGCTTCCGGGGACTGTCTCCCCACCAGCACCCACGCCCCTCTCTGCTGCCCATGACCATCCCAGGTCCCCAAACTCTGAGCCTATGTAGATTTTTGTCCTGAAAAATAATTGAGAGAGTGATGTATACCGGTTGACAGTGCAGCCCAGTGGTTGGGCACTTAGTATAGGCAGGGCCTGAGGCTCAGTCCCCAGCACCAACAGAGGGGGCAAAGGGAGGGGAAGAAATTTGCTCAGTGGTTTGTTCCCATGGCACAGCCTGGTTTTGGGGAACCAATGAGCACAGCTTCTGACTTGGTGGGCACTTGTCTGGGGCTGCAAGCCTGGCAGAGCACAGCCCTGTGTGCCTCCGCCCTCCCGCCCTTCTCCTCCCCTTCCCGCCTCCCTTCTTCCTCCCTCCCACCTGCCCCCTCTTTCCAACCTCCTTCATTCTCCTCCCTCATTTACGCCTCCTCAGGACCAGGGGACACAGTGCTAGTCTTTGTGGCGTCCCCTACTGGGTAAACAGGGGAAGTACGGGACTCTTGAATAGCTCCCCAGGGTTGGCGCAGCCAGCCAGGCAGGCAGTGGTGGGGCGTGAATGGGCACCGCCGCTCTCAGCAGCCCAGCAGCTTCGCTAGAGCCGAGCACATGCTGAGCGCACAGTCCCACCACCTTCTTGGTACACACTCGACAGAAATGGGCACATTCAAATCCCCAAAGACGGGAACTGGCACCTAGTGCAGTGGTGCATGCCTGTGACCCCAGCAACTTGGGAGACTGGGGCAGGAGGATTGCAAGTTCTGACCAGGCTGAGCAACTTAGCAAGACCCTGTCTCAAAATAAAATAAAAGGGCTGGGAATGTGGCTCAGTGGTAAAGCACCCTGGGTTCAATCCCCAGGGCCAAAATCCCCCTAAAACACGAAATAGCATGTTCTTAACATTGTCAAAATAGGAGAAGTTACCCAGGTGTTACCAATGATAGATGACAACCACACTGTGGGACTCTGTACAATAACGAGAATAAAACATCTGCAGCCACGTGTAAGGATGTGGACATGCCGTGAGAGAAACCAGACCAGACGGCAGAGGAGATCCGATGGTTGTATTTGCATGAAGTACAAAAGCAGGCAGGACTGACTGGCCAGGGCGGGGAGTCCCCTGGCGCGGGAAGCAACCAGAGAGGGAGGCGGCTGGAGCTGTTTGCCCAGGGCCCGGTCCCTTTGGATCCACCCACTGAGCCACACACTTAGGATCTGTGCAGTTTTGCATGTGCCTTAAACTTACTCACTAGGTGGAGTGCAGCCCCTGGGCTGTGGAGTGCAAATAAGGAGCAGCCAGCCTTCAGGAGGAAGGACAGACCGCCTGGAGGTGGTACCACCAAGGGGACATCCTGAGAACCCAAACGGAGGTGGCAGGACAGGAACATGCTGAGCTGTGGCTCAGGAGCTGCCCTCCCCTGGGAAGCAGTGGCCCAAGGAGAAGTCCTTTCCTGCTGGGGAGAGGGAAGGGATTGCCTCCTTAATCTGACCTTGGCCTGCTCCTGCTCCGTTTCCATGTGGGAAGGACCAAGGACCCTTCTTGCTCCAATATTTTCTGTTGTTTTTTTTTTTTGGGGGGGGGTGTTGGCAATTGAACCCAGGGGCATTTAAACACTGAGCCACATCCCCCACCACCCTTTTTATTTTTTTATTTTGAGACTTGGTCTTGTTAAATTGCCTGGGCTGGCTTTGAAACTGCAATCCTCCTGCTTCAGCCTCCCGAGCCGCTGGGATTATAGCTATGTGCCATTGTGCCCGATGCTTTGGGCTTCGATGGAAAGTCACCTTCTGACTTTTTTTTGTACTGGGGATGGAACACTTTGATACTTCACTGCTGAGCTGCATCCCCAACCCTTCATTTATTTTCTTATTTTTTTTTTTTACTTTTGGACAGGATCTCCCTGCGTTCTGAGTGTGGCCTCAAACTTGCTACCCTCTTTCCTCAGCCTCCTGAGTCACTGGGATCACAGGTGTGTGCCAGGCTAGAAGGTCACCACCTGATCTTAACCAAGTATAGCCCCGTGCCAGCACCTCCCTGGCTTGGGGTTCTGTGTGTTGGGAACACGATCCTTCAGATGTCAGAGGATGGTAAGAAAAGCTTTGGAGTCGGGAGTTCCTGGTTCGGGGGAGCAGGGCGGATGGCAGGGCCTGAGCCTGAGCCTCCTGTGCCCTTTAGACCCTTTGCCATCGATGGCTCCAGAGGTTTTGCAGCGATCAGACTTCGCAGGGCACTTCAGAGATCAGAGGAAGTGCTTTACAAACTGTGAAGTGCTGTGCATGAGCACTCAAAAATATCTTCCAATACCCAAGGGAACAGTCGAGCAGCCCCTGTGCAGGTGGGGGTCATTTTCGAGAGGGTGGTGATGAAGTGAAACCCCGAAGGCTACCACGGATGGCCTGGCTACTAGACTAAGGACTAGGTGGTACAGCACTAGGGACTGTGAAGCCGTCCATATCAAGATGGAGTCGCGTTGGTTGGGCGCTGACCAGAAATTCAATACAGCCCGGAGGTGCTAAAGGAGGGGATCTGGTGCCCGATGACAGGCGCCCCTCACAAGACTGCCAAGCCACCACCTCACCCAGAGGCTACTGCACCTTACATCAAAAGCACTTCTGCAGGAGGCCTCCCCATACTGCCCGCTTAATCCCGGGCCGACCCGCGGCCTCTACTGATCCTTGCCGTCAGGAATTGTTATTTCAAAATACTTTGTGGCCTCCTTCCCGTTTTTGCCTTTAAAGCATCTTCCTGGGTTGGGGACGCAGCTCAGTGGCGGAGCCCTTGCCTGGCACGTGGGAGGCCCTGGGTTTGACCCCAGCACTACGGGACTTCCCTGCCCGTCTGTCCACCCCTGTGGATCGGAGTACCTTTGGGTACCATTGATTCCATTTGACAGGTAAGAAAACTGAGGCTCAGAGCTGGGGGCCCTGTGAGTTCTCACCCTGGTGGGCCCACAGAGCCCTGCCCCTGGCCATCTTTCTAGGTGGCTTCTCACCAGCTCCTTGTGCCCCGGGGCGTTGGCCCAGCAGCTCGTTATCAGGGTCTCCCCGGGATCTTGGGGTCTCCCTCCTTCTTGTTATTCAGGCCTCATCTCCAAGCCGCCTCCCTGGAGACCCTTCCCAGTCACCTGGCCAAGGGTCACTCCACCACCCTCTGGCCACTCCAGGACTCCTTGTCCGTTCACCTCTGGGCTGGCTCATGGTCGCGGACTATGCCATCCTTGAGGGCAGGGATGTTGGTGTCTTCCCGGTGCCGTGGCCTGGGTGCGAGATGCGTCACCAGGCCCAGAGGAGGAATCAGCAAACGTGTGTGGACGGTGGCAGAGCCGCTGCCAACCCAGTTCCCAGAATGTGAGCACCACTGTGCGATGAGGCAGGGTGGACTTGTCGGGCTGCCCGGGGCACCGGGAGGAGACCAGCTTGGCCACTCTTGCCACCCTGACCTAGACTTGAACTTGGGTTCGGCTCTCACTTCCTGCCCCTGAGAGCAGCTTTCCAGTCCCAGGGTCCCTCTCTGTGGTGTCAAGGAACAAAAGGAGATGGGCGGAAACTGCAGCAGGAAGGACTGTGGTTAGACACTAGAGTCTGCCACTATGGGAACCCTCACAAACACCTGGGCGGGAAGAGGAAGCAGGTTATGGAATCTCCTCCCCTGAGCAGCATGAAGAACAGGATGAACAGTCATCTGCCTGGGTGGGGTGCAGAGGGATGGACAGGATGACCTTTGGAAGCCACTTGCAAGCTCTGGGCTCATGAGTGGGCTGGGGAGCTGGTCAGGAGGGAAGGGGTCAGCTGCTGGGCTTGGCATTTCAGTGCTGCCACGGAATGGGAGGAGGAAGGGACTCTGACAGGGACGGAGCTGGGCCTGCAGAAGGATGCAGGCGCTTCGAGGCGCGGGGAAGTGAGGTGGGGCTGGAATCAGCACACCAGCCTTCAGTCCTGCCTTAGCACTTACAAGCTGTGAGGCTGCAGGCAAGTTACTTCCCCTCTCTGGGCCTTGGTTGCCTAATCTGTTAAATGGGGGTCACCATGTGGATTAAAGGAGGAGACACCTTGAAAAAGCGCTCCACAGAGGGGAGCGGCCTCACAGACCAGGCAAGTGTCACTAGGTGACGATGCCTATGTTATTGTCCCCAGCTCAACCTCTGTGACAGGCAGTGGGTCCCTTAATCCTCATAACAACCTTGTTTTTGTCACCCCATTCTACAGAAGAGGAATCTGAGGCTCAGGAGATGATTCGCACAAGGTCACCAAACCTGTTGGCCCAGGGCTTAAAATCCCCCTCTGATTTCCGCTCAGAACTGTCCCCTGCTCTGTGCTGCCCATGCTCGGCTGGGGAGCTTCTCCGAAAAATTCAAAGTGATGAACATCTGGGGTTTGGGTGTTTGCTTGTTTATTTATTTATTTATTTATTTGGTTCTGGGGATTGAACCCAGGGGTGCTGGACCACTGAGCCACATCCCCAGCCCCTGCTTTCTAGTTTGAAACAAGGTCTTGCTAAGTTGTCCAGGCTGGCCTCAAACTTGCCATCCTCCTGCCTCAGCCTCCCGGTAGCTGGATCACAGGCTGCACCATGGCGCTGGTGCATCATCATCATCATCATCATCATCATCATCATCATTATTAATTTATTTTTTAATGGTAATTGCCATTTGGTTCCCCCAGTGGGAGCAGCGTCCGTCTCAGGACAGCCACCAGGGGGCAGCAAAGCCCAGGGTAGGCGTGGAGGGGACCTGGGAGCCGGGCTGTGTGTTCCCTGGGTCCCAGGGTGAGCCTTCCTGTTGCTTAGCTGCCCCTGGGGCAAGGGAACAAGGCAGTGGGCTGCGCAGGGGCACAGGTCTCAGGAGATAGGAGCTCATGCCCCGTCCTGGTCTCAGCTCTGAGGGTTCCTAAGACTGGAAGGTGCTTATTTCCAGAAACTCTGGGGACCGGCAGCTTGTGCTGTCTCAGTCCTTCATGCCAAGTTCTTGGCTGAATAGTTGGACCATAAAAACCACCAACACCAAGTGCCACATGTCACCAGTTCATTGTCACTGAGTACCTCCTTTAATTCCTGTCACAACCATGAGAGCAGGTTCTATTCATATCATCCAAATTTTACAAAGGGGAAAAACAAGGCTCAGAGAAGGGATGTGACTTGCCTGAGGTCACACCTGACCTGTGGTTAACGACCAAGCCACAGCTCCCAGCTGGCCGAGTGCGCGTCCTTCAGCTCCACAGTTCTCACGACAGGTCCTGAGGCAGGCAGGCAGGCAGGCGGGGATGGGGAGGTGTGCCAGGAAATCTCCGCCCTGCACAGAACCGGTTGTTAATGTTTACCAGCACACCACTGTACCAACAGGGGACCCTGACATTGAGCCATCAGAGGACCCTCCCGCTTCGCCCTCCAGGCCTCAGCCCTCTGCCTGGCCCTCCAGATGCCTCTGCCCAGCTCTCTCTGCCCTCGCCCCGCCTGGGTGTGGGGATGATGCAATTGGTGGCCGCCAAGCCCCTGATCCCATTATCCCCTCTAGGGCGTGACAAATGCCTGTGACCGGCCCCGCCAGGCTCCCAAGGACCGCAGGTGCTCCTGCACCCAGCCCCTGTTCTTGACCCCAGCTGGGCCGTGGACGCCTGGGTCCTGATGCCACGGGGTTCTTATGTTTCCCTAAAGATGCTCCCCATGGCAGAGCAGCACTGAAGTCCCCAAGTAAGAGTGGCACCTAATGGTGTCACACAGATGTCCATCCACGCCCGCCCCCGTCAGGATGGGGCAAAGCAAGTCTCTGAGGAAGGCGAGTGGGCACATGCCCAGCCAGGCTGTGCTGCTTGGCTGAGGTGGTCACTTAGGGGGCCCTACTGGCACC
The DNA here is from genome assembly GCF_964194105.1 of Spermophilus citellus. Lineage (NCBI taxonomy): Eukaryota > Metazoa > Chordata > Mammalia > Rodentia > Sciuridae > Spermophilus > Spermophilus citellus. The sequence goes on from NC_138191.1 coordinate 128,186,629, forward strand.
CTTGTCCCAGCCCCACGGCCAGCTCTGGCCTTTGGATCCAGGAGCCCTAGGTCTGGGCACACGGCAGGGGGCTCCTGAGGCACCTGGAGGGGGATCCTTGTGGACCACCTGAGGCAGGATCTGCGGGCAGAAAGGGGTGCCCACACCCCCTTCCCTCCCTCCCTGACTCCCTCTGTGTCTACCGTTTTCCAGGAAAAGGCCCTCACAATGGCTGAGTCAGCGGGTTGAGGTGGCATCACCCAGTGGCTCCATGGGATGAGCCTGCTGCTTCCAGTGCCCGGCGGGGCTGGCCCAAGGGCCCCAGCCTGGCCAGGCTCCCGTTACCCGCCCTGCTGTGTGGCTGCCTGGCACCTGCCTGGGCCTCTCACTCTCCTCACCCGCCCCACCCTCTAGCCCAAACAGCACCTCATGCCCAGCCCAGCCTCTCTCCAGTTCCATAGGTGCCAATCCTTCCTGGCCCTGGGTGTGAGTGGGGGTGGCCAGAAGAAGTGAATTGGAATCCCAAGACCACACTTTTTGGCTGTGTGGCCTAGGGTGAGTCCTCTTCCTTCTCTGAGCCTCACTTTCCTTGTCTGTGAGATGCAAGTCAGCATCCCCACCAGACCATGCTGTTCAAAGTATCAGGTGCCAGGTGCAGGGGCCGCACCTGTAATCCTAGTGACCTGGGAGACCGAGACAGGAGGATCACATGATTGTCTGTGCAATTTAGTGAGCAATTTAGTTTTTTGGGGGGTGTGTGGGTACCGGGGATTGAACTCAGGGGCACTCAACTACTGAGCCACATCCTCAGCCCTATTTTGTATTTGATTTAGAGACAGGGTCTCACTGAGTTGCTTAGCAAGTCTCTTTTGCTGAAGCTGGCTTTGAACTTGAGATCCTCCTGCCTCAGTCTCATGAGCTGCCGGGAGATCCTATTTTAAAAATAAAAAGGGCTGAGGGTGTAGCTCTGTGGCAGAGCACCCCTGGGTCCATCCAGTACTGAAAAGAAAAAAGAAAAGATATTAAAAGCCCAGCTCAGAGCCTGGCCTAAGAAGGAATTTGGGAAACAGCTCTCACAGGATCCCGGTAGGTAGGTTCCTGCCCAGCAAACCTGTTTTCCTGGGCCCATGGGGAAGGAGGAAGCCAGTGGAGGATCTTCGGCTCAGCTGTCTACCATTAATCAGCATGCAATTATTATGCACCGCACGCAACTCTGCTTGTTCACTGGGGAAATGGAGCTCACTGAAGCCGGCCCTGGCCGCTGGCTTGGGTACCGGGTCCGGGGTCCTGGCATTCGTGAAGCCTGAGGTGTGAGTGCTTGAGGTCTGGCCCTGGGACAATCTAGCTGTCAAAGAGGCGGGGTGGGTGAGGCCACGTTGGGAAGGACATTGACGTGCCACCTGCAGGCTGGGAGGCCCGACCCTCTTCGGGCAGTGCCAGGTGCTGGCTCCCGGCCAAGGAGCCCATCCTAGGGGCTTAGCGTCCACACCCAGGTCTGGTCTTAGCACGTCACCCCTGCTCCAGACGGCCCTTCTCGTTTGTTTTGGGCTGAGAGGAATTAAGGAAATTGTTGCAGTCATTAGCAGCTCAGCCAGCACCGTCCAGGACTGGCAAGGGGCTGGGAGGCAGGACTGGCGGGCCTGGCACTCGGGGACTGCCCAGCAGATGCCTGGCAAAGAGGGAGGAGGGTGAGTGGGGCACTGAATCAGGGAGTGAATCGGTGAGTAAGTCAGTGGATTAGCGAATGTGTACGCTGTCACCTCCGTCACCCATGGGCACACACAGGCCTGCCATCATTCCCATACTTGTGTGGATTCACAAAACCCCGCGATATTATTTTCTCCATTTCACAGAGAAGGGACAGGAGGCACAGAGAATTTAAGTTGTGTGACCAAAGCCACACAGCTGGGGAGTGACTTGAGTTGGGACGGAAACTCAGGCCAGCTGGCTCCAGAGTCTCTGGGTCCCAACTGGGATCATAGCTTCAGCTCCAGGAGGAGGAGACATGGAGGAGGGGACAGGAAGAGGGGCTCCTCTGTTCCCTTGAGCCTGGACCCTTCAGACTGCACAGTGATCATCTGCCTGTTCTGCATATCCGCGTACTCTCGGGCTCATCCACCCGTGGGGTGCTGCCTTCAGGGTTGGGGAGGGCTGGGATTAAGAAGATTCTATCCTGGCCTACCAGAGTTCACCCTTCAGGGCTGGGTCCAGGTGCTGCCTCCTCCAGGAAGCCTGCCCTGACTTTCTCTGCAGGGAGCCCCTAGCTCGGCCCTGCTTCCCGCAGCCAGGCGGTGCTTCTGTCTTGGAGCACTGTGGGTGCTCAGCAAGTGCTTGATGAGCATCCCTTTCTGCTGCGCCTCCTCCTGGTTCTCTGGCCCATCCTCTCCTCGCCCCTCTGGCCTCCTGATCCCACCGATGGAATAGAAACTCCCAGGCACTGGTTCCAGCCAGGGGCCACGGTCAGCAGGGCTGGGATTCACCCCTGCCCCTGCCAAGGGAAGGAGGGAACTGGGCCCGCCCTAGCTCAGCCGCCAGAAGCAGCCTCTTCCTTCCCTGGCTAAATGTTTGTTTTCAAATTCCTGAGGCCCGAGTCACCCCTCCCCGTGTGTCCGCTGGCCCTGAGCTGCCTCCACTTCCTTCCTTCCTTGCTTGACCAGGCTGGTCTGCCTTGGGGCACCAGGCCAGGCCTCTGCTCCCCACTCCCCACCCACCGGGGCCAGAGCCTGGGGCTGATGGGTGGGGAGCCCCAGAGATTGGTGAAACACAGGACGGGGCACCACGGGAGCCCTCCACCCCTCTCTCTGGATGCAGCATGGAAGAGCCCCCATGTTGGCTCTTCAGGGAGAAGCACAGGCTCCCAGGAGCCCCAGGCTGCTAACCAGAACTAGTTATCTTCTTCAGGTTTGGGTTAGCTGGGTTCGGGGAGCCCTAAGGGGTGCCCACCCTGAGCAGGCCTGGTCCTCACAGGTCAGACAGACCTGATGCAAACTCTTCTTAGCTGGGAGTCTTGAACAAGAAGGGTGGTGGGTTCAGACTTGACCTTGTGCATCAGAATCACCCGGGGACTCTGATAAAAACACAGACTCCTGAGCCCATTTTCTGAGATGCTGATTCCGAGGGTCCGAGTGGAACCTGGATTTTAGCATGCTTCCCTGGAGACTCTGATGCAAGAGGTCTGACCTGCTGCAAGGCAGTACCTGGAAGCTTGACTAAGACAAGGCCAGGGGAGATGAACGGGGCTCTGAACGGCGCACACATGACTCACTGGAACTGCACAGTCCAGTTTGGTAGGCATCAACCACCTGCGGCTGATGAATTTAAATTAATTAAAATGAAATAAAATTAAAGTCAGTTCCTCATTTGCATTAGCTACAGTTCAAGGGCTTAATAGCCCCGCGCTTAGCTAAGGGCCACCCTATTCTGCGGAGCAGATCCAGAACGGGCCACCCATCTGTCACTCCATTCACAGAAAGTTCTCCGGGCAGCACTGTTCTAGAATGTTAGCTCCACAAAGGAAGAGATATTTGTTTTGTGCCTCTCTGTGTCCACAGTATCTGGCACAGTGTCCAAAACACAGTTGGGGATCGATACGTTTTGTTTCTTTGTTTTATTGTGGTAAACTACACTACAAAGACAAAAGTCCAAATCAGCACACCTGGCCTACGCGTGGCCGCTGTAACCCTCTGAAAGCTTCAGTTCTGAGACTTTAAGTAGATTCATGCTGCGGTGCGGCCTTCAAGCCTCCTATGGGGAACTTTTTCACCTTCCCTAACTGAGACTCTGACCCGTTGAACACTCCCCGTCCCTAACTGAGACCCTGACAGTTAAACACTCCCTGTCAGTCAATATTTTTCAAGTAAATAAACTTCTTCAGTCAGGTCTCTGTTCTTCTCTGGGCCTCAGCTTCCTCATCTGCAAAATGGGTATCATTCCAGTTCCCACCTCACCAGGGTCCGGGTCCCTCCCCCACTTCATGCAGTGAGTGCCCCCAGGGAAGTCTCCTGGGGCTCCCTCCAGGGTCCCACACCTCCCTGTTCTCTGAACTCTGCAACGACCATGATCGAAGTCCTTGGAAAGAGACCCCTGCCGACTGGATTCACATAGGTATGCATGGGGCCTGGGCTCTGAACCACAGCTGATCCCTGGGTCCAGCCAGGCGGGTTGCCCTCTCCTGGGACTCTGATTGCCCCAGATGGGAGGGAAGCTGGAAGGAGCCCTTACACAGAGGCCATGGTCCAGATGGGAGGCTGAGGCCCAGTAACACAGGGAGCCCACAGCTGAGCCAGGACTCAAAGCAGAAATCCTGATCTCACTGTTTCCAGACATCACCTGGCACACACGGGAGACACCAGGCCACGGAAGGTGGACGAATGGATGGGCCTTGCCCATGAGCCCACCATGCCGGGGAGGAAACGGGCTGAGGGGGGTAAGCGAGGCGCTTGGTTGATGTTTATGGTGCATGTCAGGGGGCAGGGTGTGCTGGGCGGCAGCTCTGAACTTGCAGGACTTTTAATTTCTGCCCCAAAGGGATAGTCAGAACAGTTTCTTGCCCTGGACAGGAAGTTGTCATGGCGGAGTAGAAAGAAAGAGAAGCCACCTCCTGACATCACCGGGGAGGAAGGAATTTCTTTGGCTTTGGATTCAGACAGGCTCAGATCTGTCTCCGGACCTGAGACAAAGCCTGGATCTCACTAAGCTATTGTTCCTTCTAAGCCAGGGACCCCTCCGAGACACTGTGAGAGCTGTGGGCTCCTGTCAGTTTGAGCTGGTAAATGTCTAACAACCCCTTCTGAAAGGATAAAGAAGACAGAAAGGAAAAGCGAGGCAGGCTGGGGCTGTGTCCTCTGCTGCAGAGCTGATTTCCAGGAACCGGGGACACTTGGTCACAAACTCCACGCAAATGTAGCAGTCTTCTCTGCCTGGAGCAGCAAAAGCCAGCCCCGGCACAGGGCTTGGTGCCAGCTGAGTCCCAGGAGAGGGCAACCCTCCTGGCTGGACCCAGGGATCAGCTGTGGTTCAGAGCCCAGGCCCCTCGCACACCTGTGTGATTCAGGTCAGCAGGGGTCTCTTTCCATGGACTTCGATCATGGTCGTTGCAGAGTTCAGAGAACAGGGAGGTGTGGGACCCTGGAGGGAGCCCCGGGAGACTTCCCTGGGGGACACTCGCTTGGTGCAGTGAGCTCAGGGCGCCTCTCCCCGCCCGCTGCCTTGCCTTCCCCATCTGTCAAGTGGGTGCTGACGGTTCCTGCCAGCAGGCAGTGGTCAGGGCGGAATGAGTCACTTCCACGCTCCCAGGCAGAGATGAAGGGACTGGGGACACAGGTGGGGACCTAGGAAGGTCTTAAGGTCATACTACCCACCCCTAACTGGGGCATCTTGGGGGCCCCAAGGGGCAGAAAGGAGCATCAGCTGTTGGAGGAGCCTCATCCCTCCCCTGACCTTGGGCTCCTGGTCAGTTCATCCTCTGCTGACCAGCAGAGGCGCTCATGGAGCCCTTGCCCTTCCCTCTGGGCCACGTTTAGAAGCCAAGCAGGGGTGGGTGGAGTGGCCAGGTGCTGGGACGGTCTGCCCAGGCCTGCCTTGCCCCCGCCTTGCTGATCCCCCCCACCCCGCTTACCTGCGCTTGGCAACTGGCACAGTGGGCCGGGAAGGGATTCCCCTCTGCCAGCAGGTGCCACCGTCCTGTCCCCACCCGAGCCCTGGCGTGACCTGCATATGCAAGGGGGTACAGCTTTGGCTGCAGGGTGCCAGGTTATGTGCCTCTCCTCGGCCGTGGCCCTCAGACACAGGGCACCAAGGGCCTGGATCTCAGGAGGTGGGGGTCGCCTTGAGGAGGGTCCTTCTCACTCAGGGAGGGGAACCTGCATTCCGGCCAAAGGTTCTAGAATTTCTTCCAAAGGAGGCAAGAACTCAGTGAAGGATTACAGCAGGAAGGCCCTCAGTGGCCAAGGCAAGCCTTCAGTTACAAAGACAGGGACACTAGGGCCTCGGAGGGCAAAGGTCATGTTCACAGTCACTAGAGGACCCAGAGCTGGGACTTGGATCCGGCCCCTAACACTGCGACCAAGGAGCTGGAGGTGGGAGACGGGCAATATGGCTGTGCGGGGGCCAGAGGTGACCGACACGCCAGGGTCTGCCTTTCCCTGGGGGTGCCTCATGCCATGCGGGGTGACCATCTCAGGGAAGGGGTCACTACTCCCTGAGGGAGCAGACCTCCCTGCTACACTTAGGGGACCCCCATCTGCCCAGCCTTGTCCCTAATTCCCTTGGCAGCTGTGGTCCCCTTGGACCTGTCTCTAGTTGCAGGATGAGTGATTTGGATTGGACCAATGTTCAGTTTTGGATTTTGCCCACCCCCCCTTTTAATATTTATTCTTAAGTTTTAGGTGGACACGATGTCTTTATTTTACACGTATGTGGTGCTGAGGAGCGAACCCAGTGCTTCCTGCATGCTAGGCGCGCTCCCCCGCTGAGCTACAACCCTAGCCCCCCATACACACTTTTTAAGCTTTTTTTTTTTTTTTTTTTTTTTTTTTGCAATGCTGGGGATCAAACCCAGGGCCCTGAATAGTAAAGCAGGTGGTGTACCACTGAGATTCGTCCTTTTAAAACTTATTTTAAGGTGAAGGGCTTTAGTATCTGAGATGCCTAGTACAGAAAACAGACCCAGAGGGCAGAGGAGCGGCCCTGGAGCTGCGCAGACCCCAGGCCCCCAGGAGCAGGCTGGGCCCTGGTGGCAGGGGTCCAGGCCATGTCCTCAGCCTCCCACCTCTGCAGACTCCTGCCAGCCAGGAGGAGATGGGGAGAGTGACAGATAAATCAAGAAAGAGGGAGGGGAGGAAAGGGAGGCGCCAGAGAGAACATGGGAGGGTGAGATGGAGAAGGATGGGGGGAGGACACATGTTTCCACTCAGAGTTCTTTCTTGTTTAAAATAAAACCGACCCAACCATTTCTGCTGCTGACGCTTGGCCAGAGCCCAGGCCTCAGGAGGAGCATGACCGCGACCTTCTGGCCCCCTGCCTGGAAACTCAAGTCATCGCTGAGTGGACAGCTCTTGGCCACTTCTGACAAGGCGCCTTGTCCCTTTCTGAGGGACCCAGCAGAGAGCCCTGAGCGGGCAGGGCCCCTGAGGCACTCCCAGCTGCCTCCCGGGGCTGCCCAAGCCACAGAGCTTTGGCCATTCCAGGCTGGAGGCCAGGGGTTGGGGGACAGGCCAGGGACTGAAGCCAGGAGGAAGCCCTAGGTGGACAGGCTGAGGCTCGGCTTTAACTCAGGGTCCCATCAGCAGCCACCCACATCCAGACTGCCCTGGGCACTGCAGCCCTAGGCCCTGTGCACTTGGCTGAGAGTGAGACGCACTGTGACCCTCACCTGTACACACTAGCCCTGGCCTAGGCCCCAGACTCATAGGCAAGACCAAGCGACTCAGAGCGACTGCCATCTGTCTGTCCCATGTACGCTGGGCCTATGCTGCCACAGGCCTCCTCTCATGGATCCTCAAACCCGCCAGGCAGGAGCCATCACAAGTCCCACTGACAGATGGTGACACTGAGGCTCAAGGTTAGAACACCTGCCTGATCCCACAACAACCAGGATGTGGGATGGACCCCAGGTTTGCTCACCTATGGCTGCTCACACCCAGGGTGTGGGGAGCTCCCAGGGTTTGTCCCCCATCCCACCCCCGCATCCCAGGGCCTCCCAGGGCCCGGGAGGGAACACAGCTCATCCCTCAGGCCCCGACAGCCATCCCTTCCGGAGCAGAGAGGGGCAGGGCAGAGAACAGCTGATCCCCGGGTTTTGTTCTTGGTACAAAGGCGCCGGATCCAGGCTTAGCGATGAATGGCCTGGGGGCCCACAGCCCCCTCCCTCGGCAGGCCCGACAGGCCCAGCCCCTGCCTGCTTCCCACAGCCCTGAGCTCCCTGCTTCCTATTCAGACCCCAGCTCAGCTGCCCACAGGGGAATTCAAGGCAGGCAGATCTGAGGGGATTAAAGAGGCTGTAAGGGACTGGGGGCAGGTTGATGTGGGGTGGGGGCAAGCACCTGGGACTCTCATTTTCCAAGGAGCAACTCTGTTGGGCACATGATGATCAAATATGCAGTACAGGTGATCTGACTTGAGCTCCCTCATGCAAAAATCCCAAATCTGAAATTTTTGAGGGCCAACATATGCTCAATTGATTTCAAATTCTGGAGCATTCTGGATTTTGAGATTAGGGATGTTCAACTAGTGAAGTCTGTGCAAATGTTCCCAAATTGGAACTATTTCTGATTCTGAGCATTTCAGACAAGGGATACTACCTACCTGTGATGGGAAATGGAAGACCAGAGAGGGCAAGGGACTACACAGCAAGTCAGAGACAGAACAAGTCCAGGTGGCCCAGCTCCGAGTCAAAGCTTCTTTTCAAGAATGAGTTCCTAGTGCTTCAAACACCCCGTCCTGTGGCCTCTTCCCAGGGAGGAAGAGAAAAGGCACACAAAGGAAGGAGACACCAGAGAGAGGGTTCCTGGGGCAAGAGCCTCTCCTGGCCTGTTGAGGGGCAGGGGGCAGGGACACAGGAGTGACACAAGTTCTGCCCTTGGTCAATGCCTGTCTGCTGGAAGAGTCTGGGACTGGCAGGGGTCCCCAATGGAATAGAACTCCTGAAAGAGGAAAGACAAAAGCCCAGGTTTCCCCACCCAGAGCCTCCAAGCCAGTGTAAGGAGAGGGGCCCCCAGGTCCTCACTGACCTGAGGCTCTGGGTGCTTGTAGAGGACAGAGGGCAGCATGATGGGAGCTGGCCCTACTGGGCCTTAAGGAGGTGTGAAGCCTTCTCTGGGCCTCAACCCCTCTCTCCAGAGCCCCAGAGCCTGAGGGTCCCCCCATTCCTTCCACAGCTGGGGGTCCCGCTCACTGAACGGCTCCTCAGGTCAGCCGGGCTGGTCTGAGCCCTGGCTTGCTTTCCTCCATCCAGGCCAGTCCTGAGCGCCTGTCACCCTCCCCACATTACAGATGAGGAACCTGAGGTTTGGTCACACAGCTTGTAAAGGTCACAGAGCCGCATGACTCTCGGTGGCTCTCTTCTCTCAGGTCACCAGATCCAGACTCTGGGCTGGGACTCTGAAGGCCAGGCCAGAGGCAGGCAGCTGCGGAACCCTGGGCCCTGGTGAGGGGGCTCCCTCCTGCCTGATGCCAAGGTGGCAGAGCTAGGAAGGTGCCTACCTGCCCCCCAGTCCCAGGCACAGTGCCACAGCACCCCCAGGAATGCCGCTGCATTCCTGTGGCAGGGGTGTGGCTGCCCATGGCTCTGTTTGCCTGGGGCCTGGCCTGTTGCTAAGCAAAGCCTAGCTCCAGGCGCTGAGTCAGCAGGTTGGGTGCCCGTCACTCCCAGCCCGCCGACCATCACCAGGAAGGTGGTGGCAGGAGCTAGAGAGGAAGTTCCACTTCCCTTGGAGGAGGAAGGAGCACCGGGGTTTAAACCTGGGGGCAGAGCCTACGAGTAGCAGGGAAGACTGGGCCTGATGTCTGGGTGGGAGGGAAGACATCCGGCCTTGAGGGGGTGGGGGTAACGTATTCCAGGGTCAGGGTACAGGACTGGGGGAGAAGCAGGTGCCCTGTACCACCTGTGTGCCAGGCGCCGTGCTGGCTGCAGCAGCCCGAGCTCTTATCTCAGATAATAAAACTGACTCACTCCTTATCCTGGATTTCACCAAATGGAGAAACTGAGGTGCAGTCGGCGGGTAAAGGGCAGACGGCCTGTGACCATGCTAGGACTCCTGCCTCAACCCATCAGGCCCAGGGACATGAGCCTGGCCAATCCCCTCCTTTCCTGGGCCTCGCTTCCCACCCTGGCTGGGGTCAACCCAGGTCTCTCCAAACCCTGTGAAAGCCAGAGGGGAGGTCCCAAGATCTCCTTCTTAGTGGGGTTTGCTCAAGTGGCTTTCCCTAGATGGCTTCTGCCCTCAGGTCGCCTTTGATCTCCCCGCAGAGCCTCAGCCTCAGGATCCCTTTATCTTTATGGACAGCGCCCAGGCCTGCCACCCCAGGCTGGCGTCTGGACAGTAAATAGCGGCACACCCAGGAGAAATAGTATGGGGCCGAGGGCCAGGGAGCTGGGACTTTGGGGTGTGGGATGTTGGCTCCCTGAGGCGGGTTCTGCTCCCTTGGGGGCCGCCTTGGGACAGAATTGGCAGGATGTGGGTGCTGGGTGCCAGGGTGCGGCAGACGGGGTGGGACAGGGGAGGGCGTGCCAGTCAAGAGCCTGGGAGTTTCGATGCCTGGTTTTGGTGGTTTTGATAAGAGAACCAAGGGGTGGGCAGAGTCCATGGGAGACAGGGTGGCCGGGGCGGGAGGGGCAGTGGGTGTCACTCCCAGGCCACTGAGCCCTTTGTGTTCGACTGTCCAGGCCAGGGCAGAGGCCCTGCTGCCCTCTCAGGTAGATGGGATTGATTTGGGGGGAGTCAGGGATGAAAGCAGATGTCCCCTCCCGAAATGCCCACCCGGGAGCTGGCGGGCTGGGGTGGTCCAATGTGGAAGCTGGCCTCCGCCCTGGGATGTCCCTGTTCGGGTGCAGGAGCCACAGCCCCCAACCAGGGTGGCTCCAATCTGTCCAGAGCACTTGCTCCATTCCTGGAAGATTCCCTTCCTCTGGGGGAGGAACTGTCACCCTTTCCTCTAGGGGAGCTCCCAGTCCGAGGGCGGAGGCCAGCATAGAGGTAAGGAGGCAGAACTGGCCCAGATCCCCACCCTCCAGGATCAGCCTGGAGTCAGGCCTTGGGACATGGCTAGCTGCCCTGACTGGGGTGGGGGTCTCCCTTAGACAGGCCTGAGGCACATTTTCAGACTGTGACAGGAGGCTGCAAAACAGTCATTACCTGCACCCCTGCAGCCAGGCGAGTCGGGAGGGTGGATTACAGGGCTGGAGGGCAGGAGGCCCTCCCTCCTCCCCACCCTACCCACTGCACACACCCAGACCCAGACACACACCTGTGCACACATGCTCACCAGCAGACAAGCAAACTTCTTCACCACCGTGCGCCTCAGTTTCTTCATCTGTAAACAAGGATTATAATAGTATGCACGAGGGCTGGGGGTGGGGTGGCTCAGTGGCAGAGCATCTGCCCATCATGCTCATGGCTCTGGGTTCCATTCCCAGCATAGCAAAAAAAAAAAGCATGCACAGTACACAGTGTCTGCATATACCAGCGCCTCCTCCACACCCTGTTGCACTGGGACACTCAGGCATGAACACATATGTGACCTCACAACCCACCTGGGCTCGAACATGACCATGTGGCCCTCCTCAGGGCACCCCGTACTCACGCGCAGTAGGCATACATAAAGTTCAAGGCCAGACCCAGAGGGAGCCCTAACTGACTCCGCCAGCCACACCCCATCTCTGGGGTGGACCCCCAGGTAAGACAGGCCTCTCTGCAGGCTCAGGGACCCTCATGCCATCTCTCCCAGGGAAAGGCCAATCTGGCTGAGGGAGAATGAGTGTGAATCACACAGATGAAGCTTCAAATGCAGTCTGGGGCTGGGTGAAGCTTGCCTGGCAGGTGTGAGGTCCTGGGAAAGAAAGAAAAGAAAGGAAGAAAGGAAGAAAGAAAGAAGACAACACTGAATCAGTTTCCTCATCTGTAAAATCAGGGAAATGAAGGTAGGCGTTGTGACGCACTTCTGTAATCCCAGAGACTTGGCTAAGGCAGGAAGATCAAAAGTTTGCGGACAGCCTCAGCAACTTAGTGAGATCCTGTCTTAACACAGAAAAATAAAAAGGGCTGGGATGTACTTGGTGGGAAAGCACCGCTGGGATAAATTCGTGGTACTAAAAGAAAAAAAAAAGGAAATGAATTTTTAAAAAATGCCTTCATTTTATCTATTTAGTTTTATGTGATGCTAAGGATCGAACACGAGTGATGGTCTTTATCAAGTATGATTTGTGTTAGATGAGTGGAATGTAGTACATGCTTAATACATGCTGGGTGGATTGGCTTGAGTAGGCAAAAACCTATCTGGAATGTGGAAGGAGAGATAATTATCAGGTGCATTCAACAAACCTGTTATGTTCCAGACCCTGAGCTGGGCATTGGAGACCAAGATTAAAAACAAAGAAAAACCAAACCAAACCAAACCCTGCTCTCTCCCTTCCCTGAAGGTGCTGACCCGACACAGAGGTGTCAACAGCCAGTTTCCAGGCAGTATGAGGAGCTCGGTTGACACAGGACACAGGGGAAGGAGAGAGGGGCCACTTGCCAGGGGTGATGGTAGTCAAGTGACTTTCCCTCTTTGATTTGGTTTCCTTAAAATGAGCATGAAATATCCACCTCACTAGACTCGTCCATGTTCAGAGGCTCAAGCACGCTAAGCAGAAAGGATGACGATTCTGGCATGGCTGCTCCCTGGGAGGTGGTCTCTGGGCTCTTTTCTCCCCTTCTGAGCTTGTGTGGAGAAGGGTCTCAGGGTCTGGGGCAAGGCTCTGTTTTCCATGGCAGAGCCTGCAGGAACCTAGTCCTTGCCAGGCAAGGTGGTGCCCGCCCGTAATCCCAGTGGCTTGGGAGCTGGGATAGGAGAATTGCAAATTCAGAGCCAGCCTCAGCAAAAGTGAGGTGCTAAGCAGCTCAGTGAGACCCTGTCTCTAAATAACATATAAAATAGGGCGGGGGGATGTGGCTCAGTGGTCGAGTGCCCCTGAGTTCAATCCCCAGTACCTGCCTCCCCACCCCCCCCAAAAAAGAAAAAAATCCATCTCTGTAGCCATCAGATCTCAGGAGCAAGGTGAGGAACCATAAAGGAGCCCTGGGATGCTCTTGTCCTGGGAGGAACACGGCCAACCATGTCCAGCTTGGGTTTGGGCATTTCTAGTGACCACAGGCTTGGGGAAGTAGCAGAGATGTACGGACCCTTAGCAGCACCTAGTCTGATTAGAGAGGCACAACCCCCTGCCCCAGGGAGCACCGGGTATGGGTGAGGCACTAAGGCAAGTCACCTGCATGGCCTAAGTCTTCGGAACGTCGGAGCTGGGAGGCCCCTTAGAGATGTCTCTTGAGTGGCCAGCAGCTTGACCCGGAAAGAACCACCGAGCATCCCAGGTGAAACTGTCCCCGGATAGGAGGTGATTTTTAGCTGCAAGGCCCTCTGCCAGCCTAGTTTACTCCTTTGTAAATAGGGACAAAAGTAACCGGTCCCCACAGAGTTGGTACGAAGACAAAATATGATGGACGTGAAGCGTGCAGCCCCTGCTCGGCCGAGAAGAAGCCAGGTCCACGGTAAATTATTTTTGCCAGGAAGCGCCAGCGGGGCCGCCAGACGCGGTGGCAGGTGCTGAAGGCTTTCTGGAGGAAGTGACTTTAAAGGGTGGGTGATGGAGCCGGGGAGGTGGGTCGGAGAGAGGCGGGCCTGCCGGGTGGTCGCGACCGAGGGGAGGAGCGTGCCAAGACAGGCAAGGTGCGCAGCGGGAGCGTCCTGCGCCCTGCAGCGCCCACCCGCCCGCCGTCGCCGCCCCCAGGGCTGCCCCGGTTTCCATGGTGACGGAGACCGCCGCTCCACAGGCCCCGACCCCTTTTACGAGGCGCAGAGGCGGTTCCCAGCCGCGGGAAGGAGGCTCGGGCCCCGCCGTAAACCGCACGCGGGGACCCTCAAAGGCGGCACCTGCAGGGTCGGAAGCCCGGGCTGCCCCGGTGCGAGACGGGGCGGGCAGGGCGGGGGAGGGGCGCTTCCGGCCCGCCCACCTTGGGCTCGGCGCGACCTGCCGCGGGGCAGGTGGGCCTCCCTGCGGGGGACCGGAGTTCCGATCCCTGCTCCCTCCCCCGGCCGGGTGTCCCTCCCCAGGTCTCCTCCGCCCGCTCTATTGTCCTGCCTGCCTTTCCCTGTCCTTCCTCCGGGTCCCGCCGCTTCTCCACGTGGCCCGGGCTCCCTCCTGGGCCCATGTGCGTCTCGCTCGCTCGGCCTTTGTCGCTCTCTGCCTGTCTCTTGTCTCTCAGCGGCAGGAAGAGCAGAGGGGGCGGTGGTGGGGAGAGTCTGCCCTTGGGGGAGGGGACTGGTGGCTCTAGGCAGGGGCTTCCAGGGCGGCTGCCTGGGCCCCCAGCCGTCCTGGGCGTTGGCTAGGTCCCTCTTAAGGAATCAGGAAATAAGAGTGGGGGCTGGATATCATCTCAGATTATGTCTATATTTTTGAACAGGTCAATGATGAATATGGGAGAAAGTGCAAACAGGGGCATAGGAAGACTGGACAGTAAAATAGTCCACACCCATCTGCCAGCAGGAAAGCCCCCAGTTTCCCCCACACTGACACACACAAGGTCCTTAGAGCAGCAGGACTGTGCCCAGGTTTTCCTGCCCTCTTTCAAGGATGCAGCCCAATGGATGCTGGAGGTCACAGAAAACTCTAATGTGGGTTCCTGTACACACAGATACACACACCTACCCAGGCCTGCGGAGGTGACCTTAGGGGGCCTGACCAGGAAACATGTGAATGGCGGCAAGACTGGACAAGTGGTTTGCAGCATGATGGATGGGCTGGTAGACAGATGGATGGATGGGCTGGTGGACAGACAAACAGAGCAGCCAGGAGGTGACTACCTGGCAGGGCAGGGCTGTCTGGGAAGTGATGGATGGGCCCAGGGGGAAGGAAGTAAGTATGGATGGATAGATGGACAGACTGACAGATGAGGGAGACAGATGAGAGGTTGGGGGATGGATGGGTGGGGGTCTGGTGGAGTGATGAGAGACCCTGCTGAGAAAGGGGACAGGGGCTTGCTGGGATGTGACAGAGATGAAGGATCAGGGATGAGGATAGACTGCTCACCACTGGGCTGGCCCAGGCAGATCACATACAGCTGGACTTGTGCAGGGTTCCCCGGGGATGGGCTGATGGAGAGAGATGGACAGATAGAAACAGGACAGGAAGGAGGAGCAGGGTGGGGGTGGGGTGGGAGGAGAGAGCCCTAGATCTGTCCCCAAATGATCCCTGAGATCTGGTCATTAGGAAAGTGCATGTTTCAGGATTGTTGCTTGTGGACACAGGAGTGAGTGTGCATGGGCAGATGTGTGTGCACATGCATGGGTGTGTGCCCAGGCATATGAGGGTGCTTCTGTGGCTGGGTTCACAGCACTTCACAGAGGGTTGTGTAGGCTTGGAGCGTGCAGGCCTGGTGATCGGGCCCTGGCATGTGGGGACCTTCTCATCCTGCTGGGCTGGATGTGGTCCTGATGGGTTTCTCCAGGAAGCATAGCAGGAAGGGGACCTGGGACAGATTTCCTGATGTATGGGGCCTTTCTAGTGCTCTATAGGGGCAGGTTTGGGGGGGGGGTTCTCAGAGGCAGGGCAGCTTCCTTCCGCCTTCCGCCTTCCTTTCAACCTCTACCTAGGCTTGCAGCAGAACTGTCTGGACTCAGGAAGCGGGTGGCACCTGGCAGGTACTGTGCCAGCCTGAGGCCCCCTAGTATGATGTCAGTGATAAAAATAATCACAGCTGACATTTAGGGAGGACCTGCCATGTGTCCCACGACATGCCAAGTTTCTCATGCTTCCATGTCTCCCCAACAAGGTAGGCATTGGATTACTTTCACCTGCACTTGCTGGAGGAAAAAACAAACTCAGAACTTTTTTTTTTTTTTTTTTTTTTTGGTACCGGGATTGAACTCAGGGGCACTCAACCACTGAGCCCCATCCCCAGCCTTATTTTGTATTTTATTTAGAGACAGGGTCTCACCAAATTGCTTAGTGCCTCACTTTTGCTGAGACTGGCTTTGAACTCTCGATCCTCCTGTCTCAGCCTCCTGAACCTCTGGGATTACAGTGAGCCACCATGCCCAGCCCAAACTCAGAACTTTGAAGTGCATCACCAGAGTCTCACAGCAAGTGGTGGCCCTGGGAAGCCAGAGATGTGTCCTTGGTCCTTGGCCAACCATGGCTCAGTCTTCATCCCCACATTTGCTCAGGGGACCCCAGGTGTTAGGGAGGGGACCAGGGTAGACAGAAGATGGCAGTGAGCTCAGGAGGCCGTGATTGTGACAATGGGAGCCAGGGGAGCTGCTAAACTGGTTTTAGAACCTGGCTTTGCCACCTATTTGTGCAACCTTGAGCAGGTTGCCTCACCGGGGTAAGCCTCAGTTTCCCAGTCTGTGAAATGAGGAATGCGCTACTCACAGGGGGTGTTGTGAGGATGAGATAAGATAATGTAGGGTAAGTAGGGGCATATCACATCAGAAGGCCCCACAGCCACAATGGGAAGAGTGGAGGATTCTGGGACTTGGGAAAGGCCACTTTTGGAGCCTTCTCCACCACCCCCACCTTCCACCCCCTTTGTTGGCCCCACCATGCAGCAGTGGGAATACCCCACTAGTTATTCTCCCCAGAGTTTATGGGGCCTCTAGACAGGATGCCAAGCTTTGTACTTGGAATATGGTAAACCATGCAGACTTTACACCTCTTTAAAATGGTGAGGAGCTACTGATCAGGAAGTAAGGCAGGCAGGGAGCACAGGGTGGGGGAGGGGTCCTGTGTCCTGTTGGTGTTTTAAATAGGGTGGTCAGGAAAAGTGTCACAGATGGGCTAAACCTCTAACAGGGCTCTGAAAGAGGAGAGGGAGTCAGCCCTCCCCCTTGGAGTGGGGGTGAAGGCAGGGTAAAGGCAGAGAGACAGTCATTGCAAGAGGTTGGGGGGGTCAGTGCTACAATTTCCTTATTCCCAAGATTGTGGGGAAGCACCTTCCAGAGGGCTGACAGCCTTTAAGGGCTGCAGTGGGGACAGAGAAATAAATAACTGAGAAGGTGAGCAGAACAGAGACCAGGTTTCTAGTGTTCACATTAGCTCTTTCACCTCCAGCAAATCCCTTCTCCAGAACTTGGATTGACTTCATCTCCTAAGGTTCTGAATATGGTCAGATGGAGGTGAGGCATGGAGAACCAATCGGCTTCAGAGCCAAGTGTATTTTTTTGGGGGGGGGTGGAATTGAATACTCAGGAGCAGTTGACCACTGAGCCACATCCCCAGCCCTACTTTGTATTTTATTTAGAGTCAGGGTCTCACTTGGTTGCTTAGCACCTTGCTGTTGTTGCTGAGGCTGGTTTTGAACCCTCAATCCTCCTGTCTCAGCCTTCCGTCTCAGCCTCCCCAGCCACTGGGATTATAGGAGTCTGCCCAGTGGCTGTTTGTTTATTTATTTATTTGGGGGGCCAGGGATTGAACCCAGGGCATTGTGCATGTGAGGCAAGCGCTCTACCAACTAAGCTATATCCCTGGCCCTGGTTTTTTTTTTAAAAAAAAAAACATTTATTTTGTAGTTGTAGGTGGACACAATACCTTTATTTTACATTTATGTGGTGCTGTGGGTTGAACCCAGGGTCTCACTCACGCAACCTAGGTGAGCACTCTTCCTCTGAGCCACAACCCCAGTCCCCAAAACCAGATTTTGAAGATACTTTTGCCCTTTCAGTTTCCTGACCTTGAGCTCCCAACTTCTCAGAACTTCAGTGGTTTCATCTGTAGTTCCAATGGGGGCAGAGTCGTCCTCCCTCCCCCAGCTCTTGTGCTCATGGATGAGGTGAGGCTGAAGTACCCTGGGCCCAGAGTCTGGCACCCTAGTCAGGCTCAACAAGTGGCCACTGCTTTTGCTCTGATTTTTTAAAACACCTGGCTGCAGACCAGACACTCAGAGGCTGGGGAAAGGCCTGGGGTCCGGGTGGACAGGGAGGGAGTGGAAGCCTAAGCTGAGTTGGAAGGGGAGGAGGATGTGGCTGGATGGGGAAAGGAAGGCCTAGCGGAATGAGGGGCGCTGGCCAGGAGCCTGGACTGGAGGAGGGGACTAAGAAGCCCGGCCGGGGCTGGGGCTGTAGCTCCGCGGCGGAGCGCTCACCTAGCATGTGTGAGGCACTGGGTTCGGTCCAACACCACGTAAAAACAAACAAATAAGGGCATTCTGTCCATCTACGACGACAAAAAAGAAAAGTGCCCGTCAAGAGGTGGGCAGCCGGCGCCCCAGAGACCCTGGGGTGGTGCCTGGCTGCGGGTCCGGCGGAGGCCCCGCCCCTCCCGGAGGCCCCGCCCACTCAGGCCCCGAGGGCAGGATTTGCCCAGAACCCACTTCAAAGGGGCCCAGGAAGCGCTAGCGAGCCTCAGAGGAAGCGGCGGAGCCTCTAATCCAGCGCAGGGGTGGGGGAAGCCTCGCAATTACCGAGGGGTTTCCTCCCGCGCCCCCCCAATCTTGGAACATTTAAAGTTCCCTCCATCCTCACCTCATACCGCCTCATCTCTGGGAGTGGGGACCCCACGGTGCTGAGCAAAGCTTTTATTCTGCAAAACCTCACCTGGAAAGTGGAGCAACCAGTGCCCACCTCTTGGGGGGGGGGTTAATGAGAAAAGGGGTTCAGCGCAGAACCGTCGTGAGCACTTCCCAAGTGTTGGCTGCAGCGACAGCATTTTGCTGCTGCAATTGCGGAATGTGTTCTTTTGAACACAAAAGTCGCCGCGTGCCCGCGCAAACTGCAAACGTTTGCTGAGCACCTAACCGTATGTCAGGCACCACTGGGGCTGGCAAGATGGAGGAAAGGGAGCCTCTGTTCCTCCAGGAGCTCCCTGCCTGAAAGGGAGGGAGTTATAAGAGACTATGGGAGCAGAGTTTGTTGCAGGATGAAGCTATTTATTTAGCCCCAGGGAGCCCAGTTGGCTTTTCAGAAGTGACTTTTGATTGTAAAAGCAGCAATAGCTAAGATTTAATGCAATCACTGAGTGCCAGACACTGTGCTAACTAAGCACATTAGCTACATGATCTCCTGTAATCCTAGCAGCATCCCTGGAGGGTGGAAACCATTTTTATCTTGCCCATTTTACAGACTATGCAGCTGAGGTCACACAATTGGTTACATGGTAGAATTCAGGTCTGCTGGAATTCAGGTCCATCCGTCCACTTGCCAAGACTACCTTGGGTGCACAATATAGACCAGGCACTCTCCTACACTTTGGGACTCCATCCTCCTGTGCTCCACCAAAGCAGGTCTGGAAGAATGAATGGGAGCTGCTCAGATGGAAAGAGGATCCAGGGAGAGGGTACAGCTTGGACAATGGCATTCAAGCATGAAAGCACATGGTGCGTTCAAAAGGAGCAGGCAGACCTGGCTCTGGGGTAAAACACACTTAACCCTCTAGTGCCATCTCTGTGGTGTACGAGTCATGTAACTTCAAGTGAGTTGGTTCTCTTCTCTGAGCCCCACATTATCCAAAATGGGGTCAATATTAGGTTTTCCTCTAGGGCTGCTGGGAGGATTAAATGAGTTCCCATAGATGGAGTGGCTTGGCATACAGCAGACCTTTGAGAAACATGGATTGAAGTAAGTGGAGGAAACTGATTCAAAATGTCATCGAAGGTGAGCATCTACCCAGTGAGGCACTATTCTGACTAGTGCCAGGAATACAGAGGGCTGGGAGATTCATCCCCTGCCTCCAGGGATCTTCACACTTGAGTCAGGGATAAGGTTCGGTTCAGAGGCTTGAGAAGGCAAAGAAAAATTCACTTGGCTGAGACTAGAGTTCTGACTGGCATGTAGCCTGTGGCTCAGGGGCAGGCACGATCCCTGGAGTTTTTCTGAAGAGGTGGTCCCTAGACTGTAGAGTGGGCAGGGGGTGGCCATTTGGGTTCTGTAGAATTCAGAGACAGAGGACAAAACAGATGCTCACAAGGGTGTGTGCTGGATCCAGACTAGAATCCCAGCTACAACTTTCACCAGCAAGGTTGCTTCTTGGCAAAACCCATACAGTAACAATGCCCACCTCTTAGGGGTAATGAGAACCAAGGGGTTCAGTGTGGGAGAAGTGCTGAGAACCGGGCCTGCTGCGCAGTAAGCACTTTATAAGTTTTGGCTGCAGTCATCTTTTCTGATAGTGTCTGGCTCTTGGCCAAAGGCAGGCGAAGATCAAAGGTGGGGTGGGTGAAACCAAGGCTCCAGCGTTCAGCCTGCTAATCTGTTTGTGCCCAGCCAAGTCCTAGCAGAGGTTAGCACCTGCAGGGGCAGATGAGGCAGGCGTGCACTCTCCTCTCCTTCTCTGTCTCTCTCTTTCGCACATACATACGCTCAGATTCTACCTGCCTGTACCAAAGCTTTGCCCGCTGCAGTGGCTCTTAGGCCCTGAGGGCTCTTTGGGGCCTTTATAGGTAATTCCATCTCCATTAGAGCTGATTATGTCACAGTAAATACCACATTTCCATGCTGCTTTACAAGACTCACTGGAGAACTTTCCTCCTTAGCATCCAGTCACCCAGAGCCAGAGCTGACTTGGGACAGGAAAAGAAGAAGGCTGAGTTAATAAGTGGGTGACTAAGGGCCAGGGAGCTTCCCCCACCCCACCCCCTCCTGCCACCTCACATATCTTCCTTCCCACAGGCTCATGTCACAGGCTGTTAAGTGAGCACCATTCAGTGCCAACACAAACTGCTGGGCACACAAGCCACAGCCATGGGGACCTGCCTGACACCAGCATGAGTGGGTCCAGGCTTTGGGGGGCTGGACACATCCAACACATAGAACCTGCAAATGGCATGTAACACTTGTACAAGCAGGGCCTTTTTTTTTTTTTAATGTGGTGCTGGGGATCGAACCCAGTGCCTCACACATGCTAGGTGATTGTTCTACCTCTGAGCCCATACAAGCAGGATCTTACAAACAACTCCTATGAAGTCTTCCATAAGCCAGTGTCCCCAGCCCAGTAAACATGCAGAACACTCACCATACCACATATTACGCACACGCACGTGCCCATGCACGTACCCTGTGCACACCGCATGAACCACCCTCTCCAGATGGGACTTCCTTTTGCTGAACCACATGTACCAGTAATGACATCTGAGATTGAACTGGCGCTTTCTGACATCCCGCCTGTGTGGCTTACACACATGACCTTATCTGATCTTCGCAGTCACTCTCCCAGATAGGCGTCTTCCCAAAGAGCAGACTGAGGCTCAGAGAGCAGAGATAGCCTTTCCAAGCCTGAGTTCTCAATCACTGTGTGCACGGCACACTCACACAACACACTCAGAACAAACCCTCTCACACGCGTACGTACATCAGCACCCATATCCACATGCACAGCAGCAGTCAAACACAACTTTACACACTCACACACACATACAGTTCCTCTCATGGCCACATACTCTCACACACACTTATAAATCAACACTTGTATCTACACTTACACACTCGCCAACACATCTCCACACACACACACATCAGTACTTACACCTATACACATCCACACTCAAACACAATTGCTCGCACACATGGACTCCCTCTCATGGACACTCACACACACACTCTTGGAAGCCCAAGGCTCCCCTCTCATCATCCTGATCAAAGGCTTTAATTAATCCCAACACCTGTAATTAACCCTTCCTCTCCCCCTCCAGGGGAGATGTCCAGACCCGCTTCGCAAGGGCAGAGGCCAAGACCAAGCTGTCCACATCTGGCAGGAGGACCTGGGTACCTGAGTAGCCCAGCATGGCTGCTGGGTGAGGGGTCCGTGGGAGTTGAGGAGAGGCTGGGGTCAGAGAGGAGGTGAACAGAGGGCAGCTTGGGAAACCAGGCCAGCTGCAGCTGTTCCTTTCACACTGGCCAAATGGTGACAAGGCAATAGGCATCTGGGGGTGGCTGGGTGGGTGGCCACTGGCTGGGCAGTCAGTTGAGAGGACATTTCCCATTTGTTCCTCAGCCACTTCCATCAAGAGGGGAGGTTGTGAGCTCACGTCTGAGGGACCTTTGAGGAGAGGCCCCTGGAAGGGACAGGCAGGAGGCAGGAGTCCTCCAAAGTGTCAGAACACACCAACTTTATCATGCCAGGGTCAGGGAATGAAGGGTGTTAAGCTCAGCCACCCTCCCAGAATGCAGCAGGGGTTAAAGCGGAGGCCACCAAATCCAAACTTTGCTTCTACTACCTGTGAGTTATGTAATCTTCGGGCATGGGGTATAATCTCTTGTAGCCTGAGTTTTCCTCTTCTAAAAAAGTGTGGACAATGATGGCTGCTTCCTAGATGAGAATTAAATCAGGGCATGTCTGACCTGTTCCCCGAAGAGGGTTGCTCCTAGATCCCAGTAAGCATAGAGGCTCCTGAACAAAGGAACTCTCCTTGTCCTTCCAGGGTCTGGTGCACCCTTCAGAGGTCCCAAGATAGAAGGCATCCGGTTTATTTCAGGCCTCCTCTCCCAGGACTGATGCTAAGGAGGCAACTACTTCTTGGACATCCGGCCCATTTCTGCCTAGACTGAGGCCAACGTTGAGTTCAGTCACAAAAGGCAAAGGACGAGAGCGGGGACGGCTCAGTGTACGTTTGGGCCGAAGATCCCTGGATTCCGAGATCCCTGGGGACTAGCGCGTGGGGGCGCTGATGCTTTGAGACGCGCAAACTCTGGAGCGCCTGGGGGGCGCCGGTGAGTCCAGAGGGCCCCAAAGTCTTACCCAAACCCCTCTGGACTTTCCCTCCCTCCCCTCGGGATGCCAGCCCGGCCCCTTTAAAGACATTCCTGAGGGCGTGGCTTGGGTGACGTCAGCGCGGGGCATGAATGAACAGGAGCGGGTTCTCACCCAACTTCCATTAAGGACTCAGGGCAGGAGGGGCAGAAGTTACGCACCGGCGGGCGAGCAGGCGGGCGCGAGCCGGACTCCGAGGCCTGCGTACGCGCGTGCGGGCGTGCGGGAGCCGGGAGCCGGGGATCTGTCCCGGAGCGAGGAGCGCAGCATGGAGCACCGGACAGTGGGCGCCTGCCTCGCCCTGCTGTGGGGCTGCGCGTTGGTGGCC
The DNA here is from genome assembly GCF_964194105.1 of Spermophilus citellus. Lineage (NCBI taxonomy): Eukaryota > Metazoa > Chordata > Mammalia > Rodentia > Sciuridae > Spermophilus > Spermophilus citellus. The sequence goes on from NC_138191.1 coordinate 128,209,371, forward strand.
GCGGCGGCTCAGGGCAAGGAAGGTGAGCGTGTGAGGCCGGACCCTGCTCGGCGCCGGGACCCCTAGACCCCTGCTCCTCCTGGAGCCGCGCGTACTCTAATGCGCACAACTTTGGAAACCGACCAGGTGCTGCCCAGTCTCAGCGCGCTGGCGTCCGGAGGGCGCGCGAGCTGCGATCGGGACGAGCTTGGGGCTCCTCACCGGGATTATAGGGGCTATGGAGACTAAGGGGTTTCGGCTCCGGAGCGCGGGACTTGGAGGCCTCGGAGAAAGGGACGCAGTGCGGGCCACGCGGTTGCAACCGGCTTCAGGAACGCGTCCCGGCGGGGGGCGCGGGGGTCCCATGGAGAAGCGGGTGTCTAGGGGGCCTTTCCGTGGGATCAACTTCTTAGTGGCTTGAATTCACATAACTCACTTGTCCCGATTTTGCGGAGAGGGCATCTGTGGAGGCCCGGTTTGAGGGGAGGGGGCTCCTCCACGGGCCGGGGGGCCCTAGCCGTAGGTCCTGCTTCTTGAGGCTCTGTTTTGCCTCAGTCCCAGCAGTGAGCCCGGGGAGAGGCTGGGATCACTCCTGACCACGCACGCCCTTCTCTCCTTTCCCAAACCGCACTCCAAACTCCAGGACAGGTCAGGGGAGCTGGGAGAGAAGACAGGAAGTCCCAAAGTCAAGTGTTCTGAGTAAGGGGTGACTCAGAACGAGGAAATGCGGCAGGTGGGGGCGCGGTCTCCCAAGGTGTGGAGCCGTCACCCCAGAGCCACCAGGGAACCTGGACACACGGGGGTGGGGGATTGAATCACCCACCTCCGCCCCAGCGTTTGTGAGCCGCGCTGGGTGAGGGGCCGCAGACTTTGTCCTGGGCGGGGCAGGTGTGTGGATGGGGGCGTTGCCTCTCAGCTAGGGTCGCTGAAAGGATGGGGGCTCCTGCCCTCCTTGACGGACCTTCCTGACCACCCAACCGCGATCGGCTGCCGTTCCCAGCAGAGAAAACAAGTTTTCCTCGCCTGCCAAGGCTGAGCGCGGCTCACAGGCTCCACCAGGGGAAGCCCGGGAGGAAATCCTGGGCCGGTGAGAAGTTGCCTTGAGCCCTGCGGTCGCTCCCCCTCCAAACTGGAGGTTTTGCTCTTCCACGTTGGGAGGATAAAGAGGACCGAGCAGCGCTCTAGGGGGCGGGTGGTTGGGTGTTTGGGGGTCACATCCCGTTCCAGTCCCTAGGGCAGACATGAACTCTGGTCGCAGCTCAGAGCTCTAGCGGAGAGCTTGGCAGGGATTTCTGCGACCCTCCATACGCCCTCTCTTGTGATCCTCCCCCTTCCAGGGGGACTGTGGTTGGAGGAAAGGGGAGAGACAGCTGGAATCAGTACCGGCCTCTCTCCAGGCTGCCAGCGGGTGGGGGGATTAAACGGTTGTTTTGGGCCCCAACCCCCAGCCACCCCTGGGGGAGCTTGGAACTCCCTTCCTTGCCCTCTGCCTCTGTATGTGTCTCTCCCTGCCTATGCCACTAGCCCAGAGCCCCATTACCACCCCACATAAGACGGAGGGGAAAGGACAGCATACTGTACTGGGGTGGGGGGACATGAGAGCAGCTTCCTGGGGTGCTGTACCTATGTGGGATGGAGCGGAGGTCAACACCCGGTTGGCAGCTGCTGGTTTTGATTTCCTTTCTTTTTTTCTTTTTGGTGCTGGGGATTGGACCCAGGGCCTTGTGCATGCAAGGCAAGCGCTCTACCATTAAGCTGGGTCCCCAGCCCTGGATTCATTTATTTGGATTCACGCTGGATGCACTGTGTCTGCCCTGGGGAGTTTTGGAGAGAGATAGGAGGCCACCCGGGCCTGTCGACCCATGCTGCTCAGATTCTCTTTCTTTCTTGCCCCCACCCTTGCATTTGGAGGCCCAGGTGGAGACTGCTAGGTCCTCTCTTCCACATCCATTGAGTTGACCCTCCTTTACAGATGGGGAAACTGAGGGAGGCCTGATGCTTGCCAACCAGGGCCCTCTGCACAGAGGGTCAGACCCCAGCACCTGGGCAAGAATCTCTCACCTTGCTCTTGGTGGATTTTGCTGGAAAGCTAGCATAACCCAGGATCCTGGTGGCCAGGGTTGTTCACCTGGAGTGTTGCCCATAGGAAGGGGGCCAAGCAATGCCCAGGGCCTGGGGAGTCCTGGGCTTCTTAATTCTGTTGGGGCCCTGTCTGCTCTTTGTCTACCCTTTGACTCCCTCCCTATTTTTCTTCCAGGACCCTAGCCTCCTGCTTTCTTAGGCTTTAGGGGTGAGCAGGGAGGAGTGGGTGTTAAGTACTGCATGTGTGGGAAAATAAGTAAAGCAATATGGACCCAGGGTGGCATTGATAGAGGAACTTCAGGTAGAGGAAGGCAGTTCTTCCGGGGGTGTTAGTGGGGGGATAGAGGGTAAATGGGTAAGGCCCCAACTGGGCCAACCTCTCAGTGAAACTCTAGGGGGCTAAAGAGCTCCTAGGCTCCCCACTAGAAGCCCAGCTTATGGCCTGGGGGAGCTCAGGGAACCCAGCCAGCTCCAAACTATGGGCTGGGCTCCCCTTGTTCCTGGTGGTTGGTTCTAGGGAATTTCCTGGGAGGGGGCTGGGGCTGGAAGCCTCTGGGGAGGCTCCTTCCTGGTGAAGCCTTCTTTTCTTCTCAGATTGATCCCTGAGATACTTCTAGAGCCCGACCCAGGTTGGAAGGGGCGGGGCTTCTGTGCCAGGTTAACCCTTCAGAGACGCAATCTCACTCCCTGGGGTGCAGATTGCAGGTTCCTGCCCACTGAGTGTGTGTGTGTGTGTGTGTGCCCCAGGAGCACCCAACTTGTCTTCCTACCTACCCAGTTGGATTCAGGAGCCCCCAGATTCCTTCCTGTATAGCTAGGACATTCCACTTGCTAGTGGAGTCACTGACTTTCCAAACCTGGGCCCTGGACATGTCTGAACAAATCCCTGTCCCTCCCCCTGCCCCCGCCTGTGCCATGGGGCTTGGTGCCACATGGATTTCCTCTTCCCTGTCTGGACTGCTGGACCCTTCCTAGAGAGATTTGAACAAGGTCAGCGGTCAGGGTGTCAGGGCCTCATACCAAGCTTCCAGCCTGCAGGACAGAGGGGGCAGGCTAACCTCAGAGGAGGGCTTGCTATTTATTTATTATCACATCATTACTTTTTTGTGGAATTGGGGATTGAATCCAGGGGTGCTTTACCACTGAGCTATATCCTCAGCTCCTTTTTTTTCAAAAATTTGAGACAGGATCTTACTAAGTTCCCCAGGCTTGGCTCAAACTTGCCATCCTCCTGCCTCAGCCTCCCGAGTGGCTAGAATTACAAGGTGCACTCACAATGCCTGGTGGCCTTTTTAATTTTATATTGTTATCGTTTCATTACCTCTGGGGATAGAACCCAGGGCCTTGCACTGTGCTTTACTGCTAAGCTACTCCCAGCCCAAGGAAGAGGTTTTCAGCTGCCCTCAGGGCCTCCAGGGGTTCAACTCACCTCTCATCTTCCCAAACAGGTGACCTGGCTCGCAGCCTGCCTGGTCTCCCAGGCTCAGGGCTGGAGGAGGCCAGATCCTCAGGATTCCCCGCTGCAAGTGTCCTTGGTCCCTTCCCCTCCACCTTAGGCCTTACCTTCCAGTACATGGCACTTGTATAGGTTCTAAGCCTCAGTTTCACCAATCTCCTTGCCCTCTATTGAGGGTGGCCCTTGGTGACACTATCTGGACTTTATTTAGAAATAGAGAAGGGACAGTACTTTGGGTCTTGGCTTCAGCCACTGACTCTGGCGCAGAACCAGAGGGTGCTCCCAGGAGGTGCTCCCGGGCAGGGCCGGCTCTAGGGAAGCCCCGGCAGTGGGTCCCTCTGCCTGGCCCTGGCACCTGGTCCCTCTGGGCCTGGAAGTCCCCCACCAGGGTTCTCCTCCTGGCACTCCTGGCTGTGGCAACAGGAGCAACTTTCCCAGGGCGGGGACCTCAGCAGCTGTGTGTACCTTGGGGCCCCTCCTAGAGGCCCCTGTGGGCTCAGGGCTTTACCCCGCCTGCACTGTGGCTTTTGTGGTGGGAAGATCCATTTCCAGCCCCTCCCCTCCCCCAGAGCAGTTTCCACCTGTTAACAGCGCTCTCTTGGAGCGCCAGGAGACACGTGTGTTCATGCATGTGTGCTTGTGTGTGCTGTGTGGCCTGGGCTGGGTCTGGGAATTTTATGCTGGGGGATGTCCTAGAAGCAGACACCAGTGTCCCCAAGGCCCACGTGTGTGAAGTGCTGCCTGGGGGCCTTGTTCAAGGAAGCAGAGGGGCTGGCCGGGTGTTACTTAATACCTCTGCCCACCCCTGGCTCTGCCCAGCTGCTGCTCTCCCGCTGGGTTGAGTCCCTGTCTGCCTGAGAGGACTGCAGGGCTTGCAGCCCTGGCCTGGGAGAGAGGAGGCCCAGTCCTGACCCCGGCCTGCTGTGTGACCTCCACAGCCCTCTCCCTTCTCAGGTCAAGGCCCCTTTGGGTTCCTGGGAGGCCTCTCCCCTTTTCTGCCATGGTCTTTCTCTCCCCTGGAGACGCCCCGTGCTCACGGCTCCCTCCCCTCTCTCCCGCAGTTGTCCTGTTGGATTTTGAGGCTGCCAAAGGAGAACTTGGCTGGCTCACACATCCCTATGGCAAAGGGGTAAGTAAGCCAGCAGGGCTGGGCCCAGGGTGAGAGCTGGGCTCTGGGTCCCTGGGATCAGGGAGGATGGGGCCTGGCTGGACTCAGCAGCTGGGCCAGGCTTCAAACTCATCTTGCTTCTTGCATCCGACTGAGTTGCCCTCCCAGGCCAAGGCTGGCTGGGGTGGGAAGGTAGGGCTGGGGCCGGGAGGTGGGGCTCTGTGGAGACGCCGAGGGGCTAGCAGAGCAGGACCCTTGGATGCCCCCGAAGGGCTGATGACCGGAGGGAATGTTTGGCTTCCCCCATCTGCCTCTGGGGAGGGAAAGAGTTGACAACTGCCCCATCTTGAAGATCGCAGATGAGGAGATGAGGGGAGAAGGAGGAGGGCTCCCCACAACTCCAGGGACAGGGAGCAATTCGCCTTCTACCTGTCCTGCCTCTCTGCTGCTCCGCTTTGACCAAGATTGATGGCCCAGGGGCTAGGGTCCCTTCCCCAGTTTTGCTTGTGACTTTCCTGTGATATTTTTGGGGGGGGGTACCAGGGATTGAACTCAGGGGCACTCAACCACTGAACCACATCCCCAGCCAAATTTTGAATTTTTATTATAGACAGGGTCTCGCTAAGTTGCTTAGCGCCTTGCTGTTGCTGAGGCTGGCTCAGTGATCCTCCTCTCTCAGCCTCCCGAGCTAGCGGGATTACCGGTGTGTGCTGCTGTGCCCGGCTGCCCTGTGATCTTGGGGCAGATGCTGGTGTTGCTCTTGAGGGACCCCGTTTCCTCCTCTGTACAGTGGATTCCTGCTGAATTTGTCCTGGCGCCCTGAGTGGGCAGGGGGATTCAGGGGGCTCCTTGGCACAGTTCCTACAGCTGGTTTCATCTGTGACCTGGGTGCCTGTCCCAGGCATAGCTCCAGCAAGTCCTGGGGTGTAGCTCTGAGTGGATTTCTAGGGTCCTGGAGTGTCCAGCCGGGAGGCAGAGCCTCTATGCCAGCCCAGTCCTAACAGAATGGGAAACAGCCTAAGGGCCTCGGGGCCTTGGCCAGTGCCACCCAGTGCTGGCCCGGTGTCTGTTCTCGTCCGCTCTGTTTTATTCATTTACTCACTCAGTCACTCAGTCACTCAGACTTCCCTGAACACCTGCTCTGTGCCACAGAGGCCCTGGGGACAGAGATGAATTAGATGAAGTCCCTGCTCCAAGGAGCTCAGAATCTAGCTTGGAGCTAGGGTGGGCGTCACTGTGTGCCAGGTGCTATGACAAAGGAGACATGGAGACTGTAGGAACCAGAGAGAGAGGGGCTTGGCCCAGCCTGGGAGGTCTTCCTGGAAAAGGCTGCGCTTTGTTCTGAGGAGGGAGGAATGCATGTTGATCTGTTCCAGGGCTGAGATCAGGATGAGGGAGCTCACCCACTGCCTGATCCCACCCTCCCCCTGCCACTCACACACAGGGACCCCTCCCCCACCAGTGACCAGTGACAAATAGCAGTGATCAGGCAATGAAGGCTACCATGCCAAGTGCCGTGTTGGGCATTTTGTAGACATTCTCATTTATCCTCATAGCAGCCCTGTGAGTTTTGGGGTCTTGCACCCCATTATATAGATGGGGACATTGAGTCTCAGAGAGCTTAAGTGACCTGCCTGAAGTCACACAGAGCCCCATATTCCACCCTGGGCTCATGATCTCAGGTTCAGCACCCTGACATTAGGGTCAGAAAGGCCAAGGGTGAGATCCTGGCCTGAGGGCTCCTGGGTGCTGCTCTCCAGGCCACAATACCACCTCCCCCACCCTGCTCTGCCACCTGGGCCTCAGTTTCCCGCTGGTGCCACCCACACTGACCTGTTGACCCCCCACAGTGGGACCTGATGCAGAACATAATGGACGACAAGCCCATCTACATGTACTCCGTGTGCAACGTGGTGGCCGGCGACCAGGACAACTGGCTACGCACCAACTGGGTGTACCGCGGCGAGGCGGAGCGCATCTTCATCGAGCTCAAGTTCACGGTGCGCGACTGCAACAGCTTCCCCGGTGGCGCCAGCTCCTGCAAGGAGACCTTCAACCTCTACTACGCCGAGTCGGACGTGGACTATGGCACCAACTTCCAGAAGCGCCAGTTCACCAAGATCGACACCATCGCGCCCGATGAGATCACGGTCAGCAGCGACTTCGAGGCGCGCAACGTGAAGCTGAACCTGGAGGAGCGCTCCGTGGGGCCGCTGAGACGCAAGGGCTTCTACCTGGCCTTCCAGGACATCGGTGCCTGCGTGGCTCTGCTGTCTGTCCGCGTCTACTACAAGAAGTGTCCCGAGCTGCTGCAGGGCCTGGCTCGCTTCCCCGAGACCATCGCAGGTTCCGAAGCACCCTCCCTGGCCACCGTGGCTGGCACCTGCGTGGACCATGCTGTGGTGCCGCCAGGGGGCGAAGAGCCCCGCATGCACTGCGCGGTGGATGGCGAGTGGCTGGTGCCCATTGGGCAGTGCCTGTGCCAGGAGGGCTACGAGAAGGTGGAGGACGCCTGTCAGGGTGAGTGGTGGTCCTGGGTGTCAGGGGAGGGGGACGTGCAGGGGTTCTCTTGCAGAACTTGGATGGCCTTTGTGAACAGCAGTTTCCTTATTTATGGTTAGGCTAACTTAATGATCAAGAATGAATGAACTGAAGCCAGGCGCGGTGGCATAGGCCTGGAATCCCAGCGGCTTGGGAGGCTGAGGCGGGAGGATCAAAAGTTCAAAGCCAGCCTCAGCAAAAAGTGAGGTGCTAAGCAACTCAGTGAGACCTTGTCTCTAAATAAAATACAAAATAGGGCTGGGGATGGGGCTCAGTGGCCCCTGAATTCAATCCACCCACAACCCCGCCAGTACCCCCCCCCCAAAAAAAAAGAATGAATCGAGAAAGGATTCTAGAGAAAGAAAGTCTGGCTTCAAATCCCAGCTCTCCGTTTAGCTTGTGTGACTTCAGGCTGTTTGCTTAACCTGTCTGTGCCTGGGTTTCGTCCTATGTAAAATGGAGATGATTCTAGTATCTCTCTTGTAGGGTGGTTATGATAATCAAATGACTTAATACTCATAAAGTGCTTAGGTCAGTGCCTGACACATACTTTTAAGCATAGCTGTTATTCTTGGCTGTTCCCACGAAGAGTTCCTGAGTATCTGCTCTGCATCAGCCCTGTGAAAGAGTCCCAGGAATTAGTTCACTTCTGTCGGTTATTCCCTGTGTGTCCTTTAGGCAAGTTACTTAACCTCTCTGGGCCTCAGACTCCTCGTTGATAATTAGTGGTAATTGAATTGGACCCAGGGTTTGCATTAGACTCACCTGAGGAGTTTTTGACCCAGGCTTGTGTGGAGGGAACAGTGGAGGGGGACACAGGGTCTGCCCTTCTCACCTGATCCTGCCCAGGCCACAGACACAGATGAGCCTAGAAAAGAGACCAGTTCATTCAGATTCTGGGAACTGGGCTTGTGCATCAGTGAGCTCAGGGAGGCTACGGCTTGGCAGGGCCAGGCCTGTGACAGCGGAAACCTACACCCAGGTGAACTTTCATTGGATGACGCAGGGCATTTGAGGAATGCAGGTGACTTTTGCAAGGCCCACTCATCCTTGCCTCTTACTGAGATAAGCTAGGTGTTGAGAAATCTGCTTTGTCCCCCGCACATCCCCGCCAGTACCTCCGGTAAACCTCATCTCAGCTCCTGCCTTGAGTTTCCCCTGAGTTAGGTGAAAGACTTCAGCATCACGCGCAGAGTGGATGCTTCGTTTCTAGCGTGGAACTTGCACCCATGAGAGCACCTGAAGTGTTGGGGGACCTCAGAGCCCTTCCTGAGAGAGGGTCCACATGCTCCTCAAGGCCAGTCCTCAGAATCTTGCTTAACCCAGCCTGCAAAGTCCTGGGTGAGAAGTTCCTAGGAGCCATGTGCCTGTGGTGTGTGCGGTCTCTGCTTCAGTCTCTGCTCCTGCCCTTCTCATCTCCCCCTTGTCCTCCCAGCTCCCCTCTGCTGACGGCCCCCTTCCCCAGGCGGCCCCTGTTTAGGTGACCTCAAATGCTCACTCTCAGCTCCAGACAATGACTGTGAGGTGGGGGGGGGCACCCGTTGGGCGCAGGCTCCTCCCACATGACATCCTCGCACAAGAATGCGGGGGAGGGGGTGAGGGGCAGCTGAAAACTTTCCACAGGCCTGTGATTCAGGCCCTGCAGAGATAAGTGGAAGGGTGTGGGGGGGTCTCTCCAGGCGCCTCCCCTTCTCTGGAGGTGGGGGTCAGGGTGCTGGCAGGCCTTGTGTGTGAAGAGCTGAGCAGGCCCCTGGTTGGGAGGGCCAGTTCCCTAGAAGGACATTTCACTTAGTTGGAGGGACCCTCCCCAGTTGCCAGCCACCTATTGCCGTGGTTCTTCCTCCTTGTGATCCCTGCCCAAATCGGTTCCCCTGTGGCTGGGAATCCCCAGCCTGGCTCCACACTTAAAGCAGCTGCCTGACCGTGACGCCGGAAACAGGGATGGTGACCACCAGAGAGAAGTGCTTTCTGAGCCCTTTATCTGCACCTCCTCTCTGTGCAGAGGTGGTGTTCTCCCTCTGCAAATGGATGAGCAGCCTGAGGCTCAGAGAGGCCAAGAGGCCTGCCTGGAGTCACAGAGCTAGGAGGTGGTTGCCTTAGGATTTGAATCCTGGCAGCCAGGCTGCAGGAGGGTCAGGAAGTGGGGTGGGAAATGGGCAGTTCCTTTGGAATCCCTGATTCAGCTCCTGGCCCCTGGACAGTCCTGGTGCACGGGACTGGGGGCTTGGAAGGGGAAGTGGAGGAGGCGGGGTCTCCCCTCTGCTTGACCCTGTTTGGGCCCGTGGCCCAGATTCTCCCCCTGGGGCTTCTATTGAGGATAAACAAGCCCACTGTGTGCAGGGTCTGGGCCGAGATAATATGGGGGGAGGCATGGTGTGCCAAGGCCACCCGGCACCTTGTCCAGGTCACTTGGCCTCTCCCCAGGAAGCCGAGAGGATCCTGGAAAGTGTTAAGTGGGCAGTAGCCAGTGGGAGGCACCTCCCAGGTGCCTCTTACGGACAGGTGGGCACACTGCCCAGCCAGCTCCAACAGCTATGTCAGGAATGAGCCACTTCCCTCCAGCACCCCCGCCCCCCCGCCCTGCCCAGGGGACAGTGCAGTCACTCGGCTGGCCGCCATCCCTCGGGGCTTCCTGTGCGGGCATCACTGGTGGGGCCCCGGCTGGCGCCTCAGCCTGGGGAGATCGCCAGCCAGGTGAGCAGGTGGCCAGCAGCCATGGCCAAAGGCTCAGCCCAGCAGCTGGGAGGCCAGCCCCTTGGGGATGTCTCCTTCCGATTCCAGTTTTATTGTCTCTGAGCTCATAGGGACACCCCATTCCTCACACCATGCTTAACATTTCACAAGCAAGATTTCCTTCATTCCTCAAAACAATCCTGAGAGGGTGAGGACTTTAGCCCCATTTTACAGGCGAGGAAACTGAGGCCCAAAGAGTAGGGACCCAGCCTGAGGAGGGCAGTGCACCATCCCCAGTCTTCCCTGGTGTGTGTCCTTCCACCTACAGCAGCGTGGCCTTGGCAAGTCCCCTCTGGGCCTCGTTCTCCCCATTTATAAAATGAGTAGATGGGCCAGGAGCTGTGAAGGGACTTGGCCCCTGGAGATCAGAGCCAGCCCTTGTGGCTTTGAGCTGTGGCTCAGTCTGAGCTGTGGACCGTATGACTCACTGTGTGTGGTCAGGAGGGGGGTCCAGCACTGGCATCCTGAGTGGCTCAGGCCTAGCCCAGAGTCCACCGTGAAGGGGACAGCTCTGGTGCAGCTGGTCCTTAGGCAGGGTGGCCTTGGACCTTGGCCCAGCTGTTTGCAGGACCCTTGCTTCGCAGGGACCTGGCTGATCCTTGCCTGGGGGCTCCCAGGCTTGTCCCCCTTATTTCTATGGCCTGCAGAGGCAGCCCCCACCCCACCCCATGTGGCTCTGACCTTGGTGTCCTGGCAGCCGTCCCTCCCTCGGCTCACACTGTGGGGAGCCTGGGTGCTGGCAGCTCCACCAGGCGGCCCGCCCCTCCCTCCTTCCCCGGAGGTGAGTGGGTCCCCAGAGCGGAAGGAGGCAGGAGGGCAAACAGGAGATAAGAGGCTGAGTAGGGGGAGGAGGAATGTGCCACAGATAGCTCCCGGGGTGTGTGTGACAGGGGCAGGGTGCTGGCAGCAACGGGGCCCTGGGGACGGACCCCCTTCTGCAGGAACAGCAGGGCCTGAAGTTATCAGTCCCCCCCGTTTGCTGGGTCAATAACTCACAGGTCACCAATTTACTGCCATCAGGGCGTAGAGACAAAGTCCAGGCTCCACATCCTTGGGCTGAGGTGGTGCCTGTGGTCACTCACTGGGCCTGGTGTGGGAAGGTGACTGGCCCTAGGCGAATTGCCACTGTGACCTCTTAACCCCAGGACCTTGCCACCTGAGGCCTAGGAGGTGGCCAGGCCTGGGGGGAGGGGCTCTGCTGGGGGCTGGGCTTGCGTCATGCAGAGGGTGGCTGTCCCTGAGTCACCCCACGCTGCCACCTGAGGGGCGGGCACCAGGAACTGGAAAAACCGGGGTACAGCCCTAGGTGCAGCCGCTGTGCCCCAGTTCCCCTGCTCGGAGTGGCCGGGGCTTGCCAGGCAACTGGGGCCAGAGACGCTCCACACAGGTGTGCCAGGGTGTGCCAAAGCCAGGCTCTTGTGCCAGGCAGGTGGGCGTCCAAGCATATGCCCCCGGGGGTCCCCTGGGTGTTGAGACACTGCTCACCTCCGTGGCCCCAGAGCACATGCTCAGCTGCAGCGGTAGGTTTTGCCCTTGATTCATTCATTCATGTCTCCATCCCGCCATGCAAGAGACCCTGGCTGAGATCCTGCCTGTGCAAGACCCTAAATCACACTCCCTTCCCGCTCCCGGGAGGGCTGGGTGTGGGGGGGGGGGTCTGCCAGTCTCAAAGAGGATCCTAATATGTGCAGAAATGATTTCAAACGACACACGAAAGCCAGGCTGTGAATTCCTCTGGAAACGAAAGATGTTTATCTGTGTCGTCACGTATCCCAGCACCCAGCTCTGTGCCAGGCTCGCAGGACGCGCTCCTTTCTGTTTGGTAAACATGAGATTGAGTAACAGATGCCCTGATGGGGCCTAGGGGGGCCAGCAGTGGGGCAGTCTGGGAGGCCGTGTAGGGACCCGTAAGCTGGGTATTGAAGGGTGCATAGGAGTTTGTTGGTCGCCCAAGGAACGGCGGGTGGGTGTGATTCTCTCCCCACTCGCCTGCCCAGGATGCCAGGTTGGAGGCTCGCCGGTGTCCTACTCTGGGACCCCCCAAGCACTGGCAAACTCCTGGCAAGCCTGGGGAGATCCCCGTCTTTCGGGGTTGGAGGAGGGGCAGCACATTCTCATCAGGCAAGCACATGCCCCGTTGACGCTGCCTCTCCACTGCATTATCTGGCACATCCGCAGCGGAAATCTCTCCAAATTCCCTCTTTCCTGCCGGCAGCAGGCAGGCCACCCCCAGGCTCTGGGGCCAGGGAATGGAACCCATCTCTTCCCCCACTTCCTCCTCTTGGCCTCCAGTGAGGGGCTTGAGAGCACAGGGTGGCCAGTGAGGGCAGGTGGGGGCGGGCAGGTGTCTGGGGCCCTGGGTGGAACTGACCCTGAGCCCTGGGGCTTGTGGTGTACTTGCTAGCAGGTGATCCAGGGCTGGGAAGGGTGACTGTGGTTCCAGGGGCTGGACATGCTGCCCCAGGCCCCTACTCTGCTGGACCTGGACCTGGAAGGCAGGTGCCTCAGGGGACAAGTCAGGGCATTTGGGGGAATTGTAACCCCAAGATAAAAACGGCCTGGCTTCTGGGAGTCTCATTTTTTAAACTTGGAAGATTTGGGGGAAGAGAGAGCTATTTATATGTGGTGGGGAGGATGGAAAGTACACATGGATTTCTTAAATCCAACAGGAGACTTTGAAAGACATTTGGGAGGCCACATTAGCTAATCCCCCCAGCCCCCCAGCAGGAAGTCTATGCTCTTCCACAGCAGATGTGCCCAGTTGGAGGGGATCTGAAATGAGTCCTGGATTTTTCTGGCTGTCAAAGCAGGTCAGGGCTCGACTCCTCTCTCTTTGGGCTTATTGCAAAGTGTTGATTTTTTTTTTCTGAACTAAATGTTTTATTTATTTTTTTCTTTCTTTCTTTATTTGTGCATTACAGTTCTTAATACACCTTTATACCACAATTTATCATGCTCAAATTGGAGTTGATTTCTCTTAACTCCAAGTCGAGGCGTTCCTGGGCAGGGAGGCGGGGAGGAGAGAGGTCAAAGCCAGGCATCCCAGGTTTACATTTGGATTTCGTGTCTTGGTAGCTTGGAGACCTTGGGCAAGTTGTTCTGCCTCTGAGCAGCACTTTTCTCACCTGAAGAATGGGGTGCGTGTTGGTGGCCGTGGTAACAGGTGTATTGTGAGGACTGATGGATGCAAGGTGCTTGGCCCAGACCCTGCACACAGTGGGCGCTTCATGAATGCTCACTGTCAGGCATCGTTTCTGGACCTCCACAGCCCGGCTGCGTGTCCCCAGCCCCCTGGTGCCCAAGCTCTCAGCCTGTGCTTAGGCAGAGGGGATAGGAGAGGCTGTTCGTGTGATCCCCAGGCCAAGGTGGCTGTGGCTGGGCTGCCTCAAGGGATGGCCAAGGGCTGGGTGCAGCCCAGTTCCGGTTGCACTTGGAAGTCACAGTCTAAGAACTTACGGAGCTTCTGTCCCCTGCCTCTGTTCCCCTGCCTGTCTCTGCTCACACAGGGTACTGTGCAAAGGGGGCGTGGCCCCACTCTGCAGCCCAAGGGCGAGCTGCCTGGCATGATCAGAGGTGCCCATAGGCCAAGCCGCCCCATTTCTTTTCTGCAGTACTGGGAGTTGAACCCAGGGCTTCGCATGTGATAGCCAAGAGCTCGTCACCTCAAGCAGGCCAGGGCGCTTGACCCTGGCTTCCCTGGAAGGGTTGTCCTCAGGCCGTTACAGGCCAGGCTGCCCCAGATCTTAGGCAGCCTCTGTCCAAGAATTCCTCCTGACAGCGCAGATCCGACTGTCAATCACTTCCAACGTCAGACCTCTGGTGGCTTCCGTTTCCCCACTTCTTGGCCCGGCATTCAGGGTCACTCTTGAGTGCTCTGTAGCCTGCTGCTCGTTCCATTTGTGTCCACAGAGCTGCTCGCACCTTCTCTATTGGGCATGTCCTTTCACACCCTAACTCCCTCCCACAGTATCTCTGGGCTGTGGACTCCTATGCAGCCTCTAAACCCTAGCTGGAGTGTCCCCTCTGAGATTCCTCAGATTCCTGACCTAGGTCATTTCCCTTCTCTGTCCCATTAGCTCACCTCTTTATTATGGACATCGTCACATGCTCCCAGAGCTGGGGGACGGGCTTTGTTTTCATCCCAGGGTCCATGCTCAGCCTGGGGTCAGGCCGCTAGGAGCACTGGATGGGCGTGGCACTTGGGGGGAGGTGTCTGCGGATAGGCAAAGGGTGGTATTGTAGAGTGTGGGGGGAGGTCTCGGGGCGACCCCACTCTGGTCCCTTCTGCATCCACCCAAGCCTCTGACAGTGGGCTATGTCTGAGCTGCTTCCTGCCTGTGGGGTCAGGAAGGGGCTTGGGGCAAGGACAGAAGAGGGCAGTGGGAGGAAGAAGCCCTCGGTCAGGTGCAGGAGCCCCCAGCCAGCTGGGCCAGGATGGAGGCGCCACTGGGGGAGGAAGAGCTGCTTCCTGGCTGCCCTGTGAGCGGTGGAAATGACTCGGCCCTGGAAACAGGTCCAGGGAAACGCCAGGGGCTGGCCTCCTTGCTTCCTGGTGGGCCGCCCCGGAATGGGCAAGGTAGCCAGGCCCTGGGTTGGGGGAGCCCCTGAGGAGTGGCATCCTGAGTCGTGGAGGCCGGCTGGTCAGGCGGGTAGTGGTCACTGTCCGTCAACAGACACGATGGAGAAGCGGATGCAGTTGCTTCCCTGGTCAGCTCGGAGCTGCCTGGTGGCGGGCGGGCGGTGACCGTCTGGTTGTGCCTATCAGGGGTGACGAGTCGGGCGGGCAGTGTGCTGCGAGGTGCTGAGCCAGCACGTGGCAGGGTTCTTAGGGCGCCGCCATGGACCTTGGATGCCAGCACAGGGTGTGGCACCTCCTGAGTTGGTGGGGACTGTGCCAAGGTTTGGGGACACAGGCCAGGCTCCTGCTAGTATCCCCCACGCCGGGTGCTGGCACATTTCTTCTCATCCAAAGACATTTTGAGAAAACAGGTCCGGGAAGGAGGGGTGGAGGGGGACCCGTGGGGAGGGACACATCCAGCTGATGTCCTTGTGCCCTCTGTCCCTGTGCCATCAGCCTGTTCACCGGGATTCTTCAAGCCCGCGGCCTCTGAGAGACCCTGCTTGCCGTGCCCAGCACACACGCTGCCGTCCCCTGAGGGTGCCAGCTCCTGCGAGTGCGAGGACGGCTACTTCCGGGCGCCCGAGGACCCGCTGTCCATGCCCTGCACACGTGAGTCCTCCGGCCGGCGGGGAGGGCAGGTGGGCCGGGGTGAACGGGGCTGACGCCATCTGCCCCCTCCGCAGGCCCGCCCTCCGCCCCCCACTACCTCACAGCCGTGGGCATGGGCGCCAACGTGGAGCTGCGGTGGACACCACCCCAGGACAGCGGGGGCCGCGACGACATCGTCTACAGTGTCACCTGTGAACAGTGCTGGCCGGAGTCCGGCCAGTGTGGGCCCTGCGAGGCCAGCGTGCGCTACTCAGAGCCCCCCCACGCGCTGACGCGGACCAGCGTAACGGTCAGCGACCTGGAGCCCCACATGAACTACACCTTTGCCGTCGAGGCCCGCAATGGTGTCTCGGACCTTGTGACCAGCCGCAGCTTCCGCACGGCCAGTGTCAGCATCAACCAGACAGGTGAGTCCCAGGGCTCAGCTGCGTTCCAGAGATAGGCAGCAGGACAAGAAGTTTAAAACACTGTCTCTGGAGCCACTTCCAAGCTCTGTGACCATGGGCAAGTTACTTAGCCTCTCTGGGCCTCAGTTTTCTCATGTGTGAATTGGGCGTGATAATGACGATTGAAAGGATTGAACAAACTATTACCTTTAAGGCTCTTAGAGCAGAGCTTGGTTCACAGCAATTATTTAATTTTTATTATTTGTGTACTAAATGCTCAGAGGGCACTTCTGTGCCAGACCCTGGGGTGGGGCCTGGGGCTCTGTGATCTGCTCTGGAGCTTGCCTTTAAGGACGCAGGGTGGGGTCTGGGAGCCTGGGCTTTGGGGGCAGCTGGTCCTGGGACTGCTGGTTCTCTGTCCCCTGTCCCCTGGTGGCTCCTCACCCCCTTCCCCACTCTCTGCCTGCCCAGAGCCCCCCAAGGTGAGGCTAGAGGGCCGCAGCACCACGTCACTCAGCGTCACCTGGAGCATCCCCCCGCCACAGCAGAGCCGAGTGTGGAAGTACGAGGTCACCTACCGCAAGAAGGTAACCCACTGAGGGTTCGCGCTAGGACGGGGTGGGCTGGTCACGTAGATGTCCACACCCATGCCATCTGGAGGGACTCCCCTCTGCAGCTGGGAAGCAGGTCTGGGGTCTCCCAGGGCCGCTCAGCAGAGATGTGTAGATGTGCTCTAGATCCTGGAAGCAGCGGTCAGGGAGGGAAGGCAGGGCCTCCGGGTGGACGGGTGTCTTGGGGTGCTGAGTGGAGGTCCTGCGGTGGCCTCATTGCCTGCTCCCTGCCTGCCTGCCACCCACAGGGGGACTCCAACAGCTACAACGTGCGCCGCACTGAGGGCTTCTCTGTGACCCTGGATGACCTGGTTCCTGACACCACCTACCTGGTCCAGGTGCAGGCGCTGACGCAGGAGGGCCAGGGGGCTGGTAGCAAGGTGCACGAGTTCCAGACGCTGTGTGAGTCAGGGGCCCTGGGCATGTGCCAGACCAAGGCTCTGAAACCAAGCCATCGGGACATGGGTTGGGGGGTGGATCCAAGAGGTGAGAAACTCGTGTCTCCTGGTCAGCTGGAACCTGGGACAGCCCTGCATGGGCTGTCTCCCGGTGGGAGAGGGCAAAATTGAGGTTGGGGCATGGAGGACCAGGGAGGTGCATTCAGGCTGTGGGCTCCGGCGTTGGAGACCTGAGTTCAGATTGTGCACCACGGACGGAGCCAGAGCTGAGTCCCCATGCAGGGGAGTCCCTGCCACGAGGCCCTGGGGAGGCCCCGAGCTGGCTGTCCATGGGAGGGAAGAACATGTCCTCAAGGGCCTCAGGATTACTCTTGCGGCCAGCACATGGAGACCCCGCGTGTCCTCGGTGCCTGCAGTGGGTCTTGGGTGTAGCAGGGGAGTTTACATGATTTGGGTGGGGGGACCCCCTGTCATCAGCTGGTCTTTCCTGCAGCCACAGAAGGTTCTAGCAACATGGCAGTGATTAGCGGTGTGGCTGTTGGCGTCTTCTTGCTTCTGGTGCTGGCAGGAATCGGCTTCTTCATCCACCGCAGGTTGGTCAGAGCCCACACCCAGGTCCCCGAGGGCTGGGGGAGGATTCGGGGCAGGAACCTCAGTTTCCTCCTCTGAGGAGTGGGGCTGAGGCTAATCTAGTCCAGTGCCGTGCAGTCCCCAGCTCCTGGGTGACGTGAAGGTGTGCCGAGCCAGACACGCCAGGCAGGTGCCTGGCACCACGGGGGGCTCAGGACATGGTGGGTAGCCACCCTGCAGGAGGCCTGGCAGCCCTAATGAGAGAAGCCCTTGTTATGACCACTGACGGGGCCATTATGGGGCGTGGATCCCAAAGTGTGAGTCCCGACTGGCTCATTTCCTCTGGTTCCCCACGCCCAGTGCCCGCAGGGGGCTCCCCCTGGGAAGGCCTCGCTGACCTTGTGTATCTGGGTCCCTGTGGGTTCTTTCAGGAGGAGGAGTCTGCGCGCTCGCCAGTCCTCAGAGGATGTCTACTTCTCCAAGTCAGGTGAGATGCAGCCCGCCCCGTGCCGGCCTGTCCCCTCCCCAGGACACCCCCTCAGCTCTGTGCGAAGCTGAGGGCAGCCAGGACATTCCAGGGCTCTGGGTGGGCACAGAGGCATCATCCGGCAGCTCTCAGGGCTCTTCCAGAAGGCCTGTCACTGGGCACTTCTCCCGGGTCCCTGGTCACGTGGCTTCTCCCTTCTCCTTTAGGGACTTGGCCTCTCGGGCGTTCTGTGACCCCGCCCCTTCTCTCCCCTTCCAGAACAGCTGAAGCCCCTGAAGACGTACGTGGACCCTCACACATATGAAGACCCCAATCAGGCTGTGCTCAAGTTCACCACTGAGATCCACCCGTCCTGTGTCACCCGGCAGAAGGTGATCGGAGCAGGTCAGCTGGCACACCTGTCACCAGGGGAGGTGGGCAATGGGTGATTCGGGTGGGGCCATTTGGCGCCCAGGCTGACCAGGAAGTCCCCTACCTTGCCCACCCACAGGAGAGTTTGGGGAGGTGTACAAGGGGACCCTGAAGGCGTCCTCTGGGAAGAAAGAGGTACCTGTGGCCATCAAGACCCTGAAGGCAGGCTACACAGAGAAGCAGCGCGTGGACTTCCTGAGCGAGGCCAGCATCATGGGCCAGTTCAGCCACCACAACATCATCCGTCTGGAGGGCGTGGTCTCTAAATGTGAGACTTGGGGGACCCTAGGGGCCTGACACAGGGTGGGGGCAGAGGGACTGCCTCAGGGCCACCCGACCCTAGCCGCGTCCACCTGGCCCACACATCTGGCCTGCCTGCCTCTCACCCCTGTGCCCACACCCCGCAGACAAACCCATGATGATCATCACGGAGTACATGGAGAACGGGGCTCTCGACAAGTTCCTCCGGGTAAGGACGTGGGCAGTGGCGGGCGAGGATGCTGAGCCGGGATGCGGGGGGTGCCCTGGTGGCTCAGGGCCACATGGAGCTGAGGGCCTGTGCCTGGGCAGGAGAAGGACGGCGAGTTCAGCGTGCTGCAGCTGGTGGGCATGCTGCGGGGCATTGCGTCGGGCATGAAGTACCTGGCCAACATGAACTACGTCCACCGCGACCTGGCCGCCCGCAACATCTTGGTCAACAGCAACCTGGTCTGCAAGGTGTCCGACTTCGGCCTGTCCCGCGTGCTGGAGGACGACCCCGAGGCCACCTACACCACCAGTGTGAGCTGGGAGAGGGACCGTCACTGTGGGGGCTGGGGGGCGGGGGTGAAGCAGCCTTCACGCTGCCCCAGAGGCCTGGCCAGAGGGACAGCGGTGACTGGGCCTGTCCTCTGCAGGGCGGCAAGATCCCGATCCGGTGGACGGCCCCTGAGGCCATCTCCTACCGCAAATTCACCTCGGCCAGCGACGTGTGGAGCTACGGTATTGTCATGTGGGAGGTCATGACCTACGGCGAGCGGCCCTACTGGGAGCTGTCCAACCACGAGGTGGGGGCCCTTTCCAGGCTGAATGGACCCCAACCCTCTGGATGTCCCCAAATCCTAGGGCACAGGCAGAGGAGGGAGGCTGGGGCTGTGCCAGGGCTCATGCCGGGCACCAGGCCCTGGTCCCTGCCTACAGTCCAGTGGGTACAGAGCCGAGGAAGCAGGAAGTGGGTGTGTGTGCACACGTGTGTGTGTGAGAGGGTGCACGTGTGTTTGCATGTGTGTGTGTCCCGGTGCCTGGTTTCTGACCCAGGGCATGATGAGGAGGAGCACCCCCGCCAAGGGAAGTCCAGAGGGAGGCTGGGCTGCAGGGGGCACAGTGTGGCAGGCTGGGCTGCAGGGGGCACAGTGTGGCTGCCCTGCGGGGCCTTGTTGGGGAGCCGGATCTGTGGTACCTTCCTCCCCGGAGCCAGCCCCTGCGCCTGGCCCGTCCCTTCCTATCTCTGTGCCGGTGGGGGGGGGGTCTGTGCCCCAGGCTGCGGTGGCTTCCTGCCTGGCCACCCTGACCCTCCTTTGCCACCCAGGTGATGAAAGCCATCAACGATGGCTTCCGGCTGCCCACGCCCATGGACTGCCCCTCGGCCATCTATCAGCTCATGATGCAGTGCTGGCAGCAGGACCGCGCCCGGCGCCCCAAGTTCGCGGACATTGTCAGCATCCTCGACAAGCTCATCCGCGCCCCCGACTCCCTCAAGACCCTGGCTGACTTCGACCCCCGGTGAGTCCCATGCTCTTTGCCCGTGGTGACCCCCAACTTCACTCCTGGGGACTCCTGAGCCACTTGGGTGTAGTGGGCAGCTGGGGGGAGTCAGGGGCAGCAAGGAGGGCTCAGAAGGTACCCTTGGGCTTCCCTTGGGCTAGACGGGGTTGTCTCTGGTGAGTACCAGCCTCCTCGTTGCCGTGTGGGCCGCTCAGTGCCCAGCGTGCTTTACCTCCTGGGGACAGGTCCTGTAATGATCCCCTTTGTGTAGATGAGGAAACTGAGACAGCAATTAAATATCTTTTGTGGCTGGCAAGTGGCCAGGCTGGGGTTGTGACTCCAGGACTCTGAATCTCTGTCCCTTACGCTTTGTGATTTGGGGCTCCTGACGGTGGTCTTGTTGGTAGGATCAGGGGAACCACAGTAGAGACAGCTGTGGACCGACCACTACTGATGTGCCACTGTCTCCTGGAACCCAGACTGGCTGGGCTTCCCTATTGCCCAGATGAGGAAACCGAGGCTCAGGCGGCTGTGTGAGCTGCCCAGATTAGCGGGCAGCAGGACTGGGGCCTGGGACAGGCTGGGTGCTGCAGCCTCTCACCTGCGCGCGTGCGGTTCCCCTTCCAGGGTGTCCATCCGGCTGCCCAGCACCAGCGGCTCAGAGGGGGTGCCCTTCCGCACGGTGTCCGAGTGGCTGGAGTCCATCAAGATGCAGCAGTACACAGAGCACTTCATGGCAGCTGGTTACAATGCCATCGAGAAGGTGGTACAGATGACCAGCGAGTGAGTAGCACCCACGGCCCTGCCTCCCTCCTGGAGGCTGCCCGGACACCCTGTCCACATCCGCACCCTCCCGCCCGCCTCCCTTGCTGCTTCTGTCTCTCCCTGTGGGGGAGGGGCTGGGCAGGAAGAGCAGAACAGGCTGGCTGCCAGTGGTTCTGGGGTCCACCCTCCGCGCCCACCCTTCCTGCCTCTTTCTCCAGAAAGGGAAAATAACAGTTAATGTCACAATAGCATAGCCACCAGCGACGGGCTGACTGCAGGCCAGCTCTGGGATGGAGCCCTAGGACCCAGTCCTTACTAGGACGGGGCAGTAGGGCCTATCCACGTCTCCGCCAGACAGAAGAGACAGGTACAAGAGAAAGTTCCTGCCAGCGGCTCCCAGGCACTGTCCCCACGTGGTGGCTCTCAGTCCTGCAGAGGCTTGCCAGTCCTGGGTCTGCCCTCTGTCTGGCTGCCCCTCCGGACTCTCCTGCCCCCTACACTCCAGCACCATGACTTCCCAGCACAGCCTTGGCAGGGCCACCTCTTCCGGTCCCTGCAGGGAGAGGACATTATGCTCTTAGCCTTCTGTGCCTCTAAAAATAGTAGTGGGTCCCAACAGCCCTGATTGTGCAGCGTCCAAGGTCTCATCAAGAACAGACCCTGGCCCGGGAGGTTTTGGGAACCACTTGGAGGGGATGACCTGGCCTCCCACACTTCTGGATCACAGAAGTTCTGGGACTTGGGTCTCTGCATGAATATTCTCTAGGGCTTCTGGAAGCTGCTCAGTGGGACTTCCAGCCTGCTGGCTGTGTCCTGCCCCAGGGGGACGGCCTGCAGTGGGAATCAGGCAGGGACAGAGCTAACCAGAGGGAGGTGCAGAGACACGGGAAGGGGACACAGGTCCCTGGGTCTCTCTCACTGCCAGCCAAGGGCAGGCACACACTTGGGCTCTGTGGTCACACCTGGGTTCAAGTCCCATCTCTCCCTCTTCCTAATCACCTTGATCCTATTAAGTCCACTTTGACCTGGGTGGCCATCTCCTGCTGTGGGGCCTGCATGGGTCTGAGGTGGGTGGACCTGCCCAGCACCTAGTGAGGGCTTAGCTGGGGTCTCCTAGTCCACGTCTCCCTGGCTTTCTGCCTGTAGACCATGGTCAAATAAATACCCGGGTTCCCGAGCTCTCTCCTCCTCCCTGGGAACCTGGGCCAGGCCCCTTGGCCCCCCAAGGGGTCCCCCTGGAGGACAGCACAGCTTCTCTCCTGGTGACCAGAGCGGAGGGCGAGAAGTCCTTACAGGAAACACATGTTCTTAGAAACGTCCCGAAATAGCCTGGGGTGCTCCTGGCCAATTCCTTTCCCACGAGCAGGGACAGGGCTCTCTGGGATGGACAGAGGCCGTGTGCTCACGTGTGTGTGTGTGTGTGGTTTGGAAGGACCTGGGTAAAGCAGGGACTCAGCCGGCACCCCGTCCTCCCGCCAGCCTGCCGGGGGCACTGGGCCCGCGGGACTCACAGCCGCGCAGACTCCCCAAGGAAATGGGGATCTCAACACAATTTTACAAATCTGCAGTGTGTTGTCTACACAGCGTAGATCTCACGGGAGCTGGTGGCAGGGGCACGGGCCCTGGCCTGGTGGGTTCGCGCTTTGGCTTCCTGTCCCCGGCCCCTGCTTCTCTGCTCCCTGCTGCTCGCTCCTGGCTAGACAAGGAGTGATGGGACAGGTGGGTGTCGTACACGCCCCCAAATTGCCCAGCCTGACAGCAGGTCCTGCCCAGTGTCAAGGCGACAGTGAGCAGTGCCTGTGTGTGGCTGGGGCACAGGCCACAGCCCCGGGACAGGCTCTGCAGGAGGAATTGCCCAGGGAGAGTGGTTGAGTGACTTGCGGGCGCTGGGGGCCATTCCTCGTGTCCCCCTCCTAGACTCAGAGCCACATGCCATAGATGTGCATTGGGGAGGTGGCCTTGGAGTTTCCTGGGGCCAGAGCTGGCATTACGAGTGCTCAGGAGGTGGCCCAGCGAGGTGTCACCTTGCTCCCGTTCAGGAAGCTGGTGGAGGGCTGCCCAGCGTCGGGGACCCCCGCTGGCAGGGCAGGCTCGGGCCGTCTGCCGTGGGTCACTAGTTGGTCCCAGTGCCTTGCTCTGTTCATGGTTAGGAAAGAAAGGGGAGGGTCAGGGACCGCGTGTGAAGGAGGAGGGGCTGGGCTGCTCTCTGGAGAGGCTCGCTGACCCTCCCTTTTTACATGTAAAGACCCAGGACAGACCCACCTGGGGCTTCTGCCTCCCAAATGGGGTCAGAGACCACTCGGCGCGCGGGAGATGAGCCTGCACTGCTCTGATGGAGGAGAGGAGCCCGAGATGGCCTGGGCAGTGGCTCCATCCTCACAGAAAGCACTCATCTGCTCATTCTGTGTGCTCCCTGAGGACGGGGCATGTGCCAGGACCCCTGGAGGGGCGGTACGGGGGTGCCAGCCTCTGCACGTGTCTAGGAGCTCACAGACTCTGGTGTTTCTTAGACTGAGTGTCAGTGTCGTCTGGGACCCACATGCAGACTTCTGCACTTTAGCTGCCCAGGATCCTGCCTTTTCTGGGGATGCCACCTCCCCAGGTGTTCTCAATAAGTGCTTTTCCAGCATCCACACTATGACACCTCTAGGGGTGGGAAAGTGTAGGTTTAAAGTGTCATTCAGGTGGTAGGTTTGGAAGTTGTCCTGAAAATCTAACTTCTGGCTTTCTTGCTGCAGCATGAGCAGCCACCTCCCTCACCTGGGTCTGCCCTTCCCTGCTCAGCACTTCTCAGAGGGTTCCTGGAGCCTGTGGGAAAGTCATGTCTCCGGAATTGCAAATAGGAGCTTGCACCATATAATTAGCTTCGTTTACAGCCAAGAGAGACGGCTGTAAAAACCTGGGTGTTTTCATGGGTTTGGGCTGGCGGGTGAGGAGAGCAGGGGAGAAAACTCCCAAAGTTAGCAATAAACGGCCTGTTGCGGGTTGCTGGGAGCCTAAGTGGTTTTACAAGGGGACGGCGGGCGTGACGGGGAGAGGCCGGAGCCTGCACCTCTCTCGGGTGGGAGGGGAGGCCGGCACTCCTGGGAACAGCTTCCCACCTGGCACTGAAGCTGCGTGCTCTGCCGTCCCTGAGGTCTCCCGCCTGCCATCGGGCACTGCCATCCCCTTTTACAGGGGAGGGAATCAGGGTGCGCACCAGGGAATGACACCAGCCTCAGGCGACCTGGTCACTCTGCCGGTCAGAGCTTTAATGCTGATGGTCCTTCAGCAAGTCTTTCCTGAGCCCTTCCTCAGGTGCCCACGGGGAACTTGAAATGAGGCGATGGACAGATAGGAAGAGACCTTGAGTGGAGGAGGGCTTTGTGCAATGGCCTTCGAGGGTCCCTGGAAACCCGTCACCTGGCAGTGGCCTCCTGCCACCTGGAGAAGGGGCCTCGGCTCCCCACTGGTTAATACCCAGCTCTTTCACCAGAGAGCTTGTGTGACCCTGGGCAAGTCACTCCACTTCTCTGAGCTTCAATTCCTGAATTAGCAATAAGGGGCTAAAAAGAGCACCCACCTCAGAGATAACTGTGAAGTTTGATTAGATTAAAAACAGGCAGAGTGGGCGCTTCAGTCATTTTCCTAACTTTGATGATGGTGGGCCATCTTAGATCCTCTCAGGATCTCCTCAGGCCTCCCTGACGGGAACAGGTCCCCTTGTTCTCCTCCTTGCTCCCCTACCCTCCCTGCCCCGTCCACCTCCCTCCGCAGCTCTGGCCCCTAACTCTCCCTCTCCCTCTTCCTGCCTGCCTGCAGCGACATTAAGAGGATCGGGGTGCGGCTGCCCGGCCACCAGAAACGCATTGCCTACAGCCTACTGGGACTCAAGGACCAGGTGAACGCCGTGGGGATCCCCATCTGAGCCGCCGCCTGGCGCACCCTCGGCCGAGAGTACTTGAAGGATCCAGATGGCCCCCTGCCGGCTCTGCAGTTGACCACCAGGGACCTTATTTATTTCTAGTTGTTCTTATTGATGCCCCCCTGAGGACTCTGCTGGGGGGTCATGGAGGACATCCTGCCCTGAACTGATGAGACCCTCGGGGATGCTGGCCGCGGCCTCCTCCCCAGTGAGGGACACCGCCCAGCACTTAGCAGGCACCATCAAGTTCCCAGCATGCCCCCGGGCAAGCCCCACCAAGACCTCGGACATCCACGAGGGACATTCCAAACTGACCCCCACTTTGCCCCCTCCCACCTGGTAGAAGCCACCCTGGGAGATGGGAGTCAGCCCTGGCCACGTGAACAGGTGGCCGCCTCAAGCCCCACCCCTCGCTGTACGAGGGCAGACCTTGAACTTGGCTGGGTGAGAGCCACAGTGGTGCTCCGTCCCTCGGGCCTTCTGCAGACCCCAGGCCCTGTCCTCAGCCCTAACAGGCCAATCTCTTGCTCTCCTGGGCCCTTTCGGGACGCTTGGTTGTGTTGAGGTTTTTTAAATCTGTATTTTGTATTTCATGGAGAGAGTGCGCATGTGGCAGAGGCCCTGCAGGGCTCGGGTTAGAGCGGGCCTGGGTGGACGCTGCAGGAGGTTCCTGCCGGCCGCCCGTCCACCCCGACTCCCGCCCTCTAGACGACATTCCCACATTGTCAGTGTTAATGACTTTGTTTTGTTGGATATTTTTTGAAACCTTAATTTATTATTTTTTTTTATATTTATTGTTAGAAAATGACTTATTTCTGCTCTGGAATAAAGTTGCAGATGTTCAAACCGATCTTGGCTTTCGGTCTTGGGAGCAGGCTGGGGATCGAGAGGCCTCCTGTGTGGGGTGTCGGGCAAGGGCTCCCCACTAACCCCAGGTGTTTAGACGGAGCTTCTTGCGTAAGGCAGGCATGTCGTGTCACTGGGAACAGGGGTGGGTGGGAGGTGGGCAGGGGGCCAGGGAGCAGGCCCTGCCAAGCCCGGCCTCCATGCCAGCAGGCCTCAGTCACCTTTGATCTCCAGGCTTTGGCCGGGCCAGGCAGGCACTAGGCAGGCGCGAAGTGGGGGCAGCTGCCGGCCTCCCTCCCACACGGCTCCACGGAGTTGTTGGAAGAGAGTCTTCAGCGAGCGCTCGGAGGTTTACAGAAGTTTTTCACAGGTTTTGTCTTGTTGGAGCTTCAGCGACCTGCGACGGGTTTTGTGGGTGGCCCCATTCTACAGAAGAGGCAAACCGAGGCTGAGCCCAATGAACAGCCTTGCCCCAAGGCCACACAGCAAGTTAGGGGCAGAGGCCAGATGGCAAGCAGAGCTGGGAATCCCACTGAGATGCTTTTCTCATAGAGGGGACCAAGGGATGCTGGCCGGGGCCTCGTCCCCTGCAGAAGACACAGCCAAGTCTTTGGACTTTCCAAACTGACCTTCCCCTTGCCTTCTCCCACCCACTAGAGCCACCTTGGGAGATGGGGGTCAGCCCTGGCCGTGTGAAGAGGGCACCTCAATCCCATAATCCCAGTTCCAACCTCTCCCTGCTGCACCCGACTGCTGCCCTGCGGGTCAGAGGCTGTGGGAAGCAGAGCTCGGGAAGGTATTGAACACAGGCCACCAGGGAAGGGCCAGGCGCACGGAGATGATCTGGAGGAAGGCTTCCTGGAGGAGGCAGCCCCCAGGCTGAGGCTGAGGGACTGGGAGGGATCTGCCAGTGAGGCCGAGGCCGTGGGAGGGGCGAGGCTGGCAGGGCAGGTGCAGGACGTGCAGCCAGGGTTGTGCAAGGGACCCGCCAGCAGCCTGGCATTCTGAAGTTGTGACACGGGTTCTGCCGAATTCGCCAAGGTCTTACAGGGCAGGTCCAGGAGTGAGATTTTGCTTGAGGGTAGTAGGGAGCCATTGCAGTCTTTAAGCAGCCCGTGGAAGGATTCCGGTCCCTGGTAGAGGCAGCATTGACTCAGCCTGGAGTCGTGGGGGACAGGACAGTGCAGGCAGAGTCAGGAGTGCTCTGCTTGCCCTGGGGTGGCAAGGCCTGCACTGCCCAGCTCCCTGCTGGGTGAGACTTTCCTGGGTCAGGTGTGGCTGGGGCTGGGCAGGGTAAGGGAGGTCAGGGCAGCTGGCCTTCCTCCCCTCTCACTAGTGCTGGGCCACCAGGTGGGCTGGCGTGGTGCTCAGCAGAACTTCCTGGGGCCTCACCCTTGCCTGGCCTGGTTCAGGTGGCCACTCTACCTCTGGCTGGACAAGGGCCACAGAGCTGTTGGTCCAGCAGGGGGTCAGCCCGTTCCTGAAGGCACCAGGCCACCTGAGCCCATCCCCACTGGTGAGCAGGCACGGTCGAGGAAGGGCTGGGCCTGGCAGAGGAGTCCTGTGCTCCCGCTCCCTCAGCCCTGCTGGACCTGAGGCCCTCCGTGGGCCTGGGAGCCCGCACAAGCCTAGAGGCCTGCTGGGTTTCTGTTCTCGAGACTAAAAGGCTCAGGGGTCACTCTAGTTAAACTGGGCTAACTGGGCTGCACGAAATAACCACCAAGAGACACAAATACCTTTTTCTTTGGGGTTGCTGTGACAGCTCCTCTGACCTTAAGGGTCTGCAGAAAGAGAGAGAGCGAGAGCACGCGCTGACCCCTTTTATTGAGGAGAAGCTATTCAAATGAGGCCAGGGGTCAGGTTTCAGGGGGCTGAGTCTGTCTTCATGATGTCCACTGTCAGCAGGTTGACTGACACCTGGGTAGGCCACACCCAAGGGCACAGTAAGAGGAGGGGACACACACAAGGCACTTCCATGGAAGATTCTACCCTAAACCGGGCAAGGGGTTATATTACAAAGGAAGAGGTGAACATAGCTTCACCCATGGGGCTGTAGGAAGACACACCCATTTCTGTGACTGAGGGCCTCAGCACCCAGCTGGGGAGTGTAACTCAGTCACCCGTAAGGTTGGCCTCCCACAGAGGCCACAGACGGACCCTGTGCTCAAAGGCCACGGGCAGCTCTCTGTAGTTCCCCAGAGACCCCACAACTGGCTAAAGGGGAAACTTTTAATATTTAAATTAAAGCAAACTAAGCTGTGTCCCCTAGAAGGCCGGAACGCAAAGACACCCCTCTAATAACATGCACACCCAGCCCCACACCTGGGCTCCTCCACAAGCTTCTCCAACAGACGGAACCAGGCCCCCTGGGAGAGATGGCCGAGCCCGGGGCGAAGTACGCCCAGGGACCTGGGAGGCTGAGGCTGGAGCAGTTCCAGAGCCTGCCTCCAAATAAAAACAAGGGCGGGCTGAGGATGTAGCTCAGTGGTGGGGCGCCCGGGTTCCATGGCTCAATCCCCAGGACTGCAAAAAAGAAAGTCTAGCAAGGGTTAAAATTTAAAAAAAAAAATGGAAAAAGTAACTTCACAGCAGCGAAACCCGGCCAGCAGCTCGTGACCAAGTGATCCAAGTTCCCGTCACGAGTGAA
Organism: Spermophilus citellus; assembly: GCF_964194105.1. Classification (NCBI taxonomy): domain Eukaryota; kingdom Metazoa; phylum Chordata; class Mammalia; order Rodentia; family Sciuridae; genus Spermophilus; species Spermophilus citellus. The sequence goes on from NC_138191.1 coordinate 128,237,268, forward strand.
AAGCAAACAAGCCACTGAAGGCAGAAGGAGCCTGTGCCCCAGGGCAAGATCGGGCATCAGCAAGCACCTGCCCGGGTCAGCTGGGCCCGCCACTGCGCCCAAGGGCTTGGCCTAGGTCCTTCCATGACCCTCCAGGGCTGCAGCGGCTGGCTGAGCTTGCCAGGGCCACCAGCCCATGGGCAGCAGGAGGGAGCCCGAGTCAAGCCCCGGCAGTGCTGATCCAGCCCTTCGCCCCGTGCCACAGAGGCCTGGCTACACAGCTGGCCGCCGGCCTCCCTCGGCTGCCAGGACTGGACACTGTCCTCCCTCTTTTCAAGGGTGCCTCGCTAGCGGAGGTATGGGAATCACTAGTTCTGGGGACACTGAGGCCACACTGCCACAGACCCCAGACACCCGGAGTGTCTGTTCCTCTGTTCCTTCCCTCTGGTCACCTCCTGTTCTGTGCCAGGCCAGGCAGTGGGCCACAGAGACGCATGAAGCCCCTCTCTGTCCACATGAGTCCGGTGGGGGCCACGGAGGCAGAAGAGGAGCCGGTGGAACAGAAACTGGGGGGTGCACCTGACCCAGTCTGGAGGGTCCAGGCAGCTTCTTCGAGGAAGTTCCATCTCAGACCAGGTGGGAGCCCATCAGGTGAGGGGACGGGGAAGTGTCTGGAGGAGGTTGGCCCTGCCTGATTCCAGGTCTGTTGGGGAGGCCCCAGCCTCCCCTTCACACCTGGGAGGTGACCAGGACAGCCCCCCTCTGCCTCCACACTGGCTCTAGACCACCAGCCCTGCCACCAGCCACCTCGGTCTTCCCGGCTGGGAAGTGGGCCTGCAGCCTGCTGCCCTCCTGGGCTCTGAGCTGCAGGGCCTTGGCAGTCAGGGCCCAGCAAAACCCTGAAAGAGGCAAAGGCAGCAATTAGAGGGCTCTGGGAGGGGACTCGCCCCTCCCTCCAGCCTCCTAGTCTGGGTACAAGTCAAAACAGTTTTGCCAGGAACCGGCCTTCGACTACCCAATTAATTAGCAAATCCTAGAGGAACCGGCCGGCTCTCTGCCCTTCCTCCCCACTCACACCCCCAGCCCTGGCTGTGGCCCAGGATCTAGGTTCGGGCCGGTGAGCCATAAACAGGAGCCCGAGGAGCACCTACTTGGAAAGCGCTTGGATCTGCAGCTGGGGCCTCTGGGCTGCACCCAGGCTGCGAATGACACTGATCACTCGCTCCCCGATACAGTTGGCCCTGCAATAAATATTTGCTCAATAAACAGATAAATAAAAAGGGAGAAGGACTGGGCTTGACCTGGTGGTGCCCCAGGGAAGATTATTCCATGTCCGACCAGGTTTGGGGCGGGACTACCTGTGGGGCAGGTGGCTCAGCTCCTGCTGGCTGACTGGAACCACAGAAACAGAGAAGCCATCAAACATTTCTGAGACCTACTTTGTGCCAGTCACTGAGCCAGGCCTGAGACTCTTGTTTTTTTGGTACCAGGGTTTGAACCCAGGGGCACTTAACCCTGAGCCACATCCCCAGCCCTTTTTATATATTTTATTTAGAGTCAGGGTCTCACTGAGTTGCTGAGGCTGGCCTTAACCTTGCAGTCCTCGAGTCTCAGCCTCCCAAGGCTCTGGGCTTATGGGTGTGCACCACGGTGCCTGGCTTCATGTTGTCTTATTGAAGGTTTGTAGCCCTGCAAGGCATGGATTTATTCCCATTATTAGATGGGAACACTGAGGCTCAGCAAGGTTACAGTCATCAGACAAGGACCAGCTCCTCTCACCGCCTAACATGAAGGGCCAATTAGAAGCCTTGGGGGTTTAAGATCCAGTGGAAAGAGCCTGAGGCTGAAAAAGAAAGTTTTTTTTTTTTGTGTGTGTGTGTGTGTGTGTGTGTGTGGTGGGGGCAGGTCCTGAGGTTTGAACCCAGGAGCACTGTCCTGCCAGAGGCTGGCTTCGAATCTTCGGTTCTCCTGCCTCGGCCTCCCCACAGCTGGGATTCCAGGGGTGCGCCACCACACCTGGCTCCGGTTCTATGGGGCGTCCTCTGTCCCTGGCTCTGGGGCCCTGCATGTGCCCAGGCCTCTGTGGTCTCAGCGGGTCCGTCTGTAACATGGAGGCCTGGAGGAGGTCCCTCCTGGCTGGGATAACCACCCACTGCCGGCTCCCACCCTGGCGCCCTCTCCAGGGCAGCGGGCCCACTCCCGCCATGTGGGTCTGGCTCTCCCCTCCACACCCCATGAGCCACGGAGCTGGCGGGGCTGCTGGGAAGCAGCTGCCGCACCCCACCCGGCCCAGGACGGCCCCTGGCCCTGGCCGGGCCCATTCCAGCAGCCTCATCACATTCCCCAGCGGGAGCCGGGGTGGACGGCGCAGTTTCCACACTGGTCTGGCAGCGCCAGGCAGCTTGGGGACCGCTGGGTGAGGGGCCTTCCCCCAGGGCTGGGGCCCAGGGGCATCTGAGCAACCCTAGCGTCTGGGCTCAGGTGGTCGCAGCCCGGGGACAGGCCTCCTCTGCATCCACAGAGGCTGTCCCCTCGATTTTACCCTGATTCCCCACCCCCCCACCCGTTCTCCATCCCCGGCCTCCCAGGCCCCCCTCTCCTGTTCCTGCCTGTGGAAACCACAGCCACAGCAGAACCCCTCGGACCCCTTGTCCTCAGACCTTTCCAGAAATCTCTGCTACCAGACCCCATACCCAAGCTGTCTGCCTGTCCCCACTGCCCTCTAAGTGAAAGTGGCTTTCTCTGCCCCCCTCTGTGGGGCTGCAGCCTCTGCCCAGCCTTTCCTTCAGGGCCACTCCCAGGCCTGAGCCACCAAGCATGCAGGTGTCCCGGCCCCGCCCCCACGACCCCATCCCAGCCCTCTGTCCCGCCCCGAGGCTGGGCGTCTGGGAAGGTCCATTGTGACAGCCCCTGACATCACAGTGGGGGGCAGCATGATGTCACAGTGCCCCATTGTGGCTGCGCAGGAGGGCTCCCTACCAGAGGCCCACTCTGCCCCCGCCCAATCCTATTAAGCCAGCCAGGCTGTGACAAAGGCTGGGGCTGGGGTCTTAACCGTGTCTGAGGGAGGGGATGGCAGAGGTTGTGCATTCCAGAGCTGGCAGGCCCCCCAGCGGGGCCTCCAGGTCAAAGTGGGGCCCTGCTGCCACCACCAGGGGCCATCTCCAGTCTCCAGCCCTCCTCCCACCGTGAGGGGACAACAGAGATAAAGAACTCCCCGTCTGAGCTGCCTTCCATGCCAGTCGCCCTAGGCCTGAGGAGCAGGCTGCCAGCAGACCCTGCACTGGGTCCCCCACATCCCCTGTAGGATGAGGTGGCTACCCCAGGGGACTCCCAGGGTCATTCAGGAGGAGACAAAATGTCAGTGGAAGCCAGGCAGAGAAGGCAAAGGTGCCCAAAGGATGGCCTGGAGGGCCAGCTGAGGGCACATACAGGGGACAGGCACAGAGGGGCCTGCCTGGTCACCCAGGGTATCAATGAGCACTTATTAGACACCTACTGAGCGCTTCGCCCTTTGATCTTATAAGCCTGGAAGGTGGTGGGGGTACAGACCTGGTGGATGGGCACTCAAATCCCCAAGTTTGGGGACAGATGGGCAGCTGCTCTTCCCCCAGGTGACCCTGAGTCTCCCTGCAGCTGGGAGGAGGGGGCAGGACTTTCGGAAGCTGGAGCTTTGGGGTCAGGGCTGAGAAAGTCCCTTGGCTGAGCTTCCCTTTCTCAGTGGACCTCCCCCAGGGTTGTCACGAGGCTGACAGAGGCAGCATGGAAGTGGGAGCCCCGGGCTGTCACCTGCCCTCCCTGCCTTGGCCCCCAGCTTGTCAGGGTATTTCCTCAGTCTGGGCACCACCACCCCAACCTCCCGCTCTCCCTGGGCTCCAGACTGAGCCCCGCCCCACTGCCATCTGTACCTTTGCTGCCCCTATCTAGGCCCTCAGCTGGGAGGGCAGCGTGGCCGGCAGGGGACACCCAGCTCGAGGCAGGCAGAGGCTTCCACAGAGGCCTGGTGCACCCTTCGCGGGTTTCTGCATCCCTGGCAGAGCGCCCAGGCATACAAGGAGGCCGGGGGTGGCTCAGCTCTGGGCAACAAAGTCCCCTTTCTCCCTGGTCAGAGGAATGCCATGCACCCCTCCTGTCCCTGCCTCGATCGTATCTGCTCCCCGGACCTGGACCCCAGGCTTTTCTCCGTGGAACTCAGGCTGTGGCCATGACGCAGCCTGGCTCTTCACTGGGCGGGGTGCCACCCTCACCCCTCACAGTGCCTCCCCCCCACTTGGATACCCACATGCCCCCAGACTGACACAAGCTCAAGGTGGTAGCCCCAATCTATACAGAATCCAAAGCTGTCTAGGACAAAGGTGTCCCCAGCCAGCTGTGAAGGACAGGCCACTGAGCCCTAGGTGTGCAGCGACGTCTCACCTCTGCTTCTCCTGCATCTTTGTGCTTGACATTTTGCTTTGCCCCAACTTGGCAAAGCAAAATGTCACAGCCCACTCAGGCCTGCCGCATAATTTGGATTGGTATCAGTTGTGAAATTCCAGAGTCTGAGACCCTCGCTCCACTGGGCCCTTCATCCTTACCAAGGAACGTGCAGAGGCCCAGAGGATGGGGTGCCCGAGGCCACAGAACCTGGCCGGGCGGGACGAAATGTGGAGTGGGGCTGGGGACGTCACCCAGGGCTCTGGGGGGGCCTCACCATCCCCTGAGCCCAGCCAGGGACTGGAGGAGACCCGGTCTCTGCACAGATGTTGCTCCCTGTGCACAGATGCTAACACTGAGGCCCAGGGGAGAGGCCCAGGGGACACAGCCAGGAGCACAACAGGAATTTAAGCTCCACCCCTGGGGCCCCATGGATGGGAGGGACAGTCAGAGAGGCTGAGCCACCGGATCTCCTGGCCACCATGCCCCCAGCGCATCCCCAGGCCTCGGCCGCAGGCGGGTGCTCATGCCCAGGCTGCTGCCCTGGTCTTGACCCCTGGGTGGGAGCTGCCCCTCCTGCCACATCCCTGGCCCGACTCTGCCCAGACACCTCAGGAATGCAGGGGGAGGGGTACTCAGTGAAGATGGGGCCTGGGGTCCAGGGAGGAGAGAACAAAGGAGCCACATGTGGGGCTCCCCCTGTCCCTGGGCTGGGCCACACCTGGCAGAGGGAGGCCAAGAGGCAGCCCAGGCGGGTGCCCCCTTGGGGCTGTGTGACCCTGGGGATGCAGATGCCCATCTCTGAGTTCTTGGGATGCAAAATGGAGTTCCAGAGCCGGGGAGCTGAGGCAGAGGAGCTGTTGGGGCTCTGAGGTTGGGGCTTCTGGCAGAGGTAGGGAGAGGTGGGGGCCGGCAGCGCTCTCCTCGCCTCCTCCGAAGCCTCAGGAATCGCCTTAATTACAGCGTCAGCCTTGCTGAGCTTCCTGCCATAAACCCAGGAATCTAAATTAGAAGGCAGAGGGCCGGCTCCCCGTCCTGCCGACCCCCCAAGTCTGCTGGGAAGCTCTCCTGGAGACAGACCGCCAGTGGGGGGCTAACTGCAGAGGTCCCAGGCCCAGACTCAGGGGGCCCCAGGGGTCAGAGGAGGACAGGGGGCTGTTTGCAGATTCCCTGTGGCTGTCCTGGGCCAGACTGAGGGCAAGACTCCTGTTCGCAGGGGAAACCGAGGCACGCACCCGGGTCTCCCAGGGCGAGGGGTCTCCAGCTCCCAGACGGGGTTGGCCACCAGAGGAGGTGGCGGGCCCACCTGGAGAGAGGCGGCAGGGCTCCTGCCCAGGTCAGCCTCTCTGCCCTGAGAGAGACGGGAGGCAGGAGGTCGGCGAGGGGTCCTCTGCTCCTGGGCAGTGGTCAGGCGGGGTGGGGACGGGGGAGCCTCCCGGGGCGCAGGTCTGGTCCACGTGTGCGTGTGTCCCTGTGTTTGTGTGAGCTCACATACTCGGGCCGTGTGTGCAGGAGCGTGTGCAAGTGGGAAGTGAGGTCATGTGGGCAGGAGGCGCTGAGCGCGTCCAAACCACTGGAGCCGCTGGGGAGAGACAGCCTGGCCCAGGGAGGGGGACCCGGGCAGAGAGGGGAGCCGGGGACAGGGCGGCCAGCCAGCCAGGGGGGTGGCGCATGCCTGGGTGGGCAGTGGGAAGACAGGAGGGACCCAGAGAACGGAGGTGGGCAGGACGGGCCAGCGCTCTGAGGGGAAGGGGCTGTTCAGTCCCAGGCTACCCTCCCCCTCCCCTGAGTTGGGGCCGAGGGCAGCTCTCTGAGGCTGGTTTTTCTGGTCGGTGGCTCTGTGACCACCCTCCCCTAAGGCAATTTTTGGAGGGCCTCTTGCATATGCCAGGGGGGCATCTAGGGAAGGCCCCGTGGGAGGCCAGATCATGGAGAGGAGGGGAGGCAGGGTCCTAGGGACCCCAAGGGGCCTGTGATGGCTGCGGGGAAGGCTGGGCCCACTGGGACCTCCCCCAACACACGGCTCCTGACAGAGGCCTGAAGGGCCACTGGCCACATTCTCCTGCACCCGGTGATTTTCAGCCAGCAGCAATTTTGGCCTGCCCCCAGGGGACATTTGTCTCTGCCTGGAGACCTTCTTGTCATAACTGGGGGTGGGGATAGAGGCCAAGGTCCTTTGACAAACCTGTGAGCTTGCCTGTCTCCTGTCCCCACCGGGTGGCTTCATCCCTGCCTCAGGGCCTTTGCCCTCGCTGTTCCCCTGCCTGGAGTACTCTGTTCACAGACTGTCACACAGCTACCTCCTCATGGGGGGGGCAGGGGGGTGTCTCTCAACTGTCACCTGCTCAGAGCAGTTTTGACACCCCCACCCCTCCTGCACTCTGTCACAAACCTCAACTTTTTCCTTCCCAGCACTCACCAGGCCATTGAGAGGATCTTGTTTCTGTATTTGGATTCTTATTTGCAGTTTGGCTGTGTGAGCCCCAGGAGGGCTGGGGACTTGTCTGCCACTTTCTCAGAAGACAAGATCGAGAGGTCACTCAGAACAGCCAGAAAAATGCTGCTGAGAACACTTTGCAATTAATACCTTCCTGTTATGCCCATCTCACTGGTGGAGAAACTGAGGTTCAGAGATGTCAAGTGACTTGCCCAAAGTGACACAGCTAGTGGATGCCTGAGTTAGAATTGAAACTCAGGCTGGTGGGCTCCCCGGCTCACTCTCCTGACACATGCCCCCCTCTTTATAAGTGTCAGCTGGACGTGTGCATGACCTGGTCACCAGGAAGCATGTCCCAGCAGCCCGGTCCCCGTTTCTCCCTCTCCCTGAGAAAGCCTCCCCAACCCAGGTCTTAGATGCTGCTGCCAATGGAGCCCCAGCTTCCAGAAAGGAGGAGGTGCCCTTCCACCTCAGGCCAGCAGACACACAGGCCATTCTTGGCAGACTCGGGTGCGGGGTCCCTTACCAGGGGGGAGCCCCAAGTCTTAGTCACCACGCTGGGGCTGCAGCTGCTGCCCTGAGTCACTGTTGACTATCCCTGGATGTGCCAGCCCTGTGCCTCCTGCAAATCGGAGCTGAGCAGGAGGGGGACACACTTGGGGACAGGAGGAGGTGCCCTCTCCTCTTGCTGCCTGGCAGGGCCAGGTGGGCTGGGCCCTGGGCTGAGTCCCAGGGTTGTGCTGCACTGTGAGCCAGGGACCCACAGCAGCTAAGGACGGTCCCACCTGCCCCCCGCTGGTGGCCCTAGTGAAGAGCTGAAGGCAGGAGAGCGTCACGGCAGTGAGGGTGTCACAAGGAAGGGGGGGACTTGTCTATGGGGGTGACAGAGGAACTCGGAAGTCTGTCCAGGGCTCTTTGCTGCTCAGATTCCCAATCAGGAAGCCCCTGCTGGCCCTGGGCCCACCGCCCACTCCTCCTTACCTCGCGCCCCTCCGCCAGGCCACTGTTCACCACTACACCCCCAGCCGCACAGCCCTGCCCCAGGCTCCCTGAACTCCTTTCCCCGGCCTTCTCCTAACTTCTATGGGGCCAGTCAAGTAACAGCCAAGGCCTGGGGTCTGCTGAGGACAGGTCCTGGCTCATCCATTCAAGTGTGGTGGCTTATTCTCAGATGCTAGGCCCATGTGGCTGAGTTAATGGTCACTTCACCACTTACTGGCTGTGTGGCCTTGGGCAGGTTTCGTCACATCTCTGTTTTATCTTTTTTTTTTTTTTTTGCAGTGTTGGGAATTGAACCCACGGCCTCACACATGCTAGGCAAGCACTTTACCATTAAGCTACACCCCAAGACCTTTCATCAGGTCTCTGAACCCCTAAATTTGCAACAGTTAAAAGAGCAAGATAAACAGGGGATACAGTAAGAAGGGGCTTTGGAAGGTTCACTAGGACCAGGCTCAGAGCGTGCGTGGCACTTTGCCCTGCTGGGGGTGCACAGCAAGTGTTCTTATTCTCTGTGAAAACTCCCCTGGGGTCCCTCCAACACCCAGAGGAAGGACAGGCCTCTAAGGTCTAGGAAATCAAATCCTGGCTCCTAATAGCAACCCCAGCCCCCAAGCTCCCTGAAGCTGAGGGCCTCCTATGGGGGGATGGAGGGGCACTTGGGAGGCCCCTGTCCTGGCTCCAGGCCTGGTGGGCGCTGGGTCACATGGGACCTGGGCACATCCTCCCCACTCTCAGGTTCTGCTCCAGACAATGAGCCATGATCTCAGAGGAGCAGGACGTGGGGAGACAGGGTTTGAATCTCGACTCGGCCTCCTGATGGACCTCAGGTAAGCGGTCTCCCTCGGCTCAGTTTTCATCTGAGATTTGGAAAAGTAGCGGCCCCTGCCTGGCGGGATGTGGGGGGACAAGTGCCTCCCCACAAGAAGGTGCTTAGAAGACTCTGGCTGCATGGTTAGTGCTCAATACGCCTTAGCTGGCGTTTCTTAGCATTATTTCTGAGGGTCTTCACATACATAATCTTTAAATATTAATAATATTAATATTTAATTTTTAAATATAAGGCTGGGGATGTAACTCAGTGGCAGAGCAGAGCACTGCCTAGCATAGTCTAATTCTAGAATATTCCATCCTCCCAAACTGCATTGTCACCCCTCACCCCTAGCAATCGCTAAGCCACTCTCTGTTGTCCTTAACAACACCTGTCACTGAATTTCTTCTTGGTGTAGCCACCTTAGCCATCTTTCTGTGGCTTTAATTTATATTTTCCGGATGACTAATGCTATTGGCTCATTTGGGGATGCTATAACAAAAGTGCCGCAGACCTGCGGGCCTGGCACAGAAATCCAGAGAGCATTTCTCATACTTCTGGAGGCTGGAAGTCGGAGATGAGGGTGCCGGCAGGACTGGATTCTGATAAGAACTTCCCTCCTGACACAGATGGCTATCTCCTTGCTGTATTCTCAGTGGTAGAGAAAAAAGAGGGAGCTAGGAGTGGGGTAGGGAAAGAGGAGAAAACTCTCTTGTATCTTATGACATGAATCTCCTTCCTGAGGCCTCCACCCTCGTTTTGAGTTAATGGTGGACTGGGGTATAAGATGTGAGGTAGAGGGACAATTTCATTATTTCACAAGGTAAAGGTCCAGTTGTCCCTGCATAATGTGTTGGAAACTCTGCCCCCACACTGACTTCTCTTAGTACCCTTGTCAAAATTCAAATGAGCACAAACACGTGGGTTTATTCCTGAACTCTAAGTTACATTCTTTTGGTCTATTTGTCTGTCTAAAGGTTGGTCCGGCACAGTGTTGATTATTGTAGCTTTGCATTAAGTCTTGGAATCATGGGGCTGGAGCGGTAGCTCAGTGGCAGAGCACTTGCCTCTCATGTGTGAGTCACTGGGTTCTATCCTCAGCACCATAGAAAAACAAATAAATAAAATAAAGATAATCTATCTATCTGTCTATATATCTTGGAATCAGGAGCTATGAGCCTCCAAATTTGTTCTTTTCCTGATTCTTTTGGCTATTATGGGTTCCTTCCATCTCCATGTGAACTTTAGGATCAGCTGGGCCACGAGGATCTGTAAGCCTGTGATTCTTATGTTTTTTTAAACACCTTTCAAAGGCCATAACGTCTATAATTCCTGTATCAGAACTCATCATGGTCAATGTCTGTCGTCTTTTGTTTGTGCCGATTCTTGCTCATGGGGTCTTGTCTCCTTGTATGCCTGGTTATTTTTGTGCTCTGCTCACCACATCTGAAAATAATTTGTGAAAATCACATGAGGCCTCAGATGCTATCACCTCCCCTTTAGACAAGTCTTTTGTTCATGTCTATCAGGCATCTGGGGTCATTACTAATCCAAGGCACTTTAATTCATGTTCAGGGGCTGAGTTTTTTGAATCACCCATGTGACTGGGCTCAAGGTTTGGTTCACCTTTCTTCAAGGTCATTTTGATTTAAAGGTGATGTAGAGTACTGGATTCCTCATCTTTTCTTCCTTCTTTTTTCCTTTTTCTTTTCTTTTTTGTGGTGCTGGGGGTTGAACCTGGGCCTCATCCATATTAACCAGGCATTCCACCACTGAGCACCCCGGGTCCCTGGGTTAGGCTTTTACCCTCCTTCTCTCACCCCTGCCCCATGAGGTCATCACAACCACAGGTTGGTTTCAAAGCTGTTTCTTTTGTGTTGGCAAATGCTCCGGGGAAAATGTGGTCTTGCACACCGGACATTTCCCCGGGATTCTTGCCTTCTGAATTCTGGATAGAATATTCTTTGCTAGAAAATTGTTTGCTACCTTGTTTTTTTTTTTAATATTTATTTTTTAGTTATAGGTGGACACACATATCTGTATTTTATTTTTATGGGGTGCTGAGGATTGAACCCAGTGCCTCATGCATGCTAGGCAAGTGCTCTACCTCTGAGCCACAACCCCAGCCCCTCTTTGCTACCTTGTTAAGTTTTGTTTTTGTTTTGAGACATGATCTCACTGTGTTGCCCTGCTGGTCTTGAATTCCTGGACTCAAGTGATCCTCTTGCCTCAGCCTCTCAAGTAGCTGGGAACTACACGCGGGCACCACTGTGCCTGGCTTCTACCTACTGAACTGTTCAATGGTCTTAAGAAGATGAATTTTTTTTTTTTCAAAAAATTGATCTAGGGATTGGAGTTATCCTTAGCAGGATCTAAGTCCCAGCCTTACCTGAAGTAGAAGTCTCTCAGAGCCATCATTTCTCACTGGTATCTCCTCATCTTTGCCAGGCTGTGCCTAGACCAGGGCAAGCCCCTCCCTACTTGACTCAGGCACCCCAATCTCCAAATCTTGCTCAGAGTGTTGCCACCAAAACCTTTCCAACTTAAGGTTCTTTGCTTTCAGCTCTGGCCCCTAAAGTTCTCATCTCCATCACTGTGATCACTCATCATCAAACATTTATGTGGCACCCACTGTATGCCAGGCTCATCCCAGGCAGTGGGGATTCAGGGGTGAACACAACAGGCTGCTGCTTACCCTGGAGGAAGGTCACAGACAGTGACTTACTACTCACTGTGTTCAAGTTTGAGAGGGAGGGGCAGAGAGAGTCATGGGTTCATCCAAGATCCAACCAGGGGAGGCTTCTTGGAGGAAGTGACATTAAGATGAGGCTTGATGGATGGAATCTCCAAGCAAAGGGGATAAGGAGGGGAGGGACTTCCAGGCAGAGGGGAGAGGCATTTGGGAGGGGGATGTGGAAGGGCCTGGAAGGGTGAATCTGAATAGAGTGTGAAGAGAGGGCACTGAAGGACCCACAGGCTTTCTGGATCCTCTCTTCCCTCTTTTGAAAGGTCACCTGTTGGCTCACACCTCAGTCCCCAGCTCTGCTTCCTTCCGGTCCTCCCGCCTGGGGCAGAGAGGAGAATGCCACATCCCTGTCACCAGACAGCAGGATTTAGAGCTGAATGAAGCCTCAGAGACCTTCTTCCTCAACTGCCACCGGCTCCTCCCTAGGAGCCCCGGGGCCCTGTGGGCCCTACCTGGGCCACCTCCGGCTCCTTCCTGAGCATCCTGTTTGGCTTGGATATGGTCCCTGATCCGGGGAGCGAGAGGAAGAACGGGGCTGGAAGGACACAGAGCCTGAGCCCGAAGCTTTCCACTGGTCATGAGCAACACGGCTCCCTACCCAGCCAGGGCTCTAGTGACCGGGGACATATGGAACCCCCTCCCCAGCTGCTCACCTGTGCCTCAGGTCAGCCCTGTGTCTGTTCTAGAAGGTGAAGACTGGATTAACCCTCAGGGAACCAGGGTAGAGAGCGGGAGACCAGAAGGTTTCTGCCTTGCCTGAACCTGAAGGGTTCGTGGCAAGGGAGTGAGCGGGCCCAGGTGGGCAAGTCCCTTCAACCTTTCACCCGCCTCGGCCTCACCCACCCATTGTCCAGATGGATAAACCGAGGAGCAGGCTACATGGCAAATGAGAGGCAGAGGCAAGCGCGGGGCCCAGAGCTGCTGGCCCAAGCACTCGTTCCCTTCCTCAGTCTCCTCCTGCAGGTGCCAACGCCCTAGCACAGGGCTGGGGCAGAGGGGACAGCGGACGGGGCCAGCAGGTGCTGCGGGACCATCAAGCATGAACATTCTTTCTCCAGCCACGGGGCTGGAAATAGGCCTCCTGGGGACAGATGGAGCTGAAGGCTCCTGGGGACAGATGGAGTGAAGGCTCCCCTCTGGCCCCGTCGTGCCTCCCGGGGGGCTGATACTCTGGGGCTGACTTACTGCTGTGGCTCCAGAGGCATCAATGAAATGGGCTGAACAAACCGAGTCTTGTACAGTTGTGAGACTTCGTGCAGGGTCCCAGCCAAGGGCCACCAGAGTCACCTGCCTGAGCGCAGTGGGGGTCTATTGGCGGTTGGAACGGAGGAGCGTGCACACCTGGGAAGTCATGGGCCATCTGCGCACAGGGTCCTAGGAAGGACTGGAAAACGGGGGCTTGTTCTGGGTGCTTCCGGGAGGATACAAGGAGTTGGAGCTTTTGTCTCAGGCGTGTGCTCACAAAGCGGAGGTGATTCTGTGATGGGGGATCTTAGTGGCTTTTATCTGGAAAGGAAGAGAAATGAATGGGTGCTGAAGCTGCTGTCACTCAGGCAACCAAGACAGAGGACATTGGGTCGTGTTTGTGGTTTGGAGCATGTTGATTTTTTTGTCTGTATTCAGACATGATGGCAGCGTGCTCTCGATGTTTTGTCTTGATCCATCCTGGTCACAGAGTGGTCCTGTCTGACATCAGGAACTGAAATCACTTCCGTGTGGCAGGATGACTCCCAGGCTGGGCTGGGAGGGCCAGGCTGGGTCCTGGCTGTCAGGGGCTGCTTCTTGCAGCCTCCATTGGAAAGGAAAGGTCGGGGAGCTCTGGGAAGCTGGCCACATGGTGCAGGGTGCCCTCGAGGGCAGACGCCAGCCGTGCCTCCTGGGTGGGTCCCAGGGCTGCAGAGGAGGCTCGGCCAAGGACCCGGAGCCCAAGAACTTCTGACACCAGACCTGGGTTCCAATCCTGGGCTCCTGACCTTGTGCAGGTCACATCCCCCTTCAGCTTCATCCTCTCAGCAAATGCCAGGGACGCCAGCTACATGCCTGGGTCAGGGACCTGGGGCCGGTGACTTAACTCTCTGTGGCTTAGTTTATCCCCCTGGAAAAAACGAATACTGTTGGTACCCAAGGGACATTAGTGCCCGTCTCCTCGGATTGCTGTGAGATCAAATGAATAACCAGAGCTGGGCACCTGCCTTCTGCACCTCCCAGAAGCCTCTGAGCCGCCCTGACCACCTCTGCCTCATTGGTCCCTTGTTAGGAGAGAAGCAGCAGGTTCTCCTTTCAGGCAAGTTCCTTGCCCCGCTGCCCAGGGACCTGAGCCCCCAGCTGGGTCCCACACAGGCCTGGGTTGCACGAAGCAGGCTCAGGGCTCCTGGTGTCCTGGCCCCCCGCCTACAGTTTAAGCTGATCCCTGAGACCAGACCACATGACACATCTGGGAGAGGACCCCTAATTTTGGAATGGCCCTGCTGGCAGCCAAACCCCCAATGCCACCCAGGCACTAGCCCACCAGAGTGGGTGCATGCTGCCCACTCCTGGGGCTCCATCCACCCTGTGGGACCCAGGCTTGGGCCTCTGCCACTGATGCTCTGTGAGTCTCAAACCTTCTCCAGAGCATCTCGTGTAGCCCTGTGCAGCCGCTGGGGCCCGGGGAGGCAGAAAGGGCAGCAGGGCTGCGGGGGTGGAAGCGGGCATGTGCCATCCTGCCTGCTGCAGGCATGGAGGAGGGGGTGGTGACAGAGGAGGGTGTGAGACCAGCACAGAAGGAAGTCTGTCTGCTGGAGGTGCGGGGGGAGCCCCATGACATGGGCTTGAACAGTGTGAGCGGCCAGGCGCTCCACGGAGGGTGTGCACCCACATGGGTGTGTATTTGTGTAGGCAGCACTTGGACAGAAGGGTGGGAGCACACTTGTGTGTGCGTGTGTGATGCCCCCACCTCAGTGGGTGGGTCTGAATTTAGGATTCACACTGGCCTGGGGTTGATTCCCAGTTGAGCTCTTTTCTCGCTGTGTGGACTCAACCAGTCGCTTGCCCTCTCTGGGCCTCATCCGTCCATTACACAAGTTCACCCTAAGGTATTGCTATGTGCTGGGGCACATAAGACAGAAGAGGTCCAAGCCCTCCCAACACTGGAGGCCTAGCGTCGGTTTCCCTGTCTTTAAGTGGAGGTGCCAGGGCACTGGGGCATGGGGTCAAGAGCTCAGTAGAGATCTGTGTTCTTTTCCCTTCTGGAAACCTTGGGGCTGCAGACCTTCCTTCCCAGGGACACAGTTCTCAGCTGATGGCAGCAGGGGGCAAAAGCACGCTCAGGGCATGATCCAGCTCCACCTGCCCCTGCTCTGCTCGGCTCCGGGGTCCTGGAGGCCTCTGACTGCGGAACTGAGATGGGGCTTGGGCTTTCCAAGAGCCTGGAGCTTCCCCAGCGCCGGCCAGGAAGAGAAGGGAAGGGCGGGATCTGGAAGACAAAGATTCTCTGTGGCCCCGTTGGTCACCCCCCCTGCACACGCCCAGCGTGGGCTCAAGTGTGGGATGGCAACTCCTCCGACAAGTTGGGACACCCTCTTCCCCGGGGCGGGGCTCCCGGGGAGGGGGCTGGGGCCGGCCGCAGAGGCGCCTGCCAACTTCCCACTGGGCTGCTGTTTACACCCAAGTGGTGAGCTGGCTCTGGGCCTCATGGCCCGCTCACCTGGCCAGGTGTGCTTGGACAGGCTGCCAGCTTCTGCCTGGCTCCAGCCAGCGTTCGAGGCCCTGGCCCTGCTGGGTTGGGCACCAGAAGGTGTGGCTGGAGGAGGACGACTCCGGTCCCTCTTGGGAGCCAACTGACCAGGTCCCACCTGGGCCCCGGCAGCCCCTCTGCGTGGGAGGCCTCAGTTCCCCTCAGGGCAGGCTGGCAGAGTGCCAGGGCACCCGGGGCCAGAGAGGACCCTGCCCTGGAGAGAAGCAGTGTGCAGGATGGGGTACACGAGGGGGACTGCCCTCTGCCGGCCCAGAAGGCAGCTGGACAGGAAGCGGGCTGTGGATAAGGCAGAAGGGATCGGGTTAGACCATGGAGTCCCTGCAGCCCCAGCATGGGTGCTGGCCAGAAAGGGGTGCTCCTGGGTACTGGCACGATCCCTCTCAGGGCCTGCCCTTGGTAAGGGGGGGGCGGGGGAGGCCAGGAGAGATGGGAGGAGGGATGGGTGTCCTCTCCCTCCAGCCAAGTGAGGGGCAGGTGGATTCTGCACCCACCACCCACCCCTTTCCTCCCCTAATGGAGAGAAAACAGCTTTGGGGGTTAGAACTGCAGAGTGATCATGAACAAGCCTCTTCACTTCCCCGGACCTCAGTCTCCCCCTTCTGCATGATGGGTGGGTTGTATCTGCCTCCCAGGGCGGTGTCAGAGCAGAGTGTCCCCGGGCTGCCAGACGTGCTAGATCTTATACGCCACTCACCCCACACAGGGTCTTTCTCTCTCTTTTCCCTGTAGCAATGGGGGTTGAACTCGGGAGCAACCAACCACTGAGATACATCCACAGCTCTTTTTTTCATATTTATTTCTTAGTTATAGGTGGAACCAATATCTTTATTTTATTTTTATATGGTGCTGCAGCTCGAACCCAGTACCTCATGCATGCTAGGCAGTGCTCTACCACTGAGCCACAACCTCAGCCCCACGGTTTTTTTCTTTCTTTTTTTTAATTTTGAGACAGGGTCTCACCAAGTTGCTGAGGCTGGCCTTGAACTTGAGATCCTCCTCCCTCAGCCTCCCAAGTGGCTGGGATTACAGGCGGGTGCCACCTCGCCTGCCTTAGCGTCTCTTATTCTTGCCACCAGTCCTCTGAGGCAGGACTTTAGAGCCCCCTTTTAGGGGGAACCTTGGAGAGTCCGGGAGCCCTGGGTTGGCAGGAGCTCTCTGTGTTGTGGACCTTGTCTTTCTCAGAGAACAGCCAGTTGAGGCAAAATCCCCGGCTGTGGCGGCAGGAGACGGGACAGCTGAGCTCCGGTTGCGGCTGCCATCGGGGCAGGGTGTTCTCTTCTGGTCTTCTTCCCGAGTTTCATTTCCTTAAGCAATGGGTCACAGTGAGCCTCCACTGATAAGGCCGTGGGAACACAGGTGTCCAGGTCCCCAGCTGGGGCTCTGCCCGACACGGCCTGCCCTCCTGTTTCTTTTCCTCTTTCCCTCACCTTCTGGGCCTCCATCCCACCTTCTTCCCCCTCCCGCCTCCCAGACCCCCTGCTGATGTCTAAATGTGGCCTCCTCTCTGGCCTGGTCTTTACCCCCCTAGCTTTGGCCTCCGAGCCTCCAGTCTGGCCCCTTCCTCGGCCTCATCCGACCCCCTTCTGCACTGTGCCACCTCCTTCAATGGCTCCTCTTTGGCTCCTGGCTGGTCTGACATTCAGCACCCTCCCTGGGGTCCCTGGCCTAACTGGGACCTGCAGGGCCTTGTCCTCCCAGCCGGTTTCTGGCCCCAAGTCAGCTCTGGATGCAGAGGGGAGGCGGCCATGGCTCCAGGAGGCCTGAGGGACTCACCTGGCTCCCGGAGGCAGGGCAGCTCCGCAGGGGCTCAGCCTCTTAGCTCTGGGCTTTGGCCCTGCAGGTACCAGCTCCCTGGGAGCCAAGCAGCCCGTGGGCAGGGCTGAGCCTTCCTCCCACCTGGATGCCCGCTGAATCCCCATACGCCTGAGCCAATGAGTGGCAGGCGTCCCACCCGGATCACCCCAGAGGCCACGTGTGCCCACTGGGTTCGCTGCCCACCCACATGCCCGCGGCTCCTCAGAGAGGCCACATGTCAGGGAAGCAGCCAGCCAGCCGCCCCCTCAGGCAGGTTTGGGGCACAGGGCCCCGAAGCCTCCTCCCAGCACCATCCGGGGGAAGGCCAGCCCTGGGCCACTTCCCCTTCTCCAGCAGGGCGGCCTCCACCCTCTGCCCACCCCAGCAGGTTGTTTTCCGGGCACTGATCCTGACGCAGCCTCCAGGGAGGGCCAGTCACGTAGCCAAACTCGTTCCTCTTCTCCGCTGCCCAGGGTGCTGAGCGCAGCGGTTTCCTGCTGGGGAGAGTACAATGGAGCCTGCCCCAAGGGACCCGCCCTGGGGAGGCGCCAGCCCAGCCATCTCAGAGCGCTGTGTGACCCAGATCAGGGCCCACACCCTCTCTGAGCCTGGAGTTTCCCTCATGAGAAGTGAGGGGGAAGACAGGTCATGTGAGGCCACCTTCCAATAACAGTAACAGCAAATGTTCCCGAGCACTCAGTGTACACCGGGCCCAGCAAACCCACAGCCCCGGCCACTGGGAAGTGGAGACGGTGAGGTTAACTCACTTGGTCACAGCTGAATCTCCCTTTTTGGTCCCAAATCTCTGAGCTTCTTCACAGCCTCCCGCTCAGCAAGCTTCTCTCTCCCTGTCCCCCCCAGTGGCCCTGTCCCCCTCTGCAGGAAGTGTCCCTAGGTGCATATTAGATTTTAGGGCCTCGGAGCCCAGGTCTGCTGGTCCCAGTTGGGGAGGACAGGAAAGGTTAGGGAACTGCAGGGAGAGGGACGGGCTGTGAGGAGGGCCAAGGTCAAGGGAGAGGGTCCCCTCCAGAGGGAGCCAGAGTGTGGACAAGCCCCGGCCAGGGAGCCTCTTCCCTGCCGGGCTCCTGCCCCCCATTCCACCGCCTCAGCCTTGGAAGTCTGGCCCTTGTTTCCAAGTTGGAAGGGGCTCTCTGACCCAGAGCCGGGGAGCCAGGGCCTGACCCTGGTGGGAGCCTCACCGTGGGGACATTTCCCCAGACACACATGAGCAGCCCAGACCCCAGCACACCAGGGTGCTAGGGTCCCCAAAGGAAGGCCTTCTGGGGGCACTGAAGAGGTTTCCAGGTGAAAATTGGGGGGGGGGACAACAAGAAAACATCCTTCTTCTGACTCAGGGGGTCCCCTAGGGCTGGGGGAAGGAGAAGTGACCACTGTCCCCAGAGCCACACCTCCCTTGCTCTTCTTCATGTTCAGTGTTAACATGGCTCGTGCCCTCCGCCCACAGCCCTCCAGGATCAGAGGCTCACCCCTACTCCTGCTCAGCCCTGGCCTCTATCCAGCCCCAGCCAGGCCCGGGAACGTCACCAAAGCTCAAGGTCCCCAGAGTCACCAGCCCCAGGTGAAACCCCCATCATCACCCATCCTGAGTGTACCGAGCCGCAGTGGCGAGCTCCACTCTAACAGAACTTGGAATCCCAGCACTCGGCCCCCAGAGCCTCAGACTGCCCAGTGCACTGTGTCCCCAGCTGCTGGTGAGGATCAGAGGAGAGGCACACAGGGGCCCCTCCCCCAGGTGCAGGAACCAGGGAACTTTTAGTCTTAACTGAACCCCGTTCCCCGCCCCCATCCTGCTCCTGGGACACCCTGCTGCCCACCTGCAGAGGTCCTCCCCACCTCAGTCAGGACCTGGCTGGAACCCGCTTCCTCCTGCCTCCTTGGCTCCACCCCGTGGGCTTCTGTCCTTCCAGCAGTCCTCAAAGCCCTGCTGAGGGGGGTCGCCACCCGCCAGGGGCGTTCAGGCTCCTTACCAGACGTAGGGGTCAGGACCTGGGGAGGATTCTGATGTGCTCCCAGGGGTCCCAGTGCCTACTGTCCCCCCTCCAGAAAGGCGCACTCTCCCCTCAGGTGAGTCCTGGGGCCCCTCTGTCAGTGCCCCTGGCCCCCTGGCTGCCCCTCCACACTCTGCTGACCACTGGCCATGCTATTCTCCCCTCCCACCTGCCTACTCCAGGGCTGGGAGGTTGGGCAGGGCAGGGCAGGGGAGGCCAGCCGGGCTGTTTGTTTTGGGGGTTTCCTCTTAGACTGGTTTCCTAAACAATGGGCCCGGTGGCGGCTGTGGGGACAGAGCCAGCTCCAGCCCCTTGTGGGCCAAGGAGATTTCAGCAGAAGATGGTGGCGGGTATCTGATTCCTTCCAGAACTGGGCTGTCTTAGGGAAGCTTTCACACCCTGTGACATAGGGGCTTCTCCCCCATTCTATAGAGGAGACTGAGGCTCAGAGAGGCCCCAGGGCACATGGCAGAGGAGGCTCCTGTCAGTGGAAGGTGACTCTGCAGAAGAGCCAGGTGGGGACAGCACCAGTGTGTGGCCACCCTCTCCTCCTTCCAACTCCCTTCCCCACTCCAGGACCACCCCTCCTGCCTCCAGCCCGTGCTCCCTCCCCCAGTCCTCTCAGCCTGTGCCCCTCTCTCATCTTTAGGTGGCCCCCTTCCCAGCCCTGTCCTCACCACACTCCCCAAGTGGCACGCCCCTGGTGGCCTCCACTGCCAACATTTAGACCGCTGACATAAGGAGCTTGCAGGGTCAGGCCCTGTTCTGAGGGGCATTACCCGGGATCAGCTCTGGAGTCCTCACGACAGTTCTGTGGTTTCTGGGGTGCAGACTGTTAGTATCATTCTCATTTTATAGGTGAGGAGAAGCCCAGAGAAGTGAAGTAACTTGCCCAAGGCGGCAGAGCCAGCATTCGAAGCCAGGCAGTGTGGCCCTGGAGCCCACCGCCCTGAGCGCCTGTTTCCCTCTGGATTCCCAGTCCAGCCCTCTGGCCTGAGCTTTAGGTGAGCCATCTCCCCTCAATTTCCTGTGGGCTCCCAGGGCAAGGAGTCACTATGCCTGCCTAGCGCCCACCCTAGTCCCCATCTCACTGAGTTAGGACCCCCTACCACCACCACTTGATAGGGGCACCTTAGCAACCCTGTCCTTCACAACTATGTCCCCACAGCTTGTGCTGTAGGCTTGGTACCTGGCCCCAGGGCCTCCACAAGGTGTTCCTGGAGGAACCAAGGGGTTCCAGCTCAGGATCTGGCCCAGGCTCCCCCTCATAGTGCCCCCTGCTGGTCAGACAAAACACTGCCAGAGCCCGCCAGAGCCCATGCTTGATGGGATCTCCAGGGTAATAACCCCCTGAGTTTATAGGGCTCCTTTTTTTCCACTGAACTCAAAGCACTTTCCCATCTGTGATCTCCACGGCCTGGGACCAGCCCCAGGAGTGTGGGAGGACCCAGCATTCATCTCCCCATTTTACAGAGACAAACCAAGGCCTGGAGGGGGGCTGCGGCGAGCCCCAGCCTGTCACTGGCAGATCTCACAGATCTATTTATTCAACCCTCTCAGTTACAGATGGACACACCGAGGCCCAGTGGGCACAGGCTTGCCCACACGAGTCCTGGGCTAGAAACCTGGCGTCCTAAATACCATCGGGGGCTTTCCCATGACAGATCTACCTGCAGGGACATGGAAGAAGGTGGAGCCTGTTCATCAAACATGATGGGCTGTTGTCCTATTTGTAAAAAGAAATGTACCTCCTGCTCCTGCCCACCTCCAGGAGGCGGCAGGCTGGGAAGCACTGGTGACCCCCGGGAGGCCAGGTGAAGTGTTGATAGGATGGAGCCTTGGCCCAAACTGCAGATTCCAGCAGAACCCTTGGCCCTGCCTGGCCCAAACACCACTCGGCCCCACTGGACCTTCAGAGGGGCCAGCTGTTGAGTGCTGCCCACACCCTGCCCTGGCTGGCCTGCCGAGGGTATTAAGGGTGGGAGGTGAGAAGAAACCAGTCTCACCCTAGGTCTCCATTCCTGCCCCCAAAGTCCCCCCACCCGCAGCATTTCTCATGACTTGTTAATTTCTGTCTTGTTAATTTCTGTTTCTCTGCCAGATTCCAAGCAAGCATTGGCAAACCTTTTCTGTAAAAGGGGAGAGAGTAGATATTTTCTGCTTTAATGGTCAGACCATCGCTGCCTCAACTCCTGTGTAAGGAGCAGAACAGCCATAACAAGAGGCAAACAAATGAGCATGGGTGTGTTTAAATAAAACTTTATTTAAAAACCCATCATTGGGTCATAGCTCACCAACACCAGCTTCAGTCTCCAGACAGTGGACCGTACCTGTTTGTCTCCCATTGTTTGGACATGGGACACCTTGCAGGTGTGGCTTCAGTCTGTCTTTAGAGTAGGAAGGCATGGATGAGGGGCAAGACACACAGACCTCTATGGGTAGAGCTCACAGCACAGGTGTGTGTGGTGTGGCCTGATGGGGGGAGTGCACGGCTTATGCAAACATCAAGGGACAGGAATAGGGAGCTGCCACCTGTCAGGCCCATGGTTATCAGGCTTGGACTCATCTGAGCATCCAAGATGGGAAGGACTCTGACCTGACATCTGACTCCAGCTAGAAGCCCCCAATCCCAAGCCCAAAGCCAAGTGTGGGCATGTTCCAAGGTCAGCCTGTGACTTTTCTTGCCCAGAGGCCCGAGCCCAGGCCTCTTGGGAACTCCAGGAAGGGCCAGGTCTGCAGAAGTAGCCCTTAGAATCTGAGCCTCCAGATTGGAGCAGGGAGTCCCCTGGTTCTGGGGTTCCAGGCCCAGGTCCACTCCTAACATTTGCGCAGTGGGAGGCAGGACCAGGAGGTGTCTAGGTTTAAGGGTGCTGTTCACCTATGTGGAGGCTCCGGGCCATTAAGAAAGACCTCCCTCCGGGCGAATGCAGCCTTGAAGTGCCACCTTGCTGCTAAGGAAAAGGGGCTTCTTTCTGGGGTAGACACAGCCCTGGGGCATGTTAGAACTCAGGGCTTGGTGACCAGGGCACTGGGAGGGTTTCAGTCCCCTGCCCTCGGCTGAGCACCTGAGCCCTGGCTGGATCCGAGTTGCCAGCGTGGTACTTTCTGGGTCTGTGGCCTAGGAAGGAAAGTTAAGACAGCTCAGAATGACACTGTCTCAGGCTGCCCCATGGTGGCCACTCTCCGCATGACACTCACAGCTCTGATGAGCTTGGCTCGGCCTCTGGACCTTGCCTCCTGCCTGCAGGGATCCTGAGGTCCTCTGAGTCGTGTCAGGAAGCAGCCGCTGGGAAGCATGGGTATTTCATTGTTTCGGAGCTGAGGATTGAACCCAGGGCCTCATGCTTGGTAGCCAAGTTCTTTACCACTGAGCCTCATCTCCAGCTGTGGGCCAGGCTTTTTAGGGATGGGCTCAGTGGGTCTCTTTCCTTCAGAGGCTGGAGACTTCCCCAGGGTGGGCACTGGTCTCCCCACTATCCCAGGACCCAGCCCAATGATTGTGTCTTTTCCAGCAAACTTGGAGATCCCTGGGGGCGCTGTCTCCTGCATCACACTAACCTGACTTTCTCTCTGTCCTCCAAGTCCAGCGGGCTTCTGGGGGTGAAGGTGGAGACCATCTGACCTGCAAGTCTGGTTGGCAGGCCTCAGGCCTGAGCTGGGAGCTGACAGTAGGCACATCCTGAGGCCAGCCTGGAGCCTTCTTTCTCAGGCCTCCTGGAGAGCGACTGAACTCTGGTCCCCAGGACCCCCAAGCAGGGCCAGGCCACCAGAAAAACAGAGAAGTCCACCGGGAAACCCCCACAGGCCCCGCCCCCAGAGACAGGTTCACATCATGGGGCTTCCTGGGGCTCTGTGACAGCCACAGCCCGTCCCCAGGTTCCTCCCTCCTCCCACCTCCAGCCACTGCCTGAGCTGGTCTCTGCCTGAGGTCCTGTCCCTGCTGGTCCAAGTCTCGCTCATCCTTCAGCTCTGTGCCACCACCCCGGATGCTCCCCATCTGGGATGGTCAGGGCTTTCCTGTGCTCTCGGGGGCTCTTCCCGGGCACTTCCAGGGCCGTGGTCTCTGTGCATGCTGGTCATCACGGGACCGACGGCAGCCTCCTCCATCAGAACCTTAAACTCCAGGGAGCGGGGCCCTGTGTGCCGCACCCACACAGCTGCCTCAGCACCAGACAGGACTCTGCTCACGATGCTCTGGGAGCTTCTGCTTCTTGAATGAAAGGCTGAGTCAGTCTGGGCCGGAGCCACGGTCCAGATGGGGGCCTGGGCCAGTCTGTCAACACACACCTCCGGAGCGGCTCCTACGGACGGTCCAGCCTCAGGGTCCAAACCCAGGTCTGCCAGGCGCCCAGCCACTCTTCCTGCTGGTCAAGCTCTGTCTTTCCTAAGGGATGCCTGAGCCCCAGGAAGGCCAGCCCCTGTCCACCACCTCAGCCTCTCCCGCTAGTCCCCCATATATCACCTGTGCCAGTCCCCTGATTGTCCCCAAACATCTCTGCCTCCAAACCTTGGTTTGGAGCTCTCCACCATCTCTGCCTGGCATCATCCACCCCACCTTTAACATCCTGGTGCAGGGTCACAGTAGCCTTGAAACCATCCGTCCTCAAGGCCTTGGCAGAAGCACACACGTACTCAGAGGGAGGTAAAACCACACACACTGACCCCAAGTTATTAACATACATGGTCCCCACACCCCCAGGACTGCCCGGCAGCCGCTGGTCTGATCTGGTGCTGTGGGGCTCCCACTGGGGCATGTCCCTCTGGTCAAGGCTGCAGCACCTCCTCTTCACGCTCCAGCGCCCAAAGCAGCCGGGGACTCAGGGCTGATGAGCGTCCGCTGATGAACAGGAGCGAGTGGGACGCACGTGGGAGGGGGGCCTCCCTGGATCCCCAAAACCACGACAGGAGAGTGGGTTGAGGTGTGAAGGGCACGGCCTGGTGGTCCCTCCCAGGAATGAGTGTGGCAAGGAGGGGACTGGGGTGAGCAGTGGAAGGTCACAGGGCAGATGGGCCGTGGGCTGAGCTGGAAAGGACAGCCCGCCCCAGGGAGGACAGCACACATCTTGGAGCTGTCTGGACTTCGTCCGCTTCAGCAGAATTCCAAGGACTGGGGAAGGTGAATGTGAACGCACAAGGAAGAGCTCCCCGCCCCCCACGTGGCCCAGTCTCAGGCTGGCACCTGTGGGGGAGGGGTGCTGACCGGCAGAAGCCCTGGGTTCTAGTCCCCATTCTGCCATTGATTTGCTGTGTGACCTTGGGCAAATCCCCGCCCCTCTCTGACAGCCAGTCTGTACAATGAGAGGACTGAGTCAGCAGGGAACTGGCGGGCAAGAAGCTGGACACTAGGGAGCCAGAGGATAACAGAAGCACCCATCCCACCCTGGCAGGGCCTGTGGTGAGCCAGGAACCCTGGGTTGGGTCTCTGCTCACCTTATCCTCCGGTCCCTGTCTCAGACTGAAGGGGGGGCACAACAGGGTCCCCAGGAAGCCCCTCCCCTGTGAGGTACTTGTCCTCTCTGCAGGGGTCCCGCTCTGTCCCCTCTCCCCCAGAGCTGTCAGACTGCCAGCTGGGAGCCTCGGCAGCTGTGTCCAGCGTCTTGCATCATGGTGACTCAGAGCCGTCCTCCACGCCAGATCCAGTCTCTCCGAGACAGGACTAAGAAGGACACTTCGGCGTCCTCAGTCCTGGGACCCAGAGCCTGGCCACAAGCAGAGCCATCTTCCCTCCTCCACACAAGGGCAGAAACACCCATTGCATGTCACCCGGGCATCCAGATGTGACAATACTGTCCCTTCAGAGCCGCCTCGAGGAGGCCAGACTTGAAGGGCAGAGTGTGGGGGGCTCCTAGCACCTGTGCCTGAACAGAGCACCTGCCCGTGGAGAGTCTTGTCTTGCTCACCCTGGCACAGAGTAGGTGCTTTGCATATATCCACTGAATGGAGGAATTCAGGCTGCCGAGGGGATGTGGGAAGGTATGCGAGGTAATGAGGCTTGTGCTGCTGTAAGGACTACAGCCCTACCCCGTCACCCGAGGATACGGGAACCCAAGGATGCTCCAGTACCTTACATAACGCACGTAATATTTGCATGTGTGTGTCCTGCCGTACATCCTCCATCACATCATCTCCACATCACTGGCCATACTGGGGACAATACAAACGCTCTGGGAAGAGTTGTTAGACTGTATCTGTTACAGAATAACGACAAGGAAAAAATCTGTATATAGTACAGAGGAGATTTTTGGCTTTGGATATTTTTTTCAATTTGCTGTTTTTTGAGTCCACAAAGAAGCAGAACCCATGGATTCAAAGGGCTGACTGTATTTATTTTTAGCCTTAAGTACCTACTATATGTCAGTCATTTTGTGGGCATTATCTCACTAGCCCTTAAAGCTATCCTGAGATGTGGGTTTTTTTTTGTGTGTGTGTGTGTGTCAGGGGGTACTGGGAATTTAACACACACACACATATATACATATATATGTGTATGTGTGTGTGTGTGTGTGTATTTTTTTTTTCTTTACTTCTTTTTTAAAAAGAAATATTTTGGGCTGGGGACGTGGCTCAAGCGGTACCCCGCTCGCCTGGCATGAGCGGGGCACTGGATTCGATCCTCAGCACCACATAAAAATTAAATAAAGATGTGCCCACCAAAAACTAAAAAATATATAAAAAATATTTTGTTTTACTTGTAGGTGGACACAATACCTTTGTTTTATTTTTAAATAAAACTGAGGATCAAACTTAGGGCTTGCTAGGTGAACGCTCTACCGCTGAGCCACAACTCCAGCCCCCCAGCCTTTTATATTTTTTAATTTTTTTAAATTTATTTTTTAGGGGCTGGGGATGTGGCTCAAGCAGTAATGCACTCGCCTGGCATGCGTGCGGCCCGGGTTCAATTCTCAGCACCACATAAAAAGATGTTATGTCCACTGAGAACTAAAAAATAAATATTAAAAAAAAATTATTTTTTAGTTGTAGTTGGACACAATACCTTTATTTTATTTATTTTTACGGGGTGCTGAGAATCGAACCCAGGGCCTCACAAGTGCTAGGCAAGCACTCTCCCACTGAGCCACAACCCCAGCCCAATACATTTTTTGATTTTGAGACAAGGTCTCACTAAGTTGCTGAATTTGGGATCCTCCTACCTGAGGCTCTCAGATTACAGGGTGCCACTGTGACCACCATGAAGTGAGATTTTTTGGGGACAGTTACTAGAGATGGAACTCAGGGACACTCAACCACTAAGCCACATGCCCAACCCTATTTTGTATTTCATTTGAAGACAAGGTCTCACTTTAGTTGTTTTTTTTTTTAATATTTACTTTTTAGTTGTAGTTGGACACAATACCTCTACTTTATTTACTTATTTTTATGTGGTGCTGAGGATCGAACCCAGGGCTTCATGCTAGCACTCTACCGCTGAGCCCCAGCCCCAGCCCCTCACTTTAGTTATTTAGTGTCTCACTGCTACTGAGACTGGCTTTGGACTCACAATCCTTCTACCTCAACCTCCAGAGTCACTGGGATTACAGGCGTGCACCACCACGCCACCACATGAAGTGAGATTTTTAACCTCCAATTAACAGATGAAAATAACTAAGGTTCTGGGAGATGGAGTGTCACACTCAGCTTGTGTGAGCTGAGCCCTGAATTCACAGCCAGGTCTGCTAACACCGGCGCCAGGCACAGAACCCAGACTTTACCTGGCAGAGGGAACCCAGCCTAGAGAAAGGGAACAAGGCTAATGCCCACTCCAATCCCAGCTCAACTGACCACTACCATGGCAGCCCAGCTTCTGCTCTGCAAGAGACCCTAGTCCCACCCCAGGCCCCTGCCACCAACCTTATCCATCTTGCAGGTCTGTCTTTAGTGACCCCACTGCCTAGCCTGGAAAGCACACAAGGACAGCTCCCTGCCTGGTTTACAGGTCGGTACAGGAAGGAGCCAGATGAGTATGTGAAGGTGGGTGTCTCAGTCACTGAGGCGCTGATTGCCCTTTGGCTAAGAGATCTCCAGTCACCCTCCCCAGGGGCCAGTGCATGTGTGTGTGTAAATGTGTGTGCAAGTGTGACAGTGCACAAGGACAAGGATGTGTGAGTGGCGGGGATGTACACGTGGAGCGCGTTCTTGCGTAGGGGAGTGTGAATGAAGGTGCGTGTGATCGGATCCTACCGCCGCTGCTCCCACAGAGGCCACCCAGGGCGCAGACAGGGACCTGTGCCTCCGTGTACTCTGCCCTAGATAAGCCGGGAGAGGCGGCCCAGCCTTCTTCAGCCAGAGCCCTTGTCCAGCCAGGAGGCCACCAGTGCCCTCTCCCTGCCGTCTGCACCCCCCACCCCGGCCCCGCGACCCCCAGATGAGGAGTTGGGGTGAAGAGGCACAGGTCCTCGAAGCTAGGGGCTCGGGCGAGGCTCGTGACTTCTGTGAGCCTCGGGTCTGACTCCGCGAGACGCCAGGAATGGACAGGGTTCCTGGGCGCAGCTCCGGGAGCCTGGTCATTGTCGTTAAATGAGTGTTGTTGACTGGGAGCCCTCGCGCCAGAAGCTTCCCTGCCCCGCGCCCCCTCCCTGACCTTCAACTGCGGACACCGGGGCGGTGCGGCAGGCCGAGGGCCAGAGGTCCCCGCTCGGCGGCCCGCGGACCCGGTCCCCCGCGCGGGCGGCAGCGGCTGCAGGTGCGCGGTGGGGGCGGGGCCCCCGCGCCGCCCCCGCCTCCCGCGCTCCGCGCTCCGGCCCCCGCCCCGCGCCCCGCGGTGTCGCCGGGCCCTGGCGACAGCGGGCGCGGCGCGGGAGGCGGCGGCGCGAGGGAAGCGGGACGCAGCGGCGGCGGCGGCAGCAGCGGGGACGACCCGGCGGGAGCGGAGGCCGAGCCGCGAGGAGCCCGCGCCCCAGTCACCCGCCCGCGGTGCCCCGGCTCCCGCCCCGCGCCAGCGCCGCGCACCCCCGGCCCCGGAGACATGAGCGCCCCGCGGCCCGACGCACCCGAGGCGCAGCGGCCCGGCCCCGAGGCCCCGTGATGGGCTCCTGCGTGTCGCGAGGTGAGGGGCGGCGGCCGGGGGTGGTGGGAGTGGGGACCGGCGCGGAGCCTGGGCCACTCGGAGGAACCTGGGACGGGGCCCGCCCTTCACGACCGGCCGCACCCCCAGCGGACGCGGTGCCCCTAGGGGACAGGATTTGGGAGGGGTGGGGACGGAGAGAGCGCGAGGAGGTCACTGCATCCCGGGCCCCCGCTTCGCACCTGGCAGGTGGCGAGAAGCAGGGTCCCCAGCCACGCTTTCCTCCCAGCAGCCACACACCCCCTGCCGCTGCCTGGGAGGGGAGGGAGGCTTCTGACTCCTCTTTCGAGATTTCAGGGCACTAGGAGAACTAGCAGACCCCCTCCTTGTCCCCAGACCCAGGCCTTCTTAGCCCACCCCACCCCAGCTCCTTCCTCCCCTCCTGGGTTCCCTGTCCCTGAACCCATTGGCAGGAAGGGTTAATGGTGAGGAACAGGTTATAAAGGAGGTCCCCTCCCCCACCCTGATCCCTAACTCCTGGTTCCTGCCCCCTTCCTTGGTCAGGGGACCGGAACAGAGGGCAATTGATTTTCCTAGCAACTGCTGGGCCTTTCTCTGGTCTCTGCGTGACACCCCAGCTCTCCCCAGAGTGGTGCCAGGGATCCACAATGACCTGCCTTCATCTGGGGGCCGCCTGTCCTTGAGGGTTAGGATCATGCACAGAGGCTAAGGGGGCAGGGTGGGCTTGGGAGCCCCCCTTCCCAACATGCAAGGTTGCAGGAAAAGGGACCAGGTGGAGCTCCCTGGCCCCCAGACCCTTCACCCCACAGTGGAACCCCGGGGGCAGGGCTGGGATTGGGGGTGTCTTTGGCATTGTCTCAAGCTCTACAGGCTGAGGCCACTTTGTCTGACCCCAATCACAAGTTGTTCCGGGGCTACCACCCCACCTGTCACCCCAGTAGCTTCTTCAGGTGCTTGGGGAGGGGCTAAGCAGGTCCTGGAGGGGCCCTCGACATCTGGGGGAGGCTGAGGAAGAAGCACAGTATCCCTTCTCCACCCTCCGGACTCTGAGGGGCTCTGCTCACTAGTTCATGGGACATTCAGGAAAGTGACTCAGGACGTCTCTGGAAGGTGGGATCACAAGTTGAGGAGAGGAAGGAGCAGCTGACTGTGTGGGGCTCGATCACACTTCACCAGGCTGATACCACCTACACCGTGCCAGGCGTTGTAGGGAACCCCATTGAGGGACCCAGCACAGCACCTGTTCTGTGGGGCCAGCGGCCAGGAGGGAGGAAAAGCGACCATCAGAGCAGAGTTGAAGGTTCTCTAGGAGTCACAGCTCTTAGCGTCCCAGACGTCCCCCCGGGATCTGACCATCTCTAGTGGGACCAGCTTGGGTGGTGGAGATCTGGGTATTTCCTTCAGCGACTGTGTTTGTTCTCCATGACTCGGCCATCTCGTGCCGGGTGCCATGGACACCCAGCCACAGATGAACTCATCTGTGTGCCGCGGACCCACTGAGCAGAGGCCAAGGAGGAAGAGATGCCTGTCAAGGTCAGACTGAGGCTGAGGCCTGAGTCCCCTGACTCGCACCCGGTGCTCCCCCCACAGCACCCTCTGCCAGGGTTGTGTGAGGTCACACTGGCTGAAGTGACCTTCTGCACCCTCCCTTTTGCATCACGGATTTCCTGAGTGCCACCCCCCATCTAGTTGTATATTCCAACCTTGTCCCTCTCCTGAGGGAACCAGCCACTTAAGAGTTTTGACACATACCCAGGCAAGTTGGATAGAGGAGGGGAACTAGAGAGACAGAGGGTGACCAGTGTTCCAAAGCCACTGCATGGAGGCCACCCCCTCCAATTGTCACTAATTGGGTGCTTACAGCTAACCAGGTACTAGTCTGAACATTTTAGGGACAAACAGCTAACCTGGGTTACATACTACCATAGTCCCCATTTTATAAACGGGAAAACTGAGGCAGAAGGCGGTTGAATGACTTGCCCAGGGCCAGGTAGCCAGGAAACAGCAAAGCCAGCTCCCTGGCACTCTGACTCCAGAGCCTCGGGGTCCTGAGTCTTGGCATTGCCCAGCTGTCCCTCGGCTCCTTGCTGGCACCTGTCCTATTCCCCTTGAGCTGCTGGTTGTGGGCCTGAGCCCCCACAGCGGGTCTCCACACCTGCACCAGTTGCTAAGAACATCTTCTAAGTGCCAAGGTCAGAAGCATAGCCTCAAGTGGAGGCCAGGGACCATGAACCTTGTACTGATGGCCACAGCGAGTCTGGCGTCCTCACACAATTGGCGCTGCTCAGGCCAGGCCCCACCTGAGAGAGCCATGCTGTGCAGCTGGTGGCTTCTGCCTCCCAACCTGCTAGGCTGGAGTCCCTGCCACTCCCTAGCTCTGTGATCCCCGCCAGTGTCTGTGCACCTCAGTGTTCTCATCTCTAAAATGGAAATGCAGCAGTGTTGTAGTTATGGATTGCTGGGGGCAGGGAGTGGCTTAATTCATGTAAAACACCGTTGCCAGGACCTGCCACGTGGTCGGCGCTCATGAGTATTAGCTATTACGCCCATTTTTAGTTTGTCTGAGCAGCTCTGTGCGCACAGCTAGCCCAGACCTTCCTGGCTGGACAGGGGAGCCGTAGAGGCAGAGCTCCGGCCTTCCTCTCTGGGAAGGAGCAGGGCTGGCCCTCGAGGTACTAAGGACAGGGCAGAAGTGATTGGGTCCAGTTTAAGGCAACAAACGCAGCTTCCAGGAGCTTCATTGTGTTCGTTACCTATTTTTAAGCTATCGTTTGTTGGGAGTGTCTCCTGAGCCGCGCTGAGCCTTTGCTCTCCTGACCTAGTTAGTTCTCCTTCAACCCTGGGAGGGGGAAGTGGGGCTCAGAGATGTGCAGAGCCTTACCTGGGGTCACCCAGCCAGGGTATGGAGATTGGAACCCAGGCTGGGAGGGGCTGGGAGCTGAGTGGGGAGCCCCTGCTCTTTGCTTTCTTGTGTCCCCCCATAGACAGGTACTCGGTGCTTAAAACCAACCTTCTGGAATAACTCAAATGGCTCACATTTGGCTGGGGCTCTGCCACCACTGCCCATTATCAAGCTGCCCATCCCATGCCCTTGGCCCAGTAACCTTATCCCTCCTGTCCTTGTCCTCTCCCCCACACCAACTGGTCAGCCTCCTGGCCCCACCCTGGAGGTCACCAGTACACTGGGCACCAAGAGGCTGCAAGAGCAGAAATGGGAGAATGAGGATTTTCTTCTGGAAGGTCAGACATCCATGCCGTCTAAACGGAAGCAGGGCTCTAAGGGGGCCAGGCAGAGCCACCTACAACACCCGCCGTCCCCAATCCCTGTCTGGAAGGTCGTGGCATTGCTGGTGAGCAGCCTGGTACTGGGCACTGTGGGGAGAGTGAGGAGAGGGCAGAGGGGACCTTGTCCTTTAGGTGCTCAGAGTGAGGAGTGAGATAGAGCCTGGGCTTTGGAGTAGTGAAATGGGGGAGGCGGGACACACACACACACACACACACACACTCACACACACTCTCTCTCACACACACACACACATACTCTCTCACACACACACATACACACTCACACACACTCTCTTTCTCACACACACACACACAGTGGCGTGAGGCCACTCCCTGGAGATCAGCCCTGCTTAGTGGCTGGAGAACGTGCTTTGGAGTTTCAGACTGGCCTAGGTTTGAGCCCAGCTCTGCCACTTGCCACCTGGTGAACTTGCATTAAGGCTTCTCCGAGCCTCAGTTTTCCCATCTGTGTAGTGGGCATGGTGGTGCCTGCTTTGTAGCATAGTTGTGAAGATTCAATGAGAGGGGGCAGGGGAAGGCCTAGGACAGCACCTGGCTCAGTTGGCATGTGATCTACAGTGACCTGCTGCCAGTGAGGGAGGCACCTGATACAGGAGGCCCAGCTGCCCGGAGGAGGTGAGGCTGGAGCAGGGTGTCCCCGAGGCTGGTGCCAGCTGGCAGGGAAAGTGGGAAGGAGCGGGGCGTGTGCGAGTCCTTGGTAGGAGGTGGAGAGGGACCCCCCTGAGCACCTCGGAGCTGTCGTCATGGCTCAGGTGACTTGTAAACAAATGTCCCAGGGAGCGGAGGACACTCCGTCCACTTGAGACCCAGCATCTGCTAAGCTCCGCGACCTGCTCCCTGGGCAGGCGGTGACTCATCAGGCAGAGGCCCGGGACCCTGGGGCAAGCTCCACCCGAGGGTAGGACTAGACAAGTGGCTTGTGGTCCAGGAGAAACCGAGGGACAGGGACGGGGCAGTTGCCTCAAGAGAGCGCTTGCCGCAGCAGGAGGTCGGCCGCAGCCCCTGGGCCCACGTCTCGACCCACAGATGAGAAGCCCAGGTGCCCGGGGGCAGCACGTGCCCAGCCCAGGGGCTGGCAGGGAGAGCGGGTAGCCCCTGAGAGCCGTGCCTCTGCACCCCTTCTCCCAGAGCTGAGGACAGAGCTGGCCATCACAGCTGCTGGCACGCACCCGCAGGGGGGCTGGAGGTGTGGCCCTAGTGCATTTGTCCACAGGTGCCCTGAGGGGCTTGGAGGAGAGCCAGTGGCTGGCTGGGGAGTGGCAGCGTGGCTTTGGGCCCAGGTTGCTGTCTGTGCCCTCGCTGGGCTTCTGGGAAAGAGCAGGGCTGAGCATGGCACCCTGTGCCCTCCCGAGTGCAGAGCCCTGGGAGACTCTGGGAGCAGATGGCAACCACAGTGACTAATAGGCTGGGACGCAGAGCCCCAGACACCAGCTGCAGGCACTGGGTGACTCTGAGGAAGATGCCCGAGGGGTTGGGGCTGTGCTGCAGACTCCCCCAGGGAACAAGCAGAGAAGGCCAGTACCGGAGCATTGCAGCAAGAAGGGTTTAGGTTAAACATCAGGATGAACTGTCCAGGTGGTGAGACTGGAAATCAGATAGAGGACCTCAAGTAGGAAGGCCGGAAGCATCCTGGCTAAGTCGAGGGGAAGGTCTGGTTGAGGACAGAGGGATGGAGGAAGCATCTGGATGAGGGGGCTCTCCTTGAAGGATCAAGATGGCCCTCCATGTTGCTGTGGCAACCAGAGGCCTCTCATTCCTGTGGTGGGGGGAGGTGTGGAAGGAAGCAGGTCCCAACAGGGCCTCAGACCTGGAGGTCAGGGAGAAAGAAAAGGATGACCCCCAGAGCTCCCTGGGGAAGGGAGGTAGTCACAAAAGCAGAGCCAGCGTCCCTCGGGCTGCCCCAGCCCCCACCCCACATGAAACTCTGTGTTTTTCCAGTTGCTAGTGGCGGTGACGTGGCCGGTCCCAGCTGGGCTAAGAGCAGCCTGTGATTTCACCCTAGGCTGGTTCATTACCTGACGTCTCCATGGCAACCAGCCGTGACATCACGGGCCAAAGTCCTCTGGGGGAGAAAGTGACTTTTGCAGAGGCACCTGCACCCCAACTGGGGTGGGGGCAGGCAGGCTGGGGGCTGGGAGCCGGAATCCCAAGAGCACCACCAACCATGGCACAGGCATGACCTTGTTCGAGTCATGTTTCTGCCAGGCCCAGCGTCACCCCCAACCTGCTCTGAGCTGGCTCCCCTCTCCGCCAGCTGCACCCCTGCTCCGCAGCTAGAGGACTTACGGACAGCTTCAGGGGACAGCCAGGGGCCCTAGACATATCCCAGCACTCTCGAAGTTCCCAGGGACAGCCCGTAGCTGGGGCCACCCTGTCCACAGCCTGGCAGAACCCCAACTTGCAATAACATGCAGCATCTCTGCACCTTACATGTGGCTGATTTCAGACTTGTGACTCGACTCATCAGAATAACTATTTTGCTTTTTTTTTTTTTGGTACCAGGGATTGAACCCAGGGGGGCTTAGCCACTAAACCACATCCCAGCCCTTTTTTGTATTTTATTTAGAGACAGGGTCTCACTGAGTTGCTGAGTGCCTTGCTGGTCTGCTGAGGCTGGCTTTGAACTCTCAATCCTCCTGTCTCAGCTTCCCAAGTTGCTGGGATTATAGGCATGTGCCACCACACCCAGCTATATTTTGCATTTTGACCCAGGGTGCCCACCATGAAAATTCTTGCTACATGAGTGTGCAGACACATATACGTATCTGTGTGATTCAAACAAAAACTTCAAGAAATAAGACTTAAGCCATCTCTGCCCTTGGCTCTGTTAGTCTCTGCTCTATTCAATTCTGCTGTATTTGTTTTAAAAATAGACCAAGTTTGCTGGGCGCGGTGGCACACGCCTGTAATCCCCGCAGCTCGGGAGGCTGAGGCAGGAGGATCGTAAGTTCAAGGGCAGCCTGGACAATTTAGCAACAATGTCTCAAAATAAAAATATTAAAAAAAAAAATTAAAAAGGGCTGGGGATGTTGCTCAGTGGCAGATCATCCCTGGGTCCAATCCCCAGGACTGGAAATATATATATATATATAAAATCAGTGACGTGCAGGACCTACCCAAGGATGCCCCCCCCCACCCTCCAGAACATTATCTTCGTAGAGATGGAGACTCTGAAGCCCATCTAGCTCAGGGTCACACAGCCAGGACTGGGGACAAAGAGCAAGCTGAGCTGGGTGCTGCGGTGTGCAGGCACATGGCTCAGCCCACAGGATCCTGTGTGTCCTCCCTACCCTGACCTCCTAATGCCTCAGTCATGGGAAGTGGGGGCAGTTAGCCATGACCCTACCCTACCTTCCCTTTTCCCAGCCCCAGCCCCTGCCAGCCTCTCTCCGGCCTCTCCCCAGCCTCTCCCCAGCCTCTTGGCGGCCCTTCACAGCCCTGGGCTGGTCTCGGCACCCACTAGTCCCCTCTGCGTACTAAACCAGTGCAGCATGGGTGAAAGCAGGTGTCACTTCTGTGCTCACCCCCCCCCACCGCCGGGGCCGGCCACACTCTCTGCTCTGGGATCCCTTCCTCCACTAACATGCTGGGGTCTGCCCCGAGGGATTGGAGACCAGGACGTCTGGGTTGACCGGGGCTCTAGTGGTCTCTCTTGACAAACGCTGGCTGGCTGTCGAGGCCTTGCGTGGCAGGCATCCAAATATTCCTGCCTTCCTCCTGGAAATAGATATTTATTGAGTACCTGTTGTATGCTGGGCCCTATGGCAGGTGCTGAGGCTGTCATGGTGAATGAGATGGACAGAGTCCAGAGGAGCAAGACAGGCTGAAGGGATGGAAGGGCAGGTGTCGTGTCCAATAAGATGGTTTTGGCGGGGGATATTACTGAGGTCACAGCTTTTGAGCAAAGACCCAGATGGAACAAGAGAGTGAACCTGCCATCATCTGGGAGGAGAGTTCCAGATGGAGGGAGGGAAGAGCCAGTGTAAAGGCCCTGAGGCAGCAGCGTGCTGGGCCTGTCTCAGGAAAGTGCAGGATCAGGATCGTCAGCAGAATGGTCAGCGTGGCCAGACTGGAGAAGGGAGGGCAGTGGGAGATGAGGTGGGACAGGGTCCTCCAGGTTGCATGGGTGATTTCTTCAGGAGACATTGGAAGCAGGGGCTTCCTCTCCACAGGGCCCTGTCGTAGCAGATCTGCTCTGGTTAGACCTCCTTCATTCCCACCAACTCCCCCATCCTCCTAAAGTCTCCAGCCTCTAGTCTCTTGGCCTGGGGTCCCCTGCACTGAAAGCAGCCCCCTTAAGGGAGTCCAGCGAGACCCAGACATGACATCTTCCTTGTTGTCTCCTGAACCTTGAAAAACTCCCAGTCCTGGCCATGCTGGGGAGGGGGGCCGCTGGCTGCTCCCCTGCCTGCCCTGCCCCAGTCTCTGGGGGTCAGACATCTAGTGGGGTGTCTCTGCAGGAATCTCACATTTCTGAGTGATTCTCTGGGACCCCCTCCTCTGGTACGTGGGTGAAATGGGCAGTCAGGTTTGGAGGAGCAGTGAGTGGCTGGGGCAGCAGAGTCTGCTGGCCCCTCAGAGGGAGGCTGTCCTCAAAACACGGGGTCCCCAGGGCCTCTCTGTGTCCAGTTTGGGATGCTAATAGACAATTCCTGAAGGACAAGAACAGGCTCCCCCGACTGCCCACTTTACAGATCAGGAAGCAGAGACCAGGGAGGTAAAGTCACGGGGTAGTCCCATCAGTAGCGAAAGGCAGGTTGGGTTGACAGATGTTTGGGGCAATTCCTCAGAAGACGACCCTGACATGAGAATTTGGGTGCAGCTGATATATGAAGGGCGGGAGCAGGAGGGCGTGGTGTCAGGCCGTCCTGCAGGGGGCGCTGGAGAGTGAGTAAAGTGGAATTTCCCATCCCAGAGGAAGGAGCTGGGGTCCGGCCACTGATGGTCAATGGCTGAGGCCACACAGGAGTTGTCATGTGCTGCAGCAAGATCTTTGGATCAAAGACAGATGGCATATATATTGGTGGTCCCAGAAGATGATAACAAAGCTGAAAAATTCCTATCACCTTGTGATATCAGAACATCTTCCATCTTGGCCCAACGCATTGCCCCCCCCCCCATGTGAGTGGGCGTGTGAACTAAGGGATACATAGTAGCAATACAATAACTATGTGTAGCACATAATACTTCTTATTTTTTGAGTTATAGATGGACACAATATCTGTATTTTATTGATTTATTTTTATGTGGTGCCAAGAATCGAACCCAGTGCCTCAAGCATGTGAGGGGAGTGCTCTACCTCAGAGCTACAAACCCCAGCCCAGCACATAATACTTGATAATGATAATAAATGATGCTGTCACTCTCTTACGTATTTACTAGACTAACTTTTTATCTTTTGGGGGAGAATCAAGCCCAGGACTTGGCACTATACAGCTGAGCTCCACCCCCAGCCCATATCTGTGTTTCAGAGTGTACTCTACTTTTTCTTTTCTTCTTTTTTAAGTGGTGCTGGGGATGGAACCCAGGACTCTGCTCAGCTGGGCAGCCCTGTCTCCCTGCACATCCCAGCCCAGCAGACACCTGCTTGTTAAAGGAGAGTCAACTGGTCCTTTGGTCCATCCAGAAGATGGCAGCTCTTTGCATGTTAGTCCCTGAGGACCCCTTAGTGGGATAAGATGATCCTGACCCTGGGCTCACGTGTATGTTTGTGTCTTAGGCTTGTTTTGTTCATGGTGCTGGGGACAAAACCCAGGACCTGAGCATGCTGAACACACAGTCTACCACTGGGTTGCTCCCCCAGCCCTGTGTCTTAGTTTTTAAGAAAAGTTTTTAAAACTACAATGATAAATTTTAAAATAGAAGAAAACTTATAGAATAAGAACATAAAAACCACACACACACACACATTTTGCAGTGCTAGGGATTGAACCCAGGGTCGTGCACATGCTAGGCAAGGGTTCTACCACAGAGCTACATCCCAAGCCCTTTTTTATTGTTTTATTTTGAGACTGGGTCTCACTAACTTGCTGAGGCTGGCCTGGAACTTGCCATCCTCCTTCCTCCTGAGTGGCAGGGATTACGTTGATGAGTGCAGCTAAGTGTTCTCCGGACATAAAGGCTACACAGTAGTGCACAGTAGCCTCCTTGACTTTCACCAGCACTTCCTGACTCCAGGCAGCTGCCGGTCCTGCAAGCCCCACCCATGGCGGGTGGCAACGCAGGTGTACAGTTTTTACCTTTTACCCTGTATTCTTGCCGCACCTTTTCTGTGCTTAGAGGACACTTGGCACTGTGTCACCGTTGCCTGCAGCGTTAGGTACAGTAACACGCCATGCAGGTGTGCGCCCAGAGCGTTGGCTTCACCACCTATGGGGGTGTGTAGCTGCACCACTGAGGTTGCTGATGTGCTGCAGCAAGATCTTTGGATCAAAGACAGATGGCATATATATTGGTGGTCCCAGAAGATGATAACAAAGCTGAAAAATTCCTATCACCTTGTAATATCAGAACATCTTCCATCTTGGCCCAATGCAAGTACACTAATGTGTCCACAGGATGACAAAATCACTTAGCAACACTTTTCTCAGAACACCACTAGCCCAAGGGCAGTCTTCCCAGAGAGCCAGAGAAAGTGCCCACTGGGAGGGAAGTGTATGGGGGCAAGGGGGCACAGAGGAGGAAGGGACCGGACCCAGAGACACCGGGTGGGACATCCACATTGTCCCCAACTCCAGTGACCTGCCTGGCTTGGGCTGTAACTTCCCTGTGCCTCTGGGTGGAGGGAGGACTGAGTCAATCCAGAAGCCACAGTGAGGATGAGGGTGGATGAATCTGGAACACACTGGCCAGAGAACCCAGAGGAGTTCACAATGACTGGGTGATGTGGAGGGAGGAAAGGCAGGACAGAAATCCCTCAGAAGGTTGGAAATTCAGACCAGAGCCCAAAGGAGGAGTCGGACCTGGGACATGAGTGTAGGCATCGTTAGGAGCGGTTTTTTCTACTTCTGTGAAGATTGTTATTGGTATTTTAATAGAATTGAATGTGTAGATTGCTTTGGGGAGTATGGACATTTTAACCATATTAACGCTTTCAATCCATGAACGTGGGATGTCCTTCCATTTGTTGTGTGTCCTCTTTGATGTTTTTCCACCAGTTTCTTGTAATTTTCATTGCAGAGATCATTCACTTCTTGCTTAAATTTATTCTTAGGTATTTTATTTATTATTTTTGCAGCTGCTGTGAAGGA
Organism: Spermophilus citellus; assembly: GCF_964194105.1. NCBI lineage: Eukaryota > Metazoa > Chordata > Mammalia > Rodentia > Sciuridae > Spermophilus > Spermophilus citellus. The sequence continues at coordinate 128,275,773 of NC_138191.1, forward strand.
GATGATTTCTTTCTCAGCAATTCTGTTATTGGTGTATAAAAAAGCTACTAATTTTTATGTGTGGATTTTGCATCCTGCAGCCTTACTGAGTTTGTTTATCATTTTAATCAATTTTTTTCGATAGAGTTTTTAGATTTTTCTCTGTATGAAATCATGCCATCTGCAAGCAGAGATAATTTGACTTCCTCCTTTCCTACTGAGATGCCCTGTATTTCTTGCTTCTGCCTGATTTATTGCTCTATCTAGGGCTGTGCTTTTCTAAGTGTCTCCTTCTTATTTCCAGATCTGTTCACAAGTGCCCACAAAGACTGCCCCATGCCCCAGGGCATGGAGCCCAGGAATCCGGACCTGCCCTCCAGCCACCCACCCACCATTGTTCTAGACCATGTCACTGGCAAGGTAACCGGTCACTCATCATCCCCCTATCTGCCTGTTCCCTGGTTCCTAGACTGACCCCCTACAGATCCCCACAGAGAGCGAAAACCATTCCAAGCTCCTTCCTTCCCTGCCCAACTCAGCTTCTTCCTGTGGCATTGGGCCCCTGCCCTTGAGGTTTGTTGTTCAGCCCAGGGAGGGTCTGGATTGACCTGGGCATCCAGAGACGGGGCCAGCCCTCTTTAGAAAAGACAGCCGAAGGTCCTCCCACCCAGATTAACTCAGCCTTGCAGACAGCAGGGCCGCTACCTGCCTGTGACCCCTTCACAACCTGTACCACCTCTCAAGAATACAAGAGTGGAATTCTCAGTGCAGGTAGATGAGGAAGATGTGGTTAGGGAACCCAGATCTGGTGCATAATTTCCACCCCGCCCCCCAGATTGTGACCTGAACTCCCAGTTGGACACAGTTGCTTTTTTTCTTGAGCACCTACTGCATGAAGAGCACGGTGCTGGGCACTTAGTGTCATGTCACTTATGCTTCACCACAACCTTGGGGGTGGATTTAGACTGCCACCTTCCACAGAAGAACAGAGGTTCTGAAGGTCAGGTCCCTAGTCCACAGATACCCGGCTAGAAATGACAAAGTGGAGAGCCACACCAGGGTCTGATCTATGGCCTCTCCTCCCAGTGCCACTGTGGCTCTCCTCCTCTCTCTGCTGCCACCAGGGCATGACCCATGAGTGCAGACTCCACCTCCTGGAGCACCAGAGGCCGACCCACACCTGCCCTGGGGAGCCAGGGCTCGGCCATCTGCTGGCAGGGTATGCCGGGCCCTGCCTGACCCTCTTTCTCCTCTTGCTGTAGGACAAACAGATGGATTTCTGTTGGGATCCTTGGCAGGTCAGTGCACTTGCTGTCCCCAGTTTAGCCAACCGCAGCTGACACCACCTGCACCTGCTGTGCCCAGCCCAGGCCCACATCCTGCCAGCCCTGGGTGGGGGGATAGGCCCTCCCTGGCTATACCTGCCCTCTCCCGGCCCACCACCCAAGGGCCTGGGGTGGGCTGCAGTGGTGTGGGGACACCCTCTGGCAGCCTGCCCTCCTGCTGACTCCTCCCTGCTTCCTCCAGAGGTGCTTCCAGACCACCAACGGCTACCTGTCCGACTCCAGGGCCTGTTCCGGCAACTACGGCGTGGCAGCCCTGGCCACCTCGTCCCTTGTGGGTAGGTTCCCGCCGCCCGCTCCTGCCCTTGGAGCTGGCATGCTCCACCTTGTACGTGAACTTGGGAAGGCAAAGCTGAACTGCCGCTGGAGGACGGCGGCCCTTTGGATTCCTTGTTTTCCAAGCGCGGGGCTCCACGCTGGGCTTCGGGTGACCGGAGGGTTCCTGCTGCCAGGGGTTGAGTTGTTGGCTTCTGAAGACGCTTGAGGCTGGCCCAGATTTTGGGGATGTCTGTCTGGTGTGGTCTCCCTGCCTCTGTGCCACCTGCGTCTAGCGGAGCCTGGAACAGGCTCCTGCCCTGAGCAGTCACCCTCCAGCCCGAAGGAGTGTGGGAGGCGGCCGGGGTGCTCAGCCTGGATGCGGTTCTGGGAGTCTCCTGCCAGCTCCCCGGGAGCTTGCCGCACCAAGTGCCCCTCAGAATTGGCAGCATTTGAGGCAAGGAGGCTGGCTTTATGTGCCTCACTGGCCAGTCCTGCGTGGCCCTGGGAGGACTCTGCCACCTCGCAGCCTCTCAGGTGGGGCAGCCCCAAGCCTTGGCGGCTCTCTAGAGAGGGTGCGGGTGTGAACCAAGACAGCGCACCGGAGGCGCTGGGGTGGGCACGCAGCCTGGGGAGGGCGGGCTGCGCTGCTCCCAGGACCAGCCTTCCGGGCCAGCCCGCCTGTCAGCCAGCTTCGCCACCCCCCCACGCCTCAGGCCCCCCTTGCATGAGATCCCTCACGGCTCCCCGGAGCACCCTGCTGCCCACGCTTCCCTGGAAACAGCTTCCCCTGGTACCTGTGAACCCCACTCCCCCAAACCCCCGACTGCCAGCACCCTGCCACCCGGGGACTCAGCTCTCCCGCTCTGCGTCCCCTGGGCCTGTCCTGCCGCCCCAGGTCCCCATTTGCTTTGTGGCCACCTCATCTGTCCTAAATGCCGCCCTTTCTCGTGGCCTTGTGCCACTGTGGCTTCAGGAACACTGTGAACCCCAGGTCTCTGTTCTCGGCCGCGGGTCACGGAGACGCAGAGCCACCCTGCCAGCCCTGCCCCTCCGTCCACGCCTGAGAACCCCCTCCTCCCACCATTCCAGTGGCCTTTACTTTTTCTGGGTCCCTTCAGTGACCCCCCCCCCCCGTGGTGCCCTTGCCTTCACCCTTGAACCCTGATCCTCCAATCAGGAAGCTGGTCCTAAACAGCAGGGCCAACCTGTCCCTCTCCTGCTGCGGCCCCCGCTGCTGTGAGGACACCTGAGCCTCAGCCTGGCTCTCTAGGCCCAGCCTGGCCCCTGGGGGCTCCCATCTCCTGCTGTCCTAGTCCTGAGGTCGTCCCCGTGTCTCCCCGTGAGGCTGGAATCACACCAGGCGCTTCCCGCCTCTCATCTCTGAAATAGCCCCAGCCTCGCCTCCACCTGCCCGGTCCCAACCTGCCTCCAAACTCCGGGCTATTCCTCCAGGAAGCCCTCCCTGCTCGACCACCCAGAGGCCTCGCTGTCAGCAGAGCTGAGAGCAGAGATGCTCCCAGGAACTGTCCCTGGGTGGGCGGGGCTGGGGGACCCTGGGTAAGAAAGGAAGTGGGGTGGTGGCCACCCAAGAAAGAAGCGCTCAGTGGCCCACGTGTTCACTGGGAGGAGGACACTGGAGGGGCAGGCATGTGAGTGGGAGGGGTCATGTGAGGTGGGGTCCAGCTTGGGAGGGCACAGGGCAGGCCTGGGGCAGTGTGTGAGGCATGGGCTGGGCATGGGAAAGGCACAGGTGCAGCCACGGGGTTGTGTCTGGCATCGGGCTCGGGGGATGTGTGGCTGTGGGGTCCAGACCCTGGGGTGGGCCAAGGGTATTGGGGGTCCGGAGCTGGGCCTTGTGGGACAGCCATCAATTGCCCTCAATGACCCAGGGGTGGTGCAGAGCATCAAGGACCACATCACCAAGCCCACGGCCATGGCACGGGGCCGGGTGGCCCACCTCATCGAGTGGAAGGGCTGGAGTGCCCAGCAGTCGGGCTGGGAGCTGTCCCCAGCTGAGGACGAGCATTACTGCTGCCTCCCGGATGAGCTGCGAGAGGCTCGATTTGCTGCAGGTCAGCAGGGGACAGGGAGGAGACAGAGGTCACCACAGGTGGCCACTGTCTGGGCAGGGAAAGTAGAGGCCTGGGGTGGGCAGAGCAGGGCGTCCTTGGTCCCCTGGGCACGGCTGGCCAGCTCACAGGCCTGCTCTGGCTGGGAGGCCCTGCCCGCCCGCCTGTGTCCCCAGCGAGCCGGCCTCACTGTCCCCCAGGCGTTGCTGAGCAGTTTGCCATCACCGAGGCCACTCTGAGCGCCTGGTCTTCGCTGGACTATGAGGAGCTGCACCCCGACAGCAGCCCCCAGGACGCTGTCCAGCTCCAGGGTACAGCCCGCGGGGGCCGGGCGGGGCGGGAGGAGCAGAGCACAGGCCGTCCCCTGCCCTGGCACCAGCTGCAGCATGCGTGGCCTCCCCTTCCTCCCCTCAGCCTCGGTTTCTGCTATAGAATGGGACGGGGGGTGCTCGCTCTGCATTGGCCACAGCGAGCCCGGAGCAGAGGGACAGTCACTGCGATGTAAGAATCAGGCGTCTGCCACACTAGGCACTTCCTTAGTCTCCCCTGCAGCCCTGGGGAGCAAATCCCATTGTCCCCACCCCAGAATAAGGAGACCGAGGCGCTACGAGGTCCAGAGGCTCACCTGAGGGTCACAGCTGGGAATGTCCGAGCCAAGATCTGGAGCCGACCCCAGGCACCCCCAAACACCTTTCTAGAACTCCGAGCGACTAGGGAGGGGGTCCTGCATTAAGTCACCTCATCTGATCCTTCCTCTGACCGGAGGGGAGCACTGGTTGTCCCAGTTCTCTGAGCCTGCTCTTAACTAGGCACTGGGCTCAGGGGTTCTGAGCTGTGAGCTCTCCAGCAGGAGAGGGACAGGTCTCGTGCCCTTGGGCTCCCTCACACGCCCAGAGAGGGCAAGCAGGGGACGCAGGCCTCAGCGCCCCACACCCCTGTTTGGTTTTCCAGACCTGGAGAGCATCTACCTGCAGGACAGCCTTCTCAGCGTTCCCTCGCAGGACGACAGTCTTCTGGCCTTCTCTTCCCCCGGTCTCTTCACGGATGGCTGGCCCTCGCCCCAAGAGCCCCCTGTCACAGCTGCCAGCCCACCGTCCCCCAGCTCTGAACAGCAGTGTCAACAGCAGCTCTTGGGGTGCCTGGGGCCCGAGGGCGGGGCCCACCTGCAGGGCTCCCTGCCCTCGGTGAACAGCGGCTCCCTCTCTGAGGAGGACGAGGTGTTCTACAACTGAGGCTGACCCCTCTGCTCCAGCATCTGCTCAGACCTCCACCTTGCCTGGCAGGCAGCCCAGGATCGCTGGGACCGTGGGGTCCGAGCTGGGCATCTCCTGACCCTCAGGGCAGGCACGGGAGGTGCAGCAGGGATGAGGCCAGCACTCCTGTGGACCACTCTGTGCCTCTGCGGACCTGCCCAGCAGGGGAAGCCATGGTCTCCCTCTGTCTTCTGAACTTGGTCAGGTGGGCACCTTCCCTGCAGGCCTTCTGCCCTCAGTGAGCTCCAGGACTCTCAGCAGATGCCAGGGCAGCTGGCCCCAGGGAGACCACCATGAGAGGAACTGCACGACCACTGGGAGGCTGGGACCCCACCCGGAGCCTGGCTCAGCTCCTCCCTACTCCCTCTGTGCATCTGTCCCTGTCAAAGATGGGGTGGTCTCTACTGGTAGCTCAGCGCCCACTCCTCTGCGGTCTCCGGAGTGTCTGTTCCTTGCCCTCTGAGCCTGCTTCCTTGGTGTTCCCCCCCACCCTGCCCCGTCCCCCTCAACGTTCTCTCGTGACATTAAAGTGGTGGATTCACCCTGGATGAGCTTAGCCTGGTCTCTGCTCTCGTCTGCATGTCCTTGGGCCCTGTCTAGAGGAAGTAGGGAAGGAAATGTACCGCTGGTTGACCACAGCCTTCCACATGGGAGAGGCCCACATGGAGGATGCCCCAGGCTCATGGAATCCCCAAGGAGCAAACCTGGGGGACCCCACTTGATCAGCCATGGCTCAGCCAAGGGAACTAGGGCTGGAGTGACAGTAATTGTGCAGAGTCCTGTTTATTCATGAGGACAAGCATCATAGGACCTGGGCGGGGGGGGAGGGGCCTCTCCCCAGCATCTCCCTGCTGGGGAGTGGGGCACGAGGAGAAGACCAGGGATCCAGGCCTGCAAAACCCAGGTGGCCATCAGCAGCCTCAAGGGCTCACTCTGGGCTAGCACAGGGGAGCCAAGGGGCCTGCCCTGGGAGCAGGATGGATGGCCGCTCAGGAGCACCTCTGTTTTTCTCAGGAGCTTTTGGTTGGGAACAACCACCCCCAGAAAGCACAGGTGCCATCCCTTCATTCCTGAGCTTCATGACCACTCGCTGGGCACCCTGTGCCCCTCACGCTCACAGCCCCATCCAGGGTGGGGTTTGTCCTTCAAGCAATAACTGCTGTTGGCCCCAGGATGGGACATAGCGGATGCAGGGCCTCTTCAGGGCTCCGTAGCGCTGCCTGCTCCACAAGGCACAGAGCTGGGCTGGAGGGGTGGGTGGGTTGTAGTGGGGAAGAGAGGAAGGTCTCTGCCCAGCCTGGCATGGGGTAGCTGGGTGGGCTCACTTTGGGGCAGGTGGATTTGTCAGGTTGGAAATCGCTTTCTTCAACTACAACAGAGGAAACGGGGTTTGGGGAGAAAGCACGTGGAGGAGGCTGAGAGTGGGGCCCTGGCGTGGTGACTCCCCTAGTGGTGGGTTCTTGGGCCAGCGTCTGAGCTGCAGCCTCATGGTTGTGCAGAGGGGTCCCTGCCGCCCAGAGCGGCAGGCCGGCTGTTAGGGGTAGCCAAGGCCCAGTGGCCACAGTGGTTCAAGTATGGGGCTTATCAAAGTCTTGCGAGTCCCCCAAACCTTGAATGGAAGGATGTTGGTGCCCCCCACCCCACATCGCCCTGCCCTTGAGACCCTGGTACCTCCACCCAGGACACGAAGCCCACAGCTCTGCCCCGTGACGTCACGAAGAGGGACTGAAGGTTCAACAGTTCAAAGAGGTTGTGCGTCTGGAGGGGAGGTTGGTAGGAAATTTTGGTGGGCCGGGGACCCTATGCCAGGACCTGAGATGGGGGGCCAGCAGGCTGGTGAAGGAGGGACCTGGCCTGCAATATCTAATGTGACCACCAGGGGTCGCCAGAGTCCATGCAAGGAGCAGGGCAAGCTCTGGTGGAAAGATGGCCTTTACCAGCAGGGTCCCCCAAGACCCCTGGTCTGCTCTGCTTTTCCCCTCCCCAGGCTCTGTCCTGAGTGGATACTACATAGGGAGCATGCGCTGGACCTAAAATTAAAAGCCACCAGGCCCCACGTGACACTTAACCCCTCTCTCTACCCAGAGGCCTCTGCCCCGGCAGTGAGGGGCAGGGGGGCGGCACCTACAGAGGAGGAACGGGCCCCGGGAGCAGAGAACAGCCCAGCACAAGGGAGGGGCTGCCAACTGCTCCCTGTGTGCCCACCCCGCAGCCCGAGTCTGCCCGCATTCTCTAATGATCCCCCATACCTGGTGCAGGGAGGTCTCTGGGGACAGCTGCAGGGTGACTGGTTCCATGGGGCAGCCCCCAGCCAAGATGTCCTGGAGACACTGCTGGAGATGGAGGACACACAGTGGGGGTCTGGGCCAGCCTCCCTCCCCAGGCTGCCATTCTCAGGCCACCTCTCCGGCAGGTCAGCTGGCCCCTCCCGTCACTACCCTCTGACCTCCCGACTCATCCTCCAGAGGACCTACCTGTTGTCCTGGAGCCCAGGACGGGGGGTCGGTCTGAAGGGCCTGCACCAGCAGGGCCCTCGGCACAATGCCCACCAGGATCTGAGACTCTAGCAAAAGCGGAGAGAGAGCCGAGTCACAGAGAAGGAATTATCCTTTACCAAGAATCTACAAGGTCAAGGACAGGGCTGCGCCCCATGTCTCTGAGGGCGTGGGGCAGCCTAGGTCTGCTATAACCCTGATTGCTCATTTTACAAAAGAGGAAACTGAGGCTTCGAGGCACAGAGGACCTCTTGTCCTGCCCAAGGTCACCCAGCTTCCGGCGTGGAGGTGCGGCAGCTCAGGTGGTTGGGAAGGTCGCCAGGGGGCCAGGAGGGTAGCAGGACTGGGCTTCCTCCTCCGTTTCCCACAGGAGGTTCCACAGCCAGCTCAGCCAGAGCAGGAGTGAACCCAGGGGGCCGCCATGTTCTGTGATCCTACTGTGTGCTGGGGGCTTGGCAAGCCTCTCTCTAGCCCTGGGTTATCAGGGGAGTTTGCAGGCTTGAGGAGCGAGCTTGGCATTTTAACCTTGTGTCCAGTAAAATACAAACTCCAGGCTGGGTGTGCAGCTCAGGGCTAGAGCACCCACCTCGCGTGAGTGGGGCCTGGGTTCCTTTCCCAGCAATACAAGGAAAGAACTTGAACTAGAATTATAAGCACTCTCCCCCGCGGTAATCAACAGAGCTGTTTCCTGGGTGGGTGGTGATTCTACCGCCTGGTCCCCTCTGCTTGGGACCTCCTTGCTTCCTGTGACTCAGCAGAAGAGATCTTTCAGGTCAACTCTTTGTTTAGGAGGAAAGCCTCTTGGCAGGGTCAGCCATGTGCAGCATCTTGAAATGGGATTCAGGCCTGTTCTGGAAGGTAGTGCCGAGGGTTTCCTTAGGGTTCGGAGGAGTGCCTGATATCTGGGTGATGACCTCTAGCAACCTTCTACCATAGTGACCCCCGTTTTCCAGGCAAGGGCACTGACTTATGCAGCCACAGTTCTTGAGCTCATAAGTGGCCTCTTGAGGCGGCACACGGGGGACCCATAAGGTTGTGCAGGTTGCTCACTGCTCCAGATGCCAGCCCAAAGGACAAGTAGGGACTAAATCCAGCTATGTCATGTGCACCTTGTCTCACTACACAGAGGGGACGGGTGGCTGGTAGTAGCCTTGATGGAGCAGGGCCACCCCTCCCCAACTTATCTTTACTTAGATACTGGACTTTCAAACAGGAAAGATGTCTGGTTTGCTCCTTCCCTGAGATTCCATTTCCGTGGAAGAGCCACCATTCATTTGTCTTTACAAACATGCTTTGTCACTGGGAGAGGGCACTCAGGTAGGGAATTCTGCAGGGAAGCCCGGAGGGAAGCTTCTGGAAGACCCTAACAGTGGCCCATCAGCTTTCCCCAACCCACAGGCCACCAGGCCAGGCTCCTACAACGAGTCCCAAAGCTGCCCATGGGGTACCTTACAACACCCCTCTTTTATCCCTTAAACACGTGGTTTTATGTCCATTTTATTGATGAAGAAACTGAAGCCCAGAGAGGTGAAGGGACTTGCCCAACGTCACACAGCTGCTAAGCTGCAGAGCCTGGATCCGGTTGGGATCTACGCCCGGGTTGCCTTTTCTGGTCCTGATCCTTGGAGGCCCTATGGGAAAGCAGAGGGAAGCCCCACCCCAGCCCTTCCCTGGGCACCTGTGCTCTCCACCAGGGGGTACTCGGCCACGTCTGTGGAGGTCACGACCTTGACCACCTCCTGGAGCGGCGTGTCCTTGGCCAGCGTGGTGAGAGAGCAGTTCATGAAGTGCTCCACGGTCACGGGGTGGGAGCTGCGGGCAGGGGGATGCTCCTATAGGTCCTGGAGTGGGGACATCAGACCCCAGGATGGGGCAGGGGCCCCTAGGGGGGTGGCTCGGCTGGGACAGGACCCACGATCCTCCAGTGCGGGAGGAGACTGAGGGGCTGTTGCAATGAGTGCCTCCCGGGCCCCACGGTGGACAGGAACCTGGGGCCATGTCACTGAGGCCCTGCGTCCCCGACCAGCTCTGCTGGGCTGTTCTATTCGGCAGCCTTCCTGGAGAATCTCATTGGAGGGGAAGTTAGATGGGAGGAAAAAAGACTTTAAAATTTGGAAGCCCCTGGAGTAGCCACCCGGGCCTTGCAGCGGGCAGCTGAAGCCTGGGGCAACCTAGCAGTTTGCATCCGTGGGTGCCGAACCTCAACCCAGGGTCCCTGAGCCTCAGAGTCCCGCTTCCCTGGGGACAGGAGCTGCGTGGGTCCTCCCTGGGGGAGCGAGGGCCTCGAAGCCCACTCCGTGTCCACCTCCAACGACCAGCAAGGACCACAGAGAAAGAGCCAGGAGGACAGAGGGGACCTCAGATCTGGTGCTGGCCCTCAGGACCTGGCGCAAGACAGCACCTGAGCCCCAGCTTCAGGCAGCCAATGCCGCCCCGGGGAGGCTGAGGCCAGGGGCCTGAGTGCCGGCTCCTCCCACCCCTATCCCACATGGCTGCCGAGGGGCTTCTTTGGGCCCCCCCACACGTGAGCCGCCTGCTCACTCGATTTTGCGGCCCCGAATCCACGGCAGGAAGGGCAGCTTCTTGACAATGATGGTGCCGTCGTAGAAGGACGGCTGGCAGCTCTGGGCGATGGCGTTGGCCGTCAGCACCGCCATCAGCACCGGCAGCGCATGCACGATCTGACCCGTCAGCTCGAAGGCCAGCAGTGCCGTGGACACCGTGTGTGTCACCGCCCCCGAGAAGGCCGCAGCCCCTGCGGAGCAGAGCCAGGGTGGGTGGCTCAGGCGGGGGGCCAGCTTCAAGGGGGGAGGTGGGCAGGGCCACGACGGTGTGGCCAGGGTGGGAGGTGGCCAGGGTGGGAGGTATCCGGGAGGCCCCTGGCAGCCACCACTGGGTGCACCCCGGAGCCTGGGCATGGCCAGAGGAGAGGGATGGGGGGATTGACACCGGGACAGGATAAGAACGAAGAGGGAGTCAGGAGGTGACAGGCCTCCGTGGGAGTGGGGGTCAGATTGAGGGTCTCAGTAACCACTCTTGGGCCCTGCAGTGCCACCGGCAGATCCAGGGCCTCCAGGAGGTTTGTGCCCAGGCCGGGCCCTGGCCACTCACCTGCCAGAGCATAGCCCCCGGGCATGATGGGGTTGACCACTCCTCCAGACACGATGCCCTCGGGGAAGGCCATGGAGAGCGCCTCCCCCAGGAGGCGGCCGATGGCAGCTCCTGCACACAGACAGGGTGAAGGGGACAGCCCTCTGTCCCTGGGACCATCCTCAGTACCACCCCGGGAGGGAGGAGGTGAACCAGGAGCCATGGCCCTGCCCCAATACCCCTGGACCTCCCAGACCCTCGGGACCCCAGACTCACCATAAACAAATATGGGCAAGAAGTAGCCAGCGGGGATGGGGATGGTGGTGGCCAGGATCAGCATCCAGAACTGGGGGTGGGACCCGGAGCCCGGAATTAGAGGCCTCGGAGCCAAGTACAGGGCAAGGGAGGGACAGGACAGAGGGAGTTCTAGGGAGGGCTGCCATCAGGGATGGCGCTGCAGGGGACGGTGCCGACAAAGGGCCCACTGTGTGCCTGGCACCTGCCAGGTACTTTCTTTTCTTCCCTCTCAGCCTTCCCTGGAGGCAGAAGCAATAGCAATCCCACTTAGAGACTAGAGACCGAGGGTCAGAGGGCCGAAGCTACTTGCCCTGGGCACCCAGTGAGCAGGGATCAGATGGGGGACCCTGGGTGGAAGGGCTCCATGCCGCCTGAGGCAGCCCCAGCCCACCCAGAGCTGGCCTTGGCAAGTGTGCCCACCTTCATGACGAGGAAGAAGGCGAGGGTCCCGAAGATGGTGAAGCGCGGGTGGTACCATTCGAACCACAGGTTCTGGGGGTCAAGCTCCGTGGACCAGGGAGGGGACGAGTTCCGGCTCATCAGTGCCCAGGAGTTGTTGTCGAACAGGGAGTCCAATAGCTCTCTCATGGACAGCTGCAGCAGGGTGGGGGGTGGCAGTTTCGCATGTCCCTGCCCCCTCACTGCCTGGCCCTGCACCCCAGATCCTACTCTGCCACTTCCCAGTGGGGACCCTGGGGGCAGCCCTGACCTCCCGGAGCTAGCTTCCTCACCTATAAAATGTCACACAAGCACCTCCCTTGGAGGGTGTTCTGGGGACTCAGTGCTAATGCTCACAGAAGGGACATGAATAGGGTCCCCCACTCCCGCCACCCCTGCCCGCCGCCCCTTACCCTGGAAGCCAGGAAGCGGCCCACGCCAGGCGGGTAGGTGATGGAGGCCAGGACCAGGGCGGCCAGGGCCGAGTACAGAGGCTTGCTGGGTTGAGAGGATCGGCTCCAGTGGGGGCCTCCTCTCCCCAAGAAGGGGAAAGGGGGCTCACCCAGGCAGGGGCTGCTCCCACCACCCCGGGGCTGACCCCAAGGCAAAACTAGGGTGGAGGGAGGCCGAGCTGGGGTGTGGGTCAGACACCCCAGGGGAAGAAGCAGGTGGGCTCAGCCCTCAGGACCTGGGCTGACGGGCCAGGGCCAGGGCAGGGCAGGGCAGGCCAGGTGTCCTGACCGAGGGCAGGGAAGACAGGTCTGGGAGGGAGGTGGCTCGGGGAGGGAGTTGGAGGGCAGTGGTGTAGGACTCAAGGAGGGGGCTGGGGTTAGTGCAGGGGCTGGCTGTGGGGACTTGCACAGGGGTTAGTAAGGGAGTGGGGTCTCCCTAAGTGGGGAGTGGGCTAGGGAGGGGGTTGTTTGATGGTAGGACAGGAGCTCAGTTAGGGGCACAAGGCTGAAGTTGGGGACTCCCTGAGTGGTCCCCAGCCTCAGCCCACAGCCCACCTGGTGGCCAGCAGTTTGGAGGTGAACCGATTGGTCTTGACGAAGCCTAGGAAAGTCCGCTGGCAGAAGAGGTAGGCGCAGCTCAGGATGCCACAGATGGCCCTGCGGGGACAGGAGGTGAGTCCAGGGCCCCTGCCCACTTGGGCTGGAGGAGGCCCCCAGCTGGCTCTCAAGGACCAAGCCCCGGCTCACCCCAGTGCCACAAAAAAGAAGATCTCTGGCAGGTCAAAGGGCACGTCCACACGGAAGCTGGTCTTGTAGAGGGAGGTGATGGTCTCTGGGGCAGGAGGGCAGCGGGGGTCTCAGGTGGCACAACAGGTGGGGGAGGAGGTGGAAGCAAGATCGGCCCTCCCTCAAGACCCCACCAGCCTCCCTCTCCAGCTCCAGGCCACCCCAGGGCCCACCCCAGGGCCTTCCCCCTCCTCCTGCACCCCAACACCCTCCCACCCTCCTGGAAGGAGGCACAAAGAGGACGCGAGGGGGAGAGGGAAGTGCGAGGGGGGCAGACCAAGGATGGACGGAGGAGGGGAGGGAGGGAGGAGCGGGACAGGCCGGGTGGGCACCGCAGCCCCGGGCTCACCCTGCTCGCTGTTGAAGACGGCCAGCAGCCGGAACATGAAGGCCCCGCAGGTGGCGGCGAAGAAGCCCCTCCAGTAATCCCAGACGGAGAAGTGGGAGGACATGACCTCGATGCTGAACAGGACGCCTGGGGCCACACTGAGCTCAGGACAGCTGCCCGCCCCCATCCACCCTGCGGGAGCCCCTGCCACCCCGTCCCTGACCCTTTTCTGATCTGCTCTGCAGCCTGGACAGCCAGGGCCACCCATCTCCCTGGAGTGGGGGAGGTCAGGGCTTGAGCCCTGGGTAGAGAGGCCCTCGCTGACCCGGGAGCACCAGCCAGCTGTGGGATGTCTACCCGTGTCCTCCTTTCTCCTCACCTGTCTCGCAGGGACTGCTTTGATCCCCATTTTACTGCTAAGGAAACCCAGCTCAGAGAGGTGAACTCACTGGCAGGGGTCACACAGCGGGAGCTGGTCTGTCTAAGGTAACCCTGAAGCCACTGAACACCTGCCAACCTCCTGGGGAGGTCGTGCCCACAGCAGGACAGCAGTGAGAACTAGAATTCAGCCCAACCCCTCCTCCTGACCCGGGGCAGAGCAAGCGGACCACGGGGGTGCGTGGGAACCCGAGTGCAGCGGCAGGGGCAGGGGCGGGAGGGAGGGTCTCACCGCTGAAGGGGGCTGCGAAGACGGTGGCCACGCCCACTGCCGCTGCCGCCACCAGCATTTCGTTTTGCTTGCTCTTGTTCTGGGGGGTGGAGTCCTGGGCTCGAGCCAGCCTCCTCCCCACGGGCCCTCCCATTCCCCCAAGGAGCCACCCAGACGCTCACCTGGGGCTCCCCGATGGTCCTGGTGCGCACGCGTCCCAGGTAGGCGGCAATCATCACACTCAGGTGCACGAAGGGACCCTGCCAAGGCGAGGCGTGGGTGCAGGGCCTGGGGAGTGGGGGGCCCACCCTCGCTGCTGGCGGAGCCTCCCCAGGGACAACAGGTTCCCCTCTCACATCTTCCTCCAAACCCCAGGGCCGTCCTGACAGTACTCTGCCCCATCTGGGGACCTGGCTTGTCTGTCCCCCCAGAACTGAGCTCAAAGGCAGGACTGGCTGTGGTGGGGGAAGGGCAGAGGGGCGGAAGCCGGGTGGGTGCCCCACACTGCCCGTACCACTTTACCCAGGAAGATGGTGCTGCCGGTGGCCAGGGTGCAGGAGAGGCCCACCACCTTGGCCCCGAAGTTCTTGATGTCCAGGTAGTCCTCCAGGACCACCCCGGACAAGATGGTCTTCAGCTCTGGGATTCCAGAACCTTGGCGGGGAGGGCAGGGTGAGAGTCAGTACTGGAACTCTTAACCCTCTGCCCTGGGCACAGGGTTTTCATGTCACCCTCAAGTCCGAACCTCATACACCCAGGCGGTTCGGATTCAGAGCCTCACTTTGCAGAGGAGGAGACTGAGGGTCAGAGATGTGGGTTGTTTTCTGCTCAGGTCTGGCAGACCTCAGTGGCAGGGTAGGGGGTCCCAGGGTGGAATGACAGGCCACACTGGAGACACCTGAGAGCCCCCACTCTCTGGAGGCTGCACTAGAGGCCTGGGGAAGCTGGCTGCCTCCACCAGCTGCTCCTTGGTCAGGGGAGCCTGCCATCACCTGTCCTGTTTCCCCCACCCCCCAGAGCCCCATGGGACTTCAAAAGGCTTGGGCCGGTGAGGGCTGCAGTGCAGGACCCCTGAGAGACTGGCATGGTGCCCACGAACTCACCGCCAGAGAAGGGCGTGATGCTCTGGGAGAAGCCAGAGGAGAAGGAGAGGAGGGCCACTGGGTACACGGTCCAGGAGAGGTACCGGAGCAGGTGGCTGTCCCCGATCTCCCGGTACAGCCACTTGTGCGCTGGGGATGGTCAGGTGTCAGGGGGCCACCCACAGCCTCTTGTGGGGGACACTTGCTCACCAGGAAACGGAGATTCACAGCCACTCAGTGAGTGGCTGACCCCCAAGAAGTGGCAGGAGTAGGACCTGGGTCCCCACGTCCAGTTTTGCTACTTCCTAGCTGAGTGACCTTGGGCAAGTGACTCAACCTCTCTGGGCCTTTGTTTTCCCATCTGCCAAACGGACCAATGTGGATGCCTCCCTCTCAGGGTCACCAAAGACTACAGGAGACCTGTCGAGGCCTGAATGAGACCCGGTGTGAGGCCCCTCGGGTGACAGGTCCTCATTAAGGCAGTGGATTCTCCAATGAAAGTTCTTAGACCTCTCCTGCCCCGTGCCTCCTCCTCCAGGGAGGCCTCAGGGTGGAGGCCAGCTGAGGGACAGGGACAGAAAGCCATATGCCTGGAGTCCAGGGTAACTGAACTGAGAGCAGGGAGCGAGGCTGGAGGAGGAACAGGAGGCCCCAGCGCTCAGCTGGGAAGGGGTCTGGGAGCTGTCTCCCTCACTGTCCAGAGAGGGCCAGGAGCTTTCCCAGGGCCACACAGCAAGGCAGCAGCAAAGCCAGGGTCAGCCCCAGGCCCCGTCCCCAGGCCCTGCCCACCCTGCTGCGCTTGGCAGCCCAGTGGCATCCCCGGTGTGCCCGGAAGCCCAGGTCCAGAGCGGGCGTGCCAGGGAGGGGCTACCTCGGACCACTCGCGTGATGGTGAAGTTCATGGCATAGCTGATCAGGGCCATGAGCACCCCGAGGGTCATCAGGAAGTACCAGTCCTCGCCCACGCGGAACAGCTTCTGCTTCAGCCACTCCAGGCCCCCTGGGCAGAGCACTGGGATCACCTCCTGGGGGGCCAGCAGGGACGGCCCTCCCTGGAGGACTGCTGGGCGGGGGCGGGGCCAGGGGAACCGGAGGCGGCTCTGCCTCCTGAGGGCCCAGAGGACTGGGGGCAGGTAAAGCCAGTCCTGTTGTCCCCCCCAGAGAGCCTTTGACCTGCCCACCCTCCTCCCCGATCCTGGGAGTCCTGTGGAAAGCGGTCAGGGGGTGGCCCGGAGCGGGTGGCAGTTACAGCCCTCGCCAGCGTCTCGGCAGGGTCTGGGGTGCAGAGAGCACGCGGTCAGCAGGACCTGCGTTGTCCCAGGGCCTTGGGCCATTGAGCCTTGGGCCCCAGACTGCGCCCCTCCATGGTGGCCAAAGGCAGAGGGCAGACCCCGGCACGGCTGGCCCACAGACAGAGGGGCAGGCAGGCCCCTACGCTCCCTGCCACCCAAGAGAGCCCGGGCAGCTCGGCCCAGGGCTGAGGGAAAGGAGAGGCTGGAGTGGGCTGGGGCTGCAGGTGACGTCCCGAGGGGTCACTGGTGGGGAGTGGAAGGACCTCACCTCGGATGCCTCGGCGAATGCGGGGACACGGGCCCCACAGCTCCTGCAGAGTCACGGGGCTCCCCGAGGAGCCCTCACGCAGCCCTACCAGCTCCTCCATGGGGCCCTGAAGAGCAGACAGACAGACAGACCCTGGGTGAGCGGCCTCAGCCTCACCTGCCTCCAGCCTCTCCAGGTCTCAGTCTCCTGAGTGGAAAGGCAGGTCCCTGGTGCCTGTGTAGCTGGTGCATGTGAATGTGCACTGGCACTTATCAGGAGGGGACGCAGGTCCTGGTCACAGAGGCTCTGTCCCCGAGGGGTGGAGGTTGTGTCTGATAGGCAGGGTGGGGGTTCCTAGGCATCCCCCATGTCCAGCCCAGACCCCTGGCCGGAGCCTCCTCTCTCCCTGGCCCTGCACCTGCTCTCCTGGGTGCTTCTACCACCCAGGGATGTCACTGTCTCACTGCAGGTTCCCCCTGGTGACTCTGATTCCCCACGCCCATCCCTGGGCAGCTGTGACCCTCCACTCAGGCCGCAGGAGGCAGGAAAATCCCAGGCCCAGAAGGAGACCCCTTGAGCATCCAAGTGAGGTGCTGGCTCCTGCCCGAACCTCTTCCTGCCTTGCCTGCCCTGGCCCCAGCAGGTCCCAACCATGTCCCTGCGCTGCTCCGGCAGCTCCTCACCCGTCAGTCCTTCCTGCCCTGCTGTGGCCCCGACCAGCCTCTTCTAACAGCCTCTTTGCGTCCAGGTCTAGTGCACCTGGACAGGTGTGCACTCCACCAATCAACACCCTCCTCGCCCCGCCCGGCCCAGGTTCACTGTGGCATTGAGAACGTCCTTGACAAACCAACCAGAACTGCCTGAATCCACTGAGCCTGCAGAGCAGGGCCGCCCACGGCGGGGAGGGAGCGGAGTGTCCCCTCCACACCAGAGCTGGCAGAGAGTGGCAGCTGACTTCACAGCAGCAGAGGTGGGGCTCCTGGGGGCCGGGAGGGGGACACCAGTGCTCCTGCAGGACGGGGAGAGGTCCCCCGCTGAGGTTGAGGGTTAGGCTTGGGGCTCTGGGTTCTCAGGGCCGACATGGGAGCGGGAGAGTGGGGTGTGGAGCAGGAGAACACACTGTGGCGGCCGGTGGGGAGCATGGCTGTGCCCTGCCGAATGGTGGCAGGGCTCAGTCCTCCGAAGAATGACTGAGTGCTCACGGAAACCCAGCGAGGTGGCAGTGTCAGCCTGTTTTTTTTGTTTTTGTTTTGTTTTGGTACCAGGGATTGAACCCACTGAGCTACATCCCTAGCCCTTTTTATTTTTTGAGACAGGGTCTCACTAAGTTGCTTAGGGCCTCCCTAAATTGCTGAGGCTGACCTCCAACTTGATCCTCCTGCCTCAGCCTCTGGAGCTGCTGGGATTACCTGCGTGCATCACTGTGCCTAGCAGTGTCATCCTGTTTTAAAGAAATGGCATCGCAGAGAGGTAAGCTTTCTTGCCAGAGATCAGAGAGGCAGGCCGGGTGTGTGGCACACCTACAATCCCAGCTACTTGGGAGGCTGAGGCATGAGGATGGCGTGAGCCCAGGAGTTCAAGCCCAGCCTGGGCAACGTTGCAAGTCCCCAAGACACCATCTCAAGACACCACCACCATAACAACCAGACGTGGTTCTGCCTTGATGGCCCCATCTGTTCAGGGGCAGGAGGAGCCCAAGGACAGTGGCTTGGGGTGACTGAACTCTCAGAGCCTGCTGAGGAACTTGAACTTGATCTTTGTGTCTGGACCTTCAAGTCCCAGAAAGCTGCCTGTCAAACCCACAGCATCCCGGGGCACCGGCTCTGGCCTGGGGCCTCTAGGTAAGTGCCCCAGACCTGGTCTCACCTCAGCAGAAGCTAGGAACACAGGCATCAGGGGGAGGGTAAGGGAGCAAGCAAGCTTTGTGTGCCAGCCACTGGCTCTACATCTGCAATTCAGCTCATCCTCCCCACACTCTTGGGAGTCAGGGGTATCATCACCACTTTGCGGATGATAAATGGAGGACCAGAGAGGTGCAGTCACTCAGCCGAGATCACACAGCAGAGGCTGCACTCAGACCTAGACTGTGCAGCTCTTCCCCTACTGGGAGTTCCTCCAGCCATGATCTGGGCACAAAGCTGAGGGTTTCTATTGCCACTTTTAGAAGATTTGGGCAAGGGATATGGGACAATTGCTGACCACCCCAAAGCCAACACCTGAAAATCGCAATGGTCCTTCATTGATTTGCTCAGTTCTGGGACCCTGGGTTGCCTCTGCCCTGGACGCCAGGCCAAATCCATTCAAGTAGGAGCTGGAGTGTTGTTGGTGATGTCAGGGGGTAAGGGCTTGTGCTCTGCATGGACTGTGCATGCCCTCACCTCAGCCTCTCTGACTGTCCAGAATTGGATAGGGACTGCCCTGTTGACACCTCAAACCCCAGTCTCTGGTCTCGGACAGCTGCCACCACAATCCCAAGGCCAAACCACGCCCACATCCTTGATCCCTGGTCCTTGGAGCACCAGGAAACTGGGAAGAGGGCAGCAAGAAGACAGAGTCCCTGGGGCAAGTCCCTCCCAAAGCCACTGTCCCCAAGCCAGCCTCCAGTTTCTCCAAGTGCCTGGCAGACGTACAGATGGCTCAGTAGGTTCCGAGCAGGTTTGAAGCCAGTTCTGCCAGCCAACCCTTTCCCCACTTAGAGCCTCGGTTTCCTCTTCTGCCCGATGAGGATGGCCTAGGACAGTGTGTGCCTGTGCCTGTGAGGGCCAGTGCCTCCCATGTCCAAGTGCCCCAGCCTAGAGCAGTGCCCGGCACATGGGGGAGGTGTTCCACCCCAGGTTCCAGAACCCTGGCCTCAGGGCTGGCTGTAGCGGAGCTGAGAACAGGTCTTGGTTCCTCCCAAACCCCAAATCAGAATCTTGGGGAGTGACTTTCGCCCCAGTACCGAGGATTGAACCCAGGAGCACTTTACCACTGAGTCACGTCCCCAGCCCTCCTACTTTCATTGGGACACAGGGTCTTGGCTAAGTTGCCCAGTCTGGCCTTGAACTTGCGGCCCTCCTGCCTCGGCCTCCTGAGTGGCTGGAATCACAGGCCTGGGCCCAGCTGGCTTTGGGGAGCTGTGTTTGTGACAAGCCTCCAGGTGGGTGGGGCCACCTCTGGACTCCAGGGACTGGATCCTCCTTGAAGCTCCTCCCATCCCTGTGATCCCCAGGAAGAGGTCTAGAGTTAAGGAATGGCCTTGATGACCTTTTGAGGTCCCTCCTGGCCACTGAACCATTCAGTATTTATGTGGATGACGCCTGGGCATGGGGGAAGGGAGGAGGGCTGGTGGGCGGGGTGGGTAAAGGGATCCGACGTCCAGGGGCCATGACTCAGGCCCTGGGCACCATGACTGAGTATCTGCATTTAGCCCTGGCTCCTGTCACCCCGGCGGGTGGCGGGCTCCTGGGCCCCCCATCCTGCCCCCACCTCACTCAGTGCTGGTCACTTCCCTGGGAGCTGCCAGAACCCCCTCGGTCAGTTATGTGACCGGCCAACACAGGCAGGCATCTCATCTCCACGGGGACAACAAACTTCTCTTGCTGCAGCGCCACCCCGGCCCCCGTGCCCTGCCTGCCCCTGCGTCACACACGCCCCAGTGATGGCAGGAGTTCCCGAAGGGGAAGCTCCAGGCTGGGCTTCATGGGAGCCGAGAGGAGAGGCCATCCCTCTGCAGGGACGCCCTGTCCACAGGGAGACCAGCGAACCCTGCCCGGGAGATGCCCTGGCAGATGTGGGGGGATGCTGCACCGAAGTCTTAGATCAAGGAAGGCCATGGCACAGGGACAGGGACAGGTGTCACGGGCACCTGGACGGGGCTCTGGGTGGACTGGAACACTCAGAGGCCTCCATGGGGGAGGGAGGGGTTAGAGAGGAGAGTGGAGGTCCCTGACCGCTCCTGGACAGAGCAGGCCACCCTGAAGGGCCTTCCCCTGGCTTCCACCTCCTGGCCCAGCCCCTCAGCGTAGCTCTCTGAGCAGGGGGTGGACAGACGGGGCTTCTCGAGGCTTCGGGTCCAGCCTGTTGCCATAAGCGCATGTCCAGGGTCTGGATCTGACACCTCCGGGTTCCCGACCCTTGCTCTGAGGTTCCATTTCTCAGTCTTTAAAAGGGGCACATTTCTCCTCCTTGTGAGCTGTGGGGGCCAGCAGGGCCTGCTGGAGAGCCCACAGTGGGGCTCTGGGCCCAGAAGGCAGGACTGGAACACTGTCTCCAGAATTCTCGTCGACTCAGATCCTCCGACTGCAGCCCGGGATCTCCTAAGCTGGAGGTCAGGCTCCTAGTTGCTGGGAACTTGACCTCCTGGATCTTTAGGGACAATTACCAAATTCTCTGCCCCACCCCCACCCCCTTGTGAGCCCACCCCCCCAGCTCTGCCTGGGGCCACCGGCTTTCTCCTCTCTGGGCCCCTAAATGTTCTGAGAAGGGGATGAGAGAAGGGGATGAGGGACACGGAATCCAGGCCCCCTGGGAGTGGCAGGGTCACAGCCCACACTCTACCCGCCCCCAGGGCTGTAAACAGAGCCGTGTGTATCCGTATCCGAGGACCTCAAGGGGTTTGATGGGGGAAGCACAGTCCCTAGAGAGTCCCCAAGCTGCTGGGGGAATCACCAAACCCACACAGGACTCTGTGTCCGGGCCCCGGGCCCACCCCTGCCCTGTGGGCGCGGAGGCCCTGGCTGGAGCCAGGCCTGGAATGCCAGGGTGAGCTCAGCCCTCTGCCGCCCGCGTGCGGCCGGCTGTCAGCAGCACCGATTCTCCGGAGACGACTTCCAGCCCCCTCTGGGCCGTGGAGAGGCCTAAATTTAGCTGGTAGACAAGGGGGCTGGCCCCGAGCCCAGCGACCGTCGGGCCTTATAAAGCGCTGGCAGTCCGGGCCAGGCACGCTCCCCTGGAGGCCTGCGCCACATCCTTCTCCTGTCTTCCCCTGGCCGCCTGGACAGGGCCGGTGTCGCCCGTGGATGAGCCACCGAACCTCCTCCTTCAGAGCGGAGAGAAGCTTCCACTCCTCCTCCTCCTCCTCCTCCTCCTCCTCATCTTCCTCCTCCTCCTCGGCCTCCCGGGCCCTCCCAGCCCAGGACCCCCCCATGGAGAAGGCCTTGAGCATGTTTTCGGAGGATTTTGGCAGCTTCATGCGACCCCACTCGGAGCCCCTGGCTTTCCCAGGCAAGTGCTGGGGGCTCTGGGAGGGGGGAGGTGCTCAGGTTGGGGACTCCCACTGTGGCTGCCACCTGCCAGGACAGAGGTGGTCCTGAAAACAGGTGGGCCTCCAAGGAGCAGTGGTGGCCCTGGGTGAGATATGGCTTCGCTGACCATGCACCTGTGACCAGGCTCTGGCTGGGACCCTGGAGGGCTGGAGGGGACAGAGATGTGGCAGGCAGCCCGAGCCTCCTGGACTGGGTGTGGCTGCCGCAGACTGTGTCACTCAAGTGCACACGCACACACTGTCTGGAGGGGGGCCCCGCCCGCCACAGAAGCTGGGCTAGGACAGCGAGGAGGGGCCCCCAAGCACCATGGAGGGGAGGTCACCTGGGACAGCCACCTGCTTCCCAAGAGAAGGACAGAGAGCAGGTTCTGGACACGACCCCGGCCCATGCCCAGCTCACAGCTGCCCTCCCCACAGCCCGCCCCGGGGGGGCCGGCAACATCAAGACCCTGGGGGACGCCTATGAGTTTGCAGTGGATGTGAGGGACTTCTCCCCCGAAGACATCATCGTCACCACCTCCAACAACCACATCGAGGTGCGGGCCGAGAAGGTGAGCCTGGCCTCCCCCTGCACCTCCCCTCTGCACCCCCTGCCTAGTCCAGCCCTCCGAGTCCCCTACTCCCACCTCCCGTCCTGAGACCTCAGACCCTTGCCAGTGTCCCCTGCCCACCCAACTCGCCCAGGGCACACTGGAGATCTTGTCCCTGCAGCTCCTGGGTCAGGGGTCTTCCCAGCCTCTGAAAGCTGCCAGATTCAGCCTTCAGGAGTCCGGGCAGCTGAGTGGCCTAGGGGTGGGCGGGAGGGGGGGGGATGTAGACTGAGGGGACGCCAAGGGGTGAGTCACAAGGATGTGACAGGAGATAGATGGAATGGTGGCATGAGGACTGCAGTTCTGGCAACAGAGGGCGGGGTGTCCCCACTGCCACACCTCCATCCCTCTTCCACCCAGAGCCAGAGGCCCAGGCCTCACCTTGGGGCCCCCAGTTGGGCCAGAGACCGGGCAGAGGTCACACACTCCAGACCACACATTCCTCCACCCACAGGCTCAGGGTCACTGGGTCACTAGGGTCCCTGAGTCTGAGCTCCCAGGAGACACTGGGGCCTTCACCCCAGAGAGGGGCGGGGCCGAGCCTGCAAGGAAGCAGCCCCAGGCCACTGTGGCCAGTTGCCTGTCAGGGATCTGCACAGGATTCACCGTCCCCAGCGGCCTCCTCCCTTGTACACAGGGAGCTGGTCCCGAGAACCCTGGCCACCGGTGCTGAGGACCAGGGCCAGGGGCAGCACGTGCCAGCCCTGTCACCCTGACGGTGACTTAGCCAGCCAGACTCCTCTGGACACTATGTGCTGGCTGAGCTGTGGGGGAGGGCGGTGGCCTGGTCCTGGTGGGCGGACCCAGGGTGTCTGGGTATCCAAAAGGGCACTGCTAAGGAGCCCCAGAATCCTAGTGTCTGTCACGGAGCCTCGCCCTCGCTGCGGCACCAAGCCCCTCTTCCCCTGTTGGGACCACTGGAGTCCTTCCATGCACCCCTGCACCTGTCCCTGCAGACCCGTGGCCGTGGCCGCTCTGGCCGCCCCGGCTGCCCCTCCACATGTGACAGCAGAACCCTCAGCACTTGGAGCCCGGCTGGGATCAGAGTGGGGAGGAGGGCTTGTGGCTTGAGATGAAAGGACAGGGCTGAGGGGCAGCCTTCCCTGACCTGTCACCCTCCCCAGCTGGCAGCAGATGGCACGGTCATGAACACCTTTGCTCACAAGTGCCAGCTGCCGGAGGACGTGGACCCGACCTCGGTGACCTCAGCCCTGCGGGAGGATGGCAGCCTCACCATCCGGGCACGGCGTCACCCGCACACAGAGCACGTCCAGCAGACCTTCCGGACGGAGATCAAAATCTGAAGGCCTCCCCCACCCGCCCTCCCAGCCCACCTCCCCTTGCCTGCCAGACAAGTCTCCCCATCCCTCCACGCCGGCCCGCAGGACATCGCCCCCCGCAGCCCCAGGCCCCAGGTGGGCCATCCCTTCCAACCAGGGCCCTCCCCTCTGCCCAGGCAGGCCAGGGACCTCCTTGGCCCACCCATGGACCCCAGATTCCAGATATGGTCTCCTTTACCTAATTCAGAATACAGGGGTTGGGAGGAGCAGGGAGGTCCCAAAGAACCTATTTTGGGAAAACAGGATGGGGACAGGCAGGGCTTCTGGGCGAGTCATCTGCAGGACAGACAGGCAGACAAATCCTTTGATCTGTGGAGTCTCTGCAAGGCAGGGGCAGGGTCTAGGGATGGGAACTGCCCTGGCCAAGCGGGCAGAACAGGGAAGGCCAGACAGAGGTGGTCACCTGGATGGAACTGCAGGAGGGCCCACGGAGGCCAGGAGACGGCCATCCCGGAAACCTCCCTCTGCCGCCCTCCAAGCCCCAAACCAGATGGCAGGCTGCCCGCTGCCCTGTGCCCCAGCCAGACAGCTGTGCGAGGGCTGGGCACTCTGTGTCTGTGCACAGATGGGTTTTTCCAATACAGCTGGCTGGTGGTAAACAGTGTGAAACTCCTGCTGCCCCTACCTGCTGCTGCCTCCAGGTGAGGCTGGGCCCAAATGAGGCTGTTCCTCCAGCAGACAGGACCCCAGGGTGGGAGTGAGAGCGGGGGTGGTGAGTCGGACCCAGCCTCTTGCAGCCCTCCCTCTCCTTAATCTAGGAATCTAGAGGTTGGTGTGTGTAGTGCACACATGCACACACGCACACGTCTCATCACTGTCCTTCAAATACTTGGCATTAACCTTGGTGGGGGCTGAATTCAGAGCGTATAAAATCAGCTCGAGCCTGGGAACTGCGGCAGAAACTGGTAATCCCAGCAACTCAGGAGGCTGAGGCCGAAAAATTGAAAGTTCGAGGCCAGCCTGGGCAATTTAGCAAGACTCTGTCTCAAAATGAAAATAAAAAGGGCCGGAATGTGGTTCAGTGGTGGAGCTCTCCTGGGATCAATCCCCAGTACCAACAAAAAAAGAAAAAAAAAAATCAGACTTAGTGTTAGTGTTTCCATTTTCATCAATGGGAAAGCCGTGTCTCTGAGCTGTTGGATGTCGGGTTTTGTCGCTGAAGGTTGGATCTGAACCCAGGACATCTCAACTGCTGGCTGCCCCACCTCGGTCTCCTTCCATCCAGTTGGGGAAGGAATCACAGGAAGATCTTCCTTCCAGGTCCCTCCTGGTCCCTGAGCCAGGGTAGGGACCCCATCAACTTTGACCCTGGTGAACCTCAGCCACCCCCAAGACCCTGACTCAGTCTCCCACATACAGAAAGGTGAGGGGGGTGATGGCTCTGTCTTTGGGGGCCCCAGGACAAGTGGAGCCCCCCAGTCCCTCCCCACCGCTGTAGAGAGCCATTCTGGGATCCTGGGGGGAATCGGGGGTGGGGGCCATGGGAGGGTCCAGGCACTGTAATCTGCACACACAATAAACACAGTGTCTGCTGCAGAGCCACAGCCTGAGATTCTCAAACCTGGGGTTGGGCAGGAAGCAGCCAGGCAAGGGAACCCAGGATAAACAGACAATTTAAAGTTTAAGCTCTCAGGGAAATGTGGGTGCCCCCAGCCTCCCTTGGCGCCCCAAACCCACCTGCAGAAACCCCAGGATTATTTCAATGAAAGTCCTGTATTCCCTATCCCCCAGCTGCCTGCGCCCCCCCCCCCCCTTAGATTCATTCATTATTGCAAGAGACATTTATTGTTTGTGACTATGTACCAAGAACTACGTCCCAAACTGTCACAGGTGCAAGGGACACAAGACTGGGCAGGCTGCACAAGGTCGCCTGACTTTTGAAGCCCTTCTACCAGATGGAAGCTCCGAGGTCCAGAGTGACTGAGTGACTAGCCCAAGGTCACACAGCTCCAGAGCTCAGCCGGCTGGAACCTGGGGACAGGGTGGGGTGCTGACTAGTTCAGGAAGCCTGGGGGGCGGGCCCTCTGGAGGAACCCCCACCCTGCACACCCCCAGGCACTACTGAAATCCGAGTACCAGGCTGCGACCAGAGGACTGGAGGGGAGAAGGGGTGCGGTATTTCCAGCCTCCGTGACTCACTGATTCCACTGGGCTATTTGCAGACCCAACATTCATCCGCGCGGGGCTGGGGGATGGGGACAGACCCAACTGGCTTTGCGTCTTCGCCCCCCCACCCAAGGTCAAGTTCGCCTGGGCGCCGGGACGCCAGCCTGGTGGCTCTCTCGGGCTGGAAAAGGGGGCGACTTCCCGGTGGGATCGCAGTGGCGATCGGCCGCTGGGGACAGGGCTGGTCCAGTCTCAGGGAGCCCTTGGCCGGCGTTCCAGCCAAGGTGACCCTGCGGCAGGCTAGGGCGGGGACGTGGGGGCGCCGCCCATCTGTCGTCGGCTCCTCCCCCTGGGCGCCCGCAGGGCCGCTTTGTCTGCGGCGCCCCCACCCTTCCCAGGCTAAACATAGGCGGGCTGCCCCCGCCCCAGGAGTAATTATAGCTGCCCATTCATTGAGTGCCTGGTGTGTGCCAGGCGCCCTGCTCACCCCCACAGCGGTCCCGCAAGGTGGGTACTAATTATAATCCTACGTGAAGGGTATGGAGGTTCAGAGAGGTCAAGCAACTGGCCCAAGGTCATCCAGCTGGGTCAGCCCAGCTCAATTCACCCACAGGGCCACTTCCACCCAAACAGGAAGCCGTGGTCGCCACCACCCACCCGCAGCTCCTTCAGGGAAAGGGGACTGGCTTGTCCTGGTAGTGGAAAAGATGTAACCCTCTGTCCTGTGGACCTGTGGGACAGTCTAGGCCAGGTGGTGTCACAGACTCTAAGAGTGATAGAGGACCGTGAGTAGTAGGAACATGAGGTTAGGGAATGATTCTATAAACTAGGGCCACTGTGCTGACCACCCCCACCCCCCACACTTAAACTTTTAAAAAGCAATTTACCTGCCACCCTGTCTGGCTTAAGAGCACAGGTAGGTCACATTCCTCAGCAAACTACCTGTTCTCTGAAGGCGACCTGCAGGCCCCAGAGACAAGAACAACAGGGTACCCTGCCGTGGGGACCTCTGTGACCCTTACACAGACCAGATCCCAGAACTCAGGGAGATAAAGATAATTCCTCCTAATCATAGAATCCGCAAGAACAGATTCCAATTAGAACCAATCAGCGTGGGCCAAAGTGACCCAGAGTTGTCACGCACAGTGGGGACTTGAAAGTCTGATGTCATCCTGCTGTCAGTCCAGAGTCAAGAGCTGGACCTGGGAAGGATTCTCTGGAAACTTCCCTGGAGCCCATTACAGTGAGCGCAGAGAGGCACCTGCCCCTCCTCTCTGAGAGGTCCCCTGTTCTTCTTTCTTATCCCTTCCAATAAACTCCTGCCCGTTACTGAGTGACATGTCTGAAATCTTTCTGGGGTTGGAAAGGGGGCCTCTGTTGCCACAGTCTGGCTGGGCACAAAATAACCGAGCCGCCACACAGCCTTGTAGGTTCAAACAGCACTCCACACACACTTCCCGGGAACACACTCCCTCCACTGGGCTCCCTGCACCCATTCCCCAGGAACCACAGGAGAATCCTGCGCCCGAGGCAGCAGGATCCGCCCTAATCCTGGAGCCGCCCTATTCCCCTAGCAGGGTCACCTTTCAACCATTCCCTCTGGCAAAAATGCCAGGGTCATTCCCACTAAACTGTGGCTCTCAACACTCTGTGCTGCCTCAGGTTCACAGAAGATCCCAGCCCTGTAGCAAGAAGACAGAAGTTCCCCTTTTTAAGGTCAAAGGCCTCTTCCCCCAGAAAGCCCTTCAGAGAAGCCAGCCCAGACACCAAGCCCAAGGAGCCTCAGGCCTGACTCATTCCGATCTCCTTCCCAAACCTAGTCTTCAAAAGGAACCCACTGGCATGAAAGTCATGCGTGCCCTCGGGGGAGGGCGGGCAGAGCCTCACCGCCCGCTTTAGTTGGCCAGGGACACCTCTCAGGGAGCCAGCCAAAACTCCTGATATGATGGGGCAACCTAGGCTCAGAGAGGCTAGGCCTTTCCCAGGGTCACACAGCAAGGTATGGTGGAGGTGAAATGAAAATCTCAGGCCCCCACCCTCCGTGGACGCCACCTCCCTCCGCCTGCTCCCAGTCAGTCAGTCCTGGATACTGTTCCCCATGCTGGACAGGGCTTATTCTGCCCTCTTGCTCCAAAGTCTGGATGGAAAAGGAACAAAGTCAATGTTTATTGGACTAAAATATAAGCAAACAAGCCTCAGTAAAGAGGGGAGGGGTCGGTCAAAGACCCTGGAGCCAGACCACCTGGGAGCGGATTTAGACCCTGCTGCTCCTGAGCCCTGCGATTTGGATTTCGAGCAGGTAACTTAACCCCTGGGGCTCAGTGGGCTTTCCGTAAAGAGGCACCGATGGTCTCTGCGGCCAGGGTTGCTTTAAATTTGGTGAGTCAACGTGTGGAGTGCTTGGTACACAGTAGGCGATGGCTGCTCACCTGTGCCACACTCTGAGGACACCGGGAAGGCTCAGCTGCTGTGGTCTCATTTAGATTTGGTCCCACTATCCCTGGAACCATCAAGACTGGAACTTAAAGCCCCTGCTCCTCTTAGGAGACCCAGTCTGGGCCCTGGGGACAGCGATGGAAGGGAAGCCCCGGGAGACCTGCTCCTCGGCATCTCCAAGGTGGGCACAGTGCCCTCCCAGGGTGGCTCTGAGGAGCCATCCAAATGGGGTTTAGTGTAAACTCAGGAAATGCCAAACTCTTGTGAGATGGTGGCAGTGGCTTTCTGGGCAAGACAAAGTCTCACTGCTCCAGGCTCTGCCCCAAACAAGAGAGGGTCCTTGGGGGCAGGGGCTAGAACCTGCTGGCCTGTGGCCGAGCCAGGGGCTCTGGAGAGGGTACTGTTCACAGTCAGTACAGCCAGGCCAGCCCTCAGCCTGGACCCCAGGTGTCCTCTGTCCCCAGACATCAGGGACCAGTCCCAAGCCCTGGGGCTTCCTGTAGGAGTCTAGGGGCTACAGGAAGGTGTGGGGGGTCCTCTGGGTGCTCCCTGCAGGGCACAGAGCCAGGCTGCTGGCCCCAGGGAACTGAGAGGAGAGGGCAGGTCGCTTGACTACCTACATACCAGGGGCTGGGGACAGCGTCCTGAGAGGCATGGCAGCCAACCTCGAGCACCAAACTTGATCCCTCGCTGGTTCAGTGAAGTCTTCCACTTACTGATTGATGGAGTCAATCCATAAGCACCTGTAACTTTGGTTGGTAGGGAAAAAAAAATCTAAGGTCAAGCCACCTCTGTTTCAATGCTGTATGGACACACTGTGGTTTGTCTGTCCATTCGTCAGTCGATGGTCACTTGGGTTGTTCTCACCTCTAGGCTTTTGTGACTCATACTGCTGACGTGCGTGTGAGCGGGTTTCGTGTGAGCGTGTTGTCCTGTGCCCGTGGGTGTGTGCCCAGGAGTGGAGCTGCTGGGATATGTGGTAGCTCTGTGCTTGTTTGAGGTAACCCCAGGCTGGTTTTCCACTTGACATTGTCACTGAAGATTTTACAGCCTTGGTCTGGGGTGGAGCTCAGGGGTAGAGCGCTTGCCTGGTGTGTGCAAGGCCCTGGGTTCCATGTTCCATCCCCAGCACACCTCTCTCTCTCTCTCTCTCTCTCTCTCTCTCATACACACACACACACACACACACACACACAGAGGTTTTACTCACCTCTCAGTTAAGGAGGGAACCAGTAAGATGTAGTGACCAGTTCAGGGGGGAATCCGAGGACAGACAGAGCTGTAGATCGGGGAATAGTGGAGTGAATTAGCTTCTTCCGTGGTGGGGGTGTGGATCCCAGGCCCCATCCACAGGGCAGGACGGAACCTGTTTACCGTAGACACACCTGTGCGGCATGCCTACGTGTTGTTACAATACACAGAGTTGTGAAATGGCTCAAAGGCAAGTAAAGCAGTTCGGCCCCCAGAGAATCAGACAGCATTGGAGACACCCAGGGATTCTTTTTTTTTTTTTTTTGCTTATTCCAAAAATAAAAATATTTATTCGTTTATTTAGGCAGTGCTTGGGGTGGATCCCAGGGCCTCCGCGTGCTAGGCAAGCACTTTGCCACGGAGCCGTACACGCCCCTAGCCCAGCCAGAACTGTCTTACGCGCCCTTAACCTTGGGCCTTTAGGCGGCCTCCTCCAAGCCTTCTCTGAGTGGCTGTAGTCACCCACCTCCATGCCGAAGGCTCTCCTGTCACCAGCCTCGGCCCCTGACCAGAGCTGCAGTGGGGGAGGGAGCAGGACATGCCCCACCTCCCAACATGTCCCAGGGTCTCCATGCAGGTGCAGGGTCTCCATGCGGGTGCCCTCCTGAAGCCATCGTCTTCCCATCTTTTCCCGTGTTCCTGCTCGCTCCTCCACCATGTGGAGGGCCAGTCACCCACTCAGTCACCAAACGCTCCCGTGCACACCAGGCCCTGCCCTGGGTCCGTGGGAAGTGTTCACTGCTCCTCACTTACACATTCATCAAGGTGCACTGAGCGCTAAAGCACCCTCTGCTTCCACGCCAGGTCTGCACCTGGGCTCTGCCTCTTTCTGATTAGTGACCATGAGCAGAGTATTGAACTTCTCTGTGCCTCCATTTCCTCATCTGTAAATGGCAATGAAAATCATACCCACTCCCGAGACGAGCTGGTGAAGTCAACTGGTGTTGCGTGTGGTACCTAAGAACCGTCTGGCCGGTAGGCATGCCTGTAATCCAAGAGAGACTCGGAAGGCTGGGGCTGGAGCATGGCAAGTTCAAGGTCAGCCTGGGCAGCGCAGGGAGGCTTGTATCAAAATAAAAAAAGAAATAGTAGGGGCTGGAAAGTAGCCCAGAGGTTGGCACTACTGAGTTCAATCCTCAGTACTATAAGGGGAAAAAATGAATTAAGCCGGGTGTGATGGCACACACCTGTCATCTCAGCAGCTCAGAGGCTGAGGCAGGAGGATCACAAATTCAAAGTCAGCTTCAGCAACTGAGCGAGGCCCTAAGCAACTTAGAAAGACCCTCAAAATAAAAGTAAAGAAAAGGGCTGGGGATGTGGCTCAGTGGTTAAAAGCCCCTGGGTTTAATCCCTGGTACCAAAATAAGTAAATAATAGAATAAAAATATCTGGACAATAGGAACAGTGACAGCCCCCTTTACTGAGCAAGTGATAAACGAATGGTCCCTCTGAATCTTCACCAGACCCCCACTACTAAATTCTGAAATGTCACTATGCCTGGCACAGAATGAACACTTATTATTCAGGATGAAAGGGGCTGTGGCTTCTGAAGACAGACCCACCTGTGCCTGGCAGGTGCTTCCAGAAGCTCAGTGCCCTCCTGTCTGAGGATAGGGCGACACCTGCTGGTGGGTTGTAGATGTGCAGCCACAGACCACCCTTTCTTCCAATGCCTTGACTTTGGCTGACCTCAAGATAGAAGGAGGGCAGGGAGCTTTATCAGCTTTCTTAATGGACATATGTCACCCAGGTTACTCTTAATATTTTTACACTTCTGGGATCGAACCCAAGGCCCCATGCATGCTAAGTAAGTGCTCTTCCACTGAGTTCCATTGCCAGCCCGTCATCCAGATTATAACTGTCACCTTCCCGCTAGTGGCTCCCCTTGGCTCAGCCTCCAGGGTTTCAGACATTCTGTCCACATTCTTTTCAAAGGTGAGGCTGGGCCTGGGACCGTCTGCTCCCAATTTCCTGTGTCCCATTCCAGAATAAGATCTGAAGGCTTCTGATCTCTTTGATCATCTCTGCTCTGTAGATGTGCATTGCTTATGTCCCCAACCCGAGGGCAAGCTCCTTCACGCTGGGCTTTGTCTGTCTTCTTCGTTGATCCATTCCAGGGTCTAGCCCAGATCCTGGAATACAGCGGTGACTAATAAATACTTGGTGAATGAATCAATGAATGGTCAGACTGAGTGGCCCTGATCCTCCTGCCTAAAGCCCGTGGGTCCCCTCCCATTGTGTACTCAATCTCTAGTCAGATCTGTTTAGCTGTCACTTCCTGCAGGATGCCCTCCCTGACCCCCTGTCCCCAGAGTGAACTGGTCACCTTCCTCTGTGTCCTTGCTGTTAAACTTATGTTTCAAAATTTTATTTTATTCACTTTTATTGTTTGAGTCAGCTTTTTCACTGCTGTGACCAAAAGACCTAAAAAGAAAAATTTTGAAGGAGGAAAAGTTTATTCCGGGCTCACAGTCTCAGAGGTCTCTGACTGTAGACAGCCAGTTTCATTGCTCTGGGCCCAAGGTGAGGAAGAACTTGGCAGAAGGGTGTGGTGGACGTGGCACCGGGACGTGGCACCTTGTTGAGCTCTACTCAACCAGGACAAAATATATACCCCAAAGGCATGCCCCCAGGGACCCACCTCCTGCAGCCACACCTACCTGCCTACAGCCACCACCCAGTTAACCCCATCAGGGGATTAATGCACTGATTAGGTTAAAGCTCTCATAACCGGATTGTTTCCCCTCTAAGCTTTCTTGCATTGTCTCACCCATGAGCTTTCGGGGGACACCTCATATCTAAACCATAATAGTTATTATTGTTATTGTTATTACTATGGTACTGGGGATTGAAAGAAGGGAGCTTTACCACAGAGTTTCATACTCTACTTGGGGCAGAGTTCTATTAAGTTTCCAAGGCTGGTCCTGAACTTGCAGTCCTCCTGCCTCAGCCTCCCAAGTGACTGGGATTACAGGCATGTGCCATGGTGCCCCATACATGCTATCATAGCTATTGGGAACTGGTAACTGCATCCCTTCTTTTCTTGCCCACTAGGCTGTAGGCTGCTAGAGTAGAGTTACGTGTAGCCTCTCAGGGTCCCTCTGCCTAGAGGACAGGTCCTTCCCGAAGGAGGCCCACTGTTAGGAATGAGAACTTGGGCACCAGATTAAACTCAACTGTACCAGCCTGTGGGAGCTTGAAAGCAGTCCTCAACCTCTCTGGGCCTTGGTTCCTAACCAGTGAAATGGG
Source organism: Spermophilus citellus (assembly GCF_964194105.1). NCBI lineage: Eukaryota > Metazoa > Chordata > Mammalia > Rodentia > Sciuridae > Spermophilus > Spermophilus citellus. The sequence goes on from NC_138191.1 coordinate 128,308,048, forward strand.
CACAAAACAGTGCTCCCTTAGACCTGCATCGTGAGGATGTCAATTCCCAGGAACCAGGGAAACAGTCAATCCGTGTTAATTGTCAGGGTTTGTAAAGCCTAGTTAAATTGTCACTGAATAAATAAATGAACATTCAGCAGTTTTTACCCAGGTGCTTAACCATCAGTGGCCCCGCCTTGCTCTGGAACCTGACTGGCCTGTGAGGACCAGGCTCCCTGGTTCCCTTGTTTCCTGTGTCCCTAGAGGGCAGTATGAGCCTGGGGTGGGTGATGCTCCATAAGTCGTCTCTCCACTTGTTCAAATGTGCTGCCCATTTCATTTCTGAGCACCTCCACCCCTTCTGGGAAGCCGGGTCCCCCTATTTTCCATGGTCACATCCCCCCACACCAGGCTGCCTTCTGGGTTAGTTTCCTGTGGCCACTTCCCTGAACCTCCCAACCCCCTGTCCCACCCTCCAATGGCCCGTCCCAGCCACCTCCAGGCCTGCCTCTGAGCCAAGATGGCCGCAGCCACATGCAGGCCTCTGCCGTGTCTAGATGCAGCAGGTGCCCTGGAGAGGGTGGATTCCCACAAGCTGGCTCCTTCCCATTTTTCCAATGGTCCTTTAAGTGTCACCTGCTTGACAAGGCCTCTCCCAAGCACCATATCAGGAAAGCTGTCCCCCAGCCATGCCTGGCCCAGCAGCTCCCTCCAGTTCCTGCCTAGCACTCATCACGGTTCAAAATCGCCTTCTTTATTTATTGGCTTACTTGTTTAACCCTTCTTCCCGCCCCCTGCCCCAAGAATAGAAACTTTGTGAAAACCAGAACGATGCCCCGGGCCTTGCCCAGGGCCAGCACATGGAAGATGCTCCTCTAGTATCTGCTGGGTGAATGATGAATCTCTTTCCCCGCAGGGGGGTCCTGGTCGTCTTCTTTTGAAAGTTTGGCAGGGACGGGAAGGACGGAGGAGGCAGACGTGCACCGGTTGGCTGTTTCCTTTGTCCTTTAGTAGGCCCAGGGGACAGGAGGCTGGCCTGGGAGTCACAGCCCTTGAGCATTGGGACCTGGCATGCCAACCCCTCCTCCCACAGCCTGGCCCTTCCCGTTAATCCGTCTGTCCACAGACACAGGAAGAGAGGGCTTTGAGGGAGCCTTTGACTGTCCCCCAGGTTGAAGACCTCGCAGGCCCAGTCTTCAGGGGCCTCCCCTGGGCTTTAGGAGTCCCCTGGGGGCAGGGCGGGCTGTCTGGGAGGGAAGCGGGGTCCACAGCCCCTCTGCGGGGTGGGCGGGGTGGCAGGGCATCCTTGGCCTGGGCAAGGCACCCCCCACCCCAAGGGATGTCCAAAGCTGATTGGGGCTGGTTTTCCCCACAGAACACAATATAGGTCTTCATTGGCAGAGTAACAGGTCCCTGGCTAGGGCTGGGGACTTGGGGTGGCACTGGGGGAGCTGCTAGGGAGAGCTGTTTCCCACGGACACAGTCAATAACGAAAGTCATGTGAGCCGTAGGGATGGCCTTGTGACAGCGGGCCCGCTTCCCACCTAGAAGGAAGGAAAAGACCAAGGTTGGTGTTGGCACAGCCAGGGACGAGGTCTCCCAATGCATTCTTTCATCTGTTCCGTAGGGCTTAAGTGACCCACATGACAGGACAGCTGGGGGTTCAGAATACGGGGTCAGCATGGATTTATCTTTACTCTATGTGTTTTTGGTGGTGCTGGGGGTGGAACCCGGGGCCTTGCACACACTGGGAAAGCACCCTACAGCTCTGTTGCACCCCCAGCCTGAGACCCTGTCTTCATCAACCACCGTGGAGCCTCAAGTTCAGCACATCGGGGCTCTTCCACTTTCCTGTGCACGTGAACTGCCCAGGGACCTTGTTAGAGGGCAGCTCATTGGGGGTGGGGGCGCTGAGATTCTGCTCTTCTAGCAGGCTCCCAAGAGAGGCTGCGTCTGTTGGTCCATGGAGCACACTGGGAATAGCAGTTTCCTCAATCAAGAGGAAGGCCGGGACCACCTACTAGAGGTGAGGAAACTGAAGCTTAATTCATGTGGGTGTTGGTGGTTCTTGGGGCATACTGTGCTGCTCCACGTACTGTCCCCCCCGCCCCCCACATAATCTTTTCTTATTTTAAACACATTTTTGTAATATTGGCAATTAAATCCAGGGGTTCATGCATGCTAGGCAAACATTCTTCCACTGAGCTATTATACCCTGGTCATTTTAATGTTATTTTATTTGTGGTACTGGGGATTGAACTCAGGGACACTTGACCCTGAGCCACATCCCCAGCCCTGTTTTGTATTTTATTTAGAGACAGGGTCTCACTGAGTTGCTTAGTGCCTCCCTTTTGCTGAAGCTGGCTTTGAACTCTCTCCTGACTCAGCCTCCCTAGATACTGGGATTACAGGCATTCGCCACTGTGCCCGGCTCCCCAGCCCTTTAAATTTAATTTTATTTGTGGAATTGGGGATTGAATCCAGAGGGTGCACTACCAATGAGCTACAGCCCTTTTTATTTTGAGACAGGGTTTTGCTAAGTTTCTGAGACAGGCTTGTAACTTGGGATCCTCTTGCCTCAGCCTCCCAAATCCCTGGGATTATAGGTATTCACCATCACACCTGGCTTCTCCCCACATACTTTTGTCCATGGCCTCAGAGAGTCCTATCCACGCCCGGTGTCATCTACCTGGGGATCCCTACTCTAACTGTTGCACCCCACCTTCTCCTTAGCTCAGATCCTATTAGGTGGTAGAAGAGTGAGCGAAAAAAATCAATTATCGATAAAGCAAGAGTCAGAGCTGGTCTATCTAAAACCACAGTCTGTTCTCTTAAAAAACTAACTTTTCAGGTGAACCAAACAACATGCCTGTTCTCTTAATTCTGCACTCTTCACCATGCCATGGACTCAGAAGAAAGCTTATGTTCTGGTCAGCTGGTCAATTGAGGCACTACGTGAAGCCCCCCACTCCACTGTGGGGTGTGTGTCGTCAGACCCCCACCTGGCCTGCCCACCTCCCCTTCACCGAAGCTGATCTTTCTCCAGGGCTGAGGTGCCCTGTGCCACCCCTTACCAGAGCTGGTCTCTAGGCCGGTGTCTTTGAGGCTAGTTCTCCAGTCCCTGAAGTCCTCTGAGGGAGCCATGCCACTCACAGTGCCTGCCTGGGACTGGCAAAGTCCTCGCTACCTCTTGCAGGATGTAGCCACCCCACTCCAGGGACCAGATCTTTTATATTTACCAGATCCGGACCGGATCCGCTGAGTGAGCTACAGGAACTGGCCCAGGGCAGTTAGGGGCTTGCATTGATCAGCAGGGCTATGTCAACACGATTGTTGTTAGGTCCAGGGGACAGGCTTCCTATGAAACGGACACTATGTTTTCCCAACCCTAGCTGCTTCCTGACTTGGGCTGGGTCTCTGGAACCTTCTCAGCAGGCCTCAGTTTCCCAAATCTGCCTTTATCTGCCCGTTTCACCACCTCGCTTTGTGGGTTTGTTTCCCATCTAAAACGGGTGCTGCAGATACTCAGGCAAAACCACTGAGTTCACCGAAAAAGAGATGGACTTTAGAAGGAAAGGCGACCGAGCTGCATTAAATGGAAACGGCATCATTTCCATAAAAAAGAGGTAACCCGGCCTGGCCAGCAGGATCATGGTCCACTGGAGGTGTCCCTGCCCCAGGACCCCGGGATGGGTTACCTTCCAAGGCAGAAGGGACTCTGCAGATGTGATTAAGGCTGTGGACTTTGACTTGAGGAGATGATCCTGGATTCCGCGGCTGAGCCCAGTCTAATCCCAAGAGTCCTGGGAATCCAACCTTTCCTGGCCGGAGTAGAAAGACGCATGGAGGAGGAGGAAGGCCAGGAGCAACTGAGGCCTCCATGCACCATGGCTGGCTTTGGAGATTCTGTCACAGGGGAAGGAACCAGCTCAATTCAGTTTCTCAGACTACACTGTCTCTGGTGGCAGGTGCCAGCGGGGTGTCCTGTATTTCAACTGGGTTCTGACAGTGTCAACCTGGGGACCACATCGGATCCCAGAGGCTGAGGGCTGGGTCCCCAGGACTGCTCAGTTCAGACATTTGGAGAGCCCCATTCATATGCTTTACCTGGGCTTCGGACCCACCAGCTATAAATTGGGGTTCGACTGATCTGCAAGAGCACCCGGGACTCCAGGAAACACCCTCTTTAGTGGGTTTATTGCAGCGGATGTTACGAAGCGAACAGGTGAAGAGGTGAACGGGGGGCCAGGCACACGGGAACCCGGGAGGAGCTTCCATGCCCTCCTGGTGTGCCACCCTCCAGGAACCTCTAGGTGTTCAGCTCCCGGGAAAGCTCTCTGTCATTTGGGGCTTCTATGGAGACTTCAAGGCACGAGTGTGACTAAAGCGTGGGTGACTGGGTAGAGGTGGTTTCCTCTAGTTCTGCTGGACTGAGGGCAGAGCCTGGTGGCACTGTCGGCCTGCACCCCTCCCCCTGGGGCACGGGCAGGACTGCTCCTGCCAGGAGAGGTTTGAGAGCTTCATGGGCTGGGGGCAGCTCAGGGGTGAGCGCTTGTCTAGCATGCTCAAGGCCCTGGGGTCAATCCTCAGCAATACAGATTTTTTTTTAAAGAAATAAAAAAAGGTCTACTCTCAGGCAATGTTTTCTCTGGCCATCTCCGAGGTAGAAAGGTGGGGGAAGGTTAGGGTAGGTTTTTCCTCTCTGTGGCCCATCTCAGGAAGCTCTAGTTTCTAAGACCTGCCGTGGGGAGAAAAAGGAGCAGGTGAAGGGGGGTGGTCAGGTAGGAGAGAGACCTTGCTTCTGAGGCTGAAAGTGCCTCACCTTCCTAACAGAGGGCTCCTAGCCTTTATGGCCTTGAAGCCTCTTTGGAAACCAAAGACAAAAAGCCAAACACTTCACCCTTATTGTCCTAATCCCTGGAGCTAGGGACCATGGACAAAAAAATAAATATAGTATCACAGCAACAGAGGAAGAGACGCTGAGCCAAAAAACCCAGGTGCCTCTGGAGGCTGGGAAAAGGCAGGAAAAGGATTCTTCCCTAGCAACTCCACGGAGGAGCCTTCCTGTGCTCCTTGATTTGGTGGGTGTTGATGATCCGCAGAGAATAAATTTGTGTTACCTTTAGTGACTGTATTGTGGTGACTTGGTACAGCATCAATAGAAAACGAACATGCTAGGCAAATAGCAAAGAAACTAAAACAAAATGAAATCCTCGCCAAATATTTTTTGCCTGCATTAAATGACTTAAAATGTCACTTTAGCAATATATATTTTACCACAAATTAAAAAAAAATTTCTTAACAGCCGTGCCCATGTAGGCAACTCTGATACCATGTGATGAGAAGGGTGTTCACCTCTGCTAGGTCCTTCTCCCAAACCTGTGACCTTGGCTTAGACATGAGACTAATTGGGACTAATCCAGAGAAACTGGGGATTGAACTCAGGGGCACTCAATCACTGAGCCACATCCCAGCCCTATTTTGTATTTTATTTAGAGACAGGGTCTCGCTGAGTCCCTTAGCACCTTGCTTTTGCTGAGGCTGGCTTTGAACTTGAGATCCTCCTGCCTCAGCCTCCCGAAGTGCTGGAATGACAGGCATGTGCCACCGTGCCCAGCTAACGTTACTTTTTAGAAAGGAAAAAAACTTCTGTCTTCTTTCTCCTCATTGAACTACATTTCTGGGTAACCATACAGACCTGGTTGTTGGGAGGAATTCTTGTTTACAGAAAAATTCCAGCTGATCCAGGCCCAAGGCACTGATTTTTCCAATCACTAATGAAATCATTGCCTCAGATAAGGAAGGAAGATTCCACTACAAGTGGAAAGTTGATGGGAATTTTCCGGAGGAGAAGGCTGGCTGTCCAGCTCCCCACCCAGAGGCCTCAGGGGATGCTTTCCGAAGGTCTCAGTTGTGTGCTCTCACCCACAGGCTGGTTTGAGTCTACTCAGGCCTGGGGTTAAGTAATGGGGAACAGGGGGACAAAGTACAGCTTATGGGACAGGATGAAAAGCAGGGAAGTCCAGAGTGTAGGAAGTTCTGAGAGATGGGTGACCCATTTCTGCCATGAGGCAACGGAATGGAATGAACGGAAAACATCAGAACAAAAGTGACTCAAAAAGACGGTTTGGAACAACACCACCACCACCCAGTGTGGCCGTGATGGGAGGCCCTCTGTGAATCCTGACTTGAACAAAGCAATCACGAAAAGACAGTTGGAGAAAACTAGAAATGTTTGATTATGGTTGGATAGCCAATGATTCCAAAACAATATGTTCTTTTGGTTTTTTTCTTTCCCTTTGTAGTGTGGGGCACTCTACTGTAGAAATTTACACCTAGCCCTTTTTATCATTTGTATTTTTAAATTTCAAGGCAGGGTTTTGCTAAATTGTCCAGGCTGGCCTCAAACTTGCAATCCTCCTGCCTTAGATTCCGATTCGCTGGGATTAAGACATGAGCCATGGCACCATTGATTGATTGATACTGTGAACTGAACCCAGGGGTCCTTAACCACTAAGCCACATCTCCAGCCCTTTTTTTTGTATTTTGAGACAGGGTCTCACTGAGTTGTTTAGGGCCTCCCCAAGTTGCTGAGGCTGACTTTGAACTCACAATCCTCCTGCCTCAGTCTCCCCAGCTGCTGGGATTATAGGCATGCACCAGAGCACTCGGCAGGATGATGATGATGATGATGATGATGATGATGATGATTATCATTATTTTATTTGCTCTTTTTAGTTATACATGATAGTAGAATGAATTTTGGCAGATTATATATACATAGGAGTCTAATTTATTCTATCTGGGATCCCACTCTTGTGGTTGTGATGTAGGGCAGAAGAGGCCAAACACCAAGGAATCAAGAAGCAGGTTTATTGGCTGCAGGGTCCAGAGAGGCTATCACTTAAAATTCTCAGGACCTTGAGTCTGGAAATGTTTGGAACTTTATACCCAAGGTCGGGGGAGGTGGGGGCCTCAGAGGTTACATTTTTTGGAAACTACATAAAAGTATTTTTTTCCTTGAGTTCATATTTTTTAGCCACAATCCCAGCCCCAGGATTATTTTTTAATGGCTGCACGCTGAAATATATCAGAGTAGAATGTCATGATGCCTGGAATTTGCTTTAACACTTCTGCACTAAAAGAAACAAAGAATAAAAACTCCTGAGTCTATATGATGGCCATATAGAAAACATTTTATTTTTTCTAATTTTGTGTATCTAAAATATATTTCAAAACGGAAAGCTACTCAGGAGGCTGAGGTATGAGTTTGGGTCCAGCCTGGATAACATATCGAGATCCTGTGTCCAAAAACCAAAACAATAGGAAAAAAGGGGGGCTGGGATTGTGGCTCAGAGGTAGAGAGCTCGCCTAGCACGGGTGGGACCCAGGTTCGATCCTCAGCACCACACAAAAATTGTGTAGTGTTGTGTCCATCTAAATAAATAAATAGGAAAAAAGGGACTGGGGGTACAACTCAGTCCCCAGCTCTGCAAAAAGGAAACAGAAACCATTTCATGATGAGTGGGCAGAGGGCAAAAAGTATGCTTGATAAATTATGTGTAGCTGGGTGCGGTGGCACACTCCTGTAATCCCATCAGCTCGGGAGGCTAAGACAGGAGAATCATGAGTTCAAAGCCAGCCTCAGCAAAAGTGAGGCACTAAGCAACTTAGTGAGACCCTGTCTGTAAATGAAATACAAAATAGGGCTGGGGATGTGGCTCAGGGCTCGAGTGCCCCTGAGTTCAATCCCCAGTACCGAAAAAAAAAAAAAAAGTTATGTGTAGCTCACTTAGAAGTTATGAGCTATATAACTCAGATTTTCAATATTTGTGTCATCAAATCAATAATCTAAATTGTATAAATAGATGTATGTTGGTTCATCTACAGCTTTTCAAGTTTATGTCTATGAGGTGGCTAATCACCTGAAAAATTCCAGTTGCTGGGAAAATGTGGACAGAAACCTTCAGGTGGCAGGTGGGTGAGGGGTAGGCTGGAGACTCAGCATGTCACTCATGTCACTCTGGTGGTTGAGTGGAGGGATATTGGGTGGGACTTGGAGCACCTACTGGTAACATACTGAAGCAATGATCTCCGGCGAGAAACCAGGTAACTGGGAATCATCCCCTCTCGGGTTAGACGGAGGACTTGGTGTCTGCCCCGTCCAGCCATCGAGCCCAGGGTTGGGCTTCTTTCTTCCACACCATCCTAAGGAGTTTCTGGCATCCAGCTTCATTTGATAAAGGCCAATGGAGAGCCCAGATTTCAATCACTCAGATGAGCTCTTATAACTATTTCAATTTGAACCAGGTACGGTGGCACATGCCTGTAATCCCAGCAACTTGGGAGGCTGGGGCAGGAAGATCACAAGTTCAAGGCCAGCCTCAGCAATTTAGCAAAGCCCTAAGCAACTTAGTGAGACCCTGTCTCAAAATAAAAAAATAAAAAGGGCTGGGGATGTGGCTCAGTGGTAAAGCACCCCCTGGGTTTAATCCCTAGTACAAAACAACAACAGAAACACTATTTCCATTTGAAGAACAAAATCCCAAATCTCTGCCATGTGCCCTTATATCATATTCATAAATTTGTTGCCGAAATCTCAGTCCTTGTCTCTGATGCCAATCCAATAATGAGGACATGGTTTTGAGAAAAAGGAAAAAGAAGGTTTATTGCTTTGCTAGCAAAGGGGAGACACAGGAGACTCCTGTCCCAAAGGCTGTGATTCTGCCTATCTTCAGGAACAGGGGACTTTTACAGAGGTGATTCAGAGAAAATGAGATTAGGGAGGAGAGATCAGGAAGGAGATCAGGGAAAAGAAGATGGGGGAGAAGATTAGGAAAAAGAAGATCAGGGAGAAGTTTAGGGAAAACAGGATTTGGGGCGGGGGGACATGTAACTTTCAAAGCCAGAAGGGATATAGTCAAAGCATCAAGTGAACCCCTGTTACAAATTCAGCGAAGTTGAACGTTGTTGTGTTCTTTCCTCCCTGACACAGCTCCTCTAGACTCCAGTCATGCCCCTGTTCCCTAGGTTTCTGTTCACTTAATTGCCCAAGGCTTGTTTTGTAAACTAGGGTCAGACTCAGGCTGGTCCTTGAGGTTTTTTGGAAGCTATTCTTACAAATCTGGAAGCCACAGAGGTGGGTGGAGCCTTCTCAAGCAATCAGCCTGCCCTCGAGCAATAACATCCTCAGGTGAGACCACTACAGCTCCCATGGAAATGAGGATCAGCAGATGGGAAGAGGGGCTGCTTCCACCTGCAAGGAGTTCTCATTGGATTTTGGATTTGGGGAGTTGGGAAACTGCTGTCTACCCAAATATCCCCTTTCCAATTCTCTCTCTCTCTCTCTCTCTCATTGGTACTTGAGATTGAACCCAGGAGCACTTTACATATATATGTAAAGTGTGTGTGTGTGTGTGTGTGTGTGTGTGTGTATCCCCCCCCCCCCCCAGTGGTCAAGAGTGGCCCTGGTCTCTGACCCTGTGTTATGCTGAGTACGTAAACCCTCAGTCTTTCATTTCTGGAGATCGCAGTGCAGTTGTAAGCAGCTCTTCCCATCTTTATTCCCACCAGAATGGTCAATTGCACTCTTGTCTTCATTAGACAATCTCCCCTCAGCAATGATATTTATCATCATAAGTGACAACTTAAGTAATGACTTTTTTCCTGCCTGAAATTGATTACATGGGGATCACCTTCCAATCCAGTCTCCTGATTTTCAGCCTTGAGGACCCACCACCTGCCAAAACAGAAAACTCACTGGACTCTTTCTCCTTTCTGATCATGTCCTTTCTCTTTCTCTCCCTCTTTCTTTCTTCACCGCTAGGGACTGAAGCAAGGGCCTCAGGCATGCTAGGCCAGCACCCTACCACTGAGCTACACCTCTAGTCCCCAGATTTTCTTTTTAATTAAAAAATTTTAATTTTGAAATAATTGTAGGTTCACATACAGTTGTAAGAAATAATACAGAGAGACCACCCTGCATCCTTTACCCAATCTCCACTGATTCTAATAACTTGTGAAACTAGTACGATATTACAACCAGGACACTGGTGTTGATATAGGCAAGGTGCAGAACATTTCCATGTTGTTTATAGGCTTCTTTTAAGCACAGAGGAATTTAATAGAGAAAATTAGGTATTTATAAAATCATCTGAAGGGCTGAAAGAGTGGTCACTGTAGTGGACCTTCAATAGTGATTCCCAGAACACTTTAGAACTCACCAATCAAGAACTGTTGCTTCTGCTACAATCAAGAAAATGGGAAATCAGAGACCATTCCGGGAATTATTGCATTTTAGAACACATCATGGCCAGGTGAGGTGGCACATGCCTGTAATCCCAGCCACTCAGGAGGCTGAGGCAGGAGGATTGCAAGTTCAAAGCCAGCCTCAGCAAAAGTGAGGCACTAAGCAACTCAGTGAGACCCTGTCTCTAAATAAAATACAAAATAGGGCTGGGGATGTGGCTCGGTGGTTGAGTGCCCCTAAGCTCAATCCCCAGTACCAACAAACAAAACCAAAAATTAAGGCCTGAGTTCGGTGGTATGCGCCAGTAATACCGGTGACCCAGAAACTGAGGCAGAAGGATTGCATGTTCAAGGCTGGCCTGGGCAATTTAGCAAAACCTTGTCTCAAAATTAAAAATAAACAAATAAAAAGGATCAGGGCTCAGTGATGGAGCACCCCTGGATTCAATCCCCAGCACCCCAAAAACATGCTAGGGGGTCACGAGAGGGAATCTTTCTCATATGCAGGACTGTGATGACTGTCACCTTCCAGTTCTCACTTACCGGAAGAATCCATCCATAGGTGAGATTCCAACTCCAATTAAGTCTGAGAAGTAAAAATTTAACCTCTTACATTCTGGAGAGAATGGATGCTGGGTCCTGATAAAACCCATCTAATGAAGATAGACACACATTTGTACACTCAGTATTGGGAAGATAAGAGGATTCTTACCAAATCCATTATTTCCCCCTAAAAAAGATGTGAAAGTCCAGGGTGGAGGAGGATGCAAAGAAACCAGAACCCCTGTGCACAGCTGTTGGGAATGCAAAATGGTGTGGCCAACATGGAAATTCCTCATAAATTAAAAAATAGGGTGAGAAAGTAGCTCTGGGTAGAGTACTTGCTTAGCAGGTACAAGATTCTGGGCTTGATTCTGGCACTGAAAAAATAAATAGATAAGGAAGGGCATGGTAGTGCACACCTGAAATCCCAGAGGCTGAGGCAGGAGGATGACAAGTTCAAAGCCAGCCTCAGCAACTTAGGGAGGCTTAGCAAGACCCTGTCCCTAAATAAAAAGGGCTGAGGGATGTGATTCAGTGGTTAAGCATCCCTGGGTTCAGTCCCTGGTATCAATAATAAATAAATAAAATTAGATTCAGCAATCTTACTTCTAAGTATTTATCCTACAGAACTGAAATCAGAATCTCAAAGAAATAGTAGCACGCCAATGTTCACTGCAGCACTATTTGAAATGGCCAGGATGTGGAAACAACCTAAATGTCCATCAGTAGATTAGTAGATGAAGAAAATGTGGTATGTACATACAATGAAATATTATTTGGCCTTAAAAAAGGAACCCTGCAATGTTCAACAACAATGATAAAACTTGAGGGCATTATACTAAGTGAAAGAAAGCAGTCATTGAAGACGAATACTATGATTCCACTTCCATGAAGTATCTAAAAATGGTCAAATTAATAAAATCAGAGGGTAGAATTGTGGTTGCCAGAGGTTGGAGAAAAGGGGAAATAGGGAATTGCTAACCAATGGTCATAAAGGCTCATTGTACAAGAGAAATGTTACCCTAAAGAGCTGTTGTACAATACTGTGCCTGTGCTGTGTTGCACAATTAAACATTTGTTAATAAGACAGAGCTCATGTTAAATATTCTTACCACAGGTTAAATAACAAACTTAAAAATCCAGGATGTTAACTGCTGAACTTTTTAGTTTCCATAGTCATTGTGAAGATAGTAGTGAGTTGGCCAAAGTGACATTTGCTGTCGTTCTACTTAAGGGCCAGGGACTGAAAATGTGTAGGAATAGCCTGTCCTGTTGAATACTTTCTTCAGCTGTGATTGGCTGTTTGGGTGCAGGCAAAGAGAAAAGGTGACGCTTGATTCACCATCGTTGGAATTCTTACCAACCCATGTGACAAAAAAATAAGGAAGCAGAAGAGTAGGTGGCGATGGTGGTGAGAGTGTAGTTAAAATTGTGGATCACAGGGCCGGTGTAGCTCAGTAGGAATGCATTTGCAAAGTCCAGGGTTCCATCCCAGCACCACAAATAGATAAATAAACAAATAAAATTATGGATCATGGAAAATAAACAGGGCCAGAAGATTAAAAGGAGAAAGCCCACAAACTAAGGAAGAAGTCAGTGACTTTGAGAAACCAAAGAGATGGAATGAGGTGCCAGGCGGGGCGTGTACACACCCGTTGTAGGGCAACCTCACTTGCACTCAGGCTAATCCTGGAGTCGAGTAAATATGGAGCGGGTGACGGTGGTTTAAAAAGTAGAAAAATATAATGGGATTTACAGCTTTGGAGTCACAACTAGGTTCATATCTCTGCCCCATCACTTAGAAGATGTGTGATTATTTTATCCTTTGTGAGTCTCCCTTTTCCCTTCTTCAAAAGGGGGGGAAAATAAAACTATTTGAAAGTTGTTATAAGAATTTAATGAGGGGCTGGGGATGTGGCTCAAGCGGTAGCGCGCTCGCCTCGCATGCGTGCGGCCCGGGTTCGATCCTCAGCACCACATACCAACAAAGATGTTGTGTCCGCCGAGAACTAAAAAATAAATATTAAAAATTCTCTCTCTCTCTCTCTCTCTCTCCCCTCTCTCACTCTCTCTTTGAAAAAAAAAGAATTTAATGAGAATGCACATAAAGAGCTCAACGCAGCGTCTGGCGCTCAACAAGCGCTGAACACATGGAAGTCGGTACTGTCATCGTGGTAAGGCAGGGTTATAATGAGGACAATTCTAAGCGCAGAAGTAACTTAGAACTTTTGGATAGCTAGGCGCATGCGTCGGTCCGCGGTCGCGCATCCAGCGAGAGCGTTGCGCATGCGCCGGAAGTTGCAGCCGGGAAGCCAGCGAGGTCGGTTCCGCCCGACTCTAACATGGCGGCGCCCTTTGTCTGCTCTGAAGTGCCGTCCCTGGCCTTCTCGCGGCCGTGATGCACCTCCTCCTGCGGTGGGGTCCGGGACATGGCAGGTGAGGGTCATCAAGCGCCGGGGGCCGGGGGAGTTCCCGGAGCCGGGGCGGAGGCGGCGGAGGATGGGGCGCGGCGGGACGCCATGGACGGTTGTGTGGGGGAGGGGAGGGAAGTGGAATGGGACGGGAACCCGGCTGAGGGGACACCGCGGGCAGCAGGTGCGGGGCCGCTGGGAGGGGGCGCCGCCCGGAGAGCGGGCGGGAAGTGGGCGGGCGGACTTGCTGCCCCGGCGAGGCGGCGAGAGTGCCCTCCGGGGCCGGGTGACACCCCAGCTGGTAGCATCTCCGCCCCCGCCTCCGGCTGTCACCGCCCCTTGACCCCGCGCGCCGCGGCGGGTGGGCGTTCTGCGACCGCGAGGGGGCGAGGTGCTGGGCTGCGCTCGTCGCCGGCGGAGGCTGGAGGGCGCAGGTCCGCCGCGGCCGCCGCTGGCCCTGTCAGGAGGCGCCGTTCATTCATTCGTTCCGCGGACGCGGTTCGGCCCCCTCGGGTCCCGGGCAGAGCCCGCGATGCAGCCTGACGCCCGCCAGCGCGGGGCCCGCGGCCAGGAGAGGCCGGTTCCCTCTCCAGGCTGCGTCTCTGGGCTCTTTGGGCTCCCTGCCTCGGTTTCCTCATCCGTGAAGCAGAGAGGATAATAAAATCTGCCGCCCAAGATTGAGATAAAGGTTAAATGAGGTAGTAGGTGTAAAGTGCTTAAAATACCTGTGGTTACGAGTAAATGCCGTACAAGTGCGCGTTGCTGGTATTTGTGTCATCATTTCCCGGAGTTCAGACTCAGGTGGGAGACCTTGAGATACTGCTGCGCGGGAAGAAGTGCCCCCCTTGCTCAGGGAAGACGCAGTAGAGGCACTTCGCTGCTCCGGGAGTCTGGGTGAATCCAGGGAGGCTTCTGTCCCCCGAAGAAAACTGACACCTAAAGCTGGAGAAGGGGGCAGGGATCTGGGTGGAAGACAGGAGACAAGGCTGAAGGAAGCAGGCTCTCTCTGAGCCGTAGGGGACCTTGTAAACCCAGATAAGGACTTTAAATTGTAGGGTCTCGGGAGGTAGCTCAGTGTAAAGCGCTCCTGGGTTCAATCCCTACTACCAAAAATAATTAAATAAATACATTTTAAGTTATGGAGAACTCGGCATTTAAGAATCAGTCTTGTGGCCGGGGTGGATAGTGCACACCTATAATCCTAGCCACTGAGAGACTGAGTCAGCCAAGTTCAAAGCCAGCCTCAGCAACTTCCTGAGGCCCCAAACAACTTAGAACCTGTCTCAAATTGAAAAATAGAAAGGGCCTGGGGATGTGGCTCAGTGGCTAAGCACCCCTGGGTTCACTCCCTGGTACTACTACTACTACTACCACCACCACCTAATAATAATTAGGCTTGTAGATTAGAAAGATGGCTGGCCATGCTGAAGAATGTGTCAGAGGAAATGGCCCTGGAAGCCCATTAAGAGGCTGCTAGACTAATCCGGTTGAGAAATGGGGGTGGACTTGAGTTAGGTTAGAGGCAGAGTTGGGGAGAGATGGTTTCCAAGGTAGAACTGGAAAACAGTGATTAGTTCAATGAGAGAGTAAGGGGCAGGGAGGGGTCAGGATTGTCTCCTAGTTCTTCACAGGTAGATGCCAATACCACTCAATGCTATAGGAAGAGCACAAGGAGAGAAGACTTTGGAGTCAGGTGCCTGTAAAACTTTCAAGTGAAACCATCTGGTGGTGATCCCTTTGGCTGTCATCTACCTAAGTCTCCTGGAGCCAGGAGAGGGGACATGCTCACCTAGGGGAGGGTGGGAAATGAGAAGAACAGTGTCCGGGTCAGCGCAGTGGAATGCCATGGTGGAGTAGTACCCAGAGCAGCCTCGGGGTTTTTGCCTCTCAGTCTTCCATAAAGCAGGAGTTCCAGAGTGTGGGGACCGAAGCTGCGTTTATTCATCTTTGTGTCCAGCACATTTTCCGGCATGCAGCAGGCCAACAGTAACCCCGTTTAACATTTATTGAGCACTTGCTCTGTGCCAAGCATTCTGCACTTGCCTGTTTGATGGGTGGGTGGAAGTCTTAGGGAGCAGGTGCTGCCACCCTTCATTTTCTCATCAGATTTTTTCACTGAGTGTCTTTGATTCAAATAGTGAGCTGGAGGAGGGGAGCCAAGCTGCAGTTTATGTAGACAGATTGTCAGAAAAGAGTAGACTGGGCTATTTGGAAATCTGCGATGCATCTGTAAACCTCAGTGGTGAAACCAACCTCGAAAGAGTTTGTCTTCTCTGAGCTCAACATTCAGCTTTTTCGCTGGGCATGGTGGTACACACCTGTAATCCCAGTGACTGGGGAGGCTGAGGCAGGAGGATGACAAGTTTAAAGCCATCTTCAGCAACTTAATGAGGCCCTAAGCAACTCAGTGAGACCCCGTCTCTTTTAAATAAAATATAAAAAAGGACTGGGGATGTATCTTAGTGGTTAAGCATCCTGGGTTCAATCCCCAGTACCAAAAAAAAAAAAAAAAAAAAAAAGAGAGAAAGCTTTTGCTTTAAAATTAGTAATGACAAAAGCCTTATTACAGTTTGGTTGGGAAATCTTTTTTTAATATTTTTTATTTCTAGATGGATGTAACATCTTTATTTTGTTTATTGATTGTTATGTGGTGCTGAGTATCAAGCCTAGTATCTAACATGTGCAAGGCAAGCACTTTGCCACTGAGCCACAACCCCAGTTCTTTTTTTTTAATTTTATTTTTTAAGATATTTTCTTTTTTAGTTGTAGTTGGACACAGTACCTTTATTTTATTTTTATGTGGTGCTGAGGATCGAACCCAGTGCCCTGCATTTGCTAAGCAAGTGCTCTACCGCTGAGCCCCAGCCCCAGAAAATTGTTGATATTCCTATTTTTTTAATCAGGAAAGATAAAAGTAGATTAATTAGTGGGCAGTATTCACTCTTATTTTAATTAGGTGTTATCTAGAATGCTCCAGTAGGACTGGGGTGTGGCTCATTGATATAGCGCTTGCCTAGCAATTTATTTAGTACTGGTTCAATCCCCAGCACTAGAAATAAATAAACTGCTCCAACAGAGCAAGCCCAAGTACAGAGACTGAAACAAAATAGAAATTTACTCCTCACCTTTTAACTGTCTGAAAATCTGTAGTTCAGAGCTGTAGAGCAAGTCTCACTGTTCTGTGAGGTCCATCTGGGAACAGGGATCCCTTGATCATGTGGCTGTCCTTGCTCAAACCCAGACATCCATATCATGGTCCAAACTGGCTGCTTCATCTCCTGCCATCATGTATGAACTTCATTTGACAAAAAGAGACAGAGCAGGGCTGGGGATGTGGCTCAAGCGGTAGCGCGCTCGCCTGGCATGCGTGCGGCCCGGGTTCGATCCTCAGCACCACATACAAAGATGTTGTGTCCACCGAGAACTAAAAAATAATAATAATAAAAAAAAAAACAAAGTAAGGATGTGGTGTCCACCGAAAACTGAAAAATAAATATTAAAAAAAAATTCTCTCTCTCTCAAAAAAAAAAAAAGGGACAGAGCAAGAGTCATGCTCATTTTTTTTAAGGTTCTAAGGTTTAAAGAGACATTGTTATGTAATATGGTCCCCAGACCATAAACCAGTTTTGGTATCTGATATTCAACTAAAGAACCAATCATACCTGTTCTAGTGCTGGAGGGAAAACTGACAGAAGTCCAAGGAGAGTTGGGCTTGCTCCCCAGGCCTCTGTCTGCCTGGGCAGGCTGCTCTGGCTTGGGGTCGATATGTGGTGCTTGGGCCCAGAGAGCCCAGGCTTGCTTATGCATTCATTCGTTGTTTCCTGTGCCTGTTGTGCGCTGCACACTGTGCTCAGTGTTAGGAACATGGACATGCGTAACATTGGATCCCAGCAGCAAGATACTCCCCAACCCAGGTCACCCTGAATTGTGCTTGTATCATTCTCTTGCTTATTTTTTGGTACTGGGACTGAACCCAGGGACATTCTACACTGAGCTATATCCCTAGTCCTTTTTATTTTTTATTTTGAGGAAGGGTCTCCCTTAGTTGCCAGACTGGTCTTGTGCTTGTGATCCTCTTGTCTCAGCCTCCTGAGTAGCTGGGATTAACAGGCCTGTGCTGCGACACCCGACTGAGCATCTTTTCTTATACTTGCTGATCATTCCCGCTTCACTTTTTCTGAAACATCTGCTTAAATCTTTTGGCTATTTTTCTATTTGGTTATTTTTTTTTAATGTTTTTATTTATTTATTTATTTTTAGTTTTTGGCGGACACAACATCTTTGTTTGTATGTGGTGCTGAGGATCGAACCCCCGGGCTGCACGCATGCCAGGCGAGCATGTTACCGCTTGAGCCACATCCCCAGCCCTGGTTATTTTTTAATTACATGTAAATTTTTCTGTTTTTGTCTAAAAAATTTTAGATACTGATTCTTTGTAATCATACGGGAAAGCTGAACTATCTGCTTCTAATTTATGGCTTGTCTTTGCACTCCAGTCCCCCCCCCCCCCCCCCCCCCCGTTTTGGATGAGAAGAAATTCTTAACTTTATCATTTTTTTCTTTTATAGGTAGCACTTTTTGTTTCTTTTTAAGAACTTTTATTATTTTTCTGTATAGTGTGAGATGGAGGCCGACTTCATTTTCACTTTTTAAAAGAATGTACCAAATTGTCCCAGTTATTAAAAAACTGTATCCTTTTCCTCAAATTTTATCTGTACTGTCATCAGTACCCATTATTATATATTAAGTGTTCACAAATGTGTAGGTCTGTTCATGGACTTTTTTTTGGTTGTTGGTACCCGGGATTGAACTCAGGGACACTCGACCACTGAGCCACATCCCCAGTCCTATTTTGTATTTTATTTAGAGACAGGGTCTCACTGAGTTGCTTAGTGCTTCTCTGTTGCTGAGGTTGGCTTGAACCCGAGGTCCTCCTGCCTCAGCCTCCCGAGACCATCTGATTATGTTCCAGCGTTCTCAGATCTGTTTGGCTTATTTCACTGAGTTGCTTAGTGCCTCACTTTTGCTGAGGCTAACTTTGAATTTTCGATCCTCCTGCCTCAGCCTCCCAAAGTGCTGGGATTACAGGCATGCGTCACTGTGCCCGGCTTTTTTTTTTGGGGGGGGGTGGAGTACCTTGGAGCACTGAACCACATCCCCAGTCCTTTTTGTTTCTTTTTTAGAGACAGGGTCTTGCTAAGTTGCTTAGGGTCTTACTAAATTGTGGAGGCTGTTTTTTAATTCATGATCCTCCCACCTAAGCTTCCTGAGCACTGGGATTACAGGTGTGCACCACTGGGTCCAGCTTCATGGGCTTTTTACTATCTTTTATCTGTGTCCTTATACTAGATTGATTTAATCACTATAATTTTATAATGACTCTTGATATTAGGTAAGGTCCTGAGCCTTTGTTTTCCCATATTCATTTTAGATCATGCGTGTCAAATGCTGTAACATTTTTTGACAATATTTTATTAAAGTTTCTCTGAATTTATTATGTATCAATTTGGATAACCACCTTAACATTTTTTAAAATAATTTTTTTAGTTGTATTTGAACACAGTACCTTTATTTTTCATTTATTTATTTTTATGTCGTGCTGAGGATCAAACCCAGAGCCTTGCACGTGCTAGGCAAGCACTCTACCTCTGAGCCACTCTACCTATTTAGCCTTCCTGTCCATGAACATAGTATGTCTTCATAACTTACAAAGTTTAATTTTAGTCACTGTCTTAACATCTTACACTCAAACAGTTAAGGGCCTTAGAACACTTTAATTTCTTTTCTTTTTTTTTTTTTTTTTTTAAGAGAGTGGGGGGGGAGAGAGAATTTTTTTAATATTCATTTTTTAGTTATCAGCGGACACAACATCTTTGTTTGTATGTGGTGCTGAGGATCGAACCCGGGGCCGCACACATGCCAGGAGAGCGCACTACCCCTTAAGCCACATCCCCAGCCCTAGAACACTTTAATTTCTATCACTTGCTCTTTTTTCTCTCCCCCCTTCCCCTCTGCCCAGTATAGGGGATTGAATCTAGGGGTGTTTTACCACTGAGCTGCATTTCTAGTTTTTTTATTTTTTATTTTAAAACAGGGTCTTGGACTGGTTGCAATGCAATGTGCCTGTCATCCCAGTGACTCAGGAGGCTGAGGCAGAAGGATTGCAAGTTCAAAACCAGCCTCATCAACTTAGTGAGGCACTAAGCGACTCAGTGAGACCTGTCTCTCAATAAAATACAAAAAAGGGCTGGGGATGTGGCTCAGTGGTCATGTGCCCGTGAGTTCAATCCCCGGTTCAAAAACCAAAACAAAACGGAGTCTTGCTAAGTTGCTGAGGCTGGCCTTGCACTTGTGACCCTCTCCCAGGTCGCTGGGATTGCAGGTGTGCCGTCGTGTCTAGCATCATCGTTCACTTTTATGTTGTGGGTGTATGTTTTAGTTCTGTTTAAAAATTTACAAGACATCATTAGTTCAGTATTTGTTTAGATTTATCCACTTATTATTTACGACTTTCATTATTTCTCCTTCCTTCTTGCATCATATACTTTCCTTCTGGGATCACTTTTCATCTGCCTGAGGAATATCTTTTATAATTTATAAATTTGGACTGTTAAAAAAATAGATTTTGAACTGTTGTCCACCTGGGGGCCGGCTAATGGTTACACATTGGTGGGGAAGCTTTTTCCCTCCTCCATTCAGTGCCAGGATAGGAGGCAGTTTTCTGTGCAGCCTTCTTCCCACCGAGGTCCTGTGATACCTCCTTCCTGGTGGGGTGGGGCGTTCCGCTTGCTCAGTTCCGTGGATGCTTACCCAGCCTCCAGAGCGTCCCTTGCTCTCTAGATTCCAGCCTTTTAGTTTCATTTGACTCTCTGTATTGCTTACTGATTTGGTATTTCTGTGATGCATTTACAAACGTACTTTATAATCGTTTCTTCAGCTTCTGTAGCTGTTTGCTGTGGGTAAGAGTTGGCCCTGGCATGCAGTGCTTCCAGAAATTCAGATGTTTTGTGGTTTTAATTTTGTATTTCATTTGGTAGCAGCAAACTTTAAATATCATATTTTATATTTCATAACACTCATTAGTATAAGGAAAGGGGTTAGCAGGTACCTGTTCATGGCAGAATTTGCCCTTTGGGGACTGATTAAGGATCTGTTGAGCCACGAAAGTTTTGTTCTTCAGTAGAAGGAGCACAGTTTTTAGAGTATGTCAGACTTGGCCATGAGTCTGGGAATGGTGGCAGACCTCGGTCAGGCAACAGTCTCTGTAAGCTCATCTGTGCAGTGGGGTGACCATGCTAATACCATCTCCTTAGGATCACTGTAAGCACTGTTGAGGTGGCATGTGCGTGGGAAGCGTTTTGTGGTCGGTTCCCAGCAGCTCTTGCAGTTGTTCTCTTTGTGGTCTCAGTTGGCAGTGACTTCTCCACTGCCCTTGGGAAACAGGAGCCTACAGATTTCTCTTGCTAGTCACTTCCCTTGAGTGTTTAGTATGGGGAGCTTATTACTAGCAGAGCCGAGTTTTCTCAGGGCACGGTCACACTGTTCCACCAACATTCTTTTTTTTTTTTTTTTTTTTTTTTTAAGAAAGAGAGAGTGAGAGAGAGAGAGTGAGAGAGAATTTTTAATATTTATTTTTTAGTTCTCGGCGGACACAACATCTTTGTTGGTATGTGGTGCTGAGGATCGAACCCGGGCCGCACGCATGCCCTGCGAGCGCGCTACTGCTTGAGCCACATCCCCAGCCCCCCACCAACATTCTTTTACAGGACTCATGATGTCTTTTCTCTTTCTCTTTCCCATTTGCTGGGGATGGAACTCAGGGCCTTGCACATGCCAGACAAGCACACTGCCACTGAGCTACATCCCCAGCCCTTTCTAGTTTATTTTGAGACAGGGTCTTGCCGAGTCACCCAGGTTGACCTCCAACTTGAGATCCTCCTGCCTCAGCCTCTTGAGTAGCCTGGTGTGAGTAGCTTTGTGTGGACACGGCCTTTCTGTGTTTCAAGGGCCTTTTGTATTTCAGGGCTATTGCCCTGTATTTACTGCATGGGCCAGAAACATTCTCTTCACATTGTATTTGTGTTCAGGAAGTTGAGAAGAGTGGAAATTGAATGAAACTGCACATTTAGGTTTCTAGTCTTTCACACCCTAAGCATAGTTTGTGGGTCTTGCTCACTGCAGCAGCCCCTAACTTGACCAGCCTGCCTGCCTCAGAGCAGGCATGGTCCTGGAGTCTCAACTCTCTCCTGCTCTCGCTGTTCTAGGACCAGGAGCCAGGCAGCACATGGGAGGTTTCTGAGTTTCTCTCATAAGCTTGCACTTCAAAGTGGCAGGCTGACAGAGTGCCAGGGTTGCAGGTCACCCACTGCAAGGCTTCCTGCAGCTTAGGGGTTCACAGGTGGTGGGGTTTACAAGGCGGAGGTCAGTAGCACGGTTAGTTCCAGGGCAAATATGGAGGCCCAGCCTCAGCTTATCTGTAGGGTCACCATATTATATCATCTGCATCTGATGAGCCCTGTGCCTTTTAGAAATTATTGGAAATTGAGACATCAAGTTCTTGGCCATTTTTTTTATGTAGGTGTAACTTAAGGTTTTGAGATCCCCAGAATATTTAAGATATCTTTTTACTTGTTTAGATTTCCTAATCAGTTTTTTTTTTGTGTGTGTGTGTGTGTGTGTGTGTGTGTGTGTGTTAGTGGTGCTGGGAATTGACCCTTGGATCTCACACATGCTAGGCAAGTGTTCTACCGTGAGCTACACCCCTAGTCTTAGTTAAGCTTTACAAAATCTTTACTTAGTTTAATCCTGTTTGGAATGATATATGTAACATTTGATGTTGACATCCACCATATATTTCACAGTTGGTATTTATGTCTTGTGTAGTTCATGTTCACAGTTGGTAGTCTTTCATACTGTAGGAAAAATTTTAAATGAAAAAAATCTGCTGGGTACTAGGTAAATAGCTAATTTTTTATTGTCATTCACATGATATCCACTATACTTAAAATTCATCTCTTTGTAATCTGTAATCTCACTAAAGAAAGCATTCATTTGTTCAGCGTTTATTAAATCTTAACACTTGAAGGACCTTAGCAGTCACCTAATCCTAATGAGGATACAAACCCAGGGAAAGTCAGTCAAGGGAAGAGCCTGTGTCACGTTGAAGTCCTCCTCCCTCCATTTCCAGTCTGTATTTAACCTCGTTTTTTCTTTGGCTTGGCTTCTCCATCCGCCACAGGATTTGTGCCTCCTTTGGAATTGCTGTGCTCTCTCTCTTTGGGATTGTCACGCTCTGCTCCTCAGTGAAAGCCTCATTACCTTGGAGCCAGGAGAGTGAGCATTCCTTGAGCCTTTTCCTGGTCTCAGTGCAGGTGGAAACTTCACCTGAGATGGGCACCTGGACCCCTGATGAGATTTTTACATCCACATTTAGAAGAGAGGACAGGATCAGAGCAGCAGGTTCCCATGGGTAGTAATAATGACGATGGCCAGGAGCCACTCCACCACATAGGAACCTTCCCGTCATCCCCATCTTATAGGTCACCAGTCGAGGTTCGAGGTGCATGTGCTCTTGCCTGAGGTGCTCACCCATCCTGGGATGGACAGGTGGAGGCTTTGGCTGGTGCTGGGGCTTGTGAGCCTGGGGTGAACATGGCTCCCGGCTCCCAGCATCACAGGGCTTCATGTGGGCCTGAAAACGAGGGTGCCACCTGTTCTCTTGGGGAGTCCCCTGAAGGCATTTCTACTCAGAGTTTCCTAAGTGACACAATCTCTGCAAATGGCACTTTTCTATTTCCTCTATGAGAAATGTTTTCCTATTGATAAATTTTTAGTCACCAGGTCTTGTAGAAAATGTCTTAAAGGATTTATGGTGGCTAGAAATGAAGGACTTAGATCCCTGACTCAGGGTATTCTCTCTGTATCTCCTTTCTTCCTTCTTAACATCCTCAGTTTTAAATTTTTAATAGTATGTACAAGTGGTAAAACAAAAAAGTGCATTACCGTTGGCTCCTGCGCCCTCTGGAGATGTGGGTGTGGGTATCTTCTCTCAAGTGAAAGTCAGAGCTGTGACTCTTGGCCTGGTTGTGGCCTGGACAGCAGCGTGGCCAGCTTCTGTGAGGAGGGAGCTGACTATCACTGAGGGTGTTAGCACCCCTGCCGGAAGAGGCACTTGGCCTTTGCGGGTCATGTGCTCCTCTGTGGGAGGCGCCTCTTATAGGCTGCTCAGAGACCCATGGAAGAGTGAGTTGAGTTCTTCTAGGTCCTGGCTGGACCCTCCCAGTGCTAGTGGGGCAGGAGCGGGACACTGTTGTTTTTCCTGTCCCAAGGGTCCAGTGCTGTGGGCATCCCAACCTGCTTGTGTGCTTCTGATCTCCACTCTGCTTTCTGCTCGCCAACTGCAGAGGACGAGCTAGCTCTGATGTGGAAGTCACACCTGCACCTGGTCCCCCCATGTGCCCACCATTCTTTGTCATACTCCTGCTCCGTGGCTCATGCCTCCCCTGCCTGCACAGCCTTGGTGCCTTTGCTCACACGTCTCTTTAGATGCAGCCAGGTCCATGTCACGCGCTCATCAGATTGTCTTTCTCCTGGGTGGATGGTCCCAAGGGTGAGGCTCAGCCCTGGCCACCTTCTCCTGCCGGGCTGCCTTTGCAAGGCTTTCTGGGGTGTTGTGGGAGGTGAGCCCTGGCTTCACTGGCTGAGCACTCCCTCGAGTGCCTGGTTCGTTCTGCTTTATGGGCTCACCTTCCCTTCACTGCAGGCCTGTGTGAGGGCGCAGTATCTGGCTCCACTCTTGCCAGGCCTGGGCAGACTTCCTGTTTGCCTTTCGTCTTGGCGAGTGCTCGGTCATCATCTTTTTGTGGTTTTCCTGTTTTGTGGGTGAGCAATCTAAAGCTCTTGCCTGAAGTCACTCGGTCAGGTACTAGATAGAGCAGGACTCAGGCGCTCGCCCTTGGATCCCGAATCTGTTGGTCTTTTCCCTTCTTCATCCAGTGTCTGCGCCCTTCACTGTGTGCACGGGCTGGCCTCAGCAGAGCTCGATTCTTCCATGGAAGACTCCCCCAGTCTTCCTCAGCTCGGCCAGCTGCTCAGGCCCGATCCTCCAGGTCCCCACGACTCCTTCCCTTTTCTCCTAGTCAATGTCGATTAGGTCAGCTAATGATGTTGGTTCAGCCAAACACAACCCTGATCCAAGCACTTCGGTTGCCACCTGGGTGAGGGTGCCACCATCCACCATCTCTTGCACCCACTGCCGTGGTCTGTGTAGCCTTCCTGTCTCCACCCTGGCCCCCTTGTAGTCTCTCTCCTGCTGCAGTCAAAGGGGCCCTTTGAAAATGCCACCATTGTGATCTCAGCTCTCCCAGGGCCTCCCAGTGCACTGAGGGGAAAGTCCAG
The DNA here is from genome assembly GCF_964194105.1 of Spermophilus citellus. NCBI lineage: Eukaryota > Metazoa > Chordata > Mammalia > Rodentia > Sciuridae > Spermophilus > Spermophilus citellus. The sequence continues at coordinate 128,332,626 of NC_138191.1, forward strand.
TCCAGAGTGCCCTTCAGAGCTGGGAGCCCTCAGCCCTCTGTTGCCAGTGCTGACTCCCTCCCCACCTGCCCGCCCTCCCACAGGCCTCAGTGCCATGGTCATGCTGCCTCGAGGCCTTTGCTTCTGTTCTTCCTGTGTCTCTTTATAGTGTCATAGCTCACTCTGGCACTTCATTTAAATGCCACTTCCTCAGAGAGGGATGTTTGGTTCCCCTGCTTCCCTTTTCTTCTTTCCTATAGCAGGGATTGAACTCACGGGTGCTCTGCCAGTGATTACATCCCAAGCTCTTTTTTTTTTTTAATTTTTTTTTTTTAGTTGTAGATGGACACAATATCTTTATTTTTTTATGTGGTGCTGAGGATTGAACCCAGTGCCTCATGCATGCCAGGCAAGTGCTCAACCACTGAGTCACAGCCTCAGTCCCACCAAGCTCTTTTTACTTTACTCTGAAACAGGGTCTCTCAAAGTTGTTCAGGCTGGACTCAAACTTGACATCCTCCTGCCTTGGCCTCCTGAATATCTGGGATTACAGGTGTGCATCACTGTGCCCAGCTTCTTTTTTTTTTTTTTTTTTTTTTGAGAGAGAGAGAGAATTTCATTATTTATTTCTTAGTTTTCGGTGGACACAACATCTTTATTTGTATGTGGTGCTGAGGATCGAACCCAGGCCGCATGCATGCCAGACAAGCACGCTACCGCTTGAGCCACATCTCCAGCCCTGTGCCCAGCTTCTTGGTCCCTTTCTTAAATATTAAATTGAAGAATGTCCCTCTAGGTGTGGTGTCACACATCTGTAATCCCAGCTGCTGAGGAGGCCAAAGTAGAAGGGTCACAAGTTCAAGGCCGGTTGTAGCAACTTAAGGGAGACCCTCTCACAAAATAGAAAATAAAAAGGGCTGGGATGTGGCTTAGTGGTAAAGCACTTCTGGGTTCAATCCCCAGTATTGTGAGTGGGGCAAAAAAAAGAATGCCCCCTCCCCTCAGCTTGCTCTAGCTTTCTCCACAGCACCTGGGAGATCGAACACACTGTTTTACATACTGTATGGACTTCTTACTGTCTTCCAGGTGAGGCTCACAGTCCTCACCTCAGACGAGCTGAAGAGGTAGTCTTTGTTCTGCTCTTATGTGGCTGCAGAGCCCCAGGGGCAGTGCAGCAGATGGGAGTAAGGATGTCACCCTCTGGCCCTCTGTGTGCTGGGAACATCTCCCACCTACCATGTAGGTTTCTCAGGTGGCCATCGTCTTAGTCTGTCTTGTGTTGCTGTATAATATACCACAGTCTGGTATATCTTGTGTTGCTGTATAATATACCACAGATTTAAAAACAAAACCCTCACAGTTCTGGAGGCTGGTAAGTCCAGTATCAAGGTGCCAGCATCTGGTGAGGGCCTCCGAGTTGCAGTTTCCTGTGCAGAAGTGGGAAGGAAATGGGGGTGCAAGACTGAGGAGGGGTGCCGGGCCTCCTCCTTTCTGCCAGGAGCCCACTCCTGCTGTAACAGCATTGATCCAGCAGGAAAGCAGAGCACCCTCATGGCCTGATGGCCTCTTAAGGACCCCTCCTCTTTATACTTTGACCTTGGCAGTTAAATTTCAGTGTGGGTTTTGTAGGGGGCAGACATCCAAACCACAGTGCACTTGGATGTGCTTGTGATTGATAGCTCAGAAGTTCATTGTTAGAGTGGATTTTGTCAGTTCACTTGATTAACAAATACAAAAGCACAACTGTCATTTCTTTTTTTTTTTTTTTTTTTAACACTTGTTTATTTTTTTATGTGGTGCTGAGGATCGAACCCAGGGTCTCGCACGTGCGAGGCGAGCGCTCTACCTGAGCCACAACCCCAGCCCCCACAATTGTCATTTCATAAGGGTCTAGGGAATGTTGACATTGAGTTACACAACTCAAAAAGGCCCGCTCTCTGCTCTCTTCCAGGTCTGTTTGTCACCTCCATCTGTAACTTCTTTAGAGCAGGGTCCTGGATTAGTGCTGTGAGCAGCTGTGAGGGAGAAATAAGCACCCACACCTGACAGTGGGCTTTCTATGCTGGCAGGAAGATGAGGTGGCACAGTGTCATTTCAGGCTATCAGTACTTGTGGCTGGGGGTGAGGGGAGAAAAGCTCAGATGTGCCCACGTCCTACATGATCTTAATATAAGAAGAGTGTTTGCTGGGCAACCCACTAGGCTGGGTTGGCTGCTATTTGCTACCCTGCCAGGTCACACCTAAAGGGAGAGAGAGTCACCTGGGTGGGTGGTGGATTGGGTGGGTAGCTTTCAAGGTCACAAGGCTGGCTTGGAACTTCCATTTCCTTGGCTTGAGTTTGTTGACCCACCTGTATTTCTAGAAGATCAGGCATGCCAAATCACTGGCAGCCCAAAGGTGACTTCTCCCACCTGCTCTCAGGTTCCTCAAGGCACTTGGACAGGCTTGGCTGTGTTCCTGTGGAGGCTGGAGCTGGGCGTGACCTGTTGTGGGAACCAGAGGCTATGGATATGAAGCTCAGCATCTTCTTGTGGTAGGCCAGTTGTTTCCTGGCCTAATGGTGCCCCTTTGTGTGGCAGTTTGGCTGAGTGCTTGCTAATAAACTGGGTAATGTTTCATGTTTGAAAGGTGTCCACCCGACCCCAGATGGAGCTGCGCTCTGTGGGGTCTCTGCGCACTCTGGGGAGGTCGTTGCGCGCAGAGCGCTTAGCAGAACAGCTGCTTGATGTAAAGTGCCTCCCAGCAGAGAAAGTGGCTCTGAGTGGCTCTTTGCTCAGCGCCTCCTCCCTGGACTCCCTCCCTCCCTCTTTTCTTGCTAATGGTGTTCTGGGATTTTCCTAGATTGCATTTAGAAGGAATAATGGGTTATGATTATGCCTTTCTAACAGGGTGGAGTCACCAAACAGTTATTGACTACCCCTAAGGCATCCGGTATAAAAGGGACATAGAAATCATCTGATAAAGTCTTTGGCCTTAAAAAAGAAAATTGCATTCTTCATCTCTGCCTCCTGGTGACAATAGTTGGCTGAGTGCTGACAACACACCAGGCCCTGGGTCCTGTACCTGACTTTTTACCTATGTTGTTCTTTTGTTTTTTTGGCACTGGGGATTGAGCCCACAGGTGCTATACCACTGAGGTATGTCCCCATCCCTTTTTGTTTTGAGATAGGGTCTTGCTAAGTTGCCTAGGCTAGCCTCAAACTTGTGGTCCTCCTGCCCAGTTTCCCAGGTAGCTGGAATTACAGCCATGCACCACTGTCAAGTGTTGGTATATACAAATTCTTATAAGCTACCTCAAGCCGCTGCTAGAGTGAGGAGGAAGGGAGAGTAAGGGGCCTCCTCATTGACATGTAATCTCTTCCTTTCCTGGCTGTGCTTTTTTTTTTTTTAGTGACTGGGGATTGAACCCAGGGATACTCTACCACTGAGCCACATCCCTAGCCCTTTTTATTTTTATTATGAATCAGGGTTTCGCTGAGTTGTGTGGGGTCTCGCTAGATGCCAAGGCTGCCATCCACATTTCTGAGCCTCCCGAGTTGCTGGGATTGCAGGCATGTTCCACAGTGACCAGCTACCTCCATTCTTTGTCCCTGTAACAAATGTGTTAAATCCTCCCATAGGCCACTTGTTATTGGAGACACTGCCAGGGCCTGCCTATGGTAGGCTGCAGGCGAAGCTCCAGGCCTGCTGCTTCCCAGAGGCAGCAGCGTGGAACTTGACAGCTGGCCGTGGCTGCATTCTTAGTTTTCTGGTGCCCAGAGTGTGCCCTGCCTGGCCTTGTTCTTTTGGACATGTTGAGGACACTCTAAATGCCATTTTGTTACTGAAGGGACCTAGTGAACTGCGTGGAGTGGGTTTCATGATCCAAGTGGAACCTTCCTCACAGATAGTCTGCGTGGTTTGGGCCTGAAGGCAAATGAGGTGGTTCAGCAGCACTGTTCCCAGGCCCCACCCAGGCGCACCTTCTCTGCTGTTGTAGCTCTGCTGAGCTTCACCATCCTGCAGCTGCTGGGCCCTGACCCGAGCAGCTGGTCTTTGCATGTGGCCCCATGCCGTGGCTGGAGCAAGTCTGCGACTGAACTGTTTTTTCATTGAATTTTGAAAGGTCTGCATATGAAGGTGCACGGAACATACAGGTTGAGTTTAAATTATGCATCTAGATATCCAAGCAAAGTAATAGAATGCGCCCAGTGCCTCAAAAGAGCCCCACTGCCCTTCTCCAGCAGACGGGCCCTCCTATGGATTGTGGTTGATTGGTCCACTGTTTTGACTGCTTTACCACCTGTTTCAGTTGTCCCTTGCTGCAGAGACCTCCCAAACTTAGTGGCTTAAGCCATCAGTGATTTATATTTCTCACAGTTTGTGGGTTTCCTGGGCAGTTGTTTAATATCTTGGGATGATGGTTGAGGTCATTCATGCGACAACATTTGGTGGGCATCTGGGCTGGGAGGTCCAGGAAAGCATCTCTCTCATTCCAGAGCCCTGGTATGTCGAATGGCCTCTCCAAGTCAGGGTCTTCTTCAGAGCTACTGCTCATGATTTCCAACAGGAGAGCTTGGGCTCCCCAGCAACATGGCAGCCAGGTCCTCAGGCACCTTAAGGTCCAGATCTGGTTGTACCCTATTTACTAGAGTCCTTGCTGGACCCATCCCAATTCCATAGGAGGTGAGGGGGCCCTGGCAGGGATGGAGGAACAGAGTCAGGGCCCATCTGTCCATGTCTGAATTCTCTGATCAACAGAATGTCCATTGTGCCTGCCTGGAGACACACTGAGGTGTCCCTCAAATGCGTCCCAGAGAATTCTTCATGAGGTCCCCAAGGCTGGGTCCAGTCACGCTATTTGTCATCAGGAGAGCACCCAGCTCTGAACCCTGCCATCTGGCCCATTAGTCAGGGATAAAAACTGAGCCAGTGGAGGCGGCACTGGGGAATGGTACCTGATTGCAGTCAGGACTTAGCATTGAAAAGTCACGTCAGTCTGAGTGGCTGAGGTTCCTGGGAAGCCAGGTGTCATTGGGGGCTCTGAAGTTTTTTTTCTAATTGGTTATGCATGCCAGCAGACTGTATTTTTGACATTGTACACAATTGGGCCACAACTTCTCATTCCTCTGGCTGTATGGGGACGCATTTTCTGCATCTAAAAGGAAGACATGGGGCATGAAAGGCTCTAGAGTCTTTTTTTTTTTTTTTTAACTTCCAGTACATTTATTGTAAATCTGCTTTTTAAAAATTCAGTAGTATTTCATATAAATGAAAGAATCACAATTTTCAAGAATCCTGAGGCAAATTGTTTTAAAATGATTTTTTTTTTTTTTTTTATACCAGGGATTGAACTCAGAGGCACTCAACCACTGAGCCACATCCCCAGTCTTATTTTGTATTCTGTTTAGAGACAGTGCCTCACTGAGTTGCTGAGGCTGGTTTTTTTGTTTTTTTGTTTTTTTTTTTTTTGTAACAGAGAGAAAGAGAGAGAGATTTTTTTAATATTTATTTTTTAGTTCTCGGCGGACACAACATCTTAGTTTGTATGTGGTGCTGAGGATCGAACCCGGGCCGCACGCATGCCAGGCGAGCGCTCTACCACTTGAGCCACATCCCCAGCCCTGAGGCTGGTTTTGAACTTGAGATTCTCCTGTCTCAGCTTCCTGAGCCTCTGGGATTAAAGGTGTGTGCCACCGAGCCCGGCAAAAAAGAAAATATTCTCGGGACTGGGGTGTAGCTCAGTGGCAGATCACTTGCCTAGCATGTGTAAGACACTGGGTTCGATCCTTAGTACCACATAAAAACAAATAAAATAAAGACATTTTTAAAAAAGAAAATATTCTTTCAACAAATGAGCCACGATTTGAGTTTAATTTTTTAAAATAGTTCCTCCATTTTTAAAAATTTGGTCTTTTTAGAGCTACATGACAATAGAGTGTATTTTGACACATTATACATACATGGAGTATAACTTTTTTTTTTTAAACATTTAATTTATTTAATTATTTATTTAGTTTTCGGCGGACACAACATCTTTGTTGGTATGTGGTGTTGAGGATCGAACCCGGGCCGCACGCATGCCAGGCGAGCGCACTACCACTTGAGCCACATCCCCAGCCCCATGGAGTATAACTTTAGAAGTACTTTTGACTAGCACCCACATTTATCACCAGTCAAGCAGGAGAGGAATGTGGGGGTCCCTGCACCTATCCTTGAGTGAAAGACCTGCATTCCAGGGTGGCTGGTGGGTGCAGCCTTCTGATGGAGCAGTCTCGTCACTGTCACTGTCACTTAGAAGGGCAGCAGGCCTGGTAGTGTGGGGAGTGACTGGCTGTTGATCTTATTCCTGTGGCTTTGGTTTGAGGTGACCCTTCATGCATGCACCCAGGACAGGGCTACAGATGCTCTTGGTCCTGTGTGTGACCCATCATCTTTGCCTCTCTGCCCTTTCCCCTGCCTCTCTAAGCTTGGCCGTCCTGGTGTCCTTCTGTGGATGCCCTGTGGACCCGGAGGTGGGTTGCTGCCTAGTCCGCTCAGCCCTTCTGGGAGAAGGACTAGGTCAGCAGCATCTCACCTTCCCTGGTGTGGCCTGGGGGAGGGAGCTGTTCAGTTGTAGAGATCACAGGGCTGCTTCTGCAGGTGACATCATTTGGATATGGCTGCTGTCACACCATGGGCTCCTCACAGATGTGCTAGGCATCTATTTGAGCTGCTACTCACATGAGCCTGGGAATGGGCTGCTGTGTCTTCTCTCCCTGTTTGACTTCTCTCTCCTGCCTGCCCTTCCCTCCTCTTGTTTCTTTCTCCTCCCCTTTTATCCATTCCTCTTTCTCTTCTCTGTCTTTGACTCCTTGTAGGTGTCTCTGTTGGAACAGCCTTAGAAGAATCAGAGGCCTTGCTTTTCTCCTCCTGACACCTGCATTTGGGGAGAATCCCACCTCTGGTGGGCGTGCTGCTGTGAAGGGTGGGCTGGCGTCAGTGCGCAATGGTGTGTGGGTCACACAGTTGCTTTAGTGTACGTGCACTAGGGGGGAGGGAGTTAGAGGGACAGGCCACCAGCCACCCTATCCTGGGAGCCTCTACTGGTCTTCTAAAAACAAGGGCACACACCTAGCTCCCCGGCTGGTGTTTCAAGCCCAGGAAGGCAGTTTGGCTGGGCTTTGACACCTTCTCCCCAGGAGCTCCATGGTGAGACCACAAAAGCTCATTGCAGCATTGGGTCCCAGACAAGCCAGCAGGCCTTTGCTCCTGTGGCCAGCAGTCTCTCTGTGTATCTTCCTGGCGAGGCAGGCCAGTTTCCTGCTGGAGGGTCCTTCTTTCCTCAGGCCCCAGCCAGTGGGACCTCAGAACCCCTCTGGGGTTTTGCTGCTGCTCTACAGGAGTTTTGAGCCCGGGAGACACCGCCTCCCAGCCCAGTTTTCAGGTCAACTCCTAAAGCCAGGCCTCCTGCACGGAAGGCTGGGTGTGGGCCTCGTGTGCAAGTTGTGAAGCTGATTGAGGATTCTGCCCTATGTGGACCCTCGTTTCCCTCTTTCTGCACTTGACAGGTGGTTTACTTGGGGCTCCTGGAGGAGGGAGAGGGTGACTGGGATCTGAGACCAGGACTTGCTCACACACCTGCACATTCCTGTCTGTTAACATGCCTGTTCCACTCTCAGGTCAGCATGACCCAGGCCTGTCCTTGCCTCTTGCCTTTGGTTCCATGTGCCTCTTGCCTGTTGTGTACCCACTCTGGGTCCTGGCCTCGGAACTCCAGCAAGAGCACTTAGCCTAGAAACTGGGTGTTGTTTCTTTACCATGTCTGAAGCTCGGGGCCAGTGCAGCTGTGGTTCTCCCCTGCATTCCTTCAGGTCACCAGCGGGAGCTGGCTCTTCCCAGGGATTGAGGACCTTAGGAAAAGGTGCCTTTACGAGGTGTCCTATGCCTGCAGAGTGTTTGCCCTCACTGGCCTGTGCAGCCATGGCTAGTTTGCTCTGGAGAGGTCTCAGCAAGCATGGAGGCTGGCTGCCACCTCTTGCCTTCAGGCAGCCTCTGACTCTCCCTAGAGATGCTTCAGCTCCAGCCCAGGCGTTGGTGGGAGAACTGGTAGGGTCAGAGCAGGGTCCCTGTCTGTGTGAGGGGACAGAGTGGGTTGTCCAGGTCTTTGGAACTCACCACTCAGGCTGTGATGCTGTGCTGTGGGCCCCTCCCAACTGCCATGTTTTTGCCTCATTTGTTGGGTGATGCCCTGAGCTCAGGAGACACATATTCTTCTGTTTGGTTCTTTTGCAGAGCTGGGAGTCGAACCCAGGGCCTCACACATGCTCGGCAAATGCTCTACCATTGAGCTGCTGCATTGCAGCCCTTGTGTTTGTTTTTTGACTGGAAATTAAACCTCAGTGCTTTAGCACTGAGCCCCCTCCCCAGCCCTTTCTGGTTTTTGAGACAGGGTCTCATTAAGTTGTTGAGGCTGGTTTCAAACTTGTGATTCTCCTGCCTCAGTCTCTCGAGTCACTGGGATTACAGGTGTGCACTGCCACAGCTGGCACATACCCCTACTTTTGAGGTTTCCAGACACCATGGAGTGAGTGGCCTCGGCCTCTTGCAGCACTGACTTGTGGCTTTCGGAGCAGCTCATCCCAGCAGCCAGCCACACATGGTCCCCGCAGCTCCAGGCTGCAGCACAGTGACTCTCCCATGAGGCTGGTGTAATGGGAACAGCCAGAGCTGCCGCACCCCTGCAGAGAGCCCTGAGGTTCCTCACCTGCCCAGGAGCAGCTCTGACAGACGTGTCCTCTGCTGGGTTTCAGACCCGGTTTTGGAGCAGCTGGTAAAGAACCATCACCACTGTTGAGATCCTGGGCTGGCACCACAGCCTCCCTGCTCATCCATACAGTGTGGGCGCAGTGGGTGCTGGTTTTTATTTTGAAACTTTCCAAAATTGGTCCTTTCTAGAAAGGAAGCCCTGCTTGTTTTTCCTAGTAAATTGCCGGTCTTGAGGTGGACCCTGCAGCAGTGCTGGGTGGCAGGCGAGCTGGTTTAGATACTTATTTAGTCATGGTTTGTGCAGCTCATGATAATTGGGCTCCCGGCCAGGGAATTTTTCTGAGCACATTTCTTGAGATGGTTGTGAGATTTCTAGGCATTAAGTGAGGCCCTTGACAGAGGAACTAGCCAGGCCAGCAGCTCTTAGGATCACGATTGGAGTTCCTGTTTCTCCTGGGAAAGTCAGCAGGACAGAGGTTTCTGGTGGCAGGTGACTCTTCAACCTTATGTAGTTCCCAGAGTCTGTGAATCAGAAAGGTTGAGCAAGCCCAGCTCTGCAGGGCAAGGGAGCTTGCCCCGAGCCCGTGGGTGCAGTGGGAGAGGGACTGAGCTCTGTACCTAGTCAGTGCAGAACTAAAAGGATAAGTGATACAAGGGCCACCTTGTTGTTTTCCCAAACATTTCACTTGTCTTTGACAAAACACAAAGTAGAAGGGTCTTAAGGCTAAATGGGCCCCGTTGGACATCCATCTTTTTCTGAGATTATATGGTAATATTCTTTTCGTAGAAAATGTTAACCTGACCAATGTCCTTTCTTCATTAAAATCACAACAGCAGGGATTTGTTGTTTGCTTTTGTGACTCTTTAACATCATCATCTGGTAAGACACAAGGGTAGTGTTTGGTGTTGGACCCTGGGTGCTTTCTGGTTTGGAACATCCCTGTTTGGACCTGGAGTAGGGAGCCTCTGCCCATTTTGCCCACTCACAGCAGAGAGCCAGCCCCATCTTGGGAGAAGTGCCTCTCCCTGGTTTCATTCTCTATCTCCTCCCCGAGTCTCATCGGGCAGCTTGGTGGGGTGAGGGTGCTGGCGCCTCTCTCGGTGCTAACAGAGGCCCTTGGCATCCTGCAGCCATGGACTTCCCCCAGCACAGCCAGCATGTCCTGGAGCAGCTGAACCAGCAGCGGCAGCTGGGGCTTCTGTGTGACTGCACCTTTGTAGTGGACGGTGTTGACTTCAAGGCCCACAAGGCGGTGCTGGCAGCCTGCAGCGAGTACTTCAAGATGCTCTTTGTGGACCAGAAGGACGTGGTGCACCTGGACATCAGTAACGCGGCAGGTACCCCACAGGGTCAGGGCGACTTGTCGAGGACTCCTTTTGTGCTAGGAGCGGGGTGATAGTGGAGCCATGGAGGCCAGGACGTGGGCTGGAAGTAGGCCTTGGGATTGAGGAGGGAACGGGTCCTGGTCTGGGCTCCCAGCCTGGCATAACAGAGTGAGGGGTATGGGGCAAGGTGTCACCCTCCCTTTTTATGGATGTGGCAGCTGAGACCTGCAGAGATCAGGAGCCTGGCCTGGAGGTCAGGTGGCAGTGGTGGCAGAGCCCCAAGGAAGCTGATGCTGACACAGGTGGACCGGAGAGTCCTCCAGCGGTGAAGTGCAGGGCCTGGGCCTAGGGCGTGCAGGGTGGCCTTCCCACCCTTTGTCCCCTCTGGGAGGCTGTCTGCTGGGCTGACCCCAGCTGCCCACCCTCCAGCTCAGGAGAAGGCGATGGCCTGCCACTCAGCTTTTCAGAACTCCTTGGCCTTGCCATACTGAGTGGAGGGCTGGACGGGCTGCTGGTGTCCGCCTTGAGGTGGGTCTGTGACAGTGGCTTTCCTGTCTTTGGCAGGCTTGGGGCAGGTGCTGGAATTCATGTACACAGCCAAGCTGAGCCTGAGCCCCGAGAATGTGGACGATGTGTTGGCCGTGGCCAACTTCCTCCAGATGCAGGATGTCATCACAGCATGCCATGCCCTCAAGTCACTCGCTGAGCCGGCCACCAGCACTGGGGAACATACAGAGGCCTTGACCGCGGAAGGTCAGAGTACAGGCAGCTTGTTATGAACAGACAGCCAGAGACTCTTGGAGGCCTGCCTCCGACTCAGGGTCACCTCCCTGGGTCTCAGTTTCCTCATCTGCCCTTCCTCCATTGTGGGGAGCTGGTGAGCATTGGCTGCAGTTTTGTCTGAGAAGGGCCCTCTGCTGCCCTGTCCAGTTTGTTGCCAGCAGGGGACAGGGAGCCACCTAGGTGGCTGCCTGTGCACGTGGGTGGGGCTTGCTCCCACGCCTCCTGCAGCCACCTCCTCCCACTTTATACTCTCCCCTGACATCCTCAGAAGCCCTTGGCTGTCTGCTGTGGGCCAAATGCTCTACACCTTCAGGGGACCTTATTCCTCTCCCGTGGTCAATATCCTACTTACACATGGGGGCTATCAGTCGGTGCACCCCCATAGGCAGAAACTGCTGCTGCTGCTTTCCCAGTGCCCGCTGGCGGCCAGGCACAGCACTGGCGCCTGGGGAATGATGTGTCCAATAACCACAATGACTGAACAAACCACTGTTTAGATGTGTCCCCAGGGAGGACCCAAAAGAGCTTGGCAAGTTCTGGGATACTTGACCACGCCCCCCAGCTGGGCACTTGGTGGGAAATGGCAGATCTGTCCTGTTCTATCTCCAGGAGGGGACAAGAAAGCCAGAGAGGAGAAGGCTGCTGCCGCCACGCTGACGAGGCTGGACCAAGCAGGGAGCAGCCCACCTGCAGGCCCAGGGCGAGAGCTCAAAGAGGAGCGGGGCGGCCAGGCTGGGAGTGCCACCAGTGGTGAGTTGTGATCTGGGGACCAGCTGGCTGCCTGGTGGGAGATGGTGGGCAGCAGGAAGTCAGAAGGCTATCCCATCCCCTGCCAGCAGCCTGCACAGGGACAGGCTTCCGCACTTCTAGAGTCCACCTCCCCGACAGACCTATGGCTTGTTGTGCAGTCTGTCCAGCCAGGCAGAGTCACGAGCTGCTTGGGGCCTCTCCTGGGCCACAGCCACCCCCAGGGGCCTGGACAGGGGAGGCTTCAAGCCCTTAGACGGATTGTCCTAATCCAGCCTCTGGTGCTGTCCCCTCCCCTCAGGTGCAGAGCAGACGGAGCGGGCTGACGCGCCTCGGGAGCCCCTGCCCGTGGAGCTCAAGCCAGACCCCACGAGCGGCATGGCTGCTGCAGAGGCTGAGGCCGCCTTGTCAGAGAGCTCAGAGCAAGGTACCCTCCCCACTGCCTCCGCCCAGGGCAGCGCTGCCTCCAGCCTTGCTCTCCTTGAGTCTTGACTTGTCGTGGTCCCACATCCTGGCAGCTCCCATCAGCACAGAAGTGTTGGGGTGCAGCCTTGGAGCTCTGCTCCCACAGCTCTGGGCCCCACTCAGTGTGCTGCTGTCCCCCCACGAGTGCTGTCAGCTAACTGGGGCCCATATCTGCATCCCCCAAGTAGCAGATGGCAGGTCACGGACCCTAGGTGCTGAAGATGTTTCCTTGCCACTCCCAGATGCTCCCAGGCGCCCCCCCCCCCCCCCAGGTTCCTAGGCGGGACTGCGAGGCCGACCCCCGGGGGTGGGGGTGGGGGGGCTCTTCTCCGTCTGCTTCAGCGCTGTCCTTCTCTGCAGAAATGGAGGTGGAGCCGGCCAGCAAAGGAGAAGAGGAGCGGGAAGAGGAGGGCACGGGGCCAGCGGTGGTGAAGGAGGAGGGGCCTCAGCTGGAGAATGGAGACGCCCCGGAGGAGAACGAGGAATCAGCAGGCACAGACTCTGGGCAGGAGCTCAGCTCAGAGGCCCGGAGCCTGCGCTCGGGCACCTACGGGGACCGCACCGAGTCCAAGGCCTACGGCTCCGTCATCCACAAGTGCGAGGTGCGGGCCGCGGGTGGTGCCAGCCCTCCGTCGCGCTCCCGCTGCAGCCCCTCACCACGCCTTCCCGCTGCGCCCGCAGGACTGTGGCAAGGAGTTCACGCACACGGGGAACTTCAAGCGGCACATCCGCATCCACACGGGGGAGAAGCCGTTCTCGTGCCGGGAGTGCAGCAAGGCCTTCTCGGACCCCGCTGCGTGCAAGGCGCACGAGAAGACGCACAGGTACCTGCGCCGCCTCCCCACTGTCCAGGCTGCGCTCTGGGCCCCGTGGGCACGCCCTTCCCTGACTGCGCCTCCCACCACCCAGCCCCCTGAAGCCCTACGGCTGTGAGGAGTGTGGCAAGAGCTACCGGCTCATCAGCCTGCTGAACCTGCACAAGAAGCGGCACTCCGGCGAGGCGCGCTACCGCTGCGAGGACTGCGGCAAGCTCTTCACCACTTCTGGCAACCTCAAGCGACACCAGCTGGTGCACAGCGGGGAGAAGCCCTACCAGTGCGATTATTGTGGCCGCTCCTTCTCCGACCCCACGTCCAAGATGCGCCACCTGGAGACCCACGACACTGACAAGGAGCACAAGTGCCCTCACTGTGACAAGAAGTTCAACCAGGTGGGCTGCTGGAGCCCCCTGCTGATGGCGCAGAGCAGACAGGGCCAGAGGGAAGCTGCCAGGGTCTGCAGAGTGGCTGTCCCAGGAGGGTGCGCCCGCTGCTCTGTCCAGGCAGCCTGAGGCAGGTGGAGTCTGGCGGGGTTTAAATCAGAGAGAGCCGGGGTTTAAATCAGAGAGAGCCGGGCGGCGGGCGTGTCCTTTCACTGCTGGGACTTGGAACATTCCATCTGGCTTGAGAAGACAGGGAGCCACTCCAGCCCGCTGAGAGACCTGAGTTTTAGCGGTTCCCTAAGGGAGGGGGAGGGGAGGGGATCAGAGGCCAAGTGCGTGGGGTGGCCCTTCTGACCCCCTCCCTGGGCACAGGTGGGGAACCTGAAGGCCCACCTGAAGATCCATATCGCGGACGGGCCTCTCAAGTGTCGGGAGTGTGGGAAGCAGTTCACCACCTCAGGTAGGCCCAGGGCTGCCCTGGCTGCCCTCACAGCCCTGCTCCTTGGCCCCCGGGCCCCATGCCAGGCCTGCCATGGGTCTCACCACAGGGAACCTCAAGCGGCACCTTCGGATCCACAGCGGGGAGAAGCCCTATGTGTGCGTCCACTGCCAGCGACAGTTCGCTGACCCCGGTGCTCTGCAACGGCACGTCCGCATCCACACCGGTGGGTGAGCAGCCCCTGTGCTGTGGGGGCCCGGGTGGGGCGCACAGGGAGAGGTGGGTGCTGATGCCTTCCCCTGCCTCTGTCCTCAGGCGAGAAGCCTTGTCAGTGCGTGATGTGCGGCAAGGCCTTCACCCAGGCCAGCTCCCTCATCGCCCACGTGCGCCAGCACACTGGGGAGAAGCCCTACGTCTGTGAGCGCTGCGGCAAGAGGTGCCCCTCTCCCCCATGCCAGGGCGCTGCCCACAGTGAGGGGGTTCTGTTGGGAACTGGGCAGAGTGCCACCCCAGCCCCAGGCTTTGCTCCCAGGGTCCTGTCTGATCCATATGTGGCCAGAGGCCTCTCAGTCTGGCTGGGGATGGCTTGAGCAGATCAATCTAAGCCCCTCCCCTTGGCCCTACAGATTTGTCCAGTCCAGCCAGTTGGCCAATCACATCCGGCACCACGACAATATCCGCCCACACAAGTGCAGTGTGTGCAGCAAGGCTTTTGTCAACGTGGGGGACCTGTCCAAGCACATCATCATCCACACTGGTGAGCATATGCCCACCCACCTGCACATCTCCCTGCTCAGCCCGACTTGCAGGTGGGATGGGTGAGAAGGGGGGACCCCCGGATCCCAGCCTTGGCTGCCGGTGGCCCTGGAGGCAGTTCAGTTGAAGTGTGGACCCCTTAGAGCTTCCAGTGGGCCAGTTGCTACTGGAGGAGGCTGTCAGCTCGGTGGCCACCCCAGAGCTTCCTGCTGGACAAGACAGGGCTGCAGGGGAAGCCGAAGCCTGGACCCCCCCTCCCCCCCCCCCGCCCTCCACCACGGCAGGAGCGAACCTTGCCTCCCCCCAGGAGAGAAACCTTACCTGTGTGACAAGTGTGGCCGCGGCTTCAACCGGGTGGACAACCTGCGGTCCCACGTCAAGACTGTGCACCAGGGCAAGGCTGGCATCAAAATCCTGGAGCCAGAGGAGGGTGGCGAGGTCAGCGTGGTCACTGTGGATGACATGGTCACGCTGGCCACTGAGGCACTGGCAGCAACGGCCGTCACTCAGCTCACAGGTGAGGGCCGTGGGCAGCAGAGGGTAGTCACCTGTAGCTTGCCTCGAGTGGCAGCAGCGGGCACATGTCTCTGGCCTTTGCCTCAGGGCCTGCCCATTCTGTCCACAGTGGTACCAGTGGGGGCTGCGGTGACAGCTGATGAGACGGAGGTACTCAAAGCCGAGATCAGCAAGGCCGTGAAGCAAGTGCAGGAGGAAGGTGAGGGGGCCGCCCAGGGTGTGAGCCCCGGGGAACCAAGGGCCCTGCCCACCCTGACTGCCGCCCCCACCTCCACAGACCCCAACACCCACATCCTCTACGCCTGTGACTCCTGCGGGGACAAGTTCCTGGATGCCAATAGCCTGGCTCAGCATGTTCGGATCCACACCGCCCAGGCACTGGTCATGTTCCAGACTGATGCGGACTTCTACCAGCAGTACGGGCCGGGCAGCACGTGGCCAGCCGGGCAGGTGCTGCAGGCCGGGGAGCTGGTCTTCCGCCCTCGGGACGGGGCTGAAGGCCAGCCTGCAATGGCAGAGACCCCACCCACAGCTTCTGAATGCCCACCGCCTGCTCAGTGAGCAGGCAGCCCTTCTCTTGACTGTTTATTTAAGGATGGATGGCACCCTGGAACTGAAAAGGGCGGCCCATTCCCTAGAGAGAATAAATTTGATTATTTTCTAATGCTGCCTGTAGGTCCCTGTGGGGGTGGGCCAGTGCTGGCAGCTGTGGCTGATGCCACAAGAAGGCTGTGCCACAAGAAGGCTGCACGATCCAGGGACCAGCTCTCTTCAAAAGAGCCCTGCTGCTCCTCCTGTGGAGCATAGCCAGGATCCGTCCATGCCCAAGCCAACTGCCTTGTCCACAGTGGGTGGAGCAGCACACAGGGCCGTGACCCCAGCAAGCACCACTATGGCCTTGCTCCCCTCGCCCGGGGGTTCAGCCGGGGAAGGGACCAGTGGGAAGGACCACAACTGCTCACGGAGACCTAGGCAACCAAGAGCCTAGTCTATGGTCTCAATGGCTTTGCCTCCTGTGACCACGTCTGTTGGGCCTGCCCTTGGGTTCTCTCAGCCAGGCAGACGGAAGAGCCCTTCCTCCCAGGACCACGGCCCCTGCCTCCAGAGCCCAATACCCACATCCTCCGCGCCTGGTTTTCCCCTGTGTCAAAGTCTGAAGTGCCTTCCGCATTACCTGGGAACCATTTGGGGCCTTGACGTTTCAGTGGTGTCTGCACCACAACCTTGGAAAATTTGTTCAAGTTCACTGTCCATGTCAGGCAGCAAGGGGCAGAACATGCTGGGCTCTGTGCTTGCTTCACAGTAGTCGTGCCAGTGCTGGGAGGCCAGTGTCATCCTGTGGCAACAGTTTACCTGCCTGAATCAGTGAAGCCTCCACCTGGAGGGACAAAGGAACAGTGGGAGCAATGCTAGCAGGGCTGCCCATCCTTCCTGGTGACAGGGAGGCTCCTCTCCTGGGGTCACCCACAGCCACAACCAACCCTCCTGTCTTGCACAAGCCCACAGGCCTGTTTGTAGTCCTGTTGTGACAGTGAGAAGACACCCAAGACTGTAGTCCCCATATCCCTGTTCCTACCTTCTGATCCAACCCCACGGTGGTAGGGGGGCAAGGGCCAGGTGGCCCACCACTCCCCCCGCCCCAAGCAGGCACAAGGTTAAGGGAGTCCCAGAGAGCAGCACTAGGTCAGCTCGGCCCCATCCCACCAAACAGAAGGGACAAGGCGAGGCGGATGGAGTTAGTCTGTAGGGGTCGTTTCACTCATGTCAGCAGCTGAAGCGCCTCCGGCACTGCCCAGGAGTGACTCGGAACCCTGGAGCTTCACAAATTTCTTAAGCCACAGCACTGGAAAATGTTGACAGCCCAGCACTGGTGACAAAAATCACTCTTGTACCAGATAAAATGATCGCTGGGGAGCATTAAGTGGCAGAAGAAAGGAAAGAGGCCCTGCAGACTTGGGGGTGGGCAAAAGCAAAGCCAGGGCAAGGGCGAGCTGTTCCCATAGCCAAGGACCCTTGGTTCTCCCACCCCAGCGACAATCACATCCACACTTGAGGTGTTTTGTATTTTTTAATAAAGTTTGTAATCCAATGGACACACAAAACAAAACTGCGCTGAGAAAAACAGTTTCATAAATTAATAAGTGTTAGGAAGTTGGGGAGAGGCCCGGGTCACAGGAGGAGGGGACTGGCCAGTCTTTGTACAGGTGCTGTGTGACACTTCCACGTCGCGGGAGCGGGGCCCGTGCTGTACTGAAGCGCACTTATACAAATGAGTGACGATACAAAGTCTGAGTATGAAAATAAGATTTTCTCTGAAAACACATTTTTGGCACAGATTAAAAAAAATGTATGTCAGGGAATTTTGATTTTTTAAAGTCAGTATTATATATATTTATATATATTATATATTTATATATACACACATCCGAGTTCTGCGTATCCCACCAAGGAAGAAAATCCTTCTGTTTGCTCTTGTTCGACTGTGAACCGTGCACCCCGGTGAGTCAAAGGTGGTGGCAGCAGGAGAATTAAGAAAGGCGACATGTCCGATGAGCTGGGGAAGGGAGGTGTGGTGGGGCAAAAAAACCCAGTGAAATGTTCCTTGACCCCAAGGTTTCAGCAGAAGTCTGAGTCCTGCAGGAGAGTCCGCGATGTGTGTTCACACACCACATGTCCAGAGCGTCACAGCCTGTCTCACTGTGCAGAAGTCCAAGTCACTAATTTAGTGCAAAGGCAGTTCTGTTTTCTTGTTTCTTAAAAACAAAACAACAACAAAAAAAGGAATTCTACTGCCCTGTTCCTTTTCTCTTAAAAAAAAAAAAAAAAAAAAGAGAAACAGCCCCAAGGTGTCTGCAAGTCTGTCGGTCGGTGGTCTGTCCTGGACAAAAGCGTCCTGTAAACATACAAGGTAGCAGCACCACCGCCCAGGTCTGTCCCACGGAGTTGGGCAGGCGCCCGGGCACGGGAGGATGGCGTCTGTCCTTCTGCAGCTTCTCCTCCGCCTGGTTGAGTTGTCTGGTGTTCATTTTTTGCAGCAGAGCCTTGGGAAAATGCCCTGAGGTGATGACCATTCCGCGGCTCACACAGAGGCAATGACAATCATGAGGTGGGGAGAGATGTTGGAGATGCTGGCAAGGAGGTCAGGGGCCAGGCGGGACAGGTGGCTCTCAGAGAACTCGCAGGGTGGGAAGATCTGTAGCACATAGGCGGGCTGGAGAAGGGGCGAGAGAGAAAGTGGGACCTTCTGCCTTCATGTCACCCTCCCCACTACGCTCCCAGCAGGCCCTGGAGAGACCGGATGCAGAGGCAGCCTAGGTCAGCTTCCCGGCCACGGCCACGGCTGTCAGATGAAAGCAGCACCAGGAAGCTCTTGCCGCCGGCCTCTCGGTCTCTCTGCCCAGGGCGAGGAAATCCTCTCATCTGCTCCCCTGGCTCTTCTCTTGACAGCAACACACTGCTTGTTGCCTTTACCCAAAAATGCCTTACTGCCCAGCAGCGCCCTCTAGCTGGCACTGGTGATCCACGCCAGCACACTGGCCAGCCCCCCTGTTCTAGACTGGCCCCACTGGCACACACTTGTGGGGCGGGCAAGAGCACAGACTGACCTGATTGGAGCCAGGATTGGGGACGTTGATGATCCCAGCTGCCTGCTTGGCCTGTAGGTAAGTGATGAAAGCAGCCTTAAGGGACTCGGTCTGGCTCACCACATCCTCTTGGTCACGACCACAGGGCAGAGCCAGCAGCAGACAGTAATCAGTCTCCACCTAGGGCAGAGAGGCCAGTGGTCAGGGGCCTTAGTCAAGTGTAGCCTTGTCCAACCCACGGTGTTAAGCCCACGGGAACAAAGCCTTCGAGATGGCCTGAAGTTCACCCTGGTATTTGTTCAAAGAAAGAAAGCCCTGCTGCTCTGTTCTGGGTCGAGGTGTTTTACTCCAGGGCCATCAGTGCCTTCCTGCCTGGGGTAGGGTCAGGGGCTCTCCAGGACCTCTCGAATCTTACCGTCATTCTTCGGGCAACCCCCTCCAGCTGCGAGGCTTCTAGCCGCATTCTCTGGGCGATCCTCAGAGGGGGGCCTCCTTCAGAGAGGGGGAGGCTCCGGTGGGCCAGGACGTTGTTGCCAGAGACGAAGTGGAGCTGCACAGCAGCTGTGTCGTTCTTGAGGGCCAGCAGGCCTTGCCACACGATGGGATACTTCTGCTCACAGGGGACAGAGCAGAAGCACACTCAGGGCCAAAGGCCAGCCATGCCGGCCACAGCCCTAGCGGATCTGTCATGGGGAACCTCAGGACATTAGCACAGCACAGAGTCTGGGAAAGAGAGGGCAGGGCCCTGTGCTTACCTTCAGAAGCTGGACCATATCCACAGGCCTCTGGGAAGTCAAGTGTGGAGAGGAATCTTGCTTGGATGCTGGCTGGGCTTCAGTGTGTGGCAGAGGAAGCCCTGGTGGGGTGCTGGGGCCCGAGGTTGTAGGAACAAACAATGGCTGCTTTGGGGCAGCCTGAGAGGGAAGAGGGGCTGGGAGATCAGGCTTCATGGAGACAGACACAGGGGACGGGTAGGACGTCTGGCTGGCTTCCACCTGTGCCCTCTGAACCTGGGCATGGGGCTCAGGTGGCCTGCTGGCAGGGACAGTTTGGAGGCGAGGCTGCTCAAGTCCTCCTGTCTGGGTCCCCTTTGCCTCTTGGGAGACCTGAGGCATCTTGCTAGTTGGTGTCTGGCCAGGCTGGCTGAGCGGGGAGGGCTGGCATGGTGGCACAGGAGGGGCAGGCTGCGAGGGCTGCACTGGCTGGGCAGGCTGCGTAGACTGTGCAGGCTGCGTGGACTGCAAGGCCTCACCTTCAGGAGGGCCCTGGAGTTGGAAGGAAGGCAGGGGACACAATCAGAGCCTGCTATACACAAGTCACTGAACCCAACAAAAGATCCAAGGGACAACAGGAAAAAGTCCAGTTGTGGGGCAACTCCATCCAGTTCAGGGCACACAGCAGCATTAACCAGCCACGGCTCTTGGGGACCCTGGTAAGGTGAAGTCACCGTGAACTCCCTCCCCACCAACCATTCCCACAGAACTCTTTCCCCACATCTAGAGTTTTCCAATGTGATCTGATTTTGTCACCCCCAGGCTTAGGAAGTCCCCTTTCAGCCCAAGCTTGCCTGTACCTTGACAGTGGCTTGGCCCAAAGGCTGACTTCCTAACCCACCTGCACTTCAAAGCCACAGAGTTCCCCAAGCGCATGGCCAAAAGATGGAGGAGGCACCCAGCACCCTCACCTGGGCGGGAGTCTTGGTCCGAGTCGGGAGCCCAATTGAGGAAGCAGCAGGAAACTGAGCGTGTGTGAGCTGGGCCGGAGCGTGGTAGGTCCGGATGTCCCCGTATCTGTACTCCTGGAACAACTCTCCACTGGAGTGCACAATCTGCACCCCATGGGTCACCACCACAGGTGGGGTCAGAGGCAGCCCTTGGAGTTGGTTGCTGGGGGTGACCGTGAGGATGCGGGCCTCGCTGTGAGGGGCAGGGGCGGGGGCAGGTGTGGTCTTGGCATCTGGGGTCTTGGCAGTCTCTTTCCCCATTTGCTGAGGGGCCTTGCTGGCTGGTGGCACCTTCACGACCCCCTCTGCAGGTCTGGGTTGCTCGCTGACAGCCGTCACGTGTGGGTGCACCATGATCCTCACGTCGCGGGGCACGGTGTACGGGTGCAGCCGGTACTCGGACTGCATGACCAGCACCTCTGACTGCACAGGGGCCGCGGCTCGAGCCACAGGGAGGTGGTAGTGCACCTCCTCCTCAGGAGGGTGCTGGGGGGCCAGGGCAGGCACCCCGGCCGTGGCTGGCTGTGGAGTGCCGGCACGTTGCGGGGCCCTGACTTCTATCTGTTGGGGCTGCAGGGGGGCCCGAGGAGAGTGCAGCGTCTCCGGCCGGATGCTATAGGTGATGCTGGGCAGCGTGGGTGTGTTCATCCTCACCTCCCCCTGGGACAAGTGTCCCAGGGACACAGTCTGGGTGATGCTGTGTGGTGGCATGATGACAGACTGCTCCGGGTGTATGCTGGAGATGAACTGCGGCACTGGGATGCCTGCGGCCAGCATGACCGTGGCATTGGTTGAGAGCGCTGTGGAGGTGGTGCTGTTGGGGTGGCATGCCCTTGGGAACGGGGACGGCGTGGGCCCGCTGGGTCGAGGAGAATGTGCGTCTGGCTTTGTGGCTGCCAAGTGGGAGACAGTTCGATCTGTCGGGGTGCTGGGCCCTGAGGTGATGTGGTTCACTTCTGTAGGCAGTTTGCTAGGCAAAGCAGGAGGATGGTGGGGCGTCAGAGTGGACCCCAGATTGGCTGGCTGAAGGACCTTGGTTTCTATTTTGAGGGTGACGGGGTCGGCAAGTTTTTTATTAGTGGTGACTATGCTCGGGGTGAGGACCAGCTGGTTGTGAACCAGCACTGGGGGGGTGTTTATGCCCTGGGTGAGAACCTTCACTGTGCCACCCTGAGTGACAGGTGTGGACACAGAGAGGTGAATGGGCTCTGGCTTCTCCAGTGATGGACGGTCAGCCTTAACAGATGAAATCACAGGGGAGGCATTGTATGTCTGGGCCGTCAGGACCAGGGTGGAGTGGGTGGCCACGTTGGCAAAGCCTGAGGGAGCCTGAGGACCTTTGGGTGCAGACTGTGATGGTGTAACAGAATCGGGTTTGACCTGGGACTTTGACACCGACTGCTGAAATTCAATGTCCATTGCACTGGCCGGGGGTATCTGACTAATCTTGGCGCTGATGCGCTGTGGGCCTTCAGTCTTCTGCCCTGAATAGCTCAGGAGCACAACGCCTTCCGAAGTGTTCACACGCAGCCCGGCGCCGGAGCCCGTGTCTGCCGGGCGGTCGTCAATCACAGACATGGACCCAGGGTGGAACCGACTGTTTTCATTACTGCTCGATCTCTGTTTGCACTTTGCTGATGGTGCAATCACCGCACCAGTCACAGTCGCTGCACCTGTTGTAGCAGTTGCACCACCAGATGCAGCAGTCACCGTCCCCGCTGTGACAGTCACTGCCCCTGCAGTGGCATTCACAGCGCCTGTGGCTGCATTCACTGCACCTGTGGCAGTGTTCACGGTTCCCACGGTGGCGTTCACTGGAGTGGTGAGGACGTTCACCGGCGCCGTGAGGACATTCACAGGCCCCTTCAGGACGTTCACAGGCCCTGCAGGGGTGCTCACCAGACCTTTGAGCGTGGCCACCGAGCCCTTCACAGGGCCTTTCAGGGCATTCACCGGGACCAGAGAGACATTCACCAGGCCGGTCAGAGCGCTCACCAGGCCGGTCAGCGTCTGAGGAGCGGGCTTGGCCAGCGTTATCTTTTGCGAATTCTCCAAATCAATGCTGACGGGCATCCGGCTAATGACTGACGTGATTTTAGGAGCAATGACTGGGGCCACCTTTTCCTTGTCGGTGGCTACGGGAGCCTCCAAGGCTTGTGTGTCAGAGGTGTTTGTTACCGGGGCCGCTGGTTTCTCTTCTAAAGGAGGCTTTTTAGATTCAGCTGGAGGGGGTGGTGCCTCGTGAAGGCAGGGGGCAGCACTCACAGGCTCTGCAATGGCCGTGGTGACACTTGTGGAAGTGACGCCTGTGGCGGACACGTATTTGGGGTCCATGAGGATCTTCCTCAGCGTACTAGAACTGGTGTCCACGTCAGAGGCCTTTGTGTCTGGGGGAAGAGCCGGAGACGGCGTGGACTGAGTCCGCGGCTCCTCCTGCCTTGTGATCCATTCTGTCACCTTAGCAGGGGGACTCTGGTTTGGAACGGCCCCAGAGGTGATAAGAGGTGGTGGAAGCTTTGCAACAGTCACAGAGGGAATTGTGGGCGGGGGTATGCTCGAGTCGCTGGGCGGGGTCACTGGGTCACTTTCAATGATTGAATGTACCTTGAACCTGGCTTGCGCCTCCTCATCCACCGGTGCTGGCTGGGCAGGGGTCGGGAGGTCTGGGGGCGCGGGCGCTTTGGTTGGAGTCTTCTCCTCAATGCTGCTTTCCTGGGCCGGACTCTCGGGAGGTGGAGTCTTACTTGGGTCGGAAGCACATGCCTGAGGGGGGGGGGACTGAGGCTTTTCACTCTGCTTTTCCTCCTGTGGGGGTTCTGGGGGGCGTTCGGGGGTCCCCTCATCCGCTGCAGGGCTCTTGCTTGGAGCGGGGGCCAGCTCAGGGGCAGGGGCTTCCGCAGCAGCACCTGCCTTCTTGTTTGCATTGCGCTTGCGGCGAGATCGAGTTGTCTTCTGGCGCCCTTTGTCCTTACGAGTGGGAGCAACTTCTGCTTCCTTTGACCCTTTGGCTTCCTGCTCTGGTTGGGAGGGCTCACTGCTGTTCCCTCTGGCTTCCTTTGCATCTGCTGGGCTTGCCGAGGGGTCAGGGGTGCTGGTTGATGGCCCTGAAGACTCTGTAGCGGCCTCTGTCTCCAGGATGCCAGACACGGCCTCATGGGTCTCGGGCTCCATGCTCTGCTCTGGGGGCTGCAGGTCTGCCTGAGATTCTGCAGGGTAAGGGGGAGGTGCAGGGAAATTTTCTGGCTCCCCAGGAATGTCATTGATGATGGAGCCAATGGCTGCAGCCAGTTCGGTTTCGCTCGCCTGGTGTGCAGGTTTGTCCCTGTCCTCTGTGGCAGGGCCCTGGGATGCACCCGCAGCTGCCGCCTTGAAAGCACTGGCAGAGGTCTCAGTGAGCTTTGCGATATTCTCCACGGCCTGCTCGAGCTCCGTCTGCTTGGCTAGCTGCGTGGCTTCTGGGGCAGACACGTCTTCCTTCTCCGGTTCCTTGCTGGGTTCAACTGGATCATTTTTCAGCTGGGATGAGGAGCTACTATCCTTTTGGGGATTCTCACTTTTCTGGGGGGAGGCTGCCGCGATTCCGGCTTCCCTGTCCACGGCCTGCACTGTAGCCCCCTCGGCCATAGCAGGACTGACGGCCGTGTCCATGGTTTTCAAATGTGCAGATCTGTCCACTGCTGACCTAGAGTTCCGAGATCTTCCTCTCTTTGATTTGGAATTTTTCTCAGGGGCTGGTTTTTTCTCTACCACTTCAACTGGGGGAGTCTCAGGTACATTTCTGTCCGTGTTGCTTTCTTTTCGATCCCGTTTCTGTTCACTTCCTGCTTCTTCTTTATCAGCCTTGGCCTTGGTGTTATTTTCTTTCGAGTTCACCTGGGGACTCGCCTCAGTGGCAGCCTCGGCATCGGCTTTTGGCTCGCTCTTCCCCCTTTTCCCCTGGGGGCCGGCCGCTGCTGCTGACTTTTGTGACCTCGGGGACCTCCACCCCTCAGCGGGCCTGGGAGTCTCTGCGGGTTCCTTGGCCTCGTGCTCCTCATCCTCCTCGGCTCGGCGGCGTGTCTTCGGAGGCCTTCCCCTGCGGGGCGTGGTGGGGACCACTGTGGTGTCCTGAAGCTCTCGCTCCAGGCGCTTCCTGGTCACTCGCGGTTGTTCAACAGGCTCTTTGGCTGGAGAGCGGCTGTCATGGTCACCCATGGTGGCATAGACACTCCTGACGTTCCGACGCCTTGTGCGGCTCAGGGGCAAACTTGGCTCAGGGTGCTCAGGGTCCGCTGCAGAGTTTTTAGAAGCAGTCCTCGTGATCTTCTCCGCCTCCATCTTCAGTTCTAACAGCTTCTGTGCCTCTCCCCGAGGGGAGCCGGCCCGCTTGAGCTTCTCCCGGTCTATCCTCTCACTCTTCCTCGTGACAGGCTTCTCCACCACACTGGCTGCCGCTGCCTGAGCAGGGGCCTTGGAGCGCTTGCTTTTGTTTGGCTTTTTATCTTTTGCAGCAACTGGAGGATCAACCACTACGCCTTCAGAAGCTTGAGGCTGCACCTCAGGAACAACTTCAGCATTTTGGTTCGTATTAGCCTCAACATTTGCTGCTGCGTCCGGCTTTTCTGCTTTTGGCTCGTGGGTGTCCTCAGGCTTCTGAGTCAGTTTGGACAGTGGCTGGGTACTGCCTGGTTCCGGATCCACATTATTCTCTACTTGGGAAAATGAGGCGCCAGGAGTCGGCGGCTTGGTATCCAGGTAAGGCAGCGGGGCTGCGGGTGGACCATCTTCGGCTGTGAGGGGCGCCACGGCGGCATCTTTACTGGTGTCAGCTCCAGGAGACAAGTCTGCCTGCTCTGGTTGCTCCACAGGGACAGGAGCCACTTCAGCTACGGGCTTTGCTTCTTCTGAGGGGGTGGCTGGCTCCACACTCTTCTCTTCTGTCACTGAAGGCACCTCCACTGTTCTCTCACTGGTCGTCCTCTCTGGGGCTGATGATGCCGATTCTGGAGCTGCAGGCGTGACACCAGGGAGCCCTGCTGCACATGGAGTCCTCAGTTCTGGCTCTTTACTTTCAGAAGCAGATTCTGGGGTCTTGGGTTGATTCTCTGCATCTTCCTGTTTCTCAATCTCTTTGGGTTTCTGGTCTTTTTCTTTTTCTTTCTGTTGCATTCGTGTAAGCTCCATGAATTTGCTGTGGAACAGAACCACAGGCTCCTGCACCGAGTCACTGGTGCTGTTCGTGCCGTCAGATGCCTGCCTCCCGTATAACCTGCCAGAGATGAAGTCAGACTCTTCATCTTTCCTCTCTAGATGCTGCAGTCGCTTGGAATCTTGTTCAAAGATTGAGCTGTGTAAAAAACGAGAGGCAAATAATTCTTGCCTCTCCTGCTCCTCTTCTTTATGATCATCTTTTTTATCATCCATTTTCCCTTCTGAATCAGTCCTGATCTTCTTCTTTTTCATGTACCAGGACGGAATAGGCCTCGGAGCAGAGTCAACCTTTTCTTTATCTTTGTTGTTTCGAAAGTTAGCAAATCGGGAGTCCCAATCCAGAAAGGACCAATTTTCTTCTCGGGATGAAGAAAGGGATTTAGCTCTTTCAAGCAAAGCTTTAGTGTCTGGTGTGATTGTCTTATCCAACGCAAAAGAATAGAATTTGTTCCTTTCTAAAGAACTAGAGAGTCTTTCATCCCGCTCACGTAGTTTGTCTTCTCTGTCCCTCAATAAAAAAGACAATCGGGAACCTTCATAGAGTGCTGAGGCTCTAGGGGAGTGGGATTTGTGTTCACCATCTTCATCAGAATCAGAAGGCACCTCGCCAGGTTCCAAATCTCGTACAGACCTCTTTCGCAGGCTGTCTCTCTTAATTATGCTATTTGGGAAGCTCACATCAAATCTGCTGGCATCTTGTTTCATTTGAGAGTCCCAACGGTTCAGTTCATCTTCAGAATTCAAGACAGATAGTTTTAGTTTGGCCATATCTGCCATCTGTTCTCTCCTGCTAGAATCATAAGGATTAAATTTTAAGGACTCCTCTCTCACTGTTATATTAGAATAAGGGAGGCTTTTTTCATCTACTTTAGGAGACCCTTTTCCTGACGTTAGCCTAGGAGAGCCTAGGGGATCATCATCCTCATGGAAGGAACCATGGCGGACACTGGGAGAACAGCCTGTTCTTTCGGAATCCTCACTGATTTGGCGTGAACTCCTGTAATTCCGCTCTCTCTTGGTGCAAATATCAAAATCAACATGATCCATCCTTTTCTTTTTGCTGGGAGGAGAATCATCAGTGACATCCTGAGGAGGTTTGCCTACCTCATGAACAAGGCTGCGTCTTTCATATTCATCTACATCTTTCTTTGGACTGCCAAATTTCTCAGACTTGGCTATTTCCATTTCCATCTGCTGTTTTCTACGACTCTGCTCCATTTGTTTTCGGTAGCTCTGTGTGTGATCAATGTCAATGCCAATTTTTTCTTCAGGATTAACTGGATGTGGCTTCTCCTGGCCTGATCTCCGCTCAGGTGTTTCATCACGAAGACTGCAGTAGTTTTTCCTGACATCCTCTCGCTCTGGTCCTTGATCATCCAAGAGCTGCAGCTGTTTGAGCTGTGGTTTTGACGGGGTGGGCTTCTTTGACTGGATTTCTTGATTTTCCACAGACTCACCTACTGGTTCTCCCAGTCTTGTTTGTAGGTCTGAGCTGGGCCTTGAGCCAGACCCCACAGAAATACTGGCAAGCTCTTGACAGTCTTTGGGGCTGGGAACAGTATTAAGTCTGTCCAGCTTGATTTTTTTAGATTCTCTTTTAAGAATCTCTTTTCTCACAGGCTTTCTTTCAGTCTCTCCCTCCCTCATCAGAAGAACGTCTCTAGATGATACGTCAGACTGCTTTTTTAAAAGCACCCGAGCATCTTCCATCTCAGGACTGCTTTTCTTGACTTCTGGTTTTTGCCTTTCTGCTTTCAAACTGGAATCTGCAAAGCGCCTTTTCCTGGCTTCCAGCTTCTCCAGCTCCGCAGCACTCACGCCATCAGCAGTCTGCTCGGACTTGAGGTGCTTCCGAGGTCTAGGCCTGCCTTCCTTATCTACCACCTCGGTGTGACTCAAAAGCACCTTTTCCTTTGGCACTTTCACTCTGGCAGGTTCCAGTTTAGACAGGTCGGATTTTGCAGGCTCCGTCTGAGAGGCCTGAAGTTTCTGGTCTAATGCAGAAGACTTGCCAGCGTCGTTATCCAGCCTGGACTTGGGCTTCTCCAGGGGAGTGTGGTCGATGACCTTGCCCTCCTTCTCTTTCACTCGAGTCAGGACCACGCAGGGCATGAGATCCAGGCGGTTCTTTGCTATCCCATCTTTGTCGGCCTTTTCTCTGCTCAGTTTATTGGAACTCCTTGGTTTTTCGGGGCTCTGTTCTCGCTCATTTTCTTGGTCTGTTTCTGAAGACTGAGAACTAGGGGAATGGACTTTTCCTTTTCGTTTCTGCTTGTCGGTTTTGTCCTTTTCCACTTTTTCCTTCCGTATTAAGCGCCTCTCTCTGTCCACTCTCTCAGGATCAAAAGTCCGCTCTTTATCTGTCTTTTCATTTTTGGCATAGCGCTCCAGACGACACTTGTCCACTTTATCGTACCGTGGTGGGGAGAGGGAGCTGCAGCTGCCACTCCGGTCTGAGGACCGGCTGTAGAGTCTCCTCTCAGAATCACTGGGCAGCCTCTCTGCCTGTGAGGGAGACGCACCAGGGCTCTGAGGCCGTCGCAAGTGCACTGGACTCTGGCTCCGCTCTATGGGCCTCCTCTCATGGTCTCTGTCCCGCTCAGACTCAAATCTTTCACGTTCTCTCTCCCGTTCCCTTTGCCTGTAACTGTATTCCCGAATATCCTGGTCATAAGGATCATTCCTGTAATCCCTGTATTCCCGAGGATCGTCATAATAGCGTGACTCATAGTAGTCCCCCTGGTATGTCTCCCATTCTGAGTAGAATTCTCTTCCTCGAGCTGGGTAGTCCCGCCTGGAGTCCTCGGGATATGTGCCTGGAGTGCGAACACTCTCGTAGTATGTCCGATCTTGGTTATAGTCATAGGATCCCCTTCGTTCTTCTCTGCCGAAACACACAAAAAAGATGACATTAGTTCTTCTGTTCTACTTTTGCATTATACCACAGACATGAGATCAGGAAGTCCTGGTGCTAAACATCTCTGACATTATCTAATCACGTGTTGAATTGTAGTTGCTCTCCAACACAGCAGCCACTAGACACATGTACCTCTGAGCACTTAAAATTTTACTAAATTGAGAAGTGAATGTAAAATATACACCAGATTTTGCACTTTAAAAATACACCGCAACGAAATGATAAATGTTTAAGGAAACTGAAACATTAATTACCCTGATTTCACCATGACATTGTTTACATATGCCAAATTATCACAATAGACAACAAATATGTTCAATTGTGTCAACTTCTAAAAAACAATTTAAAAAAAATAAGCCTCAAGAATTTATTTAAATTGATTCTAAAACTATATATTAAATAAATTTAATTCCATCTTTCTTTTTCTTTTTTTGATACTAGGGATTGAACCCAGTAAGATCACATTCCTAACTTGAACTCACATCAAAACTTTCGTCCTCTCAGGTAGAAAGGGCTTGCTCATCCTAAGCAGAAGCCATTAGCAGGAATCACGAGAGTAAAGCATCTTTTCCTTTCAGGCATCAACTAGTCACTGGGGTGACTCCCTCCACTCTGAGGGAAAACAAGGATCCTTGAGCTACCCTGCAGGAATCATTCCACAGGCACTGCCACCTGAAGCCACCCAGGTCAAACTCAAGTCACAGTCAAGTCCTAGGCCCTCCTACTTCTTCTATTAGGAGATAACAGCCATTGGTCAGGGATAAATAACCATGAGAAAGCACCAAAAAACAAAGACAGGGTCAGAACACCCACACTACATTACCCAACCCTCTTAAGACACGGCTCTTTTTAAAATGTATTTCATGTTACACATACAGGATTTCAGTGGATTTTCAGTATCTTAGGTACAATTAGACCACCAAGACACCTTCTGCTCATGGGGAAAATTCCTGTAAAAATTCCTTTAGGCAGTTAAGTATTAACAACGCCTTTAAACTGCTATTAGGGAGCTAGAATGGAGAACTTTTTTTTCTCTCTCAACTGACACACACATTCTCTTTCATGTGTATGTACAATCTATTGCATGCACACACGCACGTGTACCCACACACGACTGTGACAGAACAGCTTATCATTACTGGTTGTCCTGCTAGAGGACTTTTCTGGGTGGGGAAAAGGGATACTAGAGATTGAACCCAGGGAAGCTCTACCACTGAGATACATTCCTAGCCCTTCTTATTTTTTATTTTGAGACAGGATCTCCCAGGCTGGCCTGTAACTTGTGGCTCTCCAGTAACAGTCTCCCAAGTAACTGGGCTTACTGTGTGTGCTGCCACGCCCAACAAAAACTGTTGATTTTTAATATTTTTTGAGTTAGTTTCTGGTTTATTTAGAGGTTGATCTACTAGGGAGAAATTTTAGAAAACTGGTGGTGAGGGACATTTTCATTTTAAAAACTAAGTACTCAAAGACAACATTCCATGAGGAACTGACTCAAGAGACATATACTTTCTGTGATTTCAACAAAAATGAACTGGCAAGAGGCAGCAGAAGGGTGATGCATCAACAAGTTTCTGGCAACATGATCAGGATTTGGCTGATCTTTGTCACAGAGCTCCCTTCTTTATCTCAGGTGTCTCACTGCGTTTTCCACAGAGTCTTTTGTCTAGCATATGTAACAGGGGTGGAAACCTACTGTGACATTCCAGGAGAATTAATCACAGAGGCACGTCTGGACAAAAGGCTTTAACATATGCATAAGAGCTTCCAATTTCAAATGTAATCGGCTATTAAAGAATCTGGTGGCATTATGTTAGGATGTTTTAATACACTGTCTAACCAGCAGAATAAATATCAAACATTACATTACCATGACTGAAAAAGTTAACATGGAGAAATCAGGTTTACCTTTCACATTGTCAATGTCACCAATTTTCATGTGCTTTGGCTTACATTTTGTTTTGTGAAGCTTGCTATCCTCCTGCCTTAGCCCCCACAAGGAGCCAAGTAGCTGGAATGATGGGTGTGCACCACCACATCTGACTTATGCCTTGGCTCCCTGATTCACATTCATAAAGTATTTGAGAAGTGGGAAGGAATACTTGCTCAGTGGTAGTGTTTGATTAGCATGCCAAATTCCCCGAGTTCCATCCCCAGTAAAACAATAACAACCAAAAAAAAAAAAAAAAAAGTAATTTAAGAGATTGAACAAAAACAAAGCTCTTGATATTCTTCTTTGAGAAGTATGTATGTTTTTATTTACAAATTTTTATGGTGAAAAGCCTGGATGATGTTGTTACTAAATCTGTAAAGCATTTAACAGTTTATAATGCACCCTAATATATGTTATTACATGTAATTAAAAACTACTGGGCAGGATGATTTGTATTTATAATTTATGGTACATAGTTATAATCAAGCAGAACAGTAAATCTTTCAAATTACAGGAGCATTCAGTGAGAAATTTAGATAAGGTACTCCAAACCCATAAGCCATATGAAAACTGGATTCATTTAAAAATATAAAAACTTTTTCAAGGCCAGCCTGGGCAACTTAGTGAGACCCTAACTGGAAAATAAAAAAAATAAAATTATAATATATATATATATATATATATATATATATATATATATATATATATATTTTTTTTTTTTTTTTTTTTTTTTTAAGGGCCAGGGAAGTAGCTTAGTGGTAGAACACTTTCCTAACATATGCAAGGCTGTAGGTTCAAATCACCGACCAGTACACATACACAAAACGAAACCATGTTTCCATATTACAAAAAGAAATTTGGGGGAGATGGAAATTATGAAAATAAAATTTAATCCCAATGTTCATTTGTATTAAGATTCAAGTTATGCTAATATGTTTAAAATACATACCTCCTTTCTGTTAACATCTCATAGAAGTCTCTGATATCCTGACCAGATTTTTCCATGCAGTGATAAAATGCCAGCTGACTTTCTCGATTTGCAAAATCCACCTTTTTTTTAAAAAAAAAAAAAAAGAAATTTGACACTAGTTTCAGATTTTAATTATAGAAAATATTATTAAATGTGAAAATTTGTCACAACATATCCCTTCTGGACAAATTTCAGGAAACATCAATCTTTAACAAGAGAAATGATGCTCTTAATTAAAATAATATATTTTGGTAACATGATCTCTCTCAAATTCTAAACAAATCTTGATAAATGTAATTTAAAGTTCCAGAATCCAATAATAGAAGAAATGGAAAACGTAAAACAAAACTGAATCAAAACTCTACCAGGGTTGTAGGTTGGCAATAATCAGATCAATCATATTCCAGCAATCTTGGTTTTACATAAATTTGCTGAAACAATAGTTACAACATAAAACAATGGAAAAGAACATTTAAATTTTATTCACAGGTGAGCTCAAAGTCACTAAAGCATATGAAGACTATTGGCTAATATTGTTACTATTTTATTCCAATGTAGTCATCAGATATTAAATACACAATTCATCCAAACAACCAAGAACATCAAGGTTTTAAACAAATAATACCAGATAAAAATATCATGCTTACAGTGGCTACCCGCTCTTTAGGA
This sequence comes from Spermophilus citellus, assembly GCF_964194105.1. Classification (NCBI taxonomy): domain Eukaryota; kingdom Metazoa; phylum Chordata; class Mammalia; order Rodentia; family Sciuridae; genus Spermophilus; species Spermophilus citellus. Next base: position 128,364,551 of record NC_138191.1, read on the forward strand.
AAAGAAGATGGGATCCTTCAGGAAGCCGACTGACACTCTGTACCCCTGGGTGAGCACGGTGTACATGTGCAACTATGTATGGGCCTCTACTGAGAGTGCACACAGGAGCATCACGCACCCACAGCAATAAGAAGCATTCTTTGAATCAGATGGGTTTTAGGGAAGGATCTGTGACTAATGGTTTAAGAGAGCTGTGTCCACAAGTAGCTGAGCACACAAATCCTAATATCCCCCTAAAAAGTGAGGATATACACATAAACCATGTCCTGTAAACCACCCCCTTGCTGACAACCTACAGGTGCCAGTTACTAACACGGGAAGATTTGAATACAATTTTGTTTTGCTTTTGCTATCGTCATTCTGCACACCTTAATTTTATTCCCACCGAGTTTCCTCCCCTTGGTCTCTTTTACAGCTGCTTGTGCATATTCAATCTCGTTGTAAAGAACTAGGGCCATGCCTTTCAAACGGTCAAACACCACCTGCGAAAAACAAAACAAAATCCAAATAAGAGCCTCATCCACTGGACTTCATGTCAGTCCCAACAAGATCTTAAGTCACATGGCTTAGGATCTTATATTATATGTATTTTATTGTAGACCAAAAAAATTTAGGCTTCTCCTGATGCGGCACATTGTAGTGAAGACACAATAAACTGTACAGGGACTTTGTAAATACTGGGGCTTGAGGTATTTATTTTGTTTTTCTGTATTTTATTTTGCTTTCTATGTTGACTACTATGCTATATTTTAGTAAAAACATTCTTCTATTCATGTCTCAAAACAAGCCCCAATATCCTTTTTTTTTTTTGTACCTGGGATTGAACCCAGAGGCACTCAACTACTGAGCCACATCCGCAACTCTTTTTATCTTTTATTTAGAGACAGGGTCTTGCTAGGTTGCTCAGAGCCTCACTAAGTCGCTGGGGCTGGCTTCAAACCTGTGATCCCTGGCCTCACTGGGACTACAGGAATGTGCCACCGTACCCAACCAAAAGCTACATTTAGAATAAATAATTTTTTTTAAAAAAAGGGTGATGAAAGAAAGAAAGAAAGAAAGAAGTAAGTCAGGCAACAAACCCACCACAGTGCAAGGAGTTAAAGCTCTACCTTCACACTAAGGAACTGAGTGCAGTTCAGAAGGCACCACCTTCTCCTGGTGTCATAGGCATGTCACCTAATAAACATTGGCTAGATAAATATTATGTTTTGGGGACTTTTCTTTAAAGTTATCATCATTAAAAAAAGAAAATCAAGTCTAATCACATTTTTAATGTAATGTGAACAATGATATAATTAGATTATCTAGTTTTAATCTGGGATAAATTTTTATAAAACTCTTAAGAAATATTTTATTTAGCTGTATAATAGTTTCAAATTTTTCAAAAGTCTCAGCTGGTTCAAAATTGTATTTTTTCTAAATATTCATATGATGAGTTAATAGATAAAAATGTCCTTATAAGCCAAATTTTAGTACAGAAGGTTATTAAAGAAATGCACACGTTATTAAAGAAATGGAAAAAGCAGCACCAGAAATTGAGAATGGAAGGAGAGAATACGAAGAAAAAGGAAATCAGATATGATTCTGAGCCACACTCAAATAACCCTCACCTACCTTCACCACAGGCCCATATCGGCAGAAATGTCTTGTTAAATATTGATCCGACACATTTGAAGAAAGCCCATCCAACCACACGCAGTTTGTAGGCATGCTCTTTCCAAAACCCAGCTGAGTATAAAAGGTTAAATTTCTATTAGTAAAGTTTACAATAACTATTCTATAAAATTTTCAGAAAACTGGTCCCAGAACACAAAGCATAAGCTCCACCACTGAGCTACTCTTCCAACCCCTCAAATCAATCTTATGTGGAAACCATCCAGTTAAACGAAAATAAAAATTTACCAAAAAAGGAATTCTGCCTGGCTAACCACGTATTAGTTCAGAAGGCACCACCTTTATATTTACCTAACTGTCTTCCTGCAATCTTCAATAATCAGAAATAAGGAGAAAACTCCTAATCCAAAAAACAAAGCAAATCATAACTGCACAATACATCATGCAAATTCATTTACCTTGAGGCGATTATTTCCAAGGTACTCCCCATCCATCTTCTTAATAGCTTTACAAACACTGGCAATGTCACAGTATTGCAAGAAGGCATATTGAGGAACTCCATTTACTTTCTTGATATCAATATCCTGAAAAAGTCAATATCACTCAGAAAATAAATCAGAATAAGCCAAGTCTAAGACCCTGTCTCAGAATAAATAAAAAGGGCTGACCATGTGGTCAATGGTAGAATGCTTATCTAGCATGTGTGAGTTCCCAAATTCAATCCTCATAACATGCAGTCCTGAATCAGAACACTCATATATACCAACACAACCAATTGAATCAAGGATGGAGATTGATAAATATGGTAAAATCTACATATTCAGAATGAAAGGATACATAACTACGTGAACTACTTTGTGAAGAAATACCTCTATTATTTTGTGAAGATGTACCAGAACACTGTCACTGGGTTAAAGACACTCTACAAAGGAATACCCTTTTCTCCTTGGAATTTGCAAAAACCTGTAGTGATCTCTGACACTCCCAACTTGCCTCAGAGGAGGTGGTGAATAAAACAGGCTTAGACTGAAAATGGTCCAGAGAAACCAGTTGGATGGCAAAACTTGTACTTTAACAATAATGATCTGCGCATGAACTGCAGAATAAGCACCGTTATTACAAAGCCTCCTTAAAGGAGGCCTAATCAAATCTGAAGAACAGCAATAACCAAAAAGCCAACATTCCAAACTTAAAACAGCAAAACAAGTAGTACATTTGAAGAGTTACCAAATGGATCTTAAAGAAAGCAGTACATCTATACTCAAAATTCTTTGAAGTAATGATAAACAGAAATTAATTTCCACCATATGTAGAATATAAAAACTGAGAGCTGGACACGGTGTCACAGCCTATAAACCCCATGATGGGAGGCTGAGGTAGAAACATATTGAGTTCAAGACCCCGCAATTCAGGAAGACCCTATGTTAAAATTAAAAATTAAAAAGATATATGTATGATTGCACAAATGATGAGACTCCACATCATGTACACCAGAGAAATGAAAAGTTGTGCTCCATTTGTGTACAATGAAATGAAATGCATTTTGCTATCATGCAAAACTAATTAAAACAGGTTAAAATTAAAAAAAAAAAAAATGGGCTGGGGATGTGGCTCAAGCGGTAGCGCACTCGCCTGGCACGCGTGCGGCCCGGGTTCGATCCTCAGCACCACATACCAACAAAGATGTTGTGTCCGCCGAGAACTAAAAAATAAATATTAAAAAATTCTCTCTCTCTCACTCTCTCTTTAAAAAAAATTTAAAAAAAAAGAAATAAAATGGATGGAGATATAGCTCAGTATTAGAGCACCCTTGGGTTCAATCCCCAGTACTGAAGAAAGGAAAAAAAAAAACAACCAACCAAACAAACAAACAACAAAAACACCACAGGATTATTCCACTAAAGAGAAATGATCTCCAAATACCAGTAGGTTGACTCAGTAAACAGGTTATTCTGTTATAAATAACCAGCAGTCATTTTCCCAAAAGTTTGTGTCATTTTAAATATTAATAATAGCCAGGCCAGGGATGGTGTGCATGCCTGTAACCCAGTGGCTTGGAAGGCAGGAGGGTTGCAAATTCAAGGTCAGCTTCAACAACTTAGCAAGGCCCTAGGCAACTCAGCAAGACACTATCTCAAAATAAAAATATAAAAATGCTGAGGATGTAGCCCAGAGATCAAGTGCCCGAGTTTATATTCGTAGTTTAAAAAAAAAAAGCAAACAAAAAAACACTAGGCAGACATTGTGTAATCTCAGCTACACTGGAGGCTGAGGCAGAAGAGTCAAAAATTCAAGGCCAGCCTGAGCAACTTAGCAAGACTCTGGCTTTTAAAAAAAAAAAAAAAAAAAAAAAAAAAACGCCTTGGCTGTAGCTTTGAGGGGTAGGAAAGATGGTAACAGGCTATCAAGTCAAGCCTGCAGTCCCAGCACTTGGGAAGCTGAGGCAGGAGGATCCCTTGAGCCCAGGAGTTTGAGACCAGCCTGGATAACATATAAGACCTTGCCTCATTCATAAGTAAATAAATAGTGACACTCATCAGCATTTGCTTCATCATGACATCATGGTTTTCAAAGAGAATACTGATATATCTACCTTACTGAGAACCACAGATATTACAACACACAGTAATTCTTCCATTTTTGGCAATTTTAGTGATAAGTGTATCCATGTGCTCAACGACACCTTTTTACACTGTTCCAAACTTTTAAGTAGCAGCTACATTCAAATAAAACATATCTGAACATTTTATCAATTCACAGGTTTATAAATGTCAAACAAGAAATTATATATTTCTCTAATAAAACAAAACAAAACTTGAAAAAAATAAAAATAATTGGGACAAGAAAGGATGAATGTTTTGCTGGTGTAGACGCTTTTTTGTTTTCTCCTTTTCCACAAACCACTTCTACCTTTTGTCACCAATTACTGTAAGATGAGACTTAGATCAACCACAAACATTTTATTCACAAGACTAGATTGTGACATAAAAAAACAAGCAAACAACAACACACCCCCCCCACAAAAAAAAAAAAAAAAAACCAAGGATCATTTGCTTGAGCAACAGTGTATAACTAAGACTAGACTGATGAAGACACATGCATGGGCAGGTGGACAGATGGACACACACCCTCAAAGATTAACAATTGTTGCTACAAAAAACAATTTTACTCTCCCAAGTCCAACAGAGCAATTTTTTCACTATTAATGAGTTTTTTTTTTAAAGACAGAAATAACTTCTCTATTTTTTTAAACACAGAATAAAACTGTAATATCAGTCTATAATCTCTGTGATTTGGGAAGCTGAGACAGAAGGATTTCAAATTCAAAGCCAGTCTCAGCAACTTAGGGAGACCCATCTCAAAACAAAAACTAAAAAGGGGGGCTGGGATTGTGCCGCAGTCTGGCTGGGCACAAATCACTCAAGCAGGAACAAACTTTATTTTCCATATTCCCGTGATCGAACGCCACCCAAGCGGCCCTCCTAGGCACCACACACCAACCGGAACTCCCTCTACAGGAACTTCACCAACCAATTCCCCAGGAAATCCCCACAAGAACTCCAAAGTAGGGCGACCAAGGCAGACAGCAGGGGTCTATATACAATTGAATCAATCCAGCATCATCTTAATGGCTCGCCTCTCAACCATTACTTCTGGCAAAATGCCAGGAGCCATTCCATCTCAGCTGTGGCTCTCAATAGGATTGTAGTTCAGAGGAAAAGTGCTTGCCTCAAGTGCATGAGGCACTGGGTTTGATCCTTAGCACTGCATATAAATAAAATAAAGGTATTGTGGGCCAGGGTTGTCAGTGGGCCAGGGTTGTCAGTGGTACAGCACTTGCCTAGCATGTGTGAGGCACTGGGTTTGATCCCTGGCACCACAATAAAAAAAAAAAAAAAAACAGATATTGTGTCCATCTACAATTAAAAACATTAAGAAATAAAAAAATCCAAGAGTATAAAGCTGTGACTAAACTATATTCACTATAAGTGATTCAAGTTTTGATTCAAGGAAAAAGAAAGATTCTTCTATCCCTAAATCTAAAATGACTTTAGTAATATAAAAAGTAAATCTAATTAAAACTTCAAAATAGAATTGAGGGCCAAGGTTGTGGCTTAGTGGTAGAGCACGCTTGCCTAGCATGTGCAATCCTCAGCATCATGTAAAAAAATAAACAAAATAAAAGGTATTTGTCCATCTACAACTAAAAAAAGGAAAAGAAAGAAAGAACTGAACTTTCAGCAGTGACATCCATTACCCCAGATATGCCCTGTAATCACACAATAACCAAAGAATAATCTATTGTTCATTTTACAAATGTTTTCTCTTCCAGAGGGGTGCTGGGGTTATGGCTCAGCAGCAGAGCTCTTGCCTAGCATAGGTGAGGCCCTGGGTTTGATCCTCAGCACCACATAAAAGTAAGTAAATAATTAAAGATATTGTGTCAAACTACAACTAAAAAATATTTAGAAAAAAATAGAAAATACCCATTATAGGCTTTTACATACACATATAGAACAATACACAATGGGCTTTTCTGGACCATTGTTTTTATTGTTTGCTTTTGAGACTATCTCACCATGCTGCTTGCCCAAGCTGGTGTCGAATTCTTAGATTCAAGTGATCTTTTTTTTTTAATATTTATTTATTTTTTTTTTAGTTTTCAGCAGACACAATATCTTTCTTTGTATGTGGTGCTGAGGATCAAACCTGGGCCACACACATGCCAGGCTTGAGCCACATCCCCAGCCCAATTTAAGTTATCTTATCTCATCCTCCCAAGTAGGTGGGACTGCAGGCATATGCCACCAAGCCCAATTACTTTCTATGTTTTGTGATGAAGATCTAAAGTTGTTTTATTATCAAAGCAACATACCACAATTTCTCCAAAGCGCTGGAAAATATTTCGAAGGTCATGATAAGTAGTGGTTTTTTCAAGGTTGCCAATAAAGAGAGTTCTTGTTGCTTTGGGGTGAAATTCATCTATCCTTTCATCCAAGGGGCGAAATTCATTTTCACTTTCTGTTTCTGTAAATGGGATGGGGCAGAGTAAAACACAAAAGGAAATTCTAATGTACATTTATGCATCATGAAAAAAATCTACATTTTAAAACAATCTCTAAAATAATGGGCTTGGATAGTCACACAAACTGAAATACTATAAACACTTTCATAATAGCTACCACTTATTCACTGTGGAGCATAACACAAATACAAAGGCTAAACAAACTTGCTCCAAAACGTTCAGAACAAAGTAAACACTTTAACATAGCAAATGGACTTGAAATTGAATAAAATTTCAATCTGCTAAATGGACTTATAATAAAAGTAATCACTAACAGACTTAAAACTCCAACAAAATTTTTAATTATTTGAGCATTATGTAGCAGGCTCTCAATGTGGAGTATGAATCTACAGTCTGAAATACATATTAAAAATTCAGTTTAAAATAGCCCAGCTCCATTATTTCATTTACTTTTTAATATTTTAAGGATATGTGACATTTAGTATTTGTCATACTAATTAGGACAATAACCTGTCTAAATGTAGAACTTTTAGATATAAGAATAACTATATGAAAACTAAGCTCCCCAATGACAAAGAAGCTAATGTTCCTTGAGGTTTCTATTTTTTATGATCAAAAGCCCTGGCTTAGTTTCTAATTCAATCATAGCCTTTCTCTGAAGCTCCACTTATTAACTTGGTCTAGGACAGGGACATTTAAGGTTTTGTTGATAATTATAGCACAGTACTACATGTTCTCTATTTTTTTAAATGTAAAACAAAGCCACACGCACCCCCCCCCACGGCAAAAAACAATATTTAATCAACTTTACCAAAACAGAGTACTTAGTGCCAGACACCAAACATTATTGATGATGTCAACAATAACATCAATATTAAAAACAAACAAAACCTTTGGGGGGTGGTGCTTCAGAACTGTCAGGTGAATTCAGCCAGAACACATTTAACTTAGGTTGGATGGCCCTAATGATAGCTTAATCTTATCAGTTTCATCAAATAATATGTAATTTAACAGAGTCAGGGGGACCCAAACTGCCTGGGACTCATAATAACTGTCTCCGTATTTCTAGTAATATCCCACAGGGGTCTAGCTATATCTCATTTTCAGCTCAATTCAGTCTCTTGAAACTATCTGATGGAGGGCAGACATTTGAAATGAATTAAGAGAAGAAAACTGAATTGAAGTCAGCTATATCTTGAGATTTATATTCCAAAAGGCAGAATAAGAAAGGCAAAGCATGATTTGCATCCATTAAATTCATTACAGACTCTATTTTCACCAAACAGCTTGGTAATTTGTTAAGACTGAAACTTCGGCAAAGAAAGCTTTTTCTAAATTAATCTACTTAACCTTCAGAACCAGTCGAAGTCTTAAGCTCTATACATTTTCAGGAAAAAAACGATTTTATCTTGCAATTTCATGGTTAGAAGACGCTAAGGCTATGTGTAGGACTAACAAAGTATGACATCAGAAGCCACTAAGGATCTAACTGCAAAGCTAGGTTTCCTGGATTTGGCTCTTTACAAAAGTCCTTGCCCCAAATAATCAATTCAATATATTTGAATACAATACATTTATGACTCACATTATAAAAGCATAATTCCAACCAGTTCTCCAATCTCAGATTCAACTGCTTTCAAATATTAAATATTGTATATATTTAGTAAATATATTTATTTAAATATGTAAACATTTATATGTTTGATTTTAAATATTATGTTATTACACCAGTATTTAATGTGCCATCTGGTAAAAGTTCCTCTGACTTTTCTATGCTTGATCCAACCAAAATTCTTAAAATTTTTACTGGCAGCTAGTTAAACCAAACTATTTCCTGGGTACCAATAATTAGGTAAAAAAAAAAACCTTTCTTTTAAAGTAAAAAATTTAAGCTAGCTCCAATGCTCTGAAGATCACTGTTCATCTCCTAAATGCCCCTGGATTAGATCCTCATTACTTAGAATTATGATTGATCCTAGAAACTTATAAAGATAATATGGCAAACTAAATATTCTTCCTCAAGCATTTTAATCTTCTCCAAATGTGTTCAAGGAGAACTTCTGAGTTACCCTTAGCTCAGTATTATTTTGGGCAGTACTTCTCAAAATTGGGAGAGATAAATATAAAAGCACCCTTTAAAAAGAAATACTCCTCTAAATTCCTGCATTCCATCATAAAATTATGTATATTCATTCTAACAGTTCTGTGTGTTTTAATATGCAAATAGCATTTAATATTCATAGCAGGAAATTATATTTTTTCCTCTTAATTGTCAAATAAAATGAACATCCCAGAGATATTCATGTTTACCCTTCAAGTAGGCTATGAATTCCACTTAAAGTCTTTTTAATGTTCAATTGTCTCAGATTCACAAGATGACTACAGAATTTTAATATTTCTATTAATTATTTTATAAATTTGCCCACAAGTTGCTTTAAATAAGGTGTTCCCACCAATTGTGGTGGTAAGGGCCTAATAATCCCACCAACTTGGGAGGCCAAGGCAGGAGGATCAAAGGTTTGAAGTTAGCCTCAGCAAGACCCTGTCTCAAAATAAAAAACAAATGGGTGTGTGTGTGTGTGTGGCAGTTTAGGTGTTCAGGAGCAGTTAGCTAGGGTGGGGGATGGGGAGAATGTATTCAGGAGCAGTTAGCTAGGGTGAGGTCGAAAACTCCAGTTTGAAACAAATACTGCAAGTTTTTCTGAAACAAGAGAAACACTGACCCAAGCCATGTCAGAGACCTCCTGTCTTACAATAGCTCATACAGGAAGGTTCAACCTAATAAAACATTCCCTTGAAATTCTTAATGTGACCAACTCATAAGTTCAGTTTCTCTGTCACTGTCTTTCCAAGTAACCTACAATAACAGATCCAATTTGTGCTAGGCATAATGGAACTTAAAACTTGTCAAACCAGTCGCTCAAATGATACAAGCACGTAGTTTAGTTTTTAATTCAAGATAATTCTGTTTTCATTCTTACAGAAATAAAAATCTCCGACTCAATTCATTCTTTTGGGAAGGCTGACACAACAAGGGTATAAAACACTACCTTTTGGATTTTGAAAACTCAGCATTTCTCATTACAGCAACAACAACAACAACAAAAAAAAACAATTGTCCTCCCTAATACATTGTTTTTAATTAAGGTAAACAGCAAATACCACCATCCTTCAAAAGAGAAGACACTGGAAGTATGTCAATGAATAAAACCAGAATAGTGTCTACATTCAGGATACTATGATGACTTCTCATAAACTCGAATACAAACAGTATATGTAATTTGCAACTGAAATTCTGCTCCCTTGTCTCTTACCTGGCCCTATCCACGCTGTAACTTCAATCTGCATGCCAAAGAACAGTTTCCCTTTAGATGCAGTCAATGCTTTTTCTTGGTCCTCTTGCTGCCGAAAGAATACCAGACCATACCTCTCTTCAGAAGCTCCATGTATCTGCACTGAGGTCACCTTGCCAAATTTCTTAAATTCATGGAAAAGGCCATCTTTAAGGCTTGTATCTAAATTCCCAAAGAAAAACAAGTTAACTTTTCTAATTACAACTCAATAAGTAAGCTACTACATTTTGGCCAGATTTTTGGTCTAAACTTTTTTAGCATTAAAATATTACTTTATTAGGGGTGGGGGTTGTGGCTCAGCGGTAGAGAGCTCACCTTGCAGGTGTGAGACCCTGGGTTTGATCCTCAGCATCATATAAAAACAAATAAGTGAAATAAAGGTACTGTGTCCAGCTACAACTAAAAAATAAATATGTTTAAAATATATTACTTTATTAAAAAAGTAACTCTAAGTTGGTATTTAAGAGATTACAAGTCTGAAAATAAACTTAATGTTAGAGGGCTGGGGATGTGGCTCAAGCGGTAGCGCGCTCGCCTCGCATATGTGCGGCCCGGGTTGGATCCTCAGCACCACATACCAACAAAGATGTTGTGTCCGCCGAGAACTAAAAAATAAGTATTAAAAAAAAATTCTCTCTCTCTCTCTCCCTCTCCCCTCTCTCACTCTCTCTTTAAAAAAAAATAAATAAATAAACTTAATGTTAGATGATATTATTGAATATCTGTTAGGTAAAATGGTATTTGTTTTCTGGGGAAATGTCAAAAATATCTATCTGTAAATTAATATGAAATGGCACAATGTTGGGAACTTGTCTTTCAAACAATAATAACTCAGCTGTAGTGCACATATCTAGCAGGCTCAAGGCTTGCCATAGATAGATAGATAGATACATAGATAAAAGCTAGATCAGGAAAAGAGGAAGATAAAAGACTTATGAAGCAAATAGGATAAAATGTTGAGCTGATGTTTCGGAACCTGTAGTAAGGTAGAAAAGGATCTCATTTTGCTATTCATTCTACTTTTAGATATGTTCAATATTTTTATAATAAAAAATTTATACCTATATATTAATAAATCAAAGTTTAAAGACTTAAGAAGAAATGCTATACTTTCAGCTTTCCTGGTATCATCTCAATGACAAAATTATGTGGGAAGCATCAAATAACATGTCAAACAACTTTAACACTGATAGAACACTGTGTGGCTGGAGGTACAGCACATTTAGTAGGCGCCCTGGATTCAATCTCCAGCACAAAACAAAACCCAAAAGAATACTTTGAGTGCCTTTTAGAGATGAATCATACTCCATCGGGAGATCTTGTGTTAATTTGCTTCATTATAAAATAAAAGGCAAGCCAATTTTACTCCCTCCTCCATTTCTAAATTACCAAGAAATCTAAATTAAAACTCAACAACTTTTATCTAAAAGGAGAAATAAAAAATAAATTAAAGGGACTGGGGTTGTGTTTCAGTGGTACAGCACTGGCTGAGCATGTGTGAGGCACTGGGTTGGATCCTCAGCATCACATAAAAAAATTAACAAAATAAAATAAAATAAACTGTATCCATCTACAACTAAAGAATAAATTCTTTTAAATAAATAAATAAATTTTTAAAAAATTTAAAACCTCATCAACTTTGCATCTAAGTATCTTTATTCACAAACCTAGTAAGTTCTATAGGTTGCTTTAAACAATAACTTAAGCAATCGTTGAAATGTACTTAACTAAGAAATACATAATTTGATCTTTGTTGGTTTTCCTGTGTACTAACAGTTTAACTTAAAATTTACATACTCAATATGCCTAAAGTAGAAATAACAGTATATTATGGTACACGGTAAAATAAAAACAATCAGGAGCAAGAGAGATTATAAAACAGCCTGTAGGCTTTCCCATTATTCACCACTTTCCTCATTCAAAATTTAATATTTTGATACACACTTCTTATCCTAATGTTATGCCCAAAGTTATTTCACATAACACAGGACTTCAGACCAACATAACAAATAGTATTTCTACAATTTCTTCATACCAAATCTCCCTCAATACCAAAATATTTAATCCAGAAACATATTTATTTAAAAAAATGCTTTCTTATACACCATCTGCCATAAAATGTACATATACATGCATATAATAAGCAAGTAATGAGCCAGGCATGGTGAAGTACACCTGTAATCCCAGCTACTCAGGAGGCTGAGGCAAGAGAATCACAAGTTCAAGTCCGTCATGGGCAACTTAGTGAGACCCTGTCTCAAAAAATAAAAAGGGCTGGGGGTGTGACTCAGAGGTAGAGTGAGCATGGGTTCAATCCACCCAAAAAGGCCACCAAGTAATGTATACATAAATTTATGTACACACATGATGTATATAAATACCATCACCATACAATATATGTACATACACGTACAAGGATATATATATATATATATATATATATATATATATATATATACATACATACACACACACACACACACACACACACACACACACACGGATAACAAATTAGGACTTAAACTATATAGTTACAATAATCACTTAATTTTTCCAGGAGAGGTGGCGCATGCCTGTAATCCCAGCGCTGTCTTGGAGGCTGAGGAAGGAGGATCTCGAGTTCCAAACCAGCCTCAGCAAAAGGGAGGTGCTAAGCAACTCAGTGAAACCCTGTCTCTAAATAAAATACAAAATAGGGCTGGAGATGTGGCTCAGTGGTCAAGTGCCCCTGAGTTCAATCCCTGGTACCTCAGAGGAATGTATAATCATTTAAATTTTTACCTGTAGAGCGTACTGGAAGATTCTGAACCTTGATCCCAAAACTTTTACGGGGTTCATCTTTTTCCAGAGATGAAAGCAACTGGGAAGTGGGTGCTGGGACAGCTGCAGATTGAACTGATCGGGCTGGAGAGTCATCACTTGAACTGCTGCTGGAATCACTGCTGCATGAGGACCAAAAACAATACAATCCCACAAATTTTAGCGGAAAGACAACAGAAAATGAGTAGCATATAAAACTTCTTGAGGTTAACAACAAATGGCAGTGATTATAAGGTCTAAAATTTAAGATTGGGATTTCTAAAGGCTCTACATTTTTCTTATTTGTCATAATCTTCAGAGATTGTAAAGACAGTAAACACAGGGGTGAGAATGTGGAAGCAAAAATTATATTCTTTCATTAATATGCCCCCAAACAGCACCTGCTGCATTCTATGAAAAATCTAAACAATTTTTTCCAAATGAAGTAAGACTGGTAAATCCAATTCACTTAGAATAATAAGAGGAAGAGCAACAATAATAAAACAAAGAACATATGGGTTTGGGATTCAGAGATCTAGATTCAAATCTTGGCTCAGAAAGACAGCAGGTATCCTTGACTAAATCACTTAACCTATTGCTGAGCTTCATTTTCCACATCTGTGAAATGGAAATAATGAGAACACTGCTAATCTCACAGGGTTAGGAATTCAATAAAATCGAGAAGATGGTAAGTGAAGGGTATTAGGAAGGACAAATACCAATGAAGTATGTAATATCCATGTATGAAAATTGTCAAAATGAAACCATACTTTTGTACAATTGGTACATACAAAATGTACACATAGTAATTATACAAAATAATGGGCAATTATACTTTTTTAAATATTATAACCCATCAACATGGGGTTTGGAATATGTCAGGTATTCAATACATTTATGAGCACTGCTCTATTTCTACAGGCTGAGTATCCTTATCTGAATTGCTTGGGACCAGAAGAGCTTTGGATTTCAGATTTCAGAATATTGCATAAACATGAGACACCCTGGGATTAGGACTCAAATCTAAACATGAAATTGTTTATGTCTCCTAAATACCCTATATACACAGCCTGAAGGTAACTTTATATAATATTTTAAATAATTTTGTGCATGAAACAAAGTTTCATGGCATGGAATGTTGTACTTGTAGTGTCATGTCAACACTGAAAAGTTTCAGATTTTGGAACACTTCCAATTTTGGCTTTCAAATTAGGAATGCTCAGCCTATGTGCTACCCCAGTGATAAATTAATTTAATATCCAAAATAATTTTCCAGGTAGTTTGAAACTTTAAAATTTCTGAAGGACTAATAAAGAAATATAATGTAAGTAGATCTGTTAGTTTAGGCTTTGTTCCCTGTGGGTAAAGTGAGAAGTGAGTGTTTCATAATGAAACCAAATTTATTACTCTCCTCAGTTTAATAAAATGAAGATATATATATATATATATATATATATATATATCCACAGAATAAAAGTTAATTTTAAGTTTATTATAATTAAGTTTATTATACCTAAGAAGTATGAGACACAAAATTCTCTTTCTAGTACTGTATGTACAAGACTGCTGCAGTTTTAAGCTCTTTTATGGCATTCTCAAACATACTACTCAAAAGCTATCTGCAGATACTGTCTTCGTGAAATTTTGCTTCATACTTTCCTCAAGCACAATAGCTACAGGAAATGACCCATAGTAGTTTCTATCATTTGCACTAAGACTACAAATCTCATAGCCAGGACAATGACTCATCCATCTACCCAAATGAGTCCAAGCCTAGCTTGAGGGGGAAAAAAATTATTTTCCAAAAATAATGAAATATACTGTGTTTTCTTATAGAAAACCAAATATATTTCTTGAAAACTAAGAATTTACACAGCAGTTTTATTTAGTTCTCACATGCTAAGGCAGAAGATGAAAACATCATAAGGTTATTATCAGAACTTTTACTTACTGCAATTCAAAACGTAGGAAAATAAAGTAATGTCAGTAAGAGCCAAATGGAGGGAGCTAGGCTACAAAGAGAACAAAACAGAAGAGACCAAGCCTCAAGATCCTGGCTAGGGGTGTAGCTCAGTTACAAAGTGCATGTTTTGAATGCACCAGGACTTGGTTTCAATTCCAAGCAACCCCACCCACAAAAAAGCACTTCAAAATAGAACCATGTCACTGACAGGCCTCCTAAAAATGTCTTGGCTTTAGTTATAAAAATAAAAATAAACAACACAACAACAACAACAATAATAATCATTATTATTATTATTATTATTGGTCATGAAGCAAAAGCTGTGTTACTAGTTCCAAGTAAACAGTATCCTAAATAGGATACCATATTATCACTGAAATTCAAGTTAACAAAATAATCTTATTCTCAGCACAGAAGGAAAAAAATGTTTGTTGTTACCAAATACAAATACTCAAACCAATACATTCACAAGGCCATCAGATGACTAAGTATAAAATGTTATATGATTTATCAACTTAATAAATTACAATGAATCAAAGTAACCATTAAGGGAAAGATTTTAATTATAATACCACCAATGTTATATATGCCTAAATTTCTTACAACAATGGGTAAAGAGGTAAATAAATATAGCTGAGAGAAGAAATTCAGTCCACTGAAATAATTAATGAGGCAACAAGAACGTTCTAAGTCTGTATTATAAAAATGAAAAGAAAGATGACTGAAGAATGGTAATTATAGTCTAAAATAAAATAACCCTGACAGGTGCAGTGGCACACACCTATAACCCCAGTAACTCAAGAGACTGAGGCAGGTGAATCATAAGTTTGAGGCCAAACTCACAGCAACTTCACAAGACCTTCAGTAACTTAAAAGAAATGGGGATGTAGCTCACTGATAAAGGGCTCCTTGGTTCAACCCCCAGTACCAAAAAATAAAGTAACAATAAATACAAAAAAATAGTGACAGAAATTAGATTTGTTATAAATGTCACCACATTCTTTTCTGGTAATCCCCTGTTACTATACCAATTCTGAAACCAGATGTAAAATTTAACTGTCTGAATCATCTATATTCAAAGTAATAACTAGAAAAGGGAACAGGTTTTAAAATAATATGATATTATTTTCAAAGTAATAACTAGAAAATGGAACAGGTTTTAAAATAAATTATGAAATTATAAAATGCAAGTTCACATTTTGAAAAGTCAACCTAAACTGCAATGTATATATTTCCAGTACAGTGTATTAAATATACTAAGGACTTAAAGATCCTGAGTAAAAGTGAGCTCACAAATTTAGATACACAAATGCTTTTCAGTCCTACTAAGCTGACAACCCAGAGGACATCAATTTTAATTTAAAAGTTTCACAATTTGGGGGCTAGGGATATAGCTCAGCTGGTAGATGCTGGCTTCCCATGCACAAGGCCATGCACAAGGCCCAGGTTCAATCCGCAGCACTACCAAAAAGAAAAAATGTTTCACAATTTTGTTAAAAGTAAAATCACAACCATTCATCAAAACACAGGATACATAGTACTTAATTGCCAAAAATAGTCCAAATTAAAGAAGTAGTATTAACGGTGTATTCACCAATAATTTTAGGAAAGTAGACTTTAAATTTACCTGGCACATTGATTATTGTATTTTCAACATCAATTAAATTATTTATTTAATTTAATTACTATTCCTTGCTATTTCTAAATAGTAAGGAATTTAAAAGAGACACAATTTAAAAGAAATCTACATCCGGAGTGATGGCAAATGCCTATGGTCTAGGCTGAGGCAGGAAGATCATTTGCAACCAACTTGAGCAACAGAACAAGATGTGGTGTTTAAAAAAAGACAAGGGGAGCAAAAGCAGTAATTTATTTTTCCTAAGGACAATTTTTAAAGAACAATGAAGGCTCAGTTATTTCTCGTGTTTTTTTTTTTTTTTTTAGTTGTAGATGGACACCTTTACTTACTTACATACTTAATATATATATATATATTTTTTAAAGAGAGAGTGAGAGGGGGGGGAGAGAGAGAGAGAGAGAGAGAGAATTTTTAATATTTATTTTTTAGTTCTCGGCGGACACAACATCTTTGTTGGTATGTGGTGCTGAGGATCGAACCTGGGCCGCACGCATGAGCCACATCCCCAGCCCCTTACTGTATATATGTATGCATGTATTTAATTTCAGGGGGGTGCAGCAGATTGAACTCAGGGCACTCCACCACTGAGCCACATCCCCAACCCTATTGTACATTTTACTTAAAGACAGGGTCTCACTGAGTTGCTTAGAGTCTCACTTTTGCTGAGGCTGGCTTTGAACTCACGATCCCCTTGCTTCAGTCACCAGGCCTGGCTATTTACTTTCATGTGGTACTGAGAACTAAACTCAGTACCTCACACATGCTAGGCAAGCACTCTAAGCTACAACTGCAGCCCCTATTTCTCATATAATTTATATGTAAGATTATTATTAAGACAACTGAAAAGCAGGTATGATCAAAATTTCCATAATGAAGAAACATAAGAAAAACAAACTGGATACATAATAATCCTTGATAAATCAATTCAATATAGGAGTCTCGTAAACCAAATCAGGACGTCAGTCAACTATTCCTTTTCCTACAGTCATTTTATTCAAGAACTACATGAGCATCTGACTCTTCCCACTGAAAATGTCAATACACTGGCTATAGCATTTGTAAGATGATTCAGGACTATATTTGTTCATACACAAGTGACGTCCAATAACTGACTTCTATATATCGTGTCCTTATATTATGTGTAAACATTTGATTGAGGTAAATAATGAATCTATGTCTTTAAAAAAAAAAAGTTGGAAGATTAAAAGGCATTTAACCAAATAGAGAAACAAAAATTTAAAATAAAGACTTTTCAAAAAGGAACAGTTAATTTAAAACTTTACAAATTAAAACAGAAAGATCATTTGTTAAATGCAGATATGATCCTAAGCGACAATTTTCCAATTAGACAATGATTTTTCTCTCCAAAGTCAATACATAAACTTACATCAAAAGGAAAAATATGCAAAATATGGATTTTCCATTAGGCCTGGGTAATACAAAATGTACCCTCTGGTCCTTGGTGTTTTCCTCAGATGTGGGAGTGGGAGGGGTGTCATTTGATTTGCTGATTGGAAAGCATCACTACACAGGTTATATATCCCTCTATACACCCTCCTTTAAAAAAAATCCAAACTGTATCTTTCTACTGCAATTTTCTTTCTTTTTTTTTTTTTTTGGGGGGGGGGTGGTACTGGGGATTGAACTCAGGGGCAATCAACCACTGAGCCAAATCCCCAGCCATTTTTGTATTTTATTTAGAGACAGGGTCTCACTGAGCTGCTTAGTGCCTCACAGTTGCTGAGGCTGGCTTTGAACTATCAACTCTCCTGTCTCAGCCTCCCAAGCTGCTGGGATTACAGGTGTGCACCACTACGCGAGGGACTACTGCAGCAATTCTTTAAATGTAGTAGTCTGGGGACTCCTGTGGACCCTAAAGATCCTTCAGAGGGTCTATGAGTTCTTTCCAATTTTAACTACACATTTGTGTAAGGCCAGATTATTCTCATATACTCCACCCCCCAAAAAAAATCACAGTATGAATCAAATTACATATGAGAATCTTATTAAATCAGACATAAAGAGCTATTTGCAAGAAGATGAAACAATGACACTCTTCTCAGTGTTTTTGATTTATAAAATATTTGGGGCTGTGGGCTGGGGATATAGCTCAGTTGGTAGAGTGTTTGCCTTGCATGCACAAGGCCTTGGTTCAATCCCCAGCACCACAAAAAAAAAAAAAAAAAAAAAGAAAAAAGAAAATTTGAGGCTGAAAGTGTAGATCAGGGTAGAGCACTTGTGTAACTGTACAGCCCAGGATCTGATCCCCAACACTCAAAAAAAAAAAAAAAAAAAAACCCACCTCAGTTGGGATTGCCATAGCTCAGTGCTTAGTATGCTTTATAAAGCCCTGGGGGTTCAATAACAGAACCCCTTGCCAAAAGGTTAAAGGAATTAATACAGAAAACTTTTTAAATTTAGTTTTAATTTCAATGATAAATGTCAACCAATACTACCCACAATAAATAAAAGCTCAACAATTCAAGGATGCAAAAAGGTTCTGAGCCTAGAAAGTTAAAATAAAAAAAAGTATTAGTTTAGTAGTTAGTTTGTTATGATCCCACTATTACTTCTAAAATGTAATATGAATGAAGCTTCTACATTGTTAAGTCAGAAAAACAGGAAGGAGGGGCTGGGGATGTGGCTCAAGCGGTATTAAGCTCGCCTGGCATGCGTGCGGCCCAGGTTCGATCCTCAGCACCACATACCAACAAAGATGTGTCCGCCGAGAACTAAAAAATAAATATTAAAATTCATTCATTTTCTCTCTCTCTCTCTCGCTCTCTCTCTCTCTCTGAAAAAAAAAAAGAAAGAAAAACAGGAAGGAAATATTGAACTGGGTGTACTAGAAAAGTTCCTCATTTTACCTCTTTAAATTTCAATTTTTCTAGTGGGTTGTCATAACTTAAGATCTTTAAAGTCCCCCACTTAGTTCTAGGGTCCTATTTCTCTCTTTTCCTCACTTCAGAGCTGAAGATCAAACCCAGAGTCCCTGCACAGGCTAGGCAAGCACCCCACCAACTGAGCCACACCCCCAAGTGCTAGGTTCCTTTTACTGTCCTTTCTACCCTCGATTTTCCCATCTCTGATAACTCTCAGATACGTGTAGGGTAAAGTTCACATTCCTCAACAAGGTAGAGAGGACCCATTATAGCGTGACACCCAAATATTTTCTAGTCACTCCCTCTCAAGCATATCAACTCCACCTCACTAATGATCAGTCCACACCAAGTATTATACCAGTTTCTAGTGAAGGACACTTTATTTCTTATTAGATTTGAGTACTTGGTTAAATTATTTTGTCTCTAATCCTTTATATCTTTATGTGTGAATGGTGACAATTCCTACTACTTTTGGGAGTTGCTGTGAGGCTATAATCAGCTAATGATTATAAACTGTTCAGCACTTGACAAAGTGTATAGCAAAGCATAGAAGTGTCCTTGTTATACCCACTCCTGAAGACACCTTCCATTCCCTTCTTGCCTGCCTTTGAGAATTGGCTCAAATCTCCTGCTCTACAGCTGCTCCTGGCACCCCAATCCCATCCCCAGCCCATCAAATTTAACAGTTTTTTAGTTTTATATTCCTAAAATGCTTTAACTGCAACATCTGTACATCTATCTTAAATCCCTGCACTCTGAATTTTAACAACCCATTTCCCAGCCTTCTTCAAAGTCCAATACTAGATTGATCTTTGTAAATGCAGAGCCCAATAAAGTGCTAGATATGAAACAGCTAGTCCCCGAAGAAATAATCAATATGAATTGTGCAAATGATTGAGATTAGTGCCTGGCAAATACACTAAATTCAATAAAAAGGTGTTAATATCTAAGAGTGAAATAAAAGTTTCTGATAAAATACTGTGCTTGGTTTGCAAACTGTGAAGTTTTTCTTTTTTAAAACTTTTTTTTAGTTATAAATGAACACAATACCTTTATTTACTTATTTACATTTTTTTAATGTGCTGAGAATCAAACCCAGTGCCTTACACATGCTAGGCAAGTGCTCTACCACTGAGCCACAACGCCAGTCCCAGTTTTTCTTTCTTGATTTTTTCACTAATTAGTCAAGAAAAATAATAGCTGTTGTAACTAAGATCCCAGGACTTTTACTTTTATTTACTTATTTATTTTTGGCAGTGCCGAGGATTGAACCCAGGGCCTCACAAATATTGGGTAAGTGCTCTACAACTGAGCTATATACCCCAGTTCAGTCCTAGGACTTTAAGTGGCACATATTCATAACCTGATTGAAAAAAAAAATCACTGATATTTATAAAACCAAATTCAAGCTAGGCCAGAAGCAGTGGCACACACCTGTAATTTCAGCAGGTGGGGAGAATGAGATAGGAGGATTGCAAGTTCAAAGCCAGCCTGAGCAAAAAGTGAGGTGCTAAGCAACTCAGTGAGAACCTCTCTCTAAATAAAATATAAAACAGAGCTGGGGATGTGGCTCAGTGGTCAAATGCCCTGAGATAAGCATCCCCCGCCACCCTCCCCCAAGTTTGAGATCAGTCAGGGCAACTCTGTGAAATCTGTCTTGAAATACTATTTAAGCCAGGCATGGTAGTGCATGCCTGTAATCCCAGCAGTTTAGGAGGCTGAGGCAGGAGGATCCTGAGTTCAAAAGCAGCCTCAGCATCTTAATGAGGCCCTAAGCAACTCAGTAAGACCCTGTCTCTAAATAAAATATGAAAAAGAGATGGGGACGGCTGGGGTTGTGGCTCAGTAGCAGAGCACCTGCCTCGCAGGTGTGAGGTGCTGGGTTCGATCCTCAGCACCACATAAAAACAAATAAACAGGGCTGGGGATGTGGCTCAAGCGGTAGCGCGCTCGCCTGGTATGCGTGCGGCCCGGGTTCGATCCTCAGCACCACATACCAACAAAGATGTTGTGTCTGCCGAGAACTAAAAAATAAATATTAAAAATTCTCTCTCTCTCTCTCTCTCTCTCTCTCTCCTCTCTCTCTCTCTCTTTAAAAAAAAAAAAAAACAAATAAACAAAATAACGGTATTGTGTCCGTCTACAACTAAAAAAGGAGGAGGGGGGATATGGTTTAGTGGTTAAGTGCCTGGGTTCAACCCCTGGTTTAAGAAAGAAAAGAAAGAGAAGAAAAGGAAAGAAAAAAATACAAGTAGAACAGCATATGCAAAAGGTCCTGGATTTGATCCCCTACACACACATCCCAAAATTAATCAATTTAAAAAATATATATGGGCTATGAATATCTAACAAAGACCAGAGTCCTTGGATAGCTAATCTACCTCATTCACAAAACCCACACAGGACATCCTATGACATTTACAGCCATCTAATAGGTAGAGCTCAGGGATAGTGCCAACTATCCTGCAGTACACAGGACAGTCCCCAGAAGAATTCTCTAGTCTCAAATTTAAACAGCGCCATGGTTGAGAAAAAATGGTCAACATTATTTGTTAGACTGCTTTCTCTTCTGAAAAATCTAACCATCTAATTTCATACAGCAATCCAAACTAAGGCTCCTTAAAGTGACTATTTTTCCTTATTTTCCTTAGTGTGTATAATTTCATAAAAATCTTTGAATAACTCACAAACAAAGGAAGAGGAAAAAGATTTCAACTTCTGAAATTTGGCTACTCAAAGAGAATCTATGACCCAACACTCTGGCATCTCGTGATTTTAAAAGACAATGGAAATATCTTTTTACAATGTGTGCTTTCCCATATCAATACCAAGGTCAAAGAACTTTGCAGACAAACTATTCTATAATTTTTAAACAGATAATGAGTGAAATATACAGTATGGCTACCCATACTCACAGTAAAGTTTATACCAATGCAAACTATCCTGTATTAAAATGGTTCCTCTCTTTACTTAAGGATTTAAGGTTGAAGTAATTAAATTTAGGTAAATGATTTAAGATAAGCATCACAATTGGATTTTTTTCCTTGCAAAAGTACATTGTTCAGAACAAATTAGTACATTTTCTGTTCTACCTAAGTTACTGGAGCAAATTGCTTTTAATTTTGAAACTTTTTTTTTTAAAGAGAGAATGAGAGACAGAGAGAGACAGAGAGAGACAGAGAGAGAGAGAGAGAGAGAGAGAATTTTTTAATCTTTATTTTTTTTTTAGTTTTCGGCGGGCACAACATCTTTGTTTGTATGTGGTGCTGAGAATCGAACCCGGGCCACACGCATGCCAGGCGAGCGCGCTACCACTTGAGCCACATCCCCAGCCCCAATTTTGAAACATTTTTAATTTGCCTTTTACAATAATGGTACAAGCCAAGGAAGAGTGGCACACACCTGTCATCCCAGATACTAGAGAGGCTGAAGCAGAATGATCACAAGTTCAAGGCCACCCAGAGCAAATTGGCGAAACCTTGACTCAAAGTTTAAAAAAATTAAATGTAGTTCAGTGGTAAATCACCCTGGTGTGGTTGAATCCCCAGCACTACAAGGAAAAAAAGAGATAAAATACAACTCAGCAATACAAAAATTATCTTGATTCAAAAATTGGCAAAGAAGGCCGGGTGCAGTGGCGCCTATAATCCCAGCAACTCTAGAGGCGGAGGCAAGAGGATCATGAGTTCAAAGCCAACCACAGCATTTATCAAGGCACTGAACAACTCAGTGAGACCCTGTTTCTGATAAAATACAAAATAGGGCTAGGTATGTGGCTCAGTGGTTGAGTGCCCCTGAGTTCAATCCCTGGTCCCCTCCCACTAAAATGGCAAAGGACTCAGACATTTCTCTGAAGATATAAATATAACACTAATAATCCCATGAAAACATGCTTAATTAACGTCACTAATCATTACAAAGATGCAAATAAGATATCACCTTGAATACGATGGCTATTATTAAAATCAAACAAGCAAACAGAAAATAACAAGTGTTGGCAAGAATATTTAAGAACAAGAACCCTTTTGTATCACTGATGGACAGGAAAAATGGTGCAGCCACTATATAAAACAGTATTGTAGTCCCTGCCCCCGTACCCGCAAAATTGAAGCACAGAATTTATACATAACCCAGCAACTTCACTTGATTATATACCCAAAAGAGCTAAAAACAGAGACTTAAATAGATACATGTATACCCACATTCATAGCATGCTCTTTAATTAAAAGGTAGAAGCAACTCAGGTGTCTATCAACAAAGTAACAAAACACAGTAGATATTTAAAATGGGATATAATAAATATACCCTTAAGAGGAAAGAAAATTCTGCCACATGCTGTGTTTGAATTTCAGATATTATGTTAAATGAAATAAACCTGACACAAAAAGGCAAATACAGGGGCTGCAATTGTGGCTCAATGGTAGAGTGCTCCCCTAGCATGCACGAGGCTCTGGGTTCAATTCTCAGCATCACATAAATGTAAAATAAAGATATTGTGTCCACCTAAAACTTAAAAAAAATATTTAAAAAAAAAGGCAAATACATAATTCTCTATGAGGTACAAAAAAGTATTAAATTCATAGAGATGAGACAGAAAGCACAATGGTGGTCACCAGGGGCTGGGAAAGTGTAAATTATTATTTAATGGCTACAGAATTTCAATTTGGGAAGGAAGGGGTCTACCGATTTAAAAAAGAAAAGAAAAAGAGTTCAGGAGATGAAAAAGTTCTGAACACAATGGTGTTGATGGCTGCACATAATGCAAATGTATTAATTGCCAGAGAACTGGTTACTTTAAAATGGTTAAAATGAGCCAGACATGGAGGTAAATGCCTATAATCCCAGTGACTTGGGAGGCTGAGGCAAGAAGACCACAAATTTAAGGCCAGATTTTTCATTTTAGAGAGACCCTGTCTTAAAATGAAAAATAAAGAGGGCTGGGGAGCCAGTTGTGATGGAGCACACCTGTAATCCCAGCATCTTGAGAGGCCAAAGCAAGATGATGGCAAGTTCAAAGCCAGCCTCAGCAAAATTGAGGCACTAAGCAATTCAGTGAGACCATGCCTCTAAATAAAATACACACACAAAAAAGGGCTGGGGATGTGGTTCAGTGGTTAAGTGCCCTTGAGTTCAATTCATTTCCCACAAAAAAAAACCACTAAAGTTGAAATGATAAATTTTATGTTATTTTGCCACCCTACAAATGCCTCCATGCACACAGACAACTTAAAAAACAAAATGGGGATGGTTCTGTTTTTAGAAAAAGATGAGAGGCCAATCCAGTATTTATAACAGTGTACTTGCGCTTTTTGTCCACTGAGTTTCTGCTGAATCAAGGGATCTCACAACCATTATTCTCAGGTAAATTTCCTCAGAAATGTCACAGATACAAGTCAGTTCTAACTGGTGATTGTGCAACTGATTACAAAGGAATTGGAAAGCACACTAGGACTCTAGCGTATAAAAGATCAAAAAATTAATGAAGTGTTTTTTCTACACTCTTTAAAAAAATAAACATTTTTTTAAAGTACAAAATGAATTATAATGGAATCAATATTTCAATTTCAACTCTGCTTAGTCTACTAGATTTTTTTCTGTAATCAGAAACTACAACTATTTCTAAGGAAAAAAAAAATCTGATAAAACAAATAGCAGACGGAAAACTGACAAAAGGGCAAACACTGTCTTTTATTAAGACAAAGCCACGGGCAGAAAGAACACCATAATCCACAGCAACTCTCACTGCAATCAGCTTCTACTGCTGATATAACACATAGTAGCGATTTATTTCCCAAGGATTTTTAGTAGAAAATCTAGACCTAAAGAACAGCTTTTCTGGGCTGCAGCTATGACTCAGTGGTAGAAAAATTAGCATGTGTGAGAAAAGATCACTTTTCTTGAATTCTCCTAGTTTCCAAGTAGACTTCGCCTCTGAGCACTGGTGTTTATCAAACACACCTAAACCTTAGACAGGTACTGGGGCTCCATTTTCTAAGTAGGCAAGATTAAGACTTAAAAAGACAAAGTGCGGGGCTGGGGATGTGGCTCAAGCGGTAGCGCGATCGCCTGGCGTGCGTGCGGCCCGGGTTCGATCCTCAGCACCACATACAAACAAAGATGTTGTGTCTGCCGATAACTGAAAAATAAATATTAAAAAAAATTCTCTCTCCCTCTCTCTTTAAAAAAAAAAAAAAAAAGACAAAGTGGGAGGACTGGGGATATAGCTTGGTACAGTGCTTGCCTTGCATGAACAAAGCCCTGGGTTCCCCAGTACCACGAGGGGCGGGGATAGTTAACAATCAAACACAATAATTAAAATAACTGATTTTATTTCCCTTCCAATTACCAATAATTTACATAAATGAGGAAAAAAAGAAAATCAATAAAAACTTTTTTTAAAGCGTGCCTTGTTTTCAGCAGAAAATGTTGTTTAAAACTGAGCTTGCTCAAAAATGTCTAAGTACAAGTCATTCTTCAAAATGCAATTACAGACTGGGCCCCATGGCGCACGCCTGTAATCCCCTGTAATCCCAGTGGCTCAGGAGGCTAAAGTAGGAGGATTCAGAATTCAAAGTCAGCCTCAGCTAAAGTGAGGTGCTAAGCAACTCAGTGAGACCTTGTCTCTAAATAACATACAAAATAGGGCTGGGGTGTGACTCAGTGGTCGAGTGCCTCTGAGTTCAATCCCCAGTACCCCCATGCCAAAAAAAAAAATTGCAATTATAGTTGTACTTAATATTTTTTTAAACTCATGACTATCTTTGAGTAGAGTCAAATAAAAGAAATATGGGTAGTTTATAAGATAATTGCTGGATAATGAAAGCTCATCCCAAATAAATGAAGGATATTACTCAGTTTTATAAAGGAACGGAAAAAAATATTTTTTGAATTAGGGACTGAAACCAGAAGTCCTCTACCACTGAGCTACATCCCCAGCCCTTTTTATGTTATTCTGAGACAGGTTCTTGGTACATTGCTCAGACCGGCCTCAAACTTGCAATCCTCCTGCCTGTGTCTCCTGAGTTACTTGGATTATGGGTGGTAACCACACATGGATACAAATGAATGAAACTCTGATATACTTGACAAGACAGACTTAGCTTTAAAACATATTAAGTGAAATAAGCCAGACACAAAAGGACAAACGTCCCACATATATGGGTGCCTAGGGTAGTTAAAAATTAGGAGACAGAAAGTAAACTAGTGGTTCCTATACGCTAAAAGAAGGAAGCGAGAGGAGTTATTGTTTAATAATGCAAAAGTTCTGAGGCCTGGGGCTGTAGGTCAGTGGCGGAGCACTCGCCTAGCACCTTTGAGGCACTGGGTTTGATCCTTAGACCACAAAGAAATAAACAAATAAAATAAAGGCATTCTGTCCATCTACAACTTTTAAAAAAAAGTTCTGAAAATGTGTTGACACATGACACATGCCTGTAATCCCAGAGATGCAGGAGACTGAGGCAGGGGAATCACAAGTTGGAGGCCAGCCTGAGCAATTTAGCAAGACCCTGTCTCAAAATTTTAAAAATTAAAGTCTGGGAACATAGCTCAGTGGCAGAGCACTTTTGGGTTTGATCCCCAGTACTACACGCTACCACCACCAAAAAAAAAAAAAGTTCTGGAGATGGATAGTGGTGGCTACACGATATGAACACAATTGCACAGATTTATACACTTTAAAATGGTTTAAATGGTAAACTTAATGCTTTGTCTACTTTGTCAGTTTTAAGAAAACTTTCTTTTTGAAGTCTTACTGGCTTTGGTATTTACTCTTCTGATAACAGTAACAAACATGGATAAGATTATATATTTTAGTTGTAGACACAATACCTTTATTTTTAAAATTTATTTATTTTTATGTTGTGCTGAGGATCAAACCCAGTGCTTCACATGTCCCAGGCAAGTGCTCTACCACTCAGCCACAACCTGAGCCCAAGGCTATATTTTTTTGATGAACCACTAAGAATTGTTTGACATTTTCTGGTGGGCTTTACAGGATGCTAAAATCCCCTAGACAACTTTAACAACTATCAATGATCAACTTCCAAAGATTCCATCTCCAAGGGCTTCTTATCTCTTTATGTCCAGTTTTGTTTGGGGGAAGAAGGTCAGACATGTGATCAGATTCTGCTATGATGTTGGGGGTATGCGTGTGTGTTACTGAGGATCAAAACCAGGGCCTTCTGCATACTAGAGAAGTGCTCTACCACTGAGATACATCCCTAGCCCCAATATTTTTTTTTAGTTGCCAATGGACATTATACCTTTATTTTTTATTTATTTATTTTTATGTGGTGCCAAGATTGAACCCAGTGCCTCACACATGCGAGGCAAGCGCTCTGCCACTGAGTCACAATCCCAGCTCCCCTAGCCCCAATATTTTGATAAGTACAAAACTCTTAATGAAGAAAGTGGAAAAGCTGCTTCTCTACATATTCTCACTACCAAAAACAATTTTGCCCTAGAGTAGTTCCAGTTTAAATTCCAAAAAAGCTAGCCCATAAAACCAATACATGGTTGACAATCCCTTAGGATTCAGCAAAATTGCCACTCAGGTAAACCAAAGCAAAAAGCATCAAACACAAAATACTTTCTATACAGACTAGACAAGTCTGCCTAAAGAACAAGAAACCCTTCTTGGGGCTGAGGTTGTGGCTAAGCAGTAGAGTGCTCACCTAGCATGTGCGGGGCACTGGGTTCAATCCTCAGCACCACATAAAAATAAAATAAAGGTATTGGGTCCAACTACAACAAAATGGAAGGAAGGAAGGAAGGAAGGAAGGAAGGAAGGAAGGAAGGAAGGAAGGAAGGGAGGGAGGGAGGGAGGGAGGGACCCTTCTTCATGGAAGCCAAATCTTTAGAACATCCAGTAGATGGCTCACTAAAGAGACAAAATCCAAACTATCAACTGTAACACGGAATTGGATCATTCCCTTAACTACATGGTATATAAAATCACTTATATTTCTCATAAGAGCAACTGTAAAGTGTTTCAAAACACAGGAACCAAGAAAGCATAAATGTAAGTAAAAAAAAAATTAATCTCAAAAGCTTCCTGATGAAGCTTTCACCAGGACCACATGTCTGAAGTTTTACCTTTTTCCTATTTAACTGTGGTGCTAATTACATATCCTTCCTATCCAGAATGAAAAAAAAAAAAAAAAAAAAGGTTTGCTATTTCCCACTTCTATTAGAGTGGTTTAGGCCCATAAGATAAGAAGGGAACCTAACTCCTCACCAGGAAGCCTCAGCCATTTACTATTTGGAGCATTTGTTTATTTTTAAGTGACTAGAAATTACGCAGTAAAAAACCCCCATCCTGAAATTGTTCCGCTTAAATAAAACAACTTCTTTGTAATTTCTTCCAGTGACAGACACAAAGCTTTCGTGTCCAAATGGGCTCCAAGGACTATGACACAGCACATTCAGAAGGCGTCAACCCCTCCTCCCATGATTGAAAATAACAAAGAATCACAGAATTCCCCTCAGTTTTGGGTATATAAATTATGTCTAGAAGCAACAAGGATGTCTGTTAAGTGTGTGTCTCTTACTCCCAACAACTCTACTGCCAACAACTCTACTGCATGTTAACAGACACATTTTAAATCTTTACCTAAAGTATTAGCCATTAGTTTATTTTATTTATTTTTTTTTTTAAAGAGAGAGAGAGAGAGGAGGAGAGAGAGGGGGAGAAGGGGAGAGAGAGAGAGAATTTTTTTAATATTTATTTTTCAGTTTTCTTTATTTTATTTTATGTGGTGCTGAGGATCAAACCCAGGGCCCCGCGCATGCCAGGCAAGCGCATTACCACTTGAGCCACATCTCCAGCCCGCCATTAGTTTAAAATGTCCTAAAGATTAAAATTCTTCAAGTAAGAAAAAAAAAAATACCTGTATTGAGAAGATTTCATTTTCTTTCTGATTAAACTAATTTATTTGGGGGCTTAGCTATTGAAGTTTTTTCAAGAGTGCAGACACTCCCTTGGTCACCTTAGAAACTAACACACATTTTACCTTAACCAATACTGAAATCGTTAAAGATGGACTCTGGAAGTGGTTCAGTTAATATTTTAGGCATAAGGGTTGGGGCTGTAGCTCAGCATTAGAGCACTCACCTAGCACGTGCAAGGCCCTGGGTTTGACCCTCAGCACCACATAAAAATAAATAAAATAAAGGTGTTGTGTCCAACTACAACTACAAAATAAACATTAAAAAAATATATTTTAGGCATAAGAGAGCTAGGGCTGGGACTCAGTGGGTAGAGTGATCACCTAGCAAGTATGAGGCACTGGGTTTGATCCACATAAAAATAAAGGCATTCTCTTCATCTACAACTATAAAAACAATATTTAAATATATATTTTAGGCAGAAGAGTCCATGAAACATTTCATTAATCTAAAATTTCCAAGAGAATAGAAAACTTTCAGGAATTTAAAAGAGGAAAGAATGGACATTAAAGACAAATAATAGGCCCTATTTGTCTTTAAGCAAAATGAAAAGCACTGATAGATAACTTTGTGACATTATAACTTGGCTGAGTGTGCTTCTAAAGCAATGTTACTCAACAGAAAATATAATCCACAAGTTATAATATTACAAATAACAATTTTTTAAAAAGTAAAAAACAGATAAAATTAATTTCAATATATTTTAATAATATATTCAAAGTATTACTTGAACTTGTAGTTAACATAAAAATTAATAAACTCTTTTTAACCAGGTTTTCAAAATTATATGCAGTTCTACTGAAATAAAATTTCATAGCAGACAATCACCCATTTAAAAGTAGACAATTAGGGGGCTGGGGATGTGGCTCAAGCGGTAGCACGCTCGCCTTGCATGCGTGCGGCCCGGGTTCGATCCTCAGCACCACATACCAACAAAGATGTTGTGTCCGCCGAGAACTAAAAAATAAATATTAAAAAAAAATTCTCTCTCTCTCTCTCTCTCTCTCTCTCTCTCTCTCTCTCCCCCCCCTCTCTCACTCTCTCTTAAAAAAAAAAAAGGAAAAAAAATAAATAAATAAAAGTAGACAATTAGGGGCTGGGGTTATAGCTCAGCGGTACAATTCTTGCCTCGCACATATGAGGCACTAGGTTCGATCCTCAGCACCACATAAAAATAAATAAAATAAACAAAGTAAAGATATTTTTTTTTTAAAGTGGACAATTAGCTAGGGATGTAGCACAGCGGTAGAGCACCTGCCCAGCATATTTTAAGTCCTAGGTTTAATCCCCAGTACCATCACCCCCCTCAAAAAAAAAAAAAAAAAAAAAAAAGACAATTAGGATGGCATATGCCTATTATCCCAGCTACTCAGGAAGCTCAGGTGGGAAGATGGCAAGTTCAAGGACAATTTAGCAAGACCCTAAGCAACTTAGTGAGACGCTAACTAAAAATAAAACCAGCTAGGGTACATGTAGCTCAGGGGTAAAGCATCCTTGGGTTCAATTCCCAGAACCACAAAAATAATAATTGTTATACCATAAACACTATTAAGAAAAACTGACTTCACAGTGTCATCTTGATTAACTTGCATGTTTCTCATTAAAATTCCAGAAAACTCCAGGGGCCAGGGGTATGGCTTAGTGGTAAAGCACTTTCATAGCATGTGTGAGGCACTGGGTTCGATCCCCCGCACCATATAAAAATAAAATCAAATACAATTAATAATAGTAATAATGAATTCCAGACAACCTCAACAAGTAAGCAAAATTATTTTTAAAAGTATCAATTTCTATTTTAAAAATGTATAAGAGGGGGTTGGGATTATGACTCAGTGGTAGAATGCTCCCCTAGCATGTGTGAGGTCCTAGATTCGATCCTCAGCACCACATAAAAATAAATAAGTGAAATAAAGGTATTGTGCTCAACTACAACTAAATAAATAAATATTTTTTTAAAAAAGCAGGCAAGTAAAATTAAAGCATTCTGTCCACCTACAAATACAAAATAAATAAATAAATAAATAAATAAATAAATAAATAAATAAATAAATAAAAATGGATGGTGGGCTGGGGGTGATTGAGGCCCTAGCCATGAGACAACACCACACAGAAAAGTAGAGAGTAAAATTATTAGAGTAAAAAAGCAGATCTTAGTTATAGGATATTTACATTCCAAACTTTTAAAAACTATCTTTTGATGACTAAAAATAAAAATTACCCCTTGTTTGGTACAAGATGAATTAATAATAACAACTGACACACAGAAATATTTTTTGATTTTACAGCATTAAGAGAAAGTCAAATGATTATTAATGAAGCCAAATTCTAATAATGTCCATACTGACCCTGTTTTACCATTTATTTGTAAGAAACCGTTTTACCAGCCTCCTTTTGCATATATTTCTAGTCTTTGCTTTTCCACATTAAAGAAAAGTTTTTACAGTGAGTATGAGATTCTTAGGAAAAAAACTTACTCTACTTTGCACAAACATTTTAAAAGATACTTCAAGGGCTGGGGTGTAGCCCAATGGCAGAGGGCTTACCTAGCATGTGTGAGGCTCTGAGTTGAATCCCCAGCACTGCAAAATAAAATAATAAAATACATTTCACATACATTTTGTCTACTTGGAAAGAGGAAGTTTATTTACTGTACCAAAAGCAGATTTAAGAAAAACTTCTATAGAAATGACTTTATATAATTTCTAGCAGCAGTATACTCAAGTAGCATGTCATTTATGAATAATAAATAAATTACCAAAGGTTGCTCTTCCCATTTTCTCACAAGAAAAAAATTTTACTTACACACACACACACACACACTCGAGTATTCTCTGTAGATTGCCTTTAAGACACAGATCAGGCTGAACATAGGATCTGTCTGCAGCTGAATGAAATAGATGCCTTTGAGTTTGAATTTTTGTCACATACTAAAATGTAAGTCAGCCCTAAATAATCAAAACACTTTATTTTCTTTTTTAATAGGAACTTTCTGAAGAAAAAAGTGGTGTGTAAAAACATTTGATATTTAAGACAATAAAGTTTTTAATCATAAGAAAAAAAAGACACAGATCATCAAAGGGGGAGGTAATTCTTAACTTTAGGAAATATTGATATTTATTTTTGAAATGATAATGCCCATTTTCCCTTTATTTAATGCCTGACTGGGGCAAGGTGAAATTGTACCATGGATTCTGAAAATACCAAAGAGCCTCCAAGTGAACACAACCCAAGAAGGGTAAAGGATTATAAGGCCATATCTGCACTGAGTAAAATAACAGTTTCAATCTTGTTCCTAAAGGCTAAAACAAACCAAAGATATGGACATGTATACTTTCTGTACATCAGACCCTGGCATTCAGTAGGACCAAAATAAATACACACCTTTACTTAGGATTTTATATCTGTAATAGATCAGTAACTTCATGGTGTGCTCTGATCAGAAATTAGGCCATGCTTCATCACTTTGGGCCATTATTCCTCAAAAAGGCAACAAAGTAGTCACTGTTATTAAATGCTGGCAACTCGGGCAGGCATGCTCTCACACGCCTAATCATCCCAGAAACCCAATTCAGAAGACTGAGACAAGAGGATCACAAGTTTGAGGCCAACATCAGTAATTTGGTGAGACCCCAACTCAGTGAGACCCTATTCCAAAATAAAAAATAAAAAGAGCTGGGAATGTAGCTCAGTGGTCAAGTGTCCCCATGTTCAATCCCCAGTGGTGGAGGGGGTGGTGGTGATACTTGAGCTCACCTTCCTCACCCCACCCCACCCCCGCTGCCCACCCCCACAGCACTGGAGATTGAACCCAGGAACATTCCACCACTGAGCAACATCTCCAGCCCTTTTATGTTAGCACATATTGCAGCCCAGGCTGGCCTCGAACTGGGGATCCTCACGTGTCACTCAGCCTGGAGTTGCTGGGTTAACAGGCATGTGCCAGTGCCCGACTGGCTCAGCGATTTCCATTTTAATATTGTTTAGAAGTTAAATCTGCTTAACTACTTTAAGTTCATTTTGAAGCAATGGTAGAAAATTTCACATCAAAATTAAATTAAAATCCACAGGATACAAATTCACA
Source organism: Spermophilus citellus (assembly GCF_964194105.1). Lineage (NCBI taxonomy): Eukaryota > Metazoa > Chordata > Mammalia > Rodentia > Sciuridae > Spermophilus > Spermophilus citellus. The sequence goes on from NC_138191.1 coordinate 128,397,856, forward strand.
GCTCTATACCAAAACCTATTTTAATTTTTTCCACCTAACAAAGCAAAATAAAAACACAACACAACCCCCAAGTGAAAGAACGAAAAGGGAGAGACTAACCTCACTAAAAACAAAGTTCTAAAAGCAAAAATCACAGTAATTAATTCTTTGGTAATTAGTGCCTAGCCAGCGTTGTGATGTAGCTAACAGTGGCGGGGCAGAAGCAGAAGCTCAAGCTTAGCTTCCTAGACGCGGAAGAGAAAGGGTTACGACTGAAGCTAAGGGTTAACAAGGGCAGGTCTTGAAACCCGGCTTCTATTCTTGGAGTTCACCCCTGCTGCTCAGCTCTCTGAAGCTGCCTCTCTGGCCTGCGCCTGCCCAGTAGTGCTGCCCAAGCGTGCGCCGCCCTGGGCTCAGGGCTGGGCAGAAAGGCTGGCAGCGAGGAGCCTCAGAGGTGGCAAGCAGCCAACTCAAACTGGATGATTCCAGTTTAGGCTGGTTCGAGTAACAAATAAGCAGTTCCTAGCTTTCCCTGGGATATTCTGACAAGGACTGTTGCAGAGATCATACTACACTACCCGGAGCGCTCTCCTCCTCGCGCACACACAGGCTGGCTTAATGGGACCCCCAAGACAGAAGGTAGTGGGTAGTTCGCTGTACAACAACAGAGCAAACTACACAACAGCCAAAAAAGGAATGTTTCAAAAACGCGGATTGTTCAGTGACCTCTACAGTTTGTCTGCAACTAAAGCGGGCTGAGGGGTGTTAGTGTACTTGTCTCCAAACATTTACTGTACTTTTCTGCTAACATTTCTATCATGCTGCATAACAGTCCTAAAACTGCATTAAACAGGGAATGAGCAAATGCTTTTTCTTTTCAAAATAATAGGAATCAAGAAAGAGGCAAGAACTATTGTTTTCCGAGGAATACAGAGATGCTAACACATCTGTTGTTCTTTTTTCAAGCAACTACTCTTCTAAGTGGGGAAAAAAATTAGATACTACTATTTCAAAGAAAATATTTTAATCAGTAAAACCATTAATTGGCTCTTACTGAGTTCCATCACAAGTAACAAATGCGAATGTCAAGTCAGAAACTTTGTTTAAGAGCTGGAAGGATCCTGAGCAATAAATTCTTTTTATTTATAACACTGATTTTCTTTTCTTCTTTTTTCTGGGGGTTGCATCCCCAGTCTTTTTTATTTTTACTTCTAGCCAATTCTCACCAAGTGGCTGACGGTTTCATTAAATTGATGAGGCTATCCTCAAATTCGTGATCCTCCTGCCTCAGCCACTCAAGTTGGCTGGGATTTACATGTGTGCTAAGATGCCAGGCTATAATACTAATTTTCATCAAAACATTCTCCCTTTTGAATCCTTCCATAATTGCAATAATGTTTTTTAAAAATGTTACAATTAATGTAAAAAAGAACAAGAGCCATAAACAAATCGGCTATATGGAATGCAATATATAATAATTCACTCAGGCTTAAATAAGAGTGCAAATATTTACATTTATTTAGGTGCTGGGAATTGAATTTTTGAGACAGAGCCTCCCTAAGTTGCTAAAGGTGGCTTTGAACTTGCAATCCTCCTGCCTCAGCCTCCCAAGCCACTGGGATTGTAGGTGTACACCACCATGCTGGGCCTCTACATTTTAAATTAAAATAGAGTCACAAAACAAATTAGGAAAGATTCACTCTGGCCTGGAGATGTGGCTCAGTGGTAGAGCACTTAGCCTAACTTGCACAAGGCCCTGAGTTCAAGCCCCAGTACCATGGGGAAGGGAAAATATAAAAATATACCTACACACATACACACACACACATAAACATGTTCTACAAATAATACCACCAACAATAAAAAAGTATTTTCATTTAAATTTCAATAAAAAGTAGTTTATTTTAAGAGGGGCACGTTCCTGTAATCTCAGTGACTCTGGACACTTAGGTAAAAAGATAGCAAGTTTGAAGACAGCTGGGCAATTTAGCAAGGCCCTGTCTCAAAAAATAAAATGGGCTGGGTAGTTCAGTGGTAGAGCACCCCTGAGTTTGATTCCCAGTGGGGGGGGGGGTAGGGGAAGTTCTAGCAAAAAGCTAACAGAAGAGGCATAAAACATTCCACTTTAATATAGCATAGGAACTAAGAAGTCTGACTGTAATAAACTGTGCCTATCCATCTCCCCCCCCCATACCCCACCACAGCCCCCCACACTGGGCTTGCTTTATTTATTTGTTTGTTTGTTTGTACTGGGAGACTGAACTCACTTAACCATTAGGGTCTTGCTAAATTGCTAAGGCTGGCTTTGAACTCGTGATCTTCCTGTCTCAGCCTCCCAAGCTGCTGGGATTACAGGTGTGACCACAGTGCCCAGCTTCTCTCCCCTTTTCTGTACCTAAGCTTCTTTTCCAGTTTGTGAATGTTCCAGTTTGTGACATTCAAAAGATAGGGACTAGAAGGGTAGAGTATTTGCCTAGCATATGTGAGGCCCTGTAGGTTCAATCCCCAGCACCATTAAAAAAAAAAAAAAAAAAAAAAAAAAAAAAGGCATTCTAATGATATAACAATAATAAAATAAAAATTTAGGAAAGCTAATCAACACTTTTTCTTGGAGATGGGGTATTGCTATGTTGCCCAGGCTACTTTAGAACTCTTGGACTCAAGTAATCCTCCCACCTTTGCCTCTAGAATAGCTGGGACTACAGGTGCACACCACTGTGCTCACTTTGAATACATTTTTAAACATTTCATTGTAATTTTTAAAAACTATTTAAGACAGCTTGCTCTAAAACTCTAATTTCTTCAAAGAGGTATCTGAGCATGATTAAAGCCAAATGGTTTAATGAAAACCAAAACCAGACAATGTCACCCATTACAGTTACTTGTATGCAGTTCTCTTTGCTTACTACTGTATTTAAGAATCCCCATCTTAAATGTTTATTTTGATTAGAACAAAGTCTATGTTGCTTTTTAAAAATATTTTTGTTGGACACAATACCTTTATTTTATTTATTTATATGTGGTGCTGAGGATTGAACCCAGTACCTCACCCGTTCTAGGAATGCACTCTACTGCTAAGCCACAACCCCAGCCACAGAACAAAATCTGAAGTTGTTTGACATAGCTTCCCATCAGATGTTAACTCTTAATTACGCATGTAAAATTTCTGCTGTGGATTAGTCAAACTGGCTCTATTTTGGGGTTCCATACAACCTGCCACTGAGCAATCTTAAATCCATATACTTAATGCACAGAGCATAATTTATTAAAAGGAAGAGTATTAAAGGTAAACTCAAGTTAACTTTAGCCAACAAAGAGATTTAGGGAAGTAACCTGTTGAGGGGAGGACAAGAAATGGGAGTAAATTATCCAATCTCAACTTTCTATTATCTTTGCATCCATTTCAACCATTCATTCAAGAAACCTTTATAAGATATAGAATCAAAAACTAACTGCAGCTCAGTGGTAGGGTGCTTGCCTGGCATGTGAGAGGTCTTAAGTTCAATCCTCAGCACCGCATATATATAAATAAAAGATCCATTAACAACAAAAATAAAATAAAATTTAAAAAAGAACTAACTGCAGCTACAAATGACCCTTTTTGGCAATCTGCTGAAAATGTGGCAACATGGGCCATATTTTAGAATAATGTTTTAAAATGCATAGGGAGCAGGGGATGTAGATCATTAGTCATAGAGTGACTGCCTAGCATTCATGATCCCTGGATTATTGAATCCTCAGCACCACAAATAAGTGAGTGAGTGAATACTAAATACAGAAATAAACAGGAATTAAAAGGAAGAGTATTGAAAATGACATATATCTTTAACATTAAGTAACAAGGGCTGGGGCTGTAGCTCAGTGGTAGAGCGCTTGCCTTGCACATGCAAGGCGCTGGGTTCAATCCTCAGCTCCACATAAAAATAAATAAAGGTATTGTGTTCATCTACAACTTTAAAAAAAAAAAATTAAGTAACAAGACCTAACATTGGATTTAGTAAGTTTTAATTTCAAAGTAACAGTGAATATAAGCCCAAATTTAAAATATCAAATGTTTATATTGGTAACAACGTAGCTCATACGGTGACACTACTGTAGTTTGTTAATATCACAGTATTTTGGTTGCCTAGTTTCAAATGGAAGGCAATGCTTAATTCCAGCTATAGGTTAAAGAAAAGATGTAATATTTTCCCTACACAAATTCAGAAACCACACCCTGCCCCAACCCCAGCCAACTAATCATCTTTGATTATAGTCAGAACAAACAACTGGAAAACAAACCTCAGTAAAAATTACTTTAAGATATTAAGAAAGTGGGGCTGGGGATGTGGCTCAAGCGGTAGCGCGCTCGCCTGGCATGCGTGCGGCCCGGGTTCGATCCTCAGCACCACACACCAACAAAGATGTTGTGTCCGCCGAGAACTAAAAAATAAATATTTAAAAAAAAAAAAAAAAAAAAAAGATATTAAGAAAGTTATGAGCCTGGCTTGGTGGCACATGCCTGTAGTTCTAGTGACTCAGGAGGCTGAGACAGTTGGATCATAAGTTTGAAGCCAGCCTCAGCCACTTAGAAGACACTCAGTAACTTAGTGAGAACCTGTCTCAAAAAAATTTTTTTTTGTTGTTTTAAGTGTTGGGGGTGGAGGGGTGGAGGTGTATCTCACTGGTAAAGTGTCCCTGGGTTAGATCCCCAGTACAAAAACAAACCAACAATAACAAAAGAGTTTATGAAGTGATTCAACCTCAACAAATATTTCAATTCCTTTAGGCTATATTAAAGAAAACTCTTACAACCTGTAAAGTACACTCAACTCCAATCAAGAAAATTTAAGGGGCTGGAATTGTGGCTCAACAGTAGAGTGCTCACCTAGCATGTGCAAGGCGCTGGGTTTGATCCTCAGCACCACATAAATGTAAAATAAAGATACTGTGTCCACCTAAAACTCAAAAATAAATATTTTTAAAAAAGAAAGAAAATTTAAAATAAATGCTTTTGTGGAGTTTAATTCATTTAAAGTACTGTGTTGAAAGGAAAAGTGACTCATTGAATGTCCATAACAAAGAAAGGGACCTAGAGCAGCACAGGGAAAGTTTACACCGTGAGGCCCCAATTCTCACCAGTTAAATGCTATTAATAGCTGTGTAGAAACAGTAGGTGTGTCATTTATAGGACTTCACAACTAGACTGCCACTAATCCCATGTTTACTCATTTAAAATGCACTGTTAGCAATCTGTTCACCAAAGCTGTAACAATTAAGAATGGAGGATGGTTAATTTCCTAGTCAGTTATGGAGACAGAAAACTAATAAACTAAGCTATATTTTGTCCACTATGCAAATGATATTTTTAAACATCTTCAAAGAACTTTTAGGGATGTCATTTCCACAAATGTAAAATTTTAAAGATTACAAAAAAGAGCTTGTTTTTCCCAAGAGGAAATTAAACATTTTGAATTTACGTAACATTTCAAAATATTACACTTTGTACTCAGTATAATTAGAGAGAAAGAGGGCATCTGATGAAAGGGAGGCTGAACCCAGGGATAATGGATATGCTCTGAACAGCAGAGGACTTTTTCTGTGTGCTTGCTTCAATCACAACTTAGTGACTAAATTTTTCATCTATCTACATCAATACTGCTGTGTCCTTCATGATAACTATGAATTGTATTTCAATTTTTGGACTGTTTTGAACAAGTGCTCTAAAAAAGGCAATATGCTGTGTTCTATGATGTGCACAAGGGCCACCTGATCCTATTCCTACAAGACAGCACTGAAAGCCCATCATTCGGTCAACCACCAAAAGTTTATTCTGTTTTTTTCAAATGAGCATAATCTGACTCTTCCTACAAAGTTTCTTCCACCTCTCCCAAATTAGGCACTCTCACAATCCAAGCTATTCTTCACTGAAGTACTAAAATAGCATCCTCGCCATAATCTTTCTGTTCTAAGTCACCATTTGCACAAACCTCAACAAGCTATCTCCCTTCTAAAATCCTTCAAGAGCTCATCTCTGCACACAGAATAAGAACCCGAAATATTACCATGGTTACACCACCCTAAATTATCTAGTCTCAAAAAACATTCTTCTACCTACTTTGTTGTTCCTTCTGCCTACAACAGTCCTTGTTTAGCCTAGGCTTCTCTTCTTGTTTAAGTACTAGGTATTTCATATTCCAACCAAACACTATCTCTCAGATGTCCTCAGTAGTCCAAATAAATCTTTTTGTTCTCTTGCTGTTCTGTATATAGGTACAAATCATTAAACTCGTAAGTGAGGTTCAGGTACTAAAAACTCTTCATATTGTAACATTGTGTGCGTACACACAGAACAAGAAATCCCACTATTATATATAATAGTGCGCCAATAAAAAAGAAGGGGGAGAAAAGAAAATGTAGTTCTAGAAAATGGCTACATGTAAAAAGGAAACCAATAACCATAACTTTTCCAAACAGGGAAAAATAACATTTTACCAGAAGGAAAAATTTACACAGACTCAGGAAAAGGGGAACAAAGCAAGAATCTGCTAGTGGTTCTTCCCCAAGCCCACAGGAAAAAGCTGTTCTCAACTAGCAGATTTCAGTTTCTTCACCTCCTTGTCTGATACGGTCCAGCATGCCAATCAGAAGGAAAACACAATCAAAATTTGGACTTTTAGGTAAAATTCCTAGTTTTTAACTGGCAATAACTTCAATTTAAAACACTATACAAGGGCTGGGGATGTGGCTCAAGCGGTAGCGCGCTCGCCTGGCATGCGGGCGGCCCGGGTTCGATCCTCAGCACCACATACAAACAAAGATGTTGTGTCCGCCGATAACTAAAAAATAAATGTTAAAAAATTCTCTCCCTCTCTCTCTCTCTCACTCTCTCTTTAAAAAAAAGAAAAAAAAACACTATACAAGGCAAATTAAACTTGCCAGCTAGTCAGATGTGACCTTCTAAACATCCAAGGGTATTGCATCCTTTGGTGTAAGTAGAAGATCTAGCTACCAAAACTTGATATATAAGTTTTAAAAATTCCTTTGCGGGCTGGGGATGTGGCTCAAGCGGTAGCGCGCTCGCCTGGCATGCGTGCGGCCCAGGTTCGATCCTCAGCACCACATACCAACAAAGATGTTGTGTCCGCCAAGAACTAAAAAATAAATATTGAAAATTCTCTCTCTCTCTCTCTCTCTCTCTCTCTCACACACACACACACACTCTCTCTCTCCTTCCTCTCTCACTCTCTCTTTAAAAAAAAAAAAAAGATTTAAAAAAAAATTCCTTTGCTAACCAACTTTCTTACTGTAATTTAGTCCCCATGTACATTTTCTAAGTGTACCACGCTCTTTGGGCAATTAACTGTAAATATTCAGAAGCAAAGACCTGCTTTTCTTTCAGAACACAAGCAAGGACTAGCTCCATCAAATCCATCAGTCCACACTGAGGGCCAGATCCTAAATCAACTAATTCCTACCAAAGTATAGTGCCACCCTGAAGGCCTTGTGTCACTGATGGCCCTCTGACTTTAACACTGAAGCCAGAATTAGACAGGCAGTCAGTATAGATAGGTAAATCAAGTCAGGTAGATCAAGGAGGCCAATTTGAGCAGTCCCAGAAGTTGGAAACTGTCCCCTGAAGGACTGAAATGTCAATTCCTTCAGAGCCCTTCCTCCACCCTCATCAAGAACCTGCCATGGAGCTCCATCCTGTTGCTAAGGTGGTAACCTGTCCCAGGAATTGCTCCTCCCTACAGGGAGTTATAAAGTTGTTAATGAATGTGTCCAGGGCTGCTCCATCCTGCCCTACTCCGACCTGTTGGCCATGCCACCAAGCATTTCCTGGGCCTAGTCACTTACTCAGGAGGGAGAAAGATAAGGGGAAGAGAGCAGGAGAACAAAGGAAGCCTAAGATATGAAAAAGGCAAAACACCCTTATTTCTGAGGATACCAGAATACCAGCCATGGCCCCCTTCTCCCTCCTGGGAGGAATCTATGTTATCCCCTTTTTAAATAAACCCTGCTTTATATGCTTGCCTTGGTGTGGTGAGCCATTTTGCTGCACTGCCTTGTGTGGGTGTTGGCTTAGTTCTTGGACAATAACTCAGTGCTTTGTGGTCGGCCAGTTCCGGAGCGAGCCGATATGATAATGTACTGAGTGTTCTAAGAACCAGTAAAAACTGGTAAGAACCAGTTGACCTGTACTTCCTGGCTCTGGGCGCCAGTGCTGAATTCCTTGCCTTATTGGCTGCTGCTGTGTTGCTATGCGCTTTTGTCCAATCACATGAGACTTAAGCCGCGGCTCTAGTATATTAGGGGTGGTCTTTTCGGGCTGGGGTCCTTTCTCTCATCGAACCATAATGGAAGCTCCCAATAAAGCGTGCTAGAGAAGAATCCTGTTTGTTGTCGTCATTCCTGCCGGCGGGTAGACGCGACACCTTGGTGTGCTTCTCTAATGTTAGACTTCAACATGTGAGGGAGCAGGCCTCACCGATAACTGGCGGTATCAACACCACCAACACAGCTCTTCCTTTCAGTGAGCTGTGATTCTGACGTTCTTTTAATGAAAAAAGATTGGAAAAGGACTAAAACTTGAATATTTTAGACAATTATATGCAAAAGAAAAGTGAAACACAATGAAGTTTTATAATCAGTTTATAGGACAGAAATGAATTTCATCACTCATTTATCTAGAAAATATACCAAATAAAATGCAAGGTAAGGGTTTTCACCCATGTCATAAAGTTGCAAGCTGGGGCCAGAAGCTGGTTTGCCTGACTTCCTGAACTAAGTGCTTATTTAATGTTAACATGCAACACTTTCCCTGGAAGTCTGAATTACATCCATCTAGCAGGAGAGATTTAAAAATTATTTCCACTTATTATTTTGAATTAGAAAATTTATGAAGCCTAAAAAGAGCCATTCAATTACATGATCATTTCCTTTTTCTTTAATCAAATCTAAATAGCCAATACTAAAAGAAAAATAATCTGGGCTTTTAATCAGGTCAAAGAAGTTGTACCCTGTTAAATTTAAAATGTATACCACCTAAAGTTAAAACTAGGACATCTGTGATTAACAAAATAAATAACATTAAAGGAAAACAAGGTAATGCCCAAAGACTGGCAGCATATGCAGTAGTAAGAATAACCAGCAATTCATTAAGGGTGGTATTTACTTAACATATACTAGGTGCCAAGGTAAGCACTTTAGAAGCAGTTTCCATTTTAATCTTTGCAATAACTCTATAAAGTTAGGTTCTCATAAAAGATGAGGGGAAAAACGCCGAGAGAACATAAATTGTCCAACAGTGTTACAAGTAATCTATACCATCTACCTAGATCTGATTTCAAAACCCATGAAGTTAGATAACTTCTAAGCTAAGACTCCTTGTTTATTTTACATCTTTAGAATAAAACATCTTTCTTTGTGTTTTTTTTTTTAAAGAGAGGAGAGAGAGAGAGAGAGAGAGAGAGAGAGAGAGAAAATTTTAATATTTATTTTTTTAGTTCTCGGTGGACACACCATCTTTGTTTGTATGTGGTGCTGAGGATCGAACCCAGGCCACACGCATGCCAGGAAAGCGCGCTACCACTTGAGCCACATCCCCAGCCCAATAAAACATCTTTGTAAAACAAAATTCCCAACTAATGAAATGAATTAACTCAGCTTTAGAGACCAATAAAGTGATAGTATGCGATTTAAAAAGGCTTCTTTATGAGAGTTTATAAATTAGCCTACCAGCTTGATGTCAAAATTAGTTTAAATGTTTTCATAAATTTAGTCATAGATAATGTGTCGACAATATTATTTCAATAACACATATTTAACCAACACATTTTACAAATCTTCAACCAAAACAACAAATAAATTGATGCTACACACCTAAGTGAAATAAAAACTTTAAAGAGATACCACATTTTCAGTGTCAAAGATTTGCCTCACACAGCTTAAGTCACATTTCTCTTCCTTTTTTTGAAATTTAAAATTAATACTGAGCATGTAGAAAATGAAAGAGCATTTGGTAATCATATTCTAGCTACTGGTTAACTCGAGAGCCCATGTTAATCAAAGTTTCTTTATTCATTACATATATAATCCAAGATTACTTTTTTAGAAAAAAATTACTATGCTAAAAACCATCACCATTGATCATTGAGAATTGATTTAAGGGTTCGTCTGTTATAATAAAAGGCTTGTTAACCTACCTGTCACTGCTGGTACTACTGCTGCTGCTGATTGAATCACTACTGGAGGATCTGCTCCTAGAGCCGCTGCCGCTAGGGGACCTGGTGGGTCTAGACGCTTGGCTAGCCAGTCTCTGAGGAGACTGATTCCTAGACTGGGACGAATGTGGAGAGCGACTCCTGCTGTGCTGGTAATTCCGCTCTGGCCTTCTGCCTCGTACCTCCCGGGTAATATCATCCCTGTAGATATCCCTGTGTACCACACTGGGCAGTGTAAACTGCTCCCGAGCCCTAGGTTCGTATCGGGGGTCATGAGCATCAAAGCGGTTTGGACTTCGACTCCGAGAAGTATAATAGAGCCCATGTTGTAAAGTCCGCTCTCGAGGATCTCTATAGTAATCCTGATCATAATGTCTTGTCCGATCAAATGCTCCTGTCCCCCGTTCATGGTGTCCATAGGCACTATGTTCATAAGCACGCTCCCTGTTATCTGAAGCCCTGCATTTAGGAGGGGGGAAAAATATTTAATCAGAAAGGAGCAAACAAAACTAAATGCAAATCATGCAAACATTCATTTCAGAATTGTCTTTGTCTTTGCAACTGATCATTTTCTACACAGCATTAACCTACTTAGTAAGCAAACACTAACAAGCTTAACATTTTACTTGATCCCAAAACTTATTGTCACAGCTCAGCAATCCATTGTTTTAACTGTATATTGGGTTTTTCGTGACTGGTGTTCTACAGGTGAGTTGCTCGTTTTATAAAGAATTTTCTGACTTTTATACTGAAATATTCATATATCATCTTCCTTTACAATTTTAAGTTTACTAGAACAAAGAAGAGACTGTCATTTCAATATGAAAGATTTTTAAATTTCCATCTGATTAAAATATATTTTTCATTACTTGCAAATTTATTTTAGGTCATATTTCTACACTAAACAGATATGAAAGCCTTGCTGCAGTGTGTATTCTGCAGTAGGAAGGACTTTCAAACAAGTCCAGAAAAAAAAATTTTAAGAGCAACTCCTCATTAACTTTTTTTTTCTTTTTTGCAATGCTGGGGATCAAATGAAGGGCCTCACATGTGCTATGCAAGGGCTCTAACACTGAACTACATCCTCAGAGCTTCATTAACTTTTTTTTTTTTTTTTTTTTTGGTGGTACTTGGGATTTGAACCCAGGAATGCTTTACCACCAACCTACATCCCCAGTCCATTTTATTTTTTTATTTTGAGACAGGGTCTCGGTAAGTTGCTCAGACTGTCCTTGAACTTGTGATCCTCCTGTCTCAGCCTCCAAATGGCTGATATTATAGACATGCACCATCACACCTGGCTTCTCAATAACTTTTGACTGTGTGATTATAAAAAAATCACTATATAAATTGCCCAATCACATTTAATAATAAAAATGGAATCATAAAAACAATTAAAATATCAAAATACTAAATCACCACATGCTATTCTATGTAAATTTAACAAATAAATTATTTTATCTCTTGGTGCTATCAAATTTCACATAATTTTTAAAATAATCATTTCATGATTTCATTTGTTAATACATGTACCTGAACATTGGAGGAAATGCATTCTCTTAAGCTTTGACAATATTCAAGTTGCCTCTGATAAAATTAGGCAATGCTGAGAACTATAAGAATACTCTAAGGTTGCTATGAACAACAGTTCAAGTATGTTTTGTTGTTCTAGTGCTGGGGATTAAAGCCAGGGCCTTGCACGTGCTAGGCAAGTGCTCTGCTATTGAGCCACATCCCCAGGTCCTTCAACAATTATTTTGGTATAACATGAATATTCATCAACCTAAGAATACAAAAATTGTTGCATGTACATGTACATTTATACACATGCAATTATGTGACAGTATTAAAAACTAATTCTACTCCCACTAGAAATCATAAATTCTCTACTTTTGTCGGGAAATAGAACTCTTAAGAATTCAAAGACCAATTCACTTGAATTTCTCTTCAATCTCATATCTTTAGATCCATCCTCTATCAAAGGAGATTAAAGAATCATGAAAGAAAGATTTAAAATCTCTCAAAAGTTACACTGCAAAATTTGGTAGCAACTAATACTATTTTCCCAACACATTCCTAGATTTCAAAACCTCTCCACTGATATTCATTTTCACTCACTATTTCAGTTAGTAGCAACCCCATTTTCCTAGGCATTTTTTTTTTTTTACTAGGGATTGAACCAAGGGGTGCTTTACCACCGAGGTACATCCCCAACCTTTTTTACATTTCCTATTGAGACAGGGTCTCACACTTGTGATCCTCCTGCCTTAGCCTCCCAAGTTGCTGGGATTACAGGTGTGCACCACCACACCTAGCTCCTAAGTAATTTTCGCAGCTATTATGAAAAACAATTGGTATGGCAAAAAAAAATAATAATAATATTTTTCCTTCTCATATGTATTAAGTAATTGTCTTCTTTTTTTATTTGCTACAATTCTGAATTTAAATATTTCAGTGTCTAACACGGGCTCCTGTGAGACTTAAGAGAAAATTTCATAAATAGTTCATTTAGCACCCTATCAAATGTTAATCAGTGAAAGCTATTATTAATGATATAACAAGCAATAGGCAAAAGTTCTAGAAGAATTACTGCTACAGCTGATATTTTATAAATATGAAAAGTTCTTATCCATTAGGGAGATACAGAAGGCAGGCACAAGAGCTAGCAGAGCTGAAATCTAATGGCTATTTTTTGATTCATCTATTAGTACTAAATACTTCTAGAGTTAGTGGGGGGAAAAGAGAGAGTTGGACTTGGGTTAGGAGAGGGGCTAATATACACAGGTCAGGACATACCAACCTTTTCCAACTGTGGAAACACGACCTATAATCCCAATTAAATCTAGGGAGAGAATTGTGAATATAACTTCCCCAATTTTGGCCCCTCTTATGGGGGTAATCCACCTTCTTAATGGGCAAGGGTGTCAAATGATATTTAGATGAACCACAAGAAAAAAAAAATCTTAGTGACCAGACAAAATAATTCCACAGGAAGCCAAGAAGTCCCAGATAAACTGTAACTCTCAAACCCCCAGACTTCTTTCTTGAGATAGTAGACAATTATAAATTGATCCACATTCATAAAAATCTCCAGCCCTAAGTATGAATCAGGAAGCTGGCAGAAGGGAAAGATCCTCTACAATTCCAAAGAATAAAGAAGACACAGTTGCTCGCCAATTGTTCCCTTTTGTAGTCATCCAGCCCAGTCAATTTTGATTGCTGTATCCACAACTGATCGCCACCATGTGTTCAAAGCTAAAGTATCTTTAACTGGACAGCAACTTGCTTAAGAAATGAGAGTAATCCTCTTCCCCTGGGCTAACAGATCTTGAGAACATGACATCCCATACATTCCAGTAATTAGAAAAGAATGGCTATATTCCAGGACTTATGAATGTCCTCAATTTTCCCCCATTCCATCAAGGAGTATAATTCCAAAACAGAAATTGTGTAGATCCAAAATGGAAAACTCAAGCTTTGCCTTCACTCTTCCTCATCCAAGTACACATTTCCATGTCAAAGTATTGTTGTAGCATCCAAATGGTTGAATCATTATGGTCTGCTAGATCTTTTGTGACAATCCAATTTGTTTGTACACTTTATGTAGTGAAAACCAAGAAGCAGATATCAACTTCTAAAAGAATCTGTAGGCTTTAATATTCCAGAAATATTCCAAATAGCATGACCATAAAACCAAATAGCTCCATCAGGTGGAAAGATATATCCAAGGAAGGCCTTAATATTATCCAGAAGAAGAAATAATTGATTCTAGAAGACAGGTAACTCCAAAAATGATGCTGCCACAGGAAATCTTCCACCACTTTATATCTCAGGAAGTAGGTATCCAATCCACTGCAGGATATATCCTCTATGATTCCATAAGAAACCAGCCACTGGGATAGAAATCACTTCCGTTTCCAACCCAAAATAGGAAACATTGAGAATGCCCAAAACTTTAAATCCATCTGGGGCCCCTAAATATGAGTTTCTGTTTCTCACCACATCAAATACAAAATACCTGCCTACAGAAACCTTGGAACTTACCCATCAAGTCTCCGCTCATAACGTCCTTCTCGTGCATGAAGTGATGGTGGAGGGCCATAAGCAGGCCCTCCACCACCTCCTCTGAACCCAGAAACCTCTCTACTACGAGATGCTATGGAAACTGTATCATCCAAACCCCGAGCAGCACTCGGAATGGTGCCTGGTTCATTATAATCCGTGCGTAGGTCTCTATCTCCCATTTTGTTGACAGAGTTGTGAGCTTTCTGTGCACTTTTGATGTCCACAAAATCCACAAAGGCAGCCACTCCTCCTTCAGATCCCCTCTTAGGGAGAATTTTGACACTTTCCACGCGGCCATATCTGGGGGGGAAAAAAAGTTAATGTTATTGTTGTGTATCAGTAATTTTCCAAGATCAGTTTTTAAAATGTTGTTTTTTATTCATAGACAATTTATTAAGTATGAATGAGGGTGGGACTTTTAAAATAGCTTCATTTACACTTATACTTCTCTCACTGGAATAGATATTTGCACCCCATTATTACTCTTTACTTCTTAAATATTATCTAAACTACCTCAATCTTTCTAGTACACTTAGCAAAACAGAATATCTCAGAAGTTTTTCGATACTTTTACACTCTGAAAAATTAGAATCAGCTTGGCACAGAGGTGCACACCTGTAATCCAAGAGACTCAGGAGGCTGAGGCAGGAGGATGGCAAGTTCAGAGTCAGACTTAGCAAAAAGCGTGGCGCTAAGCGACTCAGTGAGACCTTGTCTCTAAATAAAAAATACAAAATAGGGCTGGGGGTGTGGCTAAGTAGTTAAGAGCCCCTGGGTTTAAGCGCTGATACAAAAAAAAAAAAATCCCCCCCTCCCGATATCAGCTAAGACTCTAATAGTATCCACCAATGTTCACTGCAGCCACTATTCTTAAGAATGTGAAAACCCGGGCTGGGGATGTGGCTCAAGCGGTAGCACGCTCGTCTGGCATGCGTGCAGCCCGGGTTCGATCCTCAGCACCACATACAAACAAAGATGTTGTGTCTACCAAATACTAAAAAATAAATATTAAAAAAAAAAAAGAATGTGAAAACCCAATAACCATCAATGGATGAATGGAGAAACAAAATCTGGTATATACCTCTAACAGAACATTACATTAAGTCATAAAAAGGAAAGTAGTTCTACACGTGCTACAACATGTATAAGCTTGAAAGCATTGATGCTAAGTGAAAAAGGCTAAACACGGAGTATGATTCCACTTATGTAAGATTATCTTGAACAGTCAACTTCAGAGAGTCAGAAAATAGAAGAAAGGTTACCAGGAGATGGAAGACAAGAATGGGGAGTTACTACTCAAGGAGTACAGTTTCTATTTGGCTTGATGAAAAAGTTCTGGAAATATGGGCTGGGGCTGTAGCTCAGTGGCAGAGCACTTGCCTAGCATGCATGAAGCTCTAGGTTCAATCCTCAATGCCACATTACAAAAAGAAAAACAAAGGCATCTGTCCATCTACAGCTACAAAAAAAAATTAACAAGAAAAAGTTCTGGAAATAGCAATGATAACTATACAACATTGTGGTGGTATTTAATGCCACTGAAATATACACTTAAAAATGGTTTAAAAGGTAGGAAATGAGACTTATCAAATTATATTATGCACATATACAAATCACAATAAATTCCACCATTATGTATAATTATGTATAATTGCACCAAAAAACATTTAAAAATTAAATGTAGGGGGCTGGGGATATAGCTCAGTTGACAGAGTACTTGCCTAGCATGCACAAGGCCCTGGGTTCAATCCCCAGTACCATCAAAAAAATAAATAAAAATAAAAGTAGTTAAAATGATAATATTATATACCCCTTACCCCCCCCAAATAGCAACCTTATGGCCAAACCCAAATTCACATAGACTTTTTTCCTATCTTAAAAAAAAAAAAAAAGAAGCAATCAATCTCCCATCAAAATAAGTCAGCCACATACAAGGAAACAAACAATCATGCTTAAATTCTAAATAATAAAGCGCTAAATGCAATGGTAAGAAAAACTAGGTATTCATGCAGATTTATGAATACAAAACAAAACCAAAGCACATCTACTTCACAATGGTGGGCTCAACTGTTGTTTTTTGTGGGGATGGGAGTTATCATGGATTGAACTCAGGGACACTCAACCACTGAGCCACATCCCCAGCCCTATTTTGTATTCATTTTTAGAGACAGGGTCTCACTGAGTTGCTTAGGGCCTCGCTAAATTGCTGGTGCTGGCTTTGAACTTGCAATCCTCCTGTCTCAGCCTCCCAAGCTGCTAGGATTACAGGTGTGCACCACAGTGCCCAGCAATTGTTATCATTTTTACATAAGAGAACACATTTTGGAAACAAAATACCAAACTTAACAAAAGAGAACTTAATTGGATATTGCAAATCTATGTCTATACTAAAAAAATTGGAGACTCTCAGTTTTTAATTAAACAAATAAAAAGTCTGCTTAAATCTTTATATCCAAGAAAACACAGCCAGTAAAGGTGATGTCCAATTTTGACTACTCTTTCCAAACAATAGTTTCTTTTAGTATTCAAATATTTCTCAGCTATTCAAGATGAAACATTTACCTTTTGTGTAGTGTGTGTGGTACTGGTATAGAACCCAGGGTTTCAGGAATGCTGGGCAAGTGCTCTACCACTGAACTATACCTCCAGCCCCTACTGACATTTGTTAACTAAAAATGAGCAAGAACCAGAAGGCAGTGGTGCACATCTGTAATTCCAGTGACTCAAAAGACTAAGGCATGAGGATCAAACTTTTGAGGCAGCCTGGGCAACTTAGCAAAACGCTGTCTTAAAATAAAAAACTCAGGGGATATAGCTTGCACTCCTAGTTTTTCAAGCCCTAGGCAGAAGAGAGGAAGGGAGGGGGCGGTGAAGAAAACCTAAACTAAGGAGCTATGGGTATGTAGCTCAGTGGTAGAGTGCTTGCCTAGCATGTACAATGCTCTGGGTTCAATCCCCAGCATGGTGGGAGAAACAAATAAATTTAGACTAAAATTAGTTTGTATTTGCTCAAAAATATTCACCATCAATATATTAAACTGATCAAAACACTATATCATGGCTGGGGTTGAGGGGAGTCAGTGACAGATGTTTGCTTAGCATTCGTGAGTCCCTAGCATTACCATCCACATCCTTCAACTTATTCTGTACAGATATACCTTGGTATCCACAGGGAATTGGTTCTAGAACCAAAACATCTCCCTACTCACCCCAAAGGCAGATACCAAATAGCAGCTCAAGTCTTTTACATAAAATGGTAATGTATATGCATATTGACATACATATATCTTTCCATATACTTTGTGGAGGTTTTTGTTTGTTTTTTGAGATAAAGTCTCCCTATGTTGCCCAAACTGTCCCATAATTCCTGGGCACAAACAATCCTCCTATCTCACTTCCTGAAAAGATAGATATTCCCATATACTTTAAACCATCTCTCAAAATTACTTTTAAATGCCTAATTCAATGCTGCTGCTTTGTAAATATGTGTTATACTGGGAGATGGGGCTGTAGCTCAGTGGTAGAGAATATGCTTACCACAAGTGAGGCCCTGGGTTGGAACCCCAGCACCACCACACCCCGAAACCCTTTCTCCCTCAAAAAAGTGGTTATATTGTTTAGGGAATAATGACAATGCATAAGGCATTCACAACAGAATCAATTTTTTTCCAAATATTTTCAATGTGTGCATGATTGGCTAAGGAGGACCAACTGTATTCTTATATTCTTTCATTCCTGTAATACCAGTGACTTGAAAGGATGAGGTAGGATGGCCAGATTCAAGGCCAGCCTTAGCAACTTAGCAAGACCCTGTTTCAAAATAATAAAGTTTTAAAAGAACTAGAAACAGCTCAGTAGGGCTGGAGTTGTGTCTCAATGGAAGAGCACTTGTCCAGTAAATGTCAGGCACTGGGTTTGATGGCCAGCACATTTAAAAAAGAAAAGAAACATATGTCACTGGGTTCAATCCCTATTACCACCCAATCCCCACCACCACCACCACCCCCCCCCAAAAAAACAGATGCTCTTGGCATTTGACATGTATTAGGAGAAAAACAAAGATCACTTAGCCTCACAGAATTTACTTACAATTTTCAATTTTCTGACAGTGAAAAAAAAAGACCCCTTCCTAGTCCAAAACTGTTTCCAAAAACTCCACAAGAAACTTACTCCAGGGGCTGGGGATGTGGCTCAAGCGGTAGCGCGCTCGCCTGGCATGCGTGCGGCCCGGGTTCGATCCTCAGCACCACATACCAACAAAGATGTTGTGTCCGCCGAGAACTAAAAAAAATAAATATTAAAAATTCTCTCTCTCTCTCTCTCTCTCTCTCTCTCTCTCTCTCTCCTCTCTCTCTTAAAAAAAAATAAATAAAAAATAAAAAAATAAAAAATAAATATTAAAAAAATTCTCTCTCAAAAAAAAAATTTTTTTAAAATGGTAGTGCGCTCGCCTAGCATGTGTGAGGCACTGGGTTCGATTCTCAGCACCACATAAAAATAAAATAAAGATATTGTGTCCACTTAAAACTAAAAAATAAATATTAAAAAAAAAGAAAAAGAAACTTACTCCATTAATTCCAAAGCGTGATCTATTACACATCAATCATTAGCATACTAAAACCCAATAAATTTTCTTAATACCCCTTCTTTCCAGAAGGAACTGCATTAAACTTTGTCAGAGTTATCAACAAGAATACAAAGAGTAATTTTAATTCCAGCTTTTGCATCTGACCTACTAATAAGCAATAGCAATGAACTGCCACATACTTCATTTGCACACAACTCCTCCTACTAAAGAGATCAATCCTCCCTGAGTCATTCTTGAAACAACACAACAAAACTACACCCCACTGAGAAAACAACACATTCCAAGTTTGCTACTAAACTCCTCTATTTCCCAGTTAATTTCTAGAGTTCACATCTCAGGGGTTGGGGGATAAGCTCAATGGGAGAGCCCTTGCCTAAGAAGCACAAGATGCTAGGTTCAGTTCCAGCATGGGTGTGGGGATGTGGGATCAGACCTGAGCCTTTCATCATCGCCTACATTACTACTCTATTTCCAGGTAAAAAGATTCTGTCTTCCAAGGCTATCCAGGTTTCAAAATCCTACTATGAAAGAAAGAGTTATAGAATTGTGATGAGCAGAGTATAAGTCTCTTTGAAGATGCATGCAATTAACCTAGCCAACCACACACCTAAATCCAATTCAAGTTGAATATCACCTCAGCACTCAAAAAGTTTTAGATTTCTGACCATTTTGGATTTTTGGATTAGGACTGCTTAAAAGGTAAAGTCTATGCAACTATTATAAACTATGAAAAACTATAAAATCTTGAACACTTCTCATTTCAAGCATTTCAGATAAAGGATACTCAACTTGTAAATCATTTTCCAGAGATTACATACTTTATCATGGGCTGGGGATATAGCTCAGTAATAGAGCACCCTGGGTTTAATCCTTAGTACTGGGGGAAAAAAAAGAAGAAAGTTATCAAAATACCAATTTCTGGGCTGAAATTGTGGCTCAGTGATAGAGCACTAGCCTGGCATGTGTGAGGCCCTGGGTTCGATCCTCAGCACTGCATATAAGTAAATAAACTCCACTGACAACTAAAAATATTTTTTTAAAATGCCAATTTCCTACCTTTTTATCCCATGATTATCAAATTGTTCATTATTAGAAAGCAAATAAGCTGAGGATGTGGCTAAGTGGTAACATGCTCGCCTGGCATGCACGGGGCGCTTCGATCCTCAGCACCACATAAAATAAAGATGTTGTGTCCACTGAAAATTGAAAAATAAATATTTAAAAAAAAATTCTCTTTCTCTCTCTCTTAAAAAAATATTTTAAAAACAAGAAAAGAAAGCAAATGATAGGGTCTGGAGGTGTAGTTCAGTGGTAAGTGCTTACCTGGCATATGCAAGGCCCTGGGTTCCATTCCCAGCAACACCAAAAAAAAAAAAGATAAAGGATCCAAGGGAGAAATGATGTATACCTGCAATCCCAATTACTATAATATAGGCTACACTGAAAGCTGAGGCAGGACAACTGCCAACCTGGGCAGTTTAGCAAGACCCTGGTCTAAAAAAAAAAAAAAAAAAAAAAAAAGTTTAAAAGGGCTGGGCATGTAGCTCAGTGGGGTACCATGAAGGAGGCCTGGATTCAACCTTCAACACAGAAAAAAAAAAAAAAAAGAACAACTCAAAATCACTTCTCATCTATTCATTCACTCATTTTGGTTCTGCTGTAGGGACTATATCCCTAGTTCTTTTTACTTTTTATTTTGAGACAGTGTCCCATTAAAACTGCCCAGGCAGGGCTTGGTGGTGCACACTTGTAATACCAGGAGCTCAGGAGGCCAAGATAGGAAGTTGCCAAGTTCAAAGCCAGCCTTAGCAACTTAGTGAGGGCCCAGGTAACTCAGTGAGGACGTGTCTCTAAATTAACTTGAATTTTTAAAAGGGTGGGGATATGGTTCAGTGGTTAAGTGCCTCTGGGTTCATAGCTAGTACAAACAAACACTGCCCAACCCAGCCTGAAATTTACCATCTTTCTACCTCAGCCTCCCCCAGTAGCTGGGATTATAAGTATTGTTTCTCTTTTGAACTCAGGTCATAAATGTATCCATTTTAACCAATCTATCTGGAATACTGCAGGAACATCAACACCTGTATTACTTTTTTTTTTTTTAAGAGAGAGTGGCGGGGGAGAGAGAATTTTTTTAAATATTTATTTTTTAGTTCTCGGCGGACACAACATCTTTGTTAGTATGTGGTGCTGAGGATAGAACCCGGGCCACACGCATGCCAGGCGAGCGCGCTACCGCTTGAGCCACATCCCCAGCCCCAAATGTATCCATTTTAACCAATCTATCTGGAATACTGCAGGAACATCAACACATGTATTACTTTTTTTATAGCAAAAAATATTTATGAAGGAGTTACTAATATATAAATCAACCACTTGGTTTTATACTTAGACCAAAAGACTGGTTTCCCCTCTGTGTCAGACATTTATTTATTTATTTATTTATTTATGCATTGCTGGATACCAGGGCCTTTCTCATGCTAGACAAGCACTGAACCACTGAGCAACACCACCAACCCCACACCTTTACTTCCTACTTCACAGACTGGGATTGCTTCAAGTATGCAAAAAGACAGACTTCCAAGAAATTTTTAACAGGGCCTCCCTACGCTGCCCAAGCTGCCCCTAGCTTCGTAGATAGTGGGACTATAGGCAATTGCCACCATACACCCAGCTTAAATAATGTAGCTTACCCCTGTTAATCCCAGGGGCTCAGGAGACTGAGGCAGGAGGATGACAAATTCAAAGCCAGCCTCAGCAACTTAGTGAGAACCTGTCTCTGAATAAAATATAAAAAAAGGGCTGTGGATGTGGCTCAGTACATAAGCCCCTCTGGGTTCAATCCCAGGTACCAAAATTAATAATAATAATGTATTTTGGGCTCAAGAGGTAGCGCGCTCGCCTGGCATACGTGGGGTGCTGGGTTTGATCCTCAGCACACATAAAAATAAAATAAAGATGTTGTGTCCACCAAAAACTAAAAAATAAATATAAATATATATAATAAATATAATAAATATAAATAAATATAATAATAATAATGTATTTTAACATTAAATTAGAGCTGGGCACATTGTTTTTACACCATCACAGCTCAATTTTTTAAGTAAAAAAATTATTATGATAAAATAAAGTTAGTTATTTTAACCATTTTTACATGTACAATTCTCAATCTTTTAAAGCTAACCAAAGCTATTATTTGTCATCAACATAATAGCTTTAGATATTAAAGCTACTTTATTAAAACTACTGATACACACTTCAACATACTAAATGTAGGTCTAACTCAGAATTATATACTTAGATCACAAGACTCCTATTATTGGACATAATCAAATAAAGATAATGATATTTATAATGTCATGTCTCTTATCAATCAAAACAAATCAAAGTCAAAAGTAAAACTTGAAAGTTTAACAATCATCTAGCAAGTCAAAGATTTCTTTTTCTGGGGCTGGGGTTGTGGTTCAGCGGTAGAGAGCTTGCAAGTGTGAGGCACTAGGTTCAACCCTCAGCACACCATAAAAAAAATAAACATCTACGACTAAAACTACAAGACTAAAAATTTTTTTCTTTTTTCTTTCTGGTGCGTGCTCTATCACTGAACTGTTTACCCCCAGCCCTCTTAAATAAATTCAAATAGTCTGCATAACTGTAACAAATTAGTTAATGACTTTATGCTATCCAAAGACATGTACTGCACATAAACAGAAACCCACCAAATGGAAGAAAATATTTGCAAGTTATTTATCTAATTAGAAACTCTTACAACTCAATGATGAAAACAATCCAAGTTTTTATTTTTATTTTTTTTAAAGAGAGGAGAGAGAGAGAGAGAGAGAGAGAGAGAGAGAGAGAGAGAGAGAGAGAGAGATTTTAATATTTATTTTTTAGTTCTCGGCGGACACAACATCTTTGTTGGTATGTGGTGCTGAGGATCGAACCCGGGCCGCACGCATGCCAGGCGAGCCACATCCCCAGCCCCAAAGGACACCTTTTTTCAGTAAAGCCCTAAATGATAAAATTCTTTGGAATTATTACTTCAGTGGGGGGGGGCATATTATTTATACACACATATACACTATTCTAAAGAAATCTAATAAAAAGCCATTTACTAAGTAAAATTAACTTTTTTAATATTTATTTTTTAGGTGTAATGGACAACACAAAACCCTTATTTTTATGTGATGTTGAGGATCGAACCCGGGTCCTGCCCATGCTAGGCAAGTGCTCTATCGCTGAGCCACAATCCCAGCCCACTAAAATTAACTTTTAACAAAAGGATAGTCTCAACTAATCTTTGAAAAGATCACTAAATTTTGTGTTTTGTTTTGTATGACTGAATTCAGGGACACTCTACTACTGAACTACATCCCCAGGCCTTTTTATTTTTAGACAGGATCTTACTAAGTTACCCAGATTGGCCTAGAACTTGCCATCCTCCTACCTCAGCCACCCAACTGCTGGGATTACAGGTGTGTACTACTGCAAACACTACCCAATTTTGAAGAGAAAAACTCCAAATGTTCTGTGATCATATAAAATGCTCATGATCAACATTAACCACTTTTTAAATTAACAGCAGCAAACAAAAAAAAAAATTAATCAAGACAAAACAACAACATGCAAGGTAAGTTGATCAAAAAGGGGAAGGTTGGAAAAAAAAAAGTTCAAGTAGCAGAAGTCAAGACACTAAACAATAAATTAGCATAATTCTGCAGCAAGAGTCCCTAGTACAACTGCAAAGGACTCTTGGAAAGGGGCTTCCTACTTGCCTTGCCAGGACAATACTGACACTACAATTGATGAAAAAAATTAATCTCTATCCTTATTATTTATTTTAGTCAAATATTAATTTTTTAAATTAAAATTTTAGGAATATGTCTAGTTTTCACTGAAAAAACTAATGATTTATCCATATTTCATAACATATTGCTTGGATAGAAGACAACAAATATGTGATCACACCTTTTTAAAATATATATAGATTCCATATTCTTTTCATATATCTATCTCTTACACACACACACACACACACACACACACACACACACACACTTGGAGGGAGAATACTGAGGTTTTACCAGAGCTATATCCCCAATCCTTTTTATTTTTTTGGACATGGGGCCTCACTAAATTGCTGAGGGCTGCCCTTGAATTTATGCTTCTCCTGCCTTTAGCCTCCCCAGTCCCTGGGATTATAGGCATGCACCTCCACTTGCGGTTCACTAGAAATATTATTCTAAAATTTTGAGCGACTACCTCTACTTCCGGTTAAGAAAATAAGGTTCTTCCTCATCAGTCTTCAATCTCTAAATATTTGGCTTTTTTCTACTCAACTCCAACATTTTTTATAAAACTAATGAATAAACTTGGACTAAATTAACTTCATCAAATTAAAACTAAGTTACTAGATTCTATGCCTGAAGATGTTAATTATCCTTCCCTAAATTTATTAAATATTAACCTCTCCACTCAACTTTTTTTTAATATTTATTTTTCAGTTTTAGGTGAACACAATATCTCCATTTTATTTTTATGTGGTGCTGAGAATCAAACCCAGTGCCTCACACATGCTAGGTGAGCACGCTACTACTTGAGCCGCATCCCCAGCCCTCCACTCAACATCTTAACCTGCCTAGTTATAGCTCTCAAACAAAAAGCTTTCTCTAAAAACGATACTTTTTTTGAGGAATTTTCTCATAAAATTATTTTTAAACAAATTTCAAATAAATTCAACATAAAGGCAATCAAAGGTCACAACCCTGAGACTCAAAGCTGTAATCAAAGTTCCTTTTTTGTACCTTCTTTTTTAGAAAGACAAAACAAAGTTATGCTGAAAAGGATTCATCTGTGTCCAAAAAAACAATTAAAAAACAACTCTGTTATTTCATAATAAGGTAGAAGAGATAAAAAGAGATCTATAAGAACAAGTCTTTATATGCCTTTGATTAGTGTAACAGCACATTTATCATTTTTTAAAATTAAGGGAAACCCAGGCAAGGTAGCACACACCTGTAATCCCAAGAGATTCAGGCGGCCAAGACTGGAAGATGCCAAGTTCAAGGGCACATTGGACAATTTAGCAAAAACCTGTCTCAAAATCAGTGGTACAGCAGTTGCACAGCATGTGTGAAGCCCCAGGGTCAATTCCCAGTACTGCAAAAAAAAAAAAAAAAAGTAATAATAATAAAATGTTATGCAACATCTGGCTTGTTTGTATCAATGAACATGTGTGTTCATTTTAGAATACTAAGGATTGAACCTGGGCCCTCCTGCACTGTCCAGCATTTTTCTTTTCTTTTTCTTTTTTTTTTTTTTTTTTTTTTTTTTTGGTACTGGGGATTGAACTCGGGGCCCTAGGTTACTAAGCCACATCCCCAGCCCTATTTTGTATCTTATTTAGAGAGAGGGTCTCACTGAGTTGCTTAGCACCTCCCTTTTGCAGAGTCTGGCTTTGAGGTGTTGGGATTTCAGGCCTGCACTTCTGCACCTGGCTCCTCAGCTCCTTCTTAAATTTTATTTTTAGCCAGGGTCTTTTGAAATTGCTCAGGCAGGCCTGCAATTTGAGATCCTCCTGCCTCAGCCTCTTGAGTAGCTAAGATTGCAAGTGAGCTCCACCATGCACAGCTGGAACAGGTATCTTAATTACTTAAGGAAGCCACAACAGTGAAGGTGGGAAAGGGAAAAATAAAGATTCAGGTCAATAAAGTTTGGAAGAGGTAAAGTCAGGGCAAAATTTTAGTGAAATACCACACCAAAGTGAGGGTTGACACCCAAATAAAGGGAAAAAGGACTTCTAATATTATTACTAAGAAATGAACTCTCTCTGAGCCAGGTGGCACATCTGTAATCCTGGCAGCTGTAAAGTCTGAGACAGAAGACAGCAAATTCAAAGCCAGCCTCAGCAATTTAGCAAGGCCCTAAGCAACTTAATGAGGCCCTATTTCAAAATAAAAAATAAGACCAACAATAAAAAATAAAATAAAATAAAAAATAAGAAAGGGCTGGGGATGTGGCTCAGTTGTTAAGCACCCCTGGGTTCAGTCCTCAGGACCAAAAAGGAAAAAAAGAAACTGTCTTTATCATTATCACCTCTCCCATGACTCACATATGATAGAGCTCAGACTGATCCAGTGGTTGAGCTCACATTCCACAGAAAGTCAGTGATCCAAGTAAAATCAAACCTAAAATTTTAAGAATGAGGTGGTCCCAAATCTGCTTTAAAATGGCATCAGCAGCAAGTGCCATTTTGGCACTTTTGAATCCATCCACAAGTAGTCTCCTACAGAAAAAATAAGGGCAAAAACAGGCAAATCACTTTCAGTCCCACCTTCCTTTCCCTGTCTTGCCCAGCTGGTTTCCAGGAAAGAGAACAGTTATGTACAGGAGGCCCCGCAGAGGCGACAGAGGCAATGTCACCAGAGGTGAAGAAGAAAGGGAGACAGATTAAGTTGGGATATACTTATATAGAACATATAACTGAGCAAATAAGTATATCATGAATAATGGAAATCAGGTTTCTTGTCTGAGAAGGAATTTACAAATATGAAATGGGAGGTTAGAAAAATATTCACGTATTGTAACATCTGTGAGCCCACAGTTTTAAAGTATGACACAGAGGCATGTTCATGTATATATATACGTGTACACCCAAAAAACACACCTCAGCTCTGCAGTAATGGCCAAACCAAAGCACTTAGATCTTGGTTTCTAAATAATTAAACTAAAAGGGGGCCAGGGCTCCTTGAAGAAATAAATGTCTGTTCCTTTCAGTGACAGAGAAAGTACAAAATAAGCCTTTGTTGTGCCAGAAATGAGTATCTGAAGAATGATGGAAACACAGTAGCTAGCTAACTTTTTATTTTTCTGGAAGGAATGGGGGCTATGACAGGGTATCACTATGTTGCCCTGGCTGACCTGAAACTGAAACTCCTGGGTTCAAGAGATCATCCTGCTTCAGCCCTGCAAGAACCTGGGACTACAGGTGCATGCTCAACTACATTAGTAACTAGTTTAAAGGCTCCCCTGCTGACTCAAAATTAGGATGTTATGGGCATCAAAACAAATAAGCAGGGCTGGGGACATAGCTCAGTTGGTAGAGTTCTTAGTTGGAGGATGGGGCAGGAGGACTGAAAGCTAGAGGCCAGCCTCAGCAACTAAGTAAGACCCTATCTCAAAATAAAATAAAAAGGGCTAGAGATATGGCTCAGTGGTAGAGAGCCTCTAGGTTCAATCACCAATACCACCAAAAAAGGGAAAGGAAAAAAAAAGGAAAGAGTAACAAAGCAAATGTGACAAAATGTTAATAACTGGGGAATTTCAGAGAAGGAGATCTGGGAATTTTTTGTTCTGTTCCTAAGCTATCTTTTTGAATTCTTTTTTCTTTTGAAATAATACAGGAAGAAGAAAAGTAAATGAGGTCCTCATTCTGGTATATCAAATGTCCATTTTCTCACATCTAAGATTATCTTCTCATCCCAAGCCTCTGGGTGCTCTACTCCCCTCCTTTGCTTTGTTTTTCCTCATAGGTCATATACTGATGGTTGTGGGGCTGATTGATAGGTTCTTGGGATTCATGTACTATTTTGATTCCCCCACTCCAGGTACTGTGGATTGAACCCAGGGGTACTTTACCCCTGAGCTACACCCCCAACCCTTTTTATTTTGAGAGTCTTGCTAAGTTGTTTTACTGTTTGGTCTACTTCTCTATATGTTCAAAATTCTCCAAGTCAGAATTTTTTTTAAATATATCTGAAATAAAAACTGGTGATACCATAATCTACATACACACTTTTTATTCCTGCATCAAATAAAAGCATATAGCAGCATATCTCATGTTATTATAATTTTTCCAAGTCATGATGAGGATGAATAATGATGCATGGGGTGTAGTGGTGCATGCCTATAATCAACTACCATGTTGGTTGCCTGAGAAGGGATTTACAAACATGAAAATGGAGAGGTTAGAAAAATTCTCATGAAGTTGGAATAATGTCTAGTATTAGCTACACAGGTGAAGAAATAGTGTTTTCCGTTTGAATTTTCCTACACATATTCCAAAACTATAAAGATTTGAGCAGTTTCTTATATAATAAAAATCCTTAAACATACTAGAGATATGTGAACCCACAGTTTTAAAATATATGACATCTAGGGCTGGGGATGTGGCTCAAGCGGTAGCGCACTTGCCTGGCATGTGTGTGGCCCGGGTTCAATCCTCAGCACCACATACCAACAAAGATGTTGTGTCCGCTGAGAACTAAAAAATAAATATTAAAAAAATTCTCTCTCTCTCTCAAATATATATATATATATATATATATATATATATATATATATATATTTATATATATATATAAATAAAATAAACTTGATTTAAAAATAATAATAAAAATAAATAAATAAATATATGACATCTATAAACCAACACCATGTTGTTCCCCCGCCATACCACATATGAAGGAAATACTAAATGTTAATAAGACATAAATATGTATTTTCCCATTCAAGTTTAGTGCTTCCTCCTGAATTCTTACCTAAGCAGTAATAGTCTTCACTAAAGATTCTAACATCCTTCTTTTATAATAATAATGTGTTCTTTTATCATCATTCTTTCAACCCAAAGTAACTTTTAAATAACCCTGAATGCAAAGGAGCATAATTTTAAAAAATGAATGGGTGAATCAAAAAATGCCTGCTACCTAACAATTTATTGATTTATAAATTACATAAATCAGTCTGGCACAATAACACACACCTGTAATCCTAGCTACTTGGGAGCCTGAGGCTGGAGGATCAAGGCCTGCCTGGGCAAGTGAGCAAGACCCTGATTCAAAACAGAAAATAAGGGCTGGGTTTGTGGCTTGGTGGTAGAGTGCTTGCCTAGCACATGTGAGGCCCTGGGTTCGATCCTCAGCACCACGTAAAGATATAGCCTACAACTAAAAAATAAATAAATATTTTTTAAAAATGGTAAGAACTTAAAGGTCAATACAAGGTATAATTGGAGAAATTTCAGTTTGTCAATATTCTCAGCAACTAATATAAAGAAACAAAGACAGAGGCTGGGGATATAGTTCAGTTGGTAGAGTGCTTGCCTTGCATGCACAAAGCCCTGGATTCAATCCCCAGCAACACACACACACACACACACACACACACACAAACTTGAAGTTGGAGTAGTATCTAGTATTAGCTACACAGGTGAATAGTGTTTTCCCTTTGAATTTTCCTACACATATTCCAAAACTATAAAGATTTGAGCAGTTTCTTATATAATAAAAATCCTTAAACATACTACAGTTCTATTCGTTTCTATACTCAAAATTAAATCTTAAGCAATTAAATCCAAAGAGTCGCTAAATTTAAGTTAGGATTTTATACAGTTATTCCACTGTAGTTTTTTTCAGATGCGTTATTTTCAACTTGGCAGACAAGGACCCATGCATGGGGACAATCTGAATATTGGAATGTTTTATACCAAGAACATCTCTTCACTGCAAAGCATATTTCCACACACTAAAAACCAGCTATATCACTCATAAATTACATGGCTTCTAATAAAATAACTAACATTTATTTGGTTTCCACATTTTTAAAATGTAAGCAACAATGCTGGGGATACAGTTTAGGAACAGAGCACTTGCTTAGTATATTTACAGTCCCAGGTTCCATACCTATCACTGCCAAAAAAGAAAGTTAAAAAACAACCCTTCTAACTAAGGGGAAAATGACTTGAAAGAACATTTAGAAAAGCTTTCACTGATATCACTACTATGTTTATACTTCTGTGTAAATTTCCCCAAAACATTAGTGTTCATGGAATTTAAAATGTTTCATAAATCAAGTCTGAAATATTTCATAAACATACCAAACAACACAATCCCAAGTAATCAAGAATTTACAACAAAGGTGTCTGGAAATGTTACCTGCTACACAAATTGAATGCCATCACTCTTCCTTGCAATGAGGCCTACACTGTCTTCCAATGTCACTTTTTTTTTTCCTTCTTTATACTGGGAATTGAATCCAGAGGTGCTTTATCACTGAGCTACATGCCCATCCATGTTTATTTATTTTTTTAATTTTGAGACAGGGTTTGCTAAGTTGCTTGGGACCTTGCTGAACTGCTGAGATTGGCCTTGAAATTGGGATACTCCTGCCTCAGCCTCCTGAGTGGTGATTAACTCCCAGCATAACTGATTTTTTTTGTGTTATTTTAAAATATGCAAAAGTCTATCATGAAAATAGATATTCAAAATCATAATATTCAAAATCAGAGGTCATCTCATAGAAACCATCTGGTCTTGAATGCAGCAATGATGTAGGCTATGATAAGTAAAATTTGTTTAAGCCTAAAAATATCTCTTGCTATAAAGGACAAGGAAACTCTTCCTTATTATTTTATATGTGTCCAAGAAGTAAAGATATTTGAACACACGTAACATTTATCCCAACTATTTAAACTCGGGGGAAAAAGCATTGTGATAAAATTCCTTTTACCCCTCTTAGAAGTACTGGGGATTGATTCCAGGGATGCTCTACTACTGAGCTAAGTCCCTACTTGCCCCACCCTGCAATTTTTTGAGTCAGGATCTGGCTAAATTGTCCAGCCTCAGACTTCTGATCCTCCTGCCTCAGCCTCTGGAGTTGCTGGGATTACAGGCATATACTACAGTACCCAGCCTGATAAAACATTTAAATTGCCAAAAATAAAGCGTATTTAAATGGGTCTAATTCTTGACAAATTTTCAAGAATGAAGATTTACCTCACCCAATCTTAGAGTAACATTTAACTTATGACTAAAACAAGCCGGTGGGGGGTGAATGGAACCTAATCTGAAAATAAGGCATAATTTTTAACGAAATCTTTCAAGGGTTCTATTCATTCCTTCTTTCTAATTCAAGGCTGGCCTTTGCACACACCTCTCTCTTACAACTAAAAGACAGCAACCAATTGTTGTGTAATTCCTCCCTTCCCCCTTCAACCCAGCCAACATACAAAGGAAAGGACTTTCTCCATTGTGCCCCTGTAATGAATCTTTGTTAACTAAAACCTGATTCAAAAAATAGTCCTTGCTTAATTTTTTTTAAATTCAGCATATGGAAAGCTATAAAGAGAATGAACACAATAGATTTATTATTATGCACGAAGGTAAAGCCAAATTTTGAAAATTGCTCTTATGTTCTAAGGGTTTGGTCTTTCTTTGGCAAAGAGGGAAAAAAGCCAAATCGGCATCCTTCCCTCAATCTATTGTCCACCAAAAACACTGATCAAAATATAAATTGGAAAAAGAAAATATGACTCGATACCCCCCCATCCCACCCCCAAATGTGTCTAAACTGTCCTGCCTCCAGAACTGTCTGGTTTAGTTCTTTTTTTAATCCAAATACTTTTTAATCCAGATACAAAAGCCTAGTCACTGTTAAGAGAACATTCATCTTGAAAACGTTTTATATAATGTATTCCCAGTGTACACCTCTTAATCCTGTAAAACAGTTATTAGTTAATGTTGCAATCAGCTAGGGAAAAGGGCAGAAGCAGGCTCTTAGGCATCAGGTTTGTGTGTGTTGTTTTTTTTTTTTCTTTCTTTCTTTCTTTTTTTTTTTCCTTCCATGGGGGGCGTTGTTTTGTTTTTGCGGTACTGGGAACTGAATCCAGAACCTCACACACGATAGGCAAGTGCTTTACTACTGAGCTATTACCCCAAGCTTTAGTTCTGACATAGGTATTGCATGGTTTTTCTCATTCTGATGCCTACTGGACTCCAGAGGAGAATATCATTAAATTTTCTTGTAGAGCCATCACTCTGGTATAACTACCTTTCATCCCTTTTATTTAAAATTATTCAGATTTCGTTTTCCCTCCCGTAGCAGTCACACATTTAACAAAACATATTCTACAAAAGGAATCAAAGGCTGGTTGGTCCATTTAGCTCCACAGCAGGATCATGGAGAACACTTTTTGTAGGCGCAGAAAGATAAACAAGAAACCAGAAATAGAGATTACCTGTTTTGGGGGCGGGAGGTATGAGAACCGGGAATTCCGGGGTCAAGGGTGAAGGGGAGATTTGTCTCCTATGTACCTTTTTATACTCGCTGAAACCATTAAAAAGTACTGCCTATTCAAATGAGATAAATTTATTTAAAATTTCTAAAAATCGCCTTTAAAATAAAGGAGTTTCAGAGACACAGTATGCTTAATTTTAAAATAAAACCTGCTTCTGTCAGTAGCATCTGTTTTGGTGCACAATAGGCAGACCTTCCTCTCCAACGCAGCCGTGAGCACTGAACACCGCCAAGCTCTCCGAGGCAGCCCCGCCGCCTCCCTCTGTGCATTCTGCGCTCTGCTCTGCCGATTCCCACATAAAGTGGGTCCTGGCCGCCATTTTAGAAAGTCATTCACACGAGCCGGACCGCAGCGCCATCCACTTAAAGCCCTTCCAGAACCGCCTGGGACCACTTCCTCGGTCCTCTCCCTACCCCCTCTCATCTTGCAGAGGGGTCAAACTCCCCGCCAGAGGCATGCAATGTCTCTGAACTCTGCCTAATACGGAATGACACGTCGGGCTCTTAACAGGAGCAGAGCGAATGCTGCAATGCACGTGTCTGCACGTCGGTGCCTACGAATCTCCGGTGCAGAGACCCACAGGGAAAGTCCACCCGGAGATTAAAGGGAGCCCTTCTCAGCGGTTTTCCACTCCCATAATCTACACCTAAATGATTTTTCCACCAAAACACTGACGATAACGGAGGCGGGGGCGGGAAAGGGGTGGAGCAGCACCAGGAAAGTTCCCATCTGCTACCCGCCTCAGCCCGCAGCCTCCGCTCATCCCAGGGCACGGAGGCGAGTTTCTCCTCCGACCTCCCCCTCGCCGGTCTCTCAGGCACCACGTAGTAAACACCGGGAGTCCCGGGGAGCGCACACCTCCCCCAGGCCTGCCGGGGACGGCTCAGCAGGTTATGAATGGCCTCTGCGCGCCCGGTCCTTTTCACACGCGGACACGCGCACACGCGCGCCCCAGCGGCGATTTAATACCCCGGTAACAGTAACCGCCAACACAATCAATGATCCTCCATCTGAAAGAGGAGCTCCGCCGCCGCTGCTTCCATTTCCTTATCCAAGCGGCTCCGGAACGAGCGACGCAACCTATTTTTCCCATGGTGACTCACTAATAAGGACGCCCCATAATTTCCCTCTCTCGCTAGATAGTAAGAGGAATTGAATTAGGAGCGAACCAGACTCGGAGCCCCTCAGGGTCCTGAAGACCGGCAGAAACAGCAACCTCCCAGGACGGCCGCAGCTCTGCGGCGGTCCTCCTCAGAGTGCGCCCAGTCCCAGCACCTCGTCATTTTAAGTAGTAGTCCCCACCGCGGCCTCCCCCCAGTGACAGCACACATGCACTCCACAAAGAAAACAAGCGCCAAGCGCTACTGAAAAGTAAGGTGCACCAAGAGCAGCACCCAGTCCTACATTTCCAGACAAAACGTTCGGGAAGGTGGAAACCATTACATCTAACCCTGAAAGGCCGGCGCCTTTGAATCACTAGATTGACGAATTCGGGGGTGGGGACAGGACTACTCCAAAGGCCGCTGGGTCACAGGGCCGTGGCGGCGCGGGAGGTGCCCGCCTTGCCTTCCCGGCCGGCACCCGGACGCTGGGTCCGCCACCCAAGCCCCGGAGGGAGGCCGGGCGCGGGGCGAGGGCGTCCAGAGGCGCCGCAGCCCAACTTCGGGCAGCCTCCTGCGCCGAGCCCGCAAAACGCGAAACCACTTGCCCGCTCCGCTGGTTTCCAGGCGCAACCCTCCGCGAAGTCCCCGGGACCTCTCCCACCTCCAGGGCGCCCCGCGGTACCCACCGAGGCTTGGGTTTCCGCGCAGCCCTCCCTCTCCAAGCCAGACATCTCGAGCGCGAGGAGCGGGAGTTGCTGCGGGACACGGGGCGCCGCGGCGGTCGGGCGGCCTCGGGTTCCCGCCCGGCCGCGGCCACTAGCAGCCCCGGAGCCGGGCGCAAGGACGCGACCCCGCGGTCGAGCTCAGCAACAGCGCCGCTCCTCCGCGGACGCGAGGGCACCCGGCCTGCTCCCCTCGGCGGGGAGGCGGCGGCCCCGCTCCGCGGAGGCCCGAGGCCCAACGCCGCGAAGGGGCCGAGCGGCCGGGGACAGAGCGCGCTGCCCGCACCCGCCGCGGGTCTGGCCGGGGTCCTGCTCACCAGTCCCGCGCACGGGGAGGGGCCGGCAACGGGCCGGTCGGGCAGCGGCGCCCGAGGAGCGAGCGCGGCCCGGGGCCTCGTGTCACTCACCGTTTGAAATGCTCGATGATCTTCTCCTCCCGCACGTTCTCCGGTAAGTTGCCCACCCAGAGGTGCCTGGTTTCCCGGACCATGCTGGGCGGCGTGCCGGCGACCGCGGTGGCTGGCTCCCCCTCGCCGGCTTCGTACGAGGCCGTCAGCGCCGGGAGGCGGGCGCCGGGGCGGCGGCGGCTGCGGCGGTGGCGTCGGCAGCGGCGGCGGCTCCTCCAGCTCCCCCGGGTGCAGAGACCATCCCTCTCCCCCAGGTTCTGACTCTCGGGCCTCGCAGCTCCGCTCTGCCGCCACCACACACCCGAAGCCGACCCTCGCGCTCCGGCGGCGCATGCGCGCGGGCGGCGGCGGGCGGGGGGAGCGGGAGGAGGGGCAAGCGGGACCCGGGCGGCAGCGACTACGACGGAGCTGGCGCTGTGGCTGCCGGACGCTTCCCACCGGCGCGCGCGGCCCGCCTCCCGCCGCCTGGCCGCCGCCCCCTCGCCGCGGGTGCGCGCGCGTCCGCCCGCTCGCGGAGGCCGGGACGCCGAGTTCCTCACAGCCTGCGCGCAGGCGCGCGGCGCCGGGCGGGGAAGGGAGGGACGGCGCCGGGAGTCCTGCTCGCGCGCCGGGCCCCGGGACGCGGCGGGCTCAGTGCGGCCCCGGCGCCCTCCAGCACCGCGAGCAGACGGCCCCGGCGCCGGCCTGGGGAAGGAAAGGAGAGGACTCCGAGCATAGGCGGCTGCGGGAAGCGGCCGCCAGCCCCTGCCTCTTCCGGGCGCTTGGTCCCCGCCTGCTTGGGAAAGTGGCTGGAATTAGGGCGCCCTTCCCACCGCTGGCTGCGCAGTCACGGCCGCGGAAACCCGGCCCTCGCGGAACCGGGCTGTAACCTAAGCCGCTGCATAGACAGCACCTTGCGAAACCTTTGCAAGGCACCCTTGCTGCCACTGGGCGCGCAGGCAGTGGAGCCGAAAGAGGCGGCGGAGTCTTAGCCTCCCCTCCGGAGGGTTTGCGGTCCTTTAACACCATAGAGGAGAGGATTGGACCTCCGGCCTCGTTCGGGCTAGGGACTTTTGAAACCTGCAGTTGGACTTTTATTTTAAAAAGACCGGGTTACAGAAACCTGCGGAACACCCACCAAGTTAAGGCAACTGTACTGCATACCGAAAAACCGAGTTCATTAGAACAGCAACAGAAGGATGGTGCTTCAGATAAAAGCCAAATTTTATTTATTTATTTTTTATTGGTTATTCAAACAAAGCCAAATTTTAGATATTTGTTCTCATTCATTGTCTCAAGTACTAGGTCACAGTGGCGCATGCCTGTAATACCAGTGAGTCAGGAGGCTGAGGCAGGAGGATGGCGAGTTTGAGGCCAGCGTCAGCAATTTAGCGAGACCCTGTCTCAAAAAAAAAAAAAAAAGAAAAAGAAAAAGAAGGGCTGGGGATATAGCTCAGTTGGTAGAGTGCTTTCCTTACATGCACAAGACCCTGGGTTCAATCCCCAGCACCACAAAAACAAGAAAGAGTTGGGGTGTGGCTCAGTGGTAGAGGCCCCGGGTTCAATCCCCAGCAACAAAAAATAAATAAAAGTTTGAAAAATGCAAGCCGACTTATTTTCAAGCTCTGTAGTATTTTGAATTAGAAAATAGTCACTAAAACCAACTGCACCAGTGTCTGGAATCACTTGTGCATAATATTTTCTTTTGTTCCACAGAGGATAAAGCTCCAAATTCGTTTCGTTTTTATTTGCTTGTCTGTCATATAGCATAAATATTGTAATGAGTAACTCATAGTATAAAATTACTTGGGTCTGGGCTGGGGATGTGGCTCAAGAGGTAGCGCGATCGCCTGGCATGCCCGGGTTCGACCCTCAGCACCACATACCAACAAAGATGTTGTGTCCGCCGAGAACTAAAAATAAATATTAAAAATTCTCACTCTCTCTCTCTCTCTCTCTCTCTCTCTCTCTCTTTAAATAAATAAAATTACTTGGGTCACCTTAAATTTTTTTCAGTTTTTTTAGTTGTATATGGACTCAATACCTTTGTTTTTATGTGGTGCTAGTATGGAACCCCAAGTGCCTCACACTTGTGAGACATTTGCTCTACCACTGAGCTACAACTCCAGCCTACATTAAACTTTCTTGTATTGAGCTTGTCTATACTGAATTTAATAAACTTGATCTCAGCAGGTCCTATCAACTGAAATTATCTCTCTTTCCTCTTTCAGGGCTTTCAGGCTAAGCAAGTCCATAGTATATGTGATTTCAGAATTTTAAAATCTTTTTGCCATACTGAGAATTCAACTTAGGACCTCAAATATTCTAGGCTGTGCCATGAGTACATCTTTAGCCTTTTCTGGGTTTAATTTTGAGAAAAGGCCTTTCTAAACTGTGGAGGCTTGACCCCACACTTTCGATACTCCTCCTTCAGCTTCCTGACTAGCTAGAATTATAGACATTAGCAGCTACGCCTGGCTGATTTTTGAAATTTTGACTGTTAAGATTTTCAGATTCTTGGGGCTAGGGATGTGACTCAAGCGGTAGTGCGCTCGCCTGGCATGCGTTTGGCCCAGGTTCGATCCTCAGCACCACATACAAACAAAGATGTTGTGTCCGCCGAAAACTAAAAAATAAATATTAAAAAAATTCTCTCTCTCTTTAAAAAGAAAAAGAAAAAAAGATTTTCGGATTCTAAGCTACTGATTAATTTACTGGTTTATTTTCTATGCCACTTTCCAGTTAGTTTAATTTTACATTTTCTATTTCAACATTCTTTTCTTTCTTTTTTTTCCTGGCCATTTTTATTTTTTATTTTGAGACAGAATCTCCCTAAATTGCCAACACTGTCCTTCAACTTGGATCCTCCTGCCTCAGCTTTCCAGTTGCTGGAATTACAAGTATGCACCACTGTGACTATTTCCTGCCCTTGTAATTTTTTTTTCTTTGACTGTTTTGGAAACTTAAGTAAAAGGAATAAGCAAACAAAGAAGTTAGAAAAGTTGGTGGGGGGGGGAGCTTAGTAACTGTAAACAAAATGTGACACATTCATAAATTAAAGTATCTATTGCCACCATGGAAGTCTTTGTTGTCTTCATTGCAAACCAAAGTCATTAAACGAAATGGCTACTAGGGAAGCTGAAGCAGGAGCATCCCAAATTCAAGGCCAGTCTGGACAATTTAGAGAAACTGTCTCAAATTTTTAGAAAAGGGGAGGGGGCTGGGAATGTAGAGTACTTGCCTAGCTTCCAAAGCCCTGAGTTCAGTCCCCAGTACTACACATGGGCACAACAATAAAAACATATCAACCTACATTAAGATGTAGGGTTGGCCATTTACATTTGGTCGTTTCTGTTATAACTATCTCAAAAGGAAATTCAAACCAGCAGACTAAATGGCTGTATTTAGTAATCTGCACTGAAATTCATAATTTTCACAATGCCTGAATTTCAAGCACTCAGAGGTTGAGGCACATTTTATTTATTTGTAAGTACTTAAGTACTAGAAATTAAATCCAGGGGTGCTCAACCACTAAGTCTCATAGCCAGCCCCCCCCCCTTTTTTTTTTTTTGAGACAGGGTCTTGCTAAGTTACTTAGGGCCTTGCTAAATTGCTGAGGCTGGCTTTGCACTCGTGCTCCTCCTGCCTCAGCCTCTGAGCCACTGGGATTACAGGCTTGCACCACTGTGCAATAGGAGGCACATTTTAAAATACATTGCAAATTACTCATTTAAAACCTGATGGACTCTGAATTTGTTGAAACCACTTGGGAAAGACCAAAGTGTTGCCATGAAGAGCAAAAGAGGCATTAAAAGGGGCAACTGGCAAGAGGATCCAAAAAACAATATAAAAAAATGTAAAGTTCTTTTGAAAGCAAAATCATTAGGAGAAAGAATAGAAAAATAAATAACAGATAAATGTAATATTTTGTAACTATGCAGCAATAAAAGAATAAGTAAGGGCTGGTGTTGTGGCTCAGAGGTAGAGTAATTACCTACCATGCATGAGGCACTGAGTTCAATCCTCAGCACCACATAAACATAAAATAAAGATATTGTATCCACCTATAACTAAAAAATAAATATTTTTTTAAAAAAAGAATAGGTAAGACAAAAATAAAAAGCAATTAAGGTGTATTTATACTACTTTATCCATAGCACAAGAATAAGGAGACATTACCTGAAAATAAAAAGCAACATGAACTGAGGGATGTGGCCTACCTGGGGAGTCCCAGCTACTTTTGAAGCTGAGACAGGAGAATCACTAGGATTACTTGAGCTTAGGTGTTTAAAACCAGCCTGAGCAAATAGTGGAAAGTCATTTAAAAAAAAAAAAAAGTGGCCAGGCAAAGTGAGGCTTGGGAGGCTGAGGCAGGAGAATCTCAAGGTCAAGACCAGTTTCAGCAATTTAGCAAGGTCCTAAGCAACTTAGCTGTCAAAATATTAAAAAAAAAAGGGGGGGGGCTGGGTATATGGCCCAGTAGTTAAGTACCCCAGGGTTTAATCCCCAGTACCCCGTCAAAAAGTGACATATATTATATACACACACACATATACATACACACACACACACACACACACACACACACACACACACACACATATATATATATATATATATATATATATATATAAACCAACATGCTTATCAACATTTTAAAGCGGCTGGGATGGTGGCTGGGGCTGGGGTGATGGCTCAGAGGCAGAGTGCTTGCCTGGCACCTGTGAGGCTCTGGGTTCAATTCTCAGCACCACATAAAAATAAATAAATTAAATAAAGGTCCATCAATGACTAAAAAATATTAAAATTTTTTTAAATGTAATTCTTGATTATACCAAGCAGTGTTGTTTCCCCATGTAAAAAGCAGAGTACTTCAATAGTTCCTTGTTTTTTTTTTTTTTTTTTTTTTGCTGATCTTTCTATTGCAAAAGTTCCCAATAATAACAAACTACCCTTTGCATAGCCACAAATCAAGTATTTGATTTTCTCAGTGCTTTTCTTTTTTGCTGGCAATGCATCAAGAAAACACTAGGAAAGCTTTTCTTCATTTCTATCCTTGTTACAAATATTTATAGGGGCATGTTAATATTTCTTCAAAAGCATGTAACTTTGTGTTTTCAATAGAAAGGAAAAAAGGGGGGAGACAAATAGAAAAGCAACCCACTCTATTATTCTCTGAGGACTTTTTATCTTAATTAATAATTAATGCTCATTGAAAAAGATCAAAAAGTAGACTAATTTATCTATGATAATGATCAGAAAGTGAATTTCCTCATTTGAATATTAAGGAGAATTCAGAAAGGTAACATTAAAACAGAACCATTTGCAAAGGGGAATTAAAATAGATTTGTTTTTAATCAAGTCTTATTTTCACACTGAGAAGCTGCTGTATTTAGCATGCTAGACATGCTCAAAGAGTTCAGTCATGCGTATTGGAAGCTCAGATGGGGAAAGCATCTGAGCCTCAAACTCCAGCTCTGAATGCTAACCCAGCCACTGGAGCAAATGAATTAATATGAACATTTAAGTGGAAGGACAGAATAGCTACCGGATATTTAGAAATTATTTGGTTACATATTAGGTCCCAATCTATTAAAATGAAGCTGTCTCATAAGAAAACATGCACTTAAAATATAACCATTTTTCTAAAAAGCATTATTTAAAAATGTATTCACTAGCTCTGAAATGACTAAAGTCCCAACCACAGGAGAGCCTGACAATACTAACAAATCCCCATTGTTAGAATCAGCATATTTCCCCCCAAAATAATAGAAAAATAAAAAGATAAGACCATTATTTTATTATCAAAGAGTATTAGACATCTTGATATTTTATTTTATTAGACATCTTGGTATTTCTGAAGGTCAAATAGTGAAAGAAACCAGCCTATTACCAGACTTGCCATATAAAAGTACACTGTGGGAAAATTATCTATACAAAAGTTACAAGAACAACAAAAATTTGAACGATTTTAGCCCTCTAGATCACTCTGCAAGCTAACACTTCATAATTTACTCTTTAGACTTTAGGAAAACTAAATAATTTATTCCACATTGATTTTAGTTTTCCAGAAATTAATAGAATACCTGATTTTTCAAAAATCAATTCTTACAGTTTCTACCATTCTTTATGCCAGGAAGGTGGTTGAAAGTAACCTTACCCACTCAGGAAACACTGTTAATGTATCTACATTCAGAATTACTAATTTACTAATATTTATGGAATAGAAAATAGCCAGGAAGCCTATTTACTAATGTTAATCATGGTTAATTAATATCCTATGTGGTAGAATTTGAATATAAAAATTTTATTCCTCTATATTTTCTAATATTTTTTGGGTGCCTTATTGGAAAAAGTTATAATAAAATAGTTTTTGGAAGTCAGCATCTGGGTCAATTTACTTAAGGGTTCCTCTGAAATGTTGATAACTTGACTACATTAAATTAACACATACAGGCAGGCTCATTGATGGATGTTATCCTAGTGACTCTGGAAGCTGAAGCAGAAATTCTAGCACAGCCTTGGTAATTTAGTGAGGCTCTGTCTCAAAATAAAAAACAAAAAGGGATGGGGATGGGGATATAGCTCAGTTGGTAGAGTGGCTTGCCTCTCATGCACAAAGCCCTAAGATCTATAAAGATCTATCAACAACTAAGGAAAAAAATTAAAAGAAAAAAAGAAAGGAATTCTGATTTCTGAAGACCCAGCACCACAGTGGGGAAAAAAAAGGGATGAGGATGTGACTTAGTGGTAAAGTGCCCCTGTGTATCAAAGAACTTTAAAATGAAAAGGTCTGGAGATACAGCTCAGTGGTAATGTGTCCCTAGGTTCAATTCCAAACACCACTCACACACACACACACACACACACACACACACACACACAGAGAGAGAGAGAGAGAGAGAGAGAGAGAGAAAATATTTACATATTAACAGATCCCATATAAATAAAAATGTTATTATTCCCTACGTTAATTCAGATATTTCATAAAAACTTTTAAAACCCTACTGCTAATCTCTGAGGAAAAAAAACTTAAAACTCTTCCCTATAGCTGATAGACATTAGCTAAAACACTGCTGGTCTAAGGAGATTGTTAATTTTATTTATTTAATTTGGTACTGGGGATTGAACCTGGGGATATTTTACCATTGAGAAACATCATTTTTTTATTTTGAGACAGGGTCTCACTAAATTGCTCAGGGTCTCACCAAATTGCTGAGGTTGGCCTCAAATTTGGGATCCTCCGGCCTCAACCTCCAGAGTTGCTGGGATTACAAATTTGTGCCACCACATCCAGCTTAATGGACTCCCAAAAGCGATACCAAATAAAATGTGTTTAGGCTGGGCACAACTGTCCACATTTATAAATCTCAACTACACCAAGGAAGGTTGGGGCAGGAGGAGCCCCAGTTCAAGGCCAGCCTGAGCAATTTATCAAGACTCCATCTCAAAATTTAAAAAAAAAAAAAAAAAAAAAAAAACAGCTGGGGATGTACCTCAGTAGAGGAGCACCCCTGAGTTCAACCCCCCGTGCCAAAAAACAAAGAGGTGATTTATTAAGCTCCCTTACTGCTCCTCTCAGAGGTCTGGCAGAGTAGCTTGAAATAAAGAATTCAAACAAAAAAATTATTTATGTACTCATTCAAAACATCTTTTAAAACTGTTTCTATTTTAATTCAATTAGTGGCCATTTAATTGTATGCTTCTTTAGATCACAGAACTTAAATTTTGCATTAATTTGCAGGATAGCCAATGATTGCTAATTTTATATAATAGTCCAGTCCATAGTTATGTGAAATCTCTTGGTTTAAAATAAAACCCCACATATTAAAGGCTAGGTAGGCCATGATGTATTTCTGACTTAAATGCCAAAATTACTTTACTTATAAGGTTTTAAAAAGTTAAATTTTGGGGCTGGGGATGTGGCTCAAGCGGTAGCCCGCTCGTCTGGCATGCGTGCGGCCCGGGTTCGATCCTCAGCACCACATACAAACAACGATGTTGTGTCCGCCGAGAACTAAAAAATAAATATTGAAAAATTCTCTCTCTCTCTCTCCCTCTATCACTCTCTTTGAAAAAAAAAAAAGTTAAATTTTAGTATTTTGAATAGAGAAGATATAGATAAAACTTTTTCAGGCCCTCACAAAAATTCTAAGAGTCATC
Source organism: Spermophilus citellus (assembly GCF_964194105.1). NCBI lineage: Eukaryota > Metazoa > Chordata > Mammalia > Rodentia > Sciuridae > Spermophilus > Spermophilus citellus. Next base: position 128,440,139 of record NC_138191.1, read on the forward strand.
TAATTTTTTTTTTTTCTATTTGCTGATGGACGCATGCCTTTGTTTTTATGTGGTGCTAAGTATCAACCCAGTGCCTCACACATGCTAGGCTCAACCACTGACCACAACCCCAGCCCTAATAGATCCCTATTTAAAACTATTATTTAAAAATAACTATTTTTCTCTAAGAAAGATAACAGAATCAGTAGAAGCCATAACTAAAGATTATACTGTATGTTATCTGGTGAGAGGGCTATGGAATGAACTGAAGAAGGGACTTCATCTTTTCCTACTCCCACAAAAATAATTTACACATACACCCAAGCAGAAGCCCTACACTTAACAAAAAAAAATTCATCCGAAATAAGTGGGGTTTTAAAAAAAAATTTTAGTTGTAGATGGACACAATATCCTCATTTGTTTTTATGGGGTGCTGAGGATTGAACCCAGTGCCTCATAAGAGTGAGGCGGGCGCTCTACCACTGAGCTACAGCCCCAGCCCCAAAATAAGTGTTTTATTTTTTTATTTTTTTAAAGAGAGAGTGAGAGAGGAGAGAGAGGAGAGAGAGTGTGAGAGAGAATTTTTTTTAATATTTATTTTTTAGTTCTCGGCGGACACAACATCTTTGTTGGTATGTGGTGCTGAGGATCGAACCCGGGCCACACACATGCCGGGCGAGTGCGCTACCGCTTGAGCCACATCCCCAGCCCCAAAATAAGTGTTTTAAACCAGAGTATTTTGTCCTTCATAGTTCTCAATTTAATCATACTGTTCCCCTTAAAATAAGTTGCCAAAGATCCTAAATATTAGCATTTAAGAACTGTAATCCTGGCTACTTGGGAAGCTGAGGGGGGAGGATAACGAGTTTGAAGACCAGCCTGGGGAATTTAGGGAGACCCTGTCTCAAAAAATAAAAGGATATTTGCTAAAAGTTGGTAAAGTGCCCTTGGTTTCAAACCCAATGCCAAAAAAAAAAAAAAAGTCTATTTTAAATATAAAACTCACACACTAAAAACTCTCTTCTTGGTGTCATCCTTACTGTAGAAATTCTGGTTTCTTGGGCTGGGACTGTGGCTCAGTGGTAGCCCACTTGCCTGGCATGTGTGAGGCACTGGGTTCGATTCTCAGCACCAGGTATAAATAAATAATAAAGATCTATCAACAACTAAGAAAAAAAATTAAAAGAAAGAAAGAGATTCTGATTTCTGAAGACCCGGAGTCTAAAACAGAAATTCTGCGAGTTCAAGCACATTTGACCCTGGTGTTTCCAAGGCTCAAATGACAGGCGCAGGCAGGGAAGAGTTCTGTGGCTTGCAGCTCAACAGCAGGAGTTCCGGTAGGAACCGGGCACCACCTCGCAGTTCCCACCAGAAAGACACGTCTCCCTTTGCGGGGCTCCGCCCAGAGCGCTGCCCGGAGCTGACCTCGGGCGCACCGCGGTCAAGGGCGCACAGCACCTGCGGGCCGGTTGCCGCCTGCCCGCTTACCAGCCGCAGACCCGCGACTCTCGGTCGCCAGCTTGCCACTGCCCGCGGGCCTCCTCCCGAGCACGCTCCCCTCTTCACCACCGCATCTGGAGGACTGATGGTGCGTCACCAGCCCGGAGTCCAGGGCGGCAGCACTCCGCAGGGGAAGCCAAGGCGTGCAGGTGGCGAGGTGGCCGCCTCGACCCCCGCCGGGGGACGCTAGCATTGCAAACTCGGGGCTGACGGAAGGGGACTGCGTGACGGGAAGGCTGGGGTTCCTTTTTGGCTTGTCTTTTTACAACTCTGATAGCAATTCCCACCACCCTCCTAAAGGAAACGCGGGTCACTCCAGTGACCACTGCCCAAGGCCGATCTTCAGAGGGAGCAGGAGCTGCACGCCCAGGCCCTCGCTCAGCGCCCGCAGGCCACCGACCCAGCGGCCAGCCCGCTGCCTAACAGCCCGGCCGCTCCCCGACCCGAGGACACCTTTGGGAGCAGGCGCTCCGGGCACCAGCCCGCCCCTCAGCCAGGGACTAGAGGCCCCATCACACTCCATACACTGCATCCGGGCAGCCCGCTGCCTTTCCAAACACTGCGTGGGCAGGAGTGGGAGGCCAGCCCGAGACCCCGGGCAGAGGCAGGGCCGATCTCCAGAACACCGTAGTACAAAACCAGCACCCTTCAACCAGTATCCCCTCGAGGGGTACAGATTCCGCGAATCCGGGTTGAGGAAACAAAGAGTAAGGAACAAGAGAACTGCTCCCACACACTTCACGTCAAACACGCCACCACAGGTAGCGCGGAAAACAGCGCGAGCCGGAGGGCTTCGTGCGCATGCGCGCGGGGCCACGGCCGGAGCATTCGGGAGAACTATCCGCCCCCAGTCTCCCGTCAGAGGCCAAAAAGTCGTCCCAACACGCATGCGCAAGGACGGAATGTTGGGGGAGGGGAGACCTGTTCCCTTCATTGTGAGATCTGCTCCCGTAGGCTAGCGCGCGCGCACGTCCCACTCTCACACTTGGGCGTGCTCCGCGCTTTCCTCCAGGCCTGTCGCGCATGCGCAGGGACGGAGGCAGCGGCTGCAGCGCCTGCGGCTTTTTGTTGCGTTTCCCAGAGAAGTTTCTGGAAAGACGGAACCTCGGGGAAAGCGGAGGGATGGGAAACAAGCGTTTTCTGGAAAAAAGCGAAAAAGCACACCGCCACCGCCCTTCTTCCACCGGTCCAGCCACGGCCAAAGCAGAACCCAAGCCTACCGAGACACCCACAGCAGGGGAAAAAGCGCGGGGACGGCGGCCGCGCTTCTCCCCCTGCCCGCGCGGACAGCGCGCGCTAGGGACGCTTGCGAGGCGGAAGGAGGTCGGGCCTGCGGGGCTGCCTTGGAGCGGCCCTTGCGTTAGGGCCCAGCGGGCCGAGGAGTCCTGACTTTGGAGCTGAGCTAACTGCCCCGCTTCCGCGGCTCTGATGGCCCCTTGCCCCTGATTCACTTGGGGGAGCTGCGGGTGTGCACACGCTGGGAGAGGGGCCCGGGCGATACCGCTCTCCAGAACGCAGGCCAGGCCTGCGGACGCGGCGTGGGGAGGGCAGGCGTGCCCGTGGCCAGGGCTCCCATGGCAGCGTTGGCGCGGGGAGGGGTCGGCACAGCCGCCTTTGGCCCGGCCGGCTGCCATTTTGTGGTGCGGCCGCCATTTCGCGCGGCCCGCGGCAGGGGCGGGGCCGGGCGGCCCCTTTGTTCTTCCCCCCGGTCGCGACGCCTGGGAGGCGGGCTGCGAGTGCGCGCCCCGAGCGCCTGGAACGTGGGATGTGCGCCCCACCCGTGCAGGCTGGAAGGGACACGTTCTGCGCGGGGAGGCTTAGCACGCAACCGTGGGAAGGCTCCCTGGAGCTCGCGCCAGTGGCGCGCTGCGCCTAGCCGACCGCAGCGCGCGGCCGCCGCAACACCTGACGGAGGGGCTCACCCCGTGTAACCGGGAGGTTGCCCTCTGGGAAGAAAGAGCAGGCGCGGGGCGGTGTCCGGGGGCGCGGCGGGCGGGGCGCCGCGCTGGCCTCTGATTGGCCGGCCGGGCTCGCGCTGCCCCCGCTGCGGGAGGGGGCGCTCTGCGCGCAGCGCCTGTCGGGGCCGCGGCGGGACAGTCCTGAGCCCCGAGATTGTGTGGACGCGGGCGGGCCTGATACGCTCCACGCTCCGTGCTGCGCCAGCACCCTTTAAAATCCTGAAAGAGCTATTGTCTCTCGTTTCAGGGGAAATATTCAAGTGTGGGTCCTGGTGCTTTTAGTGTTAACGTGTGGCTCCAATCAACAAAGCCAGGAAATTCTAGAGGAGGCTGCTAAATTTGTCTTCCAGCCTTGCTTTTGTGCGAGGGTTTTTGTTGTTGAATGACAGTTTTGTTTTTCTTCACAAGAGGCTGAGTTCATGAAGGAGCCAGTCCTTCCTGTCTCAAAGCTATGGGTGTCTCAGCTACAGGAGGCTTTGGTTTTTGTTTTTTTTTTCTCCTCCTTACTCTGTATAATTACAGGGATTGGTTATCTGTTTCAGTAATAGGAGGGTAAAGCTCATAATGACAGGATGAAAAGGTCAAAAACGTTGTTGCTGAGGGAACCGGTCAGGATTTGATGGCTTCCAGATGGAAGAAATATCTCAGGGCTTTTAGATTCCAGATTCTGTTCCATTGTGAGTGGGAGCATTGCATAGAGCTTTAAATTTTGTGCCATATCTTAAGAGTCTAAATATTTTTAATTTTTTTTAGAGAGAATTTTTAATATTTATTTTTTAGTTATCGGCGGACACAACATCTTTGTTGGTATGTGGTGCTGAGGATCGAACCCGGGACGCACGCATGGCAGGCAAGCGCGCTACCGCTTGAGCCACATCCCCAGCCCCATAGAGTCTAAATATTTTTATTTATTTCTTTTTTATTTTTCTCTTTTTTTTTTTTTTAGTCTAAATATTTTTAAATGCTTGCTTTTTGCATTGATTTCTAAAAAACATGTTAGGTGTTTAGTGCTATTTTGTTTTTTCTGTACATCCAAAGTGAAAGTGCATTAAAATATTAGTTTTAAAGGGAAATAATATAGGCAGAATAATAAGCTGGAAGTAGAAGTTCAAAAAACAATTGCCCAGTACTTCATATAGACCCAAAGGTCCTGTTTAAGCAATTCTAATTCCTACAATTTGTTTTTATTTATGAAACATGTATTTGCCATATCTTTGACCATTATTCAACACAGCCAGGTGTGATGACATAGCTAGGGAGGCTGAGGCAGGAGGATGGAGTTCAAGACCAGCTTGGGCAACTTATGGAGACCCTGTTTCAAAATAAATAAAGGGCTGGGGATGTAGCTCAGTGATAAAGTGCCCCTGGGTTCAATCTCCTAGCACCCCCCCCCCCAAAAAAAATTTTTTAACACAAATTGCTGATTTGTATTTTCTTAGAGTAGTTGGTATTTTCATTGTTGACGTTTTCCTATGACCTATGGCAAATGTTTGCACAACAAATAGTTGAACAAAAGTACAGGGATAACCTTCTCTCCTATCATAGTATTGTCCTTAAAACATTTTTCAGCTTTTAAGCCAGAAAGCCTGAACATTGCTGAACAATGCTTTTGAATCACCACAATCTCATGATCTGCCCCAGGGGTGAAAAGGCCTTTGTATATGTAGTCCTAGATCTCACTTGAGTTTAATCCAGCCAGACAGAACTAGTGAATTCCAGAATAGCCAATTGAATTCGTTGTCCCTTTAATATTTGTTTTTTGTTCTAAACTGAGGTGTCTGAATTAATTTGTACCCCATTTTGTGAGTAGGTAATCTTTGGTTCTACCAAGTTCCCTGAGACGACCAGTGAAAAATAGAAATGGTATTAGCTAGGGCCCCTTTGGCTCATATCTTTGGATTTTTTTTTTTTTTTTTTTTTTTGCATTTGGTGAAATTTGTGTGCTTTTCTTCTGAACAATAGAAACACTAAGCTTCTCTGTCCATTGTTCCAGGAAAGTACAGCCTTTCATGCCAAATTTTGACGTAAGTTAAAACAATAACAATAATAATAACCTTTTCCTGGTAAAGATAAATGAGCTCTTTTAGAGACTTTAGTAATTTGGGAAGTCCTTCAAAATATTTTTGGCAGCACTTAGCACTCCCACATACTGTAATAGGTTTTTTTCCCCTTTGAGGCAAAAATGTTTGGATATTTGGTTGTAAAATGCTTCCCTACGCTTCAGAAGTATTGAATCTGAAGGAACAAAATCTTGCTGCCAACAGTTTGCTTCTCAGAAAAAAAAGAAACATTTATAAAAGTAAAAAAAAAAAAAAAAAAAAAAAAACCTCCTAAAACATCCAACATTTGTTTGTCCTGTTGAAGTAGAAAAGGTCATTCCTAAAATAAAATTCTGTTCTGACAACTCTGCAGATTATATGGAATCTATAGATTGATCATTCTGGCATCATGATTTAATGGCCTACTTAACTACTATAAAGTCAGGATTTTAATTCAGTTATCCTTATAGTAAGCATCAATTAAGTACTAGATGCAACTCCTGATGCTTAGAATATATCACTGACTAAAAACAAGACAAAAATCTTTGTTCTTATGGAGCTTGTTTTGGTGGAGGGTGGAAAGAGGCAGTGGCAGAAAAATATAATAAGAAAATTTAAAAATAGGACTGGTAAATGCTAGAAAAATACAGAGGGGAAGTATAGGCTGAGGATGGAGCTCACTGGGAGAGTGCTTGCCTAGCAAGACCCTGGGATTTTTTTCTGCAATCCCTCCACCCCTTGTAGTATTGGGGATTGAACCTGGGACAGTCTACCTCTGAGCTACATCCTCAGCCTTCTTTATTTTTTGTTTTGAGATAGGGTCTTGGTAAATTGTCCAAGCTGACCTCAACTAGAGATTTGCAATTCAGGAAGACTGGATAAAGAAATTTTGAAAACTACAGGAGTAAATTTCAGTATTTTCAATATGAGATTTTTTTTTTTTTTAAGAGAGAGTGAAAGAGGAGAGAGAGAGAGAATTTTTTAATATTTATTATTTTTTAGTTCTCGGCGGACACAACATCTTTGTTGGTATGTGGTGCTGAGGATCAAACCCGAGCGCGCTACCGCTTGAGCCACATCCCCAGCCCATGAGATGTTTATTAGATGTTCAAGTGGAGGTCTCAGGGGCTGGGGATATAGCTCAGTTGGTAGAGTGCTAGGAGCCACAAGCATATATACGATGTATGGCACCTTTGGTTGTAAAGTGACGCCAGCTAGCCACTGAGATGATTATGTTAAAATTTACATTCATATGCAAACTGGACTCCCGCTGTTCACCTTGGCCTGCTACCGGACTCAAGTTACGGGACTTTACGGGACTGCTGGAGAGTTCCCATTGGTTGGGGAAGGATAGTAGGAGGGAATTCCGGAGGAGGTGGGAGGAGACGGGGCGGTTCCGGTCGGACACCCTCGTGGGAGGACCGGTTTTTGACTTGCTGGCGCTGAGAGTGTTAGCGGCTTTTTCAAAATAAAGTTTTGTTCCTGCTTGATTGGCTCGTGATTCTGTGCCCAGCCAAGACTGCGGCATTTGGCGGCCCGTACGGGGAACGCCTGAAGCTTAGAGGTGAGTAAATTGCTCGCCCCTGAGGGAAGGCGACAGGATGGATGACCTTCTCAGAAAACAATGTGTTCTTGTTTTGATTTATTTTGTTTTCATTTCGAGCTCCCTAGCCCTAGAATTTTCTCAGGCGAACTGGAAAAAATGGTTGGCTCAAGGTTTGAAGTTATTCAGCCCTGAGAAAGAGAAAATTGATACAACCATTGTCTGCTCCGTCTTTGTTTCATTCTGCTTCGGCTTTGTTTTATCCTACCTTATTGGGTTAGGTTATAGTAGATTAGAATCCAATAAAAAACAAACCGAAAAACTGTTAAGTAAATTGTTAGAGGTCCAGACTATGGTAGAAAAAACGCTAGGTCAAGCAAAAGAGAAGGTCTCTCAAGCTAGTCAGACAGAGGAGAATTTAAAGAAAGCAAGCTTAGAGGACAAGCAGCCATCAGGTGGAGAATTACAACAGGAGGTTGCTACCAACTCCGTTCTATCACCAGAGGGCGTAACTCAGCCAACAGCTCCATCTACCGCTGAGCGGCCCTCAACTACCGTAGTTGATGGACGGAATTCTGAGGCAGGACCCCAAAGATTAGCATGCCCTGTACTTGAGCAGGCAGGAGGGCAACGAATTCACCGTGCTTTAGATTTCAAAACAATAAAGCAATTAAAGGAGGCTGTAACGACCTATGGGCCGCAAGCTCCCTTCACAATAAGCATGGTTGAATCTGTTACCAACTTGGACATGACACCAGCAGATTGGGCTAACATGTGTCGATCTGTGCTAAACGGAGGACAATATTTGTTATGGAAGGTTGCCAATGAGGAATTTTGCATGGAGACAGCTAGGCGAAATGCAGAAGCTGGGTACCCTCAAAGAAATATGGACATGCTTTTGGGGAAGGGACCTTATGAGGGTCAAAGACAACAAATTGAATATGACCCTGGTGTGTACGCACAAATTGCTGTAGATGCAGTTAGGGCATGGAAAACTTTACAGGGGCATGGAGACTTACAAGGTCAATTATCTAAGGTAATACAAGGAACTAATGAACCTTATGCTGAATTTGTAGATAGACTTATTCAGTCAGCCTCTAGGATATTTGGAAATACAGAACAGGTAATGCCATTTATAAAACAACTGGCTTATGACCAAGCAAATCGTTGCTGCAGAGAGGTCATTAGACCATGGAGACATGAGGATTTAAACACATATATTAAATTATGTAGAGACATTAATGAACAGGGGCAAGTCTTAGCAGCAGTACAACAGGCTTTAGATGCCAGGCCAAGAACATGCTATAATTGTAATCAAACAGGACATTTTAAAAGGAGTTGCCCCATAAGAGGAGGGTTTAACAAAGCTGGATATCAAAGGAATAGAATACCAGGTATTTGCCCACGATGCCGTAGAGGGAGACATTGGGCTAATGAATGCCGTTCTCAAACCACCATAGAGGGTATTCCGTTATCAAAAAACGGACAAGGACCAAGTGTTTACCCACGATATCGTGGAGAAAGGTATCAAGCTCCATTGCCAAAAAACGGACTAGAGGGCCCAATGCCCCGGGGCCCCAAACCACAAATATATGGGGCAATGGAGGAACCCAACAGCCCCATCAAGGTAGTGCCCAGGACGCATTATCCATTAAATCCCTCATCAGACAAACTAGAGGGAGCGCAGGGCTGGACATCTGCGCCTCTGCCAGAGCAGTACTAACCCCAGAGATGGGAATTCAAATCATTCCCACAGGAGTAAAAGGACCTCTTCCCCAGGGAACAGTAGGCTTATTATTGGGACGCAGTTCTTCTACACTAAAAGGACTTATGATAAGTCCTGGGGTAATTGATCCCGATTATGAAGGTGAAATAAAAATTATAGCTAGTTCTCCAAGAGGTATATCAGTAATTTCACCAGGAGATAGAATAGCACAGTTATTAATAATACCCAGCCTGCATGATAAATTTTCCAGTTGTAATGTAGAAAGAGGTTCCAAGGGATTAGGCTCCACAGGTGTAGATTGGGCTATGCTGTCTTTAAATTTAGATTCTCGCCCAATGCTAAAATTAAAAATTCAAGGACATGACTTTAATGGGCTGCTGGACACAGGAGCTGACCTCAGCATCATATCTCGTCAAGAATGGCCAAAACATTGGCCATTACAACAAGCCACTCAAACGCTTCGAGGCCTAGGAGTGGCAACAAATCCCCATAGAAGTGCTATGGTATTAGATTGGAGGGATCCTGAAGGATGTGAAGGAACTATACAGCCCTATGTATTGGATCATCTTCCTGTAAATTTATGGGGACGAGATGTCCTAGATCAATTAGGATTGACATTAACAAATAACATCAATCCTAACGCGCCCACTACTAGGGCTAAACAAGGCTTTAGGAAAGAAAAAAGATTAAGAGAACAAGAACAAGGTATGACAGCACCTATTCAAATAGATCAAGAAATAAATAGACATGAATTGGGTTTTCAGAAAGGGCCACTGAGACAATCAAAATTACTTGGAAATCAGAAAGACCAGTGTGGGTTCCTCAGTGGCCCTTGACTAAAGAAAAGATACAAGTAGCCCATGACTTGGTCAGACAACAGTTAGCGGAAGGACATATACAACCTTCCGTATCCCCCTATAATACTCCCATTTTTGTCATTAAAAAGAAATCTGGTAAATGGAGATTATTACAAGATTTAAGAGCCATTAATAATGAGATGGTTATTATGGGACCTGCTCAATCAGGGATTCCTCAATTGTCTGCTTTACCAAAAACCTGGCATGTTTTAGTTATAGATATTAAAGATTGTTTCTTTTCAATTCCAATTCATCCCGAGGATAGTCCACATTTTGCATTTACTATCCCTGCACTGAATCATGAAGGTCCTGATCAGAGATATGAATGGAAAGTACTCCCTCAAGGGATGGCTAACAGCCCAACTATGTGTCAAATTTATGTTAATAAAGCAATCCAGCCACTTAGAAACCAAAATCCTGAACTACAAATATTTCACTATATGGATGATGTGTTACTGGCACATAAAGATAAAAACACATTACTAGAATGTTATGCCACACTTACAAACTTATTGAAAAACTATAATCTAGAGATAGCAATAGATAAAGTACAATTAAATCTTCCAATTAATTATTTAGGAGTTCTATTATCCTCAACCATGGTCCGTCCACCAAAAATTCAAATACGAGTAGATCAACTCAAATCACTTAATGACTTTCAAAAGTTATTGGGAGACATAAATTGGATAAGGCCTTATCTAGGCATACCAACAGGAGAGTTAGGACCTTTATTTGATATTCTAAAAGGTCCATCAGATCCAAATTCACCCCGCATGTTAACGCCTGAAGCAAGAAAAGTATTAAAAATCATTGAAACATATATGGAAAATATGCATTTGGATAGAATTGATATAAGTTTGCCTTTATTATTTATTGTACTACCAACAAAAAATATTCCTACAGGAGTATTTTGGCAAGAAGGTCCATTATTGTGGATACATTTATCTTATTCCCCTAACACTATTCTTACTAGATATCCTGAGGCTGTAGGACAATTAATACTCAAAGGAATAAAAGCAGCTAAGGGAGTGTTTGGGATTTCTCCCAATAAAATTATTACTCCATATACTATGGATCAAATTGATGAGTTAGCTAATGAGTTAAATACTTGGGCAATAATCCTGTGTAAAACTAGTGTTTCATTTGATAATCACTTACCATCTAATCCTTTGTTGTCTTTTTGGTCTAAGCATCCTGTAGTTTTTCCAAAAATGACAAGAAAAACCCCTATCATAAATGCTCCAAATATATTCACTGATGGGTCAAACAATGGTACAGCAGCAGTAGTTACTCCTGATCAAACTTTTACATTTTTAGTACCCAAACAATCAGCTCAAAAGGTAGAGCTTAATGCAGTATTACAAGCTTTTATGATGTTTAAAGATTCTGTATTTAATTTATTTTCTGATAGTCAGTATGTAGTTAATGCTATTAATTCCCTTGAAGATGCTGGTAGGATTTCCCCTTCCTCTACTGTTTTCTCTTTGTTTTCCGCTATACAAAGTCTAATCTGGGACCGAAAAGATCCATTCTTCATAGGTCATATCAGGGCACATACAGGATTGCCTGGAGCCCTTAGTATGGGCAATGAACTAGCAGATAAATCTACACATGACATACATATTTTCTCCACAATAGAAGAAGCTATAAATTTTCATAAAAGGTTCCATGTCAATGCTAATACTTTACAAAAGCGTTTTAAAATAACTAAAGAACAGGCCAGACATATAATAAAACAATGTCAAAATTGTGTGACATTTTTACCACAAGTTAATCTTGGAGTCAATCCTAGAGGACTAATACCTAACCATATTTGGCAGATGGACGTCACACACTTGCCAGAATTTGGAAAATTAAAATATTTACATGTTACAGTTGATACCTCTTCCGGATTTTTGATGGGCTCCCTTCATGCCGGAGAAAAAACTAAAGATGTTATAGCTCATTGCTTACAAAATTTTGCCACTGTGGGCGTTCCAAAACAGTTAAAAACGGACAACGGTCCTGGTTATACTTCCTCCTCTTTTAAACAATTTTGCTCATCATTTGGTATTACTCACATAACAGGAATTCCATACAATCCACAAGGACAAGGCATAGTTGAAAGAGCTCATCAAACTATTAAAATGTACTTATTAAAACAAAAGGAGGGAATTGGAAAGGGGTATATATCCCCCAAAGATAAACTTAAAATAACCCTTTTTACTCTAAACTTTTTAAATTTAGATTCATCGGGACTTAGTGCTGCGGAAAGACATTTGTACCCCAAAAATGTACATAAGCCTAAGGTACTTTGGAAAGATATTCTAACAGGACAATGGAAAGGCCCGGATCCAGTGATAGTCTGGAATCGGGGCGCTGTCTGTGTTTTCCCACAGGATGAACAGCAACCGATTTGGATTCCAGAGAGATTAACTAAAACAATTTCTACAGAAAAAGAAGATGATTTGACTCAAATCCATAACAGCTGACATCCAGAGCTCCAGCTTGGCTATTCTTACATCTGCGACAGTGATTAACCAAGGTTTTTTTTTTTTCAGTATCTATTTTATTATTGCATTTTTCCACATCATAAAGTTCTATTTTATTTTTGAGCTCATACAAACCTAGGTTAATGTTTTTCTGATCAGTTTTATTTTTTGACTGTGTTTTATTTTTTATTTATTTATTTATTTATTTATTTATTTATTTTTTTTTTTTTTGACTGTGGAGTTTTTAAACATTGCAATGGAGATTTCACCTAAGTATAGTTACAAGGCCTTTATTTACTATTGTCTTATGTGTTGTATGTTGTGTGCACACTTCTGTTTTGTGTTGTATGTCTGTATGTGTGTATGTCCATATTTCTTATATGAGGAGCGCTCATGAAAAAATGGATCCGAATTTTTTCTTTATTCACGTGATTTATATGGTTTAATTTAAATTAGGTGAACAGCTGTTTATGATTGTTGTTAAAGATGGTTAACAGATCTGTTTGTTTACTAATTTAAATTTGGTAAACGGCTGTTCAGGATTGTTTTTAAAGGAGTTTAACAGATCTGTTTGTTTACTTTCACCTTTTCTTTTTATTATATTTAATAATTCTGTTCAGGATAATGTCTCTTTACCATCATTGCCAGAATTTCCATCTCCATCCCAATTCCAGTGAAGACTGAGATAAAACCAAACTACAGCTTCTATGATAGCTATCACAGTAAACTGTATAAACTGATGCATCAATGAATATAACTCAACAAGTAATGCTATCAAGGACTTGATTTACTTTGGGAGGATATGGACATATTGATAGACTCCTCCAATTTGAACTGCTTGCAGAACTTGCCTGGACTATATATCAGTTGCATACATTGTGAAATATCATCTGGTGCACCGAATTGTGGTACTGCTGGCATATTTTTGCTGATGGTGTCACCAGTGATGCAATTTCCTTGCCAGCTCACCCCATGTTTATTGTGGTAATACTGGCATATCTTTGCTGATGGTGTCACCAGTGACGCAATTTTTCCAAAGGAGCCGTCAATTGGCTTGGTGTCGTGGCATTTCTGTATCCTCCTCCCTTCTACTAGTGATGGTCTAAATTTGGGGGCCAACAGAGGTGAGGCAAAGAACCTCACCCCCCCACTGGCACCAAGGCTAAATTTGGGGGCCAACAGAGGTGAGGCAAGAACCTCACCCCCCCACTGGTGCATAGGCCTATCCACAAGCATGGCTGAATGCTGGACCGGTAGTCAGCGACGGGTTGCTCTGATTACAGTGGATTCAACCTAAGACAGGAAGCTGACGCCTAAAGGTCAGTTCTCCCATGACGGGTAAGAACCATATGTTAAATTGGACAACCTACCAGGCACGGTCCCTAGCCACATTGCTTGTTGCTTAATTAAACAGAAGGGGGCAGATGCTAGGAGCCACAAGCATATATACGATGTATGGCACCTTTGGTTGTAAAGTGACGCCAGCTAGCCACTGAGATGATTATGTTAAAATTTACATTCATATGCAAACTGGACTCCCGCTGTTCACCTTGGCCTGCTACCGGACTCAAGTTACGGGACTTTACGGGACTGCTGGAGAGTTCCCATTGGTTGGGGAAGGATAGTAGGAGGGAATTCCGGAGGAGGTGGGAGGAGACGGGGCGGTTCCGGTCGGACACCCTCGTGGGAGGACCGGTTTTTGACTTGCTGGCGCTGAGAGTGTTAGCGGCTTTTTCAAAATAAAGTTTTGTTCCTGCTTGATTGGCTCGTGATTCTGTGCCCAGCCAAGACTGCGGCAGTAGAGTGCTTGCCTTGCATGCACAAGGCCCTGGGTTAGATCCCCAGCACAAAAAACAAAACAATCAACTGGAAGTCTTATATGGGTATATGGGTCTTGATTTCTGAAGTAAGTTTTGGATCTATGTGTTTTCATATATGTTACGTATGAAATATATTACATGTGCACCTATGCCTAAATATACACACAAGTCACACTTCTCTTAACAATGGGGATGTGTTGCTAGATAATTTCTTCCTTACAAGAACATCATAGAGTGTACTTACACAAACTAAGATAGCTTCAGGCAGTATAACCCTATGGGACCACTGTCATAATGCTGTCACTGACCCTCCCATCATGGTGCAGTACAAGTGTGTGTGTTAGAGACTTGCCAATTTTTTTTTTTTTTTTTTTTTTTGGTTGTAGATGGACACAGTACCCTTATTTTATTCATGTATTTTTATGTGGTTCTGAGGATTGAATGTGCAAGGCAAGGGCTCCACCACTGGGCTACAACCCCAGCCAAGTTGCCAACTTTTAAGCAAGCTTGAAACCTGGAAACTGATGAGATCACTGATCTAGGCAAAGAAAGAAAGAATATCAAGGAAGCCCTGGCACACTTCACACTAAGAGGTTTTGAGAAGACAGGTATTTTCAAAGCCTACTGAGGAGAAACCAGTTAGGAGGAGAACCCGTGGTATCCACACATTCAATTGAAGAATACAAGGAGGAACAAATGTCCAGCTATGGAGTGCTGCAGACATTAAGGTGCCTGAGAATAGAGAGTTGTATTTAGCAATGAGGAGGTCATTGGTGATCTTGACAACGGCTTTTGGTGGGGCAAAAAGTTAATTGGAATGAATTGAAGAAAGACTGTCAGTGAATCTAACCTCTGGAAAAGTCTAGCAGTAAGGCCTGGAGAGGAAGATGCCACAGCTATCATACTGGGAAGTCTCTTCAGTTTCAGAATGTTCCTGCAATAAGCCAGGCATCATGGTGCACACCTGTAGTACCAGCTACTCTTGAGACTGAGGCAGGAGGACCAGGTAAACCCAGGAGTTCAGAGGCTGCCTGGGCAACATAATAAGACACTGTCTCAAAAAAAAAAAAAAAAAAAAATGGAGTGCTGCCTCAGTACAAGAGCTAGGCTGGAAGGCTGGAGGAGTTGTTGCTCTCAGGATATGGACTCATAGCTCCACAATGACATGAATAATACACGTTTTCTTTGGAAAACAATAGTACTTCCTATAAAACCTGCAAATTCTGAACTTAGAATTTGGTCAAAGATTTTTCTGGAATTTTGTAACAGTCAGCACTCACCAGCAGTCTGAGATGATTTAGCCAGCCAGGGCTATGCTTAGAGATGCCACAGAGCCAGCTTTGCCCTGCCTTCTGATGTGTACACCCTCATGGTCACCAATGGCTTCCTTTGAACGTAATGGAACAATCGGGTGCACTAACTCCTTCTGGAGAATAATAATCCCTAAAGGCCTCTCAGGTGAGCAGTGAGCAGCCTGTCACCAAGCTGCACCCCAGTCTGTTTATTTATTTATTGGGCAGTGAGGATTGAACCCAAGGATACTCAACCACTTGGCCACATCCCAGCCCTTTTATTTTTTTATTTTGAGACAGAGTCTCGCTAAATTTCTGAGACCAGCCTCAGATTTGCGAGAAGCCTGCAGTCCTCTGCCTCTGACGCCACCCGGACTATAGGAGTGCACCCCCACATCTCGCTTCAGATAGGAAGCTTTGAACTTCAGTACAGAGTTGCAGAAGGTCCTCCTAGAGAGCGTTCCGTCTGTGTGAGTGGCATTGGGAATACATTTCCAGGTTTTCTGTGGTTTCACACTGGAATTCACTAGCAGTTTAACATGGAGAGCTCAGGTTGCCCCACCCTGAGACCTGGGTCCTCAAGACTGTTGGCTGAGCCTACACATTTTCACCCCTGGCACCCATGGTCCATGGGAAAGCTTGTTTGCTTTTTGCTTTTTTATAAAAAAGTGCCAGGGGTTGAACCCATGGGTACTTAACCACTGAATAACCACTGGACCATGTCCCCAGACCTTTTTATTATTTATTTTTAGAGGGGGTCCGGTCTCGCTAAGTGTCTTGCTGAATTGCTGAGGATGACCTTGAACTTGTGATCGACCTTAGCCTCCTTAGATGTTTGCTTTTTTTTTTTTTTTTTTTTTTTTTTTGGTACCTAGGATTGAACTCAGGGGCTCCTGACCACTGAGTTACATCCCCAGCCCTATTTTGTATTTTATTAAGAGACAGGGTGTCACTGAGTTGCTAAGCACCTTGCCATTGCTGAGGCTGGCTTTGAACTCATGATCCTCCTGCCTTAGTCTCCTAAGCCACTGGCATTACAGGTGTGCGCTACCATGCCTGGCTCATTGTTTGCTTTTCATGTAGAAAATATTACAATACTTTTGCACAACATTACTGATAGAGTAGGAAATCAGTGTGAGTGGGAAAGAATGGATAGCATTGGCTAGAAGACCTGTTATCTTAAGAAGAAAGGGGCTGCGGATGTGAAGGCATTGGCTTTAGATAAGAGTATACACAGCTGCCTTTGGGAAAGGCCTGGAAGACTGTGTGAAGACAGTGGCTGAGCCAGTCCATGCAAGAGTGCCAATAATTCACCAGGAGAGAGAGTTGAGATAATTATCTGTGCTTAATTTTTCCAACTTCAGCTAGGCACAATACACCAGTAAAAATGATTTGGATTCTCAGTCTGTTTTCCTGGGCAAGTTACATAAATGTTTTTGGCAGAGCCTTGCTTAGTGTATTTTACTTTCCACTGAGTGCTCATCATATAGACCAGTGCCTGGCAAACACTTGCTTAATAAATATTCTATGGATTAATTTTAGAAGTGAATCAACTATACTGTATATGCCAAATTACCCTACAAGTTTTTTTTGTTTTGGTACACTGGGTTGAACTCAGGGGTGCTTAACTACTTAAGCCCTTTTTATATTTTACTTAGAGACAGGATATGGCTATATTGCTGAGACTGGCTTTTTTTTTTTTCACTTGTACATGGATGCAGTATCTTATATTTTTTTTTAATTTACTTTTTAAATTTTTTTTTAAAGAGAGAGAATTTTTTTAATATATACTTTCTTTTAGTTCTCAGCGGACACAACATCTTTGTTTGTATGTGGTGCTGAGGATCGAACCCGGGCCGCACGCATCCCAGGTGAGGATGCTACCACTTGAGCCACATCTCCGGCCCCTTGTTTATTTACTTTTATGTGGTGCTGAGGATTGAACCCAGTGCCTCACACATGGGAGGCAAGTGCTTTACTGCTGAGCCACACCCCAGCCACCTGAGACTGGCTTTGAACTTGCAATCCTCCTGCCTCAGCTTCCTGAGCCGCTGGGATCACAGGCATGTGTCACCCTTCCCAGCTCTCCACAAGGATCCAATGAAATGAGATTATAAGTGTAAAAGTGTTTTACAATCTTAAGAATACTATTTAAATCTGAACCGTTTGCCAGGTGCAGTGTTGAAGGCCACAGCCGAGTAGGGATGGCACATGGCATTTTGCCAGAAGGAGTGGTTAAGAGATGACTCCAGCAAGCCTTTAAGATGATGATAATTAAGTTATAATTGCTGTGACTGGATGATGCTGGATTGAAACGGGCTGTGTATTGAGTTGTATATGGACCCTGCTGACCAGCAATAGGGCAGCTCCGGGATTAGGGCGGATCCTGCTGCCTCGCGTGCCCACTACTTTGGAGTTCCCCTTGAGTTCTCTCGGGGGTTCCGGGAGAATTGGCGCTGAAGCAGAGCCCTGTGGAGGGAGTGTGTGTGGAGTGCTGGTGAGAGTTCGGGAATAAAGAGTTGCTGTTTGAACCTACAAGGTTTTGTGGCGGCTCGGTTATTTGTGCCCAGCCAGACTGCGGCTGCACAGGAGGGTTGCAAGTCCAAAGTTTGCCTCAGCAACTTAGGGAGGCCCTAAGCAATTCACTAAGACCTTGTCTCTAAATAAAATACAAAAGAAGGATGATGATGTGGCTCGGTGGTTGAGTGCCCCAGGGTTCTATCCCTGGTACCAAAAAAAAAAAAAAAAAACTGAACTAAACTATTTATGTTAGAATGGAGATAAAGGCCATTGAGGGTTTTTTTTTTTTTAATTTTTGTTTTTTTACTTAGATATGCCAAGACCTAAAGATCCATGAATTAATTTGAAACTTGAGGGTGGCATATGATACTTCACAAGGTCCTTGCTTAGATCTGGATGGCCATTTTATTTTGTTTATTTTTTAGTGGTGCTGGGGATTGAACCCAAGGCCTTGTGCATACAAGTCAAGCACTCTACCAACTGAGCTATGTCCCCAGCCCCTGGATGGTCATTTGTTTCACTGTCCTGCCCCAGGACATTTTTTTTTTAAGAGAGAGAATTTTTTTAATATTTATTATTTTTTTAGTTTTCAGCGGACACAACATCTTTGTTTGTATGTGGTGCTGAGGATCGAACCCGGGCCGCACGCATGTCAGGTGAGCGCACTACTGCTTGAGGCACATCCCCAGCCCTGCCCCAGGACATTTCTGAGAAACACTCACCATTCCTTCAAACCAACCCAACCCTTAACCACCGAGTTAGGACCTCCCTGGCTCTGATTCCTGAGCCTCCCCCATAAAAGTCCCAGAACCCCAGCCTGTGTTGCCTCTCTCTCCTATAGAGAGATGGCCTTTATTTGTCAGATCTGACAAATTCACTCTCGTGTGGATCTCTGCTTCTCTGTCTTTCATTTCTCGCTTACCCCTCTCTCATTCCTTGCTTTCCCTGCACCTATAAGCCACATAAACTTACAAAATTGACAAAAGTATACAAAGGCCAGAAAACCATCTAAGTCTGTCTTATGTGAATGTCATAAATTAAGTTCTAAATGACATTTATAATGCTGGGCACTTGGGGGTTATGTTATTTCTTTCTTTTTCATTTTCCCTTTTTTTTCCCCATTTTTTGGGGGATCAAATCCGGGGCCTTATGGTGCTAGGCAAATATTCTGCCCTTGAGCTTCATCACTAGCACTTTTTATTTTTCTTTTCTTTTTTTTTTTTTTTTTTTAAAGAGAGAGTGAGAGAGGAGAGAGAGAGAGAGAGAGAGAATTTTTAATATTTATTTTTTAGTTCTCGGCAGACACAATATCTTTGTTTGTATGTGGTACTGAGAATCGAACCCGGGCCGCACGCATGCCAGGCGAGCACGCTACCACTTGAGCCACATCCCTGCCCAGCACAATACGTTTATTTATTTATTTGTTTATTTTTAGGTGGTGCTGAGGATCGAACCCAGTGCCTCCTATGTGCTAGGTGAGCGCTCTACCACTGAGCCACAACCTCAGCCCTTTATTTTTATTTTGAAACAAGGTTTCACTAAAGTGCCCAGACTGGCCTGGAACTTGAAATCCTCCTCTCTTGGCCTCCTGAGTTGGTGGGATTATAGGCATGTGCCACCATACCCAGCTCTTTTTAATTTTTTTAAATAGATTATAGTTCAATCCCTAGTACTAATAAATAAATAAAATAGATTATAATTTCCAAAGCAAATGTAGTATTGGGGCTATGCATTTACTCTTTTAGGTAACAGAATGATGTTTTAAATGTATGGGTGTTTCTGCTGAGAATTCCTAATTCCTTCCCAATTGGTCATACCCAACATCTGTTGTACTGTTTATTTTCATGATGTAGCTATATGATCTTCTCAAATATTTATAGGATTTGTTTGGACCAGAATTTTTTGGGGGGTTGTATTGTAAGGGTCCGGCGAAACGTCGGAGAAGGAGAGACCACACGAGAATAGCTCCATGCAATGGCAAGGGGGATTTATTGGGGATCCATTCCAGCGCGCTGGGGCTCCGTGCTCACTCAAGAAGGGAGAGCAGCCCAGAGCAGAGGTCAAGCAGAGCTTAAGTACACTTTTTGGAGAGGGTGGGGGGCTTTGCATACATCAGAACAAATCATCATGAGGCGAGGGAAAATTGAACAACAACTCTGATACATGATTAGTCCATTCATTGGCGGGAACAGGCTGGGCAGGGGTGATTGGTCACTTCTAAACTGGGTACACATTCAAACTGATTGTGTCGGGCTCTGTGACAAACTGCACAGGGCCCTAGGCTGACTGGCCAGTAGGGCGTTGTCTTAACTATCTCAGGAATCTGGGTGTAACAGAGGAACTTAATAATACCTAATCTTTTACATTTTAATTCAAGCTTTCCAGCTTAGAAACTTTACCCTTTCAGTATGTTTTTGTGGTGCTAGGGATTGAACCCAGGGCCTTGTGCATGTGAGGCCAGTGTTCTACCAGCTGAGCTCTATCCCCAGCCCTGGACCAAAGTTCTGACTGATAAAAATAACTAGGAGGGGCCAGGGTTGTGGCTCAGTGGTAGAGTGCTTGCCTAGCATGTGTGAGGCACTGGGTTCAATTCTCAGCATGACATATAAGTAAATAAATTAAGGAGCTGGGGTTGTGGCTCAGTGGTAAAATTCTCACCTAAACGTGTGGGACACTGGGTTCAATCCTCAGCACCACATAAAAATAAATTAATAAAGGCATTGGGCCCATCTCCAACTAAAAGATGCATTTATTTATTTATTTATTTTTAAAGAGAGAGAGAGAGAGAGAGAATTTTTGATATTTATTTTTTAGTTCTCGGCGGACACAACATCTTTGTTGGTATGTGGTGCTGAGGATCAAACCCGGGCCGCACGCATGCCAGGCGAGCCCGCTACCGCTTGAGCCACATCCCCAGCCCCTAAAAGATGCATTTAAAAATGAAAAAAATAAGACTTAAAAAATAACTGGGAAATTCAGTACATTTCCATTTCCTTCTGTATTCCAGGAGCTAAAGCAATGTCTTTGCTTGGTGAAGCTTGAAGGCAGTTTCCCATCAGCTGAGGTTTTCTTCCTTCGAGAAGCCCTTCCTTATCTTTCTTCTTGAAGGAGTATCTGTAAGGAGAAGTGAATCAAGCCACGGCATCATTTTCACATTTTTCATCATAATTGCTGGAGATTAAGATATCACATAATTAGCCAAGTCATAGAAGAGGATTCAGTGGAATGATGTAGGATTAAATGTAGGATTAGACCTTAGGAGCTCCGTGGGATTCCTGTGTGCTTCAGTGTTGCAGTGTGGGGATGCTCAGGGAGGCCTCTGCCTCATCCTGCTGTCACCCAGCACCAGGGCTTTGGGGATTAATTAGAAAAAGCACTCCGTTCTCAGAAAACCTCTGAAGCTGACTTGAGGACGAGGAAAGATTTTGCTGAGTAATGTGACTCAGTCCCCTTCCTTGTAAAGCTGGAAGTCCTGTGTGTTTTCCTAATTAGCCCCACCAGATTTTTGTAGGCATGACTGACTGTGCTTCATGAAGCTAACCATTTCGTCACAGGGGACTTGTTCTCGGTGAGATTTCTCTGCGTCATCTGATATGGAAGTCAGCCTGTGCAAGTTTCCTGTAGCCAGTTCTGGGTCACATTGAAATATTGTGCCACGTGATCATGACCTACTTTCCCCCCTACTGCCTCAGTAAACAACAGGAGTGACACCCACAAAATGTGACCACCCTCAAAAGTAACACCAGTCTGTCTTGCATGTTGCATGGGTACTGCTTAATCTCAAGGATGGCAAATCCCTTTGCAGACATTAATTATACTTTATAAATGTCTCACTGATACTAGGCTACAAGCCCTATTATCCCCATTTTATGACTGAACATCCCAAAACTTAAGAAATTGAAACTCTTCAGTTTGCTCAGAACAAGGACGAAGGTGGGTCATAGCCCAGTTCTACTCACCTACTTAAGGGTGTCCCCTGGGCTCTGTAAGAACTGACTTTCCTCCATTTCCCCTGTCACTCAGAAAACACTGACATGTCTGTGTGGCTGCCCTGAAGAGCGTGCTTTGCTCTCCCCACTGACTGGCCTCTGTGCTCCAGTCTAAGTGCCTGCATTTTTTTGTACTTAAATTTACCTTTGGCAGTTGTTCCAAAAGAAATGAGGGGAAGTGGCTGGCTGTAGTAGCTCTGCGGCTTAGTGGCAGAGTGTCTGCCTGGCATGTGCACAGCCCTAGGTTCAGTCCCCAGCACTGGGGGGAGGATTCACCTTATCATGAATGCTTATGGCATCACCAAAAGCAGTTCAGGCTTTTTTGACCGCATCATTTCCGTTTTTCCATTAGGGCAGGACAGTACATTGATTATAGTTTGGATTGTCTATTTTTACATTTCTTATTTATTTTGCAGTACTAGGGATCAAACCCAAGGCCTCTCACGCTCCCACTGAGCTATACCCCTGCTATGCTATTTTGGGTGTGGATGAAGAGGTTGTACTTCTAGATTAGACAGGTATGAAACAGAGCAGAGATAATACATAGATAAGGGTCAAAAGTAGTCATTGTCATGAGAAAACAAGAAACCTGTGCTTATCTGCCTTTATATGGTAAAGGGAAAAGAGCTTTATCAGGGAACCTGAGTTCTCTTTTCTGCTATTGGTTCATTGTGATCTCAGCCAATTGTTTTCTCTATCTCTGCATTAAGTTCTCCATCAATACAATGGGAGCTTCTGCTGTAGCCTCCGATTCAGCAGAGTTTCTGTAAAAGGCCTTGTGGGCTGTATTATGTCCATGGTAATGACTCAGCTTTGCCAGTTTAGCTCAAAACAGCTAGATGTTATGTAAGCAGATGAGTATGGAAGTGCTCCAATAAAGCTTTATTTTTATGAACACTTAATTTTGAATTTTCTATAATTTTCACATGTCATGAAATATTACTCTTTGATTTTTCTTTTTTTCTGGTACTGGGGATTAAATCCAGGGGTACTTTACCACTGAATCACATCTCTAGTCCTTTTTTGTATTTTATTTAGAGACAGGGTCTCACTGAGTTGCTTAGTGCCTCACTGTTGTTGAGGCTGGCTTTGAACTTTACATCCTTCTGCCTCAGCCTCCTGAGCTGCTGGGATTACAGGTGTGAGCCACCATGCCTGGCTCCAGCCCTTTTAATTTTGAGACAGGGTCTTGCTAAATTGGTGAGGCTCTCACCAATATGTTAAGGCTGGCCTTGAAATTGTGATCCTCCTGCCTCAGCTTCCCAAGAGTTGCTGAAAAACCAGCCTCTACCTCAGAGCAAAGCCTGTCCAAGGGGCTGGAGATGTGGCTCAAGCTGGAGCGCGCTCGCCTGGCATGCGTGCGGCCCGGGGTTCGATCCTCAGCACCACATACCAACAAAGATGTTGTGTCCGCCGAGAACTAAAAAATAAAATATTAAAAATTCTCTCTCTCTCTCCTTTCTCACTCTCTCTTTAAAAAAAAAAAAAAAAAAAAAAGCCTGCCCAAGGAAGGGGGCGTGACCCTTGTCCTTGGAAAGAACCACAGAGCACTCCTAGGCACATACCCACCCTGCTGAGTTGTTTATCTACAAATAACAGGAGAGATCTGCTACACCTGGTGTCCCTGACTCAGGCTAGGTGAGGACCCATAGCAACCCACCTAGCAACCCCCCTAGCAACCACACCAATCAGCATGAGACAGGGAAAATACCTGGGTTGCCAGATGACCCCCAGTAGTTTATGGTGGTTGATAACATGTTGGGAAACCATGTAGTTCAGCATCCCCTCGTGGCCTAAACCAATCAGTTCAAACCCCCTCTTGTACTCACCAATCACCCCACTTGTGACCTTTCTAGAGGTCTGTCCCTAATGTGTCTGGGTTCACTTGACGGTCTTTTTTAGGGAGAGAGCACTTGATGGGGAATCAGGAAAAACTGGGTCTTTACTCAGTCAAGGACTTACCATGTAACATAAGTAAGTCATTTTGTTCCAGTTTCCTTATTTGCAATATGGGGATAAAAACCCCTGCAAGCCAGGCTAAGGCAGGAGGATCAAAATTTGGAAGTCAGTTGTCTCCGGGTACAATGGCACACACATGTGATCCCCGCAACTTGGAAGGCTGAGGCAGGAATCTTTTAAATTTTAAAGACAGCCTCAGCAACTTAGTGAGGTCCTAAGCAACACAGGGAGTCCCTGCCTCAAAAATAAAAAGGGCTGGGAAGGTGGCTCAGTGGTAGAGACCCCTGGGTTCAATCCCCAGGACTGCAAAAACAAAAACAAAGCCCCCTGCACACTCTAGAGAATGAGAACTTAATGAGACCACCATGAAGCTGGCCTCACAGGTGAGAAACCTTTGCCTTGGACCAGCTGTCTCTGGGCTCCCGCTGACAAGCAAGGTATCCTTGGTCCTTTCTTCTGCAATGCTGCTGTCACTACTGCCCTAAAATATCTTTGATTGGCAGTTCCAGGCCAAGGACCCGCCCTGCCTTTAGTAACAGCTGGTCCAAGCCTTCCAACTTTAGTTGTCCTAGGTCACGCAGGCTGGCTTACGAAGTCCTACCTTTTCTATGGTCAGTTCGGAGGCAGCGCCTAGTTGGGTCAGCCCTACACAGCTCATGGGGAAGTGCCACACTAGCTGGCAGGAGCTCTTCAGATGGGCAGTGCTAAAGCCCTCCTCAGGATACTGTGGCCGTTTCCTCTGTGCCTTTGATGGCTAGTCTTGCTCAAGGTCCAGCTGGGGAAGGCTCTGTGACACCAGCTCTCACTTCCAACACGCTTCATCCCCTGGCCTTCTCTGACCACCGCGTATCCTCCCTCCCAAACCTCCCTGTATCTTTCCCTTGCTTTATTTTCCTTCCTTGTACCTATTTCTACCTGAAATTTCTTGCTATCTGACCAATCCCAGCACACATCTCTATGTGGGTTTGGTTGTTTTGTTTGTTTGTGGGGAGGGGGTCCTGCGGATTGAACCCAGAGTTGCTGAGCCACATCCCCAGCCCTTCTTTTTCTTTTCTTGAAACAACTTGCTAAGTTGCTTAGGGCCTCATTAGGTTGCTAAGGCTGGCATTGATCTTTCTGCCTCCACCTCCCAAATCCCTGGGATTAACGGCCTGCACCACCGCACCTGGACCTATGTGGTTTTGGGTTTTGTTTTTTAATTTTTTTTTAATTTTATTTTTTTGGTACCAGGAATTGAACTCAGGATATTTGACCAAGCCACATCCCTAGCCCTATTTTATTTAGAGACAGGGTCTCACTGACTTACTTAGTACCTTGCTGTTGCTGAGGCTGGCTTTGAACTCAAGATCCTCCTGCCTCAGCATGCGACATTGTGCGCAGCTGTTTTTGTCTTTTTTTTTTTTTTAACTATAGTCGGACACAATACCTTTATTTATTTTTATGTGATGTTGAGGATTGAACCCAGGGCCTTACGCCTGCTAGAAGAGCGCTCTACTGCTGAACCACTACCCTAGCCCTATTTTTGTCTTTTATTTATTTTTTTTTAAAGAGAGAATGAGAGAGAGAGAATTTTAATATTTATTTTTTAGTATTTGGCGGACACAACATCTTTGTTGGTATGTGGTGCTGAGGATCGAACCCGGGCCGCACGCATGCCAGGCGAGCGCCCTACCGCTTGAGCCACATCCCCAGCCCTATTTTTGTCTTTTAAAAAATTATTTTTATCCGTTTTTGATGGACCTTTGTTTAATTAATTAATTAACATGCAGTGCTGAGAATGGAACCCAGTGCCTCACACATGCTAGGTAAGTGCTCTACCACTGAGCCCCAACCCCAGCCCCTATGTGTTGTTTTTGAGATGGGGTCTTGCTCTGGTGCCCAGGCTGGCCCCCAAACTCCCAGGCTTGAGTGATTATCCTGCCTCAGCTTCCCAGATAGCCGACTACACACCATGTTCAGTGCTTCTGTGTTTGTAAAAGTATTTGTTGGATCGTAAGTCAGAACAGTTAGGAAAAACAGAAAGTCTCAGCAGTTCAGGTAGAAGTGGATTTTTTCATAGGCGGAGGAATAAAGGAGGAGGGAATCCAGAAGCCCAGGCTTGTTTTGATGCTGATGGGCCATGGCTGGGCCCGATGCTGCCTTGCTCCAGTGGGTAGCTGAGACACTGCTTATCAGTGACCGGTCCTGCTCCCTCACATGTTGAAGTTTGAACATTAGAGAAGCACACTGAGGCGAGCATATAAAGTAAGATTTATTTTTAAAAAGGGAGGCTGAGGCTGTAGCTCAGTGGTAGAGCACTTGCCTCGCAGGTGTGAGACCCTGAGTTTGATCCTCAGCACCACACAAAAATAAATGAATAAATGGGCTGGGGATGTGGCTCAAGCGGTAGCGCGTTCGCCTGGCATGCGTGCGGCCCGGGTTCGATCCTCAGCACCACATACAAACAAAGATGTTGTGTCCGCCGAGAACTAAAAAATAAATATTAAAAATTCTCTCTCTCTCTCCTCTCTCACTCTCTTTAAAAAAAATAAATGAATAAAAATAAAAATGTTTAAAAAAAAGGGGGGGCTGGGGATGTGGCTCAAGCGGTAGCGCGCTCGCCTGGCATGTGTGCGGCCCAGGTTCGATCCTTAGCACCACATACAAACAAAGATATTGTGTCCACCGAGAACTAAAAAATAAATATTAAAAAAAATAAAATAAATAAAATAAAATAAATTTTAAAAGGGGGGGGGGGTATCAGACTTCTCCCAGGAGGGAGAAGGGGGCCATGGCTGGTATCCCAGGAAGCCAAGTGTTCTGCCCTTTTTATGCTTCCTTTATTCTCCTGCTCTCTTCCCCTAATCCTTTTTTTTTTTGGTTTGTTTTCTTTTCCTTCCTGAATAAGTGACTAGGCCCAGGAAATGCTTGGTGGCATGGCCAACAGGTGGGAAATAGGTGGGCTGAAGGGGGAAAGGCAGGATGGAGCCACCTAGGACACATTAATTAACAACCTTATAGCTCCCCTTAGGGAGGGACAATTCCTGCCACAGGTTTCCTTAGCTACAGGTTGGAGTGGAGGCAGGTCTTGATAAGGGTGGAGGAAGGGCTCTGAAGGAATCAACATTTCAATCCTTGGGCTGGGGATGTGGCTCAAGCGGTAGCGCGCTCACCTGGCATGCGTGGGGCCCGGGTTCGATCCTCAGCACCACATACCAACAAAGATGTTGTGTCCGCCGAAAACTAAAATAAATATTAAAAATTCTCTCTTTAAAAAAAAAAACAAAAAACATTTCAATCCTTCAGGGGACAGTCTCCAACTTCTGGGACTCTCTCAAAATTGGCCTCCTTGATCTGAACTGACTCGATTTACCTATCTACACTGTCTGCCTGTCTAATTCTGGCTTCAGCTGCCCTGAAACCAAGAACAGCCTAGGCCCATTAAAGAAGTTACTTGACTTACACGTCCAAGATGTGTCAGAACTATTATTACTACTAGTAGTGGTCCTCCTTTACTTCCTCCTCCTCTTCCCCCTGGAGATTGAGCCCAGGGTGCTCTACCACTGAACTACATCCCAGCCCTCTTTTTTTTTTTTTTTTTTTTTTAATTTTGAGGCAGAGTCTCACTACATTGCCCAGGCTATATGTCCTCAGGCTCACAGTCCTCCCACCTCAGCCTCCTGAGTAGCTGGGAGTATAGGCCCTGACAACTTCTGATTTGGTCTCTTGAAAACCTCTCCAGTTCAGGGCTCTCCTTACCTCAAGAAGTCTGGCTCACAGACAGCCTGCTCTGCAGCTGGTACCTGGGTGCTCCAGCCTGCCACCAACTACCAACCCGCAGACATGCAGGGAGCCCGGGTGCTGCTGCTGCTCCTGCTGAGCCTGAGGCTATAGCTGGCCCATGGTGTCATCCCAGTGGAGGAGGAGAATCCAGCCTTCTGGAACCAGAAAGCCACTGAGGCCCTGGATGCCGCCAAGAAGCTGAAGCCCATTCAGACCTCAGCCAAGAACCTCATTATCTTCCTGGGGGACGGGATGGGCGTGCCCACGGTGACAGCCACCCGGATCCTAAAGGGATAGATGCAAGGCAAGCTGGGGCCCGAGACAACCCTGGCCATGGACCACTTCCCATATATGTCTTGGCTCTGTCCAAGACATACAACGTGGACAGACAGGTGCCAGACAGCGCTGGCACAGCCACAGCCTTCCTGTGTGGGGTCAAGGGCAACTTCTTGATCATTGACTTGAGTGCAGCCGACCACTTTGACCAGTGCACAACAACACAAGGCAACGAGGTCATGTCTGTGATGTACCGGGCCAAGCAAGCAGGGAAATCCGTAGGAGTGGTGACCACCACCACAGTGCAGCATGCCTCCCCAGCTGGACAAATGCACACTCGGTCAACCGCGACTGGAACTCAGATGCTGACATGGTAGCCTCGGTGCTGCTGGAGGGCTGCCAGGACATCTCCATGCAGCTCCTCTTCAATATGGACATTGACGTGATCCTTGGCGGGGGGCAGAAAGTTCATGTTTCCCAAGGGCACCCCAGACCCTGAGTACCCAGGTGACACCACCCAGAATGGAATCAGGCTGGATGGACGCGACCTGGTACAGGAATGGCTGGCAAAGCACCATGGGGCTTGGTATGTGTGGAACCGTGAGCAGCTCATTCAGGCGTCCCAGCATCCAGCAGTGACCCACCTCATGGGCCTCTTGGAACCTGAACACTTAAAATATGAAATCAACCGGGAGCCAGCGCAAGAGCCTTCCCTGATGGAGATGACAGAGGTGGCCCTGAGTCTGCTGAGCAGGAACCCCCGCGGCTTCTACCTCTTCGTGGAAGGGGGCCGCATCGACCCCGGGCACCATGAAGGAACCGCTCACCTGGCTCTGACAGAGGCGATCATGTTCGACTCTGCCATCGACAAGGCCAGCCAGCTCACCAGCGACCAGGACACCCTGACCCTCGTCGCCGCCGACCACTCCAACGTCTTCTCCTTTGGCGGCTACACGCTGCGGGGCAGCTCCATCTTCGGGCTGGCCCCGCACAAGGCCCAGGACGGCAAGTCTTACACGTCCATCCTGTATGCCAAGGGCCCCGGCTACGTGCTGAATTTTGGCTACCGACCCGACATCCCGGAGGTTGAGAGCGGCGCCCCCATCTACAAGCAGCAGGCGGCTGTGCCCCTGTCAGGGGAGACGCACGCAGGCGAGGACGTGGCGGTGTTCGCGCGCGGCCCGGAGGCGCACCTGGTGCAGGGGGTGCAGGGGGTGCAGGAGCAAAACTACATCGCGCACGTCAGGGCCTTCGCCGCCTGCCTGGAGCCTTATGAGGCCGGCGGCCTGGCGCCCCCAGCAGGCCAGAGCAGTGAGGCGGGTCCCCGCCCTGCTGCCACCATAGTGTTGCTGCCCTCTTGGCTGCTGCTGTTGCTGAGAACGGTTGTTGCGCCCTGACACCCAGGCCCGCTGAGACCCAACCAGGAACCCTGCAGCTGGCATCTCCCACCAACCGCACCCCCACTACCAGTCCAAAACTGGGCTGCCTATCCTGATGCCCCCACCTTTGGCTCTTACCAAGAGATAGAGGGATACGGCAGACTCAGACCAGGCAGCACTGCCCATCCCAGCCCCAGACCCTCCATGGTCAGGACACTATGGTACCCCCAAGGCTGAGACAATGACATCCACTGCCGTCCCTGGGTTGCTCTTGAACTCCAACCTCAAATCCTAGGAAAGGGCTGGGGATGTGGCTCAAGCGGTAGCGCGCTCGCCTGGCATGCGTGCGGCCCGGGTTCGATCCTCAGCACCACATACCAACAAAGATGTTGTGTCCGCCGAGAACTAAAAAATAAATATTAAAAATTCTCTCTCTCTCTCTCTCTCTCCTCTCTCACTCTCTCTTTGGAAAAAGAAAAAAAAAAAAAAGAAAGAAAACAGCAAGCTCAGCCACCCAGTCCCTCCTGTGTACTTTGAGAAGGACCAAGTTAGGCACCAGGCACCCTCCACCGGATCAGGACTCCACCAGACCCACGGGTGCCTTTGTTGGCCTCAGACGCCAGCACTGGGGTGCCAAAGACTCAGGCATGTCCTGGAACCAGGAGACCCTGCATCTGGCTGAGCCACCTGCACACCCAAGCAAACTGCAGATGAGGCCTGCCCTGTCATGCATACAGGGGCAGTCCTCTGTAACCCGCAGCTACATGCTCACCCCTCCCCAGAGCCAACTCT
The DNA here is from genome assembly GCF_964194105.1 of Spermophilus citellus. Taxonomy (NCBI): domain Eukaryota; kingdom Metazoa; phylum Chordata; class Mammalia; order Rodentia; family Sciuridae; genus Spermophilus; species Spermophilus citellus. The sequence continues at coordinate 128,470,001 of NC_138191.1, forward strand.
GGGCTTGGAGGGGTGGGACAGGCCATCAGAGTGGCCCTTGGAACCTTTGCCTGGACATCTGGAAGCCGAGTATAGACCTCTGAACTAAGATTTTTCTGCCCTCCTGGGGCCTCCATTCCCCTGGGAGGGACAAAGCAATAAACGGTTATACAACACACACACACACACACACACACACAAAGAAGTCTGGCTCACTCAGGCATGGTGGCACACACCTGTAATCCCAGTGGCTCAGGAGGCTGAAGCAGGAGGCCAGCCTCAGCAACTTAGTGAGACCCTGTCTCAAAATAAAAAAATAAAAAGAGCTGGGATGTGGCTCAGTAGTTAAGCATGCCTGGGTTCAATCTCTGGGTCCCCCCCCCCAAAAAAAAAGGAACTCTGGCTCAGTGTAGGAATCTAAGAAAATGCTCAATAGCTTTGTTGTGGAATTCAAGCTATTTCCCCTTAACTCTGAGTCAGTCCTTGGCTGCAGGGTGGAGAGCAGAAGAGGGAGGGCCCTGAGAAGGGAACAAAGCTTTGGCTAAAAATGTGGGGAATGTGTCCCAGGAGCTCGGGTCCAGGCTGTGATTCACACCATGATTCAGCTCCTACCCATTGTTATTTAAAGTAAGCAAACTACAAAACTTAAAACATGCCCCTTCTCCTCCTCCTCCTCCTCCTCCTCCTCCTCCTCCTTCTTCTTCTTCTTCCTCTTCTTCCTCTTCTTCCTCTTCTTCCTCCTTCTTCCTCCTTCTTCCTCCTTCTTCCTCCTTCTTCTTCCTTCTTCTTTTCTTTTCTGTTAGGAAAGGCTATTGAGAATGATCATTTGGGATAAAGTGCACCCAGGGCTGGACAGACTTCCATGGAACTCACATTTGGTGGGAGCTTTGCAGTTTACAAGTCATTTAGGATACTTCAGCTCATTAGGGCTTTTTGGTTTGTGCTGGGGATGGAACCAGGGACTCCTGTACACTTGGCCAACACTCTGCCACTGACCTACACTCCCAGCTAAAAGAGAGCTTTTTGATGTAGGCAGCATTATCCCAACTTTTTTTTTTTTGTACTAGGGATTGAATCCACAGGTGCTTAACCACTGAGCAACGTCCATAGCTGTTGACAGGTGACGAGTCCTTACTTCCCCAAAGTTGAAGAATAACACCAGAGAAGAGTCCTTGCTTCCCCAATGTTGAAGACTAACACCAGAGAAGCCCGCCTAGGCAAGGTCAGAGTGGAAAATTAGAAGTTTATTAACAGACAGCAGAAAAGACTTCTCCCAGAGGAAGAAGGGGACCCAAGAGATGGAATCTGTGGAAGTGCGGTTGTCTCCCCTTTTTATAGTTCTTTCAGTGATGGAATGTAAGTGGGAAGGCCCGAGGGGTGGGACACAGGTGGGCCAAAGAAGTAATCTGGGCAGGAAGGACTTCTGAGTCAGCATCTTCAAGTTTGCTGGAGGCTGTTCATTAACACTTCTTTGGGATGGGCTCTGGGCCTTGGACTTTTCCCAGACTTCATTAACATTCCATGAAATGTCCTGTGTTTCCCGGAATTTCATTCTCAACATGGCCTCCATTTTAGATCTTACTCGATATTAGACCCAATTTACCTAACTACACTGACTACCTAACTTTAAATCTGACTTCACTTTTTTATTTTTTTATTTTGAGATGAGTTCTTGCTAAATTGCTTAGGGCCTCCCTAAGTTGCTGAAGCTGGCTTTGAACTTGGTATCCTTCTGCCTCAGCCTCCTGAGCTACTGGGTTATCCCAACTGCATTAAAGAGAAAACTGAATCAAGTGTGGTGGCAGACGCCTGTAATCCCAGCACTTTGGGAGACTGAATTCATAAGAGCATGAGTTTGAGCCCAGCCTGGGAAACTTCATGAAACCCTATCACACACACACACAAAAGAGGAAATTGAAGCTTAAATAAAGTCCTCAGGATGGCAAAGCAAGGCTCACACTTGGACCTTCTTGGCTTTAAAAAGTTTAGTATGGGGCTGGTGTGTTAGTCACGTTTTTGTCACTGTGATCAAAATACCTGACAAGAACTGTAAGGGTAAAATTTCTAAGCTGATTCTAAACTGCAAAATTAACACATAAAAGACCCGGGCATCGCAAAGTTCCTCTGCTACACCCAGAACCTGAAATTCCTGAGATAGTTAAGACAACGCCCTACTGGCCATTTAGCCTAGGGCCCTGTGCAGTTTGTCACAGGGCCCGAACCAATCAGTTTAAATGTGTACCCCGCTTAGGAGTGACCAATCACCCCCGCCCGACCTGTTCCCGCCAATGAATGTGCTAATCATGTCTCAGAGTTGTTGTTCAATTTTCCTGCGCCTCATGATGATTTGTTCTGATGTATGCAAAGCCCCCCCCCCCCGCCCTCCCCAAAAAGTGTACTTAAGCTCTGCTCGACCTCTGCTCTGGGCTGCTCTCCCTTCCTGAGTGAGCCTTGAGCCTCAGCGCGCTGAATTAGGATCCTCTTCAATAAACTCCCTCCTGCCCATTGCATGAAGCTGGTCTCTTGTGGTCTCTTTCTCCAACGATTCGCAGGATCCTTACAGAACAACTTAGAGAAAAAAAAGTTTTATTTGGGGGTCATGGTTTTATAGGTTTGAAAAACCAGCCTCTACCTCAGAGCAAAGCCTGTCCAAGGAAGGGACATGACCTTTGTCCTTGGAAAGACCCACAGAGCACTCCTAGGCACATTCCCACCCTGCTAAGTTGTTTATCTACAAATAACAGGAGAGATCTGCTGTGCCAGGTGTCCCTGACTCAGTCAGGCTAGGTGGGGATCCATTAGCAACCCCCTAGCAGCCACCAATCAGCATGAGACAGGGAAATACCTGGGATGCCAGATGACCCTCCCAGTAGTTTATGGTGGTTGATAATGTGTTGGGAAACCATGTAGTTCAGCACAAACACCCCTCTTGGCTTAAACCAATCAGTTCAAAGGAAACCCCCTCTTGTACTAACCAATCACCCCTACCCAACTTGTTCCCGCCAGTGAATGTGCTAATCTGTTTTTTAGAGTTGTTATTTGATTTTCCCGTGGTGTGTGATGATTTGCTAAGAGATGCTATGATGTATGTGGGGGTCCCAGCCTTCTCCAAGAATGTATAAAACTGCTGCAAACCCTGGGCTTGGGCCTCTCAGCATCACCAGTTGCTGTGTGTGCGCGCGGAGGACCGAGCTAGCTCGAAATAAACACCTCTTTGCTGTTTACATCGATCTTGGTCTCTGGTGGTCTTTTGGGGGTCCCGAATTCGAGCATAACAGGTTCAGTCCATGTTTGGCCAACTCCATGCTCCAGGCCTAGTGCAAGGGTGTGATGGAGAAAAGCTGTTCAGCTCACGGCAGCCAGAAAGCAGAGAGAAAGTGCCAGAAATCAGGGGCAAGATATTGTATAAGGGCATATCCCACCTGCCTAGAGTTTCCACCCAGTAGTGCATTCAAATGATTAGTCCACCAAATGGATTAATCCACTGAGGAGGTTACAGCTCTCATAATCATCTCACCTCTGAACATTCCTGGATTGCCTAACATTTAAAGATCCAAACCATAACATTCCACCCCAGTCTCACAATGCAAAATGCATTTGGTCCATCTCCAAGAATCTCCATAGCCTTAACAGTTCCAGCATTGCCCAAAAGTTCAAGTCCAAATTTGAAGCCAGACTTAAGGAAAGGTAGTTAGTGTAGTTAGGTAAATCCGGTCTAATATGGAGTCTAATAAAGAAAATGGAGTCTGGTCTGAGCCCAGGAAACCAGAACAACACCTGGGAGATTGAAATGCTAATGTCCCCAAGGCCCAGCCCATCCAAAAGAACTGTTAATGAAGCAGCTCCCAGCAAAACAGGGAGATGCTAATCAAATCACCCTAGGCCCTTCCTGCCCCATCACTCTTCCCCAGCCCAGAGGCCCACCAGTCTCCCACCTTTGGCCTTCCCACTTTCATATGCATCCCCTTTCATATGCAGGATAAAGGAAAATAAAATGTGGAGTGGAGTGCCATGGCCCAGCATGTAATCCCAGCAGCTCAGGAGGCTGAGGCAGGAGGATCATAAATTAGAGTCCATCCTCAGCAATTTAGTGTCCCGTCCGGCAGGACACATCAACGTGGGCAGCGAACGTAGATGGGGAGGAAGGAAGGGACAAGAGACACGAAAGGTGACAGAAAGACAAAAGTTCTGATCAAGCTGCAAACTTTTATTGTTCACACAGGGGTATTTATATGCTGGGGATGGGGAAGCTCTCTAATCAGCAATTGCTGGATGTGGGTGGTAAAACTGCCAGGTGCAAGATGTCTGATGATCCTGATAACCGCAGGATGTTCCAGGGAGATAGGTAGCTGCAGGATGCCTCCCAGGCAGGATGTCTCCCAGGGGGATGTCAGGCTAATCTTTGAAGGAGAATTTCCTTCTAGTCCCCAACAATTTAGGGAGACCCTGTCTCAAAAAGTAAAAAGGGGGGGGCTGGGAATGGGGATGTGGCTCAAGCGGTAGCGCGCTCTCCTGGCATGTGTGCGGCCCGGGTTCGATCCTCAGCACCACGTACAAACAGAGATGTTGTGTCCTGTACAAACAGAGATGTTGTGTCCGCCGAAAAAAAAAAAAAAACTAAAATAAATAAATAAATTCTCTCTCTCCCTCTCTCTCTCTCTCTCTCTTTAAAAAAAAAAAAAAGTAAAAAGGGCTCAGGATGTAGCTTGGGTAGAGTGCCACTGGGTTCAATCCACAGTACCAGAAAAAAAAAGAAAGTGGAATCACAAGGTCATATGATAACTCCCACCATTTTTGTATTGCCTAAATTATTTACAATAAGTACATAAACCTTTTATAATAAATAAATACATATATATCCCCCCCCCTTTTTTTTTTTTGTACCAGGGATTGAACCCAGGGCTGGTAAGCCACATCTCCAGCCCTTTTTCATATTTTATTTAGAGACAGGATTTCACTGAGTTGCTTAGGGCCTTGCTAAATTGCTTAGGCTGGCTTGAACTCATGATCCTCCTGCCTCAGCCTCCTGAGCTGCTGGGATTATAGGCCTGTGCTACTGCACACAGCTATATTTTTATCTTCCATTCTAAACCAGTGGGCTCAAACTAAAATGCACACACAGATCACCTGGGATCTTGTTAACATACAAATGCTGAGTCACTAGGTCTGAGGCGGAACCTGAACTTATTCTAACAAGCTCCCAGGAGATGTCAGTGGCACTGGTCCCCATGCGACCATTTTTTTTTAATTAAAAACAATCTTTTCTTTTCTTTTTTTTTTTTTTGATCAGGAATTGAACTCAGGGCACTCAACCACTGAGCCATATCCCAAGCCCATTTTATTTACTTATTTATTTATATCTAGAGACAGGGTCTCACTGAATTGCTTAGGGCCCCCGCTAAGTTGCTGAGGCTGGCTTTCAACTTGTGATCCTCCTGCCTCAGCCTCCCAAGCCACTGGGACTGCAGGTGTGTGCCACCGCACCTGGCCACAATTTAAACAGAAAGGTTCTTCCTTTCTCATCCAAAGGAGTGAAAGGCTCCTTGACAGTTCTTTACTCATGAAGGAAATATGTACATTCAATGGGGGATTGGACCCTGCAGATGCCAAGGGGCTCTAGTCTCTTATATAGAATGCCATAGTGTTTGCATGTAGCCTAGGCACATCCTCTTGTGCCCTTTAATTCATCTCCAGATCATTTGCAACACCTACCACAATGTAAAGCTACACAAGTAGTAGATAAACTAGTTAGGAAATAACAAAGAAAGAATCTGCACAGGTTCAGCATAGATGTAATTTTACTTTTTAGTTTTTGTGAACGGGATTGAACCCAGGGCCCTGTGCATGCTAAGCACATGCTGTTATCTCTGTTAGAAATCATCTTATTTAGGGCTGAAGGTGTAGCTAAGCATTGAGTGCTTGCTGCACATGCATGGGTCCCAGGTTTGATCTCCTATACTGAAAAAATAAAATCGTCTCAGGCTGGGGTTGTGGCTCAGCGGTACAGCGCTCACCTTGCACACTCAAGACCCTGGGTTCCATCCTCAGCATCACATAAAAATTAATAAGTGAAATAAAGGTATTATGTCCAACTACAGCTAAAAAATATATATATTTTTTTAATTTTTTTTTTTTTTTTTTAGTTCTCGGCGGACACAACATCTTTGTTGGTATGTGGTGCTGAGGATCGAACCCGGGCCGCACGCATGCCAGGCGAGCGCGCTACCGCTTGAGCCACATCCCCAGCCCTAAAAAAATATTTAAAAGTAATAAAAAAAATTGTCTCATATATTTCTTTATTTGCCATACGCCCCCTAGGCGAGCACTCAACTGCTAAGCTAAGGCTCTGGGTCCCTGGACTGACTTTTAGAATTTTTTCATTTTGATTAACAGGTAATAATCATACATACTTATATATGGTAGTTCAGTACATGTACACTGTGTGGAATGATCCAGGTAATGAGCATTTAAACATCCTAATCAGCTCTCATGGTTGGGACCCTTGAGGGTCTCTCATCCAGTTCATAAACTAGACAATTCGTTGCTGTGAACTATGGTTGCCCTGCTGTGCTGTGAGGCCCTAGAACTCAATCCTCCTGACTGTTTTCTTTCTTTCTTTCTTTTTTTTTTTTTAAAGAGAGTGAGAGGGAGGTTTTTTTTTTTTTTTTTTTTTTAATTTATTTTTTAGTTCTCAGCGGACACAACATCTTTGTTGGTATGTGGTGCTGAGGATCGAACCCAGGCCACACACATGCCAGGCGAGCGCACTACCGCTCGAGCCACATCCCCAGCCCCATGATTCTTTTTAAAATAAAGTTTTTAGTTGTAGATGAACACAATACCTTTATTTTATTTATTATTATGATTATTTTTTATTGTGGTGCCGAGGATGGAACCCAGTGCCCCACATGTGCTAGGGGAGCGCTCTATCACTGAGCCACAATCCCAACCTCCCCCCTTTAAATTTTTTTTTTTGTAGTCGTAGATGGACAGAACGCATTTATTTTATTAGTTTTTATGTGGTGCTAAGCGTGGAACCCAGTGCCTCCCACAGGCTAGGCAGGGGATCGCCCACGGAGCTACACCCCAGCCCCCAGCCTCTCTCCTGGAGCTGTCCCCAGTCCTCGGCAGAGATGACCTGGCCAGGAAAAGGACGACTGGAATTTCTTTTTTTTTTTTAATTTTAAGTTGTTAATAGACCTTTATTTATTTATACCTGGTGCTGAGAATCGAACCCAGCGTCTCACACACGCCAGGCAAGCGGCTACCGCTGACCACAGCCCCAGCCCCACGACTGGAATTTCTTAAAGGTCAACCGGTGGTCCTCGGTAGTTAAGTATTCTACTTTGGTCTCTTGGCTAAAATACTTCTTAAGTCACCCCAAACTCCCCCCAGGAAGCCACTCATTCATTCTGTCAACATCTACTGGCCCCGTGCGGGCTGCGGTGGCACGACCTGGTGGCCAGGGGACCTCTCACCCTGGGAGCTGAACCAGCTCAGCACTCACGCCCACTCTACCCGGCTCCCTGCAGGTTTCACCCGCTCACCCCCGGCCCCTCCTCCCTCCTCTCCCTCTGACACCCAACGCCAGCCACCCACGGACTGTGCCCGTCCCCCCCCCCCCAGCTGTGGTGCGCTCTCCCCACCGTCCTCCTGGCCCACGTCCCACGTTGGTCCCACCTCCACTCCCTTCCGCATTCCTCGCACGGTTGTCAGTCTGACCCGAACTAGCCCAGCTCTCCACCTGCTCTGCACCTGCGCCTGCGCCGGGCAGCTGGATGCAGCTGGAGAGCAGCCTGCCTTGGTCCAGCCAGCCACCCCTCCCTGCTGCAGGCCCTTCATGGGGGTCAGTGGTCATCCACCATGAAGGCTGCCCTCGCGTCTTCTCCTCTCTAACAGAAGAATTCCTTCTCCTGGGGCGTTAGTACCTGGTGAGGTTAGAACAAAGGACAGGCAGTTAGGGTGGACAGATGTGTGGTCCGGAAGGTGGAAGCCAATTCAAAGGACCTTGAGGACACTTCCCCCTCCTCCTCACCGGTGGGGAATACCTGCCTCCAGAGAATTGTTCCTCCCAGCAAGGAGTTGTTAATGAGCACCCCAGGGTGGCTCCCTAGGGCCTTCCTGGGCAGATATGGAAAATAGGGAGAGGCACCCCCTGCAAGGCTCCTTTCCTGCCTTTTGGCCACAAGGGTGGGATGAGAGGAGGGGACAGGAGAAGAAAGAAACCTGGAAACTAAAAGAGGAGGAGACACACCCACCTTCCACGGATACCAGCTCTGGATCCCCTTCCAAAGCCACCCCCACCCTGCCCAGCAGTCTGTCTCTTCTATCCTTTACATAAAACTTCTTTTCGGCACCTGCCTCAGCATTTCTCAGGCGTTCTACCATCCACACAGGGGTAGATGGTAGAGGGCAAACGGGACCCACCCTGATCTTCAAGACCCGCATCACTGGCACGTAGTAATGTAATGCCAGATTCGTGGGACCCCCGATAGCCCTCCAGGAGCCAGATCGGATGCAAGCGCACAAGAGTCTTTATTGCAAGCTCGAGCCTGGACTCAGCTGGTTTCTCAAAAATGGAGTCACGTCAGTTTCTCATTAGGTGCTCCGTTGGTGGGTTGTTTTCTCTGGGCCTCTCCAGGAGTTCCCTGGTGACTTGGTCTCTGTGGAGCCCCACCCTCCAGCCATTTGTTTTGTCCCAGTGGTTGGGCAGCCTTGGGCTCCCTGGCATGTCTGATCATCCCCCAGACAGGAGTGGAATGTGCCAGAGGCCAGGGAATGGCATGGCTGAGCTCAGCCCTGGGAGAGGGCAGCTCAGCACTTCCTGCAGCCAGTGTCCTGGGAGAGGGGTCAAGCCTGACTCAGACAGTGAGGTCAGAAAGGAAAGTTACCAGGGGCTCAGAAAGGGTACCATGGGGGAGATCAGAGAGCCTGCAGATGGCGGCCACCCCGTCTGGGACTAAGCAGAGAGAGAACAGCTGCTGCCTTCAGGAATCCAGGTTCACCTCCCTCCAGGGAGCTGGGATCAAAGCCCAAAGGAGACGGAAGTGAGCCCAGCGACACCTCCAATGCACCTGCGCAGTCTGTTTCTCCACTCCTGCCCTCCTCCACAGCGGAGGTGTCTGCTGTGTCTACCAGGAGAGGGGTGCTAAAAGTCAGGACACCTGGGACTTGGCCACTAGCCAGAGTGAGGCTCCCACGCCCTCTCTGGGTTCCACATTCCACACCTCTGCAATCCCCGCAGCCAGACTCTGCCGAGAATTCTTTGGGGCCGCCGCCCTCCCCCGCCCCAACCTTGTCATGCAGCCTAGGGGACCTTGCTGATTTGGCTCCTGCCCCAGGCTGGATCTCATCCCTGGCCATGTTAAGCCGTGTCCTGGAACACCCTCCAGATGCCACCTCACCAGCCGACCCCAGGACCATCACTTTCTCCATGGCCTCCTTCTTCTGGCCCACCAGTGGGACATGTGCCCAAGAAACTGTTCCCTTTCCACTCTGCCCCATTAGACTGTGCTCTGTCCTCCAGGGCGGTGACAGGCATATAGAAAAGGTCAGTGAGCCAGGCAGAGCGGCATACTTCTATACCCCCAGCTACTGGGGAGGCTGGATCAGGAGGATTGCTAGTTGGAGGCCAGCCTCAACAACTTAGTGAGACAGACCCTGTCTCAAAGTAAAAGCTAAAAAGAGCTGAGGATGTGGCTTAGTGGTAAAGCACCCCTGGGATCAGTCCCTGGTACCTCAAAAAGGGGGGGGGGGCTGTCAATGAATGAATGAAAGAATGAACAAAATGGAAACTCCAAGCACAATGGCCTGAAACCATTGTTTGTCTCCTGCTCAAGGGATTTGAAGCCATCAGGAAAGGGGAACAGGGAGCTCTGCCGGGGCTAGGAACAGGTGCAAGGGAGAGGGTATCTGGCAAGGGAGGGGGAGGTCTGCTGGGCTCTCTGCAGTGCCACAGTCTGACTCACTGGCTCTGGGAAAGTTCTTTCACCTGTCCCTACCCCTCCTCTCTCTTCCTAGGCCCTCAGGGTAGCCCCTTAGGTTTCTCTCCCAGTGGAGCCTGTCCCTCCTACAGGCTCCAAGTTTCAAGGTCACAGGGGCTTTAAAAAGACCAGGTCAAGGGCTGGGGATGTGGCTCAGGCGGTAGCGCGCTCGCCTGGCATGCGTGCGGCCCAGGTTCGATCCTCAGCACCACATACCAACAAAGATGTTGTGTCCGCCGAGAACTAAAAAAAAAAAAAAAAATTAAATTTTTTTCTCTCTCTCTCTTAAAAAAAAAAAAAAGAAAAAGACCAGGTCAAGATTCCTCGGCTGTGTTGTGTTGCATATTTCAGAGGAATCCTCACTCTGTTTATGGAGGAAAAAAAAAATCATCTCCCAGGCTAGAGAAAGGGCCTCCTCCTCAGCCCTCTGCTCATCTGGTTCTACCTCCCAGAATCCCAAGGCATTTGGGGCGGGCGGAGGGAAGCCACAGCAGACCAGGCTCCCAGAGGCCTCCCGGTTAGAGAAGGGCAGCCCCAAATCCCTTGTCTCCTGGGATTGCCTGGTCTCCACTCCTGGGTCAGGGGCCAGGCTCCTTCCCAAACATCAGGTCTGATGGCCCCTTCTTGTCCTCACATCTGGCCATGCATCCCAGAGCTCGGGAACTCGGGGTCTTGGCTTTCGTCTGTATCCTGTGGCTTTGTTAAACAGTGAACTTTTATTGTGGACTTTGTATTCATAGAGACCTGGCAAAGGTCATTCAGAGTTCCTTGGGGTTTCCTTTTCTTGCTTTGTTTTGACCCTGGACATCAGCACAGCACGGCTGGGACATCGCATATACCACTCGCCAACCCCGGGCTCTAGGGGACTTCAACAGCTTTTCCTGTCCAGGATCCATCGAGGAAGCCACACGGCGCATGCCTCATCTGCCGTGTCCCTTGAAGTGCAATGAGGACCGTCATGATTCTTTCCTCTCAGGGAGGAAGAAGGCATTTGGAGGGAAGGGGACAGGGGACACCCAGTCACATCCAGAGGCAGTGGGTATGGGCTTAGAACGTGACCAGATTTGGAGCCAGTGTCCACTAGTTCTGTCCCCTTGGGCCTTTGCCTGTGTGCGTGAGGGGATCCCAGGACTAAAGGACACACAGGTGCGGGCACATGTAGCCCCTGAAACGGTAGCTGCTGCCATTGGGACTGTGGGTGTCATCTACTAAGGGTTCTGGGCAGGCTGCCATCCCACCAGAACCCAGCTTCCTGCCAGGCACCTCAGTCACCTCAGTCACCTCACTTTTGCAGCCACGCCCAAACAAGAATGCAAGAAATGTCCTTCCTCCCCTCAAAGAGATTGTGTTAAGGTCAAGTGGCCACTTAGGAGCTGAACCAGGGGAAGAACCTAGCTCTTTTTTTTTTTTTTTAGAGAGAGAGAGAGAATTTTTTAATATTTATTTTTTAGTCTTTGGCGGACACAACATCTTTGTTGGTATGTGGTGCTGAGGATTGAACCCGGGCCGCACGCATGCCAGGCGAGCACGCCACCTCTTGAGCCACATCCCCAGCCCAAGAACCTAGCTCTTGACCTTGTTCTGGCCACCTGAGCAGGCCCTCCCACTTTCCTTTCTCAGAGGCCCTGGGAGACCACTGCCTCCTGCCTGATGCCCTCAACTCTTCTGAGCAGAGATGCTCTGGTCCACCTCAGTGGTAGAATGCTTGCCAGCATGTTCAAGGCCCTGGTTCCAGGCCTAGCTCTGCAAAAACAAAAGATTGTTGTTGTTGTTTAATGAAAACCACTGGACATGGTGGTGCAGGCCTGTAATCCCAGCAGCTCAGGAGGCTGAGGCAGGAGGATGGCAAGTTCAAAGCCAGCCTCAGCAGTTTAGCAAGGCCCTAAGCAATTTAATGAGATCCTATCTAAAAGGGCTGGGGATGTGGCTCAGTGGTAGAATGTCCCTAGGTTCACTCCCTGGTAAAAAAGAAAAGAAAAGAAAAGAGAAGAAAGAAGAAAGAAAGAAAGAAAGAAAGAAAGAAAGAAAAGAAAAGAAAACCATGACTCATACACACCCATAAAAAGAATAAGTAAAGTATTAAGAATTTTCCTAGCCAGCCTCAGCAATGGCAAGGAGCTAAGTGAGACCCTGTCTCTAAATAAAATACAAAATAGGTAGGGCTGAGGATGTTGCTCAGTGGCCAAGTGCCCCTGAGCTCAATTCCTGTTACAAAAAAAAAAAAAAAAAGAAAGAAAGAAAAGAAAGAAAGAAAGAAAAAGAAAAAGAAAGAAAAGAAAGAAAGAAAGAAAAGAAAAGAATTTTCCTAGTTGGGTGCACACCTGTAATCCCAGCAGCTGGGGAGGCTGAGAAAGGAGGATCATGATTTCCAAGCCAGCTTCAGCACTTAGTGAGGCCCTAAGCAATTTAGCGAGACCCTGTCTCTAAACAAAGAATAAAAAGGGCTGGGATGTGGCTCAGTGGTTAAATGCCTCTGAGATCAATTCCTGGTGCCAGAAAGGATTTTCCTTAACTGAACTCATAACTCATAAGGGAGTCAGTGGATGTTATCACCAGCTCCAAAGGGTAGCCCAGAAAACCCACGTTTATAGGTCAGGAATACTGAAATCAAAGTGCAAATGGAGGCGAAACAGGTCTGCAAGTGGGGGATAAATGGGACAGAGTTTTCATCCACATGCAAGTGACAGAGCTGAGAAACAAGGAAAGAGAAGGAAGGTCCGGAATCCATGGCCTGGGCAGCTGTGGTGTAAGCAGCGCAGAGCTGCCCGCAGAGGCCCAGCAGCATTTTCTGCAGAAGCGTCACCTGACCCTGGTCCTCTGAGAATTGGCGTGATTCACGCACAAGATGCCAGGCTTTTTCTGGGTAAACTGGGAAAATGACAACTCTCTTGCAAGCAAGAGGCCCGAGGTCTAAACTCGGTGTTTTTAACAGGAAGCGTTCAACACATCAAAGATTTTTTTTTTTCTTCAGTCAGATTTGGGCCTCTGTTACATGACGGGCTTCTGGAACATTCTAGAACATGAATGTTTCTGAAGTGAGTCTGTAAAAGAGAGCCAGTTTCACTGGACAGCCTTGGGCAGTTATACCATCTCTCTGGTGTGCAACTTTCTTGTCCTGAATTGGGGATGCAGGGTGTGGGGGGTCACATATCTAAGCATCTGGGTGGGGCCCTGTTAAGAGGAGCCCTGGGACACAGTGACCAATGGGAAGGCTCAGGGCTCCCCAGCAACCCCATGCTGTCCTTTGCTCCTGCACTGGTTCTGGCTTTGCCCTTGCTGAGCCAGGTTCCCAGGTGTCAGCGCGGGGACTTTCTGGCCAGCCCCTGACGTGTGTGGGGCTCCTTAGAGGGCATTCCCAGGACAGTGGCAGCAATTCCGTGGCCACCTCACTCGCTCTCTGGTTTTGCAATTTGCTTTCTTGTCTCAGCCGCACTGCAACCAGGTGCTGGGGCAACCAGGGGCGGGGGCGGTGGCCAGCCACAACACCGTGCCCCTCCTGCGTTTGGAGAAGCCAGTGAGAGGCGTGAGAACCGTGGCGCAGGGGCCACCCCAGTTCTCTAGCCCATGCTGCCCTCTAGTGGCTGTGCCCCACTCCTGCCTGCGGCAGTCCAGGGCCAGATCCTCGCAGTTGGGTTTGCAGAGAAGCCTCAGGACCCCACATAGCGGGTCATGACCCCTTGTCAGGACTCCTACAGCGAATTGGTGCTTTATCAGCTCCCCTCCCTGTCTCTGAGTATCCATTTTTAGGTACACATATACATATATGGGTATTTTTGTTGTTGTTTTGTTGCTAATGGTGGGATGATGGAATCCAGGGTCTGGCCCATGCTAAATTTGGCTCTACAATTGAACGGCACTCTCAGGCGCAGTGCGTGCGCATGCCTATATGTATTTTATTTATTATCATCACATATTAATTATCATCACATTTTAATTTACAAATGAACAGGATTCTCTGTGTTATTTCCACACATGCGCACATCGTGCGATCCTGCATTGATCACATCTACTCACCTTCTCCGCCCTCTCCACTCCCCCAGACCCCTTCCCAGTCCCTTATGATCCTTCTTCTACTTTCCATCTTTTTTTTTAAAGAGAGAGAGAGAGAGAGAGAGAGAGAGAGAGAGAGAGAGAGAAGAGAGAATTTTTTTAAATATTTATTTTTCAGTTTTTGGTGGACACAACATCTTTATTTTATGTGGTGCTGAGGATCGAACCCAGCGCCCTGTGCATGCCAGGCGAGCGGGTTACCTCTTGAGCCACATCCCCAGCCCCTTTCCATCTTTTTTTTTTTTACCTGACATGACATCCTCTAATTCCATACATTTTCCTGCAAATGACAAGATTTTGTTCTTCTTCATGGCTGAGTAATACTCTGTTGTGTCTATATACTGTATTTTCTTTATCCATTCATCTGTTGATGGGCATCTAGGCTGAAGCCATATCTTGGCTATTGTGAATAGCACCACAATAAACACTGGGATGGTAACATTGCTTACTTCATAGATTGTTATTTTGCTGGAACTCTTGCCTGCCAGCACAGCCTCTCCCCTCCCCCATAACAAAATTTGCTATCACTTTTTTTCTGGGGTACTAGGAATTGAACCCAGGTCACTTTACCACTTTGCCCCCTCCCCATTCCTTTTCATTTTGAGAAAGGGTCTCACTAGTTTGCTGAGGCTGGCCTTGAACTTGCGATCTTCCTCTCCCTCAGCCTCCTAAGTAGCTGGGATTACAGGCATGCTCCACTGAGCTGGCTTGTTCACACATTTTGGCCACAGTGAATAACACTGCTATGAACGTGGGTATAGAAATGTCCCCTTGACACTAGACAATATTTTATCATTTTATTTTTGCAGTGGGAATTGAACCCAGGGGCATTTTACCACTGAGCTTTGTTCCCAGCCCTGTTATTATTTATTTTGAGTCAGGGCCTTGCTAAGTTGCTGAGGCTGGCCTCAAACTTGTGATCCTGCCGAGTCCCTGGGATTACAAGGACGTATTGTCACACTCAGGCGTACAGTGGATTTCATCTGTGCCCATGAACTGCATTCAAAGGGAAGGGAAATTATTTTTGCCCAAGTGCTCTGTCTGTGCTTGGGACATGGCACAAGCCCTCCTAGGGACAACAGAAGGAGGGAGAAAAGAGGACTGGGGGGACAGGAGGGATGCAGATAAACACACAGCAGAACTCTCCCTAGAAGGGTCCCCTGATGAAGTCATTTACAAATGCGTAGCCTGGAAGCCAAGGCACCGCCCCCAGGGTTTCAAGAGGAATCCCGCTGGGCTACATTTCACTAGGAAAACCCCCACCAAACTTGGCTACTAAGACAGCGCCGCTGAGGGCAGGCCACTGGCCCCGTACTCTCAGCTGCCCAGCTCAGACAAGGCTCCTCTGACCTGAGGACGTCTGTCCAAGTCAACAGCAGCAGCACTCAGCAGACATATCCAGGGCCCTGCGCCTCTGGGCCCACCCCCGACATGGACCTGAGCAATACCTACACGGACCCCCCAGGGCAGCCTCCGCCCTTCCCTCCCAGCCACAGCTGTGGTGCCCCACAAGGAATCCACCCACCCAATGGAGATCCCCAACTCCTGACAGCACACACCAGGCGCAAACCCCACTTCTGAAGTCCCCCCAGTCTCTTCAAGCTCTGGAGTCCCTTCTCACACCTGCTGACCAGGACACCTGAAGTCCCCCATGTTGTGTGGCCTAATAAACCCAGCTTTGTTGACGAAGAAGGTGTGCTCCTGATGTTCTCAATGACAGGCACCAGCAGGACCCAAGGGGCTGTTGACAAAGGAGCGTGGGCTGCATGACCCCGACTCGGGGCCAGGCACAAACCCCACCAGCCTGACGCTGCTTTCCTGCTCAGCAACCTGTGTCCCCAGCTGACAGAGGGGTGTCGAGGCCCACACCCTGGAGCAGCAGAGGGAGGTGGAGGGCACCGGCCCCTCGATCTGGTGCTCTTTCCCACCATGCACCCTGCTCCCTGGAGCCGGGCTCACCAGGCCACCCAGTGGTCACTGAGCTCGCAGGGAGATGGGCCTGGGCACGTGCAGCCCCGAGAATGCAAACTGCTCCTCCTACAGGGTTGGTGGCTCTGAAGGGCTCCCTACAGCAAAGGCTCCCCCCGGGCCCCCTGTAACCTGTCCACTACGGCACTGAGGTGCCAGGCACGGGGAGGGATGGGGCTTCCTGGTCTACCGAGCCCAGTTCTGGGGGAGGAGGTGCGGGCACTCATGCCACACACATTTTTCCAGGGCCACTACCAAACCCAGCACCCACCCCTCGGGTCGTGAACGGATCACAGGCGAGCTTCTGACAGCTGCACATTTATTTGCAAGGTGTAGGAGGGGAAGACACACTGGCGCTGTGTGGACTTCAGTGCAAGGACTCACTGCTTAGCACGAGGCCCGACTGCAAGTGAAAGAAAGAAAACAGGACATGGAGCTGGCGGAGGTAACAGGACACGAGGTCCTCGGTTACCGTGAAAATTGAGGTGACTGTGAAGGCTGAGGCTGGGTCTCGCTGCTCTAAGCTTAATGCAGGAGACTGAAAGCCGGTCACAGGTGAGCGTGCGGTGGGTCGAGGACCCCAAGGAGAAAAGCTGGTGTTAATAATCTGTTCTACGGGAGCCTGGTGATGTTAGGAAGCAACAAGTGATTTTCCTGAAAAGGGAAGAACCTTCTAGATGTGGCCTTGTGGAGGCAGTGGTTACAGGGCAGCCTGGGCTGCAGGGTTGGAGTGAGACGTGGGGGGGAACCGGGGGGCTGGAGGGACACCTGCCCCGAAACCATCCGGAGGGGTATTTGTGTGTGTGTGATGTGCACAGCCCCAGTTAAGGCTGCAGGAAGGACGCTCAGCCCCATCCCTGTCCCCCAGCACACAAAAGGCACTTAAACCATGTCCTGATGACTGGCTGCAGCACAGGAGGAGGCAGAAGGCAGGTGAGGGGCTGCTGACCTCTCCCCTCTTGCCCCAACCCAGCCTCATTCTGGGGTGGGAAGTCCAAGGCTGTGTCACCAGCAGGTGACATTCTTGTACATTTATGGACCAAGGGGGGATTTGTCCTAAGACTTCGTCCCACCCCAAAGCAAGTTATTCAAAGAAAAAAAAAAAAGATTTATCTCCTCAAATCTGAAGAATATCATTTCCTATCACCTGAACCTTGAAATTCTTAAAAAGCACTTTTAAGTGACATTGGAGTTATTCTTCACCCCACCTGGCCCCTTGCTCCAGGCTGGCCTCAGCACCCTCTGCTACATAGTTAAGTGTCGGTGACACAGGTGCCAGCTGGGTCAGCACTCAACAGGGGCCAGAGGGGACTCTGGGTGTAATGAGCCTTCGGGGGTAGGAGGAGGAATTGAGAGCCTCGGGGACACTGTGCACCAGCACCCAGGTGGCTCAGCTCCCGGCATCCCCCACAGGCTGGGCTGAGCTGCCTGTGGGTCCCAGCGAGGCTTGGAAGGGAGGTTGGGAGACGAGGTCAGGAAGGGCCCCTCAGCAGCAGCCCGCGGCACTGCGCTTCACGTGGCACGGCTTGCAGAAGAGGTGGTCATTCAGCGGGTAGCAGCCTTGGTCCGTGGGCTCCACAGACAGGAGGATGCTGCAGTCCTGGGGAGACAAAGGCATACGTGGGTGTCCCTGGGGCTGGGAGCTGGCCGCGTGGAGCCTGTCCAGGGGAGGGACTTGCTTGGGATGTGAAGAATAAACCCACTGGGGGTGGGCCTCCCCCAGGTTCCCCATATGCCCAGGCTCGGTGCCTAGCAAAGACCAGATACCATATGTGGGGGCTTCGAGCCACAGGGGCTGTGAGTGACAACAGCAGAGTCACTGCAGGGAGAGCCAAGGACACTCAGAGAGGGAAAACCTGGTGACCCCTTTGGAATTTGAGTAGTGCCAGGCAGGAACCCTGCTGATGGCCAGATTGCAGCCTGGACCAGCCGGGCACAGGCCTGTGTGATGTCTGCTGAACGAGCCCCTGAGTCTAGTCCAGCTCCTCGTTTTGCAGGTGGGGAAACTGAGGTTGAGGGGTGGGGTCCGCCCCAGGTCACATTAGCTGGTTCTAGAGCTGGGACCACGCTGGGAATTGAGCTCAGGGTCTCACACAGGCTAGGCAAATACTGGACCTCTGAGCTAGAACCCCAGCCCAAACATTAATATCCCCAATTTCTCAAATCACAGAAGAATTTCAGAATGAAAAGGAGAGGAGGAATTCGGGGCCCAGACTCGACCAAGTCTGCCCTTTTGCCCCCAGTCCACACCTTTGGTGGGCCTCACCTGGGCACCTGCCAGAGTAACCCCGGGAACCATCCCCGTCCAGAGGCCTGGTCTAGGGCACAGCCAACTCCCTTTGGAAGCTGCGCGGATCCAGTCAAGGGGACTAGTCTTCCAGATAGACAACTCTGGGCTGGCAGGTGGCCATCCTGACCCAGCGGGAACCAGATGCACACCTGCCTCGCTCTGTGGCCAGCTGGGCAGGGCGCCCTCGCGGGGATCCACCCGGAGGCTCTAGTGGAAACCGGCTGCTAAACCCCAGAATCTGTGTCATTCACAAAGGCGGCTGTTGGGTGTTGTGAGAGCATCAAGTGACAAACCTAAATGGGGACAATGAATATCATCTCCCCAGAGTGTCCTGAGGATTAAATAAGACGGTGTGTACGAAGGCATTTAATTATAAAACCCTACCCATGTGTGACAGTACTGTCACCCTTCCAACAACCATCATAAATACAGAGCCCAAGGCCAGCAGGGCTGTGGACAGTCCCGGAAACCCAGGTCCTTTCCTAGAGAAATGGCACCTCACTCCATTCCCGGCTGCGTGGGTCTGGAGCTCCACCTCTGAAACGTAACTGCTACAGACCAAATGCTGACTTACTTCAGTAGCCACGGTCAAGGTCACCAAGGACAAGCAGGGGGTTACTGCTAATCTAAATCACACAGGAACCAATAAGGGCCGTGGTGGCGATAACCACACCTGCTTTTCCTCATTGGCCCTAACAGGTACACTATCAGTTGGACCTTGAACTACAACCAACAAAGACAACCTCAGTACAAGGCTGTTTTTCTCCAGGTCCTCGGATGCCCTCAGTGAAAACAGGCTCTTGGGTCCATGTATCTTTTCTGTTTTTCTCCTGGGCTGGGAATGGACCCCAGGACTCACCCGTGCTAGCTGGGCAGGTTTCCTACTGCTGACTGAGCTGCATCCCCAGCTGTTTTTTGTTTTGTTTTGTTTTGTTTTGTTTTGAGACAGGGTCTTGCTAAAAGTTTCTGAGACCAGCCTCAAACTTGCAATCCTCCTGCCTCAGCCTCCTGAGTTGCTGATAACAGGATGGTGACACAGGACTCTGTAGCCTCCATGGGGCCCTGACTCCTTGGGCATTTCTTTTTGATCTCTTGTGGCACTGGGGATTGAACTCAGAGCCCCACAAGGTAGGCAAGCTCTGGATTACGGAGCTGCACCCCGGGACTACACTCACCACTCCCTCTCTGCTCCAGACCCACCTGGGGACCTCCATGGCCGATTCCTCGGGCTTTCTGCTGCTGCGGGTTCCATAGGCCCTTCCTGTGGGAAGCCATTTCTGACACGTGATTGGGTGACTCCCGTTAAGGGCCTGAGGCGCTTTGGCTCTGTCGGAGCTTTCCCGGCCCTTTCCTGATGAGAGAGCCCATCTGTGTGGGGGTGTGCCTGACCACTGACCCCGGGGGCCCAATCACTGACCCTGACCTTGGAGTGCAGCCCCCCCTCAACCTTCATTGGATGGAATTCTCCCCTGAATCTCTTGTTCCCCAATAAAAAGCTACTCCAGGTGTGTTCACTCTCTCTCTCTCCTGCTAGCCCTGAGTAATCCTTGCTGCCCTGCTGGGCGGTTAGAGGAGAGAACCAGAGAGGGGAGCCGTCTCGGACCTAGCAATAGAAATAAGGTAACTGAGTCTGTGTTTTATTTCGATCTCTTCTAACTAACTTTTATGCCAGGAACCTCATTAATGAAACCATTGCGCTGGCCGCATGGTGGACCTTCCCTCTTTCTGTTTCCTGACTCCATCTCTCAATACCTGGCAGCTCTGCTCACCCTGGCCGCCTCCGTTTAGGCACCGCTGCTCTGTGAGGCTGCCTCGCCTCCCACCATCCTGCTCAGCCTCCATCACTGCCTTCTCCCCAAACCCACCGATAAGTGCTCTCTTCAGCACCCACACAGGACCCAGGTGGCCTTACTCTGCCCAGTACCTGCTCTCCCTGCCTAGGGTGGTAGCAAGCCATCTGCTTCATAGGATTCTGCCTTCCAGTGCCAGGGGCTGTCAATGCTGCTGTCAATCCTGGCACCCAGGCACAGTGATTGGCTCCGAGGGGCATGCCTCCCAGGCTGGGCCAATCAGGGGCCTTCTTGGGACTGTGTGGATGCCCTGCGTGGGGTTCGCCCTCGGCAAACATAGAAAAGGCAGAACCGAGAGACGGAGAGACGGCCCCGATGCTAATCATCAAAGAGGTCACCACCGTGAGCTGACAGGTTTGCTTTCTTGCGGGAAACAGTGTGACTTTGTGTCTGTCCTGGACACCAGGAATGCTGATGGACGGCTGTCTTTCTAATTCTTCCCATTCTCCTTTGTCTCTGCCACTGCCCAAAGGAGAGCTCCGCCCCCAGCCTGACCTGCCCCCGTGTCCAGCCAGGGCAGGTGGGCGTGGGCCTCCGAGGGTCCAGGCAGACAGCGCGGTCAGGTCACTGCTGCACCACTCACCTCGCACCGGTAGCAGTTTTCGTGGAAGTTTCTTCCCATGCACTCGATTTTGAAGGCATCCTTCCCATCCTGGGGGATGATGGGATTCTCACAGATGCTGCACACGGGGGCAAATTTCCTAGAGGGGAGGGAACCCACACTCAGGAGGCGTTCATGAGGACAGCCACCAACATTTGCTGGCAGAACCGTGGCTGGCTCAAGTTCACCTCCCAGAGCTGTTCCACACCTTGGGTGTTGACGGCACCTAAAGCCCCAACCACAGCGACCCCCGCTTCCCAGGGGGTAATTAGCTTGGAAGGTCCCTCTCGTTTGACTTGCATTACAGGTCACTATTTTTTTTTCTTTCCTTCCTTTTTGGACAGGCACATCTGCCTCTCCCCTTGGACAGGGAGCAACTCCAGGCAGGGAACGAGTCTCCCGGATATCCACCTTCGCATGGCTTGGTCCGGCTCCCAGGGACAGCGCTGGGGACTAGGGCCCCGGAGCAGGGCTCTGAATTGAAGCTTCGGTGCTTACCAGGAGGAGCCTGGGTACCCAGTGGCTGCGTGCCTCAGTTTCTGCATTTGGTAAAAGGGACCCCTCGATTATACCCACCTGGGAGGACTACTTTGAGGATTAACTGGGCCGACTCAAGGGAAGTGCCGGGCAGTTAGGGGCACGGCCAGGTGTGTGGCCCATGGAAGCACTAGGCTCCTCTGGCCTAGAGACTGTAGAGAGCTCTGCCTGGTCCCCAGCGCTCAGCAGGCTCCTCTGCTCTGCCGAGTCCCACCCTGCCCCCCCACAGCACCCAATGCCCAGTCCCCTCCCGTACCTGTAGAAGTCATCGAGGCAGTACACCTGGTTCTGGCTGTCCAGAGCAAAGCTCTCGTCCCCGATGCACCGGGCGCAGCTCACACAGGTGAAGCAGGTGGGGTGGAAGGCCTGGCCCAGGGCCCTGATGATGTGGTCCCGGACCACCTCTCCACACTGGCCACACTTCTCCAGGGTGTCCTGGGACAGAGGGCCCCTATCTCAGAGCCGTCCATGGGTCCACCCATCCATGGACCTCAGAGTCTTCTGACCAGCTACCCACAGGGGACCAAAAGGCCAGCAGTGCAGGAGCGGCCTGTGATCAGCCCCGAAGCTACAACCCAGACTCCTCCACGATGCCCTGAGCATCGCTCCTTGGCTTATAGCCAGGCACACTGCTGCGGAGCTAGGACTGAAGTCTTGTTACTGCGCCGTGTTCGAGGCCAGGGACTGCCAGAGCTCGGGGGAGATGCTTCTCCTGAACCTCAGAACCAGGCAGAGGAATCCCCAGGGAGTTGGCATGCTTTATCCTACACATGATGGATCTGGAAATTCTTTCCCTTTTCTACTTAACTACCTTTTAGCATTATAGGCATTCCTTTTTAAAAATTCTGTGTTAAGAATACTTAACTTGAGATCTGTCCTCTTAAATTGTTAAGTGCACAATATCACTGTGACTGGAGATATTTATAAATAATAATAATAACATTATTATTATTATTATTATTATTATTATTATTATTTTGAACTCAGGGGCACTCAACCACTGAGCCACATCCCCAGCCCTATTTTGTATTTTATTTAGAGACAGAGTCTCACCGAGTTGCTGAGGCTGGCTTTGAACTTGCAATCCTCCTGCCTCAGCATCCTGAGCTGCTGGGATTACAGGTATGTGCCCCCATGATCAGCATGAATTATTTATGTTGCAAGATGGAATACTGGCTCCTTCTTTTATATATATATATTTAAATGTTGTGTTAGACCTTTTATAATTATTATTATTTATTTATACCTGGTGCTGAGAATTGAACCCAGTGCCTCACACATGCCAGGCAAGTGGGCTACTGCTGAGCCACAGTCCCAGCACTCTTTCCTCTTCTTTTAGTTCCTGGCTATGAGGTGAGTGGTTTAGTCCACCACATGCTCCCAGCATGATGTGCTGTCTCACCACATACCCAAAATAGCAGGGGCAACTGATCATGAGCTGGAAAACTGTGAGCTAAAATAAACCTTTTCTCTTTATAAGTTGATCATCTCAGGTGCTTTGTTATAGTGATGGAAAGCTGACCATCACATTATAGCACCTCCAGGAAACTAATTCATCATGGCTGAGCTCCATCTTTTTGAGTCTCAACTTCCTCATCTGTGAAATGGGCCTACCCAGGAGTATTGTAGGGAATGAATATAACATCTCCCAAGCACCCAGCTTGGTGCCTGACAGCTGGAGGCTTGCCTCAGGGGTTACCTGGTAGCAGGATTCACAGAGGGGCCGCCCATCCTTCTGGTAGAAGCTCTGCCCGGCCAGCTGGCGGCGGCAGGTGCGGCAGGTGAAGCACTGTGCGTGGTACTGTTTCTTCATGGCCTCCACGGCCAGCTCTCGGGGGGACACAGTCTTGTGGCAGAAGGCACAGATGTCTGGGATAGAGGAGACACAGGCTATCACAAGGAATGTAGGTGGCCTTTGCAAAGCTAAGATCAAGAACAATAGGGCTGTGGGGTGGCTCAGCAGCAGAGCGCTTGCCTAGCCTTTGGGAGGCCCTGGGTTCCATCCCCAGCACTGCAAAAAAACCTAAAAGACAAATGATGAACTGAGAAAAATAGGTGCATCTCCTGCCTCAGACAGGACCCATCTCCCCGCAGGCCCAGGAGCAGGAGCTTTGCACCCAGCACTCCCATCCCCAGTGCCTGGGGCAGGGGTCTGGGTGTCAGGAACTTCCTGCTGTGCTCAAGGAGTAACAGGCAGCCACCATGGGGGGAGGGCAGGTCAGGATGACTAAGTGGGCAATTCAGCAAAAATACCCCAATTACAATCCTACCTACCCTTGGCCACAGCACTTCCTCTTCTAGGAATGTAGCTCAGAAACACGTGTGCATGGGCAAGTTACCTATCTGTGTGCAAGGTGACTCATCTCAGCAAGAAACCACCTAAGAATCCAGCAACAGGGGTCGTGGCACAGAGCTGTGACCCCAGGCACTCAGGAGGCTGAGGCAGGAGGATGACAAGTTTAAGGCCAGCCTCAACAACTTAGGGAGACCCTGTCTCAAAATTCAAAAAAGAAAAAAAAATTAAAAGGGCTGGGAGGTAGCTCAGTGGTAAAGCACCCCCGGGTTCAATCCCTAGAACCAAAAAGAAAAGAAAGAGTAAGAAAAAAAAAAAATCAGCACTTTTGCTGTCATAGCAAAGGGCGTGGATGAATAGTTAGAAGAATTTTAATGATGAAGAAAACAGGTCACGGCAATAGAAACTAGATGGATGCTCAACTATTAAGCCCATGGCTCCCAGGTGAGCCCGGGCAGGCAGGTGGGTTGCTGTTCCCCTGGCTCTTGCCTAGCAGCCCATCTGGCCCCAGGGCTCCGGGGAGCAGCCTGTGGCCATACCTGTGGAGGTCTCTCTCTCCGGGAAGCTGACAGGCTCTTCTGGGGGAGGTGGCAGCTCCTCGTCTGGGGGCCTGAGGTGACCAGGCCGAGGCTGGGCTGAAGGGCCCTCTGCCAGAGCCTGTGGGGACACAGATGGGAGGAGATGGTCCATCAGGGACTCCCTGGGCCCTCCCAGCTCTGCTCCTACCTGGGTGGTCCCAGCCACCCTTGACCCCACTGTTCAAAGGAGGAAACTGAGGGCCTGGGAGGAACCAGCAGGGAGTCGTGGCCACTGGAGCCGGGTCTCCCCACTCCTTGCCCTGGGCCCCCTCCACCAGGCAAAGCTACTTCCATTTCTATGGAATCTCCCAGAAACAGGTTCCCCCAGGATGTTGGGCTAAAGTGGCCTCAGCCCTGGCCCTGGGGCACCTCCCATGTCTAATGGTCCCTTCGAAGGGCAGAGGATTAAAGCAGTTTTCTATGCTACAAGGGATTTAGGTCACCAATCCTGACCACCCCCTTGGGGACTTCAAAGGGTCTTAAAGAGGCACTGGCCTCAAGCAGAAGGGGCCACACCACCTCCAGTCTCATAATTCTGGAAAGGCCTGGAAGACCCAGGCACCCCCACCCCCCACCCAGGGGACCCCAGCTTCAGTACCTGGGGTGGGGGTGGGGGCAGGTGCAGCTGCTCCAAGTCTGAAATGAGGGGTGTCCCCATTGGGGGCGCCTCATCAGGAGGCAGCAGGCACGCAGGAGGGGGTGGCGGAGGCGGCGGGAGGAGGTCCAGGTCACCAAGTGCGTCCTCACCATCTGGGGCGGGAGGAGGGGGAGAGCATCCTGAAACAGCAAGGGGATAGGGGGTTGGCCAGAGTGCCACAGGGGGACAGAGGAGGCGTCTGCTGATCCAGAAGGCAGAAGAGCAGGTGGCCAAAGGCTCAGGTCCAGGGGCACCCGGACCTGGGTTCCATCTGGCTTGGCCACTGACCTGCTGTGGGTCCTTAGGCAAATGACATGATCTCTCTGAGTCTTAAATTGCTCAGTTGGAGCATTTTAAGGGGCTGGTGTTGAGGACATGACAGTGGCAGTGAGTGGTACACGCCAGGACCAGCAGACAGGGGCTGGGAGAGCCTCTGGAGACCTCTGGGGGACACAAGCCCCTCTGGCTGCAGATCTCAAAGCGCTCTGTGCAAACTGGCATCACAGTCACCTGGGAGCTGGTCAGAGGTGCAACTCCTCCGTCTGTGTCAGGCCTGCAGAGTCAGACACTCTGAGGGTGGGGCCACCACAAGGCGCAAAAGAAACCCTCCAGGTGTCTCAGATGTGGCTCAAGAGGGAACCCCACCCTGACTACAGAAGATTCCAGTAACAATTGTAGGGTGTTGAAAGCATTCAGGTGGAGAATTGATGGGGAATTTTTTTTTGTTGTTTTTATACTGGGGACTGAACCCAGTGGTGCTTACCACTGAACTTTATCCCCAGCCCTTTTTGTTAATTTTTTTTATTTTGAGACAGGTTCTTGCCAAATTGCTGAGTCTGGCCTCGAAATGGCGATCCTCCTGCCTCAGCCTCCTGAGTCACTGAGATTGCAGGTGTGCACTGGACCCAGGTGATGGGGAGCTTTCTGAGGAGCCCCGTGGACATCATCTGAACCCAGCGGCTACCTCGGCAGACACAAGGGTCTCGAGACTCCTGTGACACTATAGGAAGCTGTGGGGTACCTCCATGAAATGTCCCCACCCAAAATCACCCCCCAAAACAACCCCTGAGCTGTTATTATAAAATAGAAGCTGACTTCCACTTATAATAAATTTGGGACACAGAGAAGGAAGCTGAATGAGACCACAAGGCACAAAGGGACAAACTCAGCAGGTGGGTTGGGACACTGTACAGACCCAGTTCCTATTTCTGCAACAAGTCAACAGCCTGAGGAGGAAGGGGGACTTCCCTGGAACTGAGACTGCAGAGAAAAACCACCACACATGAGAAATCTGTCCCATTGTCCAACGGTGCAGCTTACGTGTGGCTAAGGAGCTCTTGACCTCACAGAGCGGTGCTCCAGGCCTCAGTATCAACAAAAGAATGTGAAAAACAGAAACAAACAAAGAAAGAAGAATGCGACCTGGTGGTGCACGCCTGTGATCTTAGAGGCTCAGGAAGCTGAGGCAGGAGGATGGCAAGTTGGAGACCAGCCTCAGCAACTCAGTGACACTCTGTCTCAAACTTTTAACAACAACAACAACAACAACAAAAAGAACATGAAATATCTCATCAATGATTTTTTTTTACAATTATTTCATGCCGAAATAATATTTTAATATTGGATTCCATAACCCATTATTAAAACTAACACTGCTTATTTCTTGTAGCTTTTTTCTTTCTTTCTTTTTTTTTTAAAGAGAGTGAGAGAGGGAGTTTTTTTTTTTAATATTTATTTATTTATTTTTTAGTTCTCGGCGGACACAACATCTTTGTTGGTATGTGGTGCTGAGGATCGAACCCGGGCCGCACGCATGCCAGGCGAGCGCGCTACCACTTGAGCCACAGCCCCAGCCCTTGTAGCTTTTTTCAATGTGGATATATTAGAACATTTCAAATTACATACATGGGGCTGGCTGGCAATTGGGACTTGACTTCTGTTTTTTTAAAAAAAATATATTTACTTGGGCTGGGGCCGTAGCTCAGTGGTAGAGCACTTGCCTTCTACATGTGAGGCTCTGGGTCCGATCCTCTGCACCACATAAAAATGAATAAAGATATTGTGTCTATCTACAACTAAAACATTTTTTAAAAATATTTATTTACTTTAGATACTAAGTTTTTTTAAATACTTTTTTAGTTGTTGGTAGGCCTTTATTCATTTATTTACTTTTGTGCGGTGCTGGGAATCGAACCCAGGGCCTAACACATTCTAGGCAAGTGCTTTACCGCTGAGCCACAACATACCAGCCCCATTTTTATTTTTTAGTTGTAGATGGACACGATACCTTTATTTTATTCATTTTTACGTGGTGCTGAGGATCGAACCCAGGGCCTCGAAGGTGCTAGGTGAGCGCTCTACCGCTGAGCCCCAGCCCCAGTCCCTGACCTGTTTTAGTTGGACAGCACTGGCACAGACCTTATGTGGATCCTGAATGAAAGAATTAGTCACCTCATTTAATTCTCATTTTCTAGACAAGCAGAAGCTACATAGTCCACTGAATTATACAGCTCCAAAGAGAGATGAGAGTTGGGCGTGTAATCGCAGCAGCTCAGGAGGCTGAGGCAGGAGGATCATGAGTTCAAAGCCAGCCTCTGCAATTTAGTGAGGCCCTAAGCAATTTAGGGAGACCCTGTCTCTAAATAAAAATAAAAAGGGCTGGGGATGTGGTTCAGTGGTTAAGCACCCCTGAGTTCAATCCCTGATAACCCCCCCTCAAAAAAAAAAAAGACTACACATTGCATAATCCATCTGTTCTGCTACAGCAAAAAAGGCATTTTCATGACAATCAGAGGAATTTAGTTATAAACAGAGTATTAGACCATCCTGAGGCATTCCCTTAAATTGATTAGGTGTCTGCATGGTGGCCATGTAGGAACACGGCTACATTTAGAGACGCACTCTGCCAAATGCATGAAATGCCACAATTATGGGGGTGTCTTTTAAAATATTCCGCAGGGGCGTGCTCAGCAGGCGAGAGGCCCTGGGTTTGATCCCCAGAGGAAGGTAAACCAAGAAAATAAAATACTCCACAAAAAGGAAAAAGAAGAAGAGAACAGGAATAAACAAGTGTGGCCAGATCTTGGTGACCACTGAACTGATGTGGGTACTCGGGCTGCAGGTGCTGTCGGCCCCACTATCATGAACGTCTGAACACACACACACGCGCGCGCGCGCACACACACGCGGGCACACACGTGCACACACGCTCTAGCACAAAGTCATTTCTGTTATTAGCATAGCTGCTCCTGAGACCCAGGCTGACGAAGGCAGGAGACTGGGTGGGCCCCGGGGAGTGGACTCGATCCTGAGTCTGGTCAGTGGACACAGACCTCCGCGTGCTCCCGAGGTGGGGTATGAGGGCTCCCCAGCCCCTCCTTTCTCCTGTAGAGACGACCATGCTCACTACCGTGTAATGCCAGAAGGCGGCTGGGGGTCAGGAGGGAAGCTGTAGAGGGGCTGTGTCTTGCCCATGAGAACCTTCTGCCCACGGCCAGGTTCAGGGCAAGCACTGTTATGGAGGCCCAGTGAGAAAGGGACATGGGGGACATTCTGCCCACCTCCTGTCACTGGGCACAAGTTAGACCAGGGTCTTGTGAGCTCAGCCTACTCGAGATGCCCATGGAAAGCCAATGGAAAATTCCAGAAGCCCAGGAGCCTGAAGACCCAGGCCTCGCTCCGTTCCTAGCCCTGGACACCCCGGTCTTTGGATAAAGAGATTAACACAGCTTCCCCGGGCTGAAGGCACTGTGCGGAGGGGAAGGGCGTGCTGCACACCTGGGCGTGCATTGGGAGCACCTGGGGGCTTGCCCAAACACAGATGGCTTCCCCACCCTGTTCCTGACTCAGCAGGGTTGGGGCAGGCTGCAGGAATTTGCATTTCTGGTAAGTTCCCTGGTGAAGACAGGGCTGGTGCCAGGGCCACACGTTGAGAACCACTGTTCTAGCCCAGAGGTCACACCTCCTTGACCTCTTGGGACCGGAACAACAGTCCCACATCCATTTATCCAAACATGGGACACCCAGGGTCAAGGAGTTCTCGGGGGTGGGACAGGAGAAACACTTCTAATACTCTAAGGCACAGGGGACTACGGTTGACAAGGATCCTACATCCCCAAATAGCTAGTAGAGAGGGTTCTGAACATTTCCAGCACAAAGAGACAGTACATGAGTGAGGGTATGGACATGTCATTGTCCTGACCACACTGTAGGTTTGTTCACGTGTGACACCAAATCCCATGAATATGTACAATTATTGTTCCAATTTTTTTAAAATGTTGTGCCGGGCCTTGCAGTGCACACCTATAATCCCGGAGACTCTGGAGGCTGAGGAAGGAGGATTGTGAGTTCAAAGCCAGCCTCGGTAACTTAGCAAGGCCCTGAACAATTCAGGAAGACCCTGTCTCAAAATAAAACATAAAAAGGGCTGGGGATGTGGCTCAGGTACTGGGTTGAGCTCAGGGGTTTGAGACCAACCTGGGCAACACAATAAGACCCCCGTGTCAAAGTTCACCAAATGTGGTCCCCAGACCAGAGCATCAGCTTGACCCAGGAAGGTACAAGAAATGCAAATCCGTCCTCAGGAAGCCCAGCTGGGTCAGAAGCACCCTGGGCGGGCCCAGCTGTGTTGGAACAAGCCCTGGGGGACAGGGATGATGGACTGTGGGAATCGGGCTCTGGATGAGCTCATGAGTCAGGACTCAGAGCTCCGAGGCAGCAAAGAGCAGTGGTGGCCTCTCCCAGGCCCTGCCTCGGGTTTCCAGGACACCAGCTGAGGAGGGGGGGCAGGAACGCGGGGGCCCCAGGTGCTAGGAAGGTGAGCCTGTCCAGGGGCCAAGGGCAGGAGGAGGGAGAGCAGGTTTTAAGAGAAGCCAAGAGGGGAAAAGCACCTCAGGTGTGAGAACCAGGCAGTGTATCTGGGGAACGTGCATCTAGTAGATGGTGGGCGTGCGGGTGAGAGGGCAGCAGGAAGCAGCAGATGGCAGTCTGCTGCGGAGATGGCCTTGTCCTCAGCACCCCGAGATGTGGGCACCCCAGACTCAGGACTGAGTTGCTCATCTAGAATTTTCCTTCAAGATTCCCCATGCTCTGCTTGAGGGTCCCAAGTTGGCAAATGGCCACCAGCCACACTGACCGGTGACCATCAGGCCACCCCCTCCCAACAGTCTGCTTTTCTCTCACACTCCCGGGGTCTCCTGCCTGTAACTCCAACAACCCCCGGACTGTGGCCAGGGCCATCCGGCACCTCAACTGTATTTCCCGAGCGCCTCACCCACTCTGAGGGGCTGCGGGATTTTTCTCCCATTGGATCGCGTGTCCTGACGGTGAAGTCGGTCAGTGTGGTCCTGGTCTCTAGAGGGAACACGCTGTACCCGTGGGATGTGTGGTCAAGAGGCACACAGGGAGCGTGTCACATGAACATCCCTGCACACTGTCCCTGAGCCCGTGTGTGGCACTTCTGACCACTGTCTGGTTCCTGAAACTGGAACTTGCTATCGGTCTTGCCCCCTGGTTTCCATGGTGATGGGTGAAGGGCTGTCCCAGTGTTGCTCTCGGGCAGCAGGACACCTGACCAGGCACCTGGGGGGCTCCAGGGACTGGGCTGCCATCTTAGGCTGGCCTCCTCTGCAGTGCCCTGTAGGACAGCGGGCAATGCCCTGCCCAACACTCTGGAATCACCTTCCTCACTTCTATCAACCCAACAGCTGACAATTTCCGTGAGAGCGACAGGGACAGAGGACTACAGCCTTCCTGTCACTTTTTCTCCTTTTTTTTTTTTTTTTTTTGGTACCAGGCATTGAACCCAGGGGTGCTTAACCATTCAGCCCCATCCCCAGCCCTATTTTGTATCTTATTTGGAGACAGGGCCTCACTGAGTTGCTTAGTGCCTTGCTGTTGCTGAGGCTGGCTTTGGACTCCCGATCCTCCTGCCTCGGCCTCCTGAGCTGCTGGGATGACAGGCGGACACCAATGTGTCCTTTTTTACAGACTAGAACCCGAGGCACAGAGAGGGTGAAGCAGCTTGTCAACATCACACAGTTGAGAAATGGCGCCAGGATTCGTCCCAGACAGACGGGTTCCAGACTCTGCCTGCACGTGGTGGTTCCTTCCTCCCCACCTGGTGCTGCCTCCGCCCTGGTCCCCCTGAAGTCACCCTCTTACCTCCGTTGGAGAGCTGAGGTGGTCCAGTTGGCACAGGGGCTGCAGCCCTGCCGGAGGGCACCCAGGGGCTGGGCTTCCCCACCGAGGCAGCCCCCACGGGCTTCGCGGAGGCAGGGGACTCCCAGGGGCGGCCACGCCGGGCCTCACAGGCCGCCTGCCTCACTCCCTCCGTCACAGCCACGTCGCGGCGCGGGGGCGCCAGGGTGATGAACACGGACGAGGCCACCCTCTTCTCCGGCTGGGAGGCCATTGCTTCAGCTCCCGCTGGCGCTGGGGACAGAGGGCGGCTCAGGCTCTGGCGGGACACACACCTGTCAAAGAGAAGTCAGGGGCACGGAGTCTCCCTCCTCCCAACACAAGGGGCCATGGCCCGCCATGCTGGTGACCCACCCAGTCCAGCCACAGAGGGGGCAGGGCGGGAGTCCACCAGGTGACTTGGCCACAGGGTGGGACCCAAAGCCTGGACTGCCCCTCCCCCAAAGCCTGCACACCTGGGGAGCAAAGGGCAGCCCCGGGTGCTCCACAGTGGCTACGGCACCTGCCCATAGGGCCACACCCCAAGTCACCTCCCTCACCTACCTGGACCCCAGTTCTCCTGGGACAGCCTAATCCCTCAGAGGCTGTCAGGCCAGCTGCCCTGTGGGGGCAGAGAACAGGAACAGAAGTTCAGACGGCAGCACGGGGATCCCAGAGACAGAGGGGGCAGAAGGACAAATCAAAGATACCTTTTACCAAGACCTGCTCTGTGCTCACGTTGCCCTGAGCACTTGATGCTTATGAATTCAGAAATCCTCAGAGAGGTAGGCACCATTATTACCCCATCTCACAAGTGAAGAAATTCAGAGAAGTCAAGTCACTCATCCAGGGTCACACAGCAGTAGAGACAGCATTTGAACTTCAAGCCCATCACTTGGCCACTTTGTTCTGCTCCACCCACAAGCCAGTGTCCTTTCCTCCCTGCCTTCTATCGCCCAAATCTCTTCCTGCCCCATCTCCAAAACCATGGCCTCTGTACAGGCCCCAGCAGTGTGGGGGGAAACAGCTGGGTGGCCTCCAGTCCCACCTCCTCACCTGATCGTTCATCTGATTTGAACCCACCTCTCTAGGTCTTTCTCTCCCACCTGCCTTGGAGGGTTCACCATTGGCTTTTCCTCTCCGGCACCGCCCCCATCCCGGGGTGAATTTCCGCTTTCCCTTAGAGGCCAGCTCCGGCCACATGTCCTCCATGAGGCTCCCTAGAGTCCAGCCTCAGCCGGGGCAGCTGTCTGCTTTCTCAGGACCATGATGGCTCCCCACAGGACACACAGCTCCCCATCAATGTGTCTGACCCCCATGCGGCGCCACCTGCCTTCTGCTGCCTGCACGGTGCCTGAGCACAGCTGGTCTACAGCACAGACCTGGGAGGGGACAGCACCCAGCCTCAGGGGAAGGCGTCCTCCATCGCCCAGGCGGGTCCTGCAGACAGCAGCCTCTGGTGCCCAGGCTGAGGTGGGGCCACGGTGGGGAGAGTTGATGGCCCTCACCCAGCAGTGCTGCCAGGGCTAAAAATGTCCCCTTTATCTCTCTAGTTCTGTCTGGGCCACCTTGGATGACCCTGAAGTCCAGCCTTGGTACATGGGGGGAGAGTAAACAGAACGGGAACCCTGAGAAGTGGGCTCAGCAGGCAGGAGGGGCAGAGCCTGAGGGACGCTGATGGTGGACAGGAGACTGAGTGGCCCCTCACAGCCCTCCTCTGTATCAAGTGCACCATGGGCTCTCTCTGTGGCTGATGGAGCAGCATCTGCCCCCAAGTTCCTGGTTTATGTTTGGCTAAAAATAAAGATGCTTTGTCTGATAAGGAAATATCTGTTTGCAGTCAGGTGTGGTGGTGCGCGCCTGTAATCCCAGCAACTCGGGAGGCTGAGGCAGGAGGACAAGTTCAAAGCCAGTTGCTGAGGCTCTAAGCAACTTAGCAAGACCCTGTCTCAAAATAAAAAAAAAAAATAAAAAGGGCTGGGGATGTGGCTCAGTGGTTAAGCACCCCTGGGTTCAGTACTGGTTACCAAAATAAATATATAAAATAATAATCTGCCCTGAATAAGCAATCCATATAATAGGAAAGAACTTTGAAAGTTATTTAAAAGTGCCTCCCTTTTGTTTCTTGTTTTGGAGGTGATTTTGGAAGTATGTATGCTTATAGAGGCTGCCTTAGTCTTTGATTTTATGCTTTGTTATGAA
Organism: Spermophilus citellus; assembly: GCF_964194105.1. NCBI lineage: Eukaryota > Metazoa > Chordata > Mammalia > Rodentia > Sciuridae > Spermophilus > Spermophilus citellus. Next base: position 128,503,146 of record NC_138191.1, read on the forward strand.
TTTAAGAATCTCTTTTTACCCAGGACTACAGCACATGCCTGCAATCCCAGTGACTCAGGAGGCTGAAGCAGGAGGATCATAAGTTGGAGGTCAGTCTCAGCAACATAGTGAGACCCTGTTTGAAAATAAAAGTAAATTGTTCTTTATCCTGGTGGAGTGACTCTGAACCATGTACAGCCAGAGGAATGAGAAGTTGTGCTCCATTTATGTACTATATGTCAAAAGGCATTCTACTATAAAATTAATTAATTAAAAAATAAAATAAAAATGGGGTTGGTAGAGATCGCTTGCTGAGCATGTGTGAGGCACTGGGTTCGATTCTCAGCACCACATATAAATACATAAATTAAAAAGGTCCATTAACAACTAAAAATAAATAAATAAAAATAAAAACTTCTAGGGGTGTAGCTCAGTGGTAGAATGTCCCTAGATTCAATCTGCAGTACTGAAAAAAAAAAATCTAGTTTTCTACTTGGTTTTCAGAGTGCATCTGAAATTTAAAGAATAAACATGGCACCTATTGAGTGCCAACCACTGTGCTAAGCGTGCTATGTGACTCAAACTCACCTGGTTCTCAAGGCAGTTGGAAGAAAGGTCCATTATGCCCCCAATTCTCAGATGGGCCCCATGAAGCCCCAGTAGTTCAAGTGAATGTCACAGGGGGGCCAAAGCAGGCAGGAATTCTAACACAGCAGGGTCCAGCCTGGAAGTCCAGGGGTGTCCTAGGACCTGCGGTGGCTGCCCGCCCAAATTCACAGGCCTGTTCTCAACCCAGATGGCCCTACCCAGACTGAGTAGCTTGTGGTCAGCACACTCTAGACTGGTCCCCAGAGACTGCTTCGGACCTTCAGGACACAGCCTCCACCCCCCTCCACAGCTCTGACCCCTCCTCCATTCCTCCAGGAAATCAGATCTCCTTGCTTTCTGGGAAAATGTCCAAGGCTGAGGCCAGATGTTCACAGCTGTGCACCCCCCAACCCTCCCAAAGGTCCCCAGCAGGGACTTCAGGTCCCACGGGAAGGAGCTGAGCTGAGGCCTTTAAAAGAGCTGTCAAGTCCCATCCGAGAAAGGGGGCCTGGGCCTGCCCCTGGTGTCCTGCACCCAGGTCACCCTGGAAGGGCTCAGGGAACCCTCGCCCCACCCTGCTTCCCCGCAAAGGGCGAATCAGAGCGTCAGTTGGGAACGCAGAGAAAGTGGGAACAAAGGGAAGGAAAGCCATTTCCTGTCAAGAGGAAGGAAGGAGGCTGAGACCAACCAGCCACCGGGCGGCTGCAGGCTTGGGCCCAGGGGCGGACAAGAGCTGGCTGATGGGGGGGCCGCCCCGCCCCCGCCGGCCCCCTTCCTACTCCTAATTCCCCTCCAAACCACCTCTGAGCTTTGTTCTTTAATACCTTGATAAAGCAGGCCATGTCGGATCCAGAGGGAACTTTGCTGAAGTGGGGAGATGCTCCCCACCCCGCTCCACGGTCCTGCAGCTGGCGAAGGATTCCCTCCTCCTCCTCCTCCGCCTCCCCCACCCCCGGGAAGAGCACGGAGCTGCGTTGGCTGCGCCCCACCTCTTTCCCGACGGGTGACCCTGAGCAGTCACCCCACCTCTTTGGGCCTGGTTTTATTTTATTCTCCCTCTTTGTGCAGGAGAATCTGAGCCTGTCCTGAAGGGTGGCTGAGAGGACACGAGGAGAGTGAGCGCAGAGATCTGGGCACTTGAGAGGTGCCCCGAGAAAGACCGCGGGTCACCCGCCCGGGAGGAGGGAGGAGGCGCCCGAGGACAGCTTTCCCATTATTAGGAGCAGGGATCCGGGAGCTGCCCAGCCTCTTCCGGGGATTCTCAGATCTGGGCTGGAGGGGCCCCACGCCACGATCGCCCCAGGCACACACCTTGGGGACCGTCCCGGCACTCGCCGTCCCAGCCTTCCCAGCCGGAGGGGCATCTGAGGCCTCGAGAGGGGCAGCCCTGGGCCGCTCCTCCCGCAGGGACCCCGTCTGGGAAAGGCACCCCGAGCTCCGGGAGCTCCAGAAACCCGGCCCCCTCCCTCAGGCGGGGAGCAGGGCGGCTGGCCGGGTCACCGTGGGGCGCCGCCGGGGACTTTAATTCGATCCATGTGCGGGACGCTGCCCTCTTTGTGCGGGAGCTTCCGCCCTGCGCGCCCGGTCCCTGGCGCCCCGCTCCGGGGCAGGGACACGACCCCCGCCGTCCCTCCCCCCTCGGAGGACACACACGGAGACGGAAGGACAGAAGGACAGGACAGCACCTCCCCGCCCCTCCTCTCGGAGCGCCCAGCCGGGGTCCGGGGCGCGGGGTGGTCTCCGGCCGGGCTGCCCGCGCTGTCACCCGAGTGCAGCCGGGACGCGCACGGGGACGGGACCCCCCCTGCCCAGCCGCTTACCTGCGCCCGCGCCGGCGGCTCCAGCCCGACGCCCAGCGCCCGGCGCCTCCCGCCGCGCTCCCGCCCTCGCTCCCTCCGCCCCGCTGCCCCGCGCCGCTACCATAAAAGGTGACGCTCGGGGGAGGGGGCCGGTCCCCGCCCCGCGGAAGCGGCCCCTACCTGCCCCCCCACCTGCTCGGCCGCGCCCCGGCCGCCCCCTCCCCCTCCCTTTGTTCCCGCGACCACTCCTCCCCGTCCCCTGCGCCCGGGCCCGGGGGTGGCGTCCTCCCCCGTCCCCCTCCTTTGTGCACCCTGAGTGGTCCTTATTCTCCCCCTCCCCAGGGTCACCCTGGTTGACCACCCCACCTGCCCGGTCTGCTGGGGGATGGTGCTCAGCCAGGGACTTAAGAGTCAGACTTAAGTTACTGACCCATTCCCTAAACATCCCTGGGCGGCAGGCCATCTCGCTGAGCCTCAGTGTCTTCACGGGAATGTCCCTCTGCCTATCCCTGCGGCAAGGCCTAGGGATAAAAGGCTCAAAGCCAGTGAGGAGCACACAGTCAGTGCTCAATATATGCTGGGTTTGGGACTTTTTGCAGGAAATGCCTTGGGGAGGAGGGGGCTCTGAGTCTCCAGTGGAGCTGTCTGGTTTGCTGTCTCCAGCTGTCACTGCTGGTCTGGATCCCTTAATCCCCCTGCGGCTGGGTCCCAGGGTCCTGGAGGGGTGGGGTGGATAGGTGGGAGAGGCAGGGCCCAGCTGGCAATCAGCTTACCTGGTTTGCTACCCTGCACCAGGCCACTGACCCCTCCCTGCGCCTTGCAGTTCCCACCGGCCAGGCAGAGCAGATAGAATGAGGTGGGGGGGGGGAGCAGCCTAGGCTCTGGGGCCCGTGGGGCGGGGATGGGCCGCTGGTCCCTGGAGGCCAGAGAACATTGCTGGGAAAAGGAATCCGAGTCTGATTCAGAGACAAACAGATTGTTCTCTTGATTAAAACCCACAGTGGTGGAGGCCAGGGGAGGGCCGGACCCAGTGCCATCTGGGGTGTCCAGGCAGGTTCTGGCTCTCTCCTGCGCCCCACAGCTGGGGCTACTACTGAGGGGCTCACATGATGGAATTCAGGAGGGGTTTGCCTGGATACCTGTTTCCTTCCTCCCCGAGCCCTCGCCCCAGAGAGCCACCCCTGTCACCCTTTCCCATTTGATCCTCACAGCCTCTGCAACAACAAAGGCCGCGACCAACAGTAGATGCCGTTTACAGAGGTCCTCTGTGCCCAGGTACAGGGCTCTCATTTCAACCCCCCCAGCCCTGGGTGCTGAGGAGTCCTGCAGGACTGATGCCCCAGAGGCTCAAGGCCAAGCAGAGCTGGATTCAAAACAGAGCCCTGGGTGCCCCTAGGCACGCTGCTCCGCGGGTTCTGGGGTGCGAGACGCGCCACGCAAGGTGATGAGAGCTACCCACTGCAGATGAGGCCACCTGTGGCCTGTGGCTCCTTCTGGCCTGGCAAGGTGGCCACTCTGTAGCACTGTTAGGAGTCCCAGCCTCCTACGCTGAAGGAAGGAGGAGCCACTGAAGGCAGGGATGGGAGGCAGCACCCAGGGTTTCAGACACTTCTGCTGCAGAACCCCTTCTTCAAGCGCTGGGTGACCCGGAGGCCGGTTTCAGTCAGGTCACAGGGGAGGTGGCATTCCCTAAAGCTACCTCACCTGCACTGCCAAATGGGACAATGAGGCCCTGAAGGGTTGACTTGGGGGCTTGCGTAAGGCCATAGTGACTCAGTCTAGGGTGTCCCTGTGTCCCCTCTAGACCACTGAGGGGAGTGTGGGACGCAGCTGCGCTGCTCACCAGCTGCCCAGCACCCCTGGCCACCTCCCTCAGCTGCTGCTCCAGATGGGGGGGGGGGGCGGACCGCCCAAGCTAAGGCTCCCACACCAGCCCCAGGATCAGTGTCACCGATAGGCAGGTGCCAGACTTCCTGCAATGGAAACCCAGGAAGTGCGCTGGGCAGAAAACACGCCCTTTGTCTGCCAGCTCCAAGAACCCTCTCCCTCCTCCCTCCCGGCCAGGTTCTGACCAGCCTTCTGCCAACCCAGATGCCCCAGCAGGCAAGGGCCTCAATCTTCCACTAGTGTTGAGACCCTGGGTGGCAGGAAGCAGGTGGGAGAGAGGCCGAGGGACAAGGTCCAGGGCAGCAGGGAGGTTTGCTACCATCCGGGCTGCGGGGCGTTCGGCCCCTGCCATCCACAGTGGAGGGCTTTGACCATGGACACTGGCTAGGCACTTCCTGCATGGGGGAGATGAGTCTGGAGCCAGGGGAACCAACCCAGATGCCTTCAGTCCTGTAGCCACAGAACTTAGAGGGAGGGGGGGAGATGGCGGCTATAAAGGGAATTAATATCAGAATTGCCGATTAAACTGTGCAATGAATGGGCTGGGGATGTGGCTCAAGCGGTAGCGCGCTCGCCTGGCATGCGTGCGGCCCAGGTTCGATCCTCAGCACCACATACCAACAAAGATGTTGTGTCCGCCGAGAACTAAAAAATAAATATTAAAAAAACAACAACTGTGCAATGAAGGGGCTGAGAGAGAAAAATGGGCGGCATGGGGCCAGGGTCTCTCTGAGGAGGTGGCACTTAACCTGAGATGGGTAGGAGCCAGGGAGGGGGGAGGACAAGAGCTTTGAGGTCCGACCTGGCTGAACAGCTCTGGTGCTGACTGTGACCTTGGACGTTCTGTCCCTCCCTGGAGAGGCATTTCCTACCTGTGACCTGGGCAGCGCCAGGTGGGTGCAGGCTTCCCTTTACATAGGGAGGAAAGGGCACACCTGGGTCTGGCCCACAGCGCTGAGGATTCCCGAGTCGCTCTAGCCTGTGTCTGGAGCTTTAGTTTTCCGCCCCCCCACCCAGGGCAGGAGACCCCGGGAAGCCTCCACTCTGCCTTGGGCAGGCTTCTCTGCCGTCAGAGGGAGCCGCCAGCCCAGGCTGTTGCGGGAAGTGCAGGGGGTGAAGAGTGTGGCAGGGTGGGCCCCGGCACCCCTGTGGCCTCCGTCCTGCAGCCTGCCTGCTAGGCCTCAGGGCAGTCCTGAGCACCCCTGTGGGCAGGGCCCTGTGCTGGGCAGGGCTGCGGCAGGACAGGACAGTGGGAGTTCCCACAGGGTGGCCCCGAGCACCCATCAGGATCTGAGGGATTCCACTCCTGCTGTTTTCTCTGAGCTCCCTTTCTCCCACAGCCCAGGGCCAGCAGCGCCTTGTGGCCTCCTTGTGAGGATTCGTTTTTTCCAGGCCTGGAGACGGAACCAGGGTGCTGGACCACTGAGCTCCATCCTTAGGCCTTTTTGTTTTTTTATTTTGAGACAGGGCCTCACTAAGCTGTTGAGGGTGGCCTCGAACTTGCAATCCTCCTACCTCAGCCTCCCAAGTCGCAGGGACTATGTGTGTGTGCCACTGCGCCAGGCTCAAACTCTGCACTATCATCACTTTTTGGGGGGAGGTGGGGTGGGTACCAGGGATTGAATTCAGGGGCGCTCAACCTCTGAGCCCCATCCCCGGCCCTATTTTGTATTTTATTTAGAGACAGGGTCTCACTGAGTTGCTTAGTTCCCCCACCGTTGTTGAGGCTGGTTTTGAACTCAGGATCCTCCTGCCTCGGCCTCCCTGCATGCTGAGATTACAGGTGTGTACCATCGTGCCCAGCTCGTCACCACTTTTAAGACTCTACTGAAGGTTCTAGAGGGCTTGGGGCTTCTGTACATCCCACGGCTACATCCCAAGGCCGCTGCCTTGCGATTTGCCTTTAGTGAACCCCAGTGTCCTAACCCTGAGAACAAACAGGTGAAACAAAGGGAGAAAGATAAAGAAAGGGCCATGGGTCAGCCCTGGAAGGGTCCCCTGAGGTCATCCCACGGTCAGGATCGAGGGTGGTGGGCTCCTCAATGTATTTCAGGAGAGACCATCCTGCAGCAGCCCAGGCTGGTGTGGGACTGACTTGTGGAGGGAGCCCCCACCCCACGGGATGGTCACCTTGATGGTTGTGAAGAGGACCAACTCGGGTCAAATCCCCCTGCCCGACTTGAAGGAGGGGATAAACTAGTGACTCAGGAAGCTGGCAGAGGGCGCCCGGCTCTCCTGGCAAGGTCACCAGCAGCAACGGGGACGCAGTGCTGTTTCCCGCTCGTCTCTGCTTGGAGGTCCCCCCCTCTCAGTCCCTCTCTCGAGCTCTTGGCTTGCGGCCTCCTTCACCTTTCACTCAGAATAAATTCTCTCACTTGGCTTTTTGCGTCTGACTCTGAGGGTTTTTTTCATCTGGACACAAGAACCCTCCTGTGACCCACGACCTTGAGGAAGTCACTTACTCCTGCTCCGCCTCAACCTCGGCTTTGTCCTGGGGAGGCAGACCAGCATCCGCTCCCTGCAAGGCCGTGGAGAAGGCCAGGTCCTCCCGCTGGGAGAACGCTCCTCCAGGGTGGCCAGGCTGAGGCAGGAGGAGGGCAAGTTCAAGACCAGCCTCGGCGATTTAGTGAGACCCCGTCTTCAAATAAAAAAAAAAAGGGCTGGGGACGTGGCTCAGTGGGGAGTGCCCCTGGTTCCCTTCCCAGTGCAAAAAAGAAAAGGAAAAAAAGCAATTCCTGACGGGGAGTTGGCCCATGAGTGACGAGCTGCCAGGGACTCAGCTGTCCCCCTGGGAGAAGCCTGGGGGAGGCGGGAGAGGGGAGGTCTGGCCTCTTCCTCCGTGTCCCCTCTGACATGGCCCCTGCCTCTGCCTCCCGCCTGGGCAGGGTCTCCTTCCTCAAAGTGCTCCCTGGCCCTTCCCCTAGAAGGGCATGCTGAAGCCGAGTTGTGTCCACTGTGGGCTCTAGAGGCCCTGGTCAGGGTCCAGGCTTAGTATCCTACCTCCTCATCTTCTCCAATATCTCAGCCAAGGGGGACCGGGGGCACAGAGTGACTCGCTCAAGGCCACGTCCACTAGTGAGTGCGCTTTGTTCAAGTCCAGGCTCCTTTCTTTACCTACTGGGCCAAGTTTGTAGGGAAGTGTTCAAAAGCCCAGGGGGATGTGACCTGGCCCCCTCACCCCAGGCCCCAGGCCTGTGTCCCCCTGCCGCACCCAGCAGGGCCCCGGCTTCCCCAGACCTGGCAGTGACCAGTGTCTGGGCCTTAATCCCCTCCGAGCTGGGGGCTGAGCCGGCTCTGGGAGGCTGGGATTCCCATGGCCTCTGTCCAGAGCCAGTACAGGCTCCAGAGAGGGTGACAGTGTTGGAGGGCCAGGAGGGTCCCTGAGGCTCAGGACTGGGGAGGCTTCCCTGACGTGGGCCAGTGGGCCAGAGCCCCTCTGCCGCAGAGAGCAAAGAATTCTGGTGTCAGCCGCATGGGAGGGTCCTAGAGACCCCAGTTCTCAGTTATTTGCCTCGGCAGAGACCCTGTTCCAATCCCAGCCTCCTCCTCCTGAAGCCCCATCCTCTTGGGAACCTCTGCTCCTAGTAATATCCACCCCACCCCCAATCCCTGAGACCCCTCCTTCCAAAAGTAGGATGGGCTGGCCCCTGGGGGTGCCCGTTGCCCTCTCACTTCTCTCTTACCCCAGGGTGACCTGACTGAGAAGCTAATGAGACCCAGGCTCAGGCTGTCCTGGCTCCTGTGAGGACTGGGGGCTGCTGGGAGCTATGGAGTGTTGTAGGCAGGGAGGGAGGCCGAGTTCTGCTCGGGAAGCATCTCCTTGAAATGTTCCTGGCAAACTTCCCAGAGAGATGTCAGGAGGACGGACTCAAATCTCTGAGTCTCCAATAATTAATTGTGCTTTCCTTTCTCATTCCAAATAAATATCCCTTTTCAGAAGAGTTTCATATTATTTTTCCTAAAGGGGTCCTTAAAATGGATTTGCCCACCTCAGCGACAGCCACGCCAACCCTTCCCAGTCCCTCAGAGCACTCTGGGGTCCTAAGACCCCCACGGGCTTCAGCCCACCCCCTTGGCCTATGAACCTATCATCTCACCTGGGTGATTCCAGTTGCTCCCAGACTGGTTGTCCTGTTTCCAAACTGTCTATTCCAAAAGCAGCTTTGAGAGGAATCCTTTGAAAGTGTGCATCAGCTTTAGTCACTTCCGTGTGTTAAACCCTCCCCTGGCTCCAAACATGGGGGAAAAAATCCCAACACTGGCTATGTCTGGCCCTGCCCTCCTGCAACCGGGTCCTCTGTGAGGCTTCTATAATGCTCCAGTGCTGCTCCTGCCCCAGGGCCTTTGCTCATGCTGATCCCTCAGCCCTTGACAGTCTTGACGGGTTCTTGCCTGGCTTGCTCCCACACTCCGCACAAATATCCTCCTCACCTCAAAGTGGCCCTCCAAGGAAGGCAGCTTCTGAACTGTCCCCAGGACCCTACCTCCTGGGATTCACCATGTGGCAGTTCAGAGGATGATGGAGACCAGACTTACTTAGAATATGGCAAAGACACTGGGATGCACTGTCAGTATTGGGTTATCCCTGAGGGAATCCAGCTGCCATGTTCTGGGACAAGGAATTGCGGGAAGTCCCCAGCCTTGATGGCACTGCAGCCCCAGCTGACCCCTGAGTGCAACTGGTGAGAAACTCTGAGCCAGACGGTCCAGCTGAGCTGCACCCAGATTCCCGAGCCAAAGAAAAAGCAAGACAATAGTGTCCATTGTTTTGCTTCTAGATTTCTGGGGCTATTTGTTACACAGCATGCATAACAGAGACAGCCTGGCGCCCGCCATGCGCCCTGACCCCTTACCCAGCTTGAGGCCTCTCCAGCAGTTCACCTTGTTTCTGTCCTTGCAGGGGGACCTCCGTGAGGCCAGGGCTGTGCCCAGGAGGTCCATCCAGTGGTCCATCCATCACCTCAGCGTTCTGGCCACACAGCTGCCCAGCAGCCACTGACTGAAGGGGTAAGTGAAGGAACGCAGGACCCCCGGGGGCAGTGCAGTGCATAGCTCATAGCTCAGAAGAGCCCCCCCCCGGGGGGGGGGTCTCAGGAGGGGCAGGCCAACTCACCCAGTCCCAGCCCATAGCAGGCACCACCTACTCTAAGCAGGGACTGGGGACCCTGGCCTTGCACCTCGTCTTTATCTCTGCCATCTGGGAGGGGAACCCAGGGCCTGGGGCCTGTTACAGAAGGATGTCACCCCATTGAGAGCCAGAGCCCCGGGGTCCCTGGGGGAGAACCAGTCTGCCCCTCGGGCTTCACCCATACCCTGTGGTTCAGATTGCCCGAGCCCTCGGGCCCTAAGGCCATCTTTACTTCATGTGGTGTGGAGATTTGCTAAACGCCTCACCGAAAAATTGGGACCCGAGGCTGGAATAGAATTCTTTTCTTATCAAATTATTCTGTGAGAGTTATTTTGTGTCTGACGAGGGTCTAAAAATCAGATGGCTTTGTTTGGAAAACAGTCTCTGTGCCCATAAAAGGGAGAAGACTTCTGGGTCCAGTCGCCACCCCCCAAACCCTGTCCCCAATGGGTCCCAGTCTGTGCCAGGGCCCAAGAGACTGGGTCACCTTCCAGCAAAAACACCCAGCCCTGGTTGGAGCCCAGAGTCCAGTCGGGGTTTGGCGGGGGCTGGCCCTGCATCCACCCAGCTGAGCCATTTCCGCCTAGATGGCCTGGTTTCCTGCCCAGAGGGAAGGGGGCTCTGGGTTCTGTCCTGGAGGAGGGGCTTCCACAGGTACTACCCACCCTCCCGACCGGCCACACCCTGTCCTGGGGGAGGGTTGTGCCAGAGCTGTCCAAGGGCGGCCATTCATGGGGGAACGGGTGGAAACCTCCGGGTCCAGCCCTGGGTATAGCCTGTCCTGAATCCCCACACTGGGGTGCAGAGTGGAGAATTCAAGGCCACCCCCACCCAGCTGCTCCCAAGCAGCAGCCTACAGGTGGCCATGGTGGTTTTGCAGAGAGGACTTTCCCCCTCGGAGCCTGGAGTCCTCTGGTACCTTCTCCAGGTTTCAGTCTTCCCTGCCAAGCCCAGACGACCTTGACTCTCCCACCCGTGGAGGCTGATGGCAGTGGGGTTCCTCAGTACCCTGAGTTGGGGCCCTTGATCCCCAAGAAACCCAATCACCCTGTGGGCTGGATGTCCTGCCCCTCCAGGGGCCTCAGGCTACCCTGGACAAAAGGTAGCCAGAACCACATTCCAAGAGCATGCTGGCTCTGTTCGCTTCCTGGATCCCACATCTCCAACCAAGAGAGGGAGCCAGGAACCCACAAAGCACTTGAGCCCTGGAGATAGACTGCCTGCATTCAAATCCTGAAGCTTACTCCCTCCTGTGTGCCCTTGAGCAAGTCCTGTAACCTCTCTGGGCCTTGGCTTCTAAATCTGTAAAAAAGAGATAACAGTTATGGCCTCTTGGGGTCGAGGTCAAAATAAAAGGGGATAATGAAAGTACCCAGCTCGAGGTAAGCCCCCACACCTGGTAGTAATTCTTCCCACAGGCGCAGAGAGCGCCCTACGAAGGCAGGCAGAGGAGCTGTGCCCAGGGCCTTGGTCTCCCTGATCTTGGCCCTGAACAGGAATGAGATGGGAAGGACCCTCATGGTCTTATACAGTCTTGGGATTCAGAGCAGGCTGTATCCAGGGCACCCAAGAGCACGAGAGGCCTTAGGGGGCCCTCTCCAGCTGGTTCTCAGTGTGGGATGGGACACTGTCCACCTAAGACTGCAGGTAGGTGGCCAGACTATGTGTCCAGCCTCCCACCTCCTCGGCCACCTCAATACTACACCCTCCACGCCACCCCTGAGCGCCCTTCCTCTGTCTGCAAGGAGCCCTGTTCCCCAGGAACACACGGAGCCTGAGCCAGCCCTGAGGAGCCTACCCCAGGGCTCCAACAGAATTGCTGTGTGGCTTCTGAAAACCTCTTTCCCTTTCTGTGTCTTTGTGATTCTGAGCACTTTAAGAAAATCATATTTAGGGGCTGGGGTTGTGGCTCAGAGGTAGAGCGCTCACCTAGCACAGGCGAGGCCCTGGGTTCGATCCTCAGGACCACATAAAAATAAATAAGTAAAGCAAAGGTATTGTGTTCATGTACAACTAAAAGAATTTTTTAAAAAAGAAAACCATCTTTATTGTTCACGGAGGGGTAAAGGGGTAAACCAACCTGATGCGGTTGGCCCCGGTCCTCCCAACCCTGCGCAAGAAGTCAGTCCTGTCCATCAGAGAAGGATTAACTCAGGGCCTCCAGGGCCCCCATCCCCCAACCCTCCCCTTCCTCTAGGGGGTGGGGGCAAGGCCTAGGTGGGGGCCAGCCCTGTGGCTGTGGCTCCAGGCAGTGTCCCAAGGTCAGGCCTTGCTGGTCAGCCAGCCCGGGCCTGAGACAGGCTCCAAGTCCTCCCGGAGGCAGGTCAGGAGGGGGCGGTCTTCTGGGACCCAGGGGGTGTGGAGGGCAGGGGCTGGCTGGGAGCTGCTGCGGAAGGCCTCTGGGACGGAAAGCCCTGGGGAAGGCGGGGGAGGGGATCAAGAGGCCACCCACTTCCCCTCCCCCTGGGGGCCTCAGACCCCCACTCATGCCAGACCCTCCTCCCCTGGGGCCTCCCCAGACCCTCCTCCCCTGGGGCCTCTGAGTTCAGGCTGCTGCGGGCAGTGGGCGTTCCTAGTGACCTAGAGGACGGCTCAGGCTGGCACGGATGGGGCAGGAGAGATCTCAGCTCCCTCCGCCCTCCACCAAGAGAGGTCACCCTGGCTCTCTTTCAACTTGGGCCTCTGGAGGCGCCAGGGACTGTGTGGGGCAGGGCGCTCGGGCCTGGGGGACCTGGGGTGCATGGGGCCCACCTGGATCTGGCAAAGGTCAAGCAGGGCGCGGACGCCCACCAGGCACCAGAGCTCGCCCAGCAGGGAGACAAGGATGCCCAGGAGATCCATCCAGCGACCGACGGTCAGCAGCAGCACGAAGAGGCCGCCCATGCGCACCAGCACCGTCTGCACCTGGCTCTGCAGGCTGAAGCGCTGCTGCCGCTGCTCCTCTGTGGGAGGGGCGCACCTGTCACCGCCTGCCACGCACCTGGCCCCACTCAGATGTCCCGCTGGAGCCACATGGGCCTCTCAGCTCTCGCCCCCCCTTGCTGCCCCCCCCATCCACCCCTCTCTCTGAGCACCCACGGGGTGCTGGGCACGCTGGCCAGGGCTGACCGTTCACTGCTGGCCTCCCACTGGCCCAGGACAGAGCCCCGCAGTTGTGGGGTTGACCCGATTCTCTTTCCCACACAGCCTCGTCTGATCCTTCAGCAAGCCCAGTCCTCCAGGCGCGTCCCCAACCCCCATGGCTCCTCCGGGTCCCAGCCACCTCCCAAGGCAGCCCCTCCCAGGGCTCCTGTTCTTTTTTTTCTTGGGGCTGAGGATGGAACTCAGGGTCTCCTGCATGTATACCCCCAGTCCTTTGGCTTTTGTCCCTGCCCCTACAATCCAGTGTTGCTAAAGTGACCTTCTAAACATGTCCAGGAGATGAAATCATCCCTCTATTTACAACCTTCTCAGGACTTTCTTCTGCATTTGAAAATCCAAACCCAGCCCTGGGCCTTACCAGATCCTGCCTGATTTGGCCTGAGCCCACTCCCAACGTCACCGTGTCTCTAACTTGATCCTGTTCACTACCCCAACCATCCTGGCTTCCTTTTAGTTCATGGAGTATGCCAGGCTTATTCCCACCCCAGGGCCTTTGCACTTGCAGCTCTCGCTGCTTGAACACCTCCCTCCCCCTGCCTTTCCTATACTATCTCTATTCTTCAGCCAGGGCTCTTCCCTAGAGACCAGATCAGACCATAGCACTCTCCCCTGCTGGGAACCTTGCAGCGGTCTCTCAGCAGAAGGCCCAACCTGGCTGGCCAGGGCCTTCAGTTAGGCTCTTAAGAACCTAAGCACGCCTGTAATCTCAACAGCTCAGGAGCCTGAGGCAGAAGGATTTCGAGTTCAAAGGCAGCCTCAGCCACGAGGGGCTAAGCAAAAACAGGGCTGGGAATGTGGCTCAGTAGTTAAGGGCCCCAGAGCTCAATCCTGGGAATCAACATAAAAGGAAACAGAGCAGGCTGGATGTGGTGGCACACACTTGTAATCCAGCAACTCGGGAGGCTGAGGCAAGGAGGATAGCAAGTTTGAGGCCAGTCTCAGCAACTGTTAGCAAAAAGAAAAAAAGCTGGCCAGCCTCACCGCTTCCCAGTGCCTTTGGGTGACAGCTGCACTGGACTTCTGTCCAAGCTTCGATGGTGCGGTGCCCTCCCTCACTCTGGGCTTTGGCACATGTGGCTGTCTGCCCACAGTCCCCCTCAGCCTCACCTCTCAGAGGGCTCTGCCCAGCTTTGGAGACCAAACCAGGCACTCGCTCCTGGGGGCTCCCCCGGCAGGCTGAAGGCTGAATCTGCCCTGAGTGGCCTGTGCGCCTTCTGCTCCTGGGTCGGTGCCCTGGGATGACAGGGCTGGGCCCGTGGCTGGGCCAGACAGTGGGCTGTGCCTACAATCAGAGGAACCCCGCCCCAGGCCCTCACCCTGCATGTGGATGACCAGCAGGGTGTAGCAGATGGTGAGTGGGGTCCAGAAGCGCACGGCCTCCGAGGTGCTCAGGAAGTCCTGGTTGATGAGGACCACGGCCGCCAGGTCGCCCACGGCAAAGGCCACGGCCAGGGCGCGGCCTAGCAGCCGGGGAAGGCCGTGAGCCCCCGCCAGCAGGCCCAAGCAGACCCCGCAGTAGCGCTGGGCGCTGTGCAGCTCGTAGAGGCGGCAGACATGGTGGTGGAGGCGCCGGGCGCCTGAGCTGAGCAGCGTGGCCAGCCCGAGGCTCAGCAGCAGGTTGAGGGTGCTGTGCGGGGCGCCCTCCTGCAGGACACTCAGGGTGCAGGCCAGCCCGCAGCCCAGCGAGAACTGGCTCAGCAGGAACAGCTGCAGCCGCTCCGCGCTCCGGGAGCCCTGCTGGGGCGGACAGGAGGAGGGTGGCCGGCAGGTGGCAAAGGCGACACTCTGTGGGAGGCCAGAGCCCCCAGGGACCTTGGGACCATTCCCAAAGAGAGCCTGTTGGTTCAGGCCGATCCCCGGCGGGACCCTTCCTCTCGCCCGCGTCGCAGCCTCCAAGAGCTGCTGTCACATCTGACGCTGGATGTTGGCCATGGATGAGCCGATGAGGGTCACAGCGACCCCCTGGCCTCGAGTACTTAGTGCAGGGCCTGGCACGCGGGAAGCTCAGGTCACGGAACTGTCCCGATGTGCTTGGGACTGGGATCTGGGCCGTCAAAACCCGAGGGAACCACCCGCAGCCTCTTCTCCATCTTAGGGAAACGGGGCCCAGCTTCCCTGTTCTAGGGGTGACACGAGGGCCTGCAGGGACCCCCAGCCTCACCTTGCCCAAAGACAGCAGCGTGGACACAGCCCGGAGGGAGAACTCGAGCACCACCAGGGCGGCCACCCGGGACCCCACCACCGTCAGGAGCAGGGCCAGCCCGGCCAGGTGCAGGGTCTCCAGCCAGGCCCACGGGGCCCGCAGCCGCTCCTTTTCGGGCTGCCGCTTGGGGTCACTGTGGAGGAGAGTGGGCAGAGGAGCAAGACCACCCTCCCGGGCCTCAGGAAGGGTTGCGAGGCCCCAGGGAGGAGGCCAGGGAGGAGGGTGGAGGGACTCCAGTGGGATGGGGCGTGGGCACTCACTTGGCACAGCCCACAAAAAAGTAGACTTTCAGGAGGCTGTTCAGGACGGAGACACCGAAGGCCCCCACGAGGCCTGCAGGGGGGCGGGGAGGCAGCAGGTGTGGGCTGGGAGGGAGGGACGGAGGGAGGGAGGGAGGGAGGGGGGGACGCATGGGGGTGCGGGGAGGAGGGACTCACCTTGCAGGAGGCTGTCCAGGAGGCTGGAGCCCCACTCCAGGGAGGGGAGGCTGGGGAGCCAGGAGCGGAGGGAGAACATGGCAGCCGGACCTGGCCCCAGCCCCCAGCCAGGTCTGCACAGGGACGGACCCAATAATGACGCCACCGGCCAAAGGTGTCATTGGAGGGCAGGGGAGGAGCCGAGAGGGTCAAAGGCCCAGGGAGGGAGGAGAGCTGGGGCGTTAACCCTCCGGGCTGCTTGCAGGAGCGCAAGGCCCAGCCAGCTCCACAGCAGCCTGGGGTGGTGAAGGGGTGTCCCTGGGCTGGGCCCCAGTCTCTGTGCCTGATAAAGTCGGTGTCCACTTGCCTTACCCTCCCAGAGGGCTTGGCCATACCGTGCTTTCCTGAAGTCCCGGGGCCTGCGCCTGCCCTGCCTCTCCTCTCATCCTAGGGGTTGAAGTAGGGGCTCTCTCCCCGACAGCCCGAGGTCTGGGACCTCTCCCCTATGGCCTGAGGTTGGGCTCTGCCCTCTTATCCTGAGGTCTGGGGCCTCCCGCATGCTGAGCTGGGCTCTGTGGCTTTCCCACGAGGGCGGGTAGCCCAGCTTCCTGAAGCCTCAGCTCTGGCTCTGCCCTTTCAGCGGGTGGCCTCCAATCTCTGGCAGCCTGAGCTGGGGGTCCTGCCCAAGCCCTCCCCTGCCTGAACCCTCCCCTGCCTGGGCCCAGGGCTGCCCATCCTGATGTTCCCCCTGTGTCCACTAGGTGGCAGCCTTGCCTGGCCAGGCAGGGTGGGGCTGGCCACTGGAAACCCTTCTTGGGCTCCCTTCCCTGATGGGAGCTGGTAGCCCTGGTGGGGACTCAGGGGTGGGGCCACTGAGGCTGCGGTGGAGGAAGTCCTTGAGGTAAACAAAGTAGAAAACTTTATTGTTTGGAGTGTGCAGTGGGGCTGCCTCCAGGGCCCGCTCTTCACACCCAGGGTGTGGCAGGGGAGGCCAGGGAGGCCAGGGAGGCCAGGGAGGCTGCACCAACCAGGCCAGTCCTGCCGGCCAGGGAGCTGGGGTTCCCTTGGAGTACCAAGGTCAGTTCAGGCCTGTGGCAGGAGTGTGGCTGCCGCTGGAGGAAGGGCTGGGGCCTGCTGTTGGCCCTGCCCCTGGCTGTGCCCGCCACTCACCTGGGCAGCCATCCCTTTCCTGGGCCTCTGCCTCCTGGTCTGAACCATGGGCTCCCTGAACTTCCTTTCGGAATCATCCGAACATATGCAATTGCGGGGTCTCAGCGCGAGCTCTCAGGTGAGGTCTAGGCTGAATCGTGTCCCTGTCCCCCGGCCCCATACATACTCTGAGGTCCCACCCCCAGGACCTTGGGATGGGCCTGCAGTGCAGACAGGGCTAATCATCCTTTAGTAAAGGTGAGGTCACTGGAGTGGGTCCGAGAGCCATGTGACCTGCATCCTTGTCAGAGGACATTAGGACACAGTTACACCAGGGGACACCTATGCGGGACCCAGGGAGATGGCAGTTGGCTGCTAGCCAAGGGGAGAGGTCAGGAGAACCCAGCCCTGGGCTGGGAGGTGGTGCAGCGAGGCCCTGGGCTCCCTCCCCAGCGTGGAGAGGAAGGAGGACCAAGCTTCGGCCCTGCGATCTCAGACTTCAGGCCTCCAGGTGGGAGAAAAGGATTTCCCAGTTCAAGCCCCTGAGTCTGTGGCCCCTTCAGCCCTAGTGAACAGCTCTGTGTCCCCAAACGTGGGGCCCCACGTCCCGCACACCAGTCTCAGCCGCAGAAGTGAAGGAGGGTTCGCTGGACTCGCTGCTGTTGGGGACCCAGGGGCCGAGACAGTTCGGTCACTCGGCTCGGTGCTGCTCACCCAGGTCATTCACAATGAACAGGGCGTGGGCTGCAGTCTGCCAGGACTCAGAGAGAAGGACAGGGGCCACTCTGAGCGGATGCTGGGTTGGCCACCGTTGTCCACACGCTGCCCCCACCTGTGGCAGGGCCGGGCCTGTAGTCTGCTCTGGGATGGCCGGTCTCATGGAGGAAGGACATCACTTCTGGCCAAGTGCCAAACTGTGCCAGGCTGTGGGGTGAGGGACGAGGCCTAGGTGCCCTGGTGTTGGGCCCCCCGCCGGGCCAGTTTCCGCAGCTCATCCCAGAAGAGCATGCTGAGGATGGTGTGGGGACCCAGGCGCAGATAGGCAGGGCCCAGGCCCTTGTAGAGAGCCAAGGGTCCCTCCTGCTGACAGATCTTCACCAGGCAATCCACGAGGCCCCCATACAGCTGGCCCTGTGGATGGACATGGACGGGTCACTGTAAGGGCTGTGAGGCCCCAGCTGGCACAACTGGCAAACTGGCATGTCTGTGTGTCCAGGGCTTCTGCTGGTACATCAGAATGCATGGTCCCCAGCGGGGCAGGTGCAGAAAGGTGATGCTGTAGGTTGTGACATTAGGAAGGAGGCCTCTTCCTTCAGGCAGACACAGCCCGCTGCCAGGGCTCTCAGCCTGTCTAGAGGCACATGGGCACCCTGGTTTTGGGCACATCTGTGAGACTGGCAGTGCCATGGGAAGACCATGATTCCAATCCCAAGTCTCCCACTTAGCAGCTGAGTGACTGCAGGCAAATCACTTGACCTTTCTGAGCCTCAATTTCCTCTTCAGGAAAAAGAATAATAGCTGGATGTTGAAGTGGCGGTGCCTGGGACACAGCTGCTCATCAAACAAGCCCAGGTGACATGCGTGTGTGCCACATGTGTCCCCCAGGCTCTGCTGTGCCTGTGTGTATTGGGGGGTTGATCCCAGCTCCCCACATCCTCCCCAATCCTGTTCCCTGCTCACCCTGCCAGCTCCATCCACAGGCTGATTGTACAGCCGCGTGCTGACCACGTCGAAGGGGGTCATAACAGCAGCCACCGCTACGCTGCTGATCATGCCTCCAGCCAGGGCCACGAGCCAGCTGTCCTCTGGGAGCCACTGTGGGGACAGCACAGACATCTGACCCCAGCAGCCGCCCTCATGCACCCACATGGTGACCCCCAGCACACAAGGTGGAGGGGCTGGTCAGGGAGGAGGCCATGCCCCCCAACACCTGAGCTCCTTCACAGCCTCAGGGTCACACTGCCCTCAACTCCTGCTGGGCCCAAGGGTCAGGGTCACAACATGGATGGCAGAGCCAGGGCTCCCAGCTTCCTCAAGGGGCCCCATCTGTCACCACCCTGGATTTCTTGTGGGGAAGGAGGTAGGTGGCCCTCCCACTCCTGTCTGTGCCGGTAGGCCCAGGAGTCCCCCAGCCCTCACCTGCTGCTCCTGCACCCAGGCCTTGGCGGAGGCAAAGGTGGCCAGCTGGGTGGCCGAGCCCACCATCACTCGGGGCACAGCCCCCCCCACGCCCCGCCACAGCCCCAGCAGGCCCTGCTGCCGCCAGATGGTCTCCAAGGCACCCAGGACGCTCTGCGGGGAGAGGGTGGGAGGTCCCTGGTCAGCTCCGCCCAGCCTGGAGCAGGAACAGCCCAGGGAGTCCAGGGCCGGGGGCTCACCTGGTGCTGGTGCTGATGCCCCACTGCCATCACAGCCACCGTCTGCGCCTGCAGCTGTGTCTTGACCTATGGGAGCAGGGACAGAGCCTGCAATGCCAACTGGCCATGGGAGGGGCCTCTGCAGTGTGTCCCCGAAACCCAGATGTCCCTGGTTGCTACACCCTGGCCTGTACATCCTGGGCTCCAGGGCGAGACTCCAGTCTGCCTGTGTTGCTTCTTGGTGGGACTCAGGGCAAGTCACTTAACCTTCTCTGGGACCAGGTTTTGTCACTCCTGGAGGACTGAGTGACATGGTGACTGCAGAGTGCCCAGGACAGGAGGCCTCACCCAGTGCCAGCTCTCATTCTTAACTCACACCAGGCCATGCAGAGGAAACAGGACCAAGCCAGGTTTGAACTGGCACATCTACTGCCACCCTCTGCCCCCTTCCTTGGCTCAGGAGCAGCAGTGTAGGGACCCCAGGGGAGCAAGGGTAAGGGCAAGGGACGGATTCCAGGCCTGGGCCAGATATTCCCAGGCAGCCGCCCCACCCAGCTTGCCCCACCCCAGTGGGGCCACAAAGCCCAGGTGACTGCAAAGTCCCTGTGGGATCGAGTCCCAGGGTGGAGAGCAGGCACTCACCAGGTAGGCAGGGCTCCCCACGAAGGCCCCCAGTGCCCCAGCCACGGCGCCAGCGACCACGATGCCACCTGGCTGCTGGGTGAGGCCAGCTTGGCCTGCCAGGCTGTAGCAGTAGAAGCGGACACCGTTCATGAGGCCCTGGTAGAGGAGGCCGGCGGCCAGCCCCTTCTGCAGGCCCCTCAGCCCATCTGCGCGGGCCACAGCAGCCACAGAGGTTATGAGACCCCGGTAGGGCCGCGGGTAGGTGCCCCGGGCTTGCAGCTCCCCCTGCAGCTGCAGCCGCGTCTTCACCACCTCCAGGGGGTTGGTGAACACGCAGGCCAGGCAGCAGGCCGAGGCGCCCAGCACCAGGTCCACGGCCGGGGGCACCGTCTCCTCGGCCTCCGGGCCAGCCGGCTGAGCCTGGGTCAGGGGCGAGGCGTGAGCCATAGGGTGGCGGTGTTTAGGCTGTCTGCACCCCTGCTGGACCACAGGGCTGGGGACCGAGGGGGTTCGGGGCCATGTCTAGAGGACAGTTCCCGGTATGTCCGGCAGCTCCGGTTCGCCCTTGGTCTATCTTGAAATCCACCTGCTCAGCCTGCTCCACAGACCAGGGTCTGTTGGAGCCCAGAACACGCCCCCTCCAGCTCCAACCAATCCCGGCCTGCTCTGGCTGGGGCGGGGCTGGACCCTGGGATCTGGGGGAAAGTTCACTTGGGACTGGAAGGAGAGTAGGGGCGGGGCAAAGCTGCCCACTAGCAGGGCACCTCCTCCGGCCCCATCGTCTTCCTGTCCCCCTCTAGGCCCGTCCTGCTCCAGCTCCGAGCCCCAGGCACAAGGCAGGTGTCCTGGGAGACTCCTGGCATGGGGTGTGAGCGCCGTTTTGGTAGCTCTCCTATCTCTATTCTGGGGTCTGTGCGACTTCCCCTTCCAGGCCTCGGTGTCCCAATCTGGCTCCTGTGACCTACCGTCCCAACTTCAGCAAGAGCAAAGGGAAAGAGAGGAGTCTGGAGCCCTGCGTGTGTGCGTGTGTGCGTGTGTGCGTGTGTGGTGCCTGGCATGGACGCGGCTCCTGCAAGCCTGACAGCGCACTGTCCCTGAGCCATGCTGGCACAGCGCCTTCTCATTCAAGGGAAGCACTTCATAGCTTCTCTTTGGCATGTCCAAATTGCCAGCTATCACTACTCTTGAGCTTTGGGGCTACCGTCAAGTAAATTAAGGGCTACTTGAACACAAAATGCCGCTATACCGCCTCAGGCCATCTGAAAACCAAGGCAACTACAAAGCCACTTGTGGGAAGTGAGTGTACAGCACAGGTATACGTGGGACAGAGGGAGGATCCTTCACCCTCCTCAGAATGGTGCACAGCATAAAACTGAAGACTATTTATCCCTTTGATATTTTCCTATTTGCTGGTACTGAGGATTGAACCCAGGGGCGCTCTAGCATTGACCATCATCCCCAATCGTATTTTTAATTTTGAAACAGGCTCTTGCTAGGCTGCTGAGGCTGGTCTTGAACTTGTGATCCTCCTCTCTCAGCCTCCTGAGTAGCTGGGATCACAGACTTGCGTCACTGCACCCAGCCTGTGTAATATTTTTCAATCTGTAGTCAATCTCGGGTATCTGAACTGTGGGAGGCGACACCTCAGATGGGGGGACTGCTTCACTGATGGCCTGCTCCAGAGGGGCCTTGGAGGGCAAAGGTGGAACAGCTAGAGCTGCACTGCACTCAGTAAAAGGCGGCCCCACGCCCACGGCATCTGCGCCATCCCCCCACCCCTGCCCACCCCAAGACATCAGGGCCCCTGAGTGCGACGGAGATAAAAAAAAAAAAAGAAGGGCATTGTTTGAGGAGTGACCTGTGGTTGCAGTCACTTGGCCAGGAGGACCTGCCCACTGTCCCAGCCCCTCCTCCTGGGAGTCAGGCCGAGACTCCTTGGGCTGCACACTTCTGGATGGTGAGCACCCATGGGGGAAGCCGAGACTGATGGGTGACAGGCATGTTGCAGAATAGGAGGGTTTGGAGACGACCCTACCTACCTTGCTCAAAAAGGGCCAGTGAGAGTCTTGGCAATATAACATGTCTATTTTATTTTAAAAAACAAAACCCACACCACCTGACCCCTTCCCCAGGACTCTGGACAAAGATGCTCAGGAAGCCCCAGGCCCCAGCCAAGCAGGGGACAGTTGGGAGATTCAGCGTGTGGTGGGTCCTGCTCTTCTCTCCCAGTCTCTCCTGCCCTCCTCTTTGCTCCTGGCCAAAGGAGCCACCTGATCCCTGGGTTCTGCAGGCTCTGCTGAGGTGGGGGAGGTGGTCAGGGCCACGGCATGCAGGGCACCTGGTGGCCTGGGCCGGGCTCTGTGAGGCGGGCGTGTGCATGGGGTAGGTTAGTGAGAGGGAGCATGCGCAGATACCCGGTGCTCCAGCTTCCCCGCACAGCCAGGAGAGTGTTCAAAAATGAACAAGGGTGGCTGGGCACTCAGGACCTGGGGGC
This sequence comes from Spermophilus citellus, assembly GCF_964194105.1. Classification (NCBI taxonomy): domain Eukaryota; kingdom Metazoa; phylum Chordata; class Mammalia; order Rodentia; family Sciuridae; genus Spermophilus; species Spermophilus citellus. The sequence continues at coordinate 128,524,911 of NC_138191.1, forward strand.
CCTGAGCCTCTGCCCAGGCCCCTGACCTGGGGCGGGGAGCTCCCGCCTCCTGGTCCTTCCACTCCTCTGTAGATGGACATTCCTCTTGTCACCATCCTGAGGTCCTGCCCTGGGAGGACAGCTTGTGTCTGCAGAACCTGCCTGGTTCAGATCCTCTGTCCCCAGTAGCCTCTAGCCACTACCCATTGGGCAGGATACCCAGGTGTGTTGGGCACATTCTGGATCCCTGGGAGAGGACAGATCCTGCCTCAAGCTGAGTGGTTCTGCCACCTGGGGCAGGAGTGGGCTAAGAACGTGTGTGGAGACCTGGCTCCGAAGCAGCACAATGACCTCGACCCTGAGCCTGCTTGCTGGTCAGCCTGCCTCCACTTCCCTGACTTCCTGGAACACCACCCAGCTGCCTTAGCACCAGGGGTCCCGGGAGGCTCGGCCACGGCAGAGGCTATCACTTCGTTGCCAGGCGCTGTGGATGAGGCTCAGGGCATCCTCAAACTTCTGCTTGTTGGAGGCTTCCTGGATGGTCTTGTGTGGTAGGTCCACCTGGGTTGGGGCAAGACGGGACCACTGAGGGCTGCAGGCTCCATGCTCCCACAGGACTCCGGGGCTCAGCCTTGGCCATGGACGCCTATCAGGCCTTCCCCAGCAGTCCCTCCACACCTCTCCCAGGGAACCGCTTCCACGCTGCCAGATCCTCCTGCACTCTGGGGAGGGCCTGAGCTGACGGGGTGCTGCCCAACCACCTCGTCCTGGGAAGACCTCTCTCCTCGGTGGCCAGGGAGGTGGCCCTGTGCTCCCAGCAATGCTGCCTGGTGAACCTCTGTCCGAGCCCTTCTCTGACTCAGGCCAGCCTGTGTGGGCTCAGTGCAGGCGGGTCAGTCCCCGGCTCCAGGCCAGTGAACTCCTCTCACTCTGGGGTGAGCTGCAGGGCAGGTGAGGGTCCTGCCCCTCCTGTGCCCAGCCTGTCACAGCTCCAGATCCACCGTGAGCACTGTGACTAGAGCCGGGTTAGGAAAGGCAGCTCCTGGACCTGCATTCAGCTTTCACCCCAGCCTCACTGGAAGCCAGGGCTCTGCCCCTCTGGCCCTAAGTGTCTGTCCCTGTCCCTGTCCCAGAGTGCTGGCACATTGCTGTCCTCAGGATCCTGGAGGGAAGGTCAGGTCCTGGGAGTGGCCAGGGCTTCTGGGCAGCTGGGTACCTGGTAGATGGCTCTCCACCCGGAGCTCAGTGCAGACAGGAGCCGGTCCAGTTCAGAAGTGCAGCTCAGGTAGATGACCCAGGGGGCGGGGGGCTGTGGGCCCTCCGGGGAGAACTCCTAGGGAGAGCGTGCGTGAGCACCTGGCCGCACCCCGGCAGGCCCCTCCCCGCCGCCCGCCCCACTTACCAGGACGCAGTACTCCTTGCCTGGCTCAGTGGAGACGGCGCTGATGTCGGCCAGGCTGGCCGTGCCCAGGGAGCGGAAGAAACTGGTTTGACAATCCTCATGGCACGTGAAGAGGCGGTCCTCGGCAACCACCAGGCAGCAGGGGATGCAGGGGCTGGGGGCGACTCCCTGGGGGATGACCTGAGGTATTGGCAGAGGTGGAGAGGCAGCTGCGTGTCCAGAGTGCTCAGCCCAGAGGCCCGGCTGGTTCTCTGCCCTCCCTGCAGGGTCCAGCAGGTTCTGCCCACCTCAGGAGTGTGGGTGGGGAGGAGGGTGGGACAGGTGGTCCAGTCCACAGGGGACTCTGAGCTCCAGGTCTGTTCCTGAGATGTCCCCTGGGTCCCCAGCTGTGTCCTCCCGGGCTGCCCAGGGCTGGTGTTGCGTGTGGGGATGGGCCCCTGGGGTCCTGCGTGGTCAGGCAGGCGAGGTGGGGGAGATGCTCACCCCCTTGGACACGGCCTGGCAGAGGTGCTGCATCCAGCCGGCCATCTCGGCCTCGCTGTCGGCGCTCAGCTCCAGGCAGGGCCGGTCGGCGAGAATGACCTGGAAGGCGTGGGGCCGATCCGTGGTGTTGGATCTCCGGCAGCCACCGCACTGCTCCCCCCTGGGCCAGAGGAGGAGGGTGAACTGGGGGCGAGGAGGCGGGTGGCAGGAGCGGGGCCCTGGGGACATGGGAAGGCTGCCTAGGCCCTCTGGTGCTGACAGCCCCACCCTTGCATCCCCAGAATTGCCAGTCCTTTCTGGACACCCACATGCGGCCAGGAGAGGGAGAGGACCCGTCAGCCGAGCTCCCCATGGCGAAGCTGCCCTGCTCGCCCTCCCTCGCCCTCTCCGGGGGCCTGTCCCCACCAGGCTGCAGCTCCCCCTGCAGAGGCACCCTCTCCAGGCAGGCAGCACCGCTCGGTCTCTGCCCTGCCTCCTGTGGGTTGCCCTCAGCCTCAAAGTGGGCAAACCCCAGGGCACCAGTCAGAGCAGCTGGACGGGGCTGAGGACAGACACCTCACAGGGGAAATGGGAAGGTCCCAGGCTTAGCCTTGATGCCCTCAGGCAGTGACACTCACCCCATGTTGACGGAGAGCAGGGGAATGACGTCGGTGCGGTCAGGGTACTGGTAGAGGATGCCATTGCTGCAGGGACACGCACAGTGGCGGTGAGCCTGGCCAAAGAGGGGGCGGGCTCCATGTCCCAGGGCCCCCAGACTAGCCATAATCCCAAAGGCAAAGGAAGCCAGGCCTGCTTTCCAGGAGGGAGGATGAAAGGAACTGGAGAGCGACAGCGGAGAGCACTGCCTCAGTGGACCTGGGCAGCGGCAGGCCCTCCGTGGCTGGCCCTGGTCCCCAGCTGAGGCCTGGGGCACTCCTGGGCCCGGCTCACTCACTGGCTTTATAGAGAAGCCCTACAGCTCTGGACCGTGTCCACCCCAGGGCCCTGTAGAGGGGAGGCACCTCCCTCAGACCTCTCTTCCCAGTGAACTGCTGCAGGGGTCCCTGCTGGGGACCTGACAGCCCGATGCCCTGGCCTGGGCCGGCAGCACAGAGCCCAGGGCTCCCACCTGAGCACTACGAAGCAGGTCTTCCAGTGCTCCCTGCCCAGGTAGGAGGTGCCCGCCTTGTAGTGCAGCATGCCTTCTTTGGTGATGGCACCCTCAGGGGGTGAGCAGCGGCAGGGGACAGGGCCCAGAGACTCATCCGCGGGGTCCTCCCAGTGCACAAGCCCATAGAAGTGCACAGTCACAGTGGACGCCTGGGGTTGGGGGCACAGGACAGAGTGAGCAAGGCCAGGCAGGTAGCTGGGCCAGGACTGAGCTCACCCATGGCACAGTATCAGGAGTACCCGCTGAGAGAGAGGCACAGGACGGGGAGGGGGAGGAAGTGACCAAGAGATGCCAAAGCATCACCTGCTTCACTTGTCTCGAGCACCAAGGCTGGCCACCACTGGCCCCTCATGGACTACACCGAGATCCTCTCCAGCCACTCACCTCACACTTGGATTCCTGGGCCACGAACTTGGCCAGTGCCAGCTTCTCCATGGTGGCATCAGTCAGAATGCTGGGGTAGGGTGGTTCCCGGCAGCCCTTGATCATGGCTGACTTCAGAGAGGCCAAGAAGAACCTGCACAGGGAGTGGGTTGTCAGAGGCCTGGGGACAGGCTTCGTCCTGAGAGCTCCTGACCTGGAGGGGTCACAGAAATGTGGGGGAGGGGCCTGGCCCACGCAGCGCTCAGGGCCTTTTGGGGCAATGATGTGGCTGGGTCTGTGCTCATCCAACAGTGACCAGAAAAGGCCTGACCCTTTCCTAACAGCCCAGGGCCTTGGATCTTGGCAGAGGAGGAAGACCCAAGATGCTACCAGCAGGACTTGAATGAGGGACCTCGAGTTGGTGCCGTGACGTGACTTCATGCATGTGACTTCCATGTACTGGCGGGCAGGCCCCGGCCAGCAGGGCCCCGCCTTCCTCCCCGTCAGATGCTCACGCCAGTCCCTTTGCCCTCTGCAGGCCACAAGGCACTGAGAACACCGAGGCTGCCACATGAGTGGTGGGTCAGTGACCGTCCACTGTCCTGCCTCTCTGACCAGACTGTGGGCTCTGGAGAGGACACACTTGTTTTCACTTTGACGTCTCCATCCCATGCCAGGGCCCCTCAACGGCAGGTGCTGGCTCTCCGTCCCGGGGGCGGGGCCCACACTCACTCAGCCAAGGCCACGTCAGCTGTGTCCAGCAGAAACTGCTTCCTGCGATTGGTGCATACCAGCCTCACCGTCTGCTGGTCAAGGCCAACCTGCCAGAAACCACACGGGCTTGGCCGCTGCCTGGCGGAGGAAGCAGTGCGGCCAGGCAGACTGGCAAGGGCAGGGAGGGAGGGAGCACCCAGGGTGGCCACCAGTGAGGCCTTCAGACAGAGCCCCGCAGGAGCTGCGGGCAGCCAGGCCTCACGCTTAGCTCTCGTCCCCAGCACGTGTACAGAAGCTTCTCTGAGAGTCAGGTTAGTGCCCATCCTTGGGACGGGCCCTGCTCGGGGCTCTCAGGGTGGGTGGCCCAGGAAGCCCTGCGCCTATGGTGGTCCACCAACTCGGAGCCTGAACTCACCGACACATAGTCAAGTTCATTGTAAGAAACAGCCTCTTCCACCAGGTATGGCTTCTCTGTGGCCCCTGAGAGAGGAGACCCCAATGCCTATTACCCCCTCTGGCCTCTTGTCCCTCCGGGCCCCATTTTCTAAGGGCTGACCCCTGGCAGAGAGGACCCCTCCTTGCCCTGCAACCTGAAGTGATGGCGGAAGAGAATGACATGGGTGCGAGTGGCGGGGTCAGGCCCACCTCAGCCAGCCACACCCTCCTCGGAGGCCTTTCTACTCCTACATGCCACTGGAGGGGGGGACGGCTAGGGAACAGGGGTCTCAACCTCAACCCGCTCTCTGTCTGGGGTGGCAGGCACCTTTCCGGAGCAGGTAGACGTAGCAGTCCGTGAGCAGCACGAACAGCAGCTGCAGGTTGCCCTCCATGTGCCCAGTGCTCATCCGGATCATCTGGGGGCCAGGCAGACAGAGGTCAGGGGCAGGCCTGGATCCTCGCCTTCTGGGCAGGCTCAGGCCATCTGCCTGGCCCTTGCTGGGTCTCGCTGGCTCCTGAGTCCCCTAGACTTACTTTGAAGAGCTGCTCTTCGTTTTCCCGAAACACGTGGATCATCAGCAGGAGCAAGTGATTGTTGTCCACCCTGTGAGAGGGATAAGTGTCAGGAGGACGAGGGTCAGGCTGGGTGGGGAGATCACGTCTCTTCCCACCTCCCACATGGGGCTGGGTCCTCTGGGAGCTGGACTTAATTCACTGGGAGGTCAAGGACTGGCGGGGTCCCCTACCAGCCACAACTGTCCCTCACCTGAACTCAGAGGCGTGTGTCACCTCGGAAGGGCTCCCCTGGCCCTCATCTACCCCAGAGTCCTCAGCGCTGCTCAGGCACGGGCTGGGCTGGTCCCGCTTGAGCTGGCAAAGAGCCTCCTGTGTCCCAGGCTCAGGCTGGGACTGGGGCTGGGGCTGGGGCTCGGGCACAGGCTCCTTGCTGACCAGGGGCACCTGGGTGTCCAGTTCCTGGGTCTCCAGCTCCTGATCCTCCCGTGGCGTGTCCTCTAGGGGCCCAGGAGTCTCTCTCTCTTTTCTTCCTCCCTCTTCTTCTTGGCCAGCAGCCGCAGGGCCACCAGGAACATGCAGCGGTTGGCCAGGCCCTGCAGCGTCATGGTTGCCACCACCTGATGTAGCAGTGCTTGGACTCTCAACGGTAAAGCGGTAGAAGTCCATGGGGGCCGGAAGCCCCTCACTAAAGTCGCCAAATGGCGGCTTCTCCGGGGCATCCCCGGGAGAGCCGGTCCGAAAGGACTGGTCTGGGGGCTCAACATGGGAACACCAGGTGCTGGGGTCCAACTGCCCGTGGAGCTGGTCGATGACCTTGCTCAGGGGCTGTCCCAGGCAGTCCATGGAGGTGTCCTTCATCTCAGGGATCAGCAAGCCCATCTGGCCAAACTCCGAGTGCTCGCTGCTCTCCACTGCGCTGCTGGGCCCCTCTCCCTCCTCCTGGAGGACGGCCCCGGGGTCCTGGGTGTCCTGCCCCAGGCCTGGGCAGACCCGGCCAGCGCCATCACCCTGTGTGCTGAACTTCTGTTGGCCGGAGGCGGGGTGCAGCGGACTCGCCTCCTCATCCGATCTGGTTTTCTTCTTCTTGCCAGTTTTCTTCTTCTTGGTGACCCTGGATCAGCAGTAATGGGGAGGGACTTATACCCGAGTGCTGGGGACCAAGGGAAACCAGCCTGGGTCAGAAGGGCCAGCCTGGGCACATGCCCTCCAAGGTCAAGACCAGAGCCTCTTGGTCTGGGCAGTGTGGGGCCCTGAAGTAGTCCCTGGTGCTGGCAGAGGCAGGGGAGGGCCATGGGCTGGGGACAGCACAGGGAAGCAGAGGTGGCAGTAGCCAGGGGGTCCCCTAAACAGATCCTACAAATTCCAGCTGATAAAATTAAGCTGGTCTTACCCGCCTAGGGAATGAAGCTAGGCCGTGGGCAGCCAGGCCTGCACTCCCCTGGGCTCAGGTCTTCTCTTAGGATGTAGGCATTGGTCCCTGCTGACCCCACTACCCTCTAGGTGTCACCATGGATAAATCACCGAGAAATATACTCAAGTTTCTAGGCATAAAGTCCTGCCCCACCCTGGTTCCATGTTAGTGGAATGGGCCTGGCCAAGCCACCCCGAGGCTGAGTGGCTAAGCTGCTTGCTTTTTTTTTTTTTGGTACTAGAGATTAAACTCAGGGCACTTTACCACTGAGCTACATCCCCAGCCCTTTTTATTTTTAATTTTGGAATTTTGAGGCAGGGTCTTACTAAGTGGCTGAGGCTAGCCTTGAACTTGCAAACCTCCTGCCTCAGCCTCCCAAGTTGCTGGGATTACAGGCGTGCGCCACCATGACCAGCACAAGCTGCTTTGTTCTGGAACTAGCCTGTGGGTTGGGACTCCTGGGGAGCAATGTCCCTCCTCAGGCCAGCATGTCTGACCAGTATATGGGGCTTCTCTTCTCATTCAGAGTGGAGAATTCTAAGGACCGGGCCCAGGGAGGTCAGGCAGCCCCCACTCTGCTAAAGCTCTGGACGAGCCCCCAACTTGTCACTGACCTCCTCCCTTGCCCCATGTACCTGTCCATACGACAAAGATACTTTTCTTCCAATGAACCAGGCTGGACTAGGTCTCTGAACTGGCTCACTGACTTCTAACAACTTCCTCAAGAGGAAGTCCAATCTGAAGGTGTTTTTTGATCTTTGTGTGTATGTGTGTGTGTGTGTGTGTGTGTGTGTGTGTGTGTTTGTGTACTTGGGATTGAACTCAGGGGCACTCAACCACTGAGCCCCATCCCCAGCCCTATTTTATATTTTATTTAGAGACTGGGTCTCACTGGGTTGCTTAGGGCCTCACAGTTGCTGAGGCTGCCCTTGAACTCCCCATCCTCCTGCCTCAGCCTCCTGAGCTGCTGGGATTACAGGTGTGTGCCACTGCGCCCGGCTGTTTTTTGATCTTGAATGGACCAAACAAAATGCCCCAGCAGCCTAGGCATGGCCTCAGAAGCCATCCATGGTTGTTGTGTGTACAGGCCACCTACCTCCAGGGTTTGGGCCGTGCCCTGGTCCCAGTGTTTGTTTCCCTCCAAACTTCCATGTGGAAGCTATAATTCCCATGGGATGGGATCAGGAGGTGGGGGCCTTTGGAGGTGAGAGGTCCCGAGGGTGGAGCCCTCTTGTGCCCACACAAGAGCAGCTCCAGAGAGCTCTTTCTCTGCTCTGCCACGTGCAGGCAGTGGTGTGGATGTCATCGAACTTGGAAGAGGCCCTCGTGGGAACGGCCCATGCCGCACCCTGATCTCCCGCTCCGAGCCCCCAGAACCTCGGGAAGTAAAGGGTGCTGTTTAAACCGCTCTCTCCTTGTCCTGGTGGCTGCAGGAGGACAGGCTGCCGACTCCTCTGGCTCCAAGATCTGCCTGGGGCTGGCAGGGCTGCTTCTCAGCCTCGAGAAAGGGGCTCCGCCACCATCAGGGGACACCCGCCCGCCCTGGTCTCAACAGTGAGGCAGGAGTGGACACAGACGCGGGGACACTTGCAAACTCCCCAGGCCCCTCCCTGCTGACCTGATGACCTCCAGCTCTGTGCAGGCGTCCAGGAGGCCCAGGGCCTGGGACTCCCCCTTCTCCTGAGAGCTGGTGTGCACAGGGGTGGTGTCGGAGGAGGACACGGTCTCCGCCTGCTCCTCGTTGAAGGGGTTGTGGCGCTGGGTGGGGCTCTTGGTGGACGCCTTGCTGCTGGTCAGGTCCGAAGCAGTGGAGCGGGGGCCGCTGACAGTGTCCGTGAGATCTCCATCTGGGAGGACAAGGAGACAGGGGACGGCCCATCAGACCCCCGCTGGGCCCCAGAGGATAACCACTCAGGGGGAGGTGAGTGACTCCTCCAGGGAGGCCTGACAAGGTGGCCCTGTTTAAAGAGCTGAAGCCCCAACCCAACAAGTCATGGGACTTGAGCTCTAGGAGCAACCTGGGGGGACCGCCATCTCGCCACCCCGGGACCCTCAGGATCTGGCCTGTTAAGGTCAGTGGTGAAGCAGCTTCTAGGCCCAAGGGCAGGGTGACCTTGCTGCCTCCAAGGGAGCCAGGAGGGACAGGCCACACACCTCCTAGATGAACCTAAGAGCGCTCCTGCCAGAGGACAGGCGCCCGCCACCTCCTGCAGCCCACTCCCCGCTCGCAGGGCTGAAGGAGGCCCAAGTCCTCTGAAGGCCACAGACAAGAGACACAAAGGAAGCAAGGAGAGTGAGGAAGACACCGGAGAAGACAGGGGGGCTGGGGGGAGCCAGAGGGGGCCTGGTGGGCAGAGCGCAGGGGGAGAGTGGGAGGGCCGGATAGGAAACAGGACCCGAGGCGAGGGGGGGGTGCTGCTCAGATGCCTTGCAGGCCCTTCAGAGGGTGTGGCTTCTCTTCCCAGCACCCACCAGCACTCCCAGGGGACAGGCCAGGCGCCCCTTTAAGGGTGGTGCTGAGAGCCCGGTTCCATTCAAACCTCAGCTTGCTGATGGGTCCTCTTGGGGTCACCCCCTCACCCACTGCCCCTCCAGCGCTGGCCTAAGCAACCTCCCCCGACCCCCTTCAGCCACTTCAAGTCACTGGGACAGGCAGGGGGCACCGCCATGACAAGCACCAGGCTGCAGTGGCAGACGGGAGCTGGCCAAGCAGAGAACTGAGGCCAGATGGTGCAACCACATGGGCAGGTCAGCGGCCAGGGACACAGCTCTTTCTGCCCCATTTGCAGGCATATGGACAGCTTGCTGGCCATTATCTGTCCAGAAGAGAGGTGACAAACACGCTCCCCTAGCCCCACTGGCAGGGCCCAGTCTGCTGTCACCTTCTTAGTGGAACTTGGAAACCATGGGCAGCTGCCTGCTGAGCCTGCGCATCAGCCTTTCTTTTTTTAAAGAGCACCATCTTTTGCTATAGGAATCAGGAGGGAGCTGGCGTAATCTCCAGCTATGCTGAAAACAAGAGTGACCCACGAGGCTCATCAGATCCCTGGGACTCTAGGGCCTGGCTGTCAGAGGCTTTTAGGAAACCATGCCCTGACTCCAGAGCCGTCCCCTGCTCGGCATGTGAGCTGCCCACGGGAGGGGTTCTAAGAGGCAAGGGGGCAGACCCTGAAGTGTTGGGCAGCAGGGCGAGATGCCACCAGCCCTGCAAAGAAGCCAAAGACCACTGAGCGTGGGGGCTCATGCCTATAATCTCAGAGACATAGGAGGCTGAGACAGGAGGATCACAAGTTTGAGGCTCTCTTCAGCAACTTAGTAGACCCTGTCTCACTAAAAATTAAAAAGGGCTGGGATGCAGCTCAGCAGTGGAATGCCCCTGGGTCCCTAGTACACACACAAAAAAAAGAAGCCAGAAGAGCTTGAAATGGCCACCCCCATCCCACCCAGGGCCCTGAAAAAAATTTTTTTTAAATGTTGATGGACCTTTATTTTATTCACTTATTTGTATGCGGTGTTGAGATCGAACCCAGCAACTCTCACATGCTAGGCAAAAGCTCTACCCCCGAACCACAACTCCAGCCCCCAGGGCCCTGAATTTTGAGGTGCCCCGAAGTCCAGCTCTCCTCCAGGCCCCTGGGGAAGACAGACCCTCCCTAGGCGAGTGCCCCAGCATGCTCGGGAACTCTTCAGTGCTCAAGGAGCTTTGGAAAGCAGGAGGTTATGGTCAGTGGAGACACATCTCCCCCTGCCCTGGGCCTGAGTAAGCACTGCATCTGGGCAATTGGTCCTCAGGCCCCAGGGAGCTCTGAAGGGCTACAGAGGACGGTCAGGCCCTGCTTGTCAAATGGTGTAACAGGCACGTCAGGAAGGGTTAGTTGTTAGAGTCAGAGGGAAAACCAACGCCCGGCACGTGTGCAGTAGACAGACTGAGAGGTGGACCAAGTCCTGATGGAATTCTGGGTTCAGGCTGATTAAACTAGAACCACTCACTTGGCCAAGTGACATGATTTATTTTTCCCAATGCTGTATCCTATTTCCTTCAAAGTTAAGCTATTTCATACTAAAATTACTTGGGAAAGATCTTCTGCCACCCATTACTCGGAGATCATGTTTTTAATGTAGGGGAGCCCCTGCTCCTCATCCTTGGGATGGGACCACCTCTGGCTCCCGGCAGCAAGCCCTTCAGGAAGAGGGTCTGAGATGGCCCGAGATGTAAGGAGGATACATTGACCTATCAGAAACGCCAGCTCTGCTCGGAGTATCACAGCAACCTGGGCAGCTGCTTTATGAATTTATGTAAGCCCAGCAGCAGGTGGCAGGCAGAGAGGTGCCCACACGCTGCCGCTGCCCAGCAGATAGGGTGGGAGGGTTGGTGGATTTTATTTTTAACTGACTTAAAACTCCTAAGAGAACCTCCTGGAGGCCGTTTCAGCTCTGCCTGGGCAGCTCCCTGACTTGGACCTCAGTCCAAGTCTTCAAGGCGCCATCAGGAGTGGACCGCCATGGACAAACCCTCTCCCAGACCCTCATCTAGCCCAGGGAGCTCACAGCCCACAGGTTTAAGGGCCTCATTCTCCAGAACAGCCTCTGCTCACTGGGTCAGGCCACTAGGCCCCACAAATGAGCCACTCCCTCTGTACCCCAACTGCCCCTGGAATCAGGAAGGCGGATCTAGGAGTCCCGAACAATCACTAGTGACCCCCGACCCCTGTGCAGAGGCAGGAGCTCCCTGGGGAGCAGGGGTGCGCCTGGGCTAAGGCCAAGTTCTCCTGCAGAATTCCATCGACAGAAGGCCAGGCCTGGCTTTGTTACGATCAGGGATTATCGTCAGTAATAAGGAGCTGATCTTGAACATGCAGCAAGCTTGGCATGGAAACATCGCACAACAGGAAAAGAGGGTCACAGCGGACTGTCCCACCTTCCCAGTCTGTGCTGGGTACAGACGGCACTGCTGGAAACACATCTCCAAAATCATAATCTACAAAAACGAGGGGACAAAACTGAAGATTAGAAACACAGGAGTCGAGGGGGGTCACGAGGGGTCATGGGGGGAAACAGGAGAGGGAGCTCCCTACCTCTTCCCTAACCAGGAGTCCGGAAGCCCAGCTCCTGGCCAGGAGCCTCTGGCCAGCTGTGGGGCCTCTGGGGGCCATTCCTTTCCACACCCAGAACCTGCTCTGGCAGAGACGAGCCGGGGGGCCCTCCGCCTAGCCTCACGCTCTGCCCCTTGCCTCCTTTCCCTCCAGGCCTGGGGGGAAGCAAGACCCCCCCCAGTGCCTGCGTCTACTCTACAAGCTGCCAGGATGAGGCGGCTCGTGGGGGTCTGGCGGCTTCTTCAAGGCCGTGCCCTGACTGCTCCTGAGGCGGCCCACGCGGCCAGCAGAGCAGCTGGAGCCTTCCCCTGGCACAGGAGAGTGCAAGCCGTGCCCCAGCCGGGACAATGACCCGTGGCACAGCAGAAGTAAAGAAAGGGGAAGGTCAAGGCCCCGTGCTGAGGCAGTTCTACGGAGGCCGAGGGAATCCCCTTCCCTGGAGTGAAGGGACCACGGCCCCACAGACTCCCAGTGAACACCCAGCCCTAAGGTTTGAGAAAAACCAGGTTGCTCTGTCGGGTGTTGCACTGAAACAGAATGACCAAAGGCGCCTCTCGGTCTCAGCACCCACGGTGCACCCGGCCCTCACACAGCAGCAGTGTAGGGGAGCTCAGTGGACTTGGGCACACACAGGGACCTGGCCAGCGTCCCTGCACGTCTGACCTGCCGGTTCTCTCCTCCTTCCAGAGGTGGCTCGGCCCGTCCTGCCCAGGACCTTGTGTGGTGCAACCTCCCCAGGGAGGCAGCACTCGCCCCGCCACGGGAGGCAGGCGTCTCCAGGACACACCGCAGCTAACCCTCCTTGCTCAGAAATCTGCCCTGGGACTGCGACAGGAGCTTCTGGAAACGTGTCTAACACTCATAAAATCTTGTTTTGGCTCTTTGTGCCTGGAATCCATTCTTCAGCCACCACAGGCTTTGCTGGACTGCAAGTCTCAACCACTGAATCAAAACCACCAAGAGAGATGTCACCAGCCAGGCTCACACGGCTCCAGTCCATCTGGGCAGAGGCATAGTCCCCTTCTGCCCAGGGCCACTCACCCTCGCTGGACGGGGCGATGGCACTGTCATCCCACTCTAGGTTGGTGGAGGTGACAGAATTGAAGGAGTTGAGGGACAGGCTGTCTGAGCCATGCACGGAGCTGGGAAGGCGGTCTTCAAAGTCCAGCAGGTACTGAGGTTTATAGTAGTCAGGCATGTAGGGGGCCAGGTCCAAGTAGGGGGCATCCTGGGGAGAGTGGAGAGGACGTGGGGTGGGAGGTCAGGCGGATCAGAAAACACCAGAGTCCAGGCAGGGAGACTCGGGTCTGACACCCCCGCCCCGGGCTCTTTCTCCTTTGGGAAATCAGGGAGCCTGACAAGTGAATGCAGAGATGAGCTGCTAAGAAGAGTAAGGTGAAGGGCAGGGGCTGGGCTCAGTGGGCCGATCAGCAGCACCACATAAAAATGAATCAACAAAGGGGCTGGGGCTCAGTGGTAGCGCGCTTGCCTAGTATGCATGAGGCACTGGGTTTGATCTTCAGCACCACATAAAAATAAAGACAATAAAGTCCATCAACAACTAAAAAAGGGGCTGGGGATGTGGCTCAAGCGGTAGCGCGCTCTCCGGGCATGCATGCGGCCCAGGTTCGATCCTCAGCACCACATACCAACAAAGACGTTGTGTCCACCGAAAACTAAAAATAAATATTTTTTTAAAAAATCACATTGTTTAAAAAAAAAAAACAACTAAAAAAATATATTTTAAAAAAATGAATAAACAAAATAAAGATATTGTGTCCATGTATAACTACAAAAAACAAAAGAGTAAGGTGAAGAGTCTGACTCTTCAAGCTGCAGCCCCGGCTATGGAGTGCAAGCGCCGTCAGGGGTGGAGCTGGCCCAGAGAGAACGAGGCCATGTGCTCCCTTCCCAGCCTCCAAAAAGAGAGGAAAGAGCCGGTACGGCATGCACACCTGTAATCCCAGCTACTTGGGAGACTGAGACAGGAGAATGGCAAGTTTGAGGCCAGCCTTTACAACTTAGCAAGAGCCTAAGTAGAGAGACCTTGTCTCAAGAAAATTAAAAGGACTGTGGATGTGGCTCAGTGGTAAAAGCACCCCTGGTACCAAAAAAAAAAAAAAAAAAATGAAGGAGAAGAGCGAGCCGTCAGAAGGCAGCTGCGCCTCCAGTGCCTTGCGGGTCTCTCTCACTGTCAGCACCCCTTCCCCTTCTCTACCACTGCTGGGTTCCCTTTTCAGTCTGTGCTCATAGGGAGGGTGACGTGACTAGGTCAGGGCAGCCAGGCCCCCCTGGACAGCCAAGTCCATTGGTGCTGTGGTCACCACCACATCTGTGCTGCAGTCGACCCTCGTCTGTGGTTTTGCCTTCTCTGGTTTTAGCTACTGTGATTCAAAAAATATTAAATGGAAACTTCCAGAAAAAAAAACAATTCATAAGTCTTAAATAACTTTCATTACAGGACATCGTTATAATTGTTGTACTGTACTATTAGTTGTTATTTCTTTATTGTTTTGTGTATGTGTGTGTATATGTGTGTGTATGAGAGAAAGAGAGAGAGACTGGGGATCGAATCCAGGGGGCCTCAACCACTGAGCTACATCCTGGGCTCTCTTTTTCTTTCTTTTTTTTTTTTTAAAGAGAGAGTGAGAGAGGGGAGACAGAGAGAGAGAGAGAGAGAGAGAGAGAGAGAGAGAGAGAATTTTTTAATATTTATTTTTTAGTTCTCGGCGGATACAACATCTTTGTTGGTATGTGGTGCTGAGGATCGAACCCGGGCCACACGCATGCCAGGCAAGCGCACTACCACTTGAGCCACATCCCCAGCCCTTTCTTTTTCTTGAGACAGGTCTTGCTAAGTTGCTGAGGCTGGCCTCAAACTTGCACTGTTCCTGTCTTATGAGTCCCCAGGGTTACAGACATGCATCACCACGCCCAGCTGATATCCCTTACTAAGCCTGATTTACAACTAAACTCCACCTTGGGCACATTTGTGAAGGAAAAACCACTCTCTAGAGAGCTTGGTACTCTCTGCAGTTTCAGGCCTCCATTGGGGTCTGGGGGTCAGGGTGACCACTGTACAGTGCCTGGCTGGAGAATTTGGAGAGAGCAGCAGGGGGCACAACAGCTGGGAAGCCAGAATCCCAGGAAACACAGGTGGACGGGCCTTGTCCTTCTCAGACACACATGCCCTAAACATGAAGGCCAGTGCTTCTGGGAATGGGGTTTTTTTCCATGTTGCCTGGAGAGGGAGAAGTCACCTATATCAGGAATCCTCACCACAGGGAGCTGGGAGCGACTCTCTCCTCTGCCTTCACTTCTGCCAACCCCGAAAGCTTCTCTCCCTCTCCTGAGCAACAGAGCAATGCTCAAGCTCAGCCACACCCTTCGCACTCCAAGCACTTGAAAAAAAAACAAGCCCTCTCTGGTCCCTTCAGCAGCGAGAGCTATGGTGTCTCACCAGATCCAGGTCAAACCGAATGAACTCCAGCCCAGACACCAAGGTCAGGAAGAGCGTCAGGTGGTCATGGCTGCAGACCAGGGCGTTCCTGAAGGACATGGAGGAAGCGACACTGGTGTTCTGAGTCTGGTTGCCAGCTCGGCCCAACTTCACCAGCAACCAACTGTGTTGCAACGAGACATGTGACCCCACTCCCTTCTTCCCAGCATTCTCCTGGGTCTGAGCCACATGGCACTCGCCAGCCACTGTCTCCAGAGCTGGGCCTGTGGCATAAGGCTTGTCAGACTCTCAGCAGTTGCTGTAAGCAATCTGTCCCTGCAGTGACCCCAACAAGGGCTGAGGCAGAGGTGGAACACAGGCTCAGTCTGAGGCAGGGCAGCAGTTGTGCACAGGCCCCGCAGGACCCAGAGCTGCCGGAGGAAGCCACCACACTTCCAGCAAGCCCCCCAGGGCTCTTTGGCCATTGCCACTGTGTCCTCAGCATGCAGTGCCAGGCTAGGTCTCTGATGTGGCCCAGTATGGTATCCACATGTGACAGGAAGCTTTGGGAGGAGGCTCAGGGGAGCTGGAGGCGATGAGACAGCGTCGCACTCACCTGACGTAGTACTTCTGCAGCAGGCCCAGGTTCTCCTGGAACAGACGCAGGTAGCTCTCCAGGGAGTTCTCGTTGAGGGCCAGGTACAGCCAGGCCCGGCCTGTAGGCCAAGGCAGAGAGGAGAAAGGGCCGCTGAGGACCAGGTTCTCCGACGGCCCTCAGGCCCCCCCATGGCCAGCCAGGAACATCTGAGAGAGGGCGGGGACACACTCGGCCAGGCTGAGCTGTGCGCGGACTCTGTCCTGTCCTGCAGGCTAACCCAGATCCCAGCTCGGGGACAGAAACCAGAGTCCTCCCCATGCTCAGCCTGGGCTCTAAGAGCAGTCCAGTTCTCGTCTACGTCACGCACCCCCTCATCCCCAAAGCACCCACAAACTGTCACGTGCAGGGAAAACGGGGTCTTGTGGAGCATCTTAACGCCCCTGCCACCAGATGCCACAAGGCAGGCAGTCTCCCAGGGCTGACAGAGCTGAACCTGAGCCCGAGCTGTCCATGGTAGGGTGTGTGTGTGACTGGCCTCTGCCCCGTGTCTCCCTGGCACTACTCACTGCGCCCCAGGTTGGTGGCCACGTGCTGCAGCACCTCAATCTGCTTGATGGCCTCTCTCCGGGTGAAATGCACGACAAGCACCCAGTAACCAGAGGAGAGGTCCTGCAGCCTGTGAGGACAGGACGGCAGCGCTGGGGCCTGGGTGGGGCTGACCCACCAGCTGCCACCAATCAGGCCACAGGCAACCTGTGCGTGGCCCTGAGCCCTCCCCTAGGCGGGTGCGCCTGCCACATGGGTCCACAGAGCTACCTGGGATAGCTGTGGCCCACTTCAGCAAGACCAGCCTCCCTTGGCAAGGCAGACAGGAACTAAGGCAGATGAGGCCAGGCATCGCCTTCTGCAGGCACCGGGGCCAGGCACCACTCACCCGTACAGCAGCGCGTGGTCCAGGTGCTCGCACAGGCGCTGCAGGACCTTGTCGTGGTTGCGGATGGCAGGGGTCTCGTCCTCACATGCGGCAAAGTAGCTCTGCAGCTGGAAGAAAAAACGTCAAAAGTGGACAAAGAGCAGGGCTACAGAAGTTCAGGAATCAAGAAGGCAGCTGAGAAAACCCCTGCCAGATGACATCCCCACAGTGACCGTCAGTCTGCCTTAAAAGCCCGGCCCTGCTGCCGATCCGCCCTGGAGTTCCAGAGGATAAAGCCCGACTCTTCACAGCCCTGTCCCCAAAAGTCCTTCAGTAAGCACCCTGCATGACAAGATGATGCTGGTGAGGGAGTCCCAGGCACACACCGGGTCTGACCAGGGGCACCACGCAGGGTGCCATCCTCACAGCTCACAGCGCCCACACCTGCACAGGCACCCGGAGCTCAACAACAGTGGCCCTGTGTGGAGCTGGCTGCCCTCTGCACACACCAAGGCCGGTGTCCTTGCAGAAGGCTGCTCAGGGGCCATGGTGGCCTGAAGACATGGCAAGGCTGAGCGTGGATCTGGGCGCGTGCCAGGCTCATGTCAGGCCCTACACCAAGGAGAATATTGTTCCCAGGTCCAACCGATCGATGCAAGGAGATTTGGAGGGCAGGTGGGTGACCCGCAGCACAGAGGGGGCTCTGGGAAGACCGCGGCAGCTGGGTCAGCCCCTGAGGGCCAAGAAGCTGCGCTCAGGGTCTACGTCCCCTGCAACTGCACAAAGCCCTGGGAGAGACGTCTGACCAGGCTCAGGTTAGCACGTCCTGGTTGGCCGTTGCCAGAGGGAGAAGCTCGCAAGACACAAGAGCACAGACCTGGTCTCAGGTTTGAACTCTGGGGACAAAGGTGTTCTGAAGCGTTTTCTGGAAGCAATGGCAGCAAGGGCTGCAGCAGGCAAGACGCCTCCACACACCAGGAAGCATGTGCTCCTGGAGGGAGGCCAGCCATTCAGCCCCACAACAAATGGCCTCTCTACCCCGTGGCCCAGAGCAAGCCCAACAGCCCTGCTGGCTGGGGACAGTCCTGTGGGGTCTGCCCATCCCCCAGGCAGGCAAATGTGCCTCAGGAGGAAAGGCTTCAGGAGATACAGATAGAGAAGGGAACTGCCAGATCTGCCCTGTGCCTCTGCAGTGGCTGGAGGCACTCCTGCAGGCTTCAGGGTCAAGTTCAACACAGGTATTAGGGAAAAAGGTACTTTAATTTTTAATTTCTTTTCTTCTTCTTCTTCTTTTTTTTTTTTTTTTTTTGGTAGCAGAGTTTGAACCCAGGGGTGCTTAACCACTGAGCCACATCCCCAGCCTGTTTTATTTTTTATTAGAGACAGAGTCTCCCTGAGTTGCTTAGTGCCTCACTAAGTTCCTGAGGCTGGCTTTGAACTTGAGAACCTCCAGCCCCAGTCTCCCAGCCACTGGGATTACAGGCTGCACCACCACAAGGGCTTGTTTTTAAATTTCAAAATGTGAGATCAGAGCATCTTAAATAGATGAAAGGCTCCTTAGAGATGCAGCATAACTTCCTCATTTAAAAAGCAAGACCTGAAAGAGGCAGGGGATTTCCATGAGAACAGAGGAGAGATCAAGGCAGCAGAGGAAGGGGACAGACTGAGGGGGACGAGGGGGATGGGAAAGAGGAGGAACAGTGGGACAAATCTGATCAGACATCCATGACACACATAAATACACCACGGTGAATTTCACCTTGATGTATATCCATAATGCACTAATGTTCTAAGAACTATAAATAAATAGAAAAAAGATCAGCAGAGAAAAAGGGAACAGGAGGGAGGGGAGAAAAAAGGGAAGTACTGGAAATTGACTTGGAGCAAATTATACTCCATGCATAATTATGTCAAAATGAACACCAATATTATGCATATCTATAATGAACTAATAAAAAAATGTAAGGGGCTGGGGATATAGCTCAGTTGGTAGAGTGCTTGTCTTGCATGCACAAAGCCCTGGGCTCAATCCCCAGCAACACACACACACACACACACACACACACACACACACACACAAATTTAAAAACCCTGTAATCCCAGATGCTCCAGAAGCTGAGGCAGGAGTATAGTAAGTTCAAAGCCAGCCTCAACAACTCAGCAAGACCCTGTCTCAAAATGAAATGAAAAATGTGGGGGATGTGGCTCTGTTGTTGAGTGCCCCTGAGTTCAACTCCCGTTACTCCCCCCCAAAATTAATAAAATTTCAGAAAAGGGGGGCTGAGGGTGTAGCTCATGGTAGAGGACTTGCGGAGCAGGTGAGAGGCCCTGGGTTTAGTCCTGCACACTACAAAACATAATTAGCTAGGAAAATAAAAACATCAAAAGCAGAAGAAGGGTTATTCCTCTTCTTGATTATGAAAGTAGCCTCAGCTGTGGTGACACTGGAGTGAGGGGGCCAGGATGCGTGTGGGCGTGTGGTAGGTGTGAACAGGGAGGTGGTCCAGGCCAGGAAATCCCGCAGGCAATGCGATTTTTAGCCAATAGGCAGGAACTAGGATTCCTTTCTCAAGCCAAGGTAACAAAATTAAATGATCCACAGACAACAGCCATTTACTGGGAAAATATAGGCAACATGAAGGTGCGCATGATGCCTCAAGTCCTCCTGCTGTCCTGGTCCCCTGTGGACAGCAGGGTGCTGTGCCACAGAGCCACACCCTCAGCCCGTGGACAGCATGGGGCTGCACCATGGAGCAATATCCTCAGCCCTTTTTACTTTTTTTTTTTTTTTTTTTTTTGAGACAGGGTCTCACTCAATTACCCAGGCTGGCCTTGAACTAGAGATCCTCCTACCTCAGTCTCCTGAGTAGCTGGGATCGCAGTGTGCACCGCTGCACTGGTTTCTTTTACAGCTTTAAGACTTTATATTTTATTCCATTTTTTTGTAGTGCTGAACATTGAACCCAGGGCTTTGCACATGCTAGGCAAGCGCTCGACCACTAAGCTACACCCCAACCTTTTTTTTTCTTTTTTTTTATTACATTCAGATCTTTATATATTATGTACAATAAGGATCCAGCTTCATTATCTTCTGGAAGGAAACCATTTCCTCATATTAATGAATGGACCAGCCCTCCCTATTGAGATGTGACTTGATACGCCCCTTTCTAAACTATTCTGCGTTATTGATCTGCTGTCATTCTGTGTCTGCACCCTGTTTTTAATTATTTTCACTTTATTCATTACTTGGATGTGGGCAGATAAGTCTACTCCTTCCCCTATCTCAATTACTCTTTTTCAAAACTGTTTTGATCATTCCAACCCATTCTTTTAGAATCAAATTTCATTATAATTCCCTTCTGGGTTTTTAATAGATTCATGCTGAATCCAGAGATTATCTGTGGAAAGAAATGAAATCTTTGCAATATTGAGTCTTTCTATTGAGGACCGTTGACTCTCAGCCCATTTATTAAGGCCTTTTTTGTTTTCCGGTTCTGGGGATTGAACCCACAGATGCTCTACCACTGAGCTACATCCAGCCCTTTATATTTTTTTAATTTGAGACAGAGTCTCGCTAAGTTGCTCAGGCTGTTCTGGAACCTGCCATCCTCTTGCCTTAGCTTCCCAAGAAGCTGGGATGTGCTGCTGTGCCCAGCTATTCAGGACTTCTTCACCTTGACCATGAGGAGAGGGCTCAGGAGGTGGGACACAGGGTGCTGCTGCTACAGAGCTGCACACTTTTGTTAAATTACTTGACACTTTAACCCTAATTTTTTGTCGTCTATAACACATGTTAAAAGGATTTTTTAGAGCTGAGCTGTCAAATCCGTAGCCTCTACCGCATGAGGCTATTTAAGCTTAAATGTAAATGAAACAAAATTTTAAAAATCAGCTCCAGTTGCACTAGCCGCATTCCAAATGCTCAGTGGCCACGTGTGGCCAGGGGCCACTGCATTAGTGTAAGTCCAGAGCACGTCTGTCACCACTGACACTTTGCTGGGACACTACTGCACAGGTCAGGTGAGCAGCAGGTGCTCACTAAGCAGTGGAGATTATTTACAATGTTGAACCCATTTTCTTGGTCACAACAGTGGCACAGCACTGGGTAAACATAAATTCAGATGCAAGCGCACAGCGCTGCCTCTGCTCTGTCCCTCACTTCCTCTTCACCAGCAGGGTCCTAACTCCTACTCTTGGTACTGGTGCTTCACCACTGAGCCACATCCCCAGCCCTTCTTATATTTTATTTAGAGATAGGGTCTCGCTAAGTTGCTTAGGGCCTCACTAAATTGCTGAGGCTGGCCTTGAACTCAGCCTCTAGACCACTGGGACCAGGGCCCTCTTTAATCATTCTTTACTAAAAGAGTAATCCCATCATCTCAGGTGATAGAATGAGCCTGAATCAATGCTGTAGCCCAACACAGATCTCCTACTGAAAAGGAAAAAGAAAAACAATGTCCAGGAATCAATAATGCATAGGGCTGGGGTGCGGCTCAGGGGCAGAGCACTTCTCTGTCAAAGCCCTGAGTTCATCCCCAGCACCAAAAAAAGAAGAAGATGATGATGATAAATGATGCAAGAGCTCGCGGAGCTGTGTCAACAGCTTGGGCTTGTGCCTTGGGATCTATCTGGTCAGCAAAGCATGGCAAGGTAAATAGAAGCAGATGCGCTGTCCCTTAGCCACAGAGAGGCCACAGCCATGGCCACCAGCAAGACTCTGAAAGAACAGCTGTGGAAGAGAACCCTCACATGAACAAGGACCCCTGGATGACAGGACTGGGACGAGCACAGCAGAAAGCCCAGCCTGGAAGACAACTGCCATCTTCCAGCCCAGAGACACTCGTGGGGAGCCGACACCGGCTGTGGCACGAGCCACATTTACCAAGCACTGCTCAGTGTGTGGATTCTAGGGTCAGATAATATGCTTGAATCCGACTCTGAAACTCACTTGCTGTGTGACCTGTAAACTCAGTCTCCCCATCTTTAAAATGGGCTTAGTACCTTCCTTGGAACCCCTCTAAAGAATGTCATGAGGGTTCAGATGATGGTCGCACTGTATTGATCAAAGGGCGTGACACCTCGTAAACACTCAGGTGCCAGCAGCTGTGATGACAGTGCAGCTCAGGAACATACTTAACCATCAGAGCAACCCCATAAAGTGGGTCACCAAGCGAGTAAGCAGCAGAGCCAGATTTTAAACCCCGGTCTTTTCTCTCTTTCTCTTTTTTTTTTTTTTTGAACCTAGGGGCTTTTTACTGCTGAGTTACATCCCCAGTCCTTTTTATTTATTTTTTAAATTTTGAGCCTCATTAAGTTGCCCAGGCTAGTTTCAACCTGCCATCCTCTGCCTCGGCCTCCCACGTAGCTGTGATTGCAGGCCTGCGCCTCATACCCAGCTTCCCAGGTCTTTTCACCAAATGTGAGCTCCAGAACCTGAGGGAATAAGTACACAAATGTTAGGACATCTGCATTCCCTCCCTATATGTTTAGGAGAATTTTTTAAAAAAATGCAGTGTCCCTTCCCAAATCAGGAGAATGAAGAGCCGTGGTTGATATGGACTCTGGGTCGTCTGTAGCTGGTTCCTTGCAGGCACTGAGGCCCGCCAGGCCGTTTCTGAGAAGGTGTGCCAGTGACCCTCCCTCCTGTGCCCCACACCAGCTTCCCCCAGAAGCAAGGAAGTGTCTTTTGAGTCACAATAAGCCCTAGCTGCTCGGAGGAGACCCCACTCCTAGGAAGAAATTCACCCTGCGGCTCAAGACGGTCAAGTCGCTCTGCTGTTGGCCTCTGTCCATGTGGACCTGAAGAGGGCAGAACACTCCTGGCATTGGGTGAGCGGAGTTGGCCAGTATGGCCAGGGGCTTGCTCTTGTTTTTGCCAATAAAGTTTTATTGGAACCCACATCTACACCTGCTCTGGCATTACAACAGCCAAGTTGAATAAAGGCAACTGAGACTATATGGCCTGCAGAGCCTGAAATACTGACTATTCAGCTCTGTAAGAAGAAACTTGCTGCTCCGCTGGGTAGAATTTGGCAGTGGGGGCAAGCACCCTTGCAACAGGTTGGGCTGGGGAGGTGTCTCTTGCTCAAAATTCAGTTCAGCAGTGGCCAGAGAGGGTGGCTCAAGCCTGCAGAGTCAAGTCATACAGGTCAAAAATATAACTGAAGGGCTGGGGTTGTAGTTCAGTGACAGAGCACTTGCCTAGCACATGTGAGGCCCTGGGTTTGATCCTCAGCACCGCATAAAAATAAATAGCCCGGCGGCGGCCTAGTGGCGCTCGCCTGTAATCCCAGCAGCTTGGGAGGCTAAGACAGGAGGATAACGAGTTCAAAGCCAGCCTCAGCAATGGCGAGGTGCTTAGCAATTTAGTGAGACCCTGTCTCTAAATAAAATACAAAATAGGGTTGGGGGTGTGGCTCGGTGGTTGAGTGCCCCTGAGTTCAATCCTGTGTACCAAAAATAAAAAATAAATAAATAAAAATAAAAAATAAATAAAGGTATTGTGTCCATCTACAAAGAAAAATATTTTTTTTAAAATATTACTGACGGGGCTGGGGATGTGGCTCAAGCGGTAGCGCGCTCGCCTGGCATGCGTGCGGCCCGGGTTCGATCCTCAGCACCACGTACAAACAAAGATGTGTCCGCCGAAAACTAAAAAATAAATATTGAAAATTCTCTCTCTCTCTCTCTCCTCTCTCACTCTCTCTTTAAAAAAAAATAAATAAAATAAAAATATTACTGAGGGCTGGGGCTGGAGCTCAGTGGTAGAGCGTTTGCCTGGCATGCGTGAGGCCCTGGGTTCTACCCTCAGCACCACATAAAAATAAATAAATATGTGTCCATCTATAACTAAAAATTTTTTTTTTAAATTACTGAGCACCTACTTCATGTACATCAGGTACTATTCCTTTTATTTATTTACTTCACAGTACTAGGGATTGAACCCAGGGGTCTTCTGCCACTAAACTACTACATCTACATCCCTAAAGCCACTGCTGCTGCTTCTTCTTTTTCTTTTTTTTAAACAGGGTCTCACTAAGTTGCCCAGCTAGGCATGAACTTGCAGTTCTGCCTCAGTCCTTGGAGTAGCTGGGATTACACATGTATGCCACTGTGCCCAGTAGATACTATTCTTTTACAAAGTCCTTAAGTCCTTATAAAACTTACATTCTTGGAACAAGACAGGGATGCCCTCTATCACCATTTCTATTCAATATAGTTCTCAAAACACTGGCCAGAGCAATTAGACAGACGAAAGAAATTAAAGGCATAAAAATAGGAAAAGAAGAACTTAAATTATCACTATTTGCAGATGACATGATTCTATACCTAGAAGACCCAAAAGGGTCTACAAAGAAACTACTAGAACTAATAAATGAATTCAGCAAAGTGGCAGGATATAAAATCAACACGCATAAATCAAAGGCATTTCTGTATATCAGCGACAAAACTTCTGAAACGGAAATGAGGAAAAACACTCCATTCACAATATCCTCAAAAAAAATAAAATACTTGGGAATCAACCTAACAAAAGAGGTGAAAGATTTATACAATGAAAACTACAGAACCCTAAAGAGAGAAGTAGAAGAAGATCTTAGAAGATAGAAAAATATACCCTGTTCATGGATAGGCAGAACTAACATCATCAAAATGGCGATATTACCAAAAGTTCTCTATAGGTTTAATGCAATGCCAATCAAAATTCCAACGGCATTTCTTGTAGAAATAGATAAAGCAATCATGAAATTCATATGGAAAAATAAAAGACCCAGAATAGCAAAAGCAATTCTAAACAGGAAGTGTGAATCAGGCGGTATAGCGATACCAGATTTCAAACTATACTACAGAGCAATAGTGACAAAAACAGCATGGTACTGGTACCAAAACAGGCGGGTGGACCAATGGTATAGAATAGAGGACACAGAGACTAATCCACAAAGTTACAACTATCTTATATTTGATAAAGGGGCTAAAAGCATGCAATGGAGGAAGGATAGCATCTTCAACAAATGGTGTTGGGAAAACTGGAAATCCATATGCAACAAAATGAAACTGAATCCCTTTCTCTCGCCATGCACAAAAGTTAACTCAAAATGGATCAAGGAGCTTGATATCAAATCAGAGACTCTGCATCTGATAGAAGAAAAAGTTGGCTCCGATCTACATATTGTGGGGTCGGGCTCCAAATTCCTTAATAGGATACACATAGCACAAGAGTTAATAACAAGAATCAACAAATGGGACTTACTTAAACTAAAAAGTTTTTTCTCAGCAAGAGAAACAATAAGAGAGGTAAATAGGGAGCCTACATCCTGGGAACAAATTTTTACTCCTCACACTTCAGATAGAGCCCTAATATCCAGAGTATACAAAGAACTCAAAAAATTAGACAATAAGATAACAAATAACCCAATCAACAAATGGGCCAAGGACCTGAACAGACACTTCTCAGAGGAGGATATACAATCAATCAACAAGTACATGAAAAAATGCTCACCATCTCTAGCAGTCAGAGAAATGCAAATCAAAACCACCCTAAGATACCATCTCACTCCAGTAAGATTGGCAGCCACTATGAAGTCAAACAACAACAAGTGCTGGCGAGGATGTGGAGAAAAGGGTACACTTGTACATTGCTGGTGGGACTGCAAATTGGTGTGGCCAATTTGGAAAGCAGTTTGGAGATTCCTGGGAAAGATGGGAACGGAACCACCATTTGACCCTGCTATTGCCCTTCTCAGACTATTCCCTGAAGACCTTAAAGGAGCATGCTACAGGGATACTGCCACATCGATGTTCCTAGCAGCACAATTCACAATAGCTAGACTGTGGAACCAACCCAGATGCCCTTCAATAGATGAATGGATAAAAAAAATGTGGCATCTATACACAATGGAGTACTATGCAGCAATAAAAAATAACAAAATCATAGAATTTGCAGGGAAATGGATGGCACTAGAGCAGATTATGCTTAGTGAAGCTAGCCAATCCCTAAAAAACAAATACCAAATGTCTTCTTTGATATAATGAGAGCAACTATGAACAGAGCAGGGAGGAAGAGCAGGAAGAAAAGATTAACATTAAACAGAGACATGAGATGGGAGGGAAAGGGAGAGAAAAGGGAAATTGCATGGAAATGAAGGGAGACCCTCATTGCTACACAAAATTACATATAAGAGGTTGTGAGGGGAATGGGAAAATAAACAAGGAGAGAAATGAATTACAGTAGATGGGGTAGAGAGAGAAGATGGGAGGGGAGGGGAGGGGGATAGTAGGGGATAGGAAAGGTAGCAGAATACAACAATTACTAATAGGGCATTATGTAAAATTGTGGATGTGTAACCGACGTGATTCTGCAATCTGCATTTGGGGTAAAATTGGGGGTTCATAACCCACTTCAATCTAATGTATGAAATATGATATGTCAAGAGCTTTGTAATGTTGTGAACCAATAAAAAAGAAAAACTTACATTCTGGTGGCAGAGATAAACTATGTGCAAATATATAAAATAGCATCCGGGAACCATAAGTGCTATTTAAAAAAAAAAGGCGGGGCTAGGCACAGTGGGGCACACCTGTCATCCCAGCTACTGATGAGGCAGGAGGATTGCAAATTCAAGGCCAGCAGGACAAATTACCAAGGCTCTGGCTCTAAATAAAAAAATTAAAAGGGCCAGAAACAGTTCCGTGGTAGAGAGCATGCCTAACATGCACAAAGTTCGATCCCCAGAACCAAACAACCCAACAAAAACAGAGGCTGCGTATGCAGGCCAGGCGTGGTGGCACACGCCTCTAATCCCAGTGACTCAGAAGGCTAAGACAGGAGGATCAAAAGTTCAAGATAGCCTCAACAACTTAGGGACACCCTGTCCCTAAAATAAAATGGAGCTAAGGTTGTGGCTCTGGGATGGAGCTGAGGTTGTGGCTCTGCGGTACAGCATGTGCCTAGAACGTGCGAGGCCCTGGGGTTCAACCCTCAGCACCACATAAAAATAAATAAAATAAAGGTATTGTGTCCAACTACAACTAAAAAATTAATATTTAAAAAAAAAAGAAGGGGCTGGGGCTGGGGCTGTCACTCAGTGGTAGAGGACCCTGGGTTCTATCCCGGTACAGCAAAACAAAATAAACTGAGCCGGAGAAGGTGCCCCCAAGGGCAGGGCTGTGGGGGTTTCTGGGGGCAGAGTACCCCGGTTAGGGAACAGCAGCCGCAGCATGGAGGACCTTTAGAAAGGGAGATGCTTGATGAAGGAAACCTGGGTGAGGGGGAAGGACACAGGGAGGAAGGGCGGGAAGCGTGAGGGGAACCTGCTTAACAAAGGAGCATGTCTAGAAACAGCCTTAATGAATGAAGCAATTGGAGCTGAAAAACTCAGCAGAAATTTGATAATATTAAGGAAAAATTTTTAATTTTTTTGTACCAAGAGGTGCTATAAACTGGCCTACAGCCACACACCTTTTCCTTTATTTTTTTACAATTTTGAGACAGGGTCTCGATAAGTTGCTGAGGCTGGCCTTGAACTTGTGATCCTCCTGCCTCAGCCTCCTGAATGAATCACTGGGATGACAGGTGTGTGCCATGGTGCCTGGCCAACTTTTTAAAGATGTAAAGGTGGGATTGGGTTATATGAGAAAAGAGTCCTCGGGCTGGAGATGTGGCTCAAGAGGTAGTGCGCTCGCCTGGCATGCGTGCGGCCGGGGTTCGATCCTCAGCACCACATACTAACAAAGATGTTGTGTCTGCTGATAACTAAAAAATAAATATTAAAAAATTCTCTTTAAAAAAAAAATAAAAGAGTCCTCATCTTGGAGCAATAGATACTGAAGTATTTATGGATGTCGGAATCTGTTTCAAAATAATGGAGGGATGCGGGCATAGCTGACGCAAGACTGTCCATGAGATGATGAGAGAGATGGGAAGAGGAGGGGGAAGAGGGAGGAGAGGGAGGGAGCTGCAAGGAGGGAGGGAGAGAACAAAGGAGCACGTGACAGGAAAGCAAATACGGAAAACTCCTTGGACCAGTTTTGCCAAAAGGGTGTTGGGAGAACAAGAACGGGTGGAGTCAGCCAGAGAGTTCCTTCCCGAACAGGAAAGACGAGAGGGGCTCCCCTGTCCTGGGGAGGTGGCCACAGACGTGAGCCAGAGGCAGGTGGGCTGGTTCTCC
Organism: Spermophilus citellus; assembly: GCF_964194105.1. Taxonomy (NCBI): domain Eukaryota; kingdom Metazoa; phylum Chordata; class Mammalia; order Rodentia; family Sciuridae; genus Spermophilus; species Spermophilus citellus. Next base: position 128,552,575 of record NC_138191.1, read on the forward strand.
TGACCAAGGGAGGATGACAAAGTTCTCATCAGAAGAAAATCTAGAAACAAGCAGGGTCAGTTGAGGGTGCAGAGGCCGCTCATTCTTACAGTGCCCTTTAGAAGCTGGGCTCCCCAAGGTCCGGGAGCGGCCTGGCCTCCGTCTCAACACCCAGGATGGGCTAAGTGACTCTTCTGTCTGGTTTTTTGGGGGACTCAGGCACCAGGCCTGGGGACAGCTGGTTCAGCTCATCCCAGAGCCCTTCCCAGCCAGGGGGTGGGTGCTCCCTGAGCCCCCTGGGAAGACTGGCCATCAGGAGACTAAGCCAGACCCCGTGGCTTCGGGGAAATGTGGGCGGCACTCTCCAGCAGCCAAGAAAGCCTGACGCAGAGCCTTTTAATCAGGGTTGGTCCCACTCTGCTCTGGGCTGCCCTTGTTTTGTCTCTTTCGTAGACACACAAACACAAAACACTATAAGTGCCATAGCTAGTACCAAGCAGCCCTTCCAGATTGTTCTGTAATAGGTAACTCAAAGGCAGCTGTGAAAGATGAAATGGGCAAATGAAAAGATGGTTACAGCCGGGCACAGACGCACACACCTCTAATTCCAGTTCCTTGGGAGGCTGAAGCAAGAGGACCACAAGTTCAAGGCCAGCCTGGGCAACTTAGCAAGACCCTGTCTCAAAAAGCAAAAAGGGCCGGGAATGAAAATAAGTAGAGCACCCCTTAAACCAGTCCCCTGAGCTGGGGAAAAAAAAAGAAGAAGAAGAAAGTAAGGAAGAAAAGATGGTGACCTCCTTTCTCTCTCCCAAGTCAGTCAAGCCACAGGATTTGATGCTGCCAGCCCAACAGATGGGAGATCTGGATCCAACTCTGCCACTGACTCCCAGGCTATCCTGGGAAGGAGGAGGGGTAACACCTCTATATTTATAGAGGACAAAATCCTGCTCCAACAACACGAGGAAGTGCTGCAGGGCTGAGAGAGCGGGCTGCACGCACGGGTGCTCCACCTGGTGACCACTTCAGGCTCCTCTGCGGCCCCTGCCATGCCTGTCCCTGCTCACCCACAGAACGCAGGCCTATGGCTATAGGAAAAACTCAGCCTGGTGCCACCTGAGGCATGCTCTCTCGGGCTACCCATGGGGGAGATCACCAGGTAACAGGCTCCAAGGAGACCAATCGTATTTAGATGACAGCAAGTTTAGGACAGCCTCAGCAGTTGAGGTCTAGGAGACAGAAATCCAAGAGCAGAAAAGACCCCAACCAAAGGGCTGCTTCCTCACCTCAAACTGTCCCAAGAATTAAATCAGCCATGCACAGTGGCACACACCTGTAATCCTAGCAACTTGGGAGGCAGGAAGATTCCAAGTTCAAGGCCACACTGGGCAACTTTGACTCAACTGAACCTTAGAGACAGACTGTAGCGAAGACCCCCAGGTCCCCTTAGTCTACAAGGCCTGTCCTGAGACCCTGCAGGAGCACTGTGGGCGAGGACAAGCCTCGGGAGAAGTGACAGGTGCAGCCAGCCTTGTGTTTTGGAGTCCTACCCCCAGCATGGCCACTGGTTGGGCAAACCGCCCCCAGATCTTCTGGGACATTCTTCCTCTCCAGGCCAGGTCCCCAGAGGAAAGGCAGAGTTCAGGCCACTTGTACCTCATAAGTTGGGGTACCCCTAAGCCTTGATGCATGGACTCCTCAGTGGGGGACCCCAAGAGGACTAGTGTGGATCATGGGAGCTGGACAAGGGCTGCTGTGGTCAGAGCTACCTACTGTTCCCTTGGGGAGTCCAGCATGACACCTCACCCCCGCCCTACCTTGCATTAACCATATGGGCCAGCCTCAGACAGATCTGAAGGGAAAGGCCAGCGTTCTTGATTGCTTCCCCTCAGAAATAAACAAGCAGACAAGCAATAAATGCCTTCATCTTAGACAAGCTTCTCAAGAGCGATGCCTGTTACACCTCCCAGGCCTGGACCCCCACTGCCAACGGCATTTCTGTGGAGGATCTAGCAGCGTCCAAGGCAAGGCCGGAGCTGGCTGGAGAGCCCTTAGCTTTTAGCAGCAGTTTCCCAGGATTCAGTGAGAACCTCCGTGCAGGAAGCGTGAAGGGAGCCAGAGACTGGGGCGGGGTGTCCGTGAGTGGAACTGACTGCTGAACCTGCTGGAAAGGCAGAAATAATCGCTCAGCCAGAGCCTCCCATTTTAGGAGGGAGACTGGGGCTCAGGCTTCGCCCAGTGTCCCTCTGCTTCCTCCAGGAGAAGGCCAGTGCTGGAGGCGGCCACCCACCTGGGTGAAACAGCTGTTGAGCCGGGGTGGGGCTGGGTGTACCTGCCCAAACCCTCAGAAAGTGCTCCTCCCTGCACCCTCCCCAGGAGGGCAGAGCGCGGGGCACTGAGCCATCCCAGGGCTTCAGTGACTGAACAGAACGGGGAGGTAGGGCTGGGCAGGAACACTCTAGCTGCTTCTTCCTACATAGCGTGAGGGTGTCAGCAGAGGTTCCGGTTGCTGGTGACTGCTGCTCCACCAACCCAGGCAACCGTGATGCTTCTGCCTTACTCTAGTGATTCTAGAAACCCTAACCTGAGATCCCACCCCTTCTTAGCCAGGACATGTCAACCAACCACAGGACAGCGGACTATGGGGCAGAAGAACTCGGAGCCCTCCCTGCATAAGAACCAGAGGTCTTTGATTTGGAGAAGATGGTCCTCTAAAAGGGCATGAAAAACCATGTCCTTCAGCTGAGGTCCCTGGGGGATGGCCAAGCCCCTGCCCAGGAAGGACCTGTGCCAGGCCGTGGGGACTGGCTTGGACTGGCTGGATCCCTCCCCCAGCAGAGCTGTCACAAAGGGTTGGCCTGCCATGGCCCCGCACTGCTTCATAAGCAAGACTGGTGAAACTGAGGCTTCTAAGCCACTTATTTGCCACCAAATACAGTACCAGCTCCACATTTTCCTTCTCGATCTCCCAAATCGCGGCTGCTGGTCCCTTTGCTGGAGACCTGTAGGTGCTCTGCTCTGACAGCTCTGCTGAAAGCAAAAGGCAGGTATGGAATCATTTGTGGGTTTCCTTTTCCTGTGCTTCCTTTGGGGCGCAGGAAGGATGATGGCCAAGAAGGCCAGATCTCTCGGGTACTTGGACCCAGCGCAGTTTCCACAGTTAAACGCTCCTCCCTTCAGGAAGGAGACAGCACAAGCCTCAAGGCACTGTGACTGCTCTGCCCTGGAACCTGGGACCAAGGATGTCTCTCAGAGTGGGCAGAACATGGCGAGGCTCTGCCAAGAGGTTCCTAGCAAACACCAGAGGCCCAGAAGCCACGCTGGCCTGAAAGCCACGGGCAGGCCCCCGCGCCATCCCGTTCTCCCACTGGGGCTGGAGTCGGGCGTCGGCAGGAGCCCTGCCTGGGGTTCTGAGCACCCCATGTTCAGGCCTGCTCCCGCCCTGACAGGAAGAGGGCAGTTTCTCAAAGCCTCATTTGAGCCAGGCCTGTGGAGCCTGGAGCCGGCTGGCTCTGGGTTGTCTTTCACTTCCCCTTTCCTGGGGCTGTGCCTGTGCAAGACCACTCAAGCAATCCCACCCAGACACCGGGGTGCTGGAGGAAAACAGTCCCCAGAGTCCCTGTCTAATCACATGGCGGGGACCCCGATTTTACTCTAAGGCCTGGGCAGGGTAATCAGCTACCCACAGGGTGAGAAAGCATGGGGGTGGGGGGGGACTTCACAGATCACAATCCATGGTTGATTGGTTGGTTGGTTTTTTTCTAGGAATTGAAGCCAGGTGCTCTACCACTGAGCTCCTCCTTGGTCCTTTTCATTTTGAATTAGGGCCTCACTAAATTGCTGCGGCTGGCCTTGAACTGGCCATCCTCCTGCCTCACCCCCTCCCCTATAATCCCAGCGACTTGGGAGGCTGAGGCAGGAGGATTGCGAGTTGTTTGAAGCCAGCTTGGGCAACCTGGCAAGACTGTCTCAAAATAAATTTTAAAAATTAAAAGGGTTGGAGGGCTGGGGTTGTAACTTGGTGGCAGAGTGCTTCCCTAGCATGTGTCAGGCCCTGGGTTTGATCCTCAGCACCACATAAAAATAAGTAAAATAAAGGTATTTTGTCCAATTACTACTAAAAAAAAAATTAAAAAAAATAAAATAAAGGCATGCTGTCCATCAAAAAAATTTTTTTAAAAAAGGGCGGAGATCGGAGGGCTTGGGCTGTAGCTCAGTGGTAGAGCGCATGCCTAGCATGTGTGAGGCACTGGGTTCTATTCTCAGCACCACATATAAATAAATAAAATAAAGGTCCATCAACAACTAAAAATATATTTTAAAAAAGCGGGGCAGGGAGTTGGAGATGCAGCTCAGTGTAGAGTGCCCGGTGGTCAAATATCATCAAAAGACACAAAAACAAAGAGCAAGAGCCAAAAAACCTGTCTCTCATCTCAGTGGCACCCCTGCAGGCCTTCTGACTTTGGACAAGTGGCTTCTCCATTTCGACTGTGTGTCGACAGGCAGCAGAGCCATTATCATGCCCTCCTGTCCTCCCACAGCACTGGGCTGTGGAGATTCTATTGGTCACCACAGTTCCCGGGGAGCGGGATTATAGGAAACGAATACCTCCTCGTCACTTCTATAATGAGAGCAAGGGGAGATGATAAGTCACAACACACAGATGGCGAAGCTGCTCTGGTGGCGAGAGAGGAGACACTCTCACACCCCGAGTTGTTGTATGACCAATGGATCAGTGGCCCCAACTTTTAGTTCCAGCCTGAAGGACTCTCCCAGAAACTGTCCCGATTCTCTGGCCTCAGATGGAGCTCTAGGGCGTCCCCTCAAGCAAGCAGCAGGGAGAACTGTCTGGAGAGCTTACCCAAACTGGCCAGCGCCACCACCTGGCCCTCCAGGAGGCCAGCTCTCCGCTTCACCCCGCAGGGCAGGGCTCCAGATGCCACTGAGAGAGCCTCTTCGTGGGCAGCGAGGCCACCCGTTCCCCTTGCACACAAGGGCACTGCCAGCTCTGGTGGCAACATGGCCTTCCCATGGTGGTGATCCTGAGGCCCAGACGTCACCAGATTCCTGGGGGAAGAATGACCCACCCGGGATCCCGAGGTACCTGCCGACGCAACGCCAGCCTTCTCCCCTCAGCACACCTCTGATCCCTAGCCCCTCCTCCTGCCCTCCTATTTTTCCAGCACTGGGGACTGAACCACTGAGCCACATGCTCAGGCTTCTGTATTTTATTTTGAGTCAGGGTCTCGCTAAGCTGCCCAGGCTGACCTTGAACTCCTGGCTTAGCGCCTGAGTACCTTGCGCCACAGCCACAGCGCCACCCAGCCCCTCCCTGCCTTGGCATTAAAACCTGCCCTGACCTCTCTGGCCTCTACTCCAGGTCAGGTCTCCAGGCCAATGGCTCCGAGAGCTGGCATGGGATTTTCAAGTTTTCTGTGAAATTCTCTTCACACTGGGTTCTAGCTGGAGAATCTGGAGGGAGACTCACAGGAACAGCCACTGCTCCACTGGACACTCTGGGGCGTGATCTGTGACTACAGAGTGACCACAGTCAGCCTTGGTCCTCCCACTTGAATGTGACCTGCTTCTCTCTAGCCCCAGATGCAGGTGAGCTTCAAGACCTCACAAGGCCTTCGGATCTGGAATGGCCTGAGCTCGGGCCACACCACGGAGACAGGCCTGGGAATGCCTGAGCCGGGCTGGAAGGACGGTAGTGACGAGCTTCCAAGAGAAACCTGATGCCAGAGAAGGATTTCAGAAAAGGAGAACCAAATCCAAACCAAGCCAATGGGCGGGGCTCAGAAAAAAAAAAGTCCTCACTTGGCCGGGCGGGTGACCTAGATTGGCGCTCTCTGCCCACACTGGGGCTTCTGGTTCCTCCTGGCCTCTATTATGCAAAGCCAGGAGCAAAGCTATGGCCAAGGCCAGGATCCAGGGAAGAGGAAGCAGGGAAGAGGGCCCTCCTTATAAAATGCTTGGGTAGTATTATTTTATTTAGATCTTTGCCCTGGAGATTCGGGTCCTTGGGGACTTCCAGAACAATTTCTCCTGAAGCCAGTGAGTACAAAACTATTGATCTAAACCGGTCGATATAATTCCCACACATACCTAGCAACCCTCTCCAGGAACAAGCTGATTTAAAGTACTGCAGACCCAGCTCTTGGGGACAAGGAGAGGGAGGAAAGGCCCTGCCCTCAGATCTTCACCGACAGACCAGGATGGCCAACAGCTGCGGCCAGTCACTGCTGCCCCCGGATTCCAGACTGACAAGGAGCCCCCTGCTCCACGAGGCACGTCTGCTAGAAATAGAGCCTAAGGTACCTGACCCAGGAGGACCTGAACAAGTCACTTCTGGTTAACCACCGCAGGACTCAGGGCCGGTTCCTATTCATCTAGGTGCTTCTGAGGCGAGTTTTTTTTGGCTATTGTTTTTGTTCTTTGATACTAGGGATTGAACCCAGGAGCCCCCAACCTCGGAGTCACATCCCAACCCTTTTTATATTTTATTTTGAGGCAGGGTCTCCCTAAGTTGCTTAGGAACTGGCTAATTTGCCGGGGCTGGCTGTGAACTCGCCATCCTCCTGCCTGAGCCTCTGGGATGACAGGCCTGGCCACCTCACTACCTATTTTCTTAGATAATGTCCCTTCTCTGCACCTGACCAAGATTCCTTGGGAAGGCAATGTCACTGTTTTGGGGAGTGCTCCCTGGTCACCTCCTCCACAGACTTCCCTGCCCATGCCCTGTCACCAGGTCTGTGTGACGCCTGTGTATTGCCACAGTCTGAAATCCTGTTTGTCCATCCCTTCATTTATTTCTCATCTCCTACAAGAATGTCACTTCCATGAGGGCAGAGACCTTATCTGCCTCCACAGTGAGTTCCCTGGGGCCTGGGGACAGAGGGAAAGAGCTCAGCAGTGTTTTAAATAACTGAACACAGGACCATGGGACAGAACTCAGTGTCCACGTCCACTCCACAAGCCTGATATGAAGTGCGACGGATCAGGTCAACCACAAGCCAGAAGGTGACCCTGCACCGGCCTCAGTGAGGACTTTTTTGGGTGCACACGTGTGTAAATAAAAATACCTAAAAATACTGCCTGTGGGCCAAAACAGCCTGAGGCCTATTTTGGTAAATAAAGGTTTACTGGAACACAGCCACGCCCTGCATGGCGGTTGCTTTTGAGTTCCAAGGGCAAAAGAGAGGAGATGGTTCAACAAAGACCCCATGTCCCCAAATATTTACCATCTGGTCTTTCAAGAAAAAGCTTACAGGAAGCATAGTGTGGGGCTGGGGCTGGGGCTCAGGGGGAGAGCACTTGCCTAGCATGTGGGAGGCCCTGGGTTAATTCTCAGCACTGCGTGTAAATAAATAAAATAAAGGTCCATTGACAACTAAAAAAAGTATTAAAAAATAAAAAGCACGGAAAACTGCTCCCAAGGCATAATGGTGGCTTCCTTTGGTTTAGGCCTCACAGTGCACAGGCGCCGGCTGCGTGCTGAGTACCACAGGCAACTGAATTCTCCTTAGAACACCAGTAGGTTCTGGCTGTCACCAGCCAGGACAGACACAGTCAATGACAAACCCCGACTCCAGGCCCAGAGAACCTCTGAAGCCTGTGTCTCAGCTTCTAGGCTGGATGGCTCCCCAGAGAGCACCTTCCGGCCCCACCCAGCAGGATCCCTTGCACACTCCTCACTGTCCCCAGAAGACCACCTGGAGGGCTCTAGTCGTTGGGATGCTCCTAATTTGGATGCCTGCTTCTTTTCCTTCTCTAAATTCTACCAATTTATCAGGACTTGGTGAAGCCTTCCTTCTCTGAGGGCTTCTCCTTGCCCTAGCTATTTTATTTAGTCAGTTATTTTTTTTTTAATTGTAGATGGACACAATATCTTTATTCTTTTATGTGGTGCTGAGGATCAAACCCAGTGCCTTACACATGCCAGGCAACTCAACCACTGAGCTACAGCCCCAGCCCCTTATTTAGTTATTTTTAATTTGTGGTTCTGGGGACTGAACCCAGGGGTGCTTTACCGCTGAGCTACATCTCTGGCCCTTTTTTAAAGTTTTTGAGACAAGGTCTTGCTAAATTGCCCAGGCTGGCCTCAAACTTAGGATCTTCCTGCCTCAGACCCCGGAGTCCCTGGGATTACAGGCAATGTGCCACCACCCCCAGAACCTTAATTATGTTTAAAATTTCCCCCCCAAATTGTTAGAGGACCAAGGCTGCTTCTTACAGCAGATTATTTGCTTAAACTGCATGTGTACTTAACAGACTCACTCCTCAAAAACAGGACAAAACTCAAAACTGAAAACCACTGCCTTCCCTTCCCTGGAGATGATGCTGTTTAGCAGAACCACCTGCCATCCAAAATGCCAACACGCAGGGCACAGTGACTCAGGAGGAGGATCTTGCGCAAGTTCAAGGCCAGCCTTAGCAATTTAGGGAGACCCTGCCTCAAAATAAAAATAAATAAAAGGGCTAGGGATGTAACTCAGGGGTAAAGCGCTCCTGGGTTCAATCCCGGGTACCAAAAGTTGATAAATTATTAATAATATCAAATAAAGAAAGAAAAGAAACAAAATGCCAACATCATCCCTGCTGGGGTGCTTCTCTATTAACAACTCAGCAACCACAGGCTTTGTTAGCCTCTGCTACTCGCTCCCTGCCCAGAACCGTGGAACCATGGGGTTTGTTCCGTCCTGCTGACCGTCTGACTCTAATAGCCCCCAAATCCTATCTCCATCCAAGAACACGGTTCCCTGAGATTCAGGTAGGATAACAGCTATGTCACCTCTTGGGTGCTAGAGTATGTGCTGCTCATCACAAAATCTAGGTGTGACAACAGTGGAACTCAGCTGGGCACAACTGCACTCGACTGTAACCCCAGCAACTTGGGCTTGTCTCCAAATAAAAATGGGCTGGGGATGTAGTTCAATGGTAAAGCATCCCTGGGTTAAATCCCCAGTACCAATACTACTACTACTACCAACTACTACTGATAGTGATAATAAGACTACTGATAATAAGATAAGAAGAAGGAAGGAAGGAAGGAAGGGAGGGAGGGAGGGAGGGAGGGAGGGAGGGAGGGAAAATTGCTGAACTCAACTGCTTGGGGTGGGGGAGCACTTGAGGACACAGCTTCTTGGGGTGGAGGGACTTCTGGGACGATGGTCACATTGTTTCTAGTCCTAGGGGTCAGATATGTGAGTGTGAGAACATACTAAGCTGTTCTTTTAGGCTCTCTGTACTTCTCTATATGTACTTTTCTTTTTTAAAAATATTTATTCTTAAGTTTTAGGTGGATATAATATCTTTATTTTACATTTATGTGGTTCTGAGGATCGAACCCAGTGCCTTGTGCATGCTAGGCCAGCACTCTACCACTGAGCCACAACCCCAGCCCCCATATGAACTTTACAATAAAAAGTTTGAAAATGGCCAGGCATGGTGGCGCATGCCTGTAATCCTAGTGACTCAGGAGGCTAAGGCAGGAGGGTCTGTGGGTTCAAACCCAGCCTCAGCAACTTAGCAGGTTCTCAGCAACTCAGAGAAACCCTGTCTCTAATAAATACAAAAAAGGGCTGGGGATGTGGCTTGGTGGTTAAGCACCCCTGGGTTTAATCCCTGGCACCAAAAAAAAAAAAAAAAAAAAGTTTGAAAATACTCTGTAAACACAGTAATACACAACACACCTTTCTTTTTTTTTTTTTTTTTTTTTTTTTTTTTTTTGTGGTGGTACTGGGGATTGAACCCCCGGCAGGCCTTGCTCATGCTAAGCAAGTGCTCTACCACTGAGTTTTTTTTTTTTTTTTTTTTTTTTTTTGAGAGAGAGAGAGAGAGAGAGAGAGAGAGAGAGAGAGAGAGAATTTTTGTTGGTATGTGGTGCTGAGGATCGAACCCGGGCTGCACGCATGCCAGGCGAGCGCGCTACCGCTTGAGCCACATCCCCAGCCTCTACCACTGAGTTATATCCCCAGCCCCAACACAACATTTTTTTTGCAGAAATATACATCTCATTTTCTTCCTGCAACATCCTTTAAAAAGAAGCAGTAATGTACTCCCAGTTTGAGGCTGAGGCAGGAGAATCAAAAGTTCAAGGCCAATCTCAGCATTTAGCAAGACCCTCAGCAATTTAATGAGACCTTGTTTCAAAATAAAACGAAAAGGGCTGGGGATGTGGCTCAGTGGTAGAGGGCCCCTGGGTTCAATCCTCAGTACCAAAGACAAACCAACAACAACAAAAACCCGTAAGACCATTTTACTGGTGGCAGAAGTGGAACAAAGGCAAAGCAACTTTCAGGGTGCTGTATGACAAATTCAGGTGAGACTGGTATTCGAGGACAAATCTGACCTGCAGACTGCTAGCCTGCGATGGCTGTTGCTGTAGCTGAACTGATTCCCATTAGAAGCAGATACCCTGATTCAGAAAACCACACACACTTCAGGATGCAGGAATCCTATGGCAGTTGTCTGAAACAAGCACACAGAGGAAGTGCTACCAAGTACAAATGGGTTACATAACAATCTGGAGGGCGAGAGGCGCCTGGCCCGCCTCAGACCTTGAGAAGCAGAGCTGGTTCTACCACAAACAGAAAAGTACCAGCACCATGCTAGACACTCTCATACTTCTATTAAATCTTCACAACAACTAATTTTATTCCTGTGTTAACAGATGAGAAACTGAGACAGGGAGAGGTTAAGGTTATGGGTTACTAATTGTCAGGGTGAGGATTCAATTCCCCAGGAGCAGGACTCTAGAATTCTTGTTCTCAACTGTGATGCTAGATGGGCCTTGGGTTGGGATGCACCCAGGGATGAGTTTCCAGTTTCTAGTGAGCAACTTATATTTTCTGGGATGCATTACAGCTCAATAAAATGTGCCTGGACAAACACATAATTTCTAAGCATCTTGACAAAGCACACCCAACTCCTTCACAAACAATAGCTGGATGTAAAGAGTGGATCTCTGCCTTCAAATGATCCATGTTTTACATGGTTGGTGCCCATGTCTACCACCTCTCTGTCTAGGACTTTCCCCAAGTATTTTTTTTGAAGTTTAAAAACAAAATTGTTGGCCTTCCTGGAGCCATAGTTGGCCCAGATTAGACTGGAAAGGTCGGCAGTCTTTTCTGTTGTGACAGATGCACTGCTTGTGCTGTATATGTGTAATAAGAATTGCAATACATTCCGCTGTCATTTATTTTTTTAAAATCAATAATAATAATTTTAAAAAAGATGCTCTGCTTTTTAACAAAGTCCTTGCTCCTCCTGCACTCCTCCCAGTGAGCAAGACCAACCGAGACCCCATTGCATTCGCAAAGCTCAGGACAACAAAATAAAAGTTCATTGGACCAGCCCACCCTGGGCTTTTTGCAAGATTATTTGGGGTCTACTTTTCTTTTTAAGCCACACTTGTCTTTAGGAAGGGTAAAACTGCTGGCCCGGGTCACTTTCTGAGGCATGTCAGTGGGATAGAGCAGTTATTCACACACAGGGTGGTTTCACGAGTCCCCTTGTCTGGTTCCCTGAAGTGGGGAGATAACCTAGTGAGTCTTGTCCCCACCAGGTCGTCCCCAGCTCCCAGATTCGGGGCTGACCAGGTGACCCAGGGATCAGTCATAAACAGGGGACACCCACTCCGGCGGCCCCGAGGGTCGCAGGATGAACTCCACCTTCTTTCCTGGGATGGCCCCCGACGCGTGCCCTTGACAGGTGCTCCGCAGCACCTGGCCCCGCCGAGGGGCCCTGGCTGGACCGGCCCGGGGTGCGGGGACCCGCCGCCGGTGCAGGGACGGGACGCGGCGGCTCAGGCTCCGCGGCTCCGAGGCCGCCGCCCCAGCCCTGAGGCCCGGCGGCGGCCGCGCTCACCTTCTTCACCGACAGCGAGATGTTCTCCAGGATCCGGTCCTTCACCTCCCGCGGCTCCATGGCGCCGCCGCCGCCGCCGCCCCGCCGCCGCTTCCCGCGCCGCGGGCCCGGGGCTGTCGCCAACCGCTGCCGCCGGCCGTGCGGGGGCTCCGTCGTGCCGGCCGCGGGGCCCGGCGCCCGCCGCCCGGCCCTCGCCTCGCCCGGGCCCTCGCTCCGCCGCGGCCCGGCGGCTCCCGAGCGGCCGGCGGGGAAGGAGGCCGCGGGCGGTGCGCGGCGGCGGCGGCGGCGGCGGCAGGAACTGATGTCAGGCGGGGCGGCGCCAGGGCGGCGGCGGCGCACGCGGGCCTGCGGACGGCGGCGGACCCCGGCCCGGACCCACCGCGGCCCAGGGACCCCGCCCACACCGCCACCTGGGCCCCAGACCCGCCTGTGCCCAGGACCCCACCTACAGACCCGCCTGCGCCTAGGGACCTCCGCCCCCAGACCCGCCTGTGCCCAGGGACCCCACCTACAGACCCGCCTGCGCCTAGGGACCTCCGCCCCCAGACCCGCCTGCGCCCAGGGACCTCCGCCCCCAGACCCGCCTGCGCCCAGGGACCTCCACCCCCAGACCCGCCTGCGCCCAGGGACCTCCGCCCCCAGACCCGCCTGTGCCCAGGGACCTCCGCCCCCAGACCCGCCTGTGCCCAGGGACCCCACCTACAGACCCACCTGCGCCCAGGGACCCCACCTACAGACCCACCTGCGCCCAGGGACCCCACCTACAGACCCACCTGCGCCCAGGGACCCCGCCCCCAGACCTGCCTGGGCCCCAGACCCGCCTGTACCCAGGGACCCCACCTACAGACCCACCTGCGCCCAGGGACCTCCACCCCCAGACCCGCCTGCGCCCAGGGACCCCACCTACAGACCCACCTGCGCCCAGGGACCCCACCTACAGACCCACCTGCGCCCAGGGACCCCGCCCCCAGACCTGCCTGGGCCCCAGACCCGCCTGTACCCAGGGACCCCACCTACAGACCCACCTGCGCCCAGGGACCTCCGCCCCCAGACCCACCTGCGCCCAGGGACCCCACCTACAGACCCACCTGCGCCCAGGGACCCCCACCTACAGACCCACCTGCACCCAGGGACCCCCACCTACAGACCCACCTGCGCCCAGGGACCCCGCCCCAAGACCTGCCTGGGCCCCAGACCCGCCTGTACCCAGGACCCCACCTACAGACCCACCTGCGCCCAGGGACCCCCACCTACAGACCCGCCTGGGCCCAGGGACCTCTGCCCCCAGACCTGCCTGGGCCCAGGGACCCCACCTACAGACCCACCTGGGCCCAGGGACCACCACCTACAGATCCACCAGGGTCCCAGACTCAGCCTACAGACCCACCTGGACCCCAGACCCACCTCTGCCCAGGGACTCCCACCTAAAGACCTAACTGTGCCCCGGGATCCCCACCTAGAGGCCTTCCTGGGTCCCAGACCCACCTGTGCCCAGGGACCCCTGCCTACAAACCCACCTGGGCCTGGGACCCCAGCCCAGAGATATACCTCTGCCTACAGGCCATCTGGGAGCCCAAGACCCCAGCCATAGACCCCCCTAGCAGCCCTGGACCCTGGTCCACAGACCCACCTGGGCCCAGACCCACCTTGCCTGGGAACCCTGCCCACAGACCACCTGTTCCCGCAGACCCAGCTGAGCCCAGGACCCCTCAGCCAGCAGACCCCACCAGAGTCCCCCTAGGCCTCCTCAGTGCTCAGACCCAGGCCACTGGGACCCCTCAGCCAGCAGACAAAGGCCCCAGCACCCTACCTTGGCCCTGCCTCCAGAACCCAGGCCACCTGGGCCCCATCAGGTGGCCACTTCCTAGTTGCTCATGCTCAAGGAGAGCCCTAACCTTCAAGTTGCTCCAGGTTCCTGGTGACCCTCTCCACCTCCAAAATACACCCTCTTAACTTCCCCTTCAGGTCTAAGGCCCTTCCTACCCAGATCCCACTTTTTCAGACCCACTATCTGGAGAGCCTCCGCTCCTGCATCCCTACCTCCATCCCATCCCAAAATTCACCAAATCTACACTTAGGAATTCTCAGTCTCCTACCTGGCTCAGTTCTCTCATTTGGTTCCCAAATAGATATGTCCTCACACATTCATTAGTCTCCTCTTTAATTCTTAGCCCAGTTCTGAGATCTGGCTCCCCAGTCTTTCCTTGTCCCTTCTCAGGCTGTCTTATCCCTACAAGTTACCCCAGCAAACATCTGAAACTCCCACAGGTCATCCAAGAAGGGCCCCGCCCCACATACATGCAAAAGATTCCCCATTTCTTAGTTTTCCAAGGAAGAAACCCAAAGTGGTGATGGTTTGTTTTTGTGAGACTGGGGGTTGAACCCAGGTTTTTATTTTGTGACAGGCTCTAAGTTGCTTAGGGCTTTGCTAAAGTGCTGATGCTGGCCTTGAATTTGTGATCCTCCTGCCTCAGCCCTGAGTCACTGGTATTGCAGGCTTGTGCCACCGCACCTGGCAGTTATTTTGTTTTTATGTGACTGGAGAAGGGGACAAAATAAGCTTGGGAAAAGGAAAGAGAAGCTCTTCTTAGGAAGCTGGGATCGCTGCATTCTTACCACTTCTGGGCGAGGACAGAGTTGCCAATACCACCAGTGATGAGGGCTGGCGTGCGCCAAGTACACTGGGCTCCCATCGCCTCCTGTGGCCCCTCTTGTACACATGAAGAAGTTGAGGGCTGGGAGTTAAGTCATTTGCCTGCAATCATACCACAGTTGGTGGAGCCCAGACAGCAACCCAGGCATTGGCTCCAGAAAACATTCCTCTGCTTTTCTGGGCCTTTACATTTTTACAAACTATTCTAGGAGGCAGCCCTGGGGGCTCAGGCTAACCTTTATGGAAAGAATCAAAGTCTCTATAGTAACAAAATTACTTATTCTTATGTAAGAATAAGTAATTCTTAGGGCTGGGATATAGCTCCATTAGTAGAGTGCTGGCCTCCCATGCACAAGGCCCTGGGTTTGATCCCCAGCACCAAAATAATAATAATAATAATTCTTCAGACTGAATTCAGGAAAATAAAAGATGGCTCTGTGGAGCTGGGCAGAAGGCAGAATAAGGACAGGTGGAAATTAAGGCTGTAGTTCCTAGGTAGGCAGAGGAAAGATTGAGGGCAAAGGACAAAAGAAGTAGCCAGGTGTCTAAAGGTGTTTGTGGCAAGGAGAAGGGAAGTGTACTTCCCTTCCCTCTCCGTCCTGGCTGGGCCTGCACATCCCAGTCTGCCAGATGCAGTAGCCCTGGCTCATGAGGACCCACTCAGCCCAAAGTCGAAGCAAGCTTTGTGATCCTTCTCTGCTGTGAATCAAGCCACCTTCTGCCAAGCAAAACATTCCTATGATTGGCTGTCTGTGGCAGATTCAACAGGTATTTTTATTTCTTGGTTATATACCTGGGGTTTCTACCCAGTGTCTGTGCCACCACACCCAGAGGAAGTGACATCTCTGCCATATTGTTTTCATCTGCATACATTGGGAGATGGTCCCATTCAATTTTTTGGGGGGGACGGGGGTACCAGAGATTGAATTCGGGGACACTTATTTTATTTAGAGACAGGGTCTCACTGAGTTGCTTAGCACCTCACTTTTGCTGATGTTGGCTTTGAACTCGCCATCCTCCTGCCTCAGCCTCCAAAGATGCTGGGATTACAGGTGTGTGCCACCGAACCCAGCTCCCCATTCAACTTTTAACAACATTGGGAGGAACATTCAGTCTCCCTGCCTCCCGGGTCTCTAAGGTTTGCACAGATATGTGAGTGTGTGGCAGAAGAGAAGCACATTTTAGTCCGACAGACTTCTTACAGGGAAGGAAAAGAGGCCAAGTTTGCGTTCATGTGCAGATAATTGTTCCATGTATAGAGTTCAGACACTCGGGATCCATCCTGTTTGTCACAAAGAGGGCAACTGAAAAGCACAAGGTGCCTATCCGCCCTGTGCTGGGAGTCACTTAGCCTTCAACTTGAAGCCCATTCATTTCTTGCACAAGAGTTCACCAGTCACATGGGACACGCATGAGACTCTGAGTCAAAGGCATCAAGAATCAAAAGCTTCTGCTGATTCATGACAGGGCCTCAGGCAAGTCACCGGCAGTAGTTCCCAAATCAGTGACACAGAAAAATGATTTTGTTCTTGTTTATTCTTGTTTTTGTTTTTAAATATTGTCTTCCCCAAGTCTCATAGTGCTAAATGCTATCAGGTGAGGAAAGACCCCAGCGAGGGGCACTAGGTCTCTTTATTCTTCTTTCCAAAGATGTATGTGTACTACCTCAGAGAAGGAAAAATAGGGGAAGAAAATTCTGGCAGCTTCATCCTGCCACACCCCTAAAAAGTCATTGGACAGAATTTTTTTTTTAAATGGGGGTGACCGGGGTGTAATTTGGTGATAGAGTTTTGTCTAGGGTGTGAGGCCTTGGGTTCCATCCCCAGTAACAACAACAACAACAACAACAACAAAACACGGAGGAAAGGAACTGATTCCTCCCTTTTCTCGCAACTCAAGGCAAATATATATTTGTGTTTGTAGAGGAGGAGGGAACACTTGCTTGGCAAGTTTCATCCCCACTGGAGAGAAGACAAGGGAGGCTGGTGGTTATAAACACAGCCATCTGAGGTCTCAAACCTCATCCCCAGCACCTGAGCGCAGACACTCTACGGTAAACCAAAGCAAGATGGTTGGAATCTAGGCTATTTTACTTTATCTAATTTTTGGTACTGGGGATTGAACTCAGGGCTGCTTAATCACTAAGCCACATCCCCAGCCCTTTTTTATTTTTTTTAAATCTGGAGACAGGGTCTCACAAACTCTTCTAATTTCCTCCTGAGTTACGAGGATTTCAGGTGTATGCCATACCCAGCCCTTTATATTTTTAATTTTGAGACAGGGTCTCACCATGTTGCTGAACCTGGCCTTTGAACTTGCTATCCTCCTGCCTCAGCCTCTTGAGCCGCTGGAATTACAGGTGTGCGCTATCACATTGGGCTTGGCCATTGCATTTTAAAGCGTTAAACATCCAGTTCTGCTGGACACAATGGCGCACACCTGTAATCCCAGCGGCTCAAGAGGCTGAGGCAGGAGGATAGCAAGTTCAAAGGCCAGCCTCTGCAATTTAGCGAGGCTCTAAGCAACTCAGTGAGACCCTGTCTCGAAATAAAATACAAAGTAGGGCTGGGGATGCGGCTCAGTGGTCAAGTGCCCCTGAGAGTGCCCCTGAGTTCAATCCCTGGCACCAAATAAATAAATAAATGCCCAGGTCTTTCCCATTTTCATCTAGTCAGCATGATGAGCTGCTAAAAATTGGGACATCAGCTGTCCCCAATAACTTCCTGTCACAGAATTTGGAATAAAAGCCGTGCTTGCACTGGGTGTGGCAACTTTAGAATTAGTAATAATTTTTAAAAACCCTCTTGGGCGTTGTGGTGCATGCCAGATACTTGGGCAGCTGAAGCAGGAGGATGGCTGGCACCCTATCTCAAAATCAAACATCGAAAGACTGGTGAGGCAGCTCCGTGGTAGAGCATCCCTGGGCTCCATACCCACTACTGAAAACAGACAAAAACAAAAGCCACATCTTCTCTGGCCTCCAAGGCCACGGTGGCTGATCTAGCCTCCCTCCACTGACTCATCTCCTGATCTCTCTGCTGATATGTAGTCACCCGAAAAAACCTTCTGATAAACATATTAGTCTGTTCACACCTGAGGGCCTTTGCTGAGAATGTTCTTCCCAAGCGTGGCCAAGGTCTATAGCTGTTTGCCAAAGTCCGTACTTTGTACAGCAGTAGCATCCTGACCAGGTACGATGCTGGATGACATTTCCCAGTCCCCTTGGCAGCAGACATGGCTGTGCAAGAAAGTCCTCTCCAGTGGAACATGGTCAGCAATAAATGATCCCAGCCTGAGTGGACGCCCCTCTTCCCTGCTGTTCCATCTTCCATCAGGTGGGAAGAAGCGAAAGGGAGGTCAGATTCACAAGAGGGAGGAGCCTTGTTCCCTGAATCACTACATGGAGGAGAGCTGCCCACCAACCAGGACCGCCTGCCTTGGGCTACGACGTACATAAGATATAAACCTTTGTTGTGATCAATTTCCTCAATTTGGACTGGGCGCGGTAGTGCACACCTGTAATCCCAGGGACTCAGGAGGCTGAGGCAGGGTTGTAAGTCCCAGAGCAGACTCAGCAATTTAGAGAGGCCTGGTCTCAAAATAAAAAACAAAAAGGACTAGGGACAAGGGTCAGTGGTAGAGTGCTTGCCCAGCCTGCCTGGGGCCCTGGGTTCAACTCACAGTACTTCATAAAGAAAGAGAGAGTCGGGCCTCTTTATTCCTTCCGCCTAACCTAATATACCCTAAGCCCTCACCTGGCAGGAGCCTGCCCATCAGTCAGCGCTCAATTTAAACTTTATCTCCTCAGAAGACTTGTTTCTTGGTGACCTTGAGTCCCTCCCAGCATCAGTCAACTTTAAGTCCCCCTTTCCACTACCTGGCATTCATTGTTTTGCTCGACGAGGCTCTCCAGAGGCTGTTACGATGCCAGCTCCCCGGGGACACCACCCTGGCTCAGTGCTGTGCCCACAGCGCCAACTCAGTGTCAGGCACATGTGACTAAATGTTCGTTAGATGAATATCTCCTGATTATTTTTTTCTCTTTTTGGGGGACGGGGGTACCTTGCTGGGGATGGAACCTAGGACCTCAGGGCTGATAAACATGAACTTTACCACTGATTGATTACCTGTCCCCCAGCCTGCTGATGAGTTTTTAATTCTTGGGATACAGAAAAATTTGAGTTGGCCACGGAAGCAAAAGATCAGAAAGAGAATTGAGAACAAATGTAAGGTTGCTTCTCTTTGCTCCAGATGGGGCCTTTCTATTCTAGGGAGACAATGGGTGAGGGACTCTGATCACCATTTTCACAACCATTAGCAGAGGGTGCTGTTGTCCTAAATGACTCTTACGGGTGAGTATGATAATTTTTTAAAAAACCCCTGCTGGGCGCATGCCTGTAATCCTAGTATCTCAGGAGGCTGAGGTAGGAGGATCACAAGTTCAAGACCAGCCTCAGCAACTTAGCAAGGCCTTAAGCAACTTAGTGAGACCCTGTCTCAAAATAAAATAAAAAACGCTGGGGATGGGCTTAGTGGTAGAACACCCCTGAGTTCAATCTCTAGTACTAATAAATAAATAAATTTTTAAAAATGCTATTTCCCATGGAAGCCTGCACACTTACTAACCTTCGTATGTCCCCTGCCTGTCTTTTAAATCAACCAAACTCAAAGTCAGCAGTCCTCAAGGGTTGGAATCTCTACACCTGCAAACTGACCTCACCAACCTGGCCAGGTTCCAGCCACAGTTCTGCCATTAGCCATGCCACGCCACCGGTGGCACAACCCGTTATGGCCTTTGTTTTTTTTTTATTTATTTTATTTATTTTTATTTTTATTTTTTGAGAGAGTGAGAGAGGAGAGAGAGAGAGAGAATTTTTAATATTTATTTTTTAGTTCTCAGCGGACACAACATCTTTGTTGGTATGTGGTGCTGAGGATGGAACCTGGGCCGCACGCATGCCAGGCGAGTGCGCTACCGCTTGAGCCACATCCCCAGCCCCCGTTATGGCCTTTGAAATGAGGAAACTGAGGTAGTATAATGGTGTTCGTGGATTTATTTACTCAAAACACACTTAAGTGGCTACTTTGCACAAAGTACGGTTCCTGGGCACTGAGGATGGAGTGGTGGAAAGGACCCTCCCCTCCTGGACCTTACATTCTTTTTTCTTTGATATTAAGGGGTTAAACCCAAGGGTGCTTAACCACTGAGCCCCATCCCCAGACCTTTTTTGTGTTTTATTTAGAGACAGGGTCTTACTGAGATGCTGAGAACCTCGCTAAATTGCTGAGGCTGAGTTTGAACTTGCGATCCTCCTGCCTCAGCCTGCAGAGCTACTGGGATTACAGGTGTGTGCCACCATGCCCGCCTGGCATTATTTTTTATGTAGAGACTGAATCTCACTGAATTGCTTAGGGCTCACTAAGTAACTGAGGTCGGTGATCCTCCTGCCTCAGCCTCCTGAGCACTGGGATTACAGGCGTGCGCCTGGCCTGGCGCTGACAGTTTAGTGGGGAAGAGAGTCGTGAGTGCCATGCAGAGAATGCCAGGTGGCAGTTGGTGCAGAGAAGGGAAGTGGCGTCGGAAGTGAAGGTGGCCACAATTTTAGATTAAGTAGCAGGAGAAGGCCTCAAGGGGTGACACTGCAGACCAGGAGGTTATGAGAAAGCCGTGAAGGCACCTGGGAAAGAGCGTTCCAGGCTGAGGACCAGCAATTCCAAGGCCCGTGGTGGAGTAGGCATGGTGTCCTGGAGCCGGGGTAGCTTGGAGCGGGTGGAAGGGGGGCAGGAGGTGAGGCAGAGAGGTGAATAGGGGCCTTGGCGGCATTGAGAGGACTGGCTTGTGCCTTGAGTGAGATGGGAGCCCACTGGGGGTTTTGAGGAGAGGCCCTAATCTAACAGAACCCAAAATGCAGGTGGAGAGAGGAGGAACCGGAGACCTGTCCCAAAAGTCCAGGACAGCGGGGAGGGTACCTGGGACCAGGCTTGTAGAAATGACCAGACTGCTAATATATTTTCAGGTGGAGCTGACAGGATTCAGGACAGGTCTGATGCAGGAGGCACGGGCTGGGTGACGAAGTACTGCGGGCTCAGCACACTTTGGTTTCAAATATCTGGGGCTGGGCAGGGAAAATTTGGCTGTTAGTGACTTTCTAGGAGGAGCCAAGCCACACTAGCTCTGTTGTTCTAGGACAAACTCCCTAATCAAGGATTGGTGATTGGTTAATCCTGTTAGCACACGACCAGCTCTGAACCAGTAAACAGTACCCACAACAATTTAGCCCTTCCTGAAAGATGGAGGTAGTTCGCCTTGCTATATATCTTGAGATTTAGATCTTTTTTTTTTTTTTTTGGTACCAGGGATTGAACTCGGGGCACACAACCACTGAGCCTCACCCCCAGCCCTATTTTGTATTTTATTTAGAGACAGGGTCTCACTGAGTTGCTTAGGGCCTCACTAAATTGCTGAGGCTGACTTTGAACTTGCAATCCTCCTGTCCCAGCCTCCCGAGCTGCTGGGATGACAGGTGTGCACCCTGACGCCCGGTCAGCTCTGTCTCTCTCTTTTTTTTTTTAATTTTTTACTATTTATTTTTTAGTTTTTGGCAGACACAACATCTTTGTTTGTATGTGGTGCTGAGGATCGAACCCGGGCCGCACGCATGCCAGGCGAGCGTGCTACCTCTTGAGCCACATCCCCAGCCCAGCTCCGTCTCTTCTTATCGGACACCAGCAAGTCCACATTTCCCAGCTTCTCCTTCTGCTGGCTGAGGCCAGGTCTGTTTGCTGATTTGTGTGAGAAATGAAAGCACCATTTCCAGGTCTGGCCCATAAAGACCCTGGAGCTTCGATTATCTCCCCCATCATCTCTAGTTCAATGAGAGAAATGGCATAGCTGCTGCAAGCCTGGCTGCTGAATGGCAGCGTGGAGGACGCTGCCCTCCCTTCCCACTCTCCTGACCAGGGCCAGCTGGACTGTTGGTGAAGGAGAAGCAAGGCTCTACTGGTTAGGCTACTGATATTTGGGGTTGGTTTGTTCTAGCAGCCCACCTTAACTAGTACAAACATCTAAAATATATTGTGCTCCCAGGAGCTGTAGGCTGGGGCCAGGCACTGCCTAAGCTGCTGTTCTCCGGGGGGACCGTGTTCCCAGCACCCAGCTCTACCCCAGAAGGCATCTTCCCTCCTGCCTGCCTAGGGTTGCAAGTAAAGAACACCTGATTTAGGTAAAAGAGAACCCGGGAAAGGCCTTAAACAAAGACAGACTTATAGTTTACTTTGTATTTTTTTTTTAAATAAATGCACTTTACATTTAAAAAAAAATTTAAATAGGCCTGGGGATATAGCTCAGTTGGTAGAGTGCTTGCCTTGCATGCATAAGGCCCTGGGTTCAATCCCCAGCAACACACACAAAAAAATTAAAAAATAAAATATGATACTGGTTTGGTTGTTAAAAAGGAAATTGAGCCAGGTGTTATGGCTCATGGAGTATCACAAGCTCAAAGCCAGTCTCAGCAATTTAGTGAGGTCCTAAGCAACTTAGCAAGATCCTGTCTCAAAATAAAAATAAAAAGGGCTGGGGATGTGGCTCAGTGGTAAAACATCCCTAGTTAAAAAAAAAAAAAATTGGGGCTGTGTGTACAGCTCAGTGGTAGAATGCTTACCTAGCCATGTGTGAGGCCCTGGATTTGATCCCCTGAAACACACACACACACACACACACACACACACACACACAATTTCCTTTTTCTATACTTCAGGTAAGAGAGAAGTTTGAAATAAGCCTTTGAATACCAAAGCCCAGTAAGACACAGCCCTATAGTAAAAATCTCATTAAAGTTTAAAGTTTCCCCAAATATATTTCAGATGAACTTGAGGCAGGTGCCATTGAGAGCAGAATGGCAGAGAGCCAGCAATGAATCAGGCTGGAAGGATCACTGGCATCACAGGTACGGTTATTACAGGTGTGGTTACCACCACGCAGAATGGACCCAAAGCAAAAATTCCAAAACTTACTGAGTAAATAAATTGTTTTGTCAAAGAAACCACCAAACCTTCCAAGCCTCTGGAGACCGTCAGGCCCCTAGATGTGCACCAGCTTACATGTTTTTTTTAGTTGTAGATGGATCCAATATCTTTGTTTATTTTTATGTGGTGCTGGGGATCGAACCCAACGTCTCACACATGCAAGGCAAGCGCTCTACCACTGAGCTGAAGCCCCAGCCCAATAATCAGAATCAAAGCTCTTCATAATGCCTTTCCGGTGTGATTTCTAATTGCTGGGGCCAGGGGCCAGTGACAGTTGAATTTCCTGATTCTCGTTTCCTAGTAGGATTTGCTACTGCAGTCCCTGCTCCATCACTGTCTACAGGGAAAGATCAGGTTAAGTTACCCGAGTTCAGTTTGTCAGACCATAGGAGTCGCAATCAAGACCTGAAGGAGAGGATAGGGCACCACTGGCGACTGTGACTTGTCAGTGGGATGCCAGGACTAAACATAGGGCCACGTCCTTTGGGGAAATGGTATGTGTGGTCTGTGAGTGAGGAGAAACTGAAGGACTACTACCTGACCACCAAACTACTCCTGGTCTTCTGGGCACAAAAGTAGATCACACATCACAGGGCCTTGCAGTCTGGTATAGCCACCTGACCGAGTTGCAGCCAGTGAATTATGGGTGGGGAGGCCATGTTCACCACTTCCAGGCCTGGTCCACACCGCATCTCCTTCCCTGGCACATCAGCTGGGTGGTCATGTCCACGGAGACTGGGAAGCCACATGCTGAAGAGGGCCGATCCTGGCAGCTCGCCTAGGACACTGCCTGCCTGCACACGACTAGACAGCCATCCAACCTCTGGGATGTCAGCTTAGCATCCTCCAAATCCTGAGGTTAACACTCTGAATGACACTCCTCACATCTAACGAGCCCTCTGGGTGCTATTCTCAGCACTTTACATGCATTCACTTCTTTGATCCCAGCACCACCCTGAAGAGCCTTTGGCTTACAGACAGGAAACTGAGGCACAGAAAGTCAGGCAACTTCCCAGTCACTCCTAGCAAGCAACAAGCTGGAGCTCACACCCAGCAGCCTGGCTCCAGACACATCTCAGTCACCACACCCAGGGATACAGAGGGCATGTCTTTTGTATCAGAAGGTGGCTCTGGGCTGCTGATTTTTTCTGTGTTCAGACACACAGTCACAAATCACAGTGCCTGGGTATAAGGGGCAGGGACACGGACAAAAGTGAAGTCACCACCTCAATTTAAAAGAAACTGATCCAACAAAAACTCTTATGATAAAAACTTTATTGTCTTAAATATCAAATGTTTTTACACACCACTTTTTTCTTCAGAAAGTTCCTATTAAAAAAGAAAATAAAGTGTTTTAGATTATTTAGGGCTGACTTACATTTCAGTATGTGACAAAAATTCAAACTCAAAGGCATCTATTTCACTCAGCTGCAGACAGATCCTATGTTCAGCCCTAAACCCTAAATGGCACAACGCAACCGACTTTGGGATTCCTGAGTTTGGTTCCCTTAAGTTCTCAAGAGTTTTCCTAACTCTCAAAACCAAAGCATTTGGGAGTGAGTGAGCCACTGGCAACCTGTCTTGCCAGCCTAGTTCTTAAGATGCAGTAGTCTCAAAGCTCAAAGAAAAGTCAAAACATCTTGCAATATATGAGCAACTGCAAGAATAAGGGAAAGAAAAGAAGGGTCTCGTTTTACTACAGCTTGCCAAATATGGCTATAAAACTGGTAAACGACTCCTTCTTGAGTGCAAAGACCATTAGCCCAACTTGCCACGAAGACGAGATTTGGAATAAAAACAGAAATTATTTTTCATGATAGGTACACAGTGACAAGGCAAATTCAGTCAACGTGTTGAGTTGCTGAGTGGATCACCAGGATTATCTCAAAAGGATGATCAGGACAGTGAGAACAGAAATCTAAACAGTCAGATGGTCATGTTTGGGATGGGGAACATAAACTCAAAATCTGTGGGGCTTTAAGGAAGGAGTAAATGGTCTGGCTAAGGAGCGGACAAACCAATCTGACTAGCTCTGGCATGAAATGCAGGTCCACCCTGTAGGCTACAGATGTGTTCCTTCAAGGTAAAACAAACTCTTGTAAAGAAAATCATCTCCCTTAGATGCATTTTCCCAGGAAAAAAAAATGCCCCAGCACAGTTCCTCCCTGTAGCTAAGGAAAACCTTTGCATGGTTGAGAAACAGTTCTGTGAACGGCTCCTCATCTAGTGTTCTGTACCACCTCCCCATCATCTGCACAATAACCTCTTTAGGTAGAAGAAACATTCTCTTATGCTTACGCCCAGGGACATCTCCTTGACAGGGTTCCTTCCATAAGATGGTGTCCTAAAACTTATCAGCGGGACCCTCTCCTGTTGTAGAGCTCGAGGATCTGGATTGGTAACCAATAAACCCTTGGGAATGTTCCCTAGCTGTAAACCTCAGAAGTCACCAAGAGCTTAAGATTCAGAAATTCTACCTCTATGCTTCAGGACTACAACATATATTGTGACACTTTAAATACTGGGTTAGAGAATGTCTCTTTGATGGAGCGGTCCTGAATCCTTCTATATATTAATCCTCCCTGCCACCCGGTCCCAAACCATCACTTGCTACACTTTCTAGAACATTTTCACATGTGGCACTTGGCTGCTTTAAAATAGCACTGTGCTCACTCCTGGGAGCCCAGATGGTCAGTACTCCAGAGCAGCTGCACTCAAGGGGTGTGGGAGGGCACTGCGGCATGGAAGGAGGTCTGGGCAGAAGGAAGAGGTGCACACGCAGGGTCACCTTTCACAAACTGACTTCAGGTATTTCTAACAGATGTCACATTTTTTCTTCCTGATTTTGCTCTTAACATAAAAATTTAAAGAGTAATTCTAGGTTCACAGCATCTGATTCCACTATGAGCTTTCCCCTCAGTTGACTGAATTGGAACCAGCTGACTTTTAAAATAAAAAAGCATGCTATTAAACAAAAGATATGTCTTGCTTTTGAAGCTAAAATTTGCTTCGTGTCTCCCTACCAAAAGCTTCACAAGGGCAGGGTATTCCCATCTGTTTTAGTCACCCAAGTTCATCACTGCCTGGCATGTGGGCATTTGGTGTTTGATGAATCAAGAAGTAGCAATAAATTCTTGTTTAACCTGATTGCATAGGCTTGAAGGGAGTAGCCAACTTCCTTTCCAACATGTATGATTTGATGGTACAACAAAAAACTTCTAGGAAGTGCTTTTGGTATGCCTGATGTAAAAACCTACGTAGCAACCCTCCTATCCAGGAAACCCAGTGATGATGGTGAGCCAGAAAACCACACTGTGCCCTCCATCCCCAGGAGGGCTTCTTTCAAAACATTGGATTCCCGCGATATTCCCACTTTTATTCCCCACCAAAACTTGATACTGCTGCTATTTGGAGAAACTAAGGCACAAAGGAAAAGCAAGTACATCAAAAGGCCGCCCTAAGTTCTTCAGTTTATTCCATGAGCTCCTAGGACACTCTATAGAGTATAAAACTTGAACCTAGACTTCACCTCTAATTCTCAACGACAGGTTTTGAGTTGACTTTGTTAAGAGATATTGGCATTATTCTCAGGGGAACAAAGCCATTTCTCTTTTATAGACCAGTAAG
Organism: Spermophilus citellus; assembly: GCF_964194105.1. Classification (NCBI taxonomy): domain Eukaryota; kingdom Metazoa; phylum Chordata; class Mammalia; order Rodentia; family Sciuridae; genus Spermophilus; species Spermophilus citellus. The sequence continues at coordinate 128,578,727 of NC_138191.1, forward strand.
AAGTATGTTCATCTTCTAGGATGAAAACTTGTTGATAACTGTATTTCTATTTCAGCCGCAGACCACACTGTCACCAATCTCAAACGAGAAATTTTGGCCTTTTTGCTAGAGAATGCACATTCCAGCTGGCATTTCTTATTTATATGCTTGTATTTTTTGGTGCTGGGGATTGAACCCAGGGCCTCATGTGCACTGCCGCTAAGCTACGCTCCCAGCCTGGTTAGCTGCTAATGGTGCTTGCCCCTGGTTGGAAATCTGAGCTGCACAGTCACCCTGCTCACCCCGGACCATGGCAGCTACAGGAAAAAGCATTCAGAATACAGTGACTCTCCAGGCTGGTTGCTTGCAAGGCAGTTTACTATACAGATGGTGGGCAAAAGCCACCGTAAGTGAAGAATGTGTCTAGATATCAAAATTGCTTGTTTTTAATCTATGTAAAATCAACTGTAAGACATCTGTCAATCACTGTATGTATGATAGCTGACACATGTATTTATAGACATGAGCTGAAAAGTCAAACCAACTAAATTTCTATGGCTTCTGCTAGAGGTGAGAAAACTGGTGAGGGAAGAACAGGCAGCTCTCACAGGAACTGGAAATATTGAAATCAGTCTCATGTGTCCTTCCTAGGCACCCCCCTGCTAGAGAAATGCTTTAGGAGAAAATGTGGGGACTAGGAGCCTGCAGCCATGAGGCTGCAAGATAGAAAAGTGACCTTTTTTGCTGGGGTGGAACCCAGGGCCTCACTGGTGCCAGGCAAGTGCTTCTCCATTAAGCCACCCACAGCCCCTGGAGGGAGTTCCACGCGCTCACCATCTGTGCAGTTTGTTTGACCAAGCAACTGGTGACCTGTCACTGGCTAAAACCTAAGCTGCAGGCTGAAGGTTCCTGGGTGGCTGAGCCCTGAACAGGCACAAGTGGAAACAGTTCATACTGCTAAAGAGCCCAAGGAAGAGCTGTCTGGTTACCAAATGCACCTTCCACACAGGAACCCAAGAAATAGCCAAGTTTTACAGGAAAACCCTCTGCTCTTTGGTGAAGAGACCACCATTGGAGATAAGTATTGGCCACAGAATTGAGCACTGTTAGTCATGTAAAGGAACTACCCACTGCTTCTTATGGCTGTTAGGTCAGCTGTTAGGCCAACAAGGATTTTTTTTTTTTTTTTTTTTGTACCAGGGATTGAACCCAGGGTCACTTAACCACTGAGCCACACCCCAGCCCTTTTTTATTTTTTCAGACAGTCTAAGTTGTTTAGGGCCTTGCTAAGTTGCTGAGGCTAGCCTTGAACTTGCAATCCTTGTACCTCAGCTTCCTGAGTTGCTGGGACTGCAGGCAAGCACCACCATGTCCAGCCCAATGATTTCATCTTATTCTTAGAAGCCTATGTAGAATCTCTATATTCCTGGAGTTGGTGGTTTTTTTTTTGGCGGTACTAGGGACTAAATCCAGGGGCACCCTTACTGAGCTACATCCCTAGCCCTTTTTGAGACAGGGACTTGCTATGTTGCCCAGGCTGGCCTTAAGCTTGCAATCCTCCTGCCTCAGGCTCCTGAGCTGCTAGGACTTTAAAAATCAAAAGCAACTATGAAAGAAAATGACAAAAGGGACGAGGATATTTGGCAAGTGGGTTAAGCTCATTTATAGTACTCCTAATAACTATATGACTACAGGTCTATTTGATTTTCTCCTAAAAATAAATATACATATACATACATAAAAAGCTACTGTAATGAAATCTTTTTCCAGACTGATATTACATATCCCACTTGGAAGTAATTCCCAAATATCCATGTTGTAAAAACTCAGTGGCCATGGCTCACCAAGCAAGCTGCGAGCCCATCTTCCCAGAGGGCCTTTGGAGAGAAGTCTACTATCAATAAATTCCCACCCCCCCACCCTGCGGTCCCAAGGATTATAGGCTTGAGACACCCCCAAACCACTACCCATAAAGCAGACAAGGGGCCCTGCTGCACTGCTGCTGGAATTTGTCTCAATCATAGCACCAACTCCTCAGTACAATCACAGCTTGAAGAGTCGGCCAACAAACCCTCTGAGCAGTTTCCTAGTGCATCTCCCATCTTTGGTGTAGGGCAGGCAAAGGGTCCACAACATGCGGCTGTCGACAGGAGCACCCTAAGGACAACTGGCTGACCTGCTGTTCAGGGCACCCTCTGGAAAGCAGTGAACCATGACTCTTTCCGTCAGCCTTTTGTTCACTTTAGAAAGGATCATGTATGTGACTTGCCATCCCCCTGCTGAACTCTCTCAGCACACATACAAACACAGCAAAAACAAACTGGGATGGGGAGTCGGGAAATGCCTCTAAGCACCCCTAAATTAAAGTTCTAATCAAAAGCTCCTGAGATATGAGCCTCCATTTTGGTTGTGCTCAATGACTTGAATTCTGATGGGAAGAATGAGTTTTCAGAGAGAGATTTTAGACAAAATTATCTAACAGGAAGATCAGAAATCACTCTTTGAAAACTTCTGGTTCAAACAAGTTGCAAACTATAACCTGAAGTCAGGGATTATCATTCTCAAAATTCTTTTCAAGAAAACCAAGATTTCAGATTCCTGCTAGGTCCTAGGAGAACAGTTTATTTTCCAGAAAAGTTACCTAAAACCTATCCAATAGGATTATTGCACAGTGGGGCCCACAGGACAATGACTTCCAAGGGCTAGTCTTTATATTAAAAAAGGCCACAATAAATACGTCTATATATTATGCCCCACTCTAATTGACATGGTAAACATAAATATAAATCTTGCTTAAAAAGAAACTCCTGAGGAAAGAAAGGGATGGAAAACTCTACCAAGGCCACTTGGGTCAGAAACTACAATTACTATTTTCACTGCCACAAAGGACAAACAGACTGACCATTCTAAACACCAAGATGAACCAGAGACAAGGTACCTATCACTCTTCAATGTTATGCTCAGATCACAGTCCAAAGCGAACTCTTAAACTTCCTAGAAGACAGGTTAGAAATGAAGTAGGCTGCTGGCATTCAATTCTTGGTGGAATCTGCCTTCTTCCTCAGTCATTAAGGGCTGAGATGTCAGTGAGATGCTCACAAACCCAATCTCTAGTAAGTTCCAGTGTTTACCTATTCACTCAGTCCTTGACATTTACAAAGGGAGCTACGATTGGGTCTTTCTTCCTTCCCTTTTTAAATCTGGGTAGCACCGTGTTTCACACTAACATTAATCCCTCCACCATACCCCATCCAATGTCGTAAGATACCTGGCAAGCAACTCACGCAGCAGCCTGTGATGCTCAAAGCAGCCTGAGCTTCAAACCCTTCTGCTCACCCTATTAAAATGTCAAAGCCTGAATACACAAATAAAAACATACTGCTCTAGGAAATATTAACTGAATTATTTGTTTCCTATTATAATTGGTTAATCATGACACACAGACAATGGGTATGATTCCAAACACCAAACTGTGTGGTCAAGTTTCTACACTGACGACTGAGTCAACAAGCCATCCCTGCCTACAGCACGGCCGCGGCATGAAGCCGGGCAGTCTCTGTTGCCTGGGTGGTGGGAGTTCTCATGGCTTCTGCTTTTCAAAGCATTCACTCTCATTCTAAAATGGTATGCTATACACAAAACCTCCATTTTATTCCAGAATACATCATCTTCAGAGAATAAAAAGCTTTTGTATGCACATTCTGCCAATACATTTAAAAAGGCCCAAATTTTAACAAGTAATATAGACAAATTCATCAGACAAGAGATCATAAATTACTTTGGCCGAAAAAAATCTTTAAAAAAAAAATCTGGCTCAACATTCTGCTTGCAGGTCTCTACATGTACTGCGTGTGTGTGTATGGTGTGTGTGTGTGTCGGGAGCTTCGGTTAAGGGAATGGAGTACGGGCTAGCCCACCTTCCCATAGTTACGTAGGAACTACAATGTTCTTTGCTAGCAAAACAAGAAGTGCAAGGTCTGCATTTCCACCGACTCGATGCAGAGCCCCGAGAGCTTCCTGCAGAGTAAAGCCCGCGCGGAGAATCCGGTCAATATCTGTGGCAGGAAAGACTAATGGTGGAAGAATGGAGGGACTTGATGGATGGCTGGTAAGTGGCTCTAATTCGAGAAACGGCCTTGCAGCTTCAGGGCAGACATTTTCTCTGGTTTCAGGTCTGGCTGTTATTGGATTCTGTCTGCCCTGACCCAAGTCTTTAACCAAAATGAAACTGGATGGCGAAGTTTGCTCAGAAGTCTGACTGAGTGCATCCTCCTCACCTGCTACAAGTTTGGATGAAATTTCTGCACCTAAAGTACAGTGTAACTGATTAGATGATTCAGCTGAAGGTACAGTGACACAGCTGCTCTCACTTCCTGACTCCTTAGATTTGGGGACACTTTCCTTGTCAGCCAACAGGCTATCACCTGGACCCCTGAAGTTAGTATTTCCTACACCTTCTATTCCAGTTCCAGGGACAGTGCCCAAGTTTTCCATCTCGGCTGATACAGACCTGGCCTGATAAAAGGAGACTTGTGAACACTGTTCACTGTGGCTCAGATGCTCATTTTGGGTCCATCTTTCTGAAAAGCCCTTAATACCTGTTTGGCTCTTGGCTCCTTTTTCTGATTGACAGACAACTTCTTCAGACACACTCTCAGAAGCTGGCTTATTACTAATGACTAAAAGTTCATGAAGCTCTTTCAAGGCTGCTGTTACAGATGAACAAGACTCTTCTGCTGACTCCACAGAGGGCTCGCAACTGCCACAGAGACTCAGAGAGTGGGGGTAGCTGCTACATTCGTTGTTTGTCCCAAACCTTTCAGCACTGCTTTCTGGGGGCTGTAAATCCTGAGTGGAAACAGAACTATTGAGACTTCCCGGCAAGGGGTTACATTTTGATGTTTCTACTTCCATCAGGGGGTTACCTGAAGGGAGGTCACATGCACCAATGCTTTCGGGGCTGCCTGCTGAGTTAAGTACAGCAACTAGGGACTGTTCGACTACATCTATTTCCATAAGCGTTTCTGAATCTGTGCAGCCAAAGCGTCCTGAAAGTAGGAAACTTTCTTTTGTACTTTGAAGATCCACACTCTGCTGAAGCCCATCTCCTTTCATTGTAGTTTCCAAAGATATTTCTTGTTGGTCCTGCTGCCTCTCTTCAGGAAGTTCATGAAGGTCCCTCATGTCACAAAGATGTTCTTGGTCACGTGGAGCATCATGCTGTACAGCTTCATGTAGTTCGTTCTCTGGTTCTTCGTGAGGCTGAAAGCCACTTACTTGACTCAGGTTCTGATTTTCTGGAGGCCGACTCTTTTCACCTACAGCCACCTGTGACTCATGCATCCTTGTAGCTGTGACACATAAACTAGCTTCCTGTCTTGTGTGGAGACAACATTTGAGGCCCTGGGTGCTTCTTTCAGCAGATTTCTCCAGATTATCTGCAAAAACTGCTTCTTCTGATGAATTATGCAAAGGCATAGCTGGACACTGGTCTGTAGAGGAAGCAGGACCAGAAAAATCTTGCAGAGAAAGATGTTCTCTTTTTTGGGAGTTTATCTGGAATTCAGCTGAAGCTTTCAAAGCCTTCACAGCTTTAGGTTCGATGCTATCTGGGTCACTGGGCTTGGTAGGGCAGACCGAAGCAGAGACAGAGCGAGCAAGACTCGTAGGATTGCCAATCTCAGGACTCTGTCCTGAAGAAGGGGCTGGATGGTTCAATCCATCTGAAGTTGGTAAGGATGACATTCCCAGTGAGGTAGATTCTTTACCACTTTTTTCTGTAACAAAAGGGAAACCAATAAGATTAATTAACAGATAAGAAACGTCACTAAATTATCAGATACAAATTTAAACAGGATAATAAAATTGGGACCCTAGGGTCTGGGGTTGTGGCTTAGCAGTAGAGCATTTGTCTAGCACATTCAAGGAACTGGGTTTGATCCTCAGCACCACATAGAAATAAATAAATAAAATAAAGGTATTGTGTCCAACTGCAACTAAAAAAATAAATATTTAAAAATAAAATATAGGGCTGGGGATGTGGCTCAAGCGGTAGCGCGCTCGCCTGGCATGTGTGCGGCCCGGGTTCGATCCTCAGCACCACATACCAACAAAGATGTTGTGTCCGCTGAGAACTAAAAAATAAATATTAAAAATTCTCTCTCTCTCCTTTCTCATTCTCTCTTAAAAAAAATAAAAATAAAATATAATATAATATAATTGGGACCATAAACCTGGAATTCTCTTTTATACTCTTTTAACACTCATTATGCTAGGTCAGCACTCAGGTCTGAAGGACACTTACTTGTCTTTATTCCAGTTAGTCTAGAACTCTAGAATCCTCAAGAGTGTTTTCTTCACCATTCACCCTAAAATTGCCTGAACACTTGTTACGCATGCAAACTCTGAGGTACCATCCTCAGAGCAGACCCAAGAATCTACATTTTCAATAAGCTCCTTAGGTGATTTTTTTTTTTGAGGGGGGGGGGTTGTGGGGGAGAAGTACTAGGGATTGAACTCGGGCCCTTGACCACTGAGCCACATCCTAGCCCTGTTTTGTATTTTATTTAGAGGCAGGGTCTCACTGAGTTGCTTAGTGCCTTGCTTTTTGCTGAGGCTGGCTCTGAACTCTCAATCCACCTGCCTCAGTCTCCATCAGGGATTACAGGGATTATAGGCAGGGGTGCGCCACTGTGCCCAGAGCCTCGCTTCCCCAAGTGATTCTTAAGCACATCACGGATCTCAGGAATCCTCACACTAGAATGATTTGTGGGTCCACACACTTTTTTGTGTTTCAAATGTGAACACTGAAATTACAAAACAGAGTCCAAAACCAGGTATACTTGAGATGGAGCAGGAATTATAAAAAGAAAGCAGAATTTACATAATGCTTGCATTGCAGGCCTCCAGAATACAAAGAAGCAAATGTTCTGTTTTATTTCTAGCCAGACTCTCCCAATCATGGTAAAACTGTGTGAGCATCTGACTCAGAAAACAAAAGTAAAGAACAGACATTAAATCCCAATCATTATCCTAAGAAATACTGCAACTTTAAAAGGATCATCAGTTATCACATTAATAGAGCACAACTAAATTAAGACCACTGAAGTACATTAAGGACAGGGGATTCCCCAGGGACAGCAGCATAGGGAGATCATCACAGTGTGTCAATAGGCAATCTAGGTTCGCTGAAATTTACTCAAGTAAGACACAGGCTTAAACACTAGCTCAAGTCAGATATCATAACACCACCATAAAGCATCAGTTTCAACCCTCCTGATGTGGATCCAGTTAAAAGTTCACCTCTATGAAGATTCTAGTACCTATAGTTAAAAGTCCAAGGGCTGCTAAGAAGGCTGGCCACTATGTTATATCTGGTTAGATGCAATTCAAATGATTTGGGCTGAATGTTAGCTTCTAATATGGGAGCTTAAGAAGGCAGTCATGATTCAAACAGCTTTATGTCATTCCAAATACTGGTTAACAGGAAACATAAAGCACTATGTCAGGAAGTTACTAACTTCTTATAAAACAGTCTTACCTTATTTATAGTTTAGTAGTAAGCAGGAAAACAACACGTCTCAGTGTAACCTGTTATCATTACAATCTAGGAAGTTATTATTTTTATGAATCTAAGCAATAAGGCTGCCTCTAGAAGAAGTCCAATTTTGTACTAATGCTCACATAAAAAAGTGCACTGTATGGGGACAAGGACTATGGCTCAGTGACAGAATATCTGCCTAGCAAGAGTGAGTACCTGGGTTTGATTCCCAGAACCACACATACACACAAATGCATTGCAATGAAATAGCCATATCAGCAATATGCAGCGGTATTACACAGGCCTGGTATGCACTTTTATTTCTCGCGATCCTCCTGCCTTAGCCTCCCAAGCCGCTGGGATTACAGGCATGCACCACTGTGCCCAGCATGCCAATTTTATAACCATGTGAGGTGAAGGGGAAAGCAGCCTCACTGGGTTTCATACTGACCACGAGAATGGCCCACAATCCCTCCTGAAGCTGAAATATCAATTTCACCAGCCTAAGTAGGGAGGGATGGGCCAGGACTACAGGATGATTAGGAGAAGAGGACAAAGAAAATGGATATTAAGAATAATGAAATTATGAGGAATTTTATCCTGTTCTTACAAGGCAAGGGTTGGGAGAAGGAAAGTAAATGCTATGAGTTAATTACAACCAGCCTGTAAACCTTAGAAAAGAAAGTCCTATTATATCACAAGAAATGGAAGTGGCTTGTTATTAATCCATGACCCTGGACAAGTCACTTGGCTTAAGTGTCCATTTCTTTTTCAAAGACAATGAAAATATCTGCATGCTATAACTCCAGGTAATTATGTGCAGTATTATTCTCAGGAAAGAGACTCATGAGCTCCATAAAAACAGACATCTCCAAAGACGAATATATATACATATATATATTTTTTGGTGGCACCGGGGATTGAACCCAGGGGCACTCTACCACTGAGCCACATTCCGAGCCCTTTTTTTGAGACAGGGTTTTGGCTAGGTTGCCTAGGCTAGCCTCAAACCTGCGATCTTCCTGCCTCAGCCTCCTGAGTAGATAGGATCACAGATGTGCACCAACACCTGGTGGTAGGGATAATGGACAATATACATACAAATGTCTATACAGGCCAGTTGTAAACATAACAGGGTGAAATGGTAAATGGCAGAAGCTAACTTCTAAAATTGCAGATAAGAGACTTTGAGACCACAGACATCAACTGGATGGAAGGCTGAGCACGACGTCTGTAAATACCTGGTCTGGGCCCACTCCAGCCGCAGCACACACACCACATGCATCATGGCTTCTGACGCTCTGTTTGGATTAGGAAACAGACAAGCAAACCTGGGTTAGCACTGCAAGCTACACAGCATGCAGGGTTACAGTCTCCACGCCTTGGCCATCTTGAGACCAGGAACGAGCACAAAGTTGGGGAATGTTTCCACAGTTTGGGCATCCAAAAGATTTGCTGGCTGCTTCAATTCTCAACAGGTAAAGCCAATGTGTCAACTTCAAGATACTTTAATTGAATGTGTAAAGAAATCAATTTTACACATCTACACATAGAGAACTTCAGCAAATGTGTGAAAAGAGAAAAAAAGGAAATCCATTAGATGGAACTAGATGATAAGAAAATCGTCTCCGGGAATAAAGGTTAGTGAACATGTGTAAAAATCATTTTCCACATTTCTTAGTTGAGATTCATTTTTAGAAGAAACCAAAACTGACTTCTATCCTGACTTATCTTCTTTAATTTTCACCATTAGAAAACATTAGATATAGATCCTACTCTAAATTAGTTTTCAATTCCTGGAAAAAAAATAAGTAGACTTTGATATAAAGCATGTATCAAAGAAACAGCTTTTCCAAAATATGTTCACCTAAAAACCAAGAGTTTTGAGGGGCCGGGGATACGGCTCTGATGATAGAGGGCTTGAATTGCATGTACAAGGCGGATTCAGTCCCCAATACCCCCCTAAAAAATTGATTTTGGGGGAGTGGGGGTACAGAGGCTAAAACTAGGAGTGCTTAACTACTGAGAAACACCCCCAGCCCGTTTTTATATTTTATTCAGAGACAAGGTGTCGGTAAATTACTGAGGCTGACTTTGAACTTGTAATCCTCCTATCTCAGCCTCCTGGGCCACTGGGATTACAGACATGTGTCACCACACCTAGCCATAATTTTGATTGTGATGATACTGAAAAGTCATATTTCCAAACAAATAGGACCTGATATTACAGAATTATTTCACTAATTAAACTTAAGAAAAAATAAAGATACTGTGTCTGTCTACAACTAAAAAAAAAAAAAAAAAAAAAGAAAAAAAAATCTTGAAAAATGACCTGGATAAAAAGTGATTTCCTTTTAATTCTTTAAAATTGATACATACCCTTCACTGAGCTTAAAATATCTGTGGTATGTATTTTAATCCCCTAAACTTTTTATTAAAATAAGGTAATTACCACAGAGGGTAATTATTACTTGCAGGTTAGAAAACACTGTTATCATTAGCTAGTATTTCTCCAATATTAGCATCATAACTATGAGAGAAGAAATGGTAATATATCCTCTCATTAAACATGGTATTATCATTAAGCTGACAAATTACGCCCCCCCAAATGGATAACTATGTATGTCCAACTCACTTAAGCTTACAGTACTGGGTTTAAGAATAAAATGACTGCTTGTTGTTCAAAATTCTCCCCTTCCTTCAAAATATTTACACTGCAACTACAACTACTTTCCAGTAAAGTGTGGCAAAATCTGCTTAAATTTTAAAGTTCGTTATCTCATCCACGGGAGAAAGCTATTCCCTGAACTGATAACTCGAGTACATTTTACTGTATTAGAAAAAGCAATGCGTGAGATTAGTCATACTTATAAATTATTCTGGCTCAAGACTTTCAAATAACCCAAACTTGGAAGTTAATTCTTTTTAGCTTCTAGAAAATGAATCCCAGAGACACTGTTCTATTACAGGTGGGGATTTCTGCAAAACCGTATTGTTCCATTTTACCCAGCAGTGTTGGCTCTGTGTTTAGGTTTAAACAGACTAAAACACTATAGACACTGAGAAAAAAGCATGGGTAACTTGACTACAATAGTTTATATACCGTTTTATGGCCTGACAACACCACTGTGATCTCAGAGCACAAAATGCTACATTTTGATGACTGTTCAGCTGTGATTCTCATTGCTTTTTTTTTTTTTCCTCTTTGGTGGTAGCATTTTCAGTAAATTTTAAAACTTAAGACTGCTTAGTCATAATGACAATGCTACTGTCCAAAATAAATGGATTAAGGAAAGGAAAGAAAGTTTTAGGGAAATACTGCTGAACTTCAAAGTGTCTGTTTACTGTTACAATTTCCTTTAGGAAAAAAAGATGTCTTAAGAAGCCTACTAAAAACTGAACTTGCTATTTCTTGATCTGCTAACATAGAGTTTCTCTTTATTGGATAAAGAGATGGGAGGAGGCAGTTAAGAAGACAGACAATGAGCACATCTAAAACCGATGGTGAGACTCATTAAAAATGGAAAAGGTCCTTACCCCCACTGATACCACAAGCAATAAGAGCTTGGCCATCCAAATACCTGCATCCTCTGCTGATTTTTGAATGGCTTCTGCTAATTCCTGGTCTGCAATCTCCTCTGGCCGCACATCCTCTCGCCCAGCCCCATATGCCAACCGGGCACACTCTGGTAGCTCTCCCTCAGGAAGGAAGGTGGTCTGTGAGCCTGTGGTGCCGATCACCAGTACATTTTTCTTGAGGTCAATGGAACACTTAGGAGGAAGAAATGAAATGACCAGAGCAGATAAAGCACCAAGCAGAAAAAGTATGATCCCGAATTTAAAACTCCATTCACAAAAAGCAACAAGGACAGGGAGAGATGGCTGCAAAAAACACCCTATTTTTATCTGGAAACCATTTAAATTTTAACCTTGGTGACATTGTCTGCTAAGTTAGATCTTTTTGTTTATTTTGAGATGGGCTCTTGCTATATTGCCCTGAACTTCTGGGCTCATGGAATCCTCCTCCCTTGGACTTCTGAGTAGCTGGGACTATAGGTGTGTGCCACCATGCACCATTTATAATTCTTTTTAATACTCAAAGTTTATAACAGGATAATTGTTACAGGATACACTTTTATATTTATTTGCCTTTAAAAAAGTATTTGATCACTTCTGATTATAAATTGAGACCATACTATTCATAGTTTTATACATTGCTTCTTTCACTTATTATACAAATTACAGCTTGAATTCTACACCAATGGTCTCAAAAGTGATAGATGTACAAGGCGAATTTTAGAAAATATTTTTTATATGTATGCTACCCTTTTCTGTGTTGTTGCTTAGTTTTAGTTACCATACTGGAGATTGATCCAGGGGTGCTTTGCCACTGAGCCACATTCCCAGTCCTTTTAAAATTTTGAGACAGGGTCTTGCTTAGTTGCTGAGGCTCACCTCAACTTGTGATCCTCCTGCCTCAGCCTTCTGCGTCAGAGATTACAAGCATGCATCACTGTGCCTGGCCATTTCTGTCATTGTTGTATCAACTTAACATAGGATAGTTGTACACACATATATTTATAAAATTGGAGAGTTTTGGTTTATGCTATGACTAACATACAGAGAAAGATAGTAAAGGTTAATGAATTAGGATTTATGTATACATATATACATAATGTTAAGTCAATATGATGCAAATTCTTTTCTAGGATTTTGGGTGTATGTGTGTGGTGTTGGGAATCTGACTCAGGGCATCACACACACTACGTGAAAGCTATGCCACTTAACTGCACACCCAGCTGGAATTAAATTTTTAAATATTCAAAAATAACACATGGGGCTGGGGATGTGGCTCAAGCGGTAGCGCGCTCGCCTGGCATGCGGGCGGCCGGGGTTCGATCCTCAGCACCACATACCAACAAAGATGTTGTGTCCGCCGAGAACTAAAAAAATAAATATTAAAAATTCTTTCTCTCTCTCTCTCTCTCTCCCCCCTCTCTCACTCTCTCTTTAAAAAAAAAAAAAAAACACATGAGGTACATGCCTATTATCCTAGCAACTTGGGAAGGTAAGGCAGGAGGAACACAAATCCAAGGTCTAGGCTGTCTGAAAAAAATAATAATAGTAAGTCAAAGAAAAATGCTGGGCATAATAACTCAGTGGTAGTATGCCCCTGGGTTCAATCCCCATTACTGAAAAAGAAAAAAAAAAGAAAAAAGACATAAAAATACTGACTACATATAAAAGCCCACTATGAAAGTTTTATTACCTAGTGAACACTATTTCTTTAATCAGGGTGAAATTATTAGGCTTCAGGCTAGAAATAAAAATATGACCATGAATTAATATATATTCAAATTATTGTCTCTATAATAAAATAAGTTTAATCTTGACATCATCTATTGTACTTCCCTTAATTTGGAAGTTCTTCCAAGCACTATTTGATCAGCATCTAAGAATTACTAAAGATTTACTGAACTTAACACTCACAGTAAAACTTATTGAGTTCTAATCAGAATCTTAAAGCTACACTAGGAAACCAAATTGTCCATTAACATGTGAACACAAAAAAAAAGACTCAAGATTCCCAGAGAGATTTCACAAAGACATGCTATTTCTTGGAACGACATTGACGTTGTGGGTATGAAAGTCACGCTTCTTGGTTTTGCCATAGAGATAATGGCCATAGAACACACAAGAAGTAGGTGCAAACGAGTTCTTCATTACCTGATGCCGTTTAAGCATGTCTAGTCCCAGAAGCATGTCCATGGGCTGCTCCTCAAGTATAGAGAAAGAACATGCCAGGAAATCACCTTCAATCTGAACCTGAGCTAAAGCACAAAGAGAACAGGTTACTGATGTTTGCTTCAAAAGACCCAGGTGAACTCTGGAAATGAACTGATCATTATGTGTCTCACATCCTGCAATCAATCAAAGCCAAGGCAAAGCATGTAAACAGTTGAGTTAGCCTGAAAATCATCTGGGCAACTTAGCAGAACTGTCTCAAAAATAAAATAAAATGTAGCTGGGCATGGCGGTTCATACCTGTAATTCCAGCAACTCAGTGTCCAGGCAAGAGGATTGCGAATTCTAAGCCAACATTAGCAACTTAGTGAGATCCTAAACAACTTAGCAAGACTCAGTCTAAAATAAATATAGATAGATAGATAGATAGATAGATAGATAGATAGATAGGGAAATGTGGGTCTGTGGTCAAACATCCCTGGGTTCAATTCCCAGTACCAAGAGAAACAGAAAATAAAAAAGGTATTTCTCAGATTTTAAAAAAAGTATTTTGCTATCATTAAACAGCAAGCTGTAGAATATATAAAATTTATTATAGTAGAAAGTATAATAAACACCCACGTCAAGTGCAGGGCACAACTTGGGAGGCTGAGGCAGGAGGACTGTCAAGTTTGAGGCCAGCCTCAGTACTTCAGTGAGACCTTGACTCAAGTAAAATAAAAAGGGGCTGGAAGTATAGCTCAGTGATACAGTGTTCAACCAGTACCTGGGCTCAAGCCCTAGTACTGCAAAAAACTTAAAACTGAGAGTTGGGACTCACTGTCTATTCCTCTAATTAAGAGCCTCATGTACACCCACTCACCCTCCTCACTATCCTGGCTTTGTGTCAATCATCCCCAGCTTCTCCTTGTTTTTTTGCCAGTTTTGTATGTATTTCTAAGCAGCATATTACTTCCCAGTTTTGAACTAAGATTTACCTCTTTTATTTAAAAAAGGCTGGGGGGGGGCCGCGGGGGCAGCTGGAGTCACGGCTCAGTGGTAGAGCACTTGCCTAGCATGTGTGAGGCACTGGGTTCGATTCTCAGCACCACATAAATAAACAAATAAAGCTCCACCGATTACTAAAAAAATATATTAAAAAAAAAATTGAGATACAGCCCAGCAGATGCGCATGCCTCCACTACTCTCACTTTCAGCCCCCCGAGAGCACTGCAAAGGCCAACAGCCCCCACTGGTGCCCTCACTCGCAGTGACTGGGCTCCTTCGGCAGCTACTGGTCTCTGCTGACCTGAGCAATGGGACTGTCACATCGTGTGTGGCCCCCTTGTCTACCTGAACCTCTCTAAAATGCATTTTATGAAGTCAAATCCCCAGGTTCTGGGGGTGCTATCAACCTCACTAGGTGGTAGTGAATTATCCTCAAAAATGATTCCAGCACAATGAGCTCCTGCTGCTCCATGTTCTCACCAACATTTGATAACAGATTTTAAATCTTTGCTAATCTGGCAAGTGAATTTGTATTTCCTGTATGAATAATGAGGTTGAGCAAATTTTCATATAATCATTAACTATTTGCATTTCCTCTTCCAGTGGAAAGATAGCTGAATTTCCTGTTCAATTACTGCCATAAATGTTCCTCTTTTCTCTCCTACCAAACTGGAGAACACAGATACAAACACAAACCCTTCATTAGTTATGTTACTGAAGTTCTTTCTCAGGTTGTTCACGTTATTTGCAGTATTGCCCCTGCCCACATACTGGGGATTGAATCCAGGGGTGCTCTACCACTGAGTCACGCTAGCAGCACTTTCATTTTTTTAATTTGAGATCAAACTTGCAATCATCTGCCTCAGCCTCTGTCTGGAGTTGTTAGAATTATATGCATGTGCCACTGTGCCCAGCTCAAGTTCTTAATCTTAATGTGACTAATGGAACATAGTAAATAATTTCCTTCCTATCTTTTAAAGAACTCCTTTCCTACCAAGATATCCTTCTACATTCTCTTCCCAGAGCGCTGACTTTGCCTTCCCAGCTCTATCTTTACTCCACCTGGTCTGACTTGTGTCTATGGGGTGGAGCAGGGTCCAATTTCTAATCAATCCATTTTCCCACATGAACGCCCAAATGTCCCAGCAGCATTTTCTGAAACATGACCCCTGCTCTGTAAGGACATCATCTCCAATTCATCAAAGTTCAATTAAGCATGAGTATGTTCTTTTTGGTATTTTCTAGATTGTTCTAGATATCAAGTCAAAGGACTAAGATTTATTCCAGAGCATCTTGCCTTTCTTGCTAAGTAATAGGCCCACACGAAATTTAAAATTAGCATACATAATCTTATTTAAAAAATCAGGATTTGGATGTTATTGTGACTCTGTAGACAAATATGGTAATTATGATCTCCAACAGAGTGTCCTAATCCATGGGAAAGCTTTTATTTAGATTGCTGTACAGGTTTTCTTTATATCTGTCATGCTAGAATTGTAAAACAGTCCACTCACAAGGACACAAGGGACTGGTATTTATTTTGTCTCTTGGGGTACTAGAGATTAAACTTAGAAGTGCCTTATCACAGAGGCACATATCCACCTTTTAAAAAATTTATTTATTTATTGGAGACAGGATCTCACTAAGTTGCTGAGGCTGGCCTTGAACTTGTGGTTCTCTTGTCTCAGCCTCCAGAGTGCCTAGGATTACAGCCTGCCTGGTATCTCCTGTTATCGTCTCACAACCATGAAAAACCTGAGAATTCAGCCTCTAAAGCAACCAACCTGTACTATTTCTGCTCAATTCTTCAGTCCTACTGTGTTTAGGACATGTAAGAACAAGGCATTTAAACTCTATTCTACACAAATCCTAATATAAAGCCCATATAGTTCAAAACACAGGTTCAATTGAGCATGAAAGGAAAAGATGAACAGGAAGAAAAGCTACCATTTGCAATAAAAGTAACAATAAGAAACCACATTTTTTTCCAAAAAAAATTTTAATTGTAGACAGGCACAATACCTTTATTTTATTTGTTTTTATGTGGTGCTGAGGATCAAATCCTGTGCCTCACACATGCAAGGCAAATGCTCTGCCAACTGAGCTACAACCCCAGCCCCAAGAAACCACCTTTTTTAAATTTACAAATTTAAGGCAGAAAATGAATAACATTTAATGGTATAGGACATTAAGATGAATATTCATAAAGTGGTGGGTAAACTAAACTGGTACAAGTTAGCAATATATGAAAAGCCTTAAGGCATACATACATACATACACACACACACACACACACACACACACACACACACACACATATTTTAGGGGGCAGGTGGGTACCAGGAATTGAACCCAGGGGTGCTTAACCATGAGCTACATTCCCAGCCTTTTTTTTTTTTTTTTTTCAGGGACAGAGTTGCTAAGTTGCTTAGGGCCTCATTAAACTGCCGAGGCTGGCTTTGAACTTGAGATCCTCTTGCCTCCTGAGCCATTGGGATTACAGGTATGCATTACCATGCCTGACTTTGCATTCATTACTTTCACTTCGTAATCTCACAGGAATTTAGGCTTAGGAAAAACACTCAAAATGTGCATAAAAATCTACTGTCATGTTATACTAACAAAATATTGGTGTGTGTGGGGGGGCATATCCCAAAAGCTGATCATTTAGCCCATAACAGAAAGCTATGCACTTATTTGACTGATTCTTATGAAACTTAAGAGTGACACTGGGAAAATGTTATGTTATTTTTTCTTAAAGCTGAGCAGAGCTGGATGTAGTGGTGCACACCTGTGCTCTCAGCAACTTGGAAGTCTGAGACAGGAGCATGGCAAGTTCAAAACCAGCCTCAGCAACTCAACAAGGTCCTGTCTCAAAATAAAAAATAAAAAGTGCTGAGGATAAGGCTTAATGGTTAAGCTCCCCTGGGTTCAATCCCTGGTACCCACCCCATAAAAGCTAAGCATAAAACTATATCCATTATATGACCACCTTTCACAAGCGTGGGAGGGCACAGGGCTGAGGATGTACCTCAGAGGTAGAGCACTTGCCCAGCATGTATAAGGCCCCTGAGTTCAATCCCCAGCACCTCAAACCAAACCACAACACAAAACAACTTTGGAACTGGAAAGCAGATGACAGTGAAGAAAGTGGCCCAGTTTATATCTCAGACCCTATAAGGTCAAAGGCAGCTCTGCAAACAGGCAAAGGTGGCAGAAGGAGAAGACAGACCAAGTATGAACAGGTCCAATCAGCTCTTGGGATGCCTCTTGTACTCTGCCAGGCTGGTTACCTTTCACTCCACTGGCAGAGTTGGGTGTATCTCCTAAAGAGGCAAAATGGGCTCTTTCAGCAGAGGTGGGTACAGAGAACAGCAGATACAAAGCAAGCAACTGACTGGAAACCAGGAGGATGAGGGAAAGATACTAGACTGACTTTTTGATCCACTTTCAGACCATCCTTCAGTTAAGATACCAAGCACCATGGATGCCCACCCAAATAACCATTCACATAGACTGGAATGTCTTGAGAACTGAAGGACGTGAGTTTCCAGATTAAAAAGTTCATCAAGTAGCCAGTGCAAGAAATGGACAGCCGTACCTAATTACATCAAAAGACTCAAGTCAAAGAGAAGGTCTACAAGCTACAGAAAAAAAAAAAAGAAAAAGAAAAAAAAAAAAAAAAAAAAGGACCAAGACCATACAGCTGCTCTTCAGCAACACCGAAAATGCTAAGGGTAAGGCACAATGTCTCAAAACTATGGACGGAAGGACTGTCTCAGTTGTACATTGCTTGCCTGGCACACACAAGGTGCAATCCCTAGTACAGCAAGAACAAATTTAAAAAAGGGAAAGACATGGGATTCATGTTAATACAACACAGCAGAGGAAAAAGGATTCTCAGGACACAATCAAGAGAAATTCTCAAACAGCAGCCATGGAGCAGGTCTAGAACCATTATCCAGGCTTTGAAAGAAGTGTATAGAACACTTGCATAATGAGGAAGTGTCTGGAGATGAGTGGTACATAACAAATAAAATGACACTCCCCAAAAGGACAATTAGTAATTCCAAGAAAAAAAAATACTACACATAAAAAAGAAAAGCAATTATATTTAGTCAGTCTACCTCTCAAAAGTGTTTGCATAGTCATATCAGTAAACAACAGTATAAACCCATTATGTAGAAATACGGAGGTAAACTCAGGATGTTGAAGCTGAGGCAGGAGGATCTCAAGTTTGAGATAAACCTCAGGAATTTACTGAGGCCCTAAGCAATTTAGTGAGACCCTGTCTCAAAATAAAAAATAAAATCTGCAGGGGATGTGGCTCAGTGGTAAAGCAACTCTGAGCTCAATCCCCAGTACAAAAAAGAAAAGAAAGATGGGAGTGGGAGAGGGAGAGGAAGGGGTGGGGGTGGGGGGAGAAATAGCCAAAATAATAGGGGTGAATACCTCTGGGGAGCAGGAAAGCAGGAGATACAAGTGTGTAGTCTAGTTTTTTGGTAACCAATGAAAACATGTACATATAATCTTGGTAAACACAGGATTCAGGGGAATTAAAGCTTGCTGAATCTGAATCCAATGTACCCACAAGAAAGATAGTTAGTTTGTCCAAAATCTTAAAATCTATCGTTCTATACATACCATACCAAAATACAGCAACACCCAAGCAGCTTTCACTCACCTAGATGTACCCTTCCAATAATCTTCTGGGTGCCCACTCCTTTGGCAATCCCTGCCCACCGACGGTCCACCAGCCTCATTATATTACACCTCTCCGCACAAGCCTGGCTCATTATGGTCATCTGGGCACCTGAAGGGGGAGAGAAAAACATCAAATGATAAAAAAAAAAAAAAAATCCATATTTGTGGTAAGATTCACAATACAGCACTATGAACAGGCAGAAGAAGAATTTATGTCATTTGCAGGAAAAATGAATAAAATTTGAGAATATGTATTTAAGCAAAATAAGCCCAAGTCAGAAAGTCCAGGGTCATGTTTCTCTCATATGCAGAAGCTAGAAAGGAAAAAAGAAAAGAAAGGATCTCATGAAAATCAAAGCTAAACCAGTGGAGGAAAGGATCCAGAGGGAGGGAAGGAGGGAGGAGGACCAGGGGAAATACTTGGGAATGAAACTAATCAAATTATATCGTCCTGTCATGTGTATTGGTAACAACGAATCCCACTGTTTTTAATCAATAGAGAGCTGGGGTCATGGCCTAGTGGTAGAGCACTTGCCTAGCATATGTGAGGCCCTGGGTTCGATTCTCAACACCACAGGTAAATAAATAAATAAAGGTCCATCATCAAAAACAAACTAACAAAAATTTATCAATAAAAAGCAAAAACTACCGGGGCTGAGGTTGTGGCTCAGCGGTAGAGCGCTCGCCTCGCATGTGTAAGGCCCTGGGTTCAATCCTCAGCACCACATACAAATAAATAAAATAAGTATATTGTGTCAAACTACAACTAAAAAAAAAAAAAAAAAAAAAAAACTACCTAGAAAGGGCCTCCTAAAAGTTCAAACCATGACTACTATTTCTATAAACAAAAATGATAAAATACCACTAACAATTTACATGAAGCCTCCCTCCTTTTATTTTGGAGGCACTGGGGATTGAACCCAGGGGAGCTCAAACACTGAGCTACCCCTCTATCCCTTTTAATTTTTTATTTTGAGATAGGGTCTTGCTATCCTCTAGCCTCAGCCTTGCAAGTCGCTGGGATTACAAGTGTGCACCACTGTGCCTAGCTTCACAGAGTATTTCTAAGCATTTTATCACTTTATTTTTATTTCAAATGTTGGGACACTAAAGCTCATCAATAAAAAATACATCCTGGGCTGGGGCTCAGTGGTAGCACACTTGCCTGGCATGTGTGAAGCACTGGGTTCAATTCTCAGCACCACATACAAATAAATAAGTCTATCAACAACTAAAAAAATAAAAAAATAAATATATCCTAAGGCTAGGGATATAGTTTAGTGCTAATAGTACTTGCCTAGCATGCTGAAGACCCAGGTTTGATCTCCACTAACACACACACACACAAACACACACGCACGCACACACAAAACCAACCAAACAAAAAAAAATCCAAAACACACTAACCCGAAAAACTATATTATCCCAAGAAACAGAAGTGAAGTCCTCATTCTGTGGGCCCAAATCAGGCCTTCTTCCTGTTAAAGTTGAGGCCATTTAGGGTATCTTCTCCTGTATGTATAGGTATTTAGCTGAAGTTGGCCCACATAAAAGACAACTTCCCAGGGCTGAGGTTGTGGTTCAGTGTAGAACGCTCACCTAGCACATGTGAGGCACTGGGTTACTGGGTTAGATCCTCAGCACCACATATAAATAAATTAAATAAAGGTATTAAAGACAACTTCCCCAATTTTCACCTATAATCCTAACATCTCCCTTGAACTCTTGTTCCACATTCTTATGTGTTGGACATGTCTATCTCAGAGCCAAAAGGTATAAAATTTTTCTCCCTGCAAATAATTCTCACTTTGGATTTCTTTTTCTTTGCAATGAAATCATTTCCTTGTAGTCCTAAAACCTGGGCAGAACTCACTGTTGATTTCTCCCATGTTCCCTTTGCTCTCACACTCTGTCCTAAACGTATAAACAAATAAATTCTATTTCTGACCTTTCCCTTTATTTTATTATCATTTTTTTTTTGTAGTTGTGTATGAACAGCATGCTTTACTTTATTTTTATATGGTGTTAAGGATTGAACCCAGTGCCTCACAAATGCTAGGCAAGCACTCTGCTGTTGAGCTACAGCCCTAGCCCCAACCTTTCCCTTTCTAACCATAGCTATTGACCTAGCTCACACCCTCTCCTCTTGAAAGTGGACTACCTCTCTGGCTTCCAAACCACTCTGTGGATGTGTAGTTTAAAGCAAGGAAATGACCCTTAGGGGGTACAGATTCTCCAGATCTGTCTCCGCCTTCTATTTTACTAAACTATCACCTTCAAATCACTTTTTCTCTCTCTTTTTAGTTTTTAGTAGTCCTCAATGGTTTCTGCTCTGCGTTAGACTGTCAAACCACACCCCAGTGTTTCTATCCAAGTCTTGCACTGCCCCTCCCCAGGTTGCCAGGAGCAGGACCGTGATCCCTTTGCCTCTAGCTCCCTTGGGTCCCTACCCTGCTACCTCCAAGGCCCAATTCAAGACCTACTTTCCCCTAAGCAGCTCCACGTCTCATTCACATCTGTTCAGTTCACCCATTAGAACCCTACCCCTGACTAGCACGGAGAGCTCCTGGCATTTGAGAAAGGAAAGACTCAACAAGGCCTAGAAATAGTCAAGAAAAAGAAATTTTAAGAGGGCAATCCTTTTTATTTCCTCCTTCCACACCTTACTTCAAAATAGTTAATTAATTGTTAATTAATTAAATAGTTACAATAATTAAAGTAAGCACTCCAGGGTGAATGCCCCTTTCCTTGCTCTCCTGCCTCTTCCCACGCTTCAGCTTAAACATCCTCTCTTTGGGATATGCTCTGCACGCTCCAGTCAGAAGGAGAATATGATCTTTATACCCACCCAACACTCAGCTGGCTTGGCGCAATGGTGAAGAGTTCTGGCAATAAGCAGACCTAGGCATGAATCACACTCCACCACACATCAACTCTGCATGCCTGGGAGAGGACTTTACCTCTCCCAGCCATTTCCTTTCTGAAAAACAGGAACACAACTCTTGGGATGGTCTGAGGATGAAAGACAATGGCCTGATGGTACTCATGAATAGCTGGCTTGGCGCTTGGCACAGTACGGATGGGTGGTAAAGCAGGTTCCCACATGGGTTTCTCTCTTACACTCACACCGGAGCCCTCTGAACCCTTCCCACCGAGCACTCAGCACAGACACTTTATCTCTAAAGCCCAATCATTAGATTTACTTCTCAAAGGGCGCAGTGGCTCATGCCTGTACTCTCAGCGGCTTGGGAAACAGAGGGAGGAAGATCACAAGTTCACCCTAGTCTCAGCAGCTTTGCAAAGCCCTAAGCATGAACCTGTCTTCACCGAGACCCTGTCTCTAAATAAAATATAAAAATGGGACAGGGATGTGGCTCAGCTGTCAATCCCTAGTAACCCCCCCCCCCAAAAAACAAAAACTCCCAAGAATGTTTGCATCTCAAGACACAAATTCATGACCACAGCTAAAGCAAAGTATATGCTCAGGGTCTCTGGTGAACAAAGGGAGGCCACTCATCTGAGCAGGAGCTTCTCTGTTCCAGGACTTGCCCTACTCTACAGCCTGGAGTGAAACACAGGAACCAGGATGCTCAAGACACTTGGTCACACCCCAGGGGGCAGTCATAGTGTGCTCATGCTAAAAAGCAAAGAGTTACTATTGGGAGAAGAGGTGCCAATTAATACATAAACTACCTTCAGCCTTGAGAGGCAAGCTCCCTTTCCTGCCTGGCCGCTAAGTTCTTTTTTTTTTTTTTTTTTAATATTTATTATTTTTAGTTTTCGGAGGACACAACATCTTTGTTTGTATGTGGTGCTGAGGATAGAACCCGGGCTGCACGCATGCCAGGCGAGCACGCTACCACTTGAGCCACATCCCTAGCCCTTGGCCGCTAAGTTCTGTACCCTGTTTGGCCTGATACTCCTCACAGCTCCTGACCAGGTGCTGGCACACAGACCAGGTTGAAATATTTTTTTTTTGAATTTTTAATATTTATTTTTTAGTTCTCGGTGGACACAACATCTTTGTTTGTATGTGGTGCTAAGGATAGAACCCGGGCTGCACGCATGCCAGGCGAGCACGCTATCACTTGAGCCACATCCCTAGCCCCTGGCCGCTAAGTTCTGTACCCTGTTTGGCCTGATACTCCTCACAGCTCCTGACCAGGTGCTGGCACACAGACCAGGTTGAAATATTTTTTTTTTTGAATTTTTAATATTTATTTTTTAGTTCTCGGCGGACACAACATCTTTGTTGGTATGTGGTGCTGAGGATCGAACCCGGGCCGCACACATGCCAGGCGAGCGCGCTACCGCTTGAGCCACATCCCCAGCCCAGGTTGAAATATTTTTTACCTATACCTTACACAGCTCCTCCCTGCAGCTCCTTATTCTAAATCTATTACTCCCAATTTCTTATAGAATTGCCTGAGAAAATTAGGGGTGCTAAATAAGGGGAGGCAGGAAGATAAAGGAGACACTGCAAAATAGAAAACTGGTTAAGAAGCAATTTAATAAATAATCTGTCTAAGCAAACACTCTGGGTCAGATCAGGATGTGGGGGCACTGAGATACAAAAGATGGAGCCATCACCTGAGTCAACAAAGGCTTTCACAGGGTGTCCGTTCACCTTGCAGTTGATATAGAGCATCACTACTTGGCCAAAGCTCTCCGGAGCCTCTTCCATGGCTATGGTCATGTTCTCCTCAATGTTCTGTTGCCTGTAACAAACCAAAACCAGGCACACTGAAGCACCGTTTCCAAGAAGAGAGATCTGTTTCAAAGTCACGATGTTAACAACAGGTTTGTACATGATTCTGCGCTAACGAGAGCAGCTGAGTCATGGGATAGAAACTGGTGTTCTATCCTACAGAAGGGTTTAGTAGGAGGTGATGAGATCTGCAGCGGGCAGAAAATCTAAAGGCACCAAAATTACCCTCACGTAAAACAAATATGCTCAAAAGTAGGAAAATAAACTTCTGGAGGGCAGGGTCATGACCATCTTTATACTGTACAATGTTAGAATTTCATAAAAGCTCCAATTTTCACTGAGGACTTACTGGGCAGTAAATATACTCCCCGTACCCAACCCATTTAACACACTACACCCAACACACAGGTACTTTGACTGTCTGAACTGTACTGGCTGTGTACACCTAACTCTATCTATAAAATGAGGATAATAATAATTTCCTCCCATCACAGGGGCTGAGACGGGTAAAGCAACTAGTGGTGGAAGAGCAGATGTTCAAAACATGCCTCTATCTATTGCTGAAAACTGCATATACTTACTATGGGTTCACCAGGCTCATCAAATCATTTCTTTAAAAATTCAGCGTAACTAATTCTTATACAAGAGAAGCATGTAAAAGGGAGTCGCGGCTCACTCCAGCAACTCCCAACTTCTTCCTACAAGTACTACCAAATGCCACCAGGTCAGCAGTTGCACAACTTACCTGAAGAAACAACAGTGTCCAAGATTGGTGGTAAACTACACTATCAACCACGGGCTGCCAAACTGCAGCCCAGTATCTGTTTGAGTTAACACATTTTTATGTGAAAACAGCAACACCATGCATTTTACATGCTGTCCCACTGTCTATGGCTGCTCTTAAACGGCAGAGGCAGAGCTGAGTCTAGGCTCAGAGATTGTATGGACGACGAAACCTAAAATATTTACAACTAGTCCTTTATGGAAAAGTCTGCTGACCCTTGCTCCAACCTACAATACTTGTCCTTTCTGTAATGACACTCCAGCTCAACTGAGCTGACTGCTTAATCAGCTGTTCTATAATAAAATATTAAACTTCCCAGAAAGTCAAAGGCATCCTTGTTTAATTTAGTTAGGCAAATAAGAAGGCTATTACAGCTCAGCGTACACATACCCTATGTGACATGCCAGATAAAACTTTAATAGGCATTTGATATAATTACATAGATTTTATCCTGCTGCTCATTATTAATTTTAGAAATAACCTAAAATTAATTGTGTACCCTGATCCTGAATTGACTCCAATTCCAATTTAAGTTTCATCAAAAAATCCTCTAAGATAATACCAGTTACTTTGGCTATTCTGGGTTCTGTATATGAAGAGCTTCTTCAGAGGAACAAGGTTTTCTCCTTTCAAGAATGGATGCATTACTCAGTTTCCTTTACCCCACCCATGGAAGGAAACATGAGCCATATGGACATGCTCTATTTCACTTCTGTTCTTCAACAGCTCGGTATTGTAGTTTGCCTATGACGCCTTCCCAGCCCTTCTGCTTCCTGGGCTAAGCGCAACTAATCTTGACCCGCCAGGTCTCCCTTATACCTTCAGTGCAGTATCTTCTATATTGTGCTCTCCCTGGGTAGCTTTACTAGTGAGATATTTCTCAAAGATGCTTACTATCTATCTCTCATACAATTAACAGAAATCAACAAGAACATGAGTGAATAGCTCAGAACTATCAACTGATTTTGGCACACAATTCACATTTCTTTGATTTCAAGTGTAGTCAAAGAAATAAGAAATAAAAAAGCATTATTTGACTTCCAAGTAAAAGAAATACAAAAACCAAGTTAGGCCTCATTTAAGTGATCAAAGATAAGAAAATAGCCCCATAAAAGCTGCTATCCTACACAGTCTAACTGGCATACTGGTTCAGTTATGTGCTTCATACTTAAACTAAGACCTTTATAATTAGTAACATAAACTAAATTGGTGGGGAGGCTCAGCCGTTCTTCTATTCAAATAGCACCTTACTTGTGACTAGTGATGTGCCATGGCTGGTACTAGCAGACTGCACTTGCTTAGGCTCCACTCCTGAGGAATTCTGATCCATTAGAAGGGCCCATGCATCTGCATTTTTAAAAGCGGCTTGTGTGCTTTGATGCAGTCCAAGGTGAGGACCACTGCACCATAGAACTGGAGCTAGAAGGGAGTCCGGCTGTCAGCTAATTGGCCAGCACAAGAACAGCAAAGGAAGACAGACGGACAACAGGGCCCCACCGAGCAAAACTATATTGTTAATCTAATCATCTTCAAGCCCTGAATTTAATCAGGACACACACAACATGTCTAAGGAAAAAAATCAAATCAGCCTCTGTAATCAGCCTAGCCGTCTCACCAGATGGGGTTTCTACTTAGTCCTGGGGTCCCCAACCTGGAGCTGAATCTATCTATGTGCTAGTCCGCTATCTTTGTAACACTTCTTGGAAAAAATGAAAGTCATTAAGTTAGACACCTGGACCTTTGTAATGTTGGATCAAAATGTGAGGAAAATAGAATTACCTAAAAGACAGGTTATTATCTCAACTTTGAAACAGGGAAGCTACCTCCAAGCAGATGTCCAGCCAATGCCAGATGTCCTGCAGTGTGGGAAACCTGGATGCTCTGAGGCTTGCTCTTAAGGTGAACAGATCATTACCTTATATCTTCTTCTATCTTTGCCTGAGCTTCAAGATCAAAGGGGTCAGCAGAAAAGAGACGAATTCTTTCTTGTTCTCTCCGGGCTCGGTCCTGCTGCTGCTCTACTAGAACCCTGGAAAATTTGTCTTCAAAAATAAGGGAGAAAAAACTTAAGCTACACTCTATTTGTATTATTTACCAGTAATTTTCCACACCAATTTTTTATTTGAGTGGTACTGGGAAGTAAACCCAGGGTTGCTGTACCACGTAGCTATATCCTCATCCATTTTAAGATAGTGGTCTTGCTAACTTGCCCAGGCCAGTCTTAAACTTGTGATCCTCCTGCCGCAGCCTCCTACGCAGCTGAAATTACAGGTGTGCAGCCACCATATCTAGCCCACACTAAACAATTTCTCAAAATTTGACTGTAAAAGATGTGAACAGAGGGGCTGGGGATATAGCTCAGTTGGTAAAGTGCTTGCCTTGCATCCCCTGGGTTCAATCCCCAGGACCACACACACACACACACACACACACACACACACACACAAGACATGGACAGGATGCCTAAAAATTTTTTGAAATGAGCATTTTCTTTCTAATTTCTGAGGCATCACTGTTTCTTCATTTAAATTCAGTACAGGGGCTGGGGATGTGGCTCAAGCGGTAGCACGCTCGCCTGGCATGCGTGCGGCCCGGGTTTGATCCTCAGCACCACATACCAACAAAGATGTTGTGTCTGCCGAGAACTAAAAAAAATAAATAAATATTAAAAATTCTCTCTCTCTCTTCTCTCTCACTCTCTTTAAAAAATAAATAAATAAATAAATAAAATAAATTCAGTACAAAGAAACAGTATTTTCAGATGAGTGTGATAGTGCACACCTGCAATCCAGTGACTCAGGAGGCTAAAACAGAAGAATCTCAAGTTCAAGTTCAGCCTCAGCAACTTAGTGAGGTCCTGCCTCAAAATATAAGTTAAAAAAAAAAAAAAAAAAAAAAACTGGCTCAGTGATAGAGTACCTAGGGTTCAATCTCCAGTACTGTTAAAAAAAGAAAAAGGGAAAAAACAGTATTATCAAAAATCTTTCATTTTTGTAACAAGTTGCCCATTGTGTACTGTTTCTACTCAGATAACTTTTCAATTTAGCCAGTAAGGAATGACTATCTGAATGGCACATAAGTGTCTCCAAGCTTCCCTGCCCACTGTCCTCATTATCCTGTTACCTAAGAAAAAAAACGGAGCACTCTATAATCCCCTTTCTCCTTTTCTATCTTCATTTCCTTCGTAACACTGTGCCTTAGGCCAGATAAATTAAGTGCAAACCAATGTTAGTCCACCAGTATTTTGTGTGTACTGATGGGGAAAAAGTAGGAAAATTAGCAAACGGAAAACAAAACAAAAAACTACTGCTTGCTACAACAAGATGTAAGTATTTTGCCATTTTTTAAATGGTGGTGCATGAAATGTATAAACTTAAATGTGCTATCACCATCGTCTCTGGTCTCTGGCAATTAGGCATGATAACCAAAGAAACCAAGGTCATGGTCATTTGAACTATTAGCACACACAATGTGGCCAAATCCAAGAATTCAGTGAAGTAAAAAGCTAACACAAGGGCTGGAGATGTGGCTCAAGTGGTAGCGCGCTCGCCTGGCATGCGTGCGGCCCGGGTTCGATCCTCAGCACCACATACCAACAAAGATGTTATGTCTGCCGAGAACTAAAAAATAAATATTAAAAATTCTCTCTCTTTCTCTCTCCTCTCTCACTCTCTCTTAAAAAAAAAAAAAAAAAAAAAAAGCTAACACAAAGGGGGCTGGGGATGTGGCTCAAGCGGTATCGCGCTCGCCTGGCATGCGTGCGGCCCGGGTTCGATCCTCAGCACCACATACAAACAAAGATGTTGTATCCGCCGAAAAACTAAAACTAAAAAAAAAAAAAAAAATATTAAAAAAAAAATTCTCTCTCTCTCCCTCTTAAAAAAAAAAAAAAAAACTAACACAAAGGACCATACACGCTATGATTACATATACAGCAAGTTCAAAAATATACAAAACC
Organism: Spermophilus citellus; assembly: GCF_964194105.1. Lineage (NCBI taxonomy): Eukaryota > Metazoa > Chordata > Mammalia > Rodentia > Sciuridae > Spermophilus > Spermophilus citellus. The sequence goes on from NC_138191.1 coordinate 128,607,132, forward strand.
AATCTATACTGAGTATCCATTGCAGCCTCCGGGGGAGGAAAATGACTAGAAGGGAACACAACGGAGCTTTCTAGAGTGAACGACAAGTTCTGTATCTTATTGGGGTTACATAGCTTGTCAAAACACAATGAATTAAAAACTTCAAATCTGTGTACTTCTCTGTAAGTAAACGCCACCTCAACTGAAAAATAATCAATTGAGGAAGGAGTTATTTTGGTGTCCTAAACTAAAAGCTCTTTGGCTGGGATAAGCTCACTTACTGGAGATCTTGAACTTGAAGATCTACCTGAGCAGGTCAAAGTATCAGAACCTGGGTCAGCTGCTGCTAAAACAATGAGAAACAAAGTAGAGACCAGTTCAGAGGGTCTCAGTTCTAGAGCCTACTACTGCCCTTCACCCAGCCTCGAACACTAGCACTGAATCACACCTCACACAAGACCACCAATATGGCCAACTAATCACCTCACCTCCAACCCTCCACACGTAGAAGCTTACCAAGATCTCCACTGAGCAGCGCCTCCGCCAGGGGCGGGTTGCGCTCCTTCAGCAAGGACAACTCGTGTGGGTTGGCCAGCAGCATGTCTCGGAGCAGGGCAGGGTTGTCCAAGCCCTGAGGAGAGGATGTCGTTTCTCCAGGAGATGAGTGGGGCTGCTGTGCTCCTTGAGGCAGGCGCTGCCGGGGGCTCGATGTGCCAGGCACGGCTATACTACTGAAGTCTATCCGGGGTAGGTCTGCTGCAGGAAGAAAATCAAAAAACCAATCACCTTTATCCAAATGACTCCAAAAAACAAGTACTTAAAGGAAACAGTCAATACTTGCTCAAATGTGGTATGCAGTGGCCAACGGTAATGGCAGACAGGAATGGATTTCCCCATTGTTCTTTCTCACTTGGAATCTCACTAAGAGTCAACCAACAATATAATTACATAACTCTGGATGTGGGTCTTGAGAAAAATCCTAGTCTGGTTTAACATGCTTCGAAGATTTCTGCCACTTGAGGTAGAACACTATACATACCAAATGAACCGCATAAACACTGGATGCTAAACTCTGCAAGTCTGTGTTAATTACATTGATTTGGGGAAGTCCCTCCAACCTACCCTAGGAATTGAACCCAGCAGCACTTTACCATTGTGCTATATGCCCGGTTCTGTTTTTCTTGTCTTTCTTTTTTTTTTTTGAGACTGAGTCTTCCCTAGGTTTCAAGGCTGGTCTCAAACTTGCAATACTCCTGTCTTTAGCCTCTAGAGTCACTGGCATTAGAGATCTGAGCCACTATGCCCAATGGAAGAGCTCTTAGTAGTTCTTTGAATTTATACACTCATCTGTACATCACCATTTACTCTTCTCATTATCTTGGAGCTAGTGGGTACAATCACTTTATAGGAGAGAAAAACTGAAGAAAAGGAACTGCACAGGCTCTTGTTGCTGGGTCCACCAAAAGCTGTCACAGGTTTAAAGACTACAATTCCCAGGTGCTGTACTCTAGGCTGAGCTGATCTTATTAAAAAGAAAGAGCAGGGCTGGGGCTAGGGCTCAGTGGTAGAGCTCTTACCTCACATGTGTGAAGCACTGAGTTCAATTCTCAGCACTTCAAACAAATAAGTGAATAAAATAAAAATAAAGGTCCATCAACAACTAAAAATTATGTAAAAAAAAAAAAAGTGCAGAAGCCCTATTCCTTACACAAAAGACCTACACATTGCACAAAATGTTCAGAAAGAGTAAGTACAAAGAGACAGAGAGCAGACTTGTGGAGCATCCGGAAAATATGAAAGACTGCTAGTAAGTACAGGTGATAAAAATGAACTAAAATTACTTGTAGTGATAGTTGCACAACTGTGAATATACTAAAAACCACTGAATTGTGTCCTTTAATGGGTGGATAATATGGCATATGAATTATAAAGCTGTTATAAAAAAAGAAGAAAAAGAAAAAATAAATAAGCAGAGCTAGAATGGGGCAACAAGCTTGAGTAAATATACATTTTTCAATTTTTTTTTTTTTTTTTTTTTTAATTTTGAGGCAGGGTCTCACTAAGTTGCCAAGGCTGGTCAGGAACTTGCGATCTTCCTGCCTCAGCCTGCTAAGTCGATGAGATTACAGGTAATTGCCACCACATCTAGCCCCCCCCCCCAGAATATATTTAATGGTCAAACTTGTCCAAATTCTGGCACAAAAGGACTTCAAATACAAAAAAGGACAGGTTAAACTCAGGCCTAAAATTTTGGCCTTGCAGTATGAGTTCAACAAGCTACTGTCTTCAAATAGACTTCAACTGATGCATATTTTGGAGAGAGAGACACAACTACTGAAAACAAACAGCACAATCTCTGTGAGGTCACTAATCTACACCAACTAGCAAAACATATGGACGGGCCTTCTTGGCAGGTCAAGAAATTTTATCTCTACCCCCGTTACACATTATCTTGAGAGACCACTCACTTCAAAACTATTCTGAAAAACTTGTTTACTTTGTAAACCAGATCCCTCCCACTAACAACATATTGACTGTCTTGTCCACAAGGAAACAACACAGAAAAAAAAAAAAAAAAAAAAACAGTGACTCTCCAGTACTAACAACCTCAACAAATTAACCAAAGAAAGATTTGGTTTTTGTTGATTAGCATACTTGAACCACTACTCTTTGTAAAGTTTAGCAGTAGCCCCAAGGGACTAATGCAATCCAGATCTGAAGAAGTCAGTGCTTAATTGTCTTACACAGCTCCAGTTTCAGGCTGAATGGAAGCACTGTGTTCCAGGCTGAGTCTCATCACCCAAGACTCCTATCATATGTTACCATAGACTTTAAAACCAAGTGACCTGCTGGTTAACACTGTTTAGAGAATGGTGACAGAATATGGCAGAGAGTGGAAAAAAACAGTACCTCCCAACAAGCAGTTCGACACAAGGATCTAATAAACATTTTGTGGATCATGAGTATCTAAGGAAACTATGGATCTTCTCACCAATGAAAGAATGTACAGGTGGATACCCACAATTCTGCCTGTTATTTCAGGGACACAGAAATCTCCTAAATCTAAATGCAGACAGCCAAGACACATAACAATTTCTTCTCACATGATTAATACAGTTCTGGTATGAAAGAACCAGAACTTGATGGTTCAGCTGCTTAAAGTTTACCAAGTCTGGTATAATGGAAAAAGCACCACATTTTAATTCCTGTGTCTTCTGCTTACTAGCTATGTAAAATATAAGCTTCTTCTGTTGATGAAAATTGTAAAGAGAGACCACAACCAAGTTCTATGAGTGCATATGAAGTATGGATGCCAATTCCTGCCTGGCTATAAGAAGCTTCACAAAGGCAGAACACTGTTGGCCAGACACAGAGCAGCAAAAGAGAACTGGAATGACAGGCTACATAGTCCCAAATTCCTCCCAGGATAAAGACTATCATCATTGGCAGCAGAGTAGAAATTATGATTGATGTATGTACATTCCATGTATGTATTATATGTCAAAATACATTCTGCTGTAATGTATATGACTAAAAAAATAAAATTAAATCGTATGGTTTAAAAAAATCCAATCAAAGAAAAAAAAAAGACTATCATCATCACCGATAACAACAGAAGCAAACATTTACTGAAGGCTTGCTACGTGCCAAAGGTGTTATTCTCACTTCAGCTCTAAGAGCTAAAGTTAAGTAATTATGGCACCTTTCTTATAGAAGAGAAAGCCAAATTAGAAGTCAAACCACGTCCAAGGTTATAAAGAAGCAGAGTCAGGATCTGTACCCTAGTAGTCTGGCTCCATGATAAACCCCAAACTCAGAACCACTATACTCTGCTAACTACTGTTGCTCACATGAGGGGATGCTAGACAGGAGGCGCCATCTTACTTGGGAACTGCACTGAAGGCCGAGGGTCTGCATTCTCCTTCTGTCGTAAAATCACAACGTCCCCATCTTTCAAGCCGTAAGACGCCAATGATCTGTGGTTGTCTGTGAGAGGCCTTTCAGCATAGACGATCTATAACAAGAAAAGATTGAGCAGCATAAAGCACTGGAAAGTAACATGGTGCAAAGCAAAGGACCACCCTTCCCACGCAAACCCTCTGATGGTTCTCATCCCACCTAAGAGGAAATATGAAGGCCTTCCTGTCTGTCCCCTAGCAGGCCTTGGGCAGTCTGCCCTTACCTCATGCAGAGACTGCTATTCCTCAACAGGGTCTACTGTCCCTTAGGGCTGTTCCACTTGTTCCTCTCTCCCTTCACTATTTTAGGTCTTGGATAAAATATTACATCTTCAGAACTCTTCCCTAGTACCCTGTATAAAATGGACCCCACACAGGCTGGGGGTCTAATTAAGTAGCAGAGTGCTTGCCTAGCATGTGTAAGCACCACAATTAATAAATTTTTAAAATAAAATGTACTGTCACCTAATATACTATTAATTTGCTTTCTTGTTGTCTTTCTGTTCCACTAAAATGTAAGCTACTTGGGGATGACTTTGCTTCATTGATCATATCACAAATGCTTAGAACAGGGTCTCTTCTACAACTGATGTTCAAATATTTGAATTAAAAGATGAATTGCCTTTGAGATCCTGACCCCTCCCCTCGTTAAGATGGTTTGTAAACCCCTATTTCTAGCCAGTCCTTTGAGTCACATTTTTCTGTGAATTCAAGCATACCCACAGGAATAATAAAAAAAAAAAAAAAAAGATGAATTGGGACAGTGGCTGTGGCTCAGTGGTAGCGCACTTGCCTGGCATGTGTAAGGCACTGGGTTTGATTCTCGGCACCACATACAAATAAATAAAGGTCTATCAACAACTAATTTTTGTTTGTTTGTTTATTGATTGATTGTGGTGCTAGGGCTTGAACCCAGGCCTTGTGCATGCAAGGAAAGCACTCTATCAACTGAGCTATATATCCAGCCCCAACAAGCAAAAAAATATTTTTTAAAAAGATGAATTTATAAAATAATGAATGTAATTTTAAACTTAATTTTAATTCTGAGCAGGAAGAAAACTGGAATTATGTATTCTCAATATGCTAACCATAGTATTATTAAATAACATGTACTTTTTTTTATGTGTGTGTGTGGTGCTGGGGATTGAACCCAGGACCTAGTGCATGCGAAGCACACTCTACCAACTGAGCTATATCCCCAGCTCCATCACATACCTTTTTAAAGTGACTTGTACACTGGCAAGTCTAAAAAGTTCTCAAATACCAGCTTTCCTGCATTCTTTCATCTCACCATCCCCAAAGTTTTATTATAAATATTCTTATGTTTATAAGGGAAAAATAAAAAATTGAAAAGAAATTCAAAAAGAACAATTCAACATAGGTGGAAAAAAAATCATGTTTTTTATGATATATAAATCAACATTCAAACACTGAAGGCAAAGGCAGCAGGGTGTAGTGGCACAACTCAGGAGGTCGGGGCAGATGGATTTTAAGTTCTAGGCCAGCCTGGGCAACATAGCAGGACCCTGTGTTAATATAAAGTGAAAAAGGGTTGGGGATGTAGCTCAGGGACACAGCATTTTCCTAGCACATACAAGGCCCTGGGTTCAGTCCTCCACACAACAAACTAACAAAATAAAATCTTGAAAGCACAAAAAATATGTTGTGAAAGAAAAAAAAATGGACACACAAAAGCATACTATAATAAAACCTGTCCTGCATTATAATACTCCAAAGTGGCAGTCAGAATAAACTGGGGCTTTGAAAGGTTTTCTCCTTACAGATCTACTTTACACTGGCCCACATACAAACAGAGGAATTTAAGTTTTCCCCTGGCCCTGCCAATAACCAAAGGGCCTGCCACTCAGCTGGTACAGGCTTCCCATTACCCATTTGTCAGGCAAGCAGCTGGGCTAGATAATCATTACAGCTGTCCCTTTCACTTCTTTCTGCTACACTATCATGCTACAATGCTCCCTCACCTCTTCTCAAAGCTCTCCTCATAAAATTACCTGGCACAGAAACTAAAGATACAGCATTTAAGCCAGATGCAATAGCACATGCCTGTAATCCCAGTGACTTGGGAAGCTGAGGCAGGAGGATCATGAGTTCAAAGCCAGCCTCAGCAAGTTAGAGAGATCTTAAACAATTCAGTGAAAGCCTGTCTTTTAAACACAATTAAAAAAAAAAAATAGGAAAAAAGGGCTCCAATGGTTACATGCCCCTGGGTTCAATCCCCAGTACCAAAAAAAAAAAAAAAACAAAAAAAAAACAAAAAAAACCCCAGCATTTAAACCAGAGTTGGGGAGTGATTCTGTCTTATCTGCTCTCAGAACTGTGCTGAGCAGAAGAACTAACCCTCCATAATCAAACTCTTCTAGGGATAAGTGAAAAAACACATTTGCAGAACTTGAGGTCCAGTTATACTTCATGTTTCACACATGAATAGAGTAAATACTGTGAGTCTTACCTTCAACCTGAAGAGTAAGACTCCTTAACAGACTGTGACTGTCACTATCACCCTGGGCATATGCCTCACATCTCACAGTAAAAGTACATCAAGATCAACCCATCGAAAAGAAAAAAAAAAAAAGATCAACCCATCGTTTGCAATACAGCCAAGAGTCCTATTATAATTTGTGTGGCATGAAGAAACCACTGTAAGTCAGAAGTGACAAGTGTCATGGGTGAGGTATGCAATAAGGAAGAGGTTACCAGAGATATGCTCCATAGTCAGGCTTGTACTTGGTGGCTCCCACACTGTGAAGCCACTGTAATGAAGTCCCCAATATCTAGGGCCTACTTAACTTCCCAGATTCAGAAACACAACTGTCAGTATATGTAGAGATGTGACTGATCTCCCAAGACACGTTCTCAATCTACTGGTAAAAGAAAAATTATTTGGGCTGGGGATGTGGCTCAAGTGGTAGCGCGCTCACCTGGCATGTGTGCGGCCCGGGTTCGATCCTCAGCACCACATACTAACAAAGATGTTGTGTCCACCGAATACTAAAAAATAAATATTAAAATTCTCTCTCTCTCCCTCTCTCTTTAAATAAAAAATTATTTATTTACAATGAGAAATCAACTCAGGAAGATCGGGAAGACTATAGGGCTGAGGACAGAGCTCAGTGGGCTTGCCTAGCAAGCATGTGGCCCTTGTTTCCATTCCCAACACTGGAAGAAAAAAAAAAAAAAAGATGCTGGAATTACAAAAATATTCCTGCACCAGACCACAGACTGTGTGCTACGGTAATGGGACAAGTTGAAAGTTGTCCCATGGATGTCTCCTTTCACTCCTGCCTGGGAATATCAGCTACAGTATGTAACATCTGGTGCCCACCCATCTGGCCATCCAATCCTGTTGGATTAAAACAGGAGCCAGTTACCACTGAGTGAACCTCTACCAAGCTAGCAGCAAGCCAGGTTCTCAGCCTCCCACTTTGTCCCTTCATTTGGGTATCATAATCATTTTATGAAGCAGGCATTATTTGTCCCATTTTATGGACCAGGAAACAGAGGCCACATGGCTATTAGAAGTAAACGGAGAGAAATGGGTATGGAGGTGCATGCCTGTAATGCCAGTAACTTGGGAGGCTGACACAGGAGGATTCCAAGTTTGAAGCTAGCCTAAGTAACTTAGGCCCTAAGATCCTGTGTCCAAAAAAAGAGGGTATATTAGTGTATGGCTAGAAATGTTGCTCAGTGTTAAAGAACCCCTACCAAAAAAAAAGTGAATTGAGATTGGAACCACATCAACTTGACATTTAAGCCTCCAAAAATAAAGGGTGGGTGTACTTGTGTGTGGCTGGACACGTATAAAAAACCCCTCCTAACCCTAAAACCAAACCCATTCTCTTCTCTAGTACCATAAAACTTGCCAAACATAAGCCCAAAGTGAGCTGGTGAATTAATGACTTTTTTTTTAAATATTTATTTATTTATTTTTTAGTTCTCGGCGGTCACAACATCTTTGTTTGTATGTGGTGCTGAGGATCGAACCGGGCCGCACGCATGTCAGGCGAGCGCGCTACCGGCTTGAGCCACATCCCCAGCCCCCTGTGAATTAATGACTTTAACAAGGGATACTGAGCCATCCATCACCACTGAGAACCTATACTCTATACTTGCCAGGAGGATCAAAACGTTGCCCTTGCCCTGAATATAAAGAAGCACCTGGGCCAAGCACAGTGGGGTGTGCCTATAATCCCAGGCAGTAGGATCCCCAAGTTTGAGGCTAGTCTGGGCAACTTGGCCAGACCCTATATCAAAATAAAAAGGACTGTGGATTTAGCTCAGTGGTAACATGCCCTTGGGTTCAGTTCCCAGTACCAAAATAAACAAATACACACACAAAACACCAGGGCTGGTGATAATTCACTTGCTAGCATACCAAGTCTATGGATTTGATACTCAGCACCTAGCAGGAAAGGGGGCAGAGACACTGCCACTCTGGATTCCCATTTTACAAATGCTACACGTGGATCCATTGCTGCTTAGTTGCCACAACATTTCCTCAGGAGAGGATATCACTTTTTTTTTTTAAAGAGAGAGTGAGAGAGCAGAGAGAGAGAGAATTTTTAATATTTATTTTTTAGTTCTCGGCGGACACAACATCTTTGTTGGTATGTGGTGCTGAGGATCGAACCCGGGCCGCACGCATGCCAGGCGAGCGCGCTACCGCTTGAGCCACATCCCCAGCCCAGGATATCACTTTTTTAAGGAACAATGAAACTGTAAGGTCCAGACAGACACTAACATGAAGTGTTATTATTCATGGAGTGCTGCTAACACTCCCTATTTCCTAGAAATACAGGATGAGAACCCAGGGGAGGAGCAATATTCCTTACAGATGAAACAGCAGGTGTGCTCCATTTTAGTCTAAATACATGAGTAAGACAAACTAAACTAAAGCTTAGTTGATTGCAACAAAGAACTACTTCTCAGGAGACTGAGGCAGGAGGACCGAGAGTTCAAAGACAGACTCAGCAAAAGTGAGGCTACTGAGCAACTCAGTGAAACCCTGTCTCTAAACAAAATATAAAATAGGGCTGGGGATATGGTTCAGTGGTCAAGTGCCCCTGAGTTCACTCCCTGGTACACTCCCTCCAAAAAAAAGAAAAAAAAAAAAGAACCCATTTCTTTTTGTTAAAATGGGCTTAAAATTGTGGGGCGTGGTGATCCACACCTGAAATCTCAGCGGTTCAGGACGCTGAGACAGGAGAATTGCAAGTTCAAAACCAGCTTCAGCAATGGTGAGGCACTAGGCTAAGAGAGAGACCCTGTCTCTAAATAAAATACAAAATAGGGCTGGGGATGTGGCACAGTGGCCAAGTGCCCCTGAATTCAGTCCCCCCACAAAAAAAATATGATTAAAGTGTCTGGGGATGAAGATCAGTGGTAAGAGTGCTTGTTTTGCATGCATGAAACCCTGGGTTCAATCCCCTGTACTGTCAAAATAAATTAAGATTACAAGAAAAACAATTATTTTGTAGCCTGAGTACTAAAGCAAATCTGTGTTTTTAACTAATTAACAAGCATATCTACTGGACCAATGGTTTCAAATCTCTACCAGCCAAGCCGAACTCAAAGAGCTACAATGCTCAAGACTCCAGTTGTAAGAACATACCACAGGAACTTTATTCAGGTCTAAATCCACAGAAATGGCACAACTGCTAGTACTTACTCTAGAGAAGACACCCTAGAGACTGAATTCTATTCTTAACATTTAACAACAGGTTAATTAATACAACTCCAAACTTTTAATCATGAAGCCAATGTTTTCTGGTCTTATTTTTTTTTTTTTGGAAGGACTGGGTATTGAACCCACAAGTGCTTTATGACTGAGCTATATCCCCAGTCCTTTTTATTTTGAGAGAGGGTCTTGCTAACATGTTGAAGGTGGTCACAAACTTGGATCGCCTCAACCACCGAAGTAGATGGCATTAGAAGCATGTGCCACACCACACCTATTTTCTGGTCTCTGAACTAAAACCTTCAGTTAACAGAAATCTTTTTTTGTTTTGTTTTGTTTTTCAGTTGTAGATGAACACAATACCTTTATTTATTTTTATGTGGTACAAAAGATCAAACCCAGTGCCTCACACATGCTAGGCAAGTGTTCTTCCACCAAGCTACAACCCCAGCCCCAATTAACAGAAATCTTAGCAATATATTTCCAGCACTAACGACCGTGAACTGGCCACAAAATCTTAGAATTATATCTGGTGGCACCATAATACTACTACTACGTATGCCCACAATATGCCAAGTTATTTACATACACTATCTCATGTAACTAACAGCCGGTTTGACTTTTTACAACCTTCTTAGGAGGCAATTTGTCAAGTTACTAAAAGTCTTTCAAAAAGTTTTATGCCTTTGACCTGGAGACTTAGTATCTAACAATTTATTCTGAGAAAATAATCAGGAATGGGGGACAAAGCCGATGCATATGGATATTATTCATAACTGCTTCCAATTTTCCCCAGTTCAAAAGTCCAGTAACAGGAAAACTATTGAATAAATTACACTACACCTATATAATGGTGCATTATGCAGGTATTAAGAATTAAATTTGGCCTGGCCCAGTGGCACATGCCTGTTATCCCAGCAACCCTGGAGGCTGAGGAACAAGGATCACCAAATTTGAGACCAGTCTCAGCAACTGAGTGAAACTCTTGTCTCAAAAAAAATAAAAAGCGGGGGCTGGGATTGTGGCTCAGAAGTAGAGCCCTTGCTTGACATGTGTGAGGCACCGGATTCAATCCTCTGCACCACAGAAAAATAAATAAAGGTCCATCGACAACTAAATAATATATATTTAAAAAATAATTAATGTATTTATTAATCAAAAAGGGCTGGGGTTCAATCCCCAGTATAGAAAATATATAAATGCAAAGAATTTGAAATGATATGGGAAAATGCTGACAATGTAGTGCTGATTAAAGAAAGTAAGAAATTATTTTACAGGGACTGGGGTATAGCACTGGTAGAGTGCTTGCCTTGCATGCACAAGGCCCTGGGTTCAATCTCTAGCACCATCACCAAAAAAAAAAAAAAAAACACCTTTACAGTTTAGGACCTATCATGTTTAAAACCCCATTAACTATAAAAGTAAAAAAGCTTAGAAAGAAAATACATGGAAAAGTAAACTGTAATTTCTCTGGGTTGTGAGGTAATAAGTGACCATGTTCTTCTTTATCCTTTTCTGTAAGATTCCTATACCGGTGGCTGGGGTTGTGGCTCAATGTTAGAGAGCTTGCCTAGCATATGTGAGGCACTGTGTTCAATTCTCAGCATCACACACAAATAAATAAAATAAAGGTCCATCAACAACTAAAAAATATTTAAAAAAAAAAAAAAAAAAAGATTCCTATACCGTATTTATCAGGGGGGGAAAAAAACCATGAAAATTACCTGAGAAAATAAACATGCCCAAACTAGCTAAATAGAAAATTTCAGTTCCACTTTTTAAGATAGTGTTTCACAAATCACCAATCATGCTGGATAGAGAGCAGCACTTCCAGGATCACAGCTACTGCTATTACCTGGCATTTAAAAAAACCTGAGGGTCCTTCCATTCTGTACATGCCACCTACAGAGGCAAATTATAATGATGTTTAAAAAATACCAAGACACTAATTTAAAGAGAAGCTAAATCCTGATAACTGTTTGAAGTTCACCCAGCCAATTCTGCATCAAAGCACCACACAGAGCCCTGACTGGTTTCTAAGCCCACACTTGTACTGAGAGAGGGAACATGCCCATCTTTAATCACACGCAGAAGTGGAAATGGTTTCTATTCTAAATTTGTTATCATTCCATTGTAACTACTATAATCAGACTAGAGCTGTTAAAAATTAACATCTTTCCAAGGGTATGCTTATGCACAACTGATGTTAATATCAAAGACTAAATTCTACCAAGGATGTCCAAAGTGGGGCAGGCATGCATAACAATTCTTCAAGGATATGGAAAGAAATTAAAAATACCAGAATTTTCATTTTCATTTAAGTCATCCTTCCTTGAGTTCTATTCTGTAACTGAATATTATGTTGAACAACATAAGATACTACTTCATGTATATTATGCAACTGATGTACACAGGATATTACATTCGCATACAATAATGCATACGTGTTATACAATATAGGATATTATACATACATACAGTGCATAAAATTTTAGTTTACATATATAATGTACTATATACATAACAAGAAGTATGTTATGAAACATTTTTACTACTAGGGATGTGTGGACAAAAATGTCTGGAGAATAGTGGTCTGAACACACAGTGGCAGGTAAGACCAGAAACATCAAAAAAAGAGCAGTCAGGCAAGGTGACAAATGTCTGCAATCCCAGTGGCTCATGAGGCTGAGACAGGAGAATATTGAGTTCAAAGCCAGACTCAGCAATGGTAAGGCACTAAGCAACTCAGTGAGATCCTGTCTCTAATAAAATACAAAAAATAGGGCTGGGGATGTGGCTCAGTGGTTGAGTGTCCCTGAGTTCAATTCCCATACTGCACCCGCCAAAAAAAAAAAAAGGTCCTTGAACAAAAGGGAGTCAGGCATGGGAGCAAAGAAATGAGAATGGGGGCTGGTGGTGACTGCACATGCCTGTAATTTCAGTGATTAGGGAGGCTAAGACAGAAGATCACAAATCCAAAACCAGCCTCAACAACTTAGAAAAAAAGATAAAAAGGGCTGAGATGTGGCTCATGTGGTCCCCCTGGGTTCAATCCCTGGAACAAAAACAAACAAAAAAACAGAGACACAGAGAACAGAGACAGGTAAACAGACTAGAAAGGGAAAAGACACCCTGAAAGGTAAAGGGCAGTTGTGGGGTGGATTCAAACAAGTGAAGAGAATTTGTGGGGAAAACTATAATGATGTTTACTTTTATGATTTGCCCAAAGGAAATGACTCAAGTGTCTAAGGTGGATCCTGTTCCTGCCTGATGGGCAAGCTAGTGAAAGAAAACCCACCACCAGACATCTTAAAATAGATACTATGTTGTCAGGTTACAAGGGAGCCAAGAGCACAAACTTGAAAAACAGGGACTGTTTACAGTTATCTAATACAGGCTTAACATTAGCTGGAGCCCAAGGATTCTAATATGCTAATTTGGCTTGGGAAAAAAGTAAATGCAAAAAATATAAAATTGAGAGGAAGAATTTAGAGTTAACTTAATTTTTCAACTAGTAAGGAATTCCTAAATTTCCAAATTGGCAGAAGACAGTGTCTGCCTTGATCATACAAGTGTCTTTCAACGTGACACATTTTTTAAAATTTCCTTAAATTTTTGTTAAAGCAATCTCAAAAAGTGCAGTGGGCTGGAGACATACTTCAGTAGTAGTTTGCTGACCTCAATGAGTGAGATCCTGGGTTTCATTCCTAGAACTGTATCTCCCCACTCTGCCCCCAAAAAGTGAAGTTAAAACAATCACTCTCTCCTGTCCCAAAACTTAATAACAAAATTGATTACGCCTTTTTTTTTTTTTTCACTTCTCCTACAATTGTTGGTTACAATCAGGGTAATGTAACTAGAGAAAAAAACAACTAAAACAGAATTTAAAAAAAAAAAAAAAACTGAAAAAAAGCCACCTTCAAAAACTTAAGAATTTATTTTCCCAACTTGTCCTCTTTTTAAACTGTCCTTTCCTGGTTCTTCACATGAGAGATGCATTGCAGAAACTGGATCCTGAGTTTCTGAGTATTAACTTTTTATAGAAAGGGTGGGAATACCCAAAATCTTACAGTTTATTTGTAGCACTTGCCAGACTGCCCTGAAAGAAATTTGTTCTGAATAGATTTATACCAGGGTCTAAAGTTCACAGTGGGTAAAGGAATCCTACTTCTGAACAAAATATTGACACATTTGTTTACCATAAGTCAGGGTAGAACAAGCTGTGTAGTTGGGCAACAGTTTTTGGAACTATTTCATAACTGTGGTGGGAAATCAAGATTTATATTCTAGGGCCTTGGAAGACTTGCATTTCCTAATGTTTGGAATATGTCCCCCAAGTCCCACTTTATCAAGTCCGAATCTCAGTGTTTTCCTGTAAAGGCTTCAGGAATTCTTGTCACCTACTGTTTCTCACCTATTCTGTTCGATTAAGACTATTGGTAGCCCAAAAGCATTTTGAGCAAAAATTACTTTGCATATTTTAAACTATAAAAGGAGCTGAACTCCTTTCCAGAAGCAAGATAGGGAAATGAAACCAAATCCCACTGAGAAGATACCAAGGCCATTTTCAATCTAATATCCTTATAAAGCACAGAGCTTTGAACTGACCCAAACCGAGCTGTAACCTGGAAGGAGAGACTTTGGCTTACTACCAAGGAAGAAAGTAGAGAAACAAATGACCCGAGGTGAACCAAGGATTACTTTCTAAAAAAATAATAATTTAACTCAAAAACGCATGCGATAGTGGGAGGAAGCATTTCCAAAGACCTCAAAACGAGGTAGTGAGTCTTTAAAAACTTTTTTTTTTGCTGCCTCCCCTAAAGTGCCAATCAGTACATTTAAAAGCAAACTTCGTATAGTCAAGCAGGAACCCTCACCCCACCCTACCAAATAAATTTTTAAAAATAGATGGAAAAGTCTATCAGTCATCCAAACTGGTATTTCTGGTTGGGGAAGCAGGCTGTATGAACCCTGCTTGCAATCCCAAGGGCTTCTCCTTGGGTCCACGGCGACACCCCAAACTCGGGGTTAGAAAGGATGAAGAGGCCACAGAGCCAGAAGGTGGGGAAGGCTGCCCGGCAGTCCACGTGCCCCTCACGCTGCAGCTGGTGAGTCCGCGGCCAGGTCCTCCCTTCCCTCCCCGGCCCGCACCCCACCCCATGCCGCGGAGCCGACCGGGCAGCTACGGATTCCGGCTCCCTCCCAGCTGCGGGGGCGAACTGGGCACCGCCGTCCGCATTCCCCCCACCCAGTCCTCCACCAGTAGCAAGGGGAGCGCGCGAGGCCCCGAGGCCGGGAGGGCCAGCTCCGGGGCCGCCCCGCTCGCTGCCCGGCGTACCTGGCTCTCGGCGGCGGGGATGCCGGACTCGAGCTCGCACAGCGCGCGGAAGTTGTGCAGCTCGAAGTCGGCGTCGACCTGGAGGGAAAAGGTCACCTCGGAGAGGTCCCTCCGCACACAGTACACCGTGAGCAGCATGGCCCGGGCCCGACCCAGCTCGGTTCGGCTCGGCCCGGCCTGGGCGCGGGGCGGCGGCGGGGCCTGGCTGGTGCTGCGGGCGGACGGCGCGGGCTGCTCGCTCGCTCCTTACCTCCCTCACACACGCTCAGTGACTCACTCCCTCCCGCCCTCACTAGCGAGCACGGCCGCCGCCACCCGCCAGCGAGTCCGTCTGCCTGCCGGCCTGCCTCCCACCGCTGCCGCCAAGCGCGCCGGCCGCCCGGCGCCCCGCCCCGCCCCGCCGCAACGCGGCTGCCGTAAAGCCCGCCTCGCTCCCTCCGCCTTCGCGACGCAGTGCGGGGCGGGGCCGGGCAGGGGAGGCGCGAAGGCCGGAGAGGATTGGCAGTGGAGGAGTGGGAAGGAGGCGTGGGAGGGAAAGAGCGCGAGAAAAGGGGAGGAATGCGGGGATCGAAAAATCTAATAGGCTGACATCCGAGCTGAACTCCGCGGAGGGCTTCAGTCTGATTTATTCATCCAGCAGGCGTTTAGTGAGTGCCTGCCACGTGCTAGACGCTGGGGACACCTCCGGATAAAAACACTCGCCCTGGCCGCGGACTCCCCATCTCTTGGGAGACTGGCAGACAAGCAGATAGTTCTAAAACACGGCTCTGAGAAATCAGTGCACTTCCTCTCCTGCTGATTTAAGGATGAAAACTAAAACCATCATCCTGCCTAGTCTGCAGAGCCGGGCTCGCTCCGGCCCCTGCCTACCTCTCCAGGGCTGCCCCGCCAGCCCCCTGCCAAATGTCCTCCCCGCAGGGCAGCTCACTCAGCTCCTCCAAGGCGCCACTCCCCGGCCTTGTGAGTAGTTTTCTCCTTGGACTGCGCCAGTTTCCTGTCTCTGGCAATGGTGCCTTTATTGGTCACGCAGCTTAGAAGCTACTCCCATATTGGCTACTTTAGTGGCCTCTTTAAGGCCACATAACTGATGAGTGGTAGAGTCCCAGACGTGAGGATGAGTAAGAAAACCCAAACCGCAAGAGGAATACAAGATGGAGGTGAGATTAGCATCTCCCCCATTCACTCCCACTCCCCGCTCTTCTAGCATACTAGGAGGGAAGGAGGATACAGCATGCAGGTAGGCCCAGTAACAGGAAGGAAAGAATTTCCAGCTGAAGACATTAATAAAGGCAAAGGGGAGAAGCAGGGGATTGAGGAGAGTGGTCCTATCAAGCTACAAGTAACAGAAAGCCTGGGTTGCAAAAATGAAAGGAAAATGATGATTAAAAAAACAACAGGGAAAGAGCTTTTCAAAATGGAGTCCCCAAGCCATCAAGAGAGATGGAGTTAAGAATCCAGCTGCTGGGGCTGGGGATGTGGCTCAAGTGGTAGCGCGCTCGCCTGGCATGCGTGCGGCCCGGGTTCGATCCTCAGCACCACATACCAACAAAGATGTTGTGTCCGCTGAGAACTAAAAAATAAATATTAAAAATTCTCTCTCTCTCTCCTCTCTCTTTAAAAAAAAAAAAAAAAAAAAAAAGAATCCAGCTGCTGCCTAGGGATGTGAACTTTGGCCACCTTCACCCTTTGCAGGCATCTGAAACTGATTACATTGGGTTGACCTGGAGACTGCAGATGCATGTCAAGAGGTTAGGGGATTCTTGTTTCATTGGGCTCATAACCGCTATCATTACAGTACCTGTTCTTTCTCAATTTCAGTAGCATTTTTCTCTATAAAGAATTTTTATCAAAAAAAAAAAAAAAAAAAGAATTTTTATCACTTTGTAGTGCTTGCCCAGTTCAGGCCCCACTTTCCTTGCCTTTCTTATTTGGAATCTGTGTCTCCTGAGTTGGAATGCCAAAGACTGCAAATAAACTCCTTCCTTTTACCTTTGCAGTTTCTAAGTTTGGATTGATCTGTAATATCACTGGCTTAAACAAATAAGTTTATTTTCTCATTGGGTAGTAGGCCTGTAGTTAGATAGCTGCATTGGTTCAGTGACTCAGTGATATCAGGGCGAATACTTCTACAATTCTTTTGGCTTCTCCCTGAGGGTTACAGTATAGCTGGCAGCCTCTAATCCATGTGTCATTTTACTTGTTCAATACAGGGGCTTGCCCAGAAGTAACTCAGCAGATTTTTGCTTGCCTCTCACTGGTCAAAATTGTATTACATAGATGCAAGAGAGGCTAGGAAAATGAGTATTTTGCCTTTTCAACCTATTTCCCCCTTTTGTGGCACAGGGGATTAAACCCAGGGCCTTTGCACATGCCTGGAAAGTACTTACCACCATGCTCCATCCCCAGCCCCTTATTCAACCTCTTCAATGGACATTGTCAAGAGAAAAAGGTTTGTGGATGCAGAAAAGATTGAAATGACCATTGTAAATTGAAGTAAATTGAGCACAGAAATTATACAGAATTTCCAGGTGGTGTCAGCTGAAGTTAGAATAACGATTGATTGATTTTTCTATTGTATTTTTTTCTAGTAGTGCTCAGGTTCCTAGCTCTGGCAGAATTAATTTTGCAGATAGGCACAACAGTATCTCCCATCCTGTATGTTCTTCCTGCAATGTGGTGACATTCCTCCCATTTAGAGCAAGGCTTATGTCCTTCCATTTAGATCATGACAGAGTGACCCTGGCATAAGTGACAATGTATGATTTCTGAGACTAAGTAATACATTTTCTCCTTGATTCTTTTTGAACACTTGATCTCAGAACCAGTAGTTTTGCTGCGAGGGAACCCAAATTACTCCATGCAGTGAGACCACCGTGCACTGTGTATAGATATTCCAGAAAACAGCTCAGCTGAAGACAAAACAGGTTATGAGGAAAATCCACCAAGTCAAGTATATGAGTAAAGACACTCTCAGATGAATCAACCCCAGCGATGAGTCATCTCCAGCCTTTGAGTCTTTCCGGTTGAGACTTCAAACATCATGGAACTGCTTTCGGCTGTCCACTCCTTCAAATTCTGACCTGCAGAATTTGTGAGCATAAGAAAATGGAAACGCAAATTAAATCAACAGTAAGAGACTACTCAGTCCTATTAGGGTGACTATAATAAAGAAGTCAGATGATACAATGGTGGCGAGGACATGGGAGGTCTGGAACCCTAATACACTGCCACTGGGAATGTGAAATGGTGCAGCCACCTTGAGATACAGTTTGGCAGTTCCTCAAAATGTTAGCTAGTGGGGGTAGGCGGGGTGTGGCTTGCTAGCATGCTGGAAGCCCTCGGTGTAAACAACTCAAGCCCAGTTTGGTGGTGCACACCTGTCATCCCAGCAACTCAGGAGGCGGAGGCAGGAGGATCACAAGTTCCACATCAGCCTGAAACTCAAAAAACAATACCCAGTCAGCATGTCTCAGGAACCAAGATGTACTCTGTGTTAAAACAGGATACAGACACAAGGTCCTAGTGTGTGGAAGCAGGGGTATATTCTACAAGCATTCCTACCTAGATCCACCAAGCTCATGTGGCAGGGCCCTCTGCCAATAGCTCTGCTCACTGATTTAATGGTCCTGAACTCCCTCTTACCTCTTAAGAGAGCTACTCTGGAACACAGAGTTCTCTCAGCTCCTCACCAGTCAGCCCCTTTCCTATTTGGACTCTGATCAGTTGCCTCCTGGGATCTGGCTCAGAGTGTGAACTTTTCTCTCACTGCCCCTGAGATAGACTTCACACCTCTATTACCTGCAACCACTAATGGCTTGAGAAGTTTCTAGTACTTAATGCCAAATCAGGATGGGGTGGAGTGGGGTAGAGGTTAAGAGAAGGGAGGTCTCAGAATCTGAAATCCTGCTCTAGACCAGCAGGGCTACAAAGAATGGACCCTGTTAATTGCTCACTGCTGCCAAAGGCAGTGGTGCCCACCTGGAATCCTAGTGACTTGGGAGTCTGAGATAGGAGGATCACAAGTTCAAGGCCAGCCTCAGCAATTCAGGGTGACCTTCAGCTTCTTAGCAAGACCCTGTCTTACAAATTAAAAGGGCTGGGGATATATCTCATGGTAAAGCATCCCTGGTTCAATTCCCAGTACAAACAAAGCAAACAACAACAACAAAAACACCCCACTACTATGTGTCAGGCACCTTGCCAATGATTGCTGACATTTACTGAATGCTGTCTTCTTTTCAAGCCCTCTTCAAAGCACTTTGTGTTATGTAATCCTCGTAAAAATCCTATGAGGTAGTATTTCTATTTTACAGATTAAGAATCCAAGGCAGGGGCTGGGGATGTGGCTCAAGCGGTAGCGCGCTCGCCTGGCATGCGTGCGGCCCGGGTTCGATCCTCAGCACCACATACCAACAAAGATGTTGTGTCCGCTGAAAACTAAAAAATAAAATATTAAAAAATTCTCTCTCTCTCCCTCTCTCTCTCTCTCCTCTCTCACTCTCTCTTAAAAAAAAAAAAAAAAAAAAAAAAGAATCCAAGGCATAGAGAGGGGATAGTCTCTTGCCCAAGGATGCAAAAGTAATAAAGGTCAGCTTCAGGAAATCTGACTTGAGCCCACAGACATTTTCCTTTCTTTTATTTGGGGGTGGTGATGCTGGGGATTGAACCCAGGGACACTCTACCACTGAGCTAGCCCTTTTTATTTTTATTTTGAGACAAAGATCTTGCCAAATTGCCCAGGCTGGCTCAGACTCCCGAGTAGATGGGATTACAGGCATGTGCCACTGCACCCAGAAAGCCCGCAGTTTTTGTCTGTTTTTTATTTTGGTCCTGGGGATTGAACTCAGGGGCACTCAGCCACTGAGCCATATCCTCAGCCCTATTTTATATTTTATTTAGAGACAGGGTCTCACTGAGTTGCTTAGCGCCTCCCCATTGCTGAGGCTGGCTTTGAACTCGCCATCCTCCTATCTCAGCCCTCCGAGCCACTGGGATTACAGGTGTGCGCCATCACACCTACCAAAAGCCGACAGTCTGAACCACTTTGTTACACGGCTACCACATAGGATCTCATTTTATTCTTTTAAATGCCCTCAGAGGGCATTGTGTTCATCAGTTTTGGGTCGCTATGACCAAACTACAAGATACAAGCTACTTAAAGGTGGAAAGATTCATGTTGGCTCACAGTTCCAGTTCATGGTCAATCCATTGCTTTGGGCCTGGGAAGAAGCAGAATGTCATGGCAGAGGTTGTGGTAGAGGAAGGCAACTCACCTCCTGGCAACCGGGAAGTTGAGGGAGAAGAGGGGGCCAGAGACAAGATCTAGTCCTCAAGGGCAGGCTCCCAAGGACCCACTCCCTCCAACTGGGCTCTACCTCCTGCAGTCCTCACTACCTTCCACTAATATCATCAGATGACTAATCTGTCAATGGATTAATCTGCTGAGAGCCCTCAGGATCCAGTGAATTCTCCTAAAGTCTTGCATTTGAATATCGATGTGCTGGGGAACTAGCTTCCAGCAAGTGAGGCCTTGAGGGACATTTCAGATCCAAACTGATACGGGCATCCTTCCCATTTCATAGGTAAGGCAACTGAGGCCTGGGCACTTGGATTAATTTACCTGTGTTCACAGGGTCAGTGCGTGGCAGACTCCTCACACTGGGAAACAACTTTAAGGGCCTAAACATCTATTCCAACCTTTTTTCTAGAACCCAAATGCTCTGCCTATGCTCCTGTGTGAAGTCACCTTGTTCTGCTCCCAAACTCTTTCTCACCATGGTGACCACCCCAATCTTCCATCTCAGGGGTTCTTGCCTAATTCTTTTCTAGTTGAAAGAACACGTCAAAAAGGCATCTATGGGGCTGGGGGTGTGGCTCAAGCGGTAGCGTGCTCTCATGGCATGCGTGCGGCCCGGGTTCGATCCTCAGCACCACATACAAAGATGTTGTGTCCGCCGATAACTAAAAAATTAAAAAAAAAAAAAGGCATCTACCTCAGTTGATTTTTAACATGCCTATAGTACTATAGAAGGACCTAAATCTCTCTAACATAGTCATACTTGGTTTGGTATTTGGGAACTGTTTTTTTTTTTTCTTTAGGCAAGTATATATTGTGTAGAATTTCCCCTTATCATCATTTCCTGGTTATGTTGCTCAAAGAAGCCTCTCTCAACACTGTACTATTTCTAGCATATTAATTGATAGCATTTTACTGGTTTTACTCTAATGCAAAAACTTTGTTTCTTTGGCCAGAATCATGTAATTCTGTTTAAGGTGACATCTCCTCCCTTTCCTGCTTATCTTTCTGAAGATCCAACAGTGGTTTAGTCTGTTCCCAGGCAGCCCCTCCTTTCCAGTGTTCCTGGAATCATTTCTTATCAAAACATCTTGAGTAACTATGGACTTTTCTCACCTCTGAGTTCAGGTCCCATGATTTGCTGACTCACATGTTTGGGGCTAGAAATCAATATGTAGGATTGCGAGAATCCGCCCCAGGCAAAACTAGAAAATAGGCCAAAGTTTGTCCCTACACACTCAACTTTGTGCCCCCTCCCCCTCCCCTGGACTGGACTGTCTCACCTATCAGTTCCTGAGTTCTTACTTTCTTCACTTTCATTTTCTTTTTTTTTTAGTTGTAGGTGAACACAATTCCTTTATTTTATTTATTTATATGTGGTGCTGAGGATCGAACCCAGGGCCTCACACATCCTAGACAAAAGCTCTACCTCTGAGCTCCAGCCCCAGCCCCGCTTTCATTTTCAAAAACTTCTCTTAAGAAAGGATCTGATCTTGGGCTGGGGATGTGGCTCAAGCGGTAGCGCGCTTGCCTGGCATGCGTGCGGCCCGGGTTCGATCCTCAGCACCACATACCAACAAAGATGTTGTGTCCGCCGAGAACTAAAAAATAAATATTAAAAATTAAAAAAAAAAAAAGAAAGGATCTGATCCTCAGTACCACGTACAAAGATGTTGTGTCTGCCAAAAACTAAAAAAAATAAAATATAAAAAATTCTCTCTCTCTCTAAAAAAAAAAAGGATCTGAAAAAAACAAAAAGATAAGGATCTGAACTAACTTTGGGGCATTAATGATTGCTGAAAATATGACTGCTCTTAGGTTACTTGTATTTTAATAGGGGATAAAGTTGTTGATCATAGGCTACAGATTTCTAGGTTTCAAGGAACTTGGGGAAGGTAAATTTTCCCGAGAACCTTCTGGATTGAACAAGCCTACTTCACTCACTCACTGTTCCTGAGAAGGGCTTTGTTGATCTATTATTGACACATCTAGTTCATACCTACCTTCATATTCAATTGTTCTTTTTCTTCTCTCTCTTCCAGAAACATTTCATTCTTTACACACAAAGAAAACCTTGGGTGTCCTTCTTGGAACACCACGTCATAGTTATGGAGGAATATCAAGGCCAAGATTATAAACAACCAGCTTTAAAGGTACAAAGTGGATACAGAACACTCTGAAGTGGACACTGCCAGTGTTGTTGGAAGCCTTTTACCCACTTGGAACACTGGTCCACTCAACATAAGAAGTAACAGAGCCATACTAGGTATAGAACATTTATGCATATCTTCGACAATAATTAACACCTACTACATGATCAACATTGTCCTAGGTACTAGTAGTTCAACAGGAAACAACTGTCTATTCAGGTGGAATTTACATTCTAGTAGGAGGTGATGGACAAAGAACATAAAAATGTGTCAGGTGGTGATTAAGTGCTGTATACCAGGGAGAAAGCAAGGAGTGAAACGGGGCATGGAGGTGGGTTGACAAATGGAGGCAGTGGAGTAGTTGCTACTTGGTACAGGGTGGTCAGGGAAGGGTCCCTTATAAAGTGACATTCAAGGGCTGGGGATGTGGCTCAAGCGGTAGCGCGCTCGCCTGGCATGCGTGCGGCCCGGGTTCAATCCTCAGCACCACATACCAACAAAGATGTTGTGTCCGCTGAAAACTAAAAAATAAATATTAAAAAAAATTCTCTCTCTCTCTCTCTCTCTCTCCTCTCTCACTCACTCTTAAAAAAAATGAAAAATAAATAAAGTGACATTCAAGCTGGCCACAGTGGTTCATGCCTATAATCCAAGCAACTCAGGAGGCTGAGGTAGGAGAATGGTAAGACCCTCAGCAATTTGGCAGTATCCTGTCTCAAAAATAAAAAGGGCTGGGGATAGGGTGCCCCTGGGTTCAATCCCCAGAACCACAAATAAATGAAAAATATTCAAGTAGGTGAGTGAAGGTATAAGACAGGTGGACATCTGGGAAGATACTCCACACAGATAAAGGTGAATGCAGAGACCTCATCGTGTTTGCCCTGTTTGAGAAAGAGCATCAAAGACAGCACTTTTGGGAGAAATGAATTAAAAGGCAAGTGGATAGGAGTCTGTGGGACCAGATTAAGTGTAAGTAATTGTAAGGACCCTGACTTATTGACTGAAATAAGAAGCCACTGGAGAGAGTTTGTTGTTGTTTTGTTTTCTTGTGCAGAGGATCAAAGTTAAGCAATGCTGTACCACTGAGCTACACCTCCCACATTTTCTGGAGGGTTTTGAGCAGAGAAGTGATATGATGTGGCTTGTGTACTAAAAAAGATCTTTTTGGGATGGGGGTATAGCTCAGTGGTAGAGCATGGCTTTGCATGGTTCAATAACGAGCACCAAAAAAAAAAAAAAAAAAAAAAAAGAGGATAAACTGGGCGCCACTGTGCTGGCCTGTAATCCCAGCTACTTGGGAGGCTGAGGGAGAAGGATCACAAGTTCTAGTTCAGCTTCTGCAATTTAGGGAGACACTTCTCACAAGAAACGATAAAAAACGGCTGGAGATGTAGCTCAGTGGTAGAGCACCCCTAGGTTCAATCCCCAGTACTGAAACACCAAACACCAAATACTTCTCTTGCTCCAGGTGAATCTCTCTTCAGAGCTGAGTAAACACTGCCCAACTCATTATCTTTAACTCCTTGTCTTGAAACATCGTATCACCTAACATTTGCTGGCGTTGAACTGTTCCTAGAGGAAGCCTCTGACATAGCTGTTTTTTTTTTTTTTCTTTTTCTTTTCTTTCTTTTCTTTTCTTTTTTTTTGGAGAGGGTTGCTCGGGATTGGACCCAGGAGTGCTTAACCATTGAGCTACATCCTCAGCCCTTTCTGTTTTTTAATTTTGCAAAAGTGTCTCACTAAGTTGCTGAGGCTGACCTTCAGATCCTCCTGCCTCAGCCTCCCCAGTCGCCAGGAGAACAAGGCTGCCCACGCGCCTGGCAGACGTCAAGTCTTATTCAGAGGAAAAGCTCCTCCGCGACCAATTCAGGACCGTTTCACACCTAGCCACGGCGGGCGCATAAAGACCTCGGTGGCCGCGGCTGCTTCTCTGGTCCTATCAGCGAGGCCTGGACTCTGTCCCATGACAGGGCGAAACTCCACCAAGCAGCTTCTCTGAAGGACCTCCCCGATCGCGATAGGTGAGAGGTTGGCGGCGCCGACTCACGTGACCGCCGCGCCCTCTGCCAGTGGACAGTGGTGCCTGCTCACGTGACTGGAACTGGCCAATGGCTGGCCTCTGCGCGCTTGGCTCCTGGTTGCTAGGCGACCCGGTGGCGGCCGGTCCTCCTCGGCTGCGGACTTGCTGCGGGAAGTTTTCGGTGGCTGTGGAAGCTCCTCGTGGCTGCCGCTTTCGCTCCCGCGGGAGTCCCGGGTGGCAGCCCCCTTCCAGGCTTGAGCCCAGGCTTCCCGCCTCCACGGTCAGGCGGGCGCTGGATCCTGGAGGCTGACCCTGCGGCCTGGGTGCTGCAGTGGCGGGCTAGCCAGGGCCCACCCTGGGCCTCTCAGCTCAAGGGAACGGGTCACGCTCCACATACTGCAGGGACTTGGCCTAGGCAGTGGCGGGCAGAAGTGCTGGGACCTGGTAGTAGCGCCGGGCGTGGCTTCCTGCAGCTTCCTTGCTGTGCAAGCCAGGGCTCTTGCCTGGGCTGGAGGAAGTGCGCGATGGGAACTCTACACAATGCTTCCATTAAAAAAAAACAAAAACAAAACAAAAAAAAAAACAACAACTTGAACCCAGAGGTGTAGCTCAGTAGTAGAGTATTTGCTTAACATGTACAGGGCCCTGAGTTCCATCCCCAGCACGCAAAAATAAATAAAAATGAAAATAGTATTCAAAGCATCAGATAAGGGCAA
This sequence comes from Spermophilus citellus, assembly GCF_964194105.1. NCBI lineage: Eukaryota > Metazoa > Chordata > Mammalia > Rodentia > Sciuridae > Spermophilus > Spermophilus citellus. The sequence continues at coordinate 128,632,285 of NC_138191.1, forward strand.
ATCTGGTTTTCTTTTCTTTTTTAAAATTTGTTCTTCTGGGCTGGGGATGTGGCTCAAGCCGTAGCACACTCGCCTGGCATGCATGCGGCCCGGGTTGGATCCTCAGCACCACATACAAAGATGTTGTGTCCACCGAAAACTAAAACAAATATTTTAAAAAATTCTCTCTCTCTCTCTTAAAAAGAATAAAAATAAAAAATAAAATTTGTTCTTCTTAGATTTACATTACAGTAGAGTGTATTTTGACATACACATTCGCGGAGTATAAATTCCCATTCTTGTACATGATGCCGAGTTCCTGGTTCCGCTGGTCATGTATTCATATATGAAAGTAGGAAAGTATGGGATTCATTCCACTGTCCTATTACCATCCCCTCGCCTTCCCTTCATTCCCCTTTGTCTAATTCAATGAGCTCTATTCTCTGACCCCCACCCCTTATTGTGTGTTAGCATCCATATATCAAAACATTCGGCCTTCGGGTTTTTGAGGATTGGCTTATTTCCCTTTTTATGATAGTCTCCAGTTCCATCCATTTACCAGCAAATGTCATAATTTCATTTTTCTTTATGGCTGAGTAATATTCTATTGTGCATATATACCACATTTTCTTTACCCAGTCATCTGTTGAAGGACACCTAGGTTGGTTCCATAGCTTAGCTATTGTGAATTGAGCTGCTATGAACATTGATGTGGCTGCACCTCTATAGTATGCTGATTTTAAGTCCTTTGGATATATGCTGAGGAGTGGGTTAAACGGGTCAAATGGTGGCAAACCTAGTTTCTGAATACAAAGACAGAGCAGTGAAGGTTAGCACACTTTTGTTCTATTTACAAGAGAAGAAATTTCTCAAATTATATAGGAAACATTTGGGTATCCAGAAACCCAGTGTAATGATTTATAGGCTTGATGGGATTTCATTTATATAAAAGTTTACTGGAAGGAAAGTGACCACAACACTCGGAGCCACCAAGAGATCTTTATTACAGCAGTGCAACAGAGGAGAAGAAAGAGAAAGAGAAGGGGGGGGGGAGAGAGAGGGAGAGAGAGAGAGAGAGAGAAAGAGAGCGCAAGAGAGAGACAGAGAAAGCAAGAGAGAGAGCAAGAGAGAGAGGGGCCCGGCAGGAGGGAGTTTTTATAGCCCAAATCTAATGGGGCCTCTGGGTCTGCAAGCTGCCTTGTTGGCACGAGGGGGGTTAAGTGTTCGGCCTTGAGCAGGGGGTTGAGTGTTCAGCCTTGAGTGGGGGCTTGGGCCTTTGGGCTTGAAGCAAATAGTTGATAAAGAACCAGACAGAGGGTTTGAGTGGCCAGGTCATCCTGCAGCTAACTTTGTTTGGCATGCCCTGCAGACAACTTACTCAGCCTGTCCTGCACCTAACATTTACAAAAACCACTATATTGGAATTATGAAACTCAAATGTCTCAAGTAAACTTTGACTCAGATAAAGAACTATGGTTTTCTTACAGTTTGTTGTTCTTGGAGTTCACTGAATTGTTTGAATTGCTGAGGTTTTAATTTTCATCAAGTTTGGGAGAAATTTGAGGTCTCCAATTGCACATGCATTAGGCCACTTGATCTGACCTTGAATTCAATGATGCTTTATTCTTCCTGCCTCCTCTTTCTTTTGTAACTTACTAACTCTTGGTATCCTCTATTACTGTGCTTTTCAAACTTAACTAATTTTATTTCTGTTTGTGGTGGGGTCTCTCCTGGGGCCTCATACATGCTACACAAGAGCTCTCTCTCTCTCTCAGTCAGACTTACTAAATCTTTTTTTTTCTTTTCTTTTTTTTTCAAAGAGAGAGTGAGAGAGGAGAGAGAGTGAGAGAGAGAATTTTTAATATTTATTTTTTAGTTCTCGGCGGACACAACATCTTTGTTGGTATGTGGTGCTGAGGATCGAACCCAGGCCGCACGCATGCCAGGCGAGCGCGCTACCGCTTGAGCCACATCCCCAGCCCCAGACTTACTAAATCTTATTTGGTTTTGTTCCGTTTTGTTTTTTCCTTTTGGTTGTGGGGTTGAACCTAGGGCTTTGCACATGCTAAGCATAGACTCTACTGATTCCTAGCCCAAACCTACAATTTTGGGGGGCAGTGTTTAATCTACCTTTAATCCTGTCTCTTGTGGTTTCAGACATTATAGTTTTCATCTATAGAAGTTCAATTTTATCTCTTATGTCTCTAACATTTGGAACATGGAATATAGTTATGGTAACTTTCAATGTCATTGATGCTAATTCTAACATCTGTGTCACTTCTGGCTCTCTCTCTCTCTCTTTCTCTCTCTCTCTCTCTCTCTTTCTTTCTTTCTTTGATACCAGGAATTGAACTCAGGGGCGCTTAACCACTGAGCCATGCCCCCAGCCCTTTTTAATATTTTTTGACACAGGGCCTCACTAAGTTGCTGAGACTGGCTTTGAATTTGGGATCCTCCTACCTTAGCCTCCTGAGCCGCTGGGATTACTAGCATGTGCCACTGCACCTAGGGTGTCCTGGGTCAGTTTTAATTGATTGCCTTGTCTCTTCATCATGGGTTATATTTTCCTATCTCTTTGCTTGCCTGGTCATTTTTTATTAGTTGCCAGACATTTTGAGTTTTGAGTTGATTGGTCCTGGGTATTTTTGTATTCCTGTAGATCTTCTTGGGGATGCCATTAAGTTACTTGGAAAAATTTTTACTCTTTTGAATCTTTTAAGATTTGTTAGGCAGAACCAAAGCAATTCAAATTATTTTCCTAAGGAAGACCTTCATAAGTACTTTTCCCAGTGCCCCATAAATTATGGGATTTTTCCAGTTCAGCTGGTAGTAATAGGTGTGATCACCAGACACCCTTCCCTCTAATCCTATTATCATCTCCTCCTCCTCCTCCTCCTCCTCCTCCTCCTCCTCCTCCTCCTCCTCCTCCTCCTCCTCCTTTTACATGGTTCTTGTCTATTTTGCAGTGCTGGGATTGATCCCAGAGCTTTGTGCATCCCAAGCTCTTGCTTTCCCACTGAGCCCCACAGTACCTCTTTCCCAAACCTCAGCTAGCTTGCTTGCTTGCTTCCTTCCTTCCTCTCTTTCTTTTCTTCCTCAGGATCTTGCCATGTCACCAGGCAGGCCTTGAACCCTCAGAATCCTGAGTGGCTGGGATTGCTGGTGTGCACCACTCTACCACGGGGCCTGCACAGTGGTTTCATTAATGAGGTTCTAGGCATAAAGTTAGTTAGAAGAGATCGAAATAAAACACACAGACAGTACCTTATTTATATTGCTAGGTCCGAGACGGCTCACCTCTCTGGTTCCCACCTCTAGCCGCCCAGCAGGGCAGCGAGGATTACTCTGGGCTAGCAGGAGAGAGAGAGAGCGAACACGCCTGGGAGTAGCCTTTTATTTGGGGAACAAGAGATTCAGGGGAGAATTCCATCCAATGAAGGTTGAGGGGGGGCTGCACTCCAAGGTCAGGGTCAGTGATTGGGTCCCCGGGGTCAGTGGTCAGGCACACCCAACACGGATGGGCTCTCTCATCAGGAAAGGGTCGGGAAAGCTTCGACACAGCCAAAGCGCCTCAGGCCCTTATCGGGAGTCACCCAATCACGTGTCAGAATGGCCCCTGACACACCACCATGCCTGCCCAAGGCGTTTGCTTACACACAGGTGCCCAGCAGTGGTCTGCTGAATTCTAGAGGCATGTCCTGAAAGAGTAAAAGAAATTGAAGTTAAAATGTAAAGGACCAGGTATTGTAAAGTTTCTAAGCTGCAAAGCCTGAGTTAAAATGTAAAGGACCAGGTATTGTTAAGTTTCTAAGCTACACTCAAAGCCTGAAATTCCTGTAGCTGTTAGGACAATTCCTGGGACTGCCCAGTAGATAATCCCCCCTGACCACTTAGTTGCTTAACAACTTGGACCCAGTGCAGCTCAGCACGTAGGCACCTCAGGGTCCAAACCAATCAGTTTGAATGTATTCCCCTCCTTAGGACTGACCTATCACTCCCGCCGGACCTGTTCCCGCCAATGAATGTGCTAATCATGTTTGAGAGTTGTTCTTCGATTTTCCCGCGCCTCATGATGATTTGCTCTGATGTATGCAAAACCCCCGCCCTCCCCCAAAAGTGTACTTAAGCACTGCTTAGCCCCTGCTCGGGGCTCTTGGCTGCTCTCCCTTCTTGAGTGAGCCTAGAGCCCCAGCACGCTGGATCCTCAATAAACCCCCTTTTGCTGTTGCATGAGTCGGTCTCTTGGTGGTCTCTTCGACGGTCCCTTACAGTCCTTTACCCGCCTCTGGGGTTCTCTCCTGGCCCCCTCCTCTCTGATGCTCTAGCTGCCTCTGCCTCCTTGGACTCTCAGCTCTGCTCAACTCAAGGATTCCACCGAGTTCTGCTTCGGGTTTTCCTTCTGTGCACGGTAGCCTGGGAACTCTCAAGGCAGTGAACTGGGACAATAATCGCACTGATCTTTTTTTTTTTTTTTAAAGAGAGAGAGAGAGAGAGAGAGAGAGAGAGAGAGAGAGAGAGAGAGAGAGAGAGAGAGAGAGAGAGAATATTTTTTGATATTTATTTTTTAGTTATCAGCGAACACAACATCTTTGTTTGTATGTGGTGCTGAGGATCGAACCGGGCCGCACGCATGGCAGGGGAGTGCGCTACTGCTTGAGCCACATCCCCAGCCCGCACTGATCTTATTTGTCGTCCATTTTCAGAACATTACTTTCCTCTGTGGCCCAATGTCCAGTGGGTCTCTCTCTCTCTCTCTCTCTCTCTCTCTCTCTCTCTCTCTCTCTTAATTGTCTTTTGTAGTTGTAGATGGACAGAATGCCTTTATTTTATTTGTTTATTTTTATGTGGTGCTGAGGATCGAACCCAGGGCCTCACGTGTGCCAGGCAAGTGCTCTGCCCCTGAGCCACAGCCCCAGCACCAATGTCCAGTGGGACTTAAGAACTTTTTTTACCTTTCTTTCCTTTTTTTGGTCCTTCTTTTCTTTGTTCTACCAGCAAAGTAAATAAAATCTGTTTCTTTGTCTCTATTTCTGAAAGCAGAAGTCCAAATATCTTGCCCATCTGCAACACTTGGAACACCCCCAAATCACTGCATATTGAAATTTCTTTTCTTGTTTAGTGTATCTTTATTTTATTTTATTGTTTTGTGGTACTGGGGATGGAACCCAGTGCCATCACACATGCTAGACAACTGTTCTACCACTAAGCTACATCACCAGTCTGTTTTTCTTTTGGTTTTGAGATAGGGTCTTTTTATGACACCCAGGCTGACCTCTAACTTAAGATTCTCCTGCCTCAGCTACATGAGTAGCTGGGATTGTAGGTGTGCACCACTGCACCAGGCTGTTGAATTTATAACCAGTTATTTCCAGGGGAAGAAAGCTTTTGTCCTGCTTTCTACCCCTGGCAGACTGAACCAATGCCTGGCACTTGGCTCATGCCCAGTGAGAGCTGGAGTAGATGGATAAACTATTTTGAGCAAACAGCTGTTGATGAGCTTATGGTGATTTCTTGCAACATTTGCTGATGGGCTTTTGCAATCTTCTTCTTGTCTGCCAGCAGAAAAATGGAAGCCAGGCAAAATGGAAATTTCTGAGATTTGTTATTCATGATTGGAATTATCTACAAAAATGTACCCTTTAAGGACTGGGGCTGTAGTTCAGTGGTAGAATGTTGAGGGCTACAGCGGAGTCTGGATGACACATGGCATTCTGCCAGAAGGGAGTGGTTGAGAGGTGATGCCAGGGAGCCATTGAGGTGATGATGGTTATATTAAGCTGTGTATTCAGTTGTATATGGACCCCTGCTGTCCGGCCATAGGGTGGCTCAGGGAATAGGGTGGTTCCTGCTGCCTCTGGCCCCGCTACTTTGGAGTTCCAGTGGAGTTCTCCTGGAGGTCTGAGTGGGGTAGGTGTGGAGCCTGGGGGGAATGTGCATGGAGTCCTGGTGGAGTTCAGGCAATAAAGTTTCCTATTTGAACATACAAGTGCTTTATGGCGGCAAGGTGATTTGTGCCCAGCCAGACTGCTGCAGTAGAACTTTTGCCTACCATGTGCAAAGCCCTGGATCTGACCTCAGTACCCGCCCCCGCCCAAATAAAAAACCAACCCAATCAAAAACTGCTTCATTTTAGCTTGGTGCTGTAGCAGCTACTCAGGAGGCTGAGGCAGGAGGATGGATTGAGCCCAGAAATTCAAGGCCAGCTTGGGCAACATGGCAAGAGAAGTCTACAAAAAGAGCTCCAAAACAATTTTTATAGTAGCTTTGGGAAAGGTGTTAACACCGGGGATCCATTTGTCCCCTTCTTAGTTCTTCAGTAAGTGATGAGGTTCCTTTTCTACCAATCTCTCTGACCTAAACCAAACAGGTCAGGCCATCTCTAATTGTCCTGGTACAATAACATCATTGTCTTAGCATTTTGGTTTCTTATCAAACATAAATATTTTACAGGGTAATCAGAAGTGCAAATGAAAGTATGTCAACCATTGAATTCAGAAGAAGTTGAGATGTAAAGGCAAGTTGTAAAAGAGAACAAATATTTTATGGTCTCACTGATTTTGTTAGACCACAGGACACATTGTCTCACAGGCGCTTGACTTATGTGAACCTGAAAGGGTAAAGTTTCTAAGCTGCAAAGCCTGAATTAAAATGTAAAAGACCAGGCATTGTAAAGTTTCTAAGCTGCAAAGCCTGAATTAAAAAGTGAAAGACTAGGTATTGTTAAGTTCCTCTGCTACACCCAGAACCTGAAATTCCTGAGATAGTTAAGACAACGCCCTACTGGCCATTTAGCCTAGGGCCCTGTGCAGCTTGTCAGGTAGGCATACAGGGCTGGAACCAATCAGTTTGAATGTGTACCCCCCTTAGGAGTGACCAATCACCCCCGCCCGACCTGTTCCCGCCAATGAATGTGCTAATCATGTATGAGAGTTGTTGTTCAATTTTCCCACGCCTCATGCTGATTTGTTCTGATGTATACAAAGCCCCCGCCCTCCCCAAAAAGTGTACTTAAGCACTGCTTAGCCTCTGCTCTGGGCTCTGGGCTGGTCTCCATTCTTAAGTGAGCTAGAGCCTCAGCTGAATTGGATCCTCAATAAAAATCCCCTTATGCTTATTGCATGAAGCCGGTCTCTTGTGGTCTCTTCCTCCAACATTTCGCTGGTCCCTTACAAACCCTCTATCTGAACTTCAAGCATTCTTATCCTCCAAGCACATACAATGTTTTCTTCCTTTTTATTGCTTAGCACACATTGGCTTAAAGAGGCATTTTTGTCTAAAACACAGTTTCCCATGTGTCCTTTAAGTTACAGTCCCTTTAATCATCAATTATTGAGTATTCAGTCTTACTAATAACTTGAGTCAGGTCTATTTAGTCAGAGTATATAGTTTAAAATTAATAATCATCCTTTGCATTTGTCTAATGCCTTTCTCTCTAAGGAGCAGGTTGATGGTGACAGTATGTCATCACTGGGCAGACAGGAAGGATAAGTGGCAGTTCTCACTTTGTAGACAAGAGGAGCTACTCAACAGTAGCTAACTTAGGTGGGTGTGGTGGAGCATGCCTGTAATCTCAGCCATTTGGAAGGCGGAGGCAGAAGGATCCCAAGTTTGAGGCCAGCCTCAGCAATTTATCGAGACCATGTCTCAATAAACTCAGTGGTACAGTACACCTGGGTCCGATCCCTAGTACCAAGAAGGGGGCAGGTAGAAGCAGCAACTGAAGTCCTTAGAGCCATGAAGTGCCATCTAAAGCAATTGTATCTGAGACTGGCTGGAGCTTGGAAAAAAAATCTCAGTGTTTTCTTCAAGAAAACTTTAAGAGTGGGTGCAGGGGTGCACACCTGTAATCCCAGGGCCTTGGGAGCCTAAGGCAAGAAGATGGCAAGTTTGAGGCTAGCCTGGGCAATTTAGAGAGACTCTGTCTCAAAATAAAAAAAATAAAAAGGTCTGGGGATGTGAATCAGTGGTTAAGTGCCCCTGGATTTTGTCCCTGGCTCCCCCCCAAAAAAAAAAAAAAAAGAAAAAATTAAGGGAGGAAGGATAAACCTAACTCCAGCAAAGCAATAAAAAATAAATACATAAATAGTTAATTAAAATAAAATATTAAAAAAATACAATTTTAAGTGGTGTAAAGACTACATTAAGATAGCCTAATATGTATTAAAACTTCGGAGGTGTCAGGATGAAGTCAGATGACTCGGTTATTTTTGTTTATGGTTTGAGAGGCGTCCATTCTTTAGGGTCTCTCCTAAAGTTACCTTGTTACCATAATCTCAGGTGTCAGTTGAAGGGGACAGATGTAAATTGTGTCATAACTGTGATATAAACTGTCATCTGATTGAGTGAGGGAGAGCTCTATCCACTGTCTGAATTCCTCTCTTCCTCTCTGTTAGCAGATCAAGCAGAGGTTTTTCTGGGCCTTCTCCTGGCTTGACATTGAAACTACATAGCAGTGATTTTTCTCCCCTTCAGGGATGGGTCTTTAGATAAATCCATGTTCTTTCCTCCCTTTCTCTTGCTCTAGGAGGCTTATATTATTATTACTTTGTGTTTTTTTTTTTTTTTTTTTTTTGGTACTAGGGATAGAACCCAGGGGAGCTTAACACTGAGCCACATCCCCAGTCCCTTTTTATTTTTTCAATTTTGAGACAGGGTCTTGCTAAATTGCTGAATCTGGCCTCTAACCTGGATTGTCCTCCTCAGCCTCCTAGGTGGCTACATTTACACATGTAAATGAATGGCAGGAGGCTCATTTTAGACAATGAGGGAGACAGACAATGAGGGATAGACAGGGCCAATAACTTTGTATCTGGAGAAAAGTGGTGAGATTAATCTGGTTTCAGATGTTCATGGGTCATGCTGAACTGAGACTGAATAACCAATCACATATTCAAATAATACACACTACTCACTTTCTCTCTCTCTCTCTCTCTCTCTCTCTCTATATATATATATATATATATATATATATATATATATATATATATAAAATCTTTTTTTTTGTACCAGGGATTAAATTCAGGGGCACTCAACCACTGAGCCACGCCCCCATCCCTCTTTTGTATTTTATTTAGAGAGAGGGTCTCACTGAGTTGCTTAGCCCCTTGCCGTTGCTGAGACTGGCTTTGAACTCGAGGTCCTCTTGTCTCAGCCCCTCGAGCCCCTGGGATTGCAGGTGTGCGCCACCATACCCGGCTCACACTGCATTCTGTATTAAAAATGGTATTGTTGGAGGTAACTCCATGTGAGTTTGTGAACTATACCATGAGGTGTTGTTGGGTGTATACCCTTATAGGCAAAATAAACAGCTTTGAATCCGAGACCTCACTCACGAATGCTAAGTAAGCACTCTACCACTGAGCTACATCCTCAGTCCTTCTTTAAAAATTTTTATTTTAGCCTGGTGTGGTAGCACATGCCTGTAATCCCAGCAACTATGGAGACCAAGAGAGGTAGACCTCAAGTTCAAGGCCAGCTTTGGCAATCTAGCAAGACCCTGTCTCAAAATAAAAAATAAAAAAGGACTGGATGAAAAGTGGTAAAGTTCGGTGGTAAAATGCCCTTGGGTTCAATCCCTGTGGGAGACCAACCTCACATGTAACTGAGTTAACTCCCCTGCTGGGGCATGTGGCATCAGGCACCCATGCTGCTAGACTGCCAGGCTCTTCTAGGGTTCTAGTGACCGTCTTCTTGCCTGGGTGTGTCTTGCTACAGCCCCATGGGTGGAGTTATGCTCACCTGTTCCCTTGTAATATAACCCCTTGCCCCGTTTAGGATAGAATCTTCCATGGAAGTGCCTTGTGTGTGTCCCCTCCTCTTACTGTACCCTTGGGTGTGGCCTACCCAGGTGTCAGTCAACCTGCTGACAGTGGACATCATGAAGACAGACTCAGCCCCCTGAAACCTGACCCCTTGCCTCATTTGAATAGCTTCTCCTCGATAAAAGGGGTCAGCACAGCACGTGCTCTCTCTGTCTTCCTGGGGACCCTTAAGGTCAGAGGAGCCATCACAGCAGCCCCAAAGAAAAAGGTATTTGTGTTTCTTGTGTGGTTATTTTGCACAGCCCAGTCAGCCCATTTCAACTGGAGTGACCCCTGAGCGTTTTAGTTGAGAAGAGAAACCCTGCAAATCCCCAGTACCAATACAACCATAAACAAACAAACAAATAAATAACTTTGAGACAAGCTCTCACTTAGTTTCCCAGCTAGCCTCAAACTTATGATCCTCCTGCCTCAGCCTCTTTTTTTGTTCTTTTTTTTTTTTTTTGGTGGTGCTGGGATTGAACTCAGGGCCTCGCAGGTGCTAGGCATTACCTCAACCTCTTGAGTCCCTGGGATTACAGGTGTCCGCCTCTGTGCCTGGCTGGATTTGGACACACTTGGATGTGAGAGATTCTTTTTTTTTTTAATATTTATTATTTTTTTTAGTATTCTGCGGACACAACATCTTTGTTGGTATGTGGTGCTGAGGATCGAACCCAGGCTGCACGCATGCCAGGCGAGCGCTCTACCGCTTGAGCCACATCTCCAGCCCCTGTGACAGATTCTTTGCTTGGTCAAACTTTATTCAGGTTTCTGAATCATCTTCTGGGCCTTTTTGTGTATTTTCTTATAAAATCAAGTTTTAGCAAAGAACCCTACAAAGTCAATTTAGCAAGAACTCCATACTGTGGATATCTGATCATTCTCAGTATCCAATCAATTCCCGCAGGTGAAGTCTGCTCGCCCCCGCCTGTCTTCAGCGAACATCCAGCTAGGTCGACTGAGCCAGGACACTCCTTACCCTGGGTAAAGAGCATTTCCTCTCGGTCACTCCATCGACTGTCCCCCATAACCCGCTCCTTGGCTATAGCCACTCACCATGCTGTATTGGCTGGAGCCGGATCTCTGTCTCCTCTCTGCAGAACCCTATTGCAATAGTCCCATACCCATTTCCACAACCCTAAGTGAAGTCTTCCTTCCCGCGCCTTAGCAAGTGTGATTGAATTCATTTTTCTTTAACATAGGCATGTATTCCAAATGGCATGGTTTGAATGTGGTTCATCCCTAAAGGTCTCCAATGGCCATGTTAGAGGCGGCAGCAACTTTAAAAGGTGGGGGTGTATTGGGCGGTAATTAGGTCATTTGGGGTCACTGTGAGAAGGGATTAATGTAGTTCTGATGGGACCCAGTTTGTTCCCAAGAGAGTAGGTTGTTATAACAAGAGCAAGACTGGCTTCCTGTTTCTTGTTCTACCATTGTGATAGCAACCCCTGTGTAGCCCTCAGCACGGGGCTAACCAACAGGGATGTCCAAGCCTGGTCTCTCAGCCTCCTGCTGAGGGCCATTGCCAAGTAGGAATGACGCATCGAAATTTCCTTGCCAGCGTACCCCATGTTAAATGGACTTGCCTTGGGATTTCGCTGTTGACATTGCATGTAAGGTGACCTTGCTCAAGGAAGGCGGATCCGGGTTTAGAGCTGATCAGGTTTGAGGAAGTATCCCGGTCCTTGGGTTTAGGGCATTCCCGGTTTAAGACAATAGGGGTTTTAGGGAAGTTGGAGGTTGAAGATTATTGCTGCCCGGATTAGGGTGTTCCTGCTGCTTGTTCCCGTTGAGTTCTCGTGAGATTCAAATGGGATATTGGAAAAAGCCTCGTGGAGTAGGTGAATTGGGCAGCAGCAGAACTGGGATTGCCCGAGAGCATGTGTGGAGGCCGGTGTTGAAAGGGTAAAGTTTCTAAGCTGGAAAGCTTGAATTAAAATGTAAAAGATTAGGTATTATTAAATTCCTGTTACACCCAGATTCCTGAGATAGTTAAGACAACGCCCTACTGGCCATTCAGCCTAGGGCCCTGTGCAGTTTGTCACAGGGCCCGAACCAATCAGTTTAAATGTGTACCCCGCTTAGGAGTAACCAATCACCCCCGCCCGCTCTGTTCCCGCCAATGAATGTGCTAATCACCTCTCAGAGTTGTTGTTCAATTTTCCCGCGCCTCATGATGATTTGTTCTGATGCATGCAAAGCCCGCCCCCGCCCTCTCCAAAAAGTGTACTTAAGCTCTGCTTGACCTCTGCTCTGGGCTCTGGGCTGCTCTCCCTTCTTGAGTGAATACGGAGCCCCAGCGCGCTGGAACGGATCCCTAATAAATCCCCCTTGCCATTGCATGAAGCTAGTCTCGTGTGGTCTCTTTCTCCGATGCTTCGCCGGACCCTTACAGTGTGAGTTCGGGAATAAAGATTGCTGTTTGAATCTACAAAGATGTGGTGGCTCGTGATTCTGTGCCAGCCAAGACATTGGCAGCCTCCAAAACTGTGTGAGTTTTCTTATAAGTAGCCAGCTTCAGGCATTTTGATATGGGAAGAGAAAATGAACTAATACACTAAACATGATAAAAAAAATATCAATTTTTTTTTTTTTTTTTTTGGCCAAGGGTGTAGCTCAGTGGTACAGCACTTGCATAGCTCTATCAGGAGTAAGAAAATGATACACTCAGGACAAATGATATGAAAGACATAGTAGAATCTGTGTCTGGGATTGGGGTCTCTGGTAAACTGCATGATTGTGGCCTGCTTGGTGACTAGGAAGTTTCTGTGCAAAGACACAGGATGCCTGGCTGCTATAGCAATGTACTTTACAAGGAAACTCTGTGTTGGAGTCTTTATCAGTTTCAACCTTCACCTCAGGCACACAGCTCCTGGGAATATAGGGACCTGTAGGTATTCTGACGGTGGAAATGTACAGGGAAGCGTTTCTCTGGTGAGCAAACTCTGGGGCTGTGGGGGGGGGGAACAGGTGCTCTGTCCTCCACCCTCGGAATGCCCAGCAATTTCTCTTTGAAGCTAGTAAGATAACTCTACAGGTGCAGTATCTAGTTACTATGGTAATGTCCTTAGAGAAAAGAGGGCTGTCTTAAAGGGCCCGGACTTTGATCTCAATTATCTAGCACCTGGGATTAAAGGAATACTAAATAATAATGTAGTCAGGGTACTAAGGAGCTATGGAACTTTTGATATAAAGAAACCTGGCTGCTTGAAGGGACGGCCACTCTTTTTCTCTTCTTCCTGCCTCTGTATCTCGTCTCTGTGTCTCTTTTTATTTTCCTTACGGAAAGAAAAATCAGGAGAAAGAAAATGATACACTTAGGACAAATGATATGAAACAAATAGTAGAATCTGAGTGTTGACAATATCAGAAATTGTTGAATTTGTTCTGGAAAATGTTCAGGACTCGCCGAAAGGTCTCTTGCAACAATGAACTCATTATTTACCACTAGAGAACTTTGTTCTGGTCCTGCAGAGTGGAGGCTGGGGTGATGTGGGTTCAATGTGTCATCTTTGTATAGAGGTTACAATTTAATTCAAACTTGGGCCATCCAATGTCAGAGATTAAAAAAACACTGAATGGGTCACATAGTTCATCACAGTCACTCCTTTCCTTCCCTGGTGTATTTTTCTTCTTAGAAATAAAGAGGATAGCAGATTAGTGGACTTCTGGTTCTGTGCCCTGTCCCAAGTCCTTTTAAATCTATTATTTATTTATTTATTTTTGCGTGTGTGGCCCTGGGGATCAAGCCCAGGACTTTGTGAATACTAGGCAAATGCTTTATCACTGAGCTACACCCTCAGCCCTCCTTTGAAAAAAACAAAGTTAGGTCTGGGCACGGTGGCACATGCCTGGTAATCCCAGTGGCTAGGGAGGTAGAGACAAGAGGATCACAAGTTCAAAGCCAGCCTCAGCCACAATGAAGCGCTAAGCAACTCACTGAGATTCTGTCTCTAAATAAAATATGAAATAGGCTGGGCTGGGGCTGGGGCTCAGTGGCAGAGCGCTTGCCGAGCACAGGTGAGGCACTGGGTTCAATCCTCAGAACCACATAAAAATAAAAAATATTTTAAAAATACAAAATAGGGCTGTGGATGCGGTTCAGTGGTCCGTGAACTTTGTCCTGGTCCTGCAGGGTGGAGGCTGGGGTGATGTGGGGTTCAATGTGTCATCTTTGTATAGAGGTTACAATTTAATTCAAACTTGGGCCATCCAATGTCAGAGATGAAAAAAAAAAAAAAACCACTGAATGGTTCACATAATTCCATCACAGTCACTTTTGGTACCAGTTCAATTTCTGGTACCAAAAAACCCAAAATTAGCTGGGCACTACCCTGCCTGTAATCCCAGTGGGGCTCTGGAGGCTGAGGCAGAAGAAAAGAAAGTTCAACACCAGCCTCAGCAAAAAGTGAAGCACTAAGCAACTCAGTGAGACCCTGTCTCTAAATAAAATACAGAATAGGGCTGGGGATGTGGCTCAGTAGGAGTGTCCCTGGGTTCAATCCCCAATAACTACACCCCCTTGCCCCCCCTCCCAAAGTTAGCCAGGCATAGTGGCACACACCTGTAATCCACCCAACTCCAATCACAAGTTTGAGGCCAGCCTCAGCAAATCAGCAGGACCATTCTCAAAAACTAAAAATATATAATGGCCTGGGGTTGTAGCTTAATAATACAGTGTCCCTGTGTGCAATCCCCAGTAAAAAAGAAAAAAATAAATAAAAAATAAAGATTAGACTGCTTCCTGAGAATTCCACTTTTTTTTTTTTTTTTTTTTTTTTGCCGGTACTGGGGATTGAACCCAGGTGTATTCTACCACTGAGCCACATCCCCAGCCTTTTTTTTTTATGTATTTCTTTATTTTTCAGACAGGGTTTTGCTAAATTGCTGAGGCTGGCCTCGAACTTGGATCTTCCTGCCTTGACCTCACCTGTCGCTGGGATTACCCGTGAGCGCCAAAGCAACCAGCTCAGACATGTCTTGATACATTATTGTTTAAAAATGCATTTCCATTTCCATTGCTTAATGAAAGATCTCTTTTCCTTCAAACCTTTTGGGCTTTAAAAATGATACTCCGAATGGGAGAAGAGCCAGCCAGAGGCCAGGTGCGGGGGGACGCAGGGCGCAGCTGGGGCAGGAACGGTGGCAGGAGCTGGGAGCCCTGCTGGCTGTTTACAGACGGAGCCAGAGGCTGAAGTTCAGCACGCGCTGGGGGCAGAGACGCTGATCCCGAGGCCCTCCCCCGCCTTTGATCCGCAGGGCGCCCTGTCCTTTGAGCCCGGCGGCTCCCTCCGGGCTGGCACTCTAGCCTTGCGGGCTAGTGGGACCCTTCGGGTGCACTCTGGTCCCGTGGCCTCGCGGGCTCGGAAGCGGGCGGGCGACATGCTGCGTCTGCTGGCGTCCCGCTGCACCCGGGGCCTGGGGTCCAGCGTGCCTGCGCGTCCTGCCACCGGGCTCTGCCTCCCGGGGCGCAGCCCGAGCCGCCAGGCCTCCGACATGCCCCGGAACCACCCGCCCAGCTCCGAGTTCGTGGCCCGCTCGGTGGGCATCTGCTCCATGATGCGCCTGCCCGTGCAGACCTCCCCGGAGGGGCTGGACGCTGCCTTCATTGGGGTGCCCCTGGACATTGGGACCTCCAACCGGCCCGGTGCGAGGTAAGGTCCCCGGCGTCGGGGTTGGGACATGTGGCTGGGACTGATTATGGAGCGTGGAAGGCGCGCAGACAGACACCTCCGCTCACCCTGGGTAGGTTAGAAGGCGGTGGCCCGCTCCAAAATGGTTTGGGAGACCTTTGATTCCCCTCCTTCCTCCACAAGCCGTCCAGGGCTCAACACGTGACTGGAGGGCTGGTCCTCATCCATTGGTCAGGAGGGGTTTCTGGAGCCCCCTCCTGGGACTTTGGTGGGATGGAGGATGTGGGTACCTTCTCTGCTCTCTCTACCTGGCCTTACAGTGGAAGGTGACATTTTGTTTGAGAACAGAAACTGGCTGCCCCTTCCCCAAATCTCTAAGTATAACTGACTGGGGGTGTTGGGGGGAAGCAAAGAAGCTCAAATTAAGGAAAATTTCTCAGGATCAAATAGAGAAAGTAAAACCCCTTTTCCTAATTATTGAGCATCAGCAATTTCTAATTCAGCTCTTCGAATCTGATTGTAACTGTCTGAATAGTCAAAGTCTTATTTTATTTATTTATGTAGGTACTGGGGATTGAACCCAGGGGCACTTTACCACTGAGTTACATCCCCAGCCCTTAATTGTTTGTTTTTTGAGACAGTCTTGCTAAATTGCCAAGACTGGTTTTGAACTTGTGATCCTTCTGCCTCATTTTCCTGAGTCACTGGGATTACAGGTGTGGCCCATAGGCCCAGCTCCAAAGCCACCATTTATTATTTAAATGTCAGGCACTTTGCATAGATTACCTAATTTCTTAGAACAAGGATGTGAAGTAAATACCATTATTATCATATGGATTTGGAAACTGAGTCTTGGAGAGATTAAAATATTATCTAATGTCATTTAATAAGTGGTGATGAGTGGGCCCCTAACTCTGTGTTTTTATTTATTTGCAGAACTGGGAATTGGACCCAGAGATGCTCTACCACTGAGCTATATCCCCAGCCCCCCCACCACCACCACCATTTTTTTGAGGCAGGGTCTTGTTTGATTGCCTAGGCTGATCTAGAATTTGTAATCCTCCTATCTCATCCTCACCAAATTGATGAGCTTATAGGTTGCGCCGCCATGTCCAGCAAATTTGTACCTTTAATTTCTTTAATATACAACCTAGGGCTGGGAGGTAGACAGCTTACTTAGCATGCACAAGACCCTGTGTTTGGCTCCCAGCACCGCAAAAAGAAGGAAAAAAAAAATATAGGGCTGGGGATGTGGCTCAAGCGGTAGTGCGCTCGCCTGGCATGCATGCGGCCCGGGTTCGATCCTCAGCACCACATACCAACAAAGATGTTGTGTCCGCCGAGAACTAAAAAATAATAAATATTAAAAAATTCTCTCTCTCTCTCCCCTCTCTCTCTCTTTAAAAAAAATATATATATATATATAAAATATATATATAATATATATATTATATATAATATATATTATATAAAATATATATTTTATATATATATATATATATATATAATATATATATATATATAAATGATCAGTGGTTCTCAGTAGGGGTGGGTTTGCACCCAGGGGACATCTGGCAATGCCTAGAAGTATTTTGCTTGTCACAACTTGGGGGAGAAAGTGCTACTGACATCTAGTGGGTACAGGCCAGAGAAGCTGTTAAACATCCTGCAAGGCAAAAACCCGCAGAAGAGACCCCAGCTGGCAAAGCCTGGCCTAGCAGAGAGAGCTTTTGCACCTGGGCATGGGGCTGATAGGTGATTCTTTTCCTCCAGATTTGGCCCCCGACGCATCCGGGAAGAATCTGTGATGCTCCGGACAGTCAATCCTAGCACGGGGGCCTTGCCCTTCCAGTCCCTCACGGTAGCTGACCTGGGCGATGTGAATGTCAATCTTTACAACCTTCAGGACAGCTGCCGGCTAATTCAAGAAGCCTATCAGAAAATAGTAGCAGCTGGTTGTGTTCCTCTGACCTTGGGTAATGTCTGCTAGGGCGAAGGGAGTTCTCTGGGCTCATTTGTCATTCGCTTGAGTACTGATACTTCTGCAGAAGATGGTAACAGTAGGAAAGAGAACATTCTAATTCCTTTATTTTAGTCCCTGGGGACAGGATATGTAAAATATTGGAGTAGTGTGGCCGGTAGAGCTGGTGGACTAGGGGAAGGCGGATGAGGCCTTTGCTTTGGTGTATAATTTAAAGGATGCCAAAAAAAAAAAAAAAAAAAAATCAGCAATCAAAATGAATATGGCAGGATAAATATTACCAATTTTTCTTTTTTTGCCTTTGGCTCCAGCATGGCTGGAACAGCATGGTTACTGATCTTGTCTTTATTTTTATTTTTTGGTCATCACAGATTTTTTTTTTTTAATCTTTTGTAAGGTTAGGGGTAGAACCAAGGGCCTTGTCCATGCTTGGCTAGCAAGAGTTCTACCACTGAGCTATCTCTGCAGCCCTGCATTGATTTTGATCTTCAACAATACTGTGTTAAGCCTGGCATAATGGTGCACATTTATAATCCCAGCAGCTTGGGAGGCTGAGGCAGGAGGATTACAAGTTGGAAGCCGGCTTCAGTAACTTAGTGAGACCCTGTCTCAAAATTAAAAGTAAAAAAGACTGGAGGTATAGCTCAGTGGTGGAGCACTCCTGGTTTCAATCCTCAGTACAAAAATAAACAAGCAAACAAACAAACAAAAATCTGTGTTAACATAGGATCGATCTTTTACTAAGTGCTAGGGCTTCCTTTAAATGTTATACCCCATGTGTCTCACCATCCCAGGCCCGGGGAAGGCTGCCAGTAGGGACTCCCTGTGACTTTCCAAGGATTTCAAAGACAATGTTCATCATGACTGTGGGGAGAACTGCAAAGGGTGCCTGTCCTGGTCAGGATCCTCATCAACCCGTAGGGTGACTTTCCCTTCACCCTCCTCCACTCTCACTTTCTTATTTCTTTCTTCTCTGATTTGTAAATAGTTAAAATGACACAGAACCTTTTCTAAATATTCCAATTTATTTTTGCCAAATGAGAGGTCCTAGTCTGCACAGCATGGTGGTAGGGACCTTGGCTTCTAGGTGGAAGGTTTGAAATCTCAGCTCTACCTTTCACTAGCTGTGTTACTGTATCCACTGCTTGGTGCCTCGTTTCCTCGTTGTGAAATGGGCATAGTAATAATGCCTACCCATTGTATTGTGGAAGAAGTATATAATGAATGGGCATACAAGATGCCCATCCTAGCTGGGCATGATGGTGCACACCTGTAGTCCCAGCGACTCAAGAGGCTAAGGATGATTGCACCTTGAAGACAGCCTCAGCAATGTAGTGAGGCCCTAAGTGACTTAGTGAGATTCTGTCTCAAAATGAAAGGGGCTAGGGGATGTGGCTCAGTAGTAGAGCACTTGCCTGGCATGTGAGAGGGTGTAGGCTTGATTTCTGCCACCACAAATGAACACATAAACTGCCCATCATTGTGCCTGGCCTATTTTAGGCTTAAATAAAATATTAACTATTGATTATTATTTTTTAATAATTTTTTTAATATTTATTTTTTAGTATTTGGCGGACACAACATCTTTGTTGGTATGTGGTGCTGAGGATCGAACCCGGGACGCACGAATGCCAGGCGCGAGCGCGCTACCGCTTGAGCCACATCCCCAGCCCCAACTATTGATTATTAATAATTATCAATAGTAATACCTTCGTAGGCCTGCACTGCTTAAAAGGGTAGCCATTAGCTACATATTAAGTTTAAATTAATTAAAATATGCAGTTCCTCAGCCACCATATTGGCAAGCGCTGACAGAACATTTCCATCATCACAGAAAGTTCTCTTGGACAGAGTTGTTCTAGGGAATTACTTGTAAGCAATTCAATTCATAGATTCATCTAATTTTCTCTTTTCAGTGACAGTGACATCTTAAGCATCTCTCTACTGACCAAGATCTCTCTTTGGCTGTGTTTTTAGACCTCTAGTCCAGCTGAAAGGGAGGCAGAATTGGCAAACTCGGGGTTGTTGCACATGATCATCTTACTCATGTTCCAGATGTTTCTCTATTTTATGCTTTGCAGGTGGAGATCACACAATCACGTATCCTATATTGCAAGCACTGGCAAAAAAGTAAGTCCCAAATGGCTTGGCCAAGTGAGGTTTCAAGATTCAGGAGCTAAGGAGCAGCGGTTTGCTGCCAGGTGGTATTGGGTGACTGCTGTGGACTCAGGTTATTGGGAGTGACAGGAAATTCCCAACCAACTTGCTTCTGAGATCAAAGTGAAGGCTGAGGGGCTGGGACTGTAGCTCAGTGGTGGAGCGCTCACCTAGCTCGCGTGAGGCACTGGCTTTGATCCTCAGCACCACACTAAAAATAAGTAAATCAAATAAAGGTATCTACAACTAAAAAAATTTAAAAAAAAAATTAAGGCTGAGCTCCAGGTGTGTCTGTCAGTCTCTGGCCCTTCCCTTGGCCCAGACCTGCTCTGGTGCGTGCCCGGCCCTCTCCACTGGCCTGTTGGGGAAGGCAAGCCCCTTGTGAAATACACAACCCCAGTTCACTTTGGTTTCTGTTTTGCTTCAGGGGCTGAATACAAATTGTGACGGGCACAGCAGTGAAGGGCCCCTGTTTTCTCGTGCCAGGGCCCCTTTCACAGGCAGTGTCTTTTCAGGGATGAAGTCAACCAGGGACTGACCAGTTTTGGCTAATTTAGTTGGAGGAGGAGACAGAGGGCTGAGGCAGTGGGTGGCAGCTCCAGAATTAGTTTTTGGGAAGGGAGTATGGGCAGCTTTGCGGCTGGAGGTACATGGAGACAGATCCTGTCTCCAAGCCGCGCCTGCCTCCCACTGGCAGGCACCACATGTCCCCGTGGGGAGCCCTCAGGGTTGCTGATGGTTCTGGAGAAGAGCCGGCTCACAGCTCCCTGTTGGTGCCGCAGTCGGAATCGCCATGGCTGCTTGGTCTGGCCTTCATCTGAGCTCTCTCCCGGCCTCTTTTATTTATCCATTTATTCATTTAATTTTGGTTCTGGAGGTTGAATCCAGGGTGCTTTACTACTGAGCCACACCCCCAGCCCTTTTACTTTTTCATTTTGAGTCAGGGCCTCCCTAACTTTCTTAGGGTCTTGCTAAGTGGCCAAGGTTGGCCTTGAACTTTCAGTCCTCCCGCCCAGCCTCTGGAGTTGCTGGAATTACAACTGCCACCCTGTCCAGCCCTCCAGCCCTCTGAAGGTGCAGCAGTACTGGATGGGAGACCCTGGGTGGTAGCCTAATTACAGGTCTCTTTCTGCCTGGCTGCTCTCTGTTTACCGCTGCTCTGAGATGCTAAGTGATTTGAAGACACAAACCAGTTGGCACGTGGGTAGTTGAGGCCAAGTCTCTCCTCTGTGACTCTGAACTGTCATCAAGTTTTGGCGACCTGAAGGGTGGCTGTGCTTGGGCCCCACAGGGATGTTTGGCCTCTAAGCTGTCCTGTTGTCCTCAGGTATGGCCCTGTGGGGCTGCTGCATGTGGACGCCCACCTGGACACAGCCGACAAGGCCCTGGGGGAGAAGCTCTACCATGGGACACCCTTCCGGCGGTGCGTGGAGGAGGGGCTCCTGGACTGTCAGCGGGTGGTGCAGATTGGCATCCGGGGCTCTTCCATGACCCTGGATCCCTACAGATACAACAGGAACCAGGTGACAGACTGAATGCCCCCCAACTCCTCTCCGTTGCCTATCACGTGGCCAGGGCTTTGCTAATCAAGTTCAAGGTGGGGTCAAAGGGCTGATTTTGCTTCAAGAGGGTCATGTGGCAAAGAGGAGTGAGGGTGCTAGTGTTAGGGTCCGGCGGAGCGTCGGAGAAAGAGACCACACAAGAGACTGGCTCCATGCAATTGGCAAAAGGGGATTTATTGGGGATCCATTCCAGCGCGCTGGGGCTCTGTGCTCAAGAAGGGAGAGCAGCCCAGAGCCCAGAGCAGAGGTCAAGCAGAGCTTAAGTACACTTTTTGGAGAGGGTGGGGGGCTTTGCATACATCAGAACAAATCATCATGAGGCGCGGGGAAATTGAACAACAACTCTGAGACAGGATTAGTCCATTCATTGGCGGGAACAATCTGGGCAGGGGTGATTGGTCACTTCTAAACGGGGTACACATTTAAACTGATTGGTTTTGGAGCCTAGATGCTTACGTGCCATGCTACCTGGAGCCCTTAGCTATTAAACAACCAGGGAATCAATGGAGATATTTACTGGGCAGTTCAGGTATTGTCCTAACAGCTACAGAGATTACAGGTTCCGGGGGTAGCAGAGGAGTTGTAACAATGCCTTGTCTTTTACTTTTTAGCCCAGGCCTCGCCATTTAGAGACTTTACAATGCCCGGTCTTTTACACTTTAACTCAGACTTTTGCAGCTTAGAATCAGCTTAGAAATTTTACCTTTACACTAGTAAGGCAGAGGAGGCCTGTTTGGGGGCTGGGGAGGCCAAAAGAAACAACCAACCTTTCAGGAAAGAGGTGGGGGTCCCAACACAAGGGACCCCCACCTTCTGATTTCTCATCCTTGCCACTTGGTAGAGTGGCTCTGGGGTCAACACAGGATAAAGATCCAAGTGGGAAGACACCTCCCTTGCTGTTGGGGCTTGCCAAGGCAGTGTTCTGGACAGAACCATCCAGAAGGGGCTCTTGTGAGCAGCCCAGGTTCTGTCTCTTGCCTTAGCAAAGCTTCCCTCTGCTCCCTGTTCAGTGCTTAGCTTTGGCCCTGCTCCCTCCCCTTACCTGTGAACCAGGGACAGCAGTGGAGGCCGAGAGTCGGATGTGATGTGCCCATGAAGAACTGAGCAAGGAGCTGGCCTTGACCTCCTGCTCTTCCATTGCCCCCTCCTCAGGGCTTCCGTGTGGTCATGGCTGAAGACTGCTGGATGAAGTCGCTGGTCCCTCTGATGGCGGAGGTCCGGCAACAGATGGGAGGCAAACCCCTTTACATCAGCTTTGATATTGACGCCTTGGATCCTGCCTATGCCCCGGGGACAGGGACGCCTGAAATTGCTGGTCTCACCCCTAGTCAGGTAAGGAGCCTTCCCCAGGAAGAGTCCTGGGCCAGGGGAAACTTGACACCCCACTCTCCTAGGACTTGTAGTCTTTAGTATCAGGAGAGGATTTCATGGAACTGGACTTGAAACCAGGGGTGCTCTACCACAGAGCTACATCCCAGTCCTTTTTATTTTTTGAGACAGGTCCTCACCAAGTTGACCAGGCTGGCCTTGAAATTGCCAGCCTCCTGTCTCAGCCTCCCCAGTAGCAGGGATTACAGACGTACAGCACTGTACCTTGGCTGCGGTGCCCTTAGAATTCAGAAATTGGAAGGATTTCTGAAACAAAATCCTCACCCTCTGCAGATCCTCCTTCTGGGCTTCCTGCCTGCAGGATGGAAACCCTTTCCACACCATCTTCCTACCTGCCCTCCCTTGTCCTGTCTTCAGGCCACACCTCACTACCTGGGCTCCTCCCATCACTGTGTCTACCCCTTCTTTCCCTGGGCCTGGGATGTCCTTCTTTTCTGCATGAGCTTAGCCAAGGCCTTGAAATGTTTCCACATTTCGGAAGCCTTCTTCCTCCTCCTCCTCTCCAGGCTGTTACTTGTGCTTTTTCTATTCTGGACTTGCTTTTCTTAAAGCCCTTCATACACGACATTGAACAGATTGGCCTGTCTCATCATCAGTGAGGCTCAGGAGCAGGGACCGGGCACTAGTTATTCGTGTCTCTGGGAGGCCACCCGTGTGGCTGCAGTTGATAAAAGCAGGAATTCTAAGGATGGGCATGTGCCCAGAGCAACCTATGGAATCTTCTCCACTGGTCATTTTTCTAAGTTAATGATTACAGTAATGACAACTTACTAGTATGGTTTTAATCTTGGACAGGCTCTGGAGATCATCCGGGGCTGTCAGGGCCTAAACGTGGTGGGCTGTGATCTTGTGGAGGTTTCCCCGCTGTACGATCTCTCTGGTGAGTAAGCAGGAAAACTGACCTGTGGGCAGCTGCTGGCTCACGTTTTCTTTGGCATGGAGGATTGAACCCAGGGTGTTCTACCAAAGAGCTGCATTCCCTCAACACCCCACTCCCGGCCCTATTTTTTTTTTTGAGAAAAAGAAAAAGAAGATTTACTGCTTTGCTAGCAAAGGAGAAACACAGGAGACTTCTGTCCCAGAGGCTAGAGGCTGATTCTGCCCATCAGTAGGAAATGGGGAGGGGGAGGGTGGGAGGGTTTAAGGTGACTCTAAGGCTACAGTCCACTGGTCTGTTGAGTTGTAATCCACTTGTTGATTTGGGAGATAGTCATTTCTGAGATCTTCTGGTACCAGCCCCAAAGCCTAGATTACTTCTTTCCTATGGTGGGTGTGTACTCAGGGACAGAAAATTGTGCCTAAAATGGGGAAGAAAGGCAATCCCTTTTCCCCTGGATTAGGGAGGAGCATCGAGGGGAAGAGAACCACATCCATTTAAAAAATCAAGTTGCAGTGGCAGAGCAGCAAGGGCTGCTGTATTCAGAGCATAAGGTGGCCCACTGTGGCATGTCCCCATTGCCAGTTTCTACATTGCATTTCTATGGAAAAATGGGCGACTACGTCTCCAAGCTGCTTCTTGCTGAAAGAGGGTGAAGTTGGGGGAAGTACCCCAAAGCCCTTGTTCTCTATCAGTGGGGCACTTCCCTGCCTTTTTTGGAGTCAGGGTCTCATTAAATCGCCCAGGCTGGCCTTGGACCTGTGAACCTTCTGCCTCAGCCTCTTGGGTAGCTGAGGTTAGAGGTGTGCACCACCACCTCCAGCCTGGGGAACCTGCTGAGTATGTCTGACAGGGGAGAAAATAAGCCTCTATAAATATGAGCAGCAACCCCGATAAAACCCTGGAGGTGCCAGGTATTAATAGCTTGCCCACATCAGGAGGAGATGGGTGCCTCTGATACGTTTTTTTTTTGTGGCGCTGAGAATCAAACCAGGGCCTCATACATGCCAGGCAAATGCTCTATCACTGAGCCACAGGCCACATCCCCAACCCTAAAAAGTAATTTTTTTTTTTTTTGTGGTGCTGGGATTGAACCCAGGGCCTTATGCATGTGAGGCAAGCCCTTTACCAACGAGCTGTAAGTAAGTTCTTAAAGCATAATGTTTACACACAGTGGGGCGTTGGCTGGTTAAGATCTTCCAAGCAGGTGCTGTCCTAATAATTTAAATTTATTTTTGTTTTTTCTTTTGGCGCTGGGGACTAAACTCAAGCCCTCGTATGCACAGGCATGTGCTGTGCCACTGAGCTACACCCCCAGGCCAATAATTTTGATTTAGAAAAGCTCATAAAGTTAGGCCTATTAACCTCAGAGGATAGATGTAATATAGTACATGCCGTTATTATAAAATTTCCTTTTGGGGAAAAAGATCTAAGTGTAAACCAAGAAGCTTCTGAATTTCAAATACTATTTCTACTTGTTGCTTGAGGAGGGCAGACTGCCAGGGGGGCACCCTCAGGGTGGGAGTTGGGGGGAGGGCAGCCGTGTGCCCCACTCACCCGGTCTCACTCTTCTGCTTTTGTCCTAGGGAACACAGCCCTCCTGGCGGCTAACCTGCTGTTTGAGATGCTGTGTGTTCTCCCTAAAGTGGCAACTGCCTGAACCTTGTCTCTTCTAGACAAAATGGATGCACTACCAACCACTCCTCAGGAGCTTACTAGCCAGCAGTCCGAGTACTGAAGAGGGTAGGCCAGGACAGCTTGCTGCTCAGGGTCATTGGTGGCTATAGAACAAGGACATTCAGAATTCTAACCCAAACACATTTCTAAGGGTTTCAATTGACTTTAAAAACTGAGGCATTTGACACTGCTTAGGTTTTTTTTTTTTTTTTCTTTGATGAAAGATGGAGGAGGAGAGGAAGTAGAGGGAGAATTTTACTCAAGGTCATCTAAAAATGGGATGAAGGAATAAAAAAAATTATGAAAGGATAGTGTACAAAGACTCCACATTTCTATACTCTTCCTTTAAGATAGAGCTCCTTTGAGGAGCTCAGAGCTGCATCTTGGTTTATTTATTTATTTATTTGCGGTGCTGTGATTGAACTCAGGGCCTCACTCATGCCATCACTGAGCCACATTCCCAGCCCCCGCATCTTGGTTTCAGGATCACTGAAAACATAAATGATCTTTGAAGAAAACAACATGCAGTTCCTAATAAAGAAATGTCCCCAGAAGCCCAGATAACATCAGCTGAGCCCTTGATGGACCTTCTAATCCACTCTCTAGGAGACTCAATTTTGCACTATTTACTTTAAGCCAACACACTCTCCTGGCCAGCAGTTCCTGAAATCTGCAGCTGGGCTGTGCTGATCCCAAGCGTTGCTGAGAGAAACTTCAAGATGATCATCTTGCAGTTCAAGAGCTACCCACAGTCATCACACATTAAAATAGTTTATTTGTTTCCAGTCTGTAATATTCTTAAAACAATATCAGCTTCAGTGCCTGTTCACAATACAAAAAAAACAAAACTTAAAAAACAACAAACAAAAAACCCTAAAACATAAAAAAGACACAATTTGCCAAATAAGTTATTCGTTCCTAAGGGTATCAAAAGTGCAAAATAGTCACCTTCTTAGTTATGTCTCCCAAGTACCATCATCTTTCTGAATAAACTCAACAGGGTCAGCAGCTGCCATATGGCGTGTGTTTTTCAAGAGACAATGTAAGTTGAGGCTAAGAGTGTTTTGCATGTTTCTTTATTTTGCAGTGCTAGGGTTGTAGGCAGGTGTAGCCACTCCCCAGGCCCTGTATCAGCTTTAGTAGCTTTTTTTTTTTTTTTGGTGGCGCTGAGGATTGAACCCAGGGCCTTCTGCACTAGATGCAAGCACTCTACCTACTGAGCTGTATCCCCGCCCCTGCATCAGCTTTTAAGTTCTATTTTAAAGGGACCCAAAACAAAACAAGGCTGGGTGTTTGTTTCCAATTTCTATTCCCAAACAAAGCAAATCACTTAACAATAGTTCCCCTGTCTTTCTACACCAGGGAACTCTTAAGCACTAATGGCAGCTGCAAACTGATTAGGATGATAATAAGTAACAGCTAGAGTAGAAGAGGATGTGAATCAGGAGGAGTTCCACCTATTTGAAAACCACAACCCAGCTCTCCTGGGAGACCAGGATGCCTCCCAGGCAGGGCAGTCCTGCTGGTGGAGAGGAAGGGCCAAGGACGTCAGTGTTAGACAAATACCTGAGTGATAAACAAGTATTTCTGAGATGGGAGTGTATTCTACAAAGACTCACTTCAGGCTAGTTCTCATTCCTCTGCTAAATATGATGCACAGTCTGTACAGACCAGAAATACCCACCTCTGAGAACTCTATCAGCGTTGATATTTGAAGACTAGAGAGTTACACCCCAACTGGGTTCGGTGATTACGTACATCAGAATGAGAAGCGGTGGCACTGGCTGAGTGTGACAATGGCTCATACATTTGACACAAAATAAAACTCATGGAAATAACATTCAGGAGGAAAGGCTTGCATGGTTAAGGATAAAGCTCCCTAGCGTCCTTGTGGAACACATCTACCAGCCCCCGACAGAGCTGCAGAATTTTTGGACTGAAATATTTGCCGGGATTATTGTCAACTCCAGTCACCATTTTCCTTTCCTAGTGCAAATGGAAAGTGCAGTGGTCTGTAGGTGCTCTTCATTTTAATGGTACAAAAAGGGGGGAAAAATCGGGGGGAGTTTTTGGTTTTCCATTAGTACCAGAAATTAAAAACAAAAGCCTGCCAATGGAACAAAACACTGTTCACATGAGCAACAGGCCATAAAAAATCCAGACAACGGCAGGGCACAGTGCACCTGTGATCCCAGTGGCTCCAGAGGTGAAGGCAGGAGGATCACAAGTTCAAAGCCAGCCTCAGCAACTTAGCGAGGCCCTAAGCAACTTAGCGACACCCTGTCTCAAAAAATAAAAAGGGATGGGAGTGTGGCTCAGTGGTAAAGGATCCCTGGGTTCAGTCCCTAGTATCCAAACAAAACAAAACCCCAGAAATTAATTTGAAGGACTGGTGTATCAAAGAGCTAAGGAGCTCCCGGGGCTGGGTGCCACGAGACGGATTCTAGAGTGAGCATCCACTTCCAAAGGATCGTGGGAAGAATGAAGCCCTGGCAGTGATTTATTTATATTTAAATAAAGCTCTAGACTGACTCCATGAAGCTGTATGAATTCCTGGGCTCATATGATTTATTATTTATCACTGTAGCTCAAGGTTTAAATTATTAAGGATCCAAGTGGCTTGGTTTAAAGCAATTATGATTAAAGAAATACTAACTCAGTAAATGACCCATCCCTGATTTTTGCCCTTTACTCTACAAAAGGGCATTTGCTTTGACAGACAGACCACTCTTGGAAATTGTCCAAATTCCCGGTGGTCTGGCCCTAAAAACAAAGGCCTGCCCTCAAGGGGCCCAGAGCCCGTGTAGAGTGTGCAGCAAACCCAGAGCTGACCGACGAGGGAGAGGGGAACAGCCAGGGGCAGAAGGCAGGCTGCTTGCAAAATGGGCCTAGAGTCCGTCTGAGCTCACCTGTCACAAAAGACGACTTGAAGACAAAGCATTTTTTGGGTAACAGTGTTCAAAATACAGTTGTTGAGGGTTTAAGTTCCTTGATACAAAGATGTGTCTAGAGTGTTACTAGACAGACGCCACCGGAGTGAAGAGCTTCCTCCCCGACTCTGGCAGGCAGGAATAATCTGTTTTCAGTCTGACATCTACTGGCTTTATATAGCAGCTTATCTACGTTCAGAGAACAAGATCACATGTTATGGCTCCTAATATCCACACCCTACAATCACAGGCAGAAAGGCATCTGAGAACGTACAGGTCAACGGCTCAAAGTCATGACAGTGCTCTTGCTGGGCAGACTCCTCCCCGGGATGGGGGGTGGGTGATGTGATGCTCACAAAGGATCCCTCTAGCCGCTGCCCAGACCTCCCTTCCCCTGGCTGGGGAGGAAAACCAGGCTCCTATGCGGAGACCCCACTAGACCCTTTCCTTTCAAAGCTGTGGCTTGCAAATTGCTGTGGGGGATCCCCCGCAAGATGCACTTCTTACCACTGACTCCCAGAACCACCACTGTGCATGACACTGCTTGGCACCAGGCCTCGTTCAAGGGGCAGGCCGAGAAGGCAAGGTGGTGGTCAGGGTGGGGAGCATGCGCCTGGGCAGAAGCTCAGCAGGGGCCAGCGCGGGCCTGAGGGTGCGCAGGGGCAAGTGACTGGACTTGTGGGACAGGCTCCTGAGGTTCCGTCTGGGTGCCGCTGTTTCTCCAATGAAGGGCCAGGAAGGGGCAGGTGGTGTGAACCCGGGACAGGGGCAGCAAAGAGGAGGGAAGGAGCAGTCTATTTAAATAGTGCGGCATTCAACTGAAGTCAAAAAACCCAAAGGGAAATATTTTGATCTAGAGAATTTGAACCTGTAGCGTGTTTCCCTCCCAGGTGAGGACGGGAGTGAGGGCCGGACGGAGAGGTTCTTCCCACCACTGTTCTAAAAGAGTAATCTAAAATCTATGCTTTGTCCGTGGTGATTGAGTCCTGAAAAATACCTGTTCCTGGGGCATGTTAAAAAGCTGGAGAGTTCACATTTCTTTCTGAAGCCTCTCAGTCTAGCTCGGGCCAGGAGGGGATGTAGAACCTCTGCAGGGACCCTTCCAACAGACGCTCCATCCACAGGGACAACTTGCTCAGCTTTCCCTTGATGGGCCGGGGTCCCAGGCCGCAGGAGGGTCTCCCCCGAGACTCGCCCAGGGGGAGGGAGGGGTCGAGGTCACCGCAGGACCCCATGGCCTCCTCCTCTTCCACTGTTTTTTGGGGTTTGAAGAGGCAGAAGTATTTCTTGTGGCCGTTCAGGGCCAGGACGTAGCCAGTGTAGTCCCGCTCCAGGAAGTGCTTGTCATACTGGTTGGGGATCGGGGCTGCGTCTTGAGCAAATTCCAGTAAGTATTCCAGCCACTCTCTGTGCTTGTCCAGGCTCAGGAAGGAGAAGTGCAGGCAGCTGCTGCTGTGGGGAGAAGGGGCGGACTCAGGGCGCTTCCCACGCCAGTCAGACTGGAAAGGACAGGAAAAGGAGGGGCCTGGACACAGGAAGAAGCCCTAGGGCCTGTGACAGTCCCTTGGCTCACTCACCCGCCCCCACCCATTGCTGGCTCAGAGAGTGGCGGGGACAGTCTGTTTTCTGAAGGGCTCAGGGAGCAGCATGGATTTCAAGCTCTGTTCTGAACAGAGAGATCATGAAAGTTGAGGGGGAAAAGAGGGCCCCCGTGATGGCCCGATGTGTCCAAGACCTCGCTTCATGGATCAAGCCCACAGCCACAGAGGAGTGGGCACGGTGGTCCCCGGGGGCCCTTCACCCAAAGGTGTATACCTGCTCCCTCTCTCCCTTCGGCTTCCACACCCCCGCAGACTCCTTGAAGGCGGTAAACTTACAACCCCTCAGGAAAAAGAAAACTTGGGGCTCTGACCTCTCGTCATTTCCCAGATCTGCCCAGGTTCCCATGACTCCCCAAAGTATCTGACCAACTCCTCCCCTGATAGGCGCTAATAAACCCTACACAGCTCAGCCCTTCGCGTAGCCAGAGCCAGTTCCCTCTGGAAATTGTGCCCCTCCACTGCTTAGCAAAGCATCTCTGATCCGCTGAGGTCTTTTCCTTTCTGGGTTCTCTTTCCTCACACCGCGCTTACCCAGTGAACGAGTACACCTCCAGGGCAAACTTCTGCAGCAGGCTGTTCTTGGTGGAATTGGACAGGATGAGGACCACGTTCATGTGGCCTGGCCTAAGGCGCACCAGATTGCTGGTGTATGTCACATCCGTGAGTTCTGTTACCTCCACGAAGCCTTTCTTTGGAATCTTGCTGTGGGGAAACGGGGAGAAGTTAAGATGTTACCAGGGCAGCTGATGCCGCTACTTTAAAAGGGAACAAGTTGAATGATACGCTGTGTTTTTTTTTTTGTACCAGGGATTGAACCCAGGGGTGCTTAACTACTGAGCCACGTCCACAGCTCCCTTTATTCTATTTTTTCATTTTTAGACAGGGTCTTGCCGAGTTGCTTAGGGCTCACTAATTTGCTGAGGCTGGCTTTGACCTTGGGATCCTCCTGCCTCCATCTCCTGAGCTGCTGGAATTACCGGTGTGCGCCACTGCACTTGGCTGAGAGGCTGTATTTGAACCAGACCATGTTATTTAATAATGACTCCGATGTGGCAGGACAAGACAACCTTGATTTAGTAAGTAGCCCTTGGCCTACAGCAGCCCTTCTCCCGAGGCTGAAGGGTGGCACTATGGAGGCAGCCATTGGTCTGCTTTGTCGCAGAGACCCAGGTCCGTCGATGTTGGTTGTGTGCTCTCAACAGATCAGTCATCAACACTATTATGAATTATGGTGACATGCCACTCTGCTTCTGGGTAATCTACCACCTTCCTGGTTGTAAGTGTGGGTTGCAGTTTTGGCCTCCCATGTGCTGGGCAAGCACTCCTATATCTCTGGTCCTTTTTACTTTCTGAGACAGGCCTCAAACCTGTGATCCTCCTGCCTTGGCCTCCTAAGTCACTGGGATTGCAGGTGTGTGCCACTGTACGTGGCCTGATGTGCTTTTTCACTTCCTGCCTTCATTATTACATCTGTGACTGAGAAAGCAAAATCCCAGGGCATAAAGTAAGTAGGTCGTATGTCTAGAAGCCTAGGAGGTCTTAGCGAACACAAGCCAGCAGCTGCCTTTCCTGGATAGGCTGAGTATCCTCCATCTGAAATGCTCAGGATGAAGCGTTTCAGGTTTCAGATTTTCCCATGTTTATTTTATTTGTTTGTTTGTTTATTTATTAAAGACAAACATCACTTTAAAAAAAAATTTTTAGTTGCAGTTGGACATAACACCTTCATTTATTTATTTTATGTGGTGCTGAGGATCGAACCCAGGGCCCCGCATGTGCCAGGCGAGTGCTCTACCACTGAGCCACAACCCCAGCCCTAGATTTTTCCATGTTTTAAAATATTTGCATATTGGGGCTGGGGATGTGGCTCAAGTGGTAGCGCGCTCGCCTGGCATGCGTGCGGCCCGGGTTCGATCCTCAGCACCACATACAAACAAAGATGTTGTGTCCGCCAAAAACTAAATAAATATTAAAAAAAAAATTTGCATACATATAATGAGATATGGTAGGGCAAGCTCCCAAATCTGCTTTTTTTTTTTTTGATACTAGGGATTAAACCTAGAGGTGCTTTACCACCGCTATACATCCCCAATCCTTTATACTGTTTGAGACAGGGTCTCACTAAGTTGCCGAAGCTGGCCTTAAACTTGGGATCCTCCTGCCTTAGCCTCCCGGGCAGCTGGGATTACAGGTGTGTGCCACTGTGCCCAGTTACACCCAAATCCAAACATGGAATTAACCTATGTTCTGTGTACCCTTTACCCACATAGCCCAGAGGGAACGTCACACTGTGTGTCTGGTGCACCCGCATTTTGACTATGACCCGTCATACAAATCAGGTATGGAACTTTTTACTTGTGGTGTAAGTTGGTGCTAAAAAATTTCAGATCCTGGATCATTTCAGATTCTGGGTCTTAATCAGGGGCGCTCAACCTGTATTCCCATCTCCCACTCAGGAGCGGAGCCAGTCACTCTACACACTCGTGTCCTGACACTGCTCGGGGATCTGCGGGGCGGGCGCCCAGGGCAGCGGAGGTGGTGTGGGAGAAACCTGCTGTTCTCCTTGGTGAAGCTCGGCTCAGTCTTCCCAACCTTCTCAGGGGCTTCCTCTTTGTCTGGAGGGTGGGACTCTCGCTCGTCATTTGAGTCACTAAAGAAGGAAAAAGGATATTGTGTGTATAAATGAACACGCGACGACCCCCAACATGATGACAATAATAATGCACCAGCAAAAAATGTGGGGAAAAACAATGAAAAGAAATTTTATGAAAAAAAGCACCTAAGCTGTGGGCAGCCCTCTGCACTCACCTGAAGGCCTGGACCATGACTGTGCCGAAGAGGATGAAGAGGGCAGAGAAGATGAGGGACAGGAGGGGCATCATCTCCCGCCTGAAACCAAGAGCACAGCTGGGTGAGTGCCTGCGCGGTGCCGGGCTTTAGTTTCTTCTCTCAGTTCTCAGAAGAAACCAACCCAGCCCAGAAGCCGTCATCCCAGCAGACAGCGCTGCTTCTGGGGCGGCGGGGAGCGGGAGGTCGTGCCCTCCGAGTCCTGATTCAAACAGCTCATTCAGGAAGTCTGACTGGGGATCTCAGTGTAATGGGTTGTGCTTAGGAAGCTCTGTGGGGGACACGACAGGATAAAAAGGATTTAAATTGTAAATGTGGACCAACCTTCTGATGCTGAGATATCAGTGATTAAAACGTCTGTGGAATGATCTCAACTTTATTATATGTATGTATTTTACATATTTATTATATATAATATATATTCTTAACCTTCATTTATTTCTATGTGGTGCTGAGGATCAAACTCAGTGCCGTACAAGTGCTAGGCAAGTGCTCTATGCTGAGCTACAGCCCCAGCCCATCTATATCTATATCTATGTGTGTGTGTGTGCATATCTATATAGCTATATATCTATATCTATATATATGTGTGTATATGTGTATATATATATACACATATACATACAAACAGCCAGATAGAAAGAAAGAAAGAATAATCCAGATGGGGTCACGGCATGGAGCAGGGAGGGAATAATGGTTTTACGCGATTTCCCCCAGGGCTGCTGTTCTAAAACTCTACGCTCTTGCAACACCCACCAAAGGCGTGCCATCTTTCAGGGGCCCTGCTGGGTGCCAGGAATTAGAAGTGTGAATTCGAGGTGGTTCTGCCCTTCAGGAGAAAAGGGTAGAACTGCCTCTTCACCGAGAGGCAGCGTGGGCATCCTGCTGTGCCCACTGCGCTGCTTCACTGGTGCACCTGCAAACGGACTCCACGTGCCAGGCCTGTGCGGAGCACCAGAGGCCCTAGCTCTGCTCTCTGGAAGGGCAGTGGGTCATCTTTTCCCAGCCAATGGGAAAGATTCATTGGCAAATTTTTGAAGTTGCTGAAAGCAAGCAGGTGAGCAGTTAATGGAAACTGTAAAAGTTCTTCCACTTGCTTTGTTAAGTGCACACTGAAATCAAAGTAGGCCGGGCATGGTAGTGCACGCCTGTGATCCCAGAGACCAGCAGGCTGAGGCAACTTGGCAACACCCTGTCTCAAAATAAAGTGAAAAAGACTTTGGATGTAGCTCAGTGGTAGAGTGCCCCTGGGTGCAATCCACAGCTCTGCAATTAAAAAAGAGAAAGAAATAGAACTCCAGGGAGGATGGGCTCTTTCCAAAAGAAAATGGGTGACGCTGGTCTCAGCAGATGAAGGGCACCCCACCCCAGCATCATTCCTACCAGTTGCTATGGAATATGCCGTCCCAGCAGTCGGCCAAGTAGTCAGAGGCAGAGTAGAGCCACCGGAGGAGAAAGATCTATCCAGGGAGAAAATGGACATGGTCAGCACTGACCAGAGGAGGGTCCCCACCCCACAGCACTGAGCTGCTGCGACACTCTGCTCTTAGCAGGACTTAGTCGCTGGCCCTGGCAGCCCACCCTCCCTGGTGATGATGCTCACGGGAGCAAGTTCGTCCCTTAGGTCGGGGAGCACAGCCTCAGAGGACAGAAGAGCTGGGTCTCTCCGCAGTTGGTCGAGGTGACCCAAAAGGATGAATTTATCACTCTCACTCCCAGTCCAGGGATCTTCCAGGGTTTTATACACCACCCTTCCTGCCGTATTACGTCTTTCCAAAATAGACACCTGGGAGACAAGGAGAGAAAAATCATGAGAAGTCTCAAAAGCATCATAAGTTATAGTTGTCTGTATTTTTGCAGGGAGGATGGATGAGAGAAGTCGGCAGTAGGCTCAAACATAAATGCTAAAGAGTCTAAAATATTTGCAAGAGATTGAAATCTTTCTCATAAAAGGAGTGGTTATTATTTTCTGAGACAGGGTCTCATTATGTTGCTCAGGTTGGCTGTGAACTCTGAAGTTCAAGTCATTCTTCTGGCTCAGCTCCCAGAAGAATCATTATCATGGTGAATTTTCAAAAGCTTTTGTCAAAAGTTAAAGCTCTTTCTTCCCCCTCAAGAGGCTTCGTTCTATAATTTAATAAATGAAACCTTAAGTGTTTTTTTTTTTTTTTTAGTTGGCAACGGACCTTTATTTAATTAATCTATTTATGTATTTGTTTGTGGTGCTAGGCCCGAACCCAGTGCCTCACGCATGCTAGGCAAGCGCTCTACCACTGAGCCCCAGCCCCAGTCCCCCAAACCTTAGTTTTTTAGAAATTTTTTTAATGATTACCAAAATGAGAACAGAGAATTTCTTTTTTCCCCCAGTGCAAGGGATGGAACCAAGGGCCTAGGTAAATGCTCTACCACTAGCTACATCTCCAAGAGGAGAACGCCATGCTTCTGGAGAAGAGGGAAAAAGGAGAAATCCATTAGGATGAAGCAGAAAAGGCAGAAGGCGGGGGAACTTGCCAGGAGTACCATCAGTGCCTATGGGTTTGTAAAATCTGGCATCTTGGATTCTGCAGACCAGATCTGGGCAACCTGATGAGATGGGCCGATGTACCTTAACCTTTACTCGCAGGAGAGATGCCTTCTGTGGAGGCCTAGGCTGACCTCTAGGAGGTAAAATGACCACATGGAAGACTGTTGTCAGAGTAGCCTTACAATGTCCCCCAGAAAGAAGGAAATGGAAGTGAGGGCAGTGCTTGGGAAGGGGCTGGGTCAAGAGAGAATCCGTGGGCTCACCGCTGACTTCCCCTGAAATGCCTCGCTGTCCGGCAACAGGGTGCGGGCAAACTCCTGCTGCCGCCCACTGTGGACGTGTACGAACCGCACAGTGTCCTGCGTGTTTGCCAGGGCAAAGGACAGGAAGGCCTCGAAGGGTCTGCTCAACTTGGGAGCCTCGGCAGTCAGTAAGACCACACAGTACCTGCATGAGAACGAGAGAGAGGACTATAACTAGTTCCTGGGCAGAATCTGCTATCCATGATGAAGGGTAGGAGGAGTCACTTTACAGAGTGAAGAAGATATTGTGCATCAGGAGAGCTGCCATCTCTTTTTTAAATTCATTTTTTTGTGATCCTGGGGATTGAAAGTGGTGTGCTCCACCACTGAACTACATCCCTGGTCCTTTCTTTTCTTTTTTTAAATTCTTTTTTTCTTCATTTATTGCCTTTAATATGTTGCTGAGTCCACCCCAGGGGCAGATTTTTTTTTTTTTTTTTTTAATGTGGTGCTGCGGATTAGAACCCAGGGCCTTGTGCATGCAAGGCAAGCACTCTACCAACTGAGTACATCCCCAGCCCTCTTTTTATTCTTTATATTGAGACAGGGTCTTGCTAGGTTGTCCAGGCTGGCCTTGAACTTATAATTATTTTGCCTCAACCTCCCAAGTAGCTGGGATTACAGGCGCCCATCATTGTGCCCAGCTTGCGAGCTGCCATCTCTGAGACTTCCAAGTCAGTAATGACCTGTTCCTTTTCCAGACTAGTAATGTTCTCCCCACACCCAACTCCATAACATCTAGGAATTTCTTTTAGGCAATTGGGCCTTGATCCTTGATGCAGAAGGTCCTTTTATGGAAGCCATCTTGTCCCAGTTCTGCTACCACAGGGAAGACTAGTTGAATCTATCTTAGGACAGCGGCCACCAAACCTCATTCTGAAGGAGCTTCCTTTGCAAGGTTCCAATGTAAGCTCAGCCATTCATTCTCCTGAACATTGACTGAGCACCTGCTACATGCCAGGGAAGACAGAGGACTTCCTTGCCCTCAGAGGTCACGTTCCAGTGAGGAAGACAGAAAACAAACAGATTTCACAATAAACAACCAGTGCTCTAAGAAAGAGAGGAGAAAGGGATATAGAGAGGCCAGTGTTGGGGGAGGTCATGGGTTGGTGAGGGAAATGGCACCTGAGAAGGTAACACTTCTGCAGAGACCTGAATGAAGTATGCACAAGAGGCAACAAGGCCAGAGTGTACCGGGTGGACAGAACCACAGCATGAAGACCCCAGGATGGAGAGTGATGGGTTTGGGTGTTTGAGATCACGGCTGGTGTGTGGAGAACCTGCCTGGAGCAGAGGAGGAGACAGGCGCAGAGGCGAGCAGGAGGCTGCATGGGAGACGGGGCCTGCTCCAGGGCCGCAGCGGTAAGGAAGCCAGGAGTGTGGGTTTGGAACACGTTTTATGTAAATGACAATCCTTATAGTTCAGGACACTCTTTAAAAATCTAATTAAAGTCTTTTTTTTTTCCTTCTCTCTCAGACTATAAAGGAATTGGCAAAGTCTGAAAATACAGGGGGATTTTTAAAATTTAAACAATATTTTCAAACAATATGATCAGATACCTTTTACAGATAAAATAATCCTAAATTTAAAGCCCCACTGATTCATTAATTGTACCTAACTGAAAAAGGTATACGAGACATTTCCCTGTATTTCCAGGCTTTTTAGACACTCTGCACAATCACATTCCACATTCTTTACTGAAATCACAGGCTAATCATTCTGACATTTCCTCTGCACCCTACCTCACTTTCCCTATCATTTAACTGTTGTCCTGGCTCTCTCCAGACCTCCAGGGACTCACCCTGCATGCATGCTCTGTAGGGAGAGGAACAGTCATGCTCATGCTTCACTAAGGGACCTGCCTCCTGACACCTGCTAACATCTGCTTGTCTGTCAGGTTCCAGCTAAAGTGTTACATCTTGGTGTGCTCTGACCCCGAGGCCAGGCTGGCACAACCAAAAATTTGGCCCTAAGGTACCCTGGTTGAAAATACCCACTAACATCACAGCTGTTAATTGACAAATGAAGAATAAATGCTGTCACCAGGTGGGTGCTCAGTTCCCCTGTAGTAAACTCCAAGAAAGGAAAAGCCTTGGGCCTTACTTCCTCTGTCGGTGAGATCGTTTCACTGGGCAGAGCTCATGGAACAACTTCTGGCTGGTAAGCCTGGCTGCCAACAGGTACTTGTTTTGGGTTAAAAAGTCTTCAATGACCTGCTTCTTCAGACCTCGAGCCTGGGGGAGAACCAAGAAGCAATTAACTGGATTCAGTTTTCTCACTGCAAGTTGACTTTACTTAAAAGACTAATAAAAACCTGGTGGACCCTGGCTAAAGTAAGAAAACCGGGTTAGATGGGCCAGTCTGAGTAAATGAATACCTAGGATGACCTAGGCCAACCATGCAGGATGAGATGGAATGATGTTGCTATTTGGGTCAAAGCAAAAGTCAAGGGGTCTTTCCATAGAGAACTTCTGTAGGTTGTTTCATGCCGACAATTTAAAAAGTCAGTTACTTTGAATTTTAGGCAAATATATTTCCATTCAGGATCTGTAGCAAGCTATACAATTAAAAATAAACTCCCAAGTAACAATGTTACTACACGTTAAAGACAGACTACAAAATCATATGAGAGCCAAGTGCAGTAGCACAAGCCTGAACGCCTGTAATCCCAATGGCTTGGGAGGCTGAGGCAGGAGGATCGAAAGTTCAAAGCCAGCCTCAGCAATTTAGTTAGGCACTAAGCAATTCAGCAAGATCCGGTCTCAAGACAAAAATAAAAAGGGGTGGGGCTGGGGATGTGGCTCAAGTGGTAGCGCGCTCGCCTAGCATGCGTGCGGCCCGGGTTCCGGGTTCAATCCTCAGCACCACATACAAACAAAGATGTGTGTTCACCGAAAACTGAAAAATAAATATTTAAAAAAAAAAAATTCTCTCTCTCTCTTAAAAAAAAAAAATAAAAAGGGGTGAGGATATGACTCAGTGGTTAAGGGCCCCTGGGTTCAATCCTCAGTACCAAAAAAAAAAAAAAAAAAAAAAAAAAAAAAATCACATGACGACTGTTTTATACATTTTGAAGGACTGAAATCAGAGGCAGCAGGTTCATAGAACATAATGTGATTAAACTAAACCTTAATATGAGATAAGCTTGGGTGCGTTCAGAGTGGCATGGCCGCAGACTAAAAATATGAATCAGACTAAAACTTAATATGAATATAAGCCAGAAATCCATTTTTATGTTTGGAAATTAAACACACTTTGAATAAGCCACTTACCTAAGAAAAAAGCCTATCAGATATTAGAATACATTTAGAATTAAAAGAAAAATACTGTCAAAATTACTACTTGGGAGGCTGAGGCAGGAAGATGGCTTGAACCCAGGAGTTCAAAGCCAGTCTAGGATCTAACAGATGTGAAACACAGCTTAGGATAAGAATCTACAGCTTCATGGAGGAACTCAGTCACTAAGGAACAGAGAACTTCTTGAATCTGATAAAAAGTAAAGTATCTCTGAAAAGCCTTCTGAGAAATACTTATTGAGGAACTGCCAAAAGCAGTTTAAGATTAAACACAAGGTGCCCCTCCCGTCACACCATTTCTCATCTATACCAGAGCTCAGTGCAAGAAAGGATCAAAAAAAAAAAAAAAAAAAAAAAAAGAAAAAGAAAACAGGGGGTGGAAGAAGCAGCAAAATTGTCATTAATCTCAGATGATACAATAGTGTATTTAATAAATCCAAAAGATGACAGAGATCAATTTTTTAAACCAGTAAGTGTTTGGCAAGAGTGATGGATGATCATGCAGCATCAGTATTTAAGTCAACTATATGTTTTATGCCAGCAAACTGAAAATGTAACAAAAAAGATTCCCTTTCTAATAGCATGAAAGTATGAGGTATCAGAAATAAGTTGAGAAAAAAAATTTCTTCACAGGGAAAATCATAACACCTTAGGGAGACACACACACAAAGCACCCAAGCAAATCCCACAGAGTCGTCATGTTTACAGGCTAGAAGGCTCAGATTTGTAAAGATCGATTTAAAGAATTGGTACAAACTCCCCAAACCGATTGTGTTCAAACTGATTTAAACAATCAGTACAAACTCTCGATACCCCAGTAGATTTTTTTTTTCTGTTTCTTTTGATGTAACCTGATGGACAGAATTTAAAATATATATAAAAAAGTACAAAAGACTAAAAATAGCCAAGATGCTTTTTGAAGAAAAACAAAAACAACCCCCCAAACTCTCTCAAAAAAACAAACAAAACACCCAAACTTCCCCAGATGACAAAACAAAGGATATGATTCTCATATCGACTTTCACATTTGTTCTGACCAGAACTTTGTGTGTGTGTGTGTGTGTGTGTGTGTGTGTGTGTGAGAGAGAGAGATATTAAACCAGGGGCACTCTATCAATAAGCTACATGTCCAGCTCTTTTTAAAATTTTTTATTTTGAGGGGCACTGAGGATCAAACCTCAGGTGCTCTACCACTGAGCCACATCTCTAGCACTTTCTAGTTTATTTTCAGACAGGGCTGGCCTTGAACTTGTGATTCTCCTGCCTTGACCTCCAGAGTCATTGGGAATACAGGGTGCAGTGCTAACATTTTATTAGGCTCAATATCCCACCCTACTGATTGCCAGGGCTGAAACCCCACTTTCCACAGATAATACAGTCGGAAAAGGGAGGCTTGTTTTCAGATATCTGTGACTATTCTTTGCTATATCAAAACTCAATTAATGGTAGTTTCTTTAGGGTTAATTGCTGCGTTGACACAATAAATGCTGGATAGTTTATCAATTACATTTTACTTAGAATGGATATTTTTTCATGTTCTATTTTAGTAACACTCCTGATTCTAAAATATCATGCATTGGTCACTTGGAATATTTGTTCAATGACCTTCAGTACATTGATATGGTTAATTATACCTATTGGAAAAAGAATCACATCGCATTGATGGACCAATCTAATCAGAAAGTTCTGAGGAGCTGTCAATTTGCCAATGTAAATTTTCTGTTTTTTTTTTTTTTGTTTTTTTTTTTTAAAGAGAGAGTGAGAGAGGGGAGAGAGGGAGAGGGGGGGAGAGAGAGGGAGAGGGAGAGGGAGAGAGAGAGAGAGAGAGAGAGAGAGAGAGAGAATTTTTAATATTTATTTTTTTAGTTCTCGGCGGACACAACATCTTTGTTGGTATGTGGTGCTGAGGATCGAACCCGGGTTGCACGCACGCCAGGCGCTACCGATTGAGGGACACCCCCAGCCCCCAATGTAAATTTTCTGAACTTCAAATTTTCTTGGAAGTCCGAATTTTATCACTGGCAATGGATGCCATCAGTTGTTTTCATCAAGTTCCAGCCTCACTCCACTCATCTTTGCAGAAATGTTTTACAGAGCCCTGATTCCTGCACAGGTGCTGACAGCTTTACCCACTGCTGTTTGTCCTGTCAGTGCAAATGTCACCACAGTGAAATAGGCAAATTATGTCTTGGTGTTATCAT
The DNA here is from genome assembly GCF_964194105.1 of Spermophilus citellus. Classification (NCBI taxonomy): domain Eukaryota; kingdom Metazoa; phylum Chordata; class Mammalia; order Rodentia; family Sciuridae; genus Spermophilus; species Spermophilus citellus. The sequence goes on from NC_138191.1 coordinate 128,673,045, forward strand.
AAAGTCAGCTTTCACCTCAGGTTCCCTCTTAAAGGGTCTCTGGAACTCCCAAGGCCGTGACCACATTATGAAACTGCTGTTCTGTTGAACTCAGGTGCAGCAGGCGACATACGATATTCATGGCAACACTGCTCCTCAAAGCCCCCCAGTGGCCACTGACAGAAGTATGAATTAATAAATTCTAACGTAGTCAAACTACAATATAGCCGGGAAAGCAAATTACTTAGACTACAGGAAACAACTGGTGCTACCAGTGTTACTTATGCTAAGCAGCTTGCCTTGGGAGAGTTTACGTTAAGTATATAGTTCTTTTTTTTTTTTTTTTTTTAATTTAAATTACTGGGGATTGAATCTAGGAGTGCTTTACTTCTGAGCTACAGCTCCAACCCTTTTTTTGGAGACAGAGTCTTGCTGAGTTGTGGAGGCTGGCCTTGAACTTGCAATCCTCCTGCCTTACCTTCCTAAGTCACTGGGATTACAGGTGTGGCCACCAAGCCCAGGTAAATGTGAAGTCTATCTTGAAACATGGAGATTCTCACATACCTGGATCATGTCAGCCGGCTTGTTTATGTGCTCTTTAAAGATCAAGATGGTGGGGGCATATACATTGATGTTGTACTGCCTGGTCATCTCCTCCACCCCTCTCAAACCGACATATACATATCCAAATGACAAATAATCTTTGTATGCAAAAGCGGTCAACTGTGAGAGCATAAGGGAGAAGAAAATGAAGTTTATAGCATGCCATCTAAGGTACAAATCAAATGGCAAGTTGACATCAATGGGTGGAGATGCACATCCCCACACAGCCCCACCAGGTCTTTTACACCCTCCCACACCTCCTGAATGTCATGGCGTTCCAGCACAAAAACTGTACCAATAAAAGTAAACAGCTATTTTTTTTTTCCACAGATAAAGTAAAATAATCATTTTATTGAGATTTGTACTAGATCTAAGGCTGAGATGTTTGGAGAATTATGTCAGAAGGCAGTGGATGTGCCAATGGATGGGCACTCTCCTCTCATCTCAGGTCACAGTGATGACAGAGGTGAGTGGGAAGTGTAGTCCAGGGTCTCACAAAGAGCAGGTGTGCAGTGAGACCAGGGGCAAGCTGGATGTCCGCTGTGAGCCTCAGCTCACATCTTGGTCTCTAGAATATGGATAATATTCCTACCCCTAGATTCCTCTAGGGACGGAGGGCACCTGGGGGCGGAGAGCACTCGCACATGAGGTGATCAGAACCATGAGGTGTTCCATGGGCACCGGTGAGGAAAATGTCTGGGCTTCAAACATTTCTCATGCAATTAACTAGCACAGGCTCAGTGTCCCTTGTCTGAAATGCCTGGGACGAGTGTTTTGGATTTTTTCAGATTTTGGAATATTAAAATATACACAGTGAGACAGCCTGGGGGCAGGGCCGAGCCATGACACATCTGATTTGTTCCATATCCCCTGGACACACACAGCCTGACAGTAATTTTACGCAGTATTTCTAGCGCACCTGCATTTTGATGGTGCCCTATCCACGAGGTCGAGTGTGGAATTTCCCACTCATGGTGCCATAAAAGTGCTTAGATTATGGAGCTTTCAGATTTTGGTTTTATGGGTTAGGGAGGCTCAGATTCACTTGTACTTACAAAAAGACACACAGGTTACAAGTGTTCCACCTAAAATATAAGAACACTTTACCAGATATAAGTACCTTGTACAGCAGTGGCACAGTAGGCCCCTGGTCGAACAGAAGGACGTGCGGTTTATTCTCTTGCTGCCAGCCAGAGAGGAATCGGATGTAATTTTTATTTGTAACCTTAAATTGAAAAGAGGACGTTAGTTTCAATATTTATTCTTTTTTTTTTTTAAAGAGAGAGAGAGAGAGAGAGAATTTTTTTAATATTTATTTTTAGTTTTCGGCAGACACAAAATCTTTGTTTGTATGTGGTGCTGAGGATCAAACCCGGGCCGCACGCATGCCAGGAGAGTGCACTACCACTTGAGCCACATCCCCAGCCCTCAATATTTATTCTTAACAAATATATTATACTCCTGTCATAAAATAAATTATACTCCTGTCGTAAAATAAATTAAAAAACTAGATATGTGTAAAAGATTGTCTGCAATACGTAAAAAATACAGACAACTTTTTTCTTCCCCTGGTACTGCAGATTGAACCTGGGGGTGGGGGTGGGGGGAGTTGTGTTCAAGCACGGAGCCACTTCCCTAGCCTTGCCCTTTTCATTTTTTATTTTGAGACAAGATCTCACTAAGTTGTGCTGGCTGGCCTCGAACTTCTGATCCTTCTGCTTCAGCCTCTGGAGTTACTGGGATTACGAGCATGCACCATTGCACCCAGCTGATTCTTGCTTAATGGTAGAATGTAATTTTTTTTCCCATGGTGGGGATTTGGTCTCCTGCATGCTAATAAGCAAGCATGTACTCTACTACCAACACCTGAGAGTGTACTTCTTAATCTACTAAAGCCAAAGATATTTGATACTTGCCATTTTATTTATTTACTTATTTTTTGGGGGACGGTACCAGGATTGAAATCAGGGGCACTCAACCACTGAGCCACATCCCCAGCCCTATTTTATTTAGAGACAGGGTCTCATTGAGTTGCTTAGCACCTCGCTGTTGCTGAGGCTGGCTTTGAACTTGTGATCCTCCTGCCTCAGCCTCCCAAGCCGCTGGGATTACAGGTGTGCGCCACTTCGTCCAGTTGATACTTGCCATTTTTAAATGGCATAAATAAAAATAAGGTAGCCCATCCCACTGTACATCAGGTAATTTCACTTAGAAGTTCCACATTTGAATTGTTACTTCCAGGTTTCTTGCAGGGCCTGGAGGAACTCTGAGGCTCTCCCAGCCAGGTTCCTGCAAACCCATCTAACCCGCTCACCAAGGAGCCTGCGGCTCACTCCCTCCTTTTCTCACCTACCTGCCAAACTCACTATAGGTACCATTTCTGTAAAGAAGCCTTTTCCAATTCTTAGGATGGGCTCCCAAACACTCCAAAGCCCAGGAGCTGCTCAGAAAGTGTCTTCAACACTATTCTATACCTGGCACTAAACAGATTTTTTTTTTAAATACATTTTTTAGTTGTAGATGGACACAATACCTTTATTTTATTTATTTATGGTGCTGAGGTTCGAACCCAGTGCCTCACACATGCTAGGCAAGCCTTTACCACTAAGCCACAGCCCCACCCCAAGAACAGATGTTTTATAAATGTCTCAGAACTTATCGTAACAATCTCTCGTCTTTTTAGGAGCCTGTGATGCTCTCTGACCTTTTAAGCCAACTCCAACAAATCTTTCTCCTGTGGATAACCCTGGTGGGACAGTCAGTAAACAGCTCAGGTAAAAATATTGTAGAAATTTTTATAATTCCTCTCTGGTATTGTGAATGAATGAATTACTTAAAGTACAATAAGAGCCCTTTCCTAGTTGCTTTGATCCCTATCCTAACACACTTGGAAAAACATTAAGGTGCTTAAATACACAAATCAAAAACTAATATGAGGGCTGGGGATGTGGCTCAAGCGGTAGCGCGCTCGCCTTGCATGCGTGCGGCCCGGGTTTGATCCTCAGCACCACATACAAACAAAGATGTTGTGTCTGCCGAAAACTAAAAAATAAATAAATATTAAAACACTCTCTCTCTCTCTCTCTCTCTCTCTCTCTCTCTCTCTCTCTCATAGTTCAGGACATCTGTTATTAAAAAAGTAAATAAATAAAAAAAAATTTTTTAAAAACTAATATGAACTGTTTCTTTTTTTTTTTTTTTTTTTTAGTTTTTTTAGATGTTAATGGACCTTTATTTTATTCATTTACTTACACATGGTGCTGAGGATTGAACCCAGTGCCTCATACATGCAAGGCAAGTGCTCGATTACTGAGCCACAACTCCAGCCCTGTATGTCTGATTTCTTTAGATCAAGTTTTTCTTCATGAATTTCATCCATATTGTTGTATCAAAATAATAACTGAGTTCATGGAATCTGGTGTTTTCTATAGATATGAACATTCAATGCATGAGCAAATGTAATTTTATTTGAATATTTTCACAAGACAAATAACTCTGCATGAACCAATTCATGAGCCACAAAGAAATCTTTTATCCTATTATGGGATCAAATTTTTTGTTGTTGTTGACTAGAAAACAAGTAATTTTGGCTCAAATGAAATTTTACCTATAACAAGGTAAAATCTGCAAGATGCTTATTAACATGAATGAATTTGTTCAGTCTCTGTACTTCATCTGTTTCAGTCTCCTACAGTCTTCATTTAAATGATTCATTTTAAAGTGATCAATTAATATATCTTATTCTGTTCAAAATGAAACTCAGGTCTGAGAGTGTCACAGGTAGACTGTGGGCAGCCAGGCAACTAGTAAACCACTTCCTGCCATATTCTCCCCAGGTACTCACCTTCTCCACCAAGTTCCCTGGAAGAAGGCTTTCTACAAACTGCCGGAGGTTCTCACGAACAACTGCATTGTGGAAGAAGGAGATTTTCCCATTTATGATTCCTAGGATAGAGGGTGTGCTGTGTGCTCCCAGGTGATGGGCCAGGCGTCTCTCGTACCCAGCATGGACCACGCCGATTCCCACACCTGCAAAGTATGAAAAATTTACATGTAGGCTCTGTGTGCCCCACGGCAGCTGGGAGAAACACTGACAAGGAAGTTTTCAGTGTGAAATTAAAACTGACTTAGCAGGAGAGAATTTCCTCCCCCTTCCCTTCCTTCCCTGGTACTGGGGATTGAACCCAAGGGTGCTCTACCACTGAGCCATATCCCCAGCCCTTTTCCTTTTTTAAGACAGGGTCCTGCTAAGTTGATAGGGCCTTACTAAGTTGCCCAGGTTCACCTTGCTTGCAATCTTCCTCCTGCCTGAGCCCCTGGGGAGCAGGGATCACAGATGTGCACCACTGCACCCGGCAGGAGAGAGCACCATTCTAACAGGCTGGCTTGTATTTTCATTGTTGAAATTCTAGATTGGTCAGTTTTTCTGCAGAAATGGCAATATTTATTTATTTGCTTATTTTTAAAATATTTTTTTAGTTGTAGATAGACATAATATCTTTTTTAAAAAAATATTTATTTTTTTGTTTTAGGTGGACACAATATCTTTATTTATTTTTATGTGGTGCTGAGGATCGAACCCAGTGCCTGGCGCATGCAAGGCAAGCACTCTACCATTGATCTACAAACCCAGCCCCACAAAATGGCAATATTAAGAAGCACATATATCTCAAGTCTGTTACTTCTAATTTTGGGAATATATCATGAGGAAATACTTAAATGGTGAAAGAACAATCTGTACACCATGCTCCTACCCATAAAGAAATAAAACCCATGAATAACCTGAGTGTCTAACAACTTAGCATGGTAAAAACCAAACCTATGAATTGTCAACAGAAAAAAAAATCACAGTCCTCTAAGCTTTGGGAACATATCATCATCATCATCATCATCATCATCATCATCATCATCTTGGTACTGGGTAGTGAATCCAGGGTGCTTAAACACTGAGCCATATCCCCAGTCCTATTTTGTATTTATTTAGAGACAGGGTCTCACTGAGTTGGCTTAGGGCCTCGTTAAGTTCCTGAGGCTGGCTTTGAACTTGTGATCCTCCTGCCTCAGCCTCAGGAGCCACCTTGATTACAGGCATTCACCACCATGCCTGGCTTATAGAAATTATTTTATTGAGATATTAGTAAAATACAGATTCCTGGAAAAATAAAAGAAACTATAAAGTTAATATCACTTGAAAACCCACATCACACTTGACCTGTTAATATTTTGGTATCTGTCGATATTCTGTATGTACAGTATGCCTAAAATAAAGTGGGGGTCATCTGATCCTTATTTCCTTAATAAGAATAACTTCTCTTGTTCTTTGATTCAACCAATGTATCTAGAGGGCTAGTATTCTGCTACTCACTGGAAGATTAATCTACTCACGTGAAAGATTAATGGCCAACAAATAACAAGTGAACATTTTCATTTGGATGTTTAATAGACTTTTAAAATTAATTAATTTATTTAGTTTTGTGGTGCTGGGGATTGAACCCAGGGCCTTGTGCATGTGAGGCAAGCACTATACCATCTGAGCTATATCCCAGCCCCTAACAGACTCTTGAGCTTCAAAGCGCAACTCCTGATCTACGACTGTTCAGCCCACGCCTCTGCCACTTCAGCTGGTGACTCCCTCGTTCCTGTTACTGGAGCCACACATCTGAGGAGTCATCTTCCACTTCTCCAACTTCTCACATCCCACGTCCAATCTGTCAGCAAGTCCTGATGGTTCTCTCTTCAGAGTGTGGCCAGAATTTGACTATTTTTTTTTTTTAAATCGCTTCTATTATCCCGAGTCACCCCCTCTCTAGCCTGGGTGGCTATACTAATCTCCTAGATTGCCTTTCGGTTTTGCCTGCTTTTCTTTTTCTTTCTTTCTGGTTCTGGAGATTGCACCCAGGGGTGCTCTACCATTGAACCGAATCCCCAGCCCTTTAAATTTTTTAAATTACTTTTTTTTTTTTTGTAAGAGTCTTATAGTTACACACAGTTGTTGGGTTCATTCTGACAAACTCATACATGTATGGAAGCCCTTTTTGATTTTTATTCTGAGACAAGGTTTTGCTAAGTTGCCCAGGGCTGGCCTCAAGCTTGCCATCCTCCTGTCTCTGCCCCTTGGTGGCTGGATCACAGGCCTGCGCCACATGCCTGGCTCTGACAGTCTATTCTTAACATAGTTATTGGGTGGTTCCTTCTAAATCATAAAAATGGTTCACAATGCTCTTCAGCTCAAACCCTGCAAAGACTCACTCATTTCACTCAGAATAAAACCCATGATCCACAAACAGGCCAACAGAACCCACTGTGCTGTGGTTCCTGGTCCCCTCTGCCTTGGGTCCACTCCTCCTGCAGCTTGCTCTGTCCCTGCACTTTTGCTCCTATTTGAACGCTAGCTAGTGTGCTCCTGCCTGGGCCTGGCGCTGGCGGCGCTTGCTGGGGTGCCCATCTCCCCTCTCACTCCTCATCAGCTTCAAGGAGCTGCTCTTAGCCACGGGTCAACCTGGCCCAGTGTGTGAAGCAGCACTCCCCACGTGCTGCGGGGCCCAGCACCCTGCTTGCTTTCACTCCTGTCACAGTGCTTACTGTGTTCTTCCCCATCCCTGCCCCCCACCCCAGTATTGGGGATTGAACCTAGAGGTGCTCTCCCGCTGGGCTCCACCTCCAGCCCTTTTTGACACAGTGTCTCACAAAGTTGCCCAGGCTGGCTTAGAACTAGCGATCCTCCTGCCTCTCCTGCCTCTCCTGCCTCTGCCTACGGAGCAGCGCAGGCTTACTGTTGTCTTTTGTGGTGCTGGGAATGGAACTTAGGGCCTTGCAGGTGCTAAGCACGTGCTCTACCACTGAGCTAGACCCTGGCCCCTGCTACCTTCTTCTAACATACAACAGGTGCCACCCTTTCTGTTGATTTTTATTTATTTATTTATTTTGGGGTACTGGGGATTGAACTCAGGGGCACTCGAACACCGAGCCACATCCCCAGACCTATTTTGTATTTTATTTAGAGACAGGGCTTAGCACCTCGCTTTTGCTCAGGCTGGCTTTGAACTCATGATCCTCCTGCCTGCCTTTTCCTTCCAGAACAGAGGCCTCACGAAGGCAAAAATCTTTGTTTCGTTCACTGATGTGTACCTAGCTTCAGAAGAGAGCTGGGCAGAGCAGGGCACACTGGAACTGGGTCATCAAGCTACCTTGCTAGTGCCCTACTGTTATCCACTGAAGTCATAAAAGCGAAAGGAAACACAAAACCGATTTCCCTACTCTCACCCCTACACATATCTGTACTGCACTTCCGATGACAGGTATTCAGGAGTTTCCCTAAACAGCAAGAGATCTCCAGAGGTCACCAAGGCGGGGATCCTATAATTCAAACCAGTTCTGATGCCACCTCTCTACCTGGAGAGCAGGAGCTCCCACAGGCTCAGGGCCGGGTCCCACAGCACTGCTCCCACGTCAGAAGCCAGCTCAAAGCCCCTGGCTGTGATCTGCACCCCTGCCCGACTGGCTCTAAATCAAGGGTTCCCATGATCCTGTCCTTCACTCTGATTAATTTGCTAGAGTGGCTCAGAGGACTGCTTACCTATTTATTACAAAGAATACTATAAAGGACACAGGTGACAAACTGCAGGGAAGTGACACAGAGAGCAAGGCATGGGGAAGGGGTATGCAGCTACTGCCTGCCTGGGCGTGCCCCTCCAGCACACCACATGTTGGCCCCCAAAAGCTCAGGGGCTTTATGGAGGATGGAGGGAGGGCTGAAGCTTCTAAACTTGTAGTCATGGCGTGATTATTTTTGTCCAGCCCCTGTCCAGGATCCCATCCAGAGTGGCCGGGAGACGCAGCACTGTTATCACAGGGCCGTGAGGACTGGCAAGACTTAGGGTCTCAAGTCACAGCAAACAAGTTTCCCCTGACTCCTCTATCTTCAAATTCTCACACTAAGGATTCTTTTCCTCTTTTTGGTGGGCACTAAGGATGGAAGCCAGAGCCTCTCGCATGCCAGGCAAGCACTCTGCCACCGAGCTACCCTCCCCGCTCCTTAACTTCAGGATGCTGTGCATGTGTATATGTGACACTAGGGACTGAATATAGGTTGCTCTACCACTGAGCTATTTTGACAGCCCATTTTATATTTTTATTTTGATATAGGGTCTCACTAATTGCTCAGGTTGGCCTTGAACTCGCGCAATCTTCTTATTTCAGCCTCCTGAGTTGCTGGGATTACACACAACTTCAGGATTCTTAAAACAAGTTGAGAGAGGCCAATAGCAAGTGAAATCATTTACATATACTTGTCCTGATTCAGCAGGATCTGGCTAGATGACAGACAGGCCTGCCCAGAGGCCAATAAACTTGAGCAACATAGCTTTTGTGTATGTGGTGCTGAGATCTGGGTTTGATCAAACCCAGAGCCTCCCACATGCCGGTGAGTCCTCTGCCACTGTGTCACCTCTAGCCCTTAGTAGCAACTTAAAAGAAAAAAAGTACAGGGGACATCTTTCAGTGATGTTATTTCTCATATGGACCTGTGTTTCTGGACAATTTGTATGCCCTGGGAAATTAAAAACACCATATTTTCTCCTCTTTTTGAGAGCCTTCCTTCTGAGCAGTGCTGAACCTCTTGGCTACGCCTGTATTTTGAGGTGCCAAGTGATCCTCGTGCCATTGCGGAGCCCCACACACACAGTGCATCCTTTAGGGATGTTCCTTCCCCCACTCAGTACACTTACATAAACATTTATTTTTTTCCACCTCTGAATATGCCTTAAAGGGCCAGTGGAGGAATCCACAATTGTCAAATCTGGCTAAAAACAAACCTGCTGCTAAACAAACCATGAAGATGCAAAATGATGTGAAATAAAACCAAGAAAACAGAATTAATTGCTATTAAAAAATATATATATATATCAATTTGTACGCAATTTTTTCTCCTACATTATATGAGATTGTTATACACAGCAAACACTTGAAAGAGAGGAATTTTTTGCTTTTTATTTTTGGTACTTGGGATTGAACCCAGGGGTGCCTTACCCCTGAGCCACATTCTGAGTCCTTTTTGCTTTTATTGTAAGACAGGGTCTCACTAAACTGCTAGGGCTGGTGATCCTCCTGGTGAGCACCCTGAGTAGCGGGATTACAGGTATACACCATCACACCAGGCTCTTCTTTTTTTGAGACTAGTTCTCACTATGTGGCCCAGGCTATGAGCCTCTGGGTTCAGGTGATCCTCCTGCCTCAACCTCCCAGGTAGCTGGACTATAGGCATACACCACCACCCCTGACCAATTTTTTCATTTTAAATAAGAAGTCATGGTGAATAATCACTGCATGGGCATCCAAATGGGGTCTCCCTGCATTGATATTTAATTTCAAGGTACTCAACTTAGAAATCAAGTATCATTTCATTACTCTTCTGCAACTCCCAACAAGTACTAGTGTGCTGGGATGTTTTCACTGTATCTCTTGAATTTTCTGGGAGTACATACCAGGACTTCTTTCTCTTTTTTTTAAATACCAGGGATTGAACCCAGAGGTGCTTACCCACTGAGCCACATTCCCAGCCCTTTTTTATATTTTATTTAGAGACAGGGTCTCATGGAGTTGCTTAGGGCCTTGCTAAGTTTCTGAGGCTGGATTCGAACTTGTGATCCTCCTGCCTCAGCCTCCCAGGCCTCTGGGATTATAGGTGTATGCCACCGCACTGGGCCGGACTTTCTTATTTCTGAATCAGTGCTCACAGTGTGGTGTCTAAGAGGGTGAGACTCCTGGGTCCTTACCCCACCATTGTTGTTTATTGATAGTGTGACCTTGAATCTATTCCTTAACCTTCTTCTGCCTGTTCTTACATTCATAAAATAGGGACAACAATAGCCTCTCCCTCACTGGGTTGCTTTGCAGATAAAGATAATCCATACAAGTGTTTAGCACAATGGAAGGTAATGAAATGCTCAACCAGTAAAATTATTACTACATATTCTTCAGTGCCTAATGTAATAATTGGCACACAAAAATTGATAAGAAAAAAGGTTTAAATGAGAATATAAACTGGGTGTGGTGGCACATGCCTGTAATTCCAAGGATTCAGGAGGCTAAAGACAGGAGCATCACATGTTTGAGGCTAGCCCGGGCAACTTAGTAAGACCCTATCTCAAAATAAAAAATGAAAAAGGCAGGCTGGGGGGCTGGGGATGTGGCTCAAGCAGTAGCGCGCTCGCCTGGCATGCGTGCGGCCCGGGTTCGATCCTCAGCACCACATACCAACAAAGATGTTGTGTCCGCCGAGAACTAAGAAAAAATAAATAAATATTAAAATTCTCTCTCTCTCTCTCTCTCTGTCCCCCCTCTCTCTTTAAAAAAAAAAAAAAAGAAAGAAAAAGGCAGGCTGGGGTTGTGGCTCAGTGGTAGAGCACTTGTTTGGCATGTTCGAGGCCCTGGGTTTGATCCTCAGCACACATAAAACTAAAATAAAGATATTGTGTCCAACTGCAACTGAAAAATAAATATTAAAAAAAAAAAGGACTGAGGAGATGCAGTCAGTGGTACAGCACCCCTGATTCAATTCCCTGTACCAAAAAATAAAACAAACACAAAAAACAGAATGTGGGACAAATTCCCTGGTCCCCCTACCTACTCCTCCTTCAGCAGTATGTTGTTCTGCATTTGCAAATGCGAGGTCCATGTTAATTCTCTGCATACACTAAGGGGTGCACTCCCTGAGGCTGGGGATGGCGCTGACCATTTCTGGGCCCTCCTTCCCGGGGCAGCTGTTGATGACGGCTGCTTTTCTACACTGGTTATTTCAACGTTGCACAGCTGTCGACTGACCCTAAAGAGTCGTGACACCGCTGCTCCAGGCAGAACTGTTCTACTTCCTCCCCATGCTGCATTTTAGGGACCAATTCTAAGATGAGGTCCAAGCTTCCCCAGATCACTCAGCTAATTCTGAGACTGTGCTGCTCCTGTCGATTCAAAATAGAAATATTCTTTTTTTTTTTTTAAAGAGAGAGGGAGAGAGAGAGAGAGAGAGAATTTTTAATATTTATTTTTAGTTCTTGGGGGACACAACATCCTTGTTGGTATGTGGTGCTGAGGATCGAACCCAGGCTGCACGCATGCCAGGCGAGCGTGCTACCGCTTGAGCCACATCCTCGGCCCCTCAAAATAGAAATATTCTCTCAGCAACCTCCTAAGGTGTGGTATTACCTCCTAGATGGGGAACAGCCATGGGGACGGTCCTGACCTCATCTCAACGTCACCAAACTACAACCAAGTAGAACCAGCTGTCAAGAATCTTCAGCCAATGTGAATGTTCCAAAAGGGAAAATGTCCTATAAACCTAATTAATCTAACACATTTTTAAAATTAGTTGTTGGTGGACCTTTATTTCTTTTTATGTGGTGCGAGAATTGAACCTAATGCCTCACATGTGCTAGGCAAGTGCTCTGCCACTGAGCCCCAGCCCCTAACCTAACATGTTCAACTTCCCGTCTTCCAGAGCTGCACTGATAACGACACAGGGTATGCGGCACACTTGGTGTACGCGAGCTGGCGTCATGACTGTGCCTGTGTGTGTCACGGTGACCACTCAAGCAGTAGTTACTTCTGACCACTTCTCCCCTGCTGACTCAGCTCTTGACTGTATTCTCTGAAACCTGGTAGCTCAAGTGCAGAGTTCACCTTGACCCCTTTCTCCTCTTTTCTCATGTCTTACATTTCAATGGTTCCAGGAGAGCCTGCACTTTCCATCTCTCTCTCCCTGCTGCCCTGTCCAGGTCAGTGGCTGCTCTCTTGCCAGGGCTGGAGCACTCCTTGCCTCCATTCTTACCTTCCTCAAATGCCCTTCAAATGGCCTTCCCAGCGGGCTTTCTGAAGTGCAGATGTGATAACGCCACTCCTCTGGGTACAGACCCTATCCTGTACTACCGGCCTTATTACACACTACAGCATCAAGCCCAGCTCCCCTGGCCTGGAGTCCAGGCTCCTTCCTGCTTGGCTCCTCGCTGCTCTTCCTGCTTCCTCCTCTTTCACCCACGCAGCCTCGCCCGGCCACGATGCTGCAGCTGGTCTGTGGGTGCTCCTGTTTCTCTGCTGCCCTGCTCCTGTGGCTGGACGCCACTCCTCACTTTTCTGCCCAGCCAGCTTCCAGCCCTCTTCAAGGCTCAGTCAGTTCAACATAAGTCAAAAGCCGTGCTCTGCAGTTAATCCGTTGAAGATAGTGGAGTAATTCACCTAAGAGAGTTTTCAAAAGGGGTTTGTAAAACAGACACTTAAAAAAATTTTTACTCTGGGGGGTGGGGTTGTGGCTCAGTGGTAGAGCGCTCACCTAGCATATGTGAGGCCCTGGGTTCGATCCTCAGCACCATATATAATTAAGTAAATAAAATAAAGGTATTGTGTCAACTACAACTAAAAAATATTTTAAAAAATTTGTTTTACTCTGGTGTAAAGCATAATGGTGCATGCCTGTAATCCCAGTGACTTGGGAGGCTGAGGCAGGAGGATCAAAAGTTTGAGACCAGCCTCAGCAACTCAATGAGAGCCTGTCTTAAAATACAAAGGGTTGGGGATGTGGATAAGTGGTGGTGCCCATGGACTCAGTCACCAGTACCACCCCTGCCCACCTCCAACCCCCAAGTTTACTTTGGTAAACCATAAAACCCAGTTAATCAGAAATTCCCTAAGTTTCATTTATTAGGTGCTTAATATCTATTAGGCACTTGGCATAAGTTTTTCTCATTTAATCTTCATAATGATATGGCTGGTTTGACATTATTGCTCCTGCTTTAGGGGTGAAGAAACCTGGGTTAGGCAATATTTCAAAAGGATATAAAGACAGTAAATGACAAGTTGACATGTGAACACTGGTCCACCTGATCTCTAAGCCCACAGCCATGACCACTGTGCTGTGCTGCCTCACACCACCTGTGTTTGTCTGGCATGTTTAAAATTCAGTTTGGGCCCTGATTTGATTTTGGTCCTAACCATGCAGTGGCTTAGTGTTTATGCTCTAGGACAACATCAGCTCCTGGATTAGTTATCAGTATACCACTGAGCACGGCATAAGACATACCTATGCCTTGTGATGAAGGAGCTGTTTGATTCTGTGACTTCCACCTGATCTATACTCTCATTCATTCACAGTTGGCCACACTAAGCATCCACTGACAGCCCACCACATGCCAGACCCTGCTACACTCTGCCCCTCAGCTTCTTCCAAGGGCAGCTTCAGTCAGTCTCAGGAAAGCACCCCACCAAATCTGAGTACCCAAGTGCTTCTGGACAACAGGTTCAATATCTGCTGTAAAATAAATGAACCAATGATTTCCAGCAGTCTGCTCTCTCCAGAGAAATCCAGGCCCCTCAGCCCCTAGGGTTGAGTTTGTTCCCTTTTAGGTACTGAGGAACTGGTCTGCTAATGCCTATAAAACACAGCATACACATACTTAATTCAGTAATTCCAACTTTTAGGAAATAGTAGAATCACTACTATCTTCCTGGCACTAAGAAGTAAATATGTGTGAAAGAGAGGTTAATGTGTACCCTGCAGCTATTGCAGACTGCTATGGGCTGAATGTGGGTTCTCCCCAAATCCTTACGTTGAAGACCTCACCCCATTTATGATGCTATCTGGACAGGGGCCAAAGGAAGAAAATTAGGTCATGAAGGGTGACATCCTCATGATGGGATTATTGGCCTTATAAGAAGAGATATGAGATACAGCAAGATGGCCGCCCATAAGCCAGGAAAAGAGTTTTCACAAGAATCCAACCAAGCTGGCCCTTACCTTGCCTGGACTTACAGTCTCCAGAACTGTGAGAAAGAAACCTACTGTTCAAGCCACCTAGCCTGTGGTGTTTTATTGTGGCAGCCTGAGCTAAGAGTGAAACTTTTAGAAGAAATTCAGTGAAACTGTGCCCATTAAGATGAGCTCTAATCCGAAATGACGTGTCCTTACAAGAGGTAAAGATACAAAAAAAGATGCTCAGAGAGATGACCCTGTGGCCCCACAGTGAGAAGCTGGCCATCTGCCAGCAGTGAAGAGGTCTCAGAAGAAACCAAATCTATTGACACTGGGGTCGCAGACTTCTAGCCTTCATAACTATGAGAAAATAAACCTCTTCTTTAAGCCACCCAGGCTGTGGCACTTTGTTAAGGCAGCCCTAGAAAACTCATGCACAGTGAAATGACAAGTACCATAGCATCTGCAGTACCCACTGGCATTAAAATTGATGCTTGAAGATAGGTGTGGTTGAACATACCTGTAATCCCAGTGACTCAGGAGGTTGAGGCAGGAGGATCACAAGTTTGAGGCCAGCCTTGGCAGTTTAGTAAGACTGTGTCTCAAAATAAAAATAAAAAGGGCAGGGTGTGTGTGTGGCTCAGTGGTAAAGTACCCCTGGGTTCAATGCCCAGAACCAAAATAAAACAAAACAAACCCCAATACTGGGGGCTGCTATAATCAACCATAATTAATTTGTTAGCTTCTTTATGTGTTAGGTAGGCATCTAATGTATCTATAAAGCTTCCAATCAGTAATGCAAAATCAAAGCAGCTTACACATCTACCCTCTACAAAAATGCACCCTTGGAAAGCACTGATCACCATGAACCTGTACTGAGAAATCATGTTCATTGCTCCCTTCCCCCAGAGACCCATAAAAGTCACCTGGTGAATAAGTCTCCCCCAATGGAGAGAATTATCTTACCCAATCCTTCCAGTTCTTGGACTACTTCTTTCCAAACAGGCTCGATATGGATACAACTGAAGCACCAATCCGAGGTGATCTTAATGAGGTAGGGTTTCTTGAAGCTGTCTGGAACTACTTCGTTCACATAGTGGGAAAAGTGCAATAAATACTTCTCATCGATGGAGTCCCGCCTCTCAGAATTGAAAGGAAAGTGAAAGAAGGATTCATCAAAATAAAAATTCTCATGGAAATGGCGGAAGCGATATTCCCGTTGCTGCTGCTTCTGGTAGTCCTGGCTCTCCCCAGCATCGCCATAGTGGTCATAGTGGGATCGCTTTTCTTCATTGGAAAGAATCTATAAAGAAAGAAAGAAAAAAAGATGAGAAATCTAATCCACAAAAAGGTTAAACCAAAGGACTTTTCTCTAGCAGTTTGAGAAGCAGGAAGAATATAAATGTAGAGAATAAGACATGATTAGACATTCTAAACACACAGTCTCAACATACGAGAAACTTCTCTCAAGAGAAACAGGGCAGGGTGGGGGATGGTGGAATGAGATGGACATTATCACCCCTAGGTATGGGTAATAATGGTGTGACTCTACATCACGTACAACCAGGGAAAGAAAAGTTGTGCTCCGTTTATGTAAAAAAATAAAATTAATTAGAGAGAGAGAGAGAAAGAAACAGTGAAGAAAACTCAAGACCGATGTGTTTCAGGTGTTCAGATACTCATGCCTGTGTCGGCATTAAAGACTTTGATCTAGGCAGTGAGCCCTTCAGTAAAATAGATTAAACTTAACATAGCGTTGACCCCCAGAGCTCAGTCACAGGAAAACTAACTTGGTCATACTTTAGAGGTTGGAAAGTTCAGATCAAGGTAGGGAAAGCTGTGAATCCCAAAGAGTAGCCACAGAATTGAGTCCAGGGCCTGTGGGTTGGTTGACTTTGTTTTACCTAAAAATGCCTTTGACATCTAGCATTCGAGAATCTGTTTAGGAAGATGAGTCAAGCTGAGACAGGTGGGCTCTTAGGGATAGAGCAAGAGAACCTTACTAGATGGAGACCCAGATCTATGAGCATGACCAGCCATGCTTGTCACTTTAGTTAGGTGAAGAAAACCTCCAGGGCACGTTTGTACCAGATCAACCAGAACAAAACATAATCGATATAAATGTCACCAGATCCACAGACCTACACAATGTGCCCACAACTGATTATGGCTGGACTGCTTACACATGAAACACCCTGAACCCCGGATATCAAATGATTGACACAGAATTTGATTTTCACAAAAGTATGCCTGGGAATCCGCACTTCTCTTCCCAGCAAAATCCTCCACATAGAGGGCTCATTCCTCGCCCTGCCTCTGCTTCGCTGCCCTTTGACCAACCTTTGCCTGTGCCCTCCTTCCCACACCCTCTCAAATTCCTCTTTTCCAGGCTATAAGAGTCCATCTGGGAGTTGGAGAATATCATGCTAAGCAAAGTAAGCCAATCCTCCAAAACCAAAGGCCGAATGTTCACTCTGATAAGTGGATGCTGATCCTTAATGTGGAGGAGGGAGGCAGGGAAAATGGAGGAACTCTGATTGGGCAAAGGGGAGGGAAGGTAGGGAGGGTGCATGGGGGCGGGAAAGATGGTGGAATGAGACAGACATCATTACCTTAGTAACATGTGAGATGCTACATTGTGTACAATCATAGAAATGTAAAGTTGTGCTGCAATTGTGTATAATGAATCAAAATGCAACTGTTGTCATATATACCTAATCAAAAAACAAAAAACAAAACTCCTTGAAAGCAGGGAGTGTTTCATTTGTCACTGTATCCCACACCGAATGCCAACCTTAACATGGATGAGGTCTCAGTAGATCCCATTAAATGAATTAATGCCTATCCACTGAATTCATGACGCACATTTCTATTTATGTTGCTCCATAATGTCAAACATCTCACTTCACTTTCAATATCTGGATAGATAATAAATATGTCGGGCTGGGGATGTGGCTCAAGCGGTAGCGCGCTCGCCTGGCATGCGTGCGGCCCGGGTTCGATCCTCAGCACCACATACCAACAAAGATGTTGTGTCCGCCGAGAACTAAAAAATAAATATTAAAAATTCTCTCTCTCTCTCCCTCCTCTCTCACTCTCTCTTAAAAAAAAAAAATAATAAATATGTCCATTCCAAAAAAAAAAAAAAAAGTCGGGCTGGGTTTGTAGCTCAGGGGTAGAGCGCTTGCCTTGCATGTGTGAGGCGCTGGGTTTAATTCTCAGCACCACATAAAAATAAATAAAGATATTGTGTTCATCTAACAACTATAAAAATTTAAACACACACACACAAAAAAAAAATCCCCCAAATAAACAAACAAACAAAAACTATCTGGGCCAAGTCAAAGTTACACTGCCTCTCAGAAGGGACCTCCTTGGACCCCTGTCTGGTAACAAACCTAGGGGCTCAGTTGTATTTGCTGAAGAGCATCCTCTATCCAAATTGGGAAGCCAGGGAATTCTCTATTAAGCTCATCCCAGACCAAGCTACTCGAGCTGCTGTGCTGGAAAATTAATGAAAACCTTGTGTTTAAAGGTATCTGGGCACTGTGTCACTGTTAATAAACATAGGCGCAATGATGGTGATTCTTTTTGTTGGTACTGGGGATTTAACCCAGGAACACTTAACCGCTGAGCCGCACTCCCAGCGGCCACCCCCCACTTTTCTATTTGAGACAGGGTTTTGTTAAGTTGCTCAGGGCCTTGCTAAGTGGCTGAGGCTGGCATGAACTTGTGATCCTCCTACCTCAGCCTCCCAAGCCAATGGGATTATAGGCGTGTGCCAGCACACCTAGTATGATTCTTTAAGGTGAGTTTCTATAAAGGTAATAAAGACACGTTCTGGGTAATTTTACAATTCTAATTAAACCTTTAAAATAGGCAGGACTTGGGCTGGGGCTCAGTGGCAGAGCGCTTGCCTATCATGTCTGAAGTACTGCATTCAATTCTAGCACCACATAAAAATGAACATATAAAACAAAGGCATGCTGTCCATACACAACTACCAAAAATTAAAAAAAAAAAAAATGCAGTACTTAGCAGGGCTCGGTGGTCAAGATGGTGCAGGCAATCCCGGCGGCTCGGGATGATCAAAGCCAGCCTCAGCAACTGCGAGGCGCTAAGCAACTCAGTGAGACCCTGTCTCTAAATAAAATACAAAATAGGGATGGGGATGTGGCTCAGTGGTTGAGTGTCCCTGAGTTTAATCCCTGGTACTCCACCCCCCAAAAAAGGCAGGACTTGGGGTTGGGGCACGCACAAGGCACTAGGTTCGATCCTCCTCAGCAACGCACAAAAATAAATAAACAAAATACAGGTATTGTGTCCCTCTAAAGCTAAAAAACATTTAAAAAAAATAAAATAGGCTGGACTTTTTAAGAGCTGATGATCAGGCACATGATTCAACATAGTGGATGTGGCAAGTAGGTTTTCTCCACCATTTTTCAGAAACCGGGTCGGAGCATGCTTTTCAGAAAGGACATTCTAGAACTGACCACCCAAGTCAAAGAACTTGTGGCTGCACCACAGGTTGACATAGTACCTCGTAAGCCTTGCTGATCTGAATGAATTTGTCTTCTGCTCCAGGGTCTTTGTTTTTGTCGGGATGCCTGAAACACAGACGGGCAGCCAGTGAGACAGGGTTTCCTTCTTTACCCACAATTACTTAACATCCTTACATACACAGTTCACCACATCAGAGGCAAATGGAAGACGTTTTGTTAGGACAGTTTCCTAAAATAAACGGTAGAAGCAATCATTTGCTTCACATGGCTATAATAAATGAAATTTCGAAATAGGCAATTTCCTCCCAGCTGGGCAAATTTTCAAAGTGCCAGATAGCATGGCACTTCGCCGAGATGGGGGACACGTGCCTGTCTTTGCTCTGCTCCCCAACGCTGCTCAAGTGGGTTCAGGCTAAATCACTTATCCTTGAAGAACAGGTGTTTTCTCTCAGGACAGCAGTGTTCCCTCATGTTAGCTTGATACTGATGCAGGTGTGTCTTGTGACAGCGCAGGCAAGCCTAAGAAACGGCTTTAAGGTTCTGTGATGAAAGTCATGCAGGTTTCCAGCAGCATCTTGCTGCTAACTTTCAAATTAGAACACTTTAGTATTCATCAGTACTCTGGTCGTCCATTCTGCCTTCTACCTATGAAAGGATAATGACTTTCCAAGGCCACGTGTTTAAGCTGTGAAAACGTCTATCATTCATGCAAGGTTACTTCAACTGATATGAACAAAATCTTCAACATTTGATGTTATTTACAGCTGGTGATGAACTGTCTCATCTTCTTAAAGTCATGTATCATTCTATGCCCCTTTTGTGTTTATACTAATTCCAGCTTTGGGGCTTTTAAAGCCCTGGGGAGCTGGGGCTAAGTTTACTTCCATACAACCCACCAAGATCTAAATCTGTGTTTTGTATAGATTAATTTTTCAAGACACCCTGTGTAATAAAGAGTTTTATTCTTTATGTAACCTTGTTTATTAACCTCTAGTAAATCTCCCCTAGCAAAGGTCCTGGAAAGGAAAATAATTCACAGGAAAGCAAATGACTAAAACACATCATGTGTCTTGGAATAATAATTTTTTAAAAAACTACAATTTGACAAACTTATTCTAGCCAGAATATGCTTCAATTAATTACACCACATATTCTGGTCTCTCTAAAAACAAGGAAACTTCAAAATGGTTCCTCTTGAATGAGGACATCATGCCTCCTTCACTATTTAACCCTTGTTATGGATGTTAGTCAGGGAAAAAAATCCTGGCTAGGTGTGACAAAAAGAGCATGACTTAAGGAAGTGAGAGGGCGGCTCCACAGAAGGGTTCTGAATGACAAACAAACAAACAAACAAACAAAAACAAAGTGTTTCCAATTTCAAATTCAGGCTAAAGGCTGAGTAGATAAGATTATGCAGTCACACAAATAATTTAACAAAAAGAATTTGGGGGAGAAGGGTAGAAAGGGATTTTTTTTGGGAGACTGAAGCAAAATCTCAAGGATGGCTGGCTTAGGGAACATGGATCCTGCGACAAGGTGGCCAAGGCTTAAGAACCAGGGAGAGCACAAGACAGTGTCAGCTTAGAAAGAGCATTTTCCTAAATGTGGGAAGATACCGCAAAGTTGAAAACACTTAGAAAAGGATAAGTTGAGCCTTAAGAAAGTATCTCCAATGCTGTTTTCAATGAATATGAAATTATCTCATGAGCTGTTAACGATAGGCAACCTTTAAATTCCAGTGAAGAGAACAGTGTGCACGGTACCTCCTGGCTATCGAGGAGGTACCTTGGCCTTAAACACTAAAGGAATAAAAACAAAGACAGAAAAATACAGCAGAGAACAAGACAAAATCATTTAACCACGCAGTTGCCTGAGCCATGCCATACCAATTTGTTTTTCTTGGGGTAGAAGGACCCTTTTATTTTGCTAATATGGATGACAAATGAAAAGTACCTAGGAGAAAACTTAATTATTGGGAAAGAAACATAGTTTTCCTGAGAGGAAAAAGATAATTTCAAGTGGTTTCACCAAACAAGGGAAGATTCTTGTGAAGTCTAAGAAATGGTTAGTAAATCACTTAGTAAAATATGATCTAACAACCACTTCTCCCTTCTACAAGGGAAATACAGCTTTTTTCAGTGTATATGAAACCATTATGAAGTGAAATAGCAAACTGTTCCAAGTGATAAAATGCTGCCATGACCAAAGCTGCAGAAAATAACAGTATAGTAGAGACACAAAAGTAAAATAAAATTTTAGATTTTCACTAGATGACACTATATATTTGTATGGTGATGAATTACTCCTAGAGAGAATCTAATTAAAGAAGAGAAGCATATGACTCATTTAATTAATATCATAACACCCCTTTCAGCTCTGGAAGACAGAAAAGTCAAAGCAGTACAATTTAATAGGTCCCATGTCCCCAAGCTATCTTTTCTGCTCTGAAACTACTACGCGAGGCTATTCCCTGTCCAAGTGTGTACATATGGATTAACTGCAGATTTGTATACTTTGCCTTAAACACAAAGCAAGAGTTTGAAATGTTATTGAGAGCAATGTACGTATATACGTGTGTATATATGTGTGTGTGCACGCACACATGGACACACACACACACACACGTATTGGTACTGGGGATTGAGCTCAGAGATACTTTACCACCAAGCTATATCTCCAGCCTTTTAATTTTTTTGAGACAGGGTCTCACTAAATTGCTTAGGGCCTTGCTAAATTGCCAAGGCTGGCCCTGAACCTGTGATACTCTCAGACTCCCAAGCTGCTGGGGTTATAGGTGTGTGCCACTGCATCTGGCTCAAAATCTTATATTTTAAACTCTTTTACCTTTATTGCAACCAGGCCAATTCTAAGATACATCTGCTTATTGAAGAAGAATGGTGCCAGGCAGAGTCACACTCCATCACCCACACGTGGCAGCTCTGCTCCTGCCCAAGTCCCTCCTCCCCTTCAGATCCTTCCCCTACAAACACTAACCCACTCACCCATACTTTAAATGATTAAAAGCAAAAAAAAAAAAAAAAAAAAACCCAAAAACTGCAAAAAGACCCCTCCCCCCCAAAAAAATACTAACGGCGCAGAGATCAAACCATGGAACTGAGAGGTAATGTACCTTTACAAACCCAAGCCTTGATTTTCTCATCTGTACAGCAGGGCAAATGATATCTTCTTTCATGGGTTAATGATAAAATTTCTTTTTTTAAAAATATTTTCTTTTATTTATTTATTTTTATGTGGTGCTAAGGATTGAACCCAGTGCCTCATACATGCAAGGTAAGCACTCTACCACTAAGCTACAACCCCAACCCCAATTATAAGATTTCAATGAAATAAGATGCATAAAACTGAAGGCTAGTATACAGTAGGTGCTCAATGACAGCACCTATTACAAGCTTTTCTTCACTGCTGATGGTTGGTTCAACCTGTGTCCTTTCTAACCTTTTTTCCCCTCTCCCTGATAGCTAGATAAGCTACATAACCAACAATTCTTCTGTGTCATAGCCAAACCTTTGGTGGGAGAAACCAATGATGTCTATCCAAAATAAGTTTTAGATTTATTGTTATTCTGCCAACAAACGAAAACAATTATTTTACGAAAATTTTTTTTCTTAATAGTTATGTACTCACTTCCTGAATATTATTTTTTGAAATGAAGGCAAAAAGCTCTTGAAACTTTCTCTATTTTTCTACTGGGAATTGAACCCATGGGTCATTTATCAGCTACAACCCCAGCCCTTTTTATTTTTTTTTTAATTTTGAGACAGGGTCTGGCTAAGTTGATCAGGGCCTGGCCAAGTTGCTGAGGCTGGCCTTGAACATGTAATCCTCCTGCTTCAGCCTCCTAAGTCACTGGGATTACAGGTGTGCCCCACTGTGCCTGGCTCTAAACTGTTTATTAAAGTTGAAAAATTAATAATTTAGGGCTGGGGAGGTAGGTCAGTGGTACAGCACTTTCGTAGTATGTGTGAGGGGTCCTGGGTTGAATCCATAGCACTTTAATTTTTTTAAGTGAACATGATATTTGTGTTCCCCTTAGCAATTATACTAATAAAGAATTGATTTATGAATAACATATCATGGGAAGATTAGCTTACCCACTGTTGATTGCATTTTTTTTTAATCAAAGTTTCTTCTTACTTTAGTTTAACACTAAATATGCTAACAGTACTAAGGGAAGAATTTAAGCCAAAGTATTCCTAAAAGGAAATTCATAGTAAATATCATCTTGAATCTTACCACTAAAAATTGTAGTACATAAACATTAGTTCTACATAAATATTCTAGACAAATATGTATATATATATGTGTATATATATATTTTTTGAACATAGAAACAGAGACAGATATAAGCCAATTATGAATGAGGCTTCATTCCTTTGCTGACTTCTTAGCTTATATTAAACTTCCATTTCTTTGTTTCACCTACCATTCCCGGGCGAGCTTCTTATAAGCCTTTTTAATATCAGCCTGACTGGCTGTTCGGCTGACCCCTAGGATTCTGTATGGGTCAAAATCCAACGCAGACAGAATTTGCAGGATCAGAACCAGAACTATCAAGAACTGCCAGGAAATGCTCAATTTTTTCACTTCCATTTCTCTTCCTTTCCAGAGCTGAAATGATTGAAGAGGCAGTAAGTTTTAGTGGTAGAAACCTGGACAGTCTTGCTTTTCAGGTAAAAGTATAAGATATATAGATGAAAAACAAAATAAACAAAACCTGTTTTGCGGGAAATATGTCAAGCTGTTTGACCGTATCTTTTAAAATCAACAATCTCACTACCACTCTTGAATATCACAATTAAGAACGATTATAGATGAAGATAACAGCAACTCTCTAGAATCCTTGGATTAGAAAAGCTTTAAAAATGACTGAAAATGAGATGAAGAAATAAGTGAGTGTGAAAACATTAGTAAGATAATCAGGGCAACTATACCTCAAATACATTATTTCATCTACCCTGACAGAAAACTTAAAATATGTGGTTTAAGATGACTTCACTGAATATGTTAAATAAAATCATGAAGTCACAAGATTTACCATGTGCTGAACTATAGAGTGAAATCACTATGCTGTTCTTGGGCTTTCAGTAAGTACAAATATAAAAGTGAAATACTCTAGGCAAGTCTCAATATGCCTCAAGTTTATGTTTTTCTCATCATGTCCCTTCAAACTAGGAAAAAAAAATCAAACTGCTTTTTAATTTAATCATCACCAATATGGTCATTACAAATGAAAACTTTGGATGAGAAAAAGCAGTTGCTATTTAGTTTTCTACATAAAGGAGAAATAATGGCAAAGAGTGAAGAATAGGCCTGGTTTTAAAATGTCTTTCGCTCTATCTCTGGTGAGTGTAGTGATTGAGTTCATTGTAGATTTTGGAAATATTCCTGGCGGTTTCATGAGCATGTTAGGGCTAGTATCACAGACATTCACATCCCAAGATTATGATCTGTGTTTACCTTACAATGCTTTTTCCATGGGTCACATGTGTCTTGACATCTCATAAGCTACTATGTGTTAAGGTTCAAGTGTGTAATGTGATGCTTTACTCAAAAGGGGCAAAGCTTAACAGCAGTGGATTTTTGATAAGTGGAAGACTAATGCTGCCTGGGAATCCCCACAAAATTGATTAATGTGATGACCAATGCTCGGAATTGCATGCAAGCCGAATCAAATCCTAAAGCAGTTTCTTCCTAAAGACAACCTCTTCTGTCCTAAATCAAAAACAAACAAACAAACAAACAAAAAAGCGAAGGCGAGGTGGTTACTGGTTAAGCACATGGGCTTGGGAACCAGACTCTACCGTCCTCCGCCACTCTGTGACCTAGGACGAGTTACTTAAACTTACTAAGCCTCAGTGTCCTTATTCATAAAAGGGGAATGAATATCACCACCTGGAAGGATCGTCACGGGGGGTTAAACGTATGTAAAAGACGAAGCAGAGCCGACAGTGAGGGGTGGCATTAGCACTAGTTCTGCCACGCAGGGCTGCGCTGCCTGATTCAACTGTGTCAGTCCAGTCCCTTCAGTTAGAGGTGCGGGGCGGGGGCTGTGAAGTTCTCTGCTGACAGTCTCGAGCTCCACGGTGCGGGCCTCAGGGCAGGAAACCACCTGCCCAACAGGTAGGATGCCCGCCCTCGGGGCAGCATCCCCCGGACCAGGCGGCGGCTCCCGGGGACACGCTCTAGGTCTCAGCCGGGCCTCGAGCCACAGGTCGCAACCTTCCAGGAGGCGGCCCCCTCCCCCGCCGCCCCCGAGAGCCCTGGGCTGGGCCCTGTCGGCTCTCGGTTCCCCCCGGGCCCAGTGGGGACCGGAACGAGAAGGAACTGACGGGAAATCCCTGAGCCTGCCCGGCCCCGCCGCGTCCGCGGCTCTGCGCGTCACGCCGGGAAGGAGTTACCGGGAAAGGGCACCGGCCCAACCGGTTGCAGCGTCCGCACTCCAGCTAGTCCGCCGGGCCGGGAGCTTCCCGTCCACACCAGCGCTCACCCCAGCCTGGGGAGGGGAAAGAGGCGGGGACCCGGCAGAGGGAAGGCACGTGATACTTAAAGGGCCCGTGCACCAAAGTCAGAGACTGACCTGAGTTAGATATGCTAGTTTGCGAATATATTTTGACCCTTTCTACCCGCCGTGGTCGCATGGACCTGGCGCGGTTGCTATAGAAACGAGGCGCACTCTCTGGCTGGATCCGAAGGGTTGATCGTGACCAAAGAGACCCAGACGTGCCTCCTAGCGAGGAGAAGTCGCTATGCATTATGGGATGCCTGGAGGACCTCCCGGATTCACAGAGGGTTTCCACTCCTACCAGGAGATGGCCCTCGTCTAGCAACAGTTACTAAGATGGGGAAGCAATAGCTGGTCCCTGTTCTCTTTAACCCTATTCATAGAATCCTGGAGCGTCAGAGTTGCAAGAGGCCTTAGGGATCCTTTTCTAGTCTGACTCCTCCGTATGCTGAGGCCCAGAGAAGGTCGGGGACTTAACCAAGTCCTAGAATCCAGGACTCCTGGTCCTGTGTACATATCGGGAGCTACACTCTAGAATGTGGAGGCACAAGTGAATGAGGTGAACTTTTTTTGAGCCATCAGAGGTCCTTTGGGGGCACGAAGAAAGCTTTCATATTGCCCTGTTCTTGTTGTGGTGTGGACTAATCAATAAAGTCAATAAGAGTATAAGTTGTAGGTACAGGTTATAGACTGATCCTGGGTGTGTAAAGCAATTGCTGTGGTAAAACTACCTGATCACTTGTAATAGTTCCCTCCTTGCTGGAGCAGCAGGAATGGAGTCACTATGGCTATAGGAGCAAACAGGTGTGGCTGTAGGGACTCCATCTCAGCTATTCTAGGCTCCACCTTAGTTTTTCTGTTATAGCTTCCATGAAGAGACAGTTGCAGGACCCATTTCTGAGAAAACAAAATGAAAGCTGTTTTCTGCTAAATTCAAAAAAACATATTGTCTTCTGTACTTTGTTCCCCACAAAATGTACTCAACCCAGGATATGGTGGTCTTGGTGACCTATATGACTTTGAAGTAGATTCTCACCCCAGCTGACCACCTGTTTGACTGTTGTCTAGCACTTGCTGGACCCAAGATGAGGTTGACTGAGTTGTTTTGCTAACAGCTTTCTTTTTAAAATTTTTAAATTTGTTTAATCTTATTATTTTTTTTTTTTAGCTTCTGTAACTTGCTTGCTTACTAACTGAAAAATTCCATAGATGTGGTTTTCCTCCTTACATAGCAAATTTCCCTCAGAGGGGGCTACTGTTCTTTCAGAGGGTCACTTGGACTCTGTTAGACTCAGCCCCTGGACAGGTATAATTGGCAATATAGGTAAAATAAAAATTCTTCAAATGATTTCAAATTCGGATTTGGTGTATTTTCTGAGCAGTCTCCCCACAACATTCTTAGTTTTCTATCATTTGCATTTATCACTATTTATCATGCTATACCTTTTATTTGTTTATAATTTTTATGATCTATCTCCCAACTGCAATGTAAGCTCCTGAGGCAAAGGTTTTATTTTGTCTGTGTGGTCCTGGAGGGGGATCAAACTCAGGGCCTTAGATATGCAAAGCTCTGTCCTGAGCTACCTCCTCAGTCCTTAAAGGATCTTATCTGTGTTGTCTACATCTATATTCTTTGTGCCTGCACAGACCTTGGCACATGCAGTCTCCAATACTTGTGAAATATGTGAAAGAATGGAGCTGCCTTTGATTTTCTCCAGTATTGGGGACTGAATTGAGGTTCTCAGTCCCATGCTAGGTAAGTGCTCTAATCGTTGAACTACACCCCAGCCTCTGAGCTACTGTTCTGCAGCTCAAGTGGTTTCATTTGTTAAGTCAAAATTAGTTGTTTTGGACTGAGCGTGGGTACTAAACCCCAACAGATCAAAGCAGTCTCTGTAAGCAAAAGTTTTGCTCAAAGGAGGAAGGCTGGAAGTGGGAAGCAGGCCTCAGATCTGCAAGCTCTTTCTTATTCAACGGCAGAGTCAATAAGTGGAACAACTTGTGTGGCTCATTTTCACGGTGGAAAATGGTGAGGGCTGAAACAAGGGTCTGGGTTATCCTCAGGATGGCAAACTTGCGACCCTAAGGGATGTCAAGGGGAGACATGAAGAATGTCCATGTGCTAATGCTGTTTTCAATGCTTAAATCACTCAATGCAATTTGACTCTATAGGTTCTTTTTTTTTTAATCATTGATTAAGAACCTAGTTAAGAACTTAATCAAGATTAAGAATTAGATTATTAATCAAGAAAATGACAACCTTTAGTGCTGGGCACTGCAGTAGACATAATCAATTCAAAACAAACAATTCTAAGTTAACCCTAAGCACTGCAAACACACTTAATCATGACAGACTCATGCCAGACATTCCCTCTGCACACTCAGCTTAAGTGCCAAGTCTAGAGTCTCAAGTCTTAGAGTTTAAGTCCAGCAGATGCACACTCACTCAGGCTGCAGTGATCAGGTCAGGAACTCATGGAGGTTTCTCCTGGGGTGGAGCTGATGGCTGGCTGAAGAGAGAGTCCTAAAGAGAAGTCACCATTCTCACCAGGGTCTTCACTCTTGGTTTTGTCAGGGTTGTAGAGAGTGGCTTGTCCTTATCAGGCTATGCCTGATTCATACTGGAGGGCTCTGGAGGCTGTGCCTGGTGGACCTGCAGGTTTATTTTAAACTGGAGTTACTTAGGCTGAGGCCATTCTTAGGTTAAGGCCATCCTTACAGTTATATATAGGCTTCATTTGGTGGTGACAGGAGGGTAGTTTCTGGGGTTCATTGTATTGGGGTTGGCTGATACCTTAGGGTGCGACAGGAGTGTGAATAGGGAATTTCCTGGGGCTTATGGTATTGGGGTCTGGTGCCAATTAGGTTCTTTTTGTGCTACTTCCCTCTGGCTGAGGCCTGGACTTTTAAATGACAAAAGTTTCACTTTTACCCCAGAGAAGGAGGACAGGTGGGGGAACAGTTGCAAATAGTGGAAATGTCCTTGGACTTATTATTCTGAATATCCTTCAGTCTCTCCAGCCAAAATTCCGACACCAAGCCAAAGCTAAGCTGTTTATCTGACCTGAGAAATCAGGAGAGAGATAATAGCCAATCCCCCAAACAGGCCAGTTTTAGCCAACATGATAAGTCTCCCTTGTGTGTGTGTGTGTGTGTGTGTGTGTGTGTTGCTGGGGATAGAACCCAGGGTCTTGTGCATGCAAGGAAAGTACTCTATCAACTGAGCTATATCTTCAGCCCCAAGTCTCCCCTGTTTTAACCTGTGTAAGGAAAGTTGATGAACTCAGCCTAATTCCATTTTAAGATTGGGAGCCATCTTGTCACAAAGTCATGAAAAGATAATTTCTATTTTATTATAAATTACTGAGATTTCTAAACTTGTTTGGAATTCCTGTCCATGCTCTGAATACACCCATTCCTGGCTCCCTTTAATCAGATAACAACCCTCTCTAAAACCTTAGTGGTACCTCATAAATCTTGGCTCCCCTTGATCAGATAACAACTCTCTCTGAAACCTCAGCAGCACCTTGTAAATTCTGATGTTGGGATCTGAATTTACTCCCTACCTTGAAATATCATGCCCTGTAGATCATTAAGCTGCTATCTGCCCTTGTAATATGTTTGCCAATACCCTGTTGGCTGTAAGTTCCCAAGACACCCCCCTCTGTCACTTTTTATGCTATATAAACCTTTTCTTTCCTGAGAGCTGAGCTGATCTCTAGCCCGATCTCTAGCCCAGCTTTGGAAGACACAGCTGCTGGCCAGTTTTTGTGTACACAATACAAGCTTTCTTTAATTTGATTTAAAATTGGAGTCAGTGGTCTTGTGTTTGCGTCCTGGTTCAACAGAGTAACTTTGAAACAACTAATCTGCTCTGTTTCCTCTTTCTGCTTTCCTTAACTTTGGTTTGTCTAGAAAATCAACCTCCCCTGCTCAGTTTATCAGAATGTTCATTCCATTTTATGGGATGAAGTGTTTCCTGATTTTAGAATCATGAAGCAAATTGAGATCTTACAGTATTTTTGTGTTTTGACATATTCCAAAGTGGATTCTTGATTAAGAGTGTATTGTCAGCTGGCCGCAGAGGCACATGCCTGTAATCCCAGCAGCTCAGCTCTGGAGGCTGAGGCAGGAGAATCTTGAGTTCAAAGTCAGCCTCAGCAAGGTGAGGTGCTAAGTAACTCAGTGAGACCTTTTCTCTAAATGAAATACAAAACGGGGCTGGGGATGTGGCTCAGTGGTCGAGTGCCCCTGAGTTCAAGCCCCAGTACCCCCCTCCAAAAAAAATGTGTAGAGTCAAGTCCAGTGTAGTGGTGCACGCCTGCAGTTCCAGAGACTCAGGAAGCTGTGGGGGATCTCAAGTTTGAGGCCAGCCTGAGCAATTCAACAACCCCATCTCAAAATAGAAAGGGCTGGGGATGTAGCTCAGTGGTAGACCTGCGTTCAATCCCCATACCGTAGGGATGAAAGTGTGTGGAGAGTCAGGTTAGGGTTTGAGTTCTGCATATCTCTGCCTGTCTTTGACTTCCCTTCCCTGAACCCCAGTGTCTACATCTGTATATCAGGCAAAGATTTTTTTCTCTGGCAGGATTTAGTCAGGGATAAGTGATATAAAGCTTGTAAAGTGAGTAGTACAAAGGTGGCGTTTAGTAGACGCTCAACAGAACTAGTTTTGAAAAGTAGGAAGAAATGAGCACAAGAAAACTATTATCGTTCAGAAGACTAGATTTCTGCCAGTGTTTTTTCTTGGTGGGATGTGCTACGGTGGGAGGGAGGGAAGGGGGGCTTGGAGACTGTGTAAGGTAGGCTTGGTCGGATGAGACACACGCCTTTGGAAGGTAAGCGCCAGATCCGAGTCTCCGGGAGGAATGGGAGCGGAGGCAGGCGGCTAGAGGGGAGCCTCACGCTGGACGGGGCTGAACGCGTCAGGACAGACAGGGCTCTAGGCCGGGCTTTCCCTTTTGCTAGTCGTGTGAGTGCCCGAGTCTCTATAAAAAGGGTCATCGTGCCAAAGGCAGGGAGAGGAGAAGGTGCAAAATCGCTTACAGTTACCTGCACGCGGCAGCGCGGGCCGCAGGAGGGCCCCGGAGGGGAAGCCCCGACTCAGGGGCGGAGCAGTGGCCTCGGGGTTGACCCGAGGGCGGGGCAAGGGTAAGTAGGCGGCCTTGGTGTGGGGGCGGTTCCAGGGGGCGGGGAAGTGACGTAACCGCACGCAGGGGGCGGGGTTAAGGCTCAAGGGCGGAGAATGACGTGGGGGCAGGTCCTGGGCGGGGCGAGGGCGGAGCAGCGTCATGGGTCGGGTTGTGGGGCGGGGCGGTAGGCTGGGGGCGGAGCCAAGTGGGCTTGGAAGTAGCTGTGGCTCGGCCTAGGGGCGGGCTCCCGGGACGCGGTGCGGTGCGGGGGCGGGACCTGCGGAGGGCGCGGGGCGATGGAGGGGCGGGGCCGGCGGGGCCTGCGGCGCGCGGGGCGCGGCCCCGCTACCCGGAAGCTGGCAGGGTCCCGGGTTCAGCGTTCTGCCGGCCATGGATGAAGCGGACCGGCAGCTCCTGCGGCGCTGCCGGGTGCGCTTGGTGAGGGAGCTGCAGGTGGCCCCGCTCTGGGACGCTCTGCTGAGTCGCGAGCTCTTCACGCCCGACATGATCGAGGACATCCAGGTACGCGTGTGTCCCTGCTCGTCTGCGTTCTCTGCTCCTTGCGCGGCGCGTGGACGTTCACGTCTCTGGTGGGAACCTCGAGGATGTGCCAAGAAGGCTGTAGAAGCCACCCCTTGGCCTAAAGGCCCCGCTCCCGCCCTCCTCTCTCCGCGTTGCACATACGGTGCCCATCCCTCTTGGGGAGACCCCGAAATCCTGCAACGGAACCAGAGAATCCCAGGCCCCCCTGGTTGCGGGTCTGCTAAAGCGATTCGACGCCCCGCACGGTCAGCGCTGCCACCACGCGCGTGTCTTGTGAGGAGGAGGCTGTGTGTTTTCATTCGGTAGCACTGAGGTTCTGGACGCCCACTGCTGTCCCCCGAGAGAGTCAGATCCTCTGAGAAATGGGGCAGCAGTGATATTGCCCGAGGACGAAGCGAAACGGTGTGTGAAATGGGGCGGCGCCAGGCGTAGACAGTGCCCGTGCCCTCTTCACCCACCTCGTGCATGAAGTGAGAGGTGTTGAAAATGACGGGCCCTGATGCGGGGGATGGATGGATTAATAAAGGCAAACTTGAGGCTTTCTAAACAAGCACTTTCACATCTTTGCCCAGTTTGAGCCTCACCACAGGCCTGCAAAGATACAGGAAGGAGTATTTCCCACCATGAGGTGAGGTGGGTGTGAATGGCCAGCTGGAGGCCCCTGGCTGGTGCCCCAGGGGCTGCTTTACAGGCCAAGGCTCCATCCTCTGCATCATCCAGGAGCTTGGCCTGGTCCTGAGAAGGCATCTTTAATAGGATAAAGTGGTCCAGTGTCGGGGCTGGGGATGTGGCTCAAGCCGTAGCGCTCTGTCTCTCTCCCTCTCTCCTCTCTCACTCTCTCTTTAAAAAAAAAAAGTGGTCCAGTGTCATATGGGTAATTACCAGTTAATAATAAAAGAAGTATCAGGAGAACCTGTTCTGTGGTCCATACTGGGCAGTGAAAGTGGTTCAAGGCCATAGTCCTTGCTTTCAGACACATGCACAGGGACCACAAGCTAAAGGGAAGGCCCACAGGTGGACACTAGAACAGCCTCTGCCCTCAGCCTCATCTGCTGAGTGTTGCTACCTTTTTCAAATTTTGAGAGAGGCTGGGAATCTCAATTTCTGTCATTTTTTCCTTGACTTAAAATGTTAGCAACAAATTCAAATTTTTTTCAAGTAACCACAGGTGGCCGTTTTGCCACCACTGGTATGGCTGGTATAAACACACAGGCTTAGGACCTAGATGAATCTGGACCCCCATTCTGGCTTTGTTACGTGCAGGTTGAATCAATATCTTGTATCCAAAATGCTTGGGACCAAAATGTTTTGGATTTTGGATTTTGGGAGATTTTTGAAATACTTGTATGTAAATAATGAAGTACCTTGGGGATGGAACCCAATTCTAAATAAGAAGTTCATTTATGTGTCATATATATACCTTATACACATTGCCTGAAGGTATTTATTTTCCCAAAGTGATGCACAATTAAATAATTTTATTGTTGTTGACTATGTCATTATTATTACATTAAATATATTTTCTTATGTATATGAAACTTTCAATATACACCAATAACATGCTCATTAAAAAAATTATAGAATAAATACCCATGTACTACCCACTTTAAGAAATAAAATAACCACTATCTTTAAAATACACATTCATGTCCTTCTCCCCCAAAGATAATTTTTAACATAATGTTTTATGTAATCTTGTGCATGAAATAAAGTTTCATAATGTGAATTTTTCCACTTGTATCATTTTTGTGCTCCAAATATTTAGGATTTTGGAGCGTTTTTGATTTTCAGATTAGGGTTGCTCAGTCTGTATTAGTGAATAGCAAAAAAAAAAAACTAAAACAAAAAACTTTTGGTGACTCAGTTTCCCTCACGAGTAAGGTGAAAAAGTTGTAACTTAGCTCTTTGAAGTGGTTGAGGGGGGAAAATGAAATGATGCATCTAGTATCACCATTAGTGCCCAGAGAAATCGCAACACCACTGTCTGTTTGCAGGAAGCCATTTTGCCAGAGACACTTATCCTCCCAGTAACATGTAGGGCTATTGTTCAGTTTAGTAGCCATTGGCCACATGTGGCTATTTAAATGGATATTAAGTAACTAAAATGAAATAAATTAAAAGTTGGGCTCCTCGTCTGTTTGTCCCAGGCACTCAACAGCCACAAGTGACTGACAGCTGGCATGTCAGACAGCTCAGATGCAGATTTGCAGCTCCATGGAAAGTTACTTTGGACAGTGCTACAGTAGAGATGGTGTCATATCCCTGTGGATCTTGAGGTCCCACCTCTATTTTTGTCCTGTGGATCCTGAAGACCTTGTCCAGTGTCAGGTCTCCAAGAAAGGGCAGCAGATAACCAGTATCTTGTCTTCCGCCTGTTCTGTGTCAGTCTTGATCATTCTGTCCTCAAGTCCCACCCAGTCAGTACCTATGTCCTGTGGCTTCTCCCTCCTGATCTGTCCTCATTTCTCTCCATTCTAGCCATTTCTGGCACCTCCCGGTGTGGCTGTGGCTCACTCCTTTCCGTTGTCCTCCCTGTCCGCAGGTGACTTTTCAAAAGTCAGATCTCACTCTGTCGCTTTGGTTGCTCCTCACAGCTCTCAGAATGAGTTCTAGGCCTGGCCACACAAAGGTCTCATCCCTCACCACTACCCACCTCCTCCCTTCGGTTTCTGTAGTTCACCGTTCATTCTTCATCTTCCCTGGGGTCTCGGCTAAGCCTTCCCATCCTGGGGCCTTTCCAGCCCCCAGGGCTGAGTTGGCTGGCGGTTGTACCCTGACAGCCTCGTGGGCTTTCCCTTGCTGTGTCACCGGTGCTTTTCCTCCCTGTACCCCCACTAGATGTTTGCACCTGAGGACTGACCCTGTCCCTGCTGTGCTTTTAGCACGTAGCACCATGCTGGGCACATAGCATGTGCCTCTGAGATGCTACGTGACCAGATGAGCAAAGGCTGCAGAGGAGCGTGGGCTCACGTGCAGCTCAGTTTCTGCCTGGTGGCCTGGTTGTCTATAGACTTCTGCTAGGTGGGAAATGGGGCACAGGTGAGGCCCACATGAAGGTGCCTGAGGTAACGTATGTGTGATCTTTCTCTCCAACAGCTGGCAGGCTCTGGGTCTCGCCGGGATCAGGCCCGGCAGCTGGTCATAGATCTTGAAACCCGAGGGAGGCAGGCCCTTCCTTTGTTCATCTCCTGCTTAGAGGACACGGGCCAGGACACACTGGCTTCATTGCTGCGGACAAGTCAGCAAGCGGTAAAGCGGGATCCTGAGGCCGTCAGATCCCTGGACCTTGTGCCAGAGGAGC
This sequence comes from Spermophilus citellus, assembly GCF_964194105.1. Classification (NCBI taxonomy): domain Eukaryota; kingdom Metazoa; phylum Chordata; class Mammalia; order Rodentia; family Sciuridae; genus Spermophilus; species Spermophilus citellus. The sequence goes on from NC_138191.1 coordinate 128,707,363, forward strand.
TGCGTTTGATGATGCTGGATCCAGTGAAGCCAGCCTCAGGAAAACTCACCCCGGTGGTGCTGGGGCCCAGGGAGCTCCTGCCAGCTAAGCTCAGGCCAGAAGTTCTCAGGCCAGTGGACGTTGGTTCTGGAGAATTCAGGGATGCCCGTGAGTACTGAGAGGGTGGTTGGTGGGTGGGCATGATGCGTGGTCACTGGTGACTGGGTACGGCTAGGTAGGCTGAGGTTCAGAATTCAATCATGGTGTTGCCTTACTGAGTGCTGATAGGTGGAACATTCTCGTAGGTTTTCAGAGACATAATTTTGGCAGGTGCTGAAGTTTATTTTGGGTGTCCCTGGTTTTGATCAGAGTGTTGAAGCCCAGCTGTTCTGGATTTGCCTTTGGGTCGTGGTGAGTAGCTTGGACTAGCCCATGGCTTGTGGCAGAAGGGGGTCAGCCTAGCGTGGCGTACACCCTGACCTCCTTCCCTCACAGCAGCCCTAAAAGGCAGTATTTAGTGCTGTCTGTCCTGAGTGACAGGAATGAAGCCAGGTCCAGGGAGGTGAAATATTTGCCTGAAGTCACAAGGTTACATCCAGTAACATGCATAAATCCCCGGAGTGCAGCTGGATGATTCTCTCCACACAGGTAACCACTGACCAGTTCGTCATGGTACAGAATATTCCAGTGTCTTAGGAGACTCTTTCCGTTTGTCCCCCTTCTCAGTCTAAGGTAGTCATTTGTTCCAGTCTCTGTCATCACTGATCCCTTTTGCTTGAAGTGCAATGTGAGTGACATCCCATGTGTGAGTCTGGAGTCTCTGGCTTCTTCCTGTCATATCTGTGGGATCCAGTCACTGTGCTGTGCGGTCAATACTTCATTCCATGCGGGTGGTGTCAACTCCTATTCTGAACAGCTTAGGGTTTATCTAACCTCCTGTTGGTGGTTTATTGTCAGTTAGGGCTTTACCTCCAGGGATATTTCATGTCCCCCACCCCTACCTCCAGGCACTCTACCACAGAGCTATTTCTCTAGCCCATTTTATACTTTATTTTGAGACAGGGTCTCACTAAGTGTCCCAGATTGGCCTTGAACTTAGGATCCTCTGCCTCAGCCTTGTGTGATTACAGTGTGCACAATCTCACCTGGCATGTGCTTCCTCTTCTGTGACTGCCTAAGGGACCCCTGTGTGGCATTGAGCTAGTAACAACAGTAGGGTTAGGTCATCCACTGCTTGCTGTCTGCCAGGTGCTTGCATGATTTAATTTAATCTTTCCAACTCGGGTGAAGCAGGTGCTATGGTTCTCCTATTTTACTGTTGAACAAAGTAAGTTACAGACTTGGAAATGATTGTCCCCAAATCGCACAGCTGGTGTGAAGTGGAAATGGAAATGAAATGGATTGCTGCCCAGGCCACCCTGCTCTGCCTGCACTGCTCTCTAGCCCTGGCAGCGGAGATAAGCGGAGATAAGATAACACTTGAGGTCACGCTGTATTCTCAGCTCAGTGTCTGTGTGAGAGGATTTCAAGCAAGACCCAAGACTTGATCAAAGAATAGTGCAGTTTATTAAAAGAGGAAGAGGATGGGGAAAATCACCCAGGGAGAGGGTAGGTGCACTCAGAGGAGAGTGACAGCTCACTTCCTGGTGTCCCAACTTTTATTGGGGAAGGAGGGAGTTTGTTAGATCCTGCCCAGGTGTCACCTCTGGGCTTGGGGTTGACCTCAACCGAGGGCATCTCTTGGTGTCTTGGCCTGGCTGACAGGTCCTAATTGGAACTGGTTTTGCAGAGTTTATGGTGGGTGGGCTCCATCTCCAGCACCAGGCTTTCCCAGGTCTGGGAATCACTGCTCTGTGCTGCACAGGGTGGTGTTAAGAGGTCTAGGCGGTGTGCCCTTCTGAGCAAACATACCTTTGTCCTCCCTTGACTATATATATCTCTTTCTCTTGCTGTTAGAGGAATAGATTATAGGGCTAAGGTCAAACCAGGCGTCCTGAGATAGCTACCTTTTCAGACCTTAGGTGCCACCAAAGCAGGGCTGTGGATTGACCAGTTTGTTCTGTGCTAAGTACTCAACTCCTGCAGCTTCGTGTGGGCCGCTGTGTGTCATTTGTCCCCCCCTCCTGGCACACGTCTCTCTCTGACAGGGGACGTTGTTGTGGGGCGTTGCTCAGAAAACACATGAAGTCCCAGTTTTATCCAAATTGAAGAGTCTTTATTTAGCTGCCTGGCCATGACTGCTCCCCCACAAGACCCATAAGTGTCTCTGCAAGGAACAGTCCCGAGCCTGAGCATTTTAGGATAGTTAAAGGCAAAAACCACATCCGGGTTGCCGTATCTGCAAGCAAGCAGGTACAGAAGCTGAGCTGGGCAGTTAGCGAGACGATGCAATGGGTACGTTGGTATTTCCCACAGGACTTTCCAGGTTGGCATGGCAGCAAGCCAGCAGAAGGGAAGAGGGTCAAAATGACCCTAGTTCAGTGCATGTTAGAGAATGGTTACTAATGTCTAGACAGTCAATCTTGAAAAGGTACGTTGCCCAAGAAAAATGGAAACGAGGGGCTGGGGATGTGGCTCAAGCGGTAGCGCGCTCGCCTGGCATGCGTGCGGCCCGGGTTCGATCCTCAGCACCACATACCAACAAAGATGTTGTGTCTGCGGAGAACTAAAAAATAAATATTAAAAATTCTCTCTCTCTCTCTCTCTCTCTCTCTCTCTCTCTCTCACTCTCTCCTAAAAAAATGGAAACCAAAGAGAACAATTTCACATTGTATAAGAATTGCTATTTTGTGTTGCCAAGTCTGCTCCGCTAGGTGACTATTAGTGGGAACAGAGGTGGGCTTTCCCATGGGAGAAGCCTTTTGTACATGATAAAGAGTCTCAGGGTAAAATGGAGTCTGGCCCACAACAACGTATATCTTCAAAAGAAATCGTGGTTATCCCTCTGATAGATGCTACCAGCTTGGCTTTCAAATATGTGTTTTATAATCTCGTGAAGTGAGGGTAGAGGTGATCCTTCCTCCGCGTCCTTGCCAACAGTGACCGCCCTTTTTGATGCCTTACACGTTTTCCTGTGAGCCGTATGAGAAGTGCTGTCTGTCCTGATGACTGTGACTTCAGACAGCCTGCTAAAGCAGAGCAGCCAACAACATGAGGAAGAGAGGTGCTGGAATTGTTCTTTTTTTTTTTTTTTTAGAGTATTTTTGCTTTGCTTTGTTGTTTTGTTTGCTTGTTTGTTTTTTTTGTTGTTGTTTGTTTTCAGTGCTGAATATTAAACCCTGTGGCACTCAATTTCTTTTTTTTTTTTTTAAAGAGAGAGTGAGAGAGGAGGGAGAGTGAGAGAGAGAGAGAGAGAATTTTTTTTTTTAATATTTTTTTTTAGTTCTCGGCGGACACAACATCTTTGTTGGTATGTGGTGCTGAGGATCGAACCCGGGCCGCACGCATGCCAGGCGAGCGCGCTACTGCTTGAGCCACATCCCCAGCCCCTGGAATTGTTCTTATGCATTATTGCCCGGCTAGGGAAGAGGCAGGTAAAATACAAAGTTCCCATGTTGCCGTCTGGTTCTGAGAAGTGTCCGTTTGAGTCATTTAGGACCAACGGTCTGGACTTGAAGTGTGCTGTCCTAAGGGTAGATGGATGATACTAGTGATAATAGGATCACCTTAAATATGAATATCACTTTACTGTGCATGCTGTTTTTTTCTAGGTGGTCTAAACTGTACCATGGCCATATGCGGTGGTGCACACTCCTGTAATCCCACAACTCAGAGGCTGAGGCAGGAGGATCATAAGTTGGAGGCCAGTCTGGGCAACTAAGTGAGATCTTGTGTCAAGATAAAATAAAAAGGAACACACGTTATATACAGAGATATGAAAAATTGTGCTTTATATGTGTAATAAGAATTGTAATGAAAAAAAAAAAAGATAAAATAAAAAGGGCTGGGATGTAACTCAGTGGTAGAACACTAGGTTTCCATCCCCAGTACCAAAAAAACAAAAGCCCCAGACACTAAAAACCTCAAGAAGTAAACAAACAAACGATGCCGGGTAGTGGCGGGCAGGGAAGCCCCTGTTATCACCTCCAGTTTGTAGGGGAAGAAGGGCCTCTGAGAGCAGGTCACATAAGGGCTCCAGTGCAGCACTGGGCTCTGACTTCTGGTGCTTGTCAGTTGTCCTTTTTAGGTGCTGGGCATGAGGTCATGGGCACTATCCAGGGTTTCCTTAGGTGGATTTCATTCTGCAATCGAGGGTAGGAACATCTGGGCTATGGCAGCAGGGCCACTGGCAGGACTTCACAGGGCCTTTGCTGAGTCGGCCTGGGAAGGGTGCTATAGGAAGGTCAGTGTGTCTGAGCAAAGAGCAATTTTTATTTTGTCCCCCTCCCCAGGGATGTTTGGCAGTGCCTAGAGGTACATCTGGTCATTACAGCTGAAGGTGAGTGGGTGCTGCTGGCATCTGGTGGGTACAGGTTGTGGATGTGGCTGTACATCCCATGACACATGGGACAGCCATACAGAATAGAGTAACCCAGCCCAAAATATCAGGGTGCTGGTTAGTACCCCTGCTGCTCTGGAGCAGGAGTGTAAATAAAAACAAAAATGGCCACACTCAGTGTTACTGAGCTGTCGATTATGGCAGGACTGATGTGCCCATCAACTGGGAACTCACCACAACCCTGATGCTGGCAGTTGCTTCTCTCATCCTGGGATACAGATGGGGGAACAGAGGCTCAGAGACTCTGAGCAACTTGCCCAGGGTCATGCAGCAGATAAGTGGCAGGGCTAGGATTTGAACCTTGGCTCCAAGATCTCACTCACTCCATCTACTGCCTCAAAGAACAAATGGCTCATCTTCTTTCTTGTCTCCGTTTGTGTGCCACCAGAGCACGTGGCTTTGTCTCTGTACACTGGGGGGAAATGCGTTTGCTTCAGAATGGAATGAGCTTTTAAAATGGGATGGATCGGTGGCGGGTGCTGGGGTTGTGGCTCAGCAGTAGAGTACTTGCCTTGCATGCACGAGACCCTGGATTCCATCCTCAGCACCACATAAAAATAAATAAGTGAAATAAAAGTATTATGTCCAACTACAACTAAAAAATAAATATTAAAAAAAAAATTTGATGGCTCATGTGTGGCTGCTTGTCCTGGCCAGGGTCTCCTGCAGTAGGGAGCTGGGAGAGCTGTTGGTGGCTGTATCAGGCCGGGTTCTTCTGAGAAACAGGATCAACAGTCTCTGTGTAAATACGCATCTAGAAAGAAACTTATCATAAGGAATTGGCTCTTGTGATTATGGAGGCTGAGAAGTCCACGACCTGCTGTCCCCAGGCTGCAGACCCAGCTCTGCAATCCTGGTTCATGTAACTCTGGTTCGAGTCCAAAGGCCTGAGAACCAGGCGCACTCAAGTGTCAGTCCCAGTCTGACGCTCCAGCGTCAGGCAGAGAGAGCGAATTTCCCTTCCTCCGCTTTTTTGTTCTTCTCAGGCCCCTGGGGGAGTGGGGGAGGCCTGCCATGCTGAGCGGGGCCCCTGCTCTGCCCAGTCCACTGAGCCAACCGTCTCCTCCAGAAGCTCATCACAGACACACCCACAGGTAATGGCTAACCAGATACCTGGGCACCTTGTTGCCCAGTCAAGTTGACACAAAAATTAATCACCACCATGACTTTCTCTGCCCGTGCCCTACCTGGGTTGGAATTTTCTTGAAAGTAGAAGTTGGCTGTTCACGCTACCTGGCCCCTCACCTGGCTGGTGGCTGTTCTCTCCTCTTATGGCCACTCAGGCCCTCTGAGCCTCTGATTCCCTCTGGCTCAAAGGGACAAATGACAGCACTTCCTTGTTGGAAGCACAGCTCCGAGGGTGAGTGAGGCAGCCCTGGGAAAGGACTTCACCCAGGGCCTCACACTGCCTGAGCCTGGATCCAGTCGGTCAGCTCGCTGCCTCTGATTTCTGAATTGCCAGGGCTGCTGAGGGGCTAGTTCTGCACCTCCCCTTCCTTCCCTGGGTAGCAGAGAGGAGCAGTCACATGCCGGTTTTCTGTTCTCCCGACTAAAAGGCTCAGGGGTCACTCTAGTTAAACTGGGCTAACTGGGCTGCACGAAATAACCACCAAGAGACACAAATACCTTTTTCTTTGGGGTTGCTGTGACGGCTCCTCTGACCTTAAGGGTCCACAGAAAGAGAGAGAGCAAGAGCACGCGCTGACCCCTTTTATTGAGGAGAAGCTATTCAAATGAGGCAAGGGGTCAGGTTTCAGGGGGCTGAGTCTATCTTCATGATGTCCACTGTCAGCAGGTTGACTGACACCTGGGTAGGCCACACCCAAGGGTACAGTAAGAGGAGGGGACACACACAAGGCACTTCCATGGAAGATTCTATCCTAAACAGGGCAAGGGGTTATATTACAAAGGAAGAGGTGAGCGTAGCTCCACCCATGGGGCTGTAGGAAGACACACCCATTTCTGTGACTGAGCGCCTCAGCACCCAGCTGGGGAGTGTAACTCAGTCACCCGTAAGGTTGGTCTCCCACAGTCACAGCTCAAGTTTTAAGTTGGAAATGGTAGCTGGGTGCCATGGTGCACACCTGTAACCCCAGCTACTGGAGAGTCGGAAGCAGGAGGATCGTGAGTTTGAGGCCATTGGGCAACTCAGCGAGACCCTGTCTCCAAGTAAAAAAGGAAAAATCTGGAGTGTGGCTCAGTGGTAGAGAATCCCCTGAGTTCAGTCCTCAGTACTGAAAAGAGAAAGGAAGGAAGGAAGGGAGGGAGGGAGGGAGGGAGAGAAAGGAAGAAGAGAAGGAAAAAAGAGAGGGAAGGGAAGCCGCTGACCGGCTTGGATACTCCCCTTTTTACTGGAGACATGGGTGTGTGCCAATGACTCGGGCCATCAGACTGGTTCTTTTGTGCATACACTTTACACTTAGCCATGGGAGTGCATTCTCCCCACGTCCACGGAACAAGTTTAGAGAAGCTGCTCTTGGGCTGGAGATGTGGCTCAAGCGGTAGCGCGCTTGCCTGGCATGCGTGCGGCCCGGGTTCGATCCTCAGCACCACATACAAACAAAGATGTTGTGTCCGCCAAAAAAAACTAAAAAAAAAAAAAATAAATAAATATTAAAATTCTCTCTCTCTCTCTCCCTCTCTCACTCTATCTTAAAAAAAAAAAAAAAAAAAAAAAGAGAAGCTGCTCTTGTGCACAGGTCCCTGTTGCTGCTGGCCCCTCCCACTTTCCCCTGGTGTGTGAGTTGAATTGCTCCTTCCAGCGCCTGCAGCCTGTGAGCCCCATTCGGAACCAGTGAACTATTTGATAGTGGATAATGGTTATATTTTTGGGGGTGAGTGGAAATTTGGGAATGAGCAAACATTCTCAGAATGAAGCCTGCAGACTAACAGGAGTCCTTGGGCTAGATCAGGCCATTTCTAATTTATAAAGTGCATTTAAAAGGGCAAGGGTGTAGTTCCCATCAGGGTCCTGGTGGGAGCCCTGAGCCATAAGTGGCACCTTGGCCAGAACACAGCAGGGCACCACTGTCACCCCAGGCAGCACTGTGGCCTCCTTGCTTCAAAAGGAAAGAATGTCTCAGAGCTTTACAGGCTGGCGGTCACTTGAATTCTTGCTAATTGAAATTATAGAGTCATCTTCACTCATTGATTCTCCTTCCACAAATATTTCTGGAGGACCCACTGTGTGCTAGGCCGCGGACCCCACAGACCATGGGCATCTGCTGCCTGGAACGTCTCTGACCCTTTCTGTTTTGGGATTTCACGTAAGTGGAGCCCCGTCTACAGTCCTCAGCGTCTGGTGTTCTGACGCAGCGCCTGTTTTAAGGCCGCCTGTGGCACCGCGTGTGTGGTAGCCCGTTCTGTGGTGGGCTGTGTGGCTGCTTGTCAGTTTGTGTGTCCATCAGCCTGTTGTTGGGTTGGTAGCTTCGCTCAGGGGCTTTATGAGGAGGCCTCTTGGAGATGTGGCCAGAGGCTCAGGGTCTGTGTGTGTTCGACTTTGTTAGAAACTTCCACTCAGTTCTCCACGGTGGCTGTGCCACTTGATCCCATCACCAGCAGAGCGCGGGGTCCCGAGTCCCGGCGTGGTCCCTTGGCCTTTCCCTGGGGCCCCAACACTCACGTTTCTCTTTCTGTCTGTCTCTCCAGATGCTCAGCAGCCGTCGAGGGGAAACGCAGATTTGGTGAGTCTCCATGAGACTAGGGGCCTGTCCCTCTCATCAGCCTCGCCCCTTCCCTGCAGCCGTCAGGAGTCCTGGGGACCCAGCCCAGTTGGGGAACGAGGTTCTGACCTGGGCTTGGTGCTCACTGAAGCCATCGAGCGGGCCTGCTTCACCCCAGCGGTAGAATCAGGTCCCACCTAACGGGATGTCGTCAGCACCGGCCGTGGTGCTGTTCCATGCCAGGACACTCGAGCTCTTGTCCCCACCTGTGTATTGTTGGGTGGCTCCTGGGCGCTGCCCTGGGATGGAGGCCACAGGGAGCCCTCAGTCTGGTCGGGGAGGGAAGCTCGGCAAGGGAAGGCGCAAATAAAGGGCAGCAAGTCCCAGAGCAGGAAGAGGCAGCTGTGGGAGGGTCGCGGGGGCTGGGTCGGGGGAGGTGGCCTCCGCCTCTGGGGCCAGACCTGGGCGAAGTCTGCGGACAGAGCTGCCTCATGCCCGCCAGGTGCACCTGGGTAAGAGCCACCGACTGGTGTGTGGCACCAGTGGGTCACAGGCTTTCTAAGCCAGCTGCTCCGTCCCTGAGCACAGAGTCGGGAGCCTGTGTCTCTCGGTAGAGGGGCAGCCAGTGCCCGCCCTGCGGCTCCCTGGGTCCCTCTGTGTCCTGGAGTCCCAGGTGGGGCCTGCAGTGGAAGGGATCCCCATGCTTCTCCCACCTCTCAGCTGTCAGCCCCTGAGTGAGAAGCAGGGTCACCTCCTCCAGGAAGTGGGACAGCCCCGCTCACATTGGTCCTGTCCCCTGTCCCTGGGGCAGGCGTATGTCCTGCGCGCGGACCCCTGCGGCCACTGCCTCATCATCAACAACGTGAGCTTCTCCCGCGCATCGGGGCTCAGCACGCGCCTGGGCTCCAACGTGGACTGTGAAAAGATGCAGCACCGCTTCCGCTCGCTGCATTTCACCGTGGAGGTGACGTGCAACCTGACTGCCAAGGTACAGTCACCTGTCACCGCATGTGGGGGAGCCGAGGCGAGTGGGCAGCGCTTTGTAGGGGACCCTGGGAGCAAGCTGGGGACTTCCCAGATGAGCACTGCCCCTGTAGGACCATGGGGTGTGGCCCAGGGTGACACTCAGGAGGGCATGAGGCCTGCTGCCTGCATGTGACACGTGCCTTAGTGTCCCTGTCTAGAAGGCCAGAAGAGTCCCCTGGGGGGCTGCTGTGGGATTACAAGAAGGTGCCTGTGGGATTACAAGAATTGGCCCTTGGAGGCAGGGCGAATGCTGGGCCCTGTCTTCTGCGGCAGGCGGGTGGCCTGATGGCCAGTGCTCTGGCTCACCTGCAGCCTTCCCTTGTAGAAGATGGTCCAGGCTTTGGTAGAGCTGGCGCAGCGGGACCACCGTGCCCTGGACTGCTGTGCTGTGGTCATCCTCTCCCACGGCTGTCAGGTAGGAGGCCTCTCCCCGACCCTGCTCCCTGTCAGGCACAGGCGAAGCTGGGCGAGAGGCCCTGCAGGACTCTTGTCCCTCATGTCCACTGCACCCTCAGCTTTGTGAAGAACCCTGCAGCCCTGTCCACCTCTTGCTGTTCTCCCAGGGGGCCCCGGGTGGGCAGCCTCCTGAGAGAAGCCCGCAGGACACGAGGGAGGGGTGAGCTGTACTCTGGAAGCTTCCACCCGGTTCTGGGCGAAGCTGTGTGCGGCTCTCAAATCCTCAGGCCCCGGGACACGCTTAGGGCTTGGTCAGTGATGTGCTGACTCACTGTGGCCAAGCCCCGCCCCTGCCCGGGCCTTGGAGTCCTCATCTTTTATTCTGGGGGTTGGACAGCCCAGCAGTCACCCCTGTGGCCTTCAGTGTGTTTTCAGAACACATAAAAATCAGGATTTCCCCTTCTTGGAAACCATCACGGTCTGGCCTGCCAGCCTGCCATCCTCCCAGAGCGGAACTCTGGCCTGTCGCCAGCAGGCGCTACCTTTTGGGCCTTTCACTCACAGTGTGGCAGCAGGGGTGTCCCCTGAGCCCTCATGAGAAGTCTCAGGCCCCATGTGGACCTGTGTCCAGAGCTTTGACAGGTGGCCATGTGATTCTGTGCACAGGAAGAGCCCTGGAGCAGCAGCTCTGACTGCTCAGACCCTTGGGAGGATGACTGGGCGGGGACAGGGATCTGCATTTCCTGAATGTTCTGAGTGATGAGGATGCCGCTGGTCCAGGGATCACACTTGGGGGGGCTTCTGATCTAGCGGCAGCTGGCCAGCACTCTTGATAGCTGGCCTGTCCAGGGACAGATGGTGCTCAGGGTCCTTCCAGGATCAACTTGCTCTGTCACAGTCAGTCCAGAGCCCCAGGGGGAACTTCTGAGTGTGTGGCCCCCACAAAGCCTCTGGAAAGGCCACTGGATTTCTGCCGTGGTGACTTGGTTTTAACCAGGGTCCTTGGTCTTCTAGGCCAGCCACCTCCAGTTTCCGGGTGCTGTCTACGGCACAGATGGATGTTCTGTGTCCGTTGAGAAGATTGTGAACATCTTCAATGGGACCAGCTGCCCCAGCCTGGGGGGGAAGCCCAAGCTCTTTTTCATCCAGGCCTGTGGTGGGGGTAAGCAGCCCTGATGGGGAAGGAGCCTCTGCCCCTCCCATCCCCAGCAGCACCTCCTGTGTCCACAGGGCCGCTCCAGGCAATCAGAGGTACCAGGCACGGTCCCTGCTGCAGGGTGGCCGTGCTTCACCTGTCCAGAGGAGGCCCAGGCTTGTCTGCTCTGAACAGGGTGGTCTTCATTTTACACTGCAGTAGCGTCACAGGCTCTTGTGACTTTGGCAACTTCAGAATTTTGGTAAAAACAAAAGCAGTGGAGAGAGTGGAAAACTGTCTTTCTGTTTTCCTGGTTGTCTTTCCTCTGACCTTCGTTTCCACTGTGGGGGGGGACTGAGGCCACAGCTGAACGACAGGGAGAAACCGAAGAATCTAGCCATTGGGATTCCCCAGAATCCGGGTCTTGGTGATTTAAGAAACCTAAAGGATTATTTGTAGTTTTGCTTTATGCTGTGTCTCACTCCATTTTCTGTTACGTAATCAAATACCACACACTGGGTGATTTATAGAGGACAGAGGTTTGTGTAGCTCAAGGTTCAGGAGGTGAAGAAGGGCAGGCTGTGGTGCATGGGAGGGTCTTGGTGCATGTCAGCCTGGCGAGAGTGTCACAGAGAGAGACAGAACAAGCTTGGGTCCCTCTCCACTTCCTGATTTTTAAAGACTGGATCTCGCTAGATTGGTCTTGAACTTACATGTTCAAGTGATCCTTCTGCCTGTGCCTCCCCAGTAGTTGGGACTACAGGTGTATGCTGCTGCTCCGACTCCTCCCTCCCTCCCTCTCTCTCTCCCTTTCTTTCTTCTATCTTTCATATCCGGGATTAAGTCCAGGGGTGATCTACTACTAAGCTACATCCCCAAAATTTATTTTGAGACAGATTCTCACTAATTTCCCATACTGGCCTCCAACTTGTGATCCTCCTGCCTCAGCCTCCCAGGTACCTAGAATTATAGGCATGTGCCACTGCACCTAGCTTATTTCCTGGTTTTCATATAGAAAAGAAGCCGGGTGTGATGGCAGCACCTGTAGTCCCTGCTACTTAGGAGGAAGGCTAAGGCAGGAGGATCATTTGAGGCCCAGAAGTTTGAAACCAGCCTGGGCAATATAGTGAGGCCCATCTCAAAAATCAAAACAAACAGACCAAAAAAAAAAAAAAAACTAAAACTAAAAAGACAAAAGAGGAGTGCTGCTTTCCTGGCTTGGTTATGGTGGTGACAGTGGGGAACGCCAGAAATTCTGTCCCAGGTGTCCCTTCTGCCTGGACTCTCCAGGGGTTGAGACAGTTGAAAGGCCTGTCATTTCCTTGTCCCTTTGCCGGACCTGTTAGAGAAGTGGGCACCATCATCCCACACAGCTGCCCAGCCCACCCAAGGGGACTCTACAGCACGAAAGCCACCACAAAAACAAAGCAGAACTCACTGGAGCAGCAGCGGGACAGGCCCCCGGGGAGTTTCTTTTCTGCCCCTTCTCCCCATCCGCTCTGCTGCCTGGTGTTCAGTGCTGCTGCCACACGGTGGCGCCACATCAGCCGAGAACAGAAATGCAGAACTGTCCCCATTCCTTGCAGGGTGTCCTGTTTATGTGCGTCAGAAACTCTGCCCTGCATTTTGGTGACTTTCGTAATGCTGTTTTAGAACTCAGTTATAATTTAAGATAATTTTAAAATGCCACAATGTTATCCACCCCTTCATTGAGAGGTGGCACAGCTCCAGGGCTGAACAGCAGGCCTTGAAGTCAGTAACTTGGTGTGGAGTCAGTGTGACACAGCACGGCACGTGTGGTCCACGTGATAAAAGCCAGGTGGCTGCCTTGAAGAGGCCCAGCTGTCAGTTTTGGGGTGACCCCCTCTTGAGTTCAGACACCAAGCAGAGAAGGCACATGTACCACCTAGTTGTGGTTGTGGGTTGTGTGTGGAGGGAGCCCTCCTCCTGCTGTGTGTTTATTCTGTGCGGATTAGTCTTGCTCTATAGGGAGTTTTGAGTTAATGAGGCTAAGAACCAAGCTGTGCCTACAGTGCATAACCCTGAAGGCCAGGCCTTCACATCAGATTTGCAGTGTGAAGACAACACGTGTGTGGAGATGCAGCTGGCATTTCTGTATGACTCAGCCTCTCCCCTTTCCCACACACCCCTGTCTTTGAGCCCACTTTGTCCTTTCATTTTCACACAGTCTCTGCTCATCCCTGTCTCCTTTGGTCCTCCTTATGGTCTCTCCCACATATTAGTCAGTTTTCTGGTACTATAATAGAATACCTGAGGTTAGATATTTTATAAAGAAAAATGGTTTACTTGGCTCATGGTTCTAGATTTTGCCCTATGTTTTCTTCTAAGAGTTTTATACTTTTAGGTCTTAAAATTAGGTCTTGATCCAATTTGAGTTAATTTTTTGTATATGGTATTAAGGAAGGGTCCAACTTCATTCCTTTGCATGTGGCTATCCAGTTGTCCTAGCAGTGTTTGTTAAATATTGTCCTTCCCCCCTTGAAAGGTCTTGGCACCCTTGTGAAGTATCATTGGACTGCATTGAGGCTCCATTCTAGTCTGCTGGTCTCTGTGTCTGTCTTTATGCCAGCACCCCTCTGTTTTGATTATTTTAGTTTTGTAGTAAGTTTTGAAGTCAGGAAGTTCTCCAGCTTTATTCTTTTTTATTTTTCCAACATTGTTTTGGCTTTTTTGGAATCCATTGAGATTTCTTTTGAATTTTAGAATTTGTTTTTTTATTTCTGCAAAAAACATCATTGGGGGCTGGGGATAGAGCTCAGTTGGTAGAATGCTTGCCTCGAATACACACAGCCCTGGGTTCAGTCCCCAGCTCCACCAAAAAAACAAACAAAAAAAAATCATTGGGATTTTGACGGGAATTGTATTTAATCTATAGCTGTGTTGAGTCATATTGATGTCCTAACAATACTGTTCCCTAACTCATAGCCATGGGTAGTATTTCTATTTATTTATGTTGTTTTTAATTTCTTTTAGTTAAATTTTTTTCAGTTGTTAATGGTCCTTTATTTTTATTTATTTATATGTAGTGGTGAGAATTGAACCCAGTACTTCATGCATTCGAGGCAAGCGTTCTACCACTGAGCTATAGCCCCAGCCCTGTTTTTAATTTATTTCAGTAGTGTTTTGTAGTTTTCATTGGTTAATTCCTAACTTTTTGTTTTGATGCTAGAATTGGTTTCATAATTTTCTTCCCTGATTGTTCATTATTTGGTGTATAGTTCACTGCACGTGTGTGTGTGTTGACTTGTACCCTGCTCCTTTGCTGATTTCATCTTTATCAGTCCTAACAGTTTTCTTGGTGTAATCTTCAGGGTTTTCTACTTAATTAGATCAAGCCTTCTGTGAACAGAGGAAGTTTGTACACAGGACGCCTTTTCCTTTTCTTGCCTAATTACTCTGGTTAGAGTTTCTAGTACCATGTTGCATAGCAATGGCAAAAGCAGTAATTCCTGCCTTGTTTCTGACCTTGGAGGAAAAGCTTTCAGTCTTCACCATTGAGTACAATGTTCACTGTGGGTTTTTCACATGTGGCTTTTTTGTTTTTAGACCTTTTTAATTGGTATATTACTTGTGCATAATGGTGGGGTTTGTTATTATATGTGTGCACAAAATACAATGTAATTTGGCTAACGTCACTCCCCCGCTTCCATCTTCTCACCCTCTGGGTCCCTTTCCTTTATTCTGCTGATCTCACATGGCTTTTATCATATTCAGGTAGCTTCCGTCTGTCCTTAGTTTGTTGTGTTTTTATCAAGAAAGGTTGTTTGTTTTATCAAATGTTTTTTTCTGTGTCGCGGGAGAGGGTCATGTAGTTTCTCTCCATTCTGTTGGTGTGCTGGGTTTCACGGATTGGTTCTCAGTGCTGAGCCATCCTTGCATTCCAGGAGTAACTCCCCCTTGGCCATGGTGTGTGACCTGTTTACTGTGCTGCTGAATTTGACTTGCTAGTTATTTTATTGAGGACTTTTGCAGCAATGTGCATAAGGACTGCAGTTATATCATCATATCTTAGCACCTGGCTTTAATATCAGGGGAATGCTGGCCTTGGAGAATGAGTTAGAGAGTATTTCCTCTTAATTTTTTGGAAAAGTTTGAGGATTGGTGTTAATTTCCCTTTAAACGTTCAGTATAATTCACCAGCGAAGCCTTCAGGGCCAGGGCTTTTCTTCTGTGTGTCTTGGTGATGAGTGCTTGTTTCTGCTTCCTGCAGAGCAGAAAGACCATGGGTTTATGGTGGCCCACGCTTCTCCTGGAGACAGGGCCTCTGGCAGCAACCCTGAGCCAGACGCTGTCCCCTTCCAGGAAGGCCCGAGGACCTCTGACGAGCTGGATGCAGTGTCGAGTTTGCCCACACCCAGTGACATCCTTGTGTCCTATTCGACCTTCCCTGGTGAGCGCATCCCTGGGGGTCTTCCCATCTGCCCCACAGGCAGCCATGCTGTGAGGTCCTGGTTCTGAACCTTGCTGCTTCTGTGACCCCAAGCAAGTTACTTCACTTCTCTGAGCCTCAGCTCAGGGCAAAGTGGGTGAGATGCCTGAGGTGCACAGCCACTGGGTTGGGGTGCTTCTGCCTCACTCTCCCCCAGCTCTGCCTCAGCCTCCTCCACTTTAAAATGGGAATAGTAATCCTACCTTGGGGTTCTTGGGGATCATCCAAGGAGCTGGCGCATCATGGAGCACATGGAGCCTGTCACACAGGAGGAAGGCAGGCCTGAGACGTGTCCTTCTCTCCCACGTGTTGTTGGGCTCTCAGAGCCTCGGTTTCCTTGCTGGGAAAACAGTCGCAGCCAGGCTCAGGAGGTGATCACGAGGTTGAAGTAAGGTCACCGGTGTACAGGGCCACGGGGACGTGGCTCCTTCCGCTACAAGCAGATGGGCCCCAGTCCGGAGGTGGCCCCCGCAGCTCTCCAGTGGAGCTCAGTCTCCTCTTCCCGCAGGTTTTGTCTCCTGGAGGGACACCTCGAGCGGCTCCTGGTACATCGAGACCCTGGACAGCGTCTTCGAGTGCTGGGCTCACTCTGAAGACCTGCTGTCCCTGCTGCTCAGGGTGGGTGCATTTCACTTTGGAGGGCAACATGTCCTCCTCAGGGCATGGGCATGGGCGGGCGCAGCACACCAAGCCCACACCAAAGGCAAGGGACAGGTGGCCTTGTGTGCCTCTGAGCCTTGGGCTTTGATTCTGCCTGCCTGCAAGGGCCACGCCCCCTCGCTCCCTCAGAGCCCCAGGCCGAGAGTCCCCGTTGACATAGCTGTCCTTGTTGCCACAGTGGATGGCTCAGTGAAGGCTGGTTGTGGGCCCCCTGTCCCCTCCCCCCATGGCATAGTTTTTACTCTTGACCCTGGATGCCCCTACTGTGCATCCAGGGCTCCAGGGAGTGACAGACAGGGAAGGGCAGGGCGGCCTGACAGGCTCGGCCCGGCCCGCTCCTTGGAAACCCCATCTGGAGCAGCTGCTTCTTCCAAGGGTCCCAGAGTATGTGGCTGCCTCTGGGCCCTCCTGCTCCGCCCTGGTGTTCTGCGCCATGAGAAGGGGCTTTAAGGGGTCGTGCTTGCTTCTGAGAGAGGTTGTGGCCTGAGCATAGCCGAGCAGAGCCAAGGCCGCAGGCAGCCACCTCCCACAGTGCCGGGAGTAGGCGCCACAGCCCTGGGTAGGTGACCCCCAGAGGCCACCAGGACTCCTGGTCTAGTCTCTTCTCTCGACCTTTCTTCATGTGAAGCTTTTGTTCTGATTTGAACTTTGTGAAGTTGTGGGTTTTGAAATTTTGAGTTTTGTGCTCTTTAAACTTGTAGTAGTGCTGGGTGTGGTGGCCACACCTGTAATCCCAGCGACTAGGGAGGCTGAGGTGGCAGAATGGCTAGCTCGAGGCCAGCTTCAGCAACTTAGACCCTGTTGCCAAAAAAAAAAAAAAAAAAAAGTAATAATGTAGAGAGGCGGTCCAGCCCCAGCTCTGCACACCACACACCCCGGGCCCATTTGGTGCTAGCCTCCCAGCCTGGCTGGCTTCAGCTGAGAACTGAACTCTGACTCCCTGTGCTTTCCTTCTTGCAGGTGGCAAATGCTGTTTCAGAGAGAGGAATTTACAAACAGATTCCTGGTTGTTTTAATTTCCTCCGGAAAAAACTTTTCTTTAAAACTTAAAGGGGCCGGGATGCTCACCCTGCCTCATCGTTATCCCAAGACCTTCTGCTGCGGTCCTGGAGGTGGAGAGGCCCGGCCTCCTACAAGTTGAGGGTTCTGTGGCCTGTGCAGGGCCTGCTCCTTCCCAACCCCAGAGGGCAGCTTCTGGTCTGGAGGCAGATGCCAACTGTGTGGAAAGGAGCAGAAAGTCATGGACCCACAGGACCTCTTCATCAGTGGCCACTCCTGGATCTGCGACCCCATGTTCTCCCTGGAGCAGGGCCAAACGGCCCTTTGCTGTGGGCCTTCCCTGCCCTGTTCCTGGCTCTCTCCCTCCAGATACAGGAGCATCCCTCCCCAGTCCTGAGTCATGCCAACCAAAAATATCTTCAGACATTGCCAAATGTGCCCTGGGGGACAGAACCGCCCACGCTTGAGAATCATCCATCTGCAGGGATTTGGGGCTACAAACCAGCCAGCATTTCTCTTAAATCAACAAGCTCGGGCTCTGGACTCTGGCAGCAGGGGCCTGGGAGTTCTGAGTGAATTTCAGAAATTTATTGCATTATCTAGTCTTCACAAACAGCTCTCAGGTGAACATGGGCCCTCTGGCCTGTCTCCCCGTTTTGCTCTGGTGCTTTGTACTTCCTCATAATGGAGACTGCCTGTTTGAGAAAGTGGTCTTATTCCTCTTGATCCCCTCCAGGGGAGAGGTGAGACCACAAGCGCAGAGGGCAAGTCTCTTGTCCAGGGGAACATGGTTACCAGATCTGGCCAGATCCAGGTCTTCCAGGTTCTGACCCCTGCTTCCCATGTGCCTTCCTTGCTGAGGGACCCCATCCAGGTTCAGATGACCGTGCTGTGCCCTGCACAATGCTAGGCTTGCCCAAGCCCGCCCTGGCCCTGAGCCCTGCTGTCCTTGTTTGCAGGACCATGAGGTTTGGATGGTCTGCTAATAAGTCACACCTAGATGTGAATCGTGGTGATTGCTACTTTATTAGTATTTTGCTTCTGCCATCTTCCCAGTTCTGATGTCCAGAGGCTTCCTTGGTTAGTTATTTGCAATGACCTGCAGGACACACACAAGAAAATAAGCCAGTGGCCCGTGCCGCAGTGTCTCCACCTGAGGAATTCTGATGACATTTGGGAGAGAAAGGGGAGACCACAGCTTTTCATTGACTCCTGGGGTCTTACAGTAAATAGGGGTCTCAGCCTGGAGTCCTGTTTGGGCTTTAGATCAGGGGCCTGTTAACCCCTCAAAATCATATGCAGATGTGCGTGGGCTTAGATTTTATTTAGTTTGTTTCTCAAATCCAAAGTGCTGTTTGTGAGGCACCTGCGACCTGCCTTCAGAGACTGTTTCCCAGATTCTATTCAGGCTTTTTTTTTTTTTTCTTTGGTGCTGGGGATTGAGCCCAGGGCCTCTCACCTACTAAGCACCTGCTCAACTACTGAGGTGTACCTCCAGCCCCTGAACACTTTACTATGATGATCCAGGACCCACTGAAGCTTCTGGATCTCTGCAGCACAGATCCTCAGGCTGGTGTACAGGATGTGTGTGCAGGGATGTTCACCGTAGCAACGTAAGGGTGAGAAACAGGAAACAGAAGCCCCTCTCCTCATGGTGGGAATAGGGAAACCAGTTACCACTCAAAGGAGTGACCTGGGTCAAAATGTGACAGGGGATCAAGTGGAGAGCTAAGTGGCAGATCAGGAGTTGGACCCTGTTTTTGGCTAGAAGTCGGAGCATCGTTGTACATCTGTAGGTATTTTTTATATGCACACATAGCCCAGGTCACGAGCCTGCACTGTTAGCAGTGACAATGTCTGCAGAGTAGAGACGGAAAGTGAGGGAATGTCATCTTTTTTACCTGATGCCCTTCTGTATTATTTTAATATTTTTATAAAGAAATGTTTTACCTTCTGAAAAAGAAAACAAAGCTAGTGACTGCTGAAGGTTCATGTGTTGCTGTCATCCAGGGGACATCTGTTGAGAGGGTGGGAGTTCCAGGCCACCTGTCTCCTCCCTGCACCTGCCTCTCGTGGGCAGCTCCTGACCTTGACCCACCACCTGTCTAGGTTCACCCAGCAGGTGCTCCCAAGCACCCCCGGGCTTTAGCTATTTGTGCCTCCTGCTGCTCATGGTGTGTCCCTGGCCTGGGACCCCTGCAAGGTGCTACCAGCCTCTTGCAGCTGCTGGGACAGCCTTTGCCAGGGGACAGCTGACTGCCTGACTATCTACTGCGGAACCCGTGGCTGAGCATTGGTGCCGCCCTGGGTGCTTTGGGGTGGATGCAGCCTCCATCCAGCTGCCACCCAAGGTTGGCTTCCCATTGATCCCCCTGCCATCTTGCCCGCTCTGCTGTGCTGCTTCTGGGGCTGGGAACAGCTGAGGCTGGGCAACACATCAGGGCAGCTGCCCTGGGCCCTGCTTTGGGTCTAAAGGTGCTGCCAGGCCCAGCTGCACAGACTCACGGGGCAGCTGGGGCTGGAACAGCGTCCTAGGCCTTCCATTCAGTCAGCGAGGCCCTCAGCAGTGCTGGTGGCTCCTTGAAAGTGGCATGCAAGTGTCCTGCCAAATCCAGTCATGGCTCTCCAGTCGACAGACAATACCCCAGCATCAACACAACCTTGAAAATCAACTAACGGTTTTGGAATCTGGGGCCTGTGGCCACTTGGCCAAGCAGAGCCCAAAGGCGGACAAATGAACATGGAGCCACCAAGCAGTCTGGGCCAACTCGGAAGCAGCCACCTGCTCATTTGGACAGCATGGCTTTCCTCATGTGGCCAGGCTCACGCTGCAGTTTCCTATTTTGTTTTGTAACAGAGTGACAATTTAATTCAATTGAACAGTTTCCTGCAGATTAAACTTAAAATGAGATCAGATGCCAGCTCCCTCCTTTGCAGGCTCCGCCAGAAGCACCGCAATCCCCACTTGCTCTGGCTCCTGAGAATGCGGAGGAGCCTTGGTGGAGTTCAAGTCCCACTTTACAGAAGAGCAAACCAACTTGGTGGCAATGCTGGGGTGGCTTAAAACCTGCCTCCGTGGCAGTCTCTCTCCCTCCTGGCTTTGGTCCCCAGACAGTGCGCCTCCTCCACTTGCCCCCAGAGTCCCTTTCTTAGGGATGAGTCTTCCTGTCATCCAGCTGCTTCTAATCACTGGTGCCAGTGATGAGGATGATTATTTTTTGGGTATGGGGGATTGAACTCAGGGGTGCTCTACCACTGAGCCACAACCCCAGGCCTATTTTCTATTTTATTCAGAGAGAGGTTCTCACTGAGTGAAGACCCCCCTGCTATTGCTGAGGCTGGCTTTGAATTTGTGATCCTCCTGCCTCAGCCTCCTGAACCACTGGCCAGTGATTATTTTTTAAATTATTTTTAATGATTTTTATGGTTATTGTTGTAAACAAATTTGTTGGTTGTAATAAAAAATAGAAATTGTTGTGGAAGCTCATAGGAACACAGCTCTCTGGGGACATGTTCACAGTCACAGGAGGACCAACTCGGCCCCATTTGCCCACAAGCATCCCAACCCAGCCCTGAAAATGCTCATCCCAGGAACCCTCTCAGTCCTGGCAAACCAGGATGGTTGGTCACCCTACAGAATACTCTCCAGGGGGACTAATTTCTAATGATTAAGGTTGGGGGGTATCTCAGACCATTAGGTTTGGGCTTTGCAAATAAATATGGTCATTTATAGCACTGGATGGTGGGGTCTGGGCCCCCACACTGATAAGCAAAAATGAAATACCCCACTAATCCTAAGGAACTCACTCAAAATGCCTGAGGGGTGTCCTGTGTCCAACCTCCTTGGGCAAACTCACCCTCTATGTTGCTTTTCACCCAATTTGACATGCAGAAATTTTGGATGCGATTATGCAGCTTCCTCTGAGGCCCCCCCCCACTCCTTTGAGAGACCCTAGGTGGCATTTGTGGGGCCAGGTGAGCAGGGCAGGACCCATGGGGCTCAGGACTGGTCTGGTTCTTACCGTATTGATCCAGTCTATGTAGTTGGAGACCCTGGTGAAGACGGAAGGCTTGCGGTAGTAGTTGCAGCCGAGAGTGGACCCGAAGCTGACCACGCCGTGCACTTGCCACTTGCCATCAGCCGCCTGGCAGTTCAGGGGCCCTCCAGAATCGCCCTGAGCAAGAGTAAGATGAAGAGAAGGGAAGGGAAGGGGCTGCCCAGGGGGATCCCTGTTCTCAGGCACTCATGCTGCTCTGTCGTGGGTTGCCACAGCTCTGGGTGCAATGGTAGGACTTCACAAGAGCTGCATTTGTCCCTGGGTGTCCTGGGCTGAGCTAAGCACTTTATTGGCTTCATCTCCTTACAAAAGCTATGAGGCAAGTGTTGTGAGTACCCAGTTCACCTGAGAGGAAAACCTGGGGTGTTCAGAGGCTACACCTTGCTTGAGGTCCTGGCACAAATGATCCTGCAGAGCTGCACACCAGTTAGGCTGCTGAGCTCTTATCCACCACCAGCCACCTCCTCCCATGACAAGGAGTTTCCTGGGGCCTGTGTGGGCAGATTGAGGGCACACTTGGTCTGAAGGACATGAGAACCCCTTCCATCTCAGTCCCCACTCCACTGCAGAGCCCAGTTAGGACACCACCTCGGGATGGGATTGTGACTCAGTGGTAGAGTGCCTCTCTAGCATGCGTGAGGCGCTGGGCTCCATCTCAAGCCACCTTTTCTGGAGATTATAAGGACCAGATTCTGGAATGTCCAGAGGGGTTTCCAGTGCTCTGCCAGGAGGGGTGAGGGCAGATGCTGGGACCTCTGGGACCTCTCCCCGTCCCCAGTCCCATTTCGCTGTCGAGGGAGCCCTGACGTTGGATACTCACATTGCAGCTGGAAATCACACCGTCACCCCCAGCGCAGACCATGGTGGTCTTCACGGAGCTGCCCCACCAGCTAGCGCTGGAGCAGGTGGCGTAGTCCACAACCGGCAGCAGGCCCTGCTGCAGGATGTCGGGAGAAGCCCCATTGGCTGAGCGAGACCAGAAAGAACGGGTCAGAGGGACAGAGGGACTCCTGAGTAAGAAGGAAGTGGTGACACCTGTTGGGCTGTCCCTCTAGCCCCTTTCGCTGTGGCCCTTGACACTTTCTCCCATGGCTCTAATGGGAGCAGCCAGGTTTCCTATTCTGTGCCCTCACAGCTGATTGGTCAGTGTTCTGGCCGCTGCTGATTGGTTCGGGGGTGAGCACCTGACTTACGCTAAGCCAATGAGCTTCTTCTCCTGGGAATTTGGGCTGGAGATTAAGAATTCCCGCCCAGGGAGGACTCAGCAGTGGCTGCCTTTTTTTTTTTTTTTTTTTTCCCCCTGGAGAAAAGCTTGATGGGGACCCATCCAGGAAAGAAATTCCGAGGGCGTGCTCATGAATTTCTTCCAGGCTCCAGTTCCTGGTTCTGGCCTGTTCCTAATGGCTGGCTGTGTCTCTCTGCCCCAGGGTTGAGACTCTTCAATCCTTAAAATCTTAAAGCACACTAGTTGGAAAAAATCGTTGGTGTGGTCAGGGTAGCACTTTCCTAGTAGCCCCCTGTGACACTGCCACCGTCACATACTACCCCATCAGCATTACCGCCCCTACTAACGGAGAGGATAAGGAGTATTTTCATTCTTGCCCTTTACTAGGCTTTCCAAAGAGGCAGTCCTCACAGAAATATCAATAAATATTGTTTGATACATGGGACACTGAAATCAAGAGAAATTAAGTCCCTTGCCTAAGATCACTCTCACTGATATATAATTAACACTCGGATAACACCTGGCACCTTATCACACATGTCTTCTAGTCTTCACCAACAGAGTTTCCACTTTAAAGATGAGGAAACCAAGGTCCAGAGGGGGTTGCTGAGGTTACATAGTGATCTTCAGGCAAGCATTTGGACATCCCTGGCCCTGGCCACTCCACCATCTCACCATCTCCCTGCCCTGGGGTTTTCTGGATAACAAATAGGTGGGCACACTTGTATCTGATTTGCATGAGACGCCCCCTCCACCCTTCCTGCTTCTGCACAGTTTTCCTGTGTCCTTGGCTTTGAAGACAAGCTAGTCAGGGGCCGGAGTCATTTCTCCGAGTGCATCAATGTTGATGTACTCATCTGTCACTCATAGATTTATGTCATTATGAAAAAGAAATCCTTCTTCTGCACAGACCTCCCTAGAATCTTCTGAACCTCTGGTGATTTTATAAGGGACGGGTAGGTGCTCTGTCCCTTTTGGTGGCATATTGTCATGGGATTTCTGACCCTTGGGTTTATGTCAAAAGAAGACTCACGCTCAACCATGTTCTCAGTAGCAAGACCAAGTGGCCCAGGAGACAGGTTTGGATAAGCAGGGCGGGCGGGGGGGGGGGGGGTGTCCATGCAGGCTCCAGGGACCTCTGTGGAGCTCCAGAACCTTGAGGTCCCAGAATCTGTGCTGTTCTGGGCCCATCTGTGCTATGCAGAAGTGTCATATGGTCTCTGTACCTTTCATTCAATCCCAGTGACAGTAACAACTAGCACACAGCAGCTACTATGTGCCTTTGTTGCTGGTCTGAGTGCCTCCCTTGGACTATCTCCTTCAATCCTCTCTGGGATGTAGGTGCTGTTATTATCCTCGTTTCACAGATGAAGAAACTAGCACAGAGGCCAAGTAATGTGCCCAAGGTCACACAGCAAATAGTGAGAGAGCTGGGATTTGAACCCAGGCCGCCTTGGATGACTAGTGGGGTGAGAGACCCAACCTGACAGGTGACAGTACCTTCCTTCCCTGCCTGGACTGGGTGCTCCCGGCCAGCACTTACTCTGCAGCCTGCCCCAGCCTGTGACGTAGCAGGGGTAGTTCTTGGGTAAAATGGTGCCGGCAGGTGGGAGGCAGGCCAGTTGGATCTTATCAGTCAGGGTGACGGGTGTAGCCAGTTTGAGCAGGGCAATGTCATTCCTGGTCAGGAAAGAGACAGCTCAAGAGCATTAGCCAAGCAGGGCTTTGAAGAGTGCAGAGAGATTTCCCCGGGGTTAATCCCCAGGGAGTGTAGCTGGGCATCTTTGAAAATGTAAAAGACCTTGTTAGGAGGCTTTAGGGACAGGAAGTACAGAGGGACTGTGTCCTGCTCCACTGAGATCACCATCCCTGTGTCCCTTGTCATGGACTAGACGCACATGGTCAGTGATGGCCTGGGGCACACAGGGGCCTATGGGCTCAGGAGGCAGGAGACCCAGGTTGCTCCCCGAGTCTGCTCCCTGCCCCCCCATCACCCCCCCAGGCAACTTTTGCACGGCCGAACCTCTATAAGGTCAGAGCCCTTCCCCTCCTTACAGAAGGTGGAGATAGTGTAAGCCCATGGCCTTGGTGACACCCCGCCTGTGCTCCTGCCACCTCCACCCCCAGAGCCCTGAGACAGAGCATACCCTTGGGCCAGATTGTTGTTCCACTTCTGGTGTACAACAGCCTTGGAGACCTTGACGGCCAGGGAGCCCGCCTCCTCGGTGGAGAGGCTGTGCCGGCCCAGCACCACGCGATAGGTCCTAGAGGAGCTGGGAGGCACAGAGGGTCAGTCCCTTGCCCTTAGCCCCCCCCCAGGCAGGGACACCCAGGAGATGAGCCACTTGGGATGGGCCCAAGTAAGTGACGGCTGTATGAGCCAGTAGTGGGGCTTGGGACCTTGTCTTTTCCTGGGAGCCATCTGTTGGTTACTAGGTAGCATAAATGCCATAACATAAAACCCATCACCATGTGATAATTATAACAACCTTATACTAACTATAAACTGACTTAATAAAAGTTGTAATAATAGAAATCTTATACTACTCTGGAGGGAATGAGAAAAATAAGAGTCCCTTTTTAGTTTAATTCTCCACCCTTATTTTCTCTTGGGGAAACTGAGGCCCAGGGAGGGGTAAAGAGTCCAGAGAGAATCTAGAACTGCAGGACGCCTGGTTACCCGGCCTCTTTGTTTTTCCCACCCCCTCTGAAAGCCGGTGGGGGTAGGTTCAATTTCAGGGCCAACCCACGCCAACCCATGTGGAATGCTGAAGAGTTCCAGCCCAGGTGAGATAAGCCTCTGACATGGGGAGGAAGAGGGGGTCCTCTCATTTAATTCACACTACATTCTGTTGTGACTGCCAGGCGCCTGTGATCCCAGCCACCCAGGAGGCTGAGGCAGGAGGATGGCATGTTTGAGACCGGCTGGGACAATTTAGTAAGACCTTGTCTCAAAAATTAAAAATGGCTGGGGAATGTGTCTTAGTGGTAGTACTGAAAAAAACAAAAAACATTCTGTTATCTCATTTTTTTTTTCCAGGGGATATGTTAAAACTTAGAGAAGTTTTTTTTTCTTTTTTTTTAATATTTATTTTTTAGTTTTTGGCGAACACAACATCTTTGTTTGTATGTGGTGCTGAGGATCGAACCCGAGCCGCACGCATGCCAGGCGAGCGCGCTACCACTTGAGCCACATCCCCAGCCCTAGAGAAGTTATTTACACTGTGAAGTGGACCCAGTTCCAGATGGAGAGGCCACATCTGATACTCCCAGGAGGGCAGAAAGTGGGCCTCCCCATCCTCCACACCATCCCTCAGTCCAGCCAAGATTGTCAGTCGACCACAGACTGAATTACAGGTCATCTAAAACTTGTGTCTGGCCAGGCAAGTGGTTATTTGCAAGGCCCCTTTATAGTGTGGTTCAGGCCTTTGGGTCCCGTCTCTTGGAGGTGAGCACTGGCTGGTGGGGCGAGCAGCCTGGGTGACCTGGGAAAGGCAGTTAGTTACCTGATGCAGTGGGCAGCTGTCAAGACCCAGTTCTTGGCCACCAGGGACCCTCCGCAGGTGTGGCGCCACTGGCCATAGGCACTGTACTGCAGGGAGACCTGTGGAGAGGCACCTGTGGGCTGAGTTCTTCCGCTGAGAGCAGGTGAGGTGGCACCTCTCGCCCCAGGTACAAAACTTAAGGGGTGCCTGAACCTCAGTCATCAGGATAAAAAGCCCTTTAGTGCTTTGTAGAATATAAACAGTCCAAATCTACACAAAAAGGCATGATTAAACAATATTGAAAAGTTAAATAGACTATTAAAAATTAACTTCTGAACATCTTTCTGGGATATGCCCCTTCTTCGGAACTATTTCCTTAGGACACGGCCCTCCAATTTAATATGTCCAAACCCAAACTCTTAATTTCCCCCAAACCTGCTCCATCCTCAGGTTTCCCTGCACGGTCAATGCCACCTCCACTTTCCTGGCTGCTCAGGCTAAAATCCTTGGGGCCACCCTGGGCCCCTTTCTCTCTTACCCCTCACTCAAACCCAAGAGCGAGCCACCTGGGTGGCCCACACCTGCAATCCCGGAGACTCAGGAGGCTGAGGTGGGAGGATCACAAGTTTGAGGCCAGCCAGGGAAACTGAGAGACACCCTGCCTCAAAAAAATAAAAAGGGCTGGGGGTGTAGTTTGGTGGTCAGGTGCCCCTGGGTTCAATAACCCATACCAAGCAATCAACCCAAACAAAATCAAACCCCGTCAGCGGTAACTTTATACATGGAGAGAATGCTTTCCTTGTATCTTGACTCTGACCCAGATACCTCATCCCTTGCCTGGATGATATTCCAGTCTTCTGGGTTTTTTTTTTTGTTTGTTTGTTTGTTTGTTTGTTTTTTTGCAGGGAGTGGGGGGGGGGTGCTGGGGATGGAACCTGGGGCCTTATACATGCTAAGCACCCACTCTACTGAAGTGGCACCCCCTTTCTCCACAGAAAAGCCCTCTTCACCATGGCTGATTTTAGGACTGTCAGCAAAAGATTCCATGGTAGATAAACTTCCTATTTTCATGTCACCCTGTTTACTTGGCCACTGGCCGAGAAGATACCAGCACTCCAGGTGCTGGACACTCCCTTATTAGTTTTTCATAAACATATTTGAAGAAATGTGCAAACAAGGCCTCTGGCCTTGAGCTGGGCTTCACAGAGATGTCTACATTTTTAAGATAAGTTACAAATGGGCCCATGGTAACAGCTGGCAGGGGAGGAGAGAAAAGAGAGATGAAGCTCTCCCTTTCTCGGGTATTGTCCTTGAAGGGTTAACTTGCCCAGAACAGTGAAAGAAAAAGCTGCTTTTATGTGGACTTAAGCAGACTGTGAACTTCTGAGCCCCTCCCCTTACATGCTGGGTATAAAACTCTGAAACTCCCTGAACTCGGGGTTCAGGGGATTGATTGATTACAGCAAAGGCTGTACCCTCTGAACCTGGCTGCAGCCAAATAAAACTGTTTCCTGCTGTCTTTGGTGCCCTGCCTCATTTGTCCCTACAACACTACCACTGAGCTGCACCCCGGCTCCTAGTCACCTATCTTTCTTCCAGCTCCCACTTTGGCCCACCTCTCACCCCAAACACACAGCAGCCAAAATGATCCTTTCTACACATAAATCTGATTATATCTCTGTTCAGAACCTCCAATGTCTCCCCCTCTTGCCCAGTGAAAACTCAAAATTCAGGTGGTCTTCCAGGTCCTACATCACCTCTCTGACCTCAGCCTCCCACTCCCCTCCCCTTGGCCATGCTGACCTCCATCTGCAAATACACCAAGCCTACTTCTGCCCCCGGGCCTTTGCCCTGGCTTCTGTTTATAAAATATTTATAAAATATTCCTGCTGCTGGAATATTTTTCTCCCAGGTATCAACCTATCTCCTCCACTTCCTCTGGGTCTCTGTCCCAGGTTACCTTCTCTTCTGAAGCCTGTATGACTTTGGGCACATTTTGGGTCCTGATTGCTTTATATGGAAGATAGGGACCATAATGTTCACCATGCAGGGCCCTCAGGATGATTAATAATCACAGTATCCAACACTATGAATTTCCAATAATTTGACCGCTCACCTTGTGCCCAGCACCGCCCTAAGCTCAGAGTGTGTATTGGCTCATGCACAGTTAAGGCAGCTGTGAGCACGTGTACAATGTGGTCTGTGCCGTAAAGACTGTTAACTATTTCTAATACGATGTGTGCAAAAAGGTCAGTTTACTTGTGCCAGGCAAGCACGCTACCGCTTGAGCCACATCCCCAGCCCACATCAATTGGTTTCTCAGCACAAATACACTCTGGGTTTGGGGATCCCATAGGGGAGGGGCTGTTGCCCGTCTTCCAACTTCCCACAGAAAACAGTGTGAGACTGAAAAAGGTGAAAAACTAGCAAAAGTACACAGGGCCAAGGGTGTAAATTGGGGAATATCAGGCACCATTCTGTCATTGACACTTTTTTCTTTTTGCTGTGCTGGGGATGGAACCCAGGGCCTTCTGCATGACAGGCAAGCGCTCTGACACTGAGCTACGCCCTACACCCCTGTTGTCACTTCCTTAATCTAGATGCCATTCCCTTGGTGAAATATGCACCTGCTGCACGGGACCCCCTGGGCACTCATCTCTGACAGGTACTCTAACCACCTGGGTTAGAAATGTGCCCTGGGGGCTGGGGATGTGGCTCAAGCGCGCTTGCCTGGCATGCGTGCGGCCCGGGTTCGATCCTCAGCACCATATACCAACAAAGATGTTGTGTCCGCTGAAAACTAAAAAATAAATATTAAAAAAAATTCTCTCTCTCTCTCTCTCTCTCTCTCTTTAAAAAAAAAAAAAAGAAAGAAATGTGCCCTGATCCAGCTGGGTCTGTTCCCAGCCTGTTTCCATCAGTTACACTTGCAATTAATGTGTTTTGATAAGACACAGAGCTGATGAAATATGAGTTCAAAAATAGAGCTGTGGGGGCTGGGGTTGAAGCTCAGGGGTAGAGTGCTTGCCTAGTGTGCATGAGACATTGGGTCCCATCCTCAGCACCACATAAAAATAAATTAAATAAAGGTATTAAATTAAAAAAAAATAGAGCTGTGATTTATAGAGAAACTAAATGCTTGGAAGACACTGGCTATCCCCCCACCCCCCAAAAAAGGCAATTGAATTAGGTGTCTGTGAAAAAAGTGGAAAGAAGGGGGTAAGGGGTGGGGATGGGGCAGAGATGACAAAAGTCAGGACCAACTCATTACTCAGATTGCTTCAGGAGCAGCTTAAAGTTCTGCTCTACTTGGGATAGGGAGGCAGAGCATGAGAAGAAGATTACCACTAAATAGGGAAGAGAGGTGGGAGGGAATGGGAGGGAGAAGGGGAGTTGCACGAAAGATGGAAGGAGACCCTCATTGTTATACAGAATACATGTATGATGAGGTGAGGAGAAAAAGAAAAAAAAAGTGTGTCACATTAGATTGGATAGAGAGAAATGATGGGAGGGGAGGGGAGGGTAAGGGGGGAGATAGGAAGGGCAGCAGAATAGAATAGACATTATGATTGCTGTATGTATATAGGTGACTCTATGACCAGTGTGATTCTGCAATCTGTACAAGCAGAAAAATGAGAAATTATACCCCAATGATTCAAATGTATGAATTGCCAAGATCATTGTAATGTCATGTGTAGCTAAAAAAAAAAAAAAAAAAAAAAAAAAGTTCTGCTCTACTTGAAAGAAATGGACGTAGGTGCCATATTACAGGGGTTGGTTTTTATAAGAAAGTTAAGAATTCAAAAGATTGGTGAACAGATAAGTAAAATGTGTATTAAACATTTCTAAATCAAAGTAAAATGTTTAAAGCATACATGTAGGATTGAAAATGATTTTTCTATACCAACTTTTCAATTACTCAGTCCCAATTATGTCAGACAGGAGAGTTTCCTACATTTGTTTATGCAATTGTAAATTCACTCATCTTTGTGTGCCCTGTCACTAACAGTCTATAATGTGGGCCTGTGTCCCAGACAGTGTTTCAGTCTTGATTTCTGTATATTACGTCAAGGTAAGGAAGCATTTGTTTTCATTGATAACACGGAATTGAAGATTAATTTGCATAAGCAGCACTGATTGGTTTCATAAAGCATGGACATTTGCATAGATGGTGATGAATGGCTCATAAAAATAACAGTACTTGTGTAAGCAAATGTCTGATTGGTTAACAGAGTGAGACTATTTAGGAACTTGGGTGCAGGGGTAGTGGGGTGGTGCAGGGGTAGTGGGGTGGCGTGGTTCCTTATGGAAGCTGGAAAAGGCACCTCTTCCCCAGCCCCAAGGTTGGCCAAGGACACAAAAATGTGTGGGTTTTTTTTTTTTTTTTTTTTTTGTGTGTGTGTGAAGTTGTCCAAGCTGCCTTCTGAGGTCCCACCAATCCTCATCTCTGCCAGCATAACAGACCCCAGGGTGGGAGGGCAAAGGGGGGATGAGAAATGATGGGATGGGAGGAGGGTACAGAGTGGTTGACTCACCTGCCAGGGCCAGCTGTTGGGTGTCGCCTCTTCACCTCCAACCACCCTGCTCAGTTGGGGCAGGTGAGTGGGGAGCCCACAGCTGAGAGCTGTGGAAGGAGAAACGGGGGCGAGTACAGGAAGCAGCCACCCAATCAATGGAGACTATGCTTGCTGCACACCCAGCACCCAGATAGAAAAGCCTTGCTCTAGAAGGACCCGGAGAGGTCACAGTCCAGCCTGCTTTGCTTCTCTGAAACTCCACTCCAACCTTCCTATAACTACACAGGTGGAGTGCAGTGGGAGAGGGCCAGGTGGGGATGGAGGGCAGGGAGGCCCCCTTCCCAGTCCCACCAGGGGTTGGGAGAGCGGCGCCTCCGGGTGATGGGGTTACCTCCAGCCACCAACACAGACAGCAGTAGGGTCTTGATCATGGTGAGTCCGTGGGAGTTCTGGAAGGCCGTGGCTGAGCCCTTGTTTTATGAGCTGATTATCAGCAGGCGATATAGCAGGAGCTGCAAGATGGAGATTTTCCCAAAGCTCAATGGAATAAAAGGTTGGCGTCCAAATGTTTTTTTCCGTCGTCTTCTACCGTCATCCTGAAAACACACTGATAAAGATGCCAAAGGTAGCTATTGAAATGTGAGTTCTATCTACTTTCAAGAGGTTATGTGTGTGTCAAGAGAAGAAAATTATGGGTTATTGGTTCTTGGGGTTGCATTTTTCAAAGAAAAGATGAAACTGGCAACGAGCCCCCGGGCCCGTGGTTCTCGGGTTTAGCTACTGGGAGACATTGGATGATGTCTGGAGCTGTTTTGGGTCATTGGGGCTGGGGTTGGGGTACTCTTGGAATCTGGAGGGAAGAGAACAGAGAGGCTGATAAACACCCTACAATGCACAGGGCATAAGAAACTGTCCCCCTCCCAACGTCAGTGGTGTTGAGATGGAGAAACCCTGTTCCAGGCAATGCCATGGCTTGTGTGTGACCCAGGTTGAGTCATATAAGTGTCTAGGTCCAGGGTCACCTGTTTGTGAAACAGGGAGGGAAACATGTACCTAGCTTGTCTCAGAGCATTGGAGGATTTGCAAAGCATAGGGGAACATGCTTAGGAGAAGGGCAAGGTGGACCCCCACAGTTGGGGTTTAGCAGTCCCAGTGATGGGACAGAGGAGAGTGCTGGCAGAGGACAGCGTCCCTGGGGTGGATCAGATGTCTTTTGTTGTCTGCTCCTAAGACAACAGTGATTTGCATTTTTCCAAACTCTGTCTTCCAAATGGGATCAAAGCAAGAGCTTCTTAGGGGAGCAAATAAAGGCAGACACGCTGACACTCACCAAGCACCTTAGATACGTTAGATGCTGGCACATTTCTTATTTAAACCTTAGACAACCCTGCAAGAAAGTCCTTTATTTCAGATGAGGAAGGTGAAGCTCAGAGAGGTGAAGTGGCTAGCTCAAGACCACACAGCTTCTAAGCAGCAGAATGAAGATTCAAACCCAGGATGGTCTGATTCCAAAGCCATGGTCTGATTACTTGAGCTACTGAAGATGACATTCTGCGTGACATCTTAGTGCTGTAAAAGCCCCCTGTTGGCAAGAGAAGGGTGGAGAAAAAGAGCACGTTTTCCTGCTGGGCTTTCCTGCTCTTCCTGGGGCCTTAACTCCTGCTGTGGGCAGAGCACAGTGCCAGACAGGCAAGGTGCGGGTGAGGTGGCCCTGCTCCGTGATCACAGACTCTACTTCTTTCTCCAACCAGAAAAGCAGAGGGAAAAAAAAACTTCAGACATCAGCTGTAGACCTGGATCAAGTCTTTGCCTGCCAGTATTTTGTGAGATTGTGTTATGTGTTAGAATCTGGAGTCCAAGAACTTGGTAACCTCCCAAGGATCACACAGGGCAAGGGGACCTGGGCTGCAGAATCCCCCTTGGGTTGGATGTCAGAGGACCTGGCTTCTGGTCCCAGTCCTACTCCTGACTTCCTGTAACACCTTGGACCCTTAGACTATGGCAACCAGCTATTCCTGAGGCCTCATATTTTATCTTAAAGGTAAATGTGAATGTGGCATTCTGTATATGTTTGTTTTAATATAAAAACAGAGTTTTCCTATGTGAATCATTGGACAAACACCAGGTGACACATGCCGGGGACTTGCTGTGTGACCTTGGGCAAATCACAGAGGCGCTCTGGCCCATTTTCACAAAACAGGCATTATGGTTTAGATGTGAAGTGGCCCTAGGAAGAAAAGTGACCATGATTACTTGGAGTGACCAAGAGATCTTTATTGAAAAAAGGAAAGGGAGAGGGAGAGGAAGAGGGAGGGGGAGGGAGAGGGGGAGGGGGCTGGCAGGAGAAAGTTTTTATAGCCCTTTGCCGTGCTGCTTAAGTCTAATAGGGTCCCTGGGTCTGCAAGCTGCCTCGTTGGTGTGCACTGATTGGGTCACACAGTGGTGGCTACGGGTGTCGTCTTCTGCCTTCAAGTGCACTGAGCATAGGCTAGGTGTGGGTTGCAAACTGACAAGAGGAAGTAATGGGAAAAGGTGCCAAATAACCCAAAGGGCTAAGGAAGGGTGGGGCTTGGGTACTCAGTTTACCCTGCAGCTAAGAGCCCCCAAAAGCTCGTGTGTGAGACAATGCCAGAAAGCTCAGAGCTGAAGTGACTGGGTTCAGAGTCTTGACCTGATCCCTGATGGGGATTAACTGGGTGACTGTCGGCAGGAGGCTGTAGCTGGAGGAGATGGGTCCCTGGGGTTGAGCCTTTGGGGTTAATATTTTGTTGTGGTGAGAACTCTCTCTGTGGTTCCTGGTGGCCGTGTCCTGACCTCCTTTCTTCTACATACTTTCCCTCCGTGATGTTCTGTCTCATCTTGGGCCCACAGCAATGGGCTGGCCGTCTTTGGACTAGGACCTCTGAAACTGAGAGCCCCCAGATCAATTTCCCTCCTTAAAATTGCTCTTGTCAGGTCTTTTGGTCACAGCAGCCAAAAAGCTGACTGAAACAGAAATTGGTAGCTTGAAGCGGGGTTGCTGTTGGGACTAGCCTGGCCATGCGGTTTAGAAGCTTTAGGAGGTTTTTGGAGTTTGTGGGAGGAGTTTTGAAAACTTTAGAGATGCAAGCTGGAAAGGTTTTGGATTGTTGTAAGCAGAGTTTAAGAGGCGATTCTGGTGGGAGCTCAGAGGACCAGATTGCCGAGAGGACTGTGGACAGTCGAGACCTGGGTCATGAGGCTTCAGAGGAGGAAATTGGAGGAGAGGCCATTCATGTCAGGTATTGGTTAAGAAGTCGTCAACTTTTGCCCATGACCTGAGACTTTCTGTGAGACTGTGTTTAAAGGTGATGGACTAGGTAATCCGGCAGAGGAGATTTCCAGGCAGCAGAGCATTCAGGCCGTGGCATGGATATGGCCGGCAGCTTTTGGCCAAGTGTACTGTGATAATCAGGAGCAGAAAGCAAAGCATAAAGGTCTGAAAAGTTTGCAATTTGGCCAGAAAACTGCAAGTAAAACTGTGGCTAAAGAAGTTGGATTTGTTAAAGACATTATAGCTACTAAAGAAATGCTAAGTTCTTTAACCTGAGACAATAGGTAAAATGGCTTGAGGACATCTCAGGAACTGGCAAGACCACTCCCATCTCAGGCTCAAGGGAATAAAAGTAAAAATTCCTCAGAGAAGAGACCAGTGGGCACCCAGCTTGCACAGGGGGGCCTAGGAAGTTGCTTCACCAGGCCCAGCCACCCAGGCACTCAGAGGCTGCTGCAGTCCTGATCCCTGGAGGCTTGGCTATTGCTCAAGATGGAGGGAAACCTTGGCAGCAACCATGTGTGCTGGTGCTGTAGGAAAGCGGGATGCTGGGGTCAGGGGGTCATTGGGGGCTTCCACTGGACTTTCAGAGGAAGGCCTGGGAGGCCAGGCAAGGTGCAGCAGGGGTGGATTCCCTGCAGGCTGCACCTGAGAGGGTGACAGGTGGAGATGTGAGGAGGAAGCCAAAGCTGCGGTGGAGACCCCTCCCCCCAGATTAAGGAGACCCCCCTCCTCCCCAGATTAAGGAACGCCAGGCCTGAGGGAAGTCAGCGGAGGAAAGCTCCAGGAATCAAGCGAAGACAAGCCAAGAGAGAGGCCATGTGATGCCAGATTCATGGGACCCCAATAGACTTCCAGGAGCCGAATCCGATGCAATCATACGAGAGTCTTTATTGCAAGCTCCAGCCTGGACTCACAACCGTCCCAGGGACTGAGTCCTGGTCCTTTGTTCAGTGAGATTTTATAGGTTCTTGGGGATACTCTATGTGTCACAATGTCACACAGCAAATCATTTCACACCGAGGGGAAAATCAGACAACTCTTAACATTGATTAGCACATTACTGGCCTTAACAAGTTGTGTAAGGGTGATTGGTGAGTACAAGAGGGGGATTCCTTTGAACTGATTGGTTTAGGCCTCGAGGGGTTGCAAGAGTGTATATGCTAAACTGCTGGGTGGCCTAATCACGTTATCAATCACCGAAACTCCTGGGAGGGTCACCTGGCATTTCAGATCTGTTCCCTGTTTCACTCTGATTGGTTGTTGCTATGGTCCGAAATTAGGTCTCAAGCATTCTTTTGGTCTTTTCAGGAACTTGCATTTGCTGAGTCAAGGACTTACGACAAATGACTCAGCAGGGTAGCTACATGGCTAGGAACCTGGGTCATCCCTGCACCCCCACCTTTGGACAGGCCCTGCTCTGAAGTAGAGGCTGTTTTTTTCAAAAATGGAGTCACATCAGTTTCTCAGCCTGAGCCTGGTGGGCTGCAACCAGCAAAGCCACAGGGAGGAGCTACACAAGCCCTTTGGAGAGAATGTGATAGACCCAACCTGATCTTTTATTAAAATTGGGAGCCATCTTGCCACAAAGCCATGAAAAGCTAATTTCGGCTTTACTATAAATTACTGCAAATTCTGAACCTGCTTGGTATGCCTGCCCATGCCTTGAACTCACCCATGCCTGGCTCTCTGACCATATAGCAGCCCTCTCTGAAACTTTAGTGACACCTCATAAATATTGGCCTTCCCTGGCCAGACAACGACCCTCTCCGAGGCTCTAATGGTCCTCATAAATTCTGATGTTGGGGCCAGCAAAAAAAAAAAAAAAAAATGTAAGCTACCATTAGTGTGATGCTTGTCAGAGTTCTGTTATCTGTAACCCCCCTTTGTGTAACTTTCTGGGCTATAAAGCTGGGCTGCAGGAAAGGTGGGGTGCTGTCTTGTTCCCGCCGTTTTGGGAGGGAAAGGCAGCCCGGCCGGTCGAAATAATAAGCTTGCTTTAATTTGATTTTAATTGGAGTCAGTGGTCTTTTCTTGCGTCCTGGTCAAACAAATGTCATCATGCCATGTGTCCCAGATGCCTTTGGTCTTGTTTTGATCCCATCCCCTCTTTCTGTTTCCCTATTGTCCCTCATGGAATGGGAACGTTTGCCCCTTTTGACTTTTGGGAAATCTTGAAAATGGACTGACTGTATTTTGCATTGTGAGACAGACATGAGCTTTTGGGGGCCAGGGGCAGAATTATATGGTTTAGATG
Source organism: Spermophilus citellus (assembly GCF_964194105.1). NCBI lineage: Eukaryota > Metazoa > Chordata > Mammalia > Rodentia > Sciuridae > Spermophilus > Spermophilus citellus. The sequence continues at coordinate 128,743,002 of NC_138191.1, forward strand.
TGAGGCATCCCCAAAAAATTCATGTGTGAGACTGCTGAGAGCCATAGCCGAGTCCGAATGACGCATGGCATTTTTGCCAGAACGGAGTGGTGGAGTGGTTGAGAGGTGACGCCAGCAAGCCATTGAGGTGATAATGGTTAGGTTAAGCTGTGTATATTAGACCCCTGCTGTCCACCTCAGCCTGCTACTTTGGAGTTCTCGCGGGGATTCCCAGAGAGTTCCCATTGGTTGGGGAAGTGCTGGAGGCGGGATTTCCGGTTGGTGGTTCCTGGAGGAGCCAAGTGTTGTTTGGGAGAGTTCCTGGGGAGCGTGTGTGGAGTGTGCTGGTGGAGTTCAGCAATAAAGTTTGTTTCTCTTGAGTGGCTCGTGATTTGTGCCCAGCCAGACTGTAGAGGTGAAATGACTGGGTTATGAGAGCCTTAACCCCAATCAGTGTGTTAAACTGCTGACAAGGGACTAACTGGGAGGGAACTGTAGGCAGGGAGGTGTGGCTGGAGGAGGTGGGTCCCTGAGGGCATGCTTCTTGGTGGCCGTGACCTGGCTGGCTTTCCTCTGCCACTCCCTTCCACCATGATGTTCTGCCTCCCTCTTGGAGCCCTGTGGAATGCAGCTGGCTGTCTATGGACTAAGACCTCTGAAACTGAGCCTCCAAATAAGCTTTTCCTCCTAAAATTGTTCTCATCAGGTCTTTTTTTGGTCACAGCATTGAAAACGCTTGATTAAAACAACAGGGAAAGGAACGTTTGCCCTGTCTCGGCCACATTGCTGTGAGGATTTGAAAGGGACACAAAACAACACCCATATGGGCATATGCCAAAAAGTCACTCATTGGACCCCAAAATGGAAATCCAGGAGCAGAGCTCGTTTCAGGCACAGTTGGATTCAGGACTCTGATATGCTCCCAGGTTTCTCTCTGATTTTTGTCTCTACTTTCTCAGGTTCCATCAAGAGGCCTGTGGCAGCACCAGCTTCTGCCTTCCTTTGGGACCAGATCACTGCAGAATCTCTGTCCCAGCCTTTCTGAACTGCAGCTCTGAATTTGGGGCTGGATGACTGTTAGGGGGAGTGTCCTGTGCACTAGAGGATGTTTAGCAAGGTCTCTGTCCTCCACCCATCAGCACTATCACCCAGTGTAGTCTGTGACAACCCAAACCGTTTCCACACATTACCAAATGAACCCTGGGGGGCAAAATCAACCCTCTTCCAGAGTTCTCCCCATTTCTCTACTGCCCACCCACATCCCCTCAGGGCAAAGGGTCACAGTCTTCTGGTTGCTCCCCGCCCACAGTCCTGTAAACTCTCTGATTGGGCCGGCCTCTGGTCACATGACCATCCCTGAACCAATTGTTGTGGCGCGGGAGAGACCGCAGCTCATGGCGCATCCATTGGCTAGACCTGGAGCACACGCTCCCCTCTAGGTCCTGGGCATCCAGGCCCCGCCCCCCAGCAAAGCGCCAGGCTTCTGCGGTGGGAGGAGAGGAAGCAGAGGCTGCAGCCCTGTCCCAGTCTGGGATGCTGTTCCCCAGGTTATTTGACGATGTGGCAGTCTGCCAAGTTGTAAACTGGGCTGCGACCTTGGGGTTTCCGTGGGGGCAGATGTGAAATTCTCATGGGTTTATGACTGATTCAGAATGAGGCTTCCAAGCCACCTAGCTCGGGGCTCAGGGCTTGGCCTTAGATCCAGAGCTTCTGCACAGTGACTGGATTGGACCCTGGCATGTGGCCTGGTGCACAGGAGCTGGGTGGAGATGCAGAGCCCCCCACCCGACCTCTGCCTCCGCGTCTGCAGTGTATCAGTTCTCCAGGCGGCCCTGCTCCCCTCACGTTAAGGTTTGAGAAGCTCTGCACCAGGTCGCGGCTGGCTCCCTCTACTCCTGTCCCCATGCCCCCCACCCCCACCTGTCAAATAGAAACAATAACAATAGCATGGAGCCCTTCCTGTGCTGGCTAGAACTGAACACCTGTTATTCATCTAAGGCACTCAGGATAGTAAATGCACAATAAACGTCCACTCTTAGTTCCTTCTCAGGCAAACCTCGAGATCAGAATAGCACACAGATCTTCAGACTTTCCCAAGAATCCCCGTGGATTGGAGTGGGCAAACGTTTAGTAGAAAGGGCCAGACAGCAAATATTTTAGGTTTGCAGGCCACACGGTCTCTGTTGCAACCAGTCAACTTTGAAGTGGTAGGGCCAAGTGGCCATATGGGCATAGCCGTGTTCCAATAAAACTTTATTTACAAAACTGGGTTGGTTGTAGGCTCTCATTTACAGCAGCAACAGTGACCTGGAGTCCAGCACGCAGAAAGCACAGCGGTGAACTGTTTTGGAAGTCTCACTCTTCATCTCAAAAGCTTAATTTGAATTTGGTGACTTTTTTTTGCGGAGGTGGGTGGGTACCAAGGATTGAACTCCGGGGTTCTCAACCACTGAGCCCTATTTTGTATTTTATTTAGAGACAGGCTCCCACTGAGTTGCTTAGTGCCTTGCGGTTTCTGAAGCTGGCTTTGAACTCGAGCTCCTCCTGCCTCGGCCTCCCTAGCCACTGGGATTACAGGTGTGGGCGGCCTCACCCAGCTGAATTTGGCGACCTTGTCATAGAGCTGGGTTTATTCCATTGTGAAGTTCATTCTCTGCCTTCATGTGGCTCCTTAGCCCATTGCCACGTGACTCTTGGTAGACATGTGTCTCAAGCTGACAAGAGTGAGCTTCTGGGGACAGTCCCCCTGGACGTGCTGGAGGCTGAGGCCTGCTGGGAATGAGGCTCCCTCTCTCAGGGGACAAAAGGAGAGGGAAGACGTGAGACCAGGGCTTCAGGTGTGAGGCTGTGGCGGCAGTGAGTCCATCAATGCACAGCCCTGTTATTTCATTATCTCCCTAGAGGGACACAGGGCAGGTGTCCACTTGAAGATGGAGGCTCAGAAAGGTAAGTGCCTTGGCGGCTGACACTGCCTGTCACCGTTGGGGTTCAGAGCTGCAGCCCTGGGGTGCCCTTTCCTCTGCCCTGCTGTAATTTATGCTGTGAGTTTGGGTCAGAGGTGACATGGGAGTGGCAGGTGGCCCTGCTCCACCTCTCTATCCATGCCCTTTGCCACACCTCAGCACGGTGGCCTCCAGGGGTAAGCTGGAGAGATGCAGAGCCCAGCTGCCCAGGGTCCCACCAGGCAGCCAGCCCCAACAGGCCACCAGGCAGAGAAGCGAGGCCAGCCCGAGGGAGCCGGGCAGCCTCACTGATCCCTGGTTGGCCCCAACAGATGCTCACTGTGGCCCGCCACAGGGGCCTTGTGGTCGGGTGGTTGCACCCCACAATAGCTGATGAGGTGGCTGGAAGCTATGTGGAGCATTCTCCTCCTGTCTCCGTGTCCCTGGGCTCCCTGTCTGCGTCACTGAAGTTGTCAGTTCCCTTCAGCCCACCCCCCCCTCCCGCTGTCACTAGAGGACTTGAGCGTTGAGCGTGGGCAGGTCACTCGTTGCTGCACAGGCCCTGCAGTTACACTCCCTGGGTTTAAGTCCTGGTGTCCCGTCACTAGCTGTGTGATCTGGGGTGAGGTTTTAAATCACTCTGAGCCTCAGTTTCCTCCTCTAGAAAGGGGGATAATCATGGGGGTGTTCGTGAGGATTAGATGAGATAGTGTAGGCGAGGGCCCTGGGTGGTGCCCAGCAAGGTGTCCAAGTGCTCGGTACACACTAGTTACAGCAACCACAGCTGGACACCTAGTGGCATCGCAGTGGACCTTTGGCACAGGGCTCTTGGCACCCTGGCCAGACCCTCCTCTCAGGCAGGCGATGGAGGCGGAGGTGGAGGGTTGGTCTCTCTGCTCCCTGCCTTCCAACAGCCAGGTTAGGACCTCTTGGATAAAGTCCATGAATCCCAGAGGTCCCAGGAAGTCCTTCCTGAGCCTGCCCTCCCCCTCACCCAGTTTCTCTGAAAGTTCCTTCCAACCCAGGAGGGTGGCTAATAATGAGTCACCCCGGGTGCAGTGTTGCGACCACGCCAATTTATCATCTTCCAGCCCTGGGGATCAGAAAGCCACTATCTCACTGGACCAAAGTCAAGGTGTTGGCAGGGCTGTGCTCCTTCTGGACCCGGGAGGGAGGGCCCCGCCTCCTCCAGCATCTAGAGGTCACTGTGCTCCTTGGCTGGGAGCCCCCCTCCCTCTTCAAAGCCTTTAGGGAAGTATCTGCATATCTCTCCCTGACCGACTCCTGCTTTGGTCCTTAGGTCTCTTCCTCTTCCTCTTCCTTCTCCTTTTGGTACTGGGGATTGAACCAGCTCTACTGTTGAGCTACACCCTCAGCCCTTTTTACTTTTTAATTTTGAGATGGGGTCTCACTAACTGGCTGAAGCTAGCCTCCAACTTGTGATCCTCCTGCCTCAGCCTCCCCAGTTACTCAAATTACAGGTGTGCATCTCTGTGATCAGTTCAGGTCTCCTTTGTATAAGGACCCTGGGCCCAGCCATTTAATACAGGATCATCACCCCTTCTCAGGATACCTGGTCACATCTGAAAACTCCCTTTTTGCCATGTAGCATCATGTGCAAAGGTTTTAGGGCCAAGGGCATTGATTCTTGGAGACAAAGCAGATTTTGTCTCTAAGCCTGAGAGTTTCATACTCTTGTTAAATGAACAGGACTGTGGCTCATGATTCACTATGTATTAGCTAATAAATAATAGTTTCAATCATTTGATCATTGAAAATCATTCCCAAAAGTTCATATAGATTTGGGGCTGGGAAGTTTCTCAACACTTCAGTTTGCACCTCTTAGATAATGACTGAATCTCCCTTTCTCCTTTCTGTTACTGCTTCTGCCCAGGCTACATGTTTTTGGTTTACACCAATTGCACAAGCCTCTTAACTTGGCCTCCCTGCCTCCACTCTTTCCCCTCTTGCCTGCTCCAAGCCACCCTCCACATGGTCATCAGAACACTTCGTTGTACACATGACCTCAGCCTTTACCTCTCTCTTTCTGTGGGGCTGGGGATTGAACCCGAGGGTACTTTACCACTGAGCTACATCATCCCCAGTCCTTTTTATTTTAATTTTTTGGTTCTGCATTTTGAACACCCAGGGGCAATTCACCATGACCCACATCCCAGCCTTTTTTTATTTTTATTTTTTTGAGATAGGGTCTCACTAAGTTGTTGAGGCTGGCCTTGAACTTGCAATCCTCCTGCTTCAGCCTCCTGAGTTGCTGAGGTTACAGGCTTGCACCTTTGTGCTTGGCTCAGTCCTCACTTCTTTGTCTAAAACCTCTCCATGGCTGTCCTCTGAATAAAACCCCAACACCTCCTCTGCTCTGGCAAGACCAGCTGCTAGAGTTCTTTCTGTGTGGTAGCTGTGGCTTTGCTCAAGTTGTCCCCTCAGCCAGGAAAGTGACCTCTTCTGTTTTTTCCCTCTGATATGAATCAGGAATGGGTTGAGCTGCAAGTAACTGAAAGCCTACTACAGTGGCAAAAATGAATCAGGTTTGTTTATGTATGTATGTATGTATGTATGTATGTATGTATGTAGCAAGACATTTAGGAGAGACAGATTGCTGGCCTGGGATCTGTAACATGGTGGGGTCTGAGCTGACGTCCTTGCAGTTCTCTTGGCCACAAGGCAGCTTCCCTGGCTCTGGCCATCATGACTATATTCAGGACAAGAAGGGGAAGGCATAGCAGCAATTGTTTCAGGCCCCTGTTAGCAGGAACCATTTACTTTTCTAGCAAACTTCTCCTTACACAGCAGGATGGTGCCGCGTGGTAGTCAGATACATGGGTTTTGGAGCCAAATTACCAAAGTTTGGATCTCAGTTCCACCACTTTCTAGTTAAGCCACGCTGGGAAGTCACTGGCTTTCTCTGACCTCAGTTTTCTGATCTGTAAAATGGTGAATGTTGTTAATAACAGTCTAACTCATTAGGTTGTTTGGGGGGTATAGAGATAAATGTAAAACCTACAGAAGAGAGCCTAACACATACTAAGTGCTCAATCAACATAAGAGATTAATGGTGCTACCCTAGGTCAGAGCTGGGGACAGTCAATATTTAGCATTTATGATCTCCAACAGAAACAGACATGAGAGAAGGTGGCTGGGAACACAGTTTTGGTGGGGCAATCATCAGTATCTTCTGTACACAGATATCCTCTAATTAAGTGTTAAGACTCAGCTGGGGTGTCACCACCTCCAGGAAGCCATCCCAGACTCCTCCTGCCAGCTGACACTGGCTTCAGTGTCTCCAGTCTCTTGTTCTATTTTTGCATGCGTACTGAGGCATGCAGCAATCTGCTCCCTTAGCAGAACAGGGATGTTGTCCAAACAATCCTTGGATTCCCAGAACCAAGCAGGTGCCTGGCTCCTTGTGGAATCCATTTCTTGCTGAGTAAATAAAGTCTTTCCTGACAATCTGCTAGGCATCATGGGAGGGTGGGAGGCAGGTCCCAGGTCCTAACCTCCAGGAGTTGAAGTCTGATAGGGAAATAGAATAATTTTGGACCAATCAGAAAAGCTGTAGCTAAGGCTCTCCTATGAGGCCAGAGTCTAGGGCTGGGGACCACCCAGTAGATCAGCACTTTCCTAGGAGCACTACAGATTAGAAGCCCCAGTGGCCAAAGGAGGGTGCGTGCCCACCTCGGCTGTCCCTCACTGGACACTGGATTGCTTGCGTTTGTGGCCCTCCATCGGCCACAGGAGAGCTCCTTTCCCGAGCTCCTCAGGCTGTGTGTTCGGGGCCCTGGCCCCTCTTCCTCTGGGGGCCTCAGTTTCCCTCCCTGTCTCACATAGTGAGAGCTCCCCCTGGAGTCCCTGCAGATCTCGCCCTGTCAGGGCTCACCACAGGCTGCTCCAAGCACAGAGCCCAGGCCAACATCGCCTGGGGCTGGGGCTGGGGGAACCTGATGGGACCCCCTTCCCCAAGGGGCCAGTGGGGCCTGGCTTCTCTGGGCTGGGGAGCTGCTCTTGGGGAGAGCCCATGCTCCACCTGCAGCTGGGGCCCTTGAGGCCCCTCCAGACTCACTATGGCATCAGGATTGGAGAAGATGTCAGCTTATCAGAGCCACCTCATTCATAGCTTGGTCAGAGGAGGGGAAAAATGTTCCAAGTGTCCTAATCCTGGCCCCTCAGGTACAAACGCTGCCCCAAGACTCCCTTGCCTCCTTTGGAGGCCTTGCCAGCCTGGCTGAGGGTGTCTTGCAGTGGACCCCTGTGTAGACAGGGACAGCTCCTGGGGAGCTGGCCAGGCAGCAGGGAAGGGGAGGGGGGGGACAGAGATCAAGGTCCAGGCGACTTTCAGGGAAGGAAGTTTATTATTGCTCTTGTGGGATTGGCTGCCGCGGTTCCCAGAGACGAATCACAGCTGCATTTTCTGGAGGAGCAGGGGACAGTATTAGGCCTCTGGGACCTGCCACCTTCTGGGGCAGCACGAGGCTCTGCGGGTTCGCTGGCCTGGGGAGGGGGCGTGCATGGCACAGCAGGCAGCCCCTGACCCAGACAAGCCACCCTGGTCTCTGCCCCAGGACCCAGCCCCACTTGGCACTTCACTCCCACCTCCCACGCTAAATGGCCGCTGTGGAACCCGCTCTCGGCTGGGGACCCTGAACTCTAGGTGCACAGCTCCCTCTTGGGGGAAGGTGTGTCCTGGGCGGGGACCTAGGTGTGTGCTGAAGCCCAGGGACAGCTGGATGGAGCTCCTGACTGTGACCTTCACCGCGCCCAACTCAGGTCAGCAGCGGTGAGTGTTCAGTCAGCACTTCTCCAAAGAGAGGGAGGGGCGCGGGAGTGGGCGTGGTCAAGTCCCGGGGCCAATGAGCGAGGGCGTGGGGTGGGCGGGGCCCACCTGGTTGATCCAGTCGATGTAGGCAGACACGCGGGTGTAGACCGTGGGCTTCTTACGGACGTTGCAGCCCTTACTGGAGCCGAAGCTGACGATGCCATGCACCTGCCAGGCACCGTTCTCCGCCTGGCAGTTCAGCGGGCCGCCCGAGTCCCCCTGCAGGTGACCCCAGCAGGCATCAGTCCCCAGGCCTCCCCCAGGGACAGGCTGGGGACTGGGCAGTGGCTGGGGCGGGCATGTGCTGAGCTGTCAGCCTCAGTACCCACTGTTGGCCTCAGCCTGCTCCTGGTGAGGGAGGCACAGAAATGTGGCGTGGGGCTGCCTTGGCCTGGTTCTGGGAGTCCTGGGGCATCAGGATAGCCCTTGGTTGGCTGTGTGATCTTGGGATGATGTCAGCCCTCTCTGTGCCCTGGTTTCCTGGGTGTTCAGGTCTGCATGGCTAAGCCTCTGTGAGCTGCCCAGAGAAGGGCTGGGGCCTGGAGCCCTGTTGGAGCCTGGGCAGGACAGGAGGGTGGGAGTGGGGAGAGGGCGTGGGTCAGGAAGCAGGGCAGTCCCTGGTTATCTTAGAAGTTTTGTGGTTCTCAGACTCCCTAACACCCCAGCCTGCCTGGACTGACGCAGCTGGTGGCAGGGACATGCACAGAGACTTCAGTGAAGCTTGTTCTGTGGCCCTTTGACTCATGTAGTCCCCACAGCAAGGCTGGGAAGTGTTTGCTACAGCGCTTTCCAACAGAGGGAAGGCTGAGGTCCAGAGAGGTTCATCAGTCTGCCCCAGGTCACAGAGCTAGTAAGGGGTGGCACAGGCAATTGAATGCAGCTGCTCATGCTCAGCTCTCCTCCTGTCACCTGTGCTGGGGGAGTGGTGACAGGTTTCCCCTGAGCCTACCAGGCCCAGGCAGGGCTCAGTCTCCTGCCAGGAGAGATGTGGTCTGCCCCACCCTCCAGTGTCCCCAGTGGTGTGGCTGCCTGGAGCAGGGCCTGTGTGGGGTCTGGACACTCACGTTGCAGGAGGAAATGATGCCGTCGCCCCCAGCGCACACCATGGTTTTCCTCACCATGAAGAACCACCAGTCCCATCTGGAGCACGTGGCATAGCCCACCACGGGCTGCAGGCCCTGCTGTAGCTCGTCAGCGATGGGGCCATTGGCTGGGGAGGGAGGGAGCGGGCAGTGAGCAGGGAGCAGCCAGGCAGCCCTGCTCCTCCTAGCCCAGGCCTGCGGGGGCCAGAGCCTGGGGCAGGGTGCAGCTGAGTCCTGCTACAATTCAATAGGGACCACACAAGTGCTCTTTGGGACCCTCGCCCAGCCAAGATCTGCTAAAGGTGGGGAAGGGGTGCAGGGGCTACCATCAGAGCCTCAAGACACAGATGTGTGCTGGGTTGTCTGTTTTTTTAAAAAATTTAAATAAAAACATTGTGTGTGTGTGTGTGTGTGTGTGTGTGTGTGTGTGTGTGTGTTGCTGAAGATTAAACCCCAATGTGCTCTACCTCTGAGCTGTATTTCCAACCCTTTGTATTTTTTTTTTTTTTGGTATGGGGATGGAACTCAGGGGCAGTCAACCACTGAGCCACATCTATTTAGAGACAGGGTCTCAGTGAGTTGATTAGCACCTGGGCATTGCTGAGGCTGGCTTTGAACTCATGATCCTCCTGCCTCAGCCTCTGGAGCAGCAGGGATTATGTGAGTGTGCCACTGTGCCTGGCTGCCCTTTCTGTTTTTAATTTGGGAATGGGTAGGTTGCTAGACTGACCTTGAACTTGTGATCTTCCTGCTACTGTGCCCAGATTGAATTGTCTTTCATTGGGATTCTGGGGGTTGAATCCTCACTCCTTTCCCTGTAGTTCTGACTTTGGGGTTAAATATTTAAGGATCATTCTTACCCCAAGGTGTCCTAAGTAATGTTCTGAATCTGTTTCCCATAGTTTCATTTATTTGCACTTAGCATTATTTTCTTTTAAAAATTTTTTATAAAGATCTTTTTTTGTAGTAGTAGATGGACAGAATACCTTTATTTTATTTGTTATGGGGTACTCAGGTTGAACCCCAGTACCTCACACATGCTAGGTCAGCGCTCTGCACTGAGCCATGCCCAGCCCCTGCATTTAATCTTTTAATTCAGCTGCAATCTATTTGGGCATGGGGTATACCATAAGATCTAATTCCCCACCCCCACATGGCTTATTTAGTGGGCTTATATGTCACTTACAACATGCCAAGCCCTGCTGTAAACAAATCTATTTAATCCTTCCTGCACCGATTACATGCATTTGTTAACATCTGTCACATAGTATGTGCTTAATAAATATTAGCAGTTATTATTGTACAGTTCAAAAAGAGGTGAAAAGGTTCAGGCAGAAAGGAAGAGAGGTGTGTGTGGCTGCTGCTTGAGAGCTGCTTCCTCCAGGAAGCCTCTGGGGATTCCCCCTGGGTCTGTACTCACTCCAGAGGCGACCCCAGCCAGTGACAAGGCAGGGGTAGTCCTGAGGCAGCACGGAGTCCTTCTCTGGCAGGCAGGCCACCTGGATGGTGTCACTCAGCTCCACTGGCTCTGCGAGCTTGATGAGGGCAATGTCATTGCTGGAATCCAAAGCAGAGGGCATGAGTGGGCAGAGGGACCCTGACCTCTCCAGACTGTGCTAGGAGACCTGGGGTTGTGAGCTGTGGTCACGAAAAGGTGATCAGAGAGTGTCCTTAAGCATTCCAACTGTGAAAGGCAGATCAGAAGAGTTGGGGAGCAGAAGACTTCTCAACCATGGGGGGTGCGCGCCATCACAAATGGAGCGATCATAGCCATAGAAGAGGGGTGCTTATGATGATAAAAGTTGCCATTGCAATATTTTCCATGACCAGAATGGAGCCTGGCGACCCCAGACAGACCTGGCTTGATTCCTAATTGGCCATGTGCTGGGCTGTGCACCCTGGGGCATTTCTTAACCTCTCTGAGTCTTGGTGGCTTGTCTAGGGCTGTGGGGAGATTAACTGAGGGAGGGCATCTGTCAGGCCTGCTGCCATGTGGGTGGCCCAGACTCAGTTCAGGAGAGTCAGGGGAGGCCGTGTGGAGGGATGGGGTCTTCCTTCCAGGGGCACCTTCCTGGGAATGCTTAGGTAAGGATGGGATAGGAAGGTCCCCTGCTCCTCTTAGCAGAGCCTCATCACCTGCCTGCTGTGTGGGGGGACAGGGTGTGGCTGGGGTGGGGCAGGCTCTGCAGCTCCCTGTCCACGGCCCCTAACCCTGGGCAGGGGGACTCACCGCACCAGGAAGGAGTTCCACTTCTCGTGGACATAGATGGTGTCCACGCCCACGAACAGGGAGCCCTCCTCGTCCGCTGTCAGGTTGTGCTTCCCCAGGGCCACGCGGTAGGTCAGGGTGTTGCTGGGCAGGGAGGGGAACCAGGTCAAGGTGGCCAGTGGTCCCTGCCCGCCAGGGGTCAGACGAGGGGACTTGGGGGTCTGGAGGCTGAGTTGTGAGGCCCCTGTGGGACTCACTGGGGGATGGGCGTCTGTCTCGCTGCCCCTCTGCAGGACAAGGGTAAAAGGGCCCGAGACTTGGCCTCCAGGGACTGGGGTTCCAGGTGTGGCCCTGCCATTCTATCCAGGGGGCTGGACCACCTGTGCCTCCTCTGTAAGGTGGGGGAGCCCGGAGCTCACCTCCTAGGACTGCTGTTCGCTGGCCACCAACCTGTGCCGTGGCCCTCTTCCCACCCATTCTTGACTCAGCTGTGTGTCTCTGGATGCCACCGTAAAAGCCCTTCCAGTAGCTCTAACTTGCTTAGGGTCCAAGCCCAAGTTCATACAGGAGCTTGAATGATCTGCCTCTGGTTTCCTCTCCAACTCTCCTCCCTCCCTTCCCTGCACATTGTGCCCTGACTGATGCTCCTGCTTGTTCTTTCTCAAAGCTACCAAGCAGGCTCCCTCCTCCTGGCCACCATGTTGGCTGTTCCCTCCATGTGAAGTACCCTTCCCCAGATGGATGATATCCACTCCATTTCCTTCATTTCTCTGCTCCTATATCGCCTAGAAACCCAGCATTTTTAACATCTTCTGCCTCTTCTCCGTTAGATATTTCCTCATCCATCTGTTGCTCTACCTCCCACTAGAATATCAGCTCCCTGAGAGCAGACGCTGTGTTCACTGCAGTTTCTGAGCACACAGCAGGTGCACAGAAAGGTTCATTGACTGAATAAATGAACTCAGTGGATGTCAGTAGTTTATTGAGCCCAGAGCCTGGGGTGTGCAGTAGGTGCTCAATGAAAGCAGTTTCATGAGGCTGCCCCTGGGGTGATGTGGGTGTCATGTCGCTCACCTGATGCAGTGGGCAGCTGTGAGGACAAAGTTGCTGGAGATCAAGGTGCCACCGCAGGTGTGTCTCCAAGTGTCATCCTTGAGGTACTGGAGAGAGATCTGCAGGAGGGTGCAGAAGAGCCACCTGTCAGCCCTCAGGTCCTGGGGACCTTCACCTCCCTTTCCATCCAGCATCCCACTCTGCAGCACACTCACCTGCCAGGGCCAGCTGTGGGGAACGGCATTGTCCCCTCCCACCACCCTGGCTGAGAGGCTGGGGGGGAAGCTGGGGACACCGCAGCTGGAGGCTGGAGGAACAGGAGGGAGGAGGGCGGGTGAGTGGGGCTGGCTGCCCTCTGAGAAGGGCAGGGTGGGCAGGGGAGAGGCGGTGGCGGCTGGGCAGGACAGAGAGCCTCCTTGTTCTCTGGGCCTCCAGCCCCATCTCCAGTCCTCACCCGGGGAGGCAGCTTCTCAGCCCTGTCCTGCTGAGGTGGAGACAGGGTGGCCGAGCAGAAGGTGGCTCATCTGACCTTTGCTCAGTAGCCGGGCCCACCCTGGACCCCAAAGTGACTCTGCTGGTGGACGGAGGGCTCCTGTTCCTGTCCATGTCCCCAGGAGGCCAGTCTGAGCTCCCCAGTGGCTGAGTGCAGCCCACCCTGTCCCTGTCCCCAGCTTACCGCAGGCCAGGAGTGTAGCGAGAACCGTGACACCCAGCATGGTGAGGTGTTGGGGCTGTGTGGCCCTGGAGCAGGCAGAGGTCTTTATAGACAGGTGGGGGTGGGCCTGCCTGGTCAAGGCCGAGCCACCCCTTGGAGAGAGAAGCCTTTCCATGACCTTGGGTGGTTACTGTTTAATTTGGGCAGGAGCAGGGGCTGGCTTTCAAAGCATAGATTTTTCCAAATAATTTTCCGAATATCCTGGGACACAGCAACAGCTGAGGAGCAGGTTTTTTTTTTAAGTGTGTGTGTGGCGGGGCGTGTGCCTCCTGCTGTGTTGAAGTGTGTTTTTGAACTCTCTGCCTCATTCTTTTTAGTTATAGATCACAATTCACCTCCTAGTGCCAGGTTGGGCTTACCCTTTCCTGCAGTATCGCCCTGAGACTTGGAGGGTGAGGGACTGTCTGGGGCGCACAGCTGGGCAACAGTACAGCTGGGCTCTGCAGTCTGGCCCCACCTGGGGCTCCAAGGTGCAGATTATCATCACAGCTTCCTCTTTCATCTTTGCAGGGCCTGAGGTCCTCCCACTCCCACTTCCTGTCTCTGTGTCTTTTTTTTTGTTGTTGTTTTTATTTTTTTTTTTAGAAAGAGTGAGAGAGAGTGAGAAAGAGGGAGAGAGAGAATTTTAATATTTTTTTTTTTTTAGTTCTCGGCAGACACAACATCTTTGTTGGTATGCGGTGCTGAGGATCGAACCCGGGCCGCACGCATGCCAGGCGAGCGCCCCACCGCTTGAGCCACATCCCCAGCCCCTTGTTGTTGTTTTTAATCAAATTGATTTTCATTTTACCAAAGTAACGCGTGGTTGTTTCATAAAGAACCTGAACTGAGTAAAGATGTGCAAGTCAGACTCCTCTTTCGCCCCTCAGATGGCCATCTCCAACCACAGGCACGTGGGCTTCTGAACCTCTTTATCAGGAAACAAGTCCCAAGGAGACCAGAGGGTGTAACTCAGAAGACAACTTCCAGGGAGACTTGGGCTTCTCCTGGGGCTCCCCCTCTCTCGGGTGACTAGAAAGGTGGGTTGCAGAATCTCCCCAACCAGGCTGCAGTCAGGTCTGGGAGCAAGAGGATAAAAACAACCTCATGGGGTGGAGGGGGTGCCCCCTAACTTCTGGGGACTATGGATGGGATTTCAGAGTGCTGGGGCTGGGGTTGTGGCTCAGTGATGGAGCGCTTGCCTAGCACGTGTGAGGCACTGGGTTTGATCCTCAGAACCACATAAAAATAACTAAACAAAATAAAGCTATCGGGCTGGGGATGTGGCTCAAGCAGTAGCGCGCTCGCCTGGCATGCATGCGGCCAGGGTTCGATCCTCAGCACCACATACAAACAAAGATGTTGTGTCCGCCGAGAACTAAAAAATAAATATTAAAATTCTCTCTCTCTCTCTTTAAAAATAAATAAATAAATTAGTAAAGCTATTGTGTCCACCTACAATTTTTTTTTAAAAAAGTCACTAAAAAAAAAAAAAAGAATTTCTGAGCACAGAGTCTTCCCAACTCACACCAAGTGCCACAAATTTACATCTGCCACTTACCCTCATGTTCAAATCACAAAACCTTGGAACTAAAAGGAGCCACTTAGATGTGGGCCCCTCTGCCTGCCGATCTCTAAAATGGGCAGGTAGTACTGGATGGACTTCACCTGGTCTCCTCTGTGGGCCCTGTGCTGTGTTTAGGGGTGAACTGTGCCCACACAGGAAGGTAAACACAGCACCCTCACTTCCTGGCTGCGTGACCTTGTGCCTGTGACTTAACCTCTCTGTGCTTTCACACCTTCATCTATACCATGGGGATAAAGTGGTATCTGCCTCCTAGGGCTGCTTCTGGGGGTGGCAGAGGGTAGGGACTATCTGAGTGTGTGCTGTTATTGTCATAGTTGTCATCTGGTCCTTATCTGATCATCTGGTGTGCCCCATCTCAGAAAGCTAAGCCTGGCTTGTCAGCGAGCCCCTTTTTCCATCCATTATATTGCAAATTGCTTTATGAGCCATGAGTATAAAAGTGAGTGTAATTCAACTTGGACTACATTCATTTTTTTCTACTCATTTTATTTTATTTTATTTTTATTTATTTTTTGGAACCGGGGATTGAACTCAGGGGTACTCGGCCACTGAGCCAAATCCCCAGCCCTACTTTGCATTTTATTTAGAAACAGAGTCTCTCTGAGTTGCTTACCGTCTCCTCATTGCTGAGGCTGGCTTTGAACTCCAGTCCTCCTGCCTCAGCCTCTTGAGCTGCTGGGATCATAGGCCTGTGTCCCCAAGCCTGAACCCCTAATGATTTTAAAGAAATGGGAACACATTTGTGACCCCCTAAAGGTGGAGAAGCAGCAGGCAGCACTCAGAGAGGAGAACTCCATATTTTATTTTAACCCATCGGCCCAGAGGAAAACAAACTTTAAATTCTGAGCCCAGATCCACAGATTCTCACAAAATTTGGAGGTTATTTGGTGTCATCCTAGATCCAGCCTATCACTGGGGCTTTTTCCTCTTTTTTGAAAAAATTCTCACTCTCTGCGGCGGCAGGCCTGTGCAGGGTCCCTAACATGAAGCCTGCTCACAGAAGCAGAGAAGAGAGGCTGTCTTCACAGGCACCTGTAACGTTTCCAGAGGGAGCAGCCAGGCTCCCAGAGCAGCTGTTTACAATCCAAAAGGCAGGGCCCAGGGTTCTTTAGGCCTCCTGAGGGAAGGCTGAGGGAGGGGGAGGGCTGACAGGTGCTGGTCTCTCACCATAAGGTTTTTGTAATTTCATTTCACAACCAGCTCTGGTTTTGCCATCACAAAGGTACCAGGGCTCCAGGCCCCGTGCTCCCCCTACTTGCGGGGTACATACGTGCTCATTCCCGGCACCTGCTCATGGAGGGTGTCTGTGTCTGAGCAGCTGAGATTTGGGGACTTGATCTGTGGATCAAGTCTGCTCAGCCTGGCCTGAGGCACCCTGGAGAAAGCCATTCTTGCCTGGAGCAACTCTTGCTGGGCAGGTGCAGGGCTGAAGCTAGTCCTACCTACAGGACAGGATGATCTCAGTGACTCACACTGTGACACCAGGTTGGCTGAGCTGATTTTTCCGGTCATGATAAGAAAAACTGAATAAGAAGTTCCAAGGGGCTGGAGGCACCTTCAGAGGGAGCCCTGTGGGTGGGTGTCCTGGGATTGGAGGGGTGGGGCTTGGAGGGGGATCAGCTGGCATATGTTAAGAGGTGACTATTTTCTTTGCCTAGCTGTGAGGGGCTGACATGCTATCCATGCAGAAACCATGAATTAATCCACCCATTCTGCCCATATTTCCTAAGTGCAGGCCCTGGGCTGGGACAGAGAAGACCCTGCATAGCTGGGGGAGCTCCCTGGCAGCCAGGGCGAAGTGCTCCTTGGAGAGATGGGCCATGGCAGGAGGTCCATATGGGATGAGACTGGTTCTGGGTGGGAGCTGAGTGGGGTACAGGTTAGGAGAAGGCTCCTCCTCTACAGATTCCAAGTCCTAAAGGAATTTGAGGGCTGGAGGGAGTGAGGATGCTGGGATCCCTCCCCCACCCTGTTGGACCCCTGGATTTCCAGGGCCTGGAGTCCCAGCTGCCAGAGTCAGTCTGTGCTGGGAAAATAACCATGGGTGACGTGGAGGGGACAGGCTGAGGGGGTGGTGGACAGGCCCGGATGATGTCCTGGAACCTCAGGGGAAGCAGTGCCAGGTTGGGGGAGGGTGGGGGGAGGGTATGGGGGAGAGCCTGAGAGATGGGCAGGTGCCACTGACAGGTCCTGAATCATTGGCTGCTGGGACAGGAGTTGGGCACAGGTGTTGCCTCTCAGTGAGGCCCCTGAAGGCAGAAGTCTGCGGGGCTGGCAGGGCTCCCCCACAGCCAGGTGAAATCTGGGGGTTCAGAGAAGGTCTGGGGCTCATAGAGGATTGAGTTCAGTGTGGGAGTTAGAGTTTCAGTGAGTCTGAGGTCCATGGGGGTTCTATCTGGGGACGGGGCTGGGACTCAGTGGCAGAGGGCTTAATGATAGTTCAGAGCTGGCCCCTCGGCCAGGGCTGTGAGTGGGACTAGTGCAGGCTGAGCCCAGGCCTCCATGGCCTCCATATAGAGGCCCCTATGTCCAGAGGAGAGTGCCCACCTCGGCTGTCCCTCACTGGACACTGGATTGCTTGCGTTTGTGGCCCTCCATCGGCCACAGGAGAGCTCCTTTCCCGAGCTCCTCAGGCTGTGTGTTCGGGGCCCTGGCCCCTCTTCCTCTGGGGGCCTCAGTTTCCCTCCCTGTCTCACATAGTGAGAGCTCCCCCTGGAGTCCCTGCAGATCTCGCCCTGTCAGGGCTCACCACAGGCTGCTCCAAGCACAGAGCCCAGGCCAACATCGCCTGGGGCTGGGGCTGGGGGAACCTGATGGGACCCCCTTCCCCAAGGGGCCAGTGGGGCCTGAGCTTGTGCATCCTCGTGGGGCCTGGCTTCTCTGGGCTGGGGAGCTGCTCTTGGGGAGAGCCCATGCTCCACCTGCAGCTGGGGCCCTTGAGGCCCCTCCAGACTCACTATGGCAGCAGGACCAGAGGAGCCATTAGCTGATCAGAGCCATCTTAAGTGGCAGGGAGGAGTGTTTGAAGCGTCCTAATCCTGGCCCCTCAGGTACCCACGTGGCCCCAGGACTCCCTTGACCCATGAACAGCCCCAGTGGCTCCCTCCTAGGCCTTGCCAGCCTGGCTGAGGGTGCCTCTCAGTGGATCCCTGGTGTAGAGGGGAAGTCCCTGGAAGTTGGCCAATCAGCAATGGGGGACAGAGAGGAGCAGGAGGCACAATTCAAGGTCCAGGCCACTTTCAGGGAAGGAAGTTTATTATTGCTCTTGTGGGATTGGCTGCCGCGGTTCCCAGAGACGAATCACAGCTGCATTTTCTGGAGGAGCAGGGGACAGTATTAGGCCTCTGGGACCTGCCACCTTCTGGGGCAGCACGAGGCTCTGCGGGTTCGGTGGCCTGGGGAGGGGGCATGGCACAGCAGGCAGCCCCTGACCCAGACAAGCCACCCTGGTCTCTGCCCCAGGACCCAGCCCCACTTGGCACTTCACTCCCACCTCCCACGCTAAATGGCCGCTGTGGAACCCGCTCTCGGCTGGGGACCCTGAACTCTAGGTGCACAGCTCCCTCTTGGGGGAAGGTGTGTCCTGGGCGGGGACCTAGGTGTGTGCTGAAGCCCAGGGACAGCTGGATGGAGCTCCTGACTGTGACCTTAATGGCAGCCAACTCAGGTCAGCAGCGGTGAGCATATAGTCAGCGCTTCTCCAAAGAGAGGGAGGGGCGCGGGAGTGGGCGTGGCCAAGCCCCGGGGCCAATGAGCGAGGGCGTGGGCGGGGCGGGGCCCACCTGGTTGATCCAGTCGATGTAGGCAGACACGCGGGTGTAGACTGTGGGCTTCTTAAGGGTGTTGCAACCCTGTCCGGAGCCGAAGCTGACGATGCCATGCACCTGCCAGGCACCGTTCTCCGCCTGGCAGTTCAGCGGGCCGCCCGAGTCCCCCTGCAGGTGACCCCAGCAGGCATCAGTCCCCAGGCCTCCCCCAGGGACAGGCTGGGGACTGGGCAGTGGCTGGGGCGGGCATGTGCTGAGCTGTCAGCCTCAGTACCCACTGTTGGCCTCAGCCTGCTCCTGGTGAGGGAGGCACAGAAATGTGGCGTGGGGCTGCCTTGGCCTGGTTCTGGGAGTCCTGGGGCATCAGGATAGCCCTTGGTTGGCTGTGTGATCTTGGGATGATGTCAGCCCTCTCTGTGCCCTGGTTTCCTGGGTGTTCAGGTCTGCATGGCTAAGCCTCTGTGAGCTGCCCAGAGAAGGGCTGGGGCCTGGAGCCCTGTTGGAGCCTGGGCAGGACAGGAGGGTGGGAGTGGGGAGAGGGCGTGGGTCAGGAAGCAGGACAGTCCCTGGTTATCTTAGAAGTTTTGTGGTTCTCAGACTCCCTAACACCCCAGCCTGCCTGGACTGACGCAGCTGGTGGCAGGGACATGCACAGAGACTTCAGTGAAGCTTGTTCTGTGGCCCTTTGACTCATGTAGTCCCCACAGCAAGGCTGGGAAGTGTTTGCTACAGCGCTTTCCAGCAGAGGGAAGGCTGAGGTCCAGAGAGGTTCATCAGTCTGCCCCAGGTCACAGAGCTAGTAAGGGGTGGCACAGGGAATTGAATGCAGCTGCTCATGCTCAGCTGTCCTCCTGTCACCCTGTGCTGGGGGAGTGGTGACAGGTTTCCCCTGAGCCTACCAGGCCCAGGCAGGGCTCAGTCTCCTGCCAGGAGAGATGTGGTCTGCCCCACCCTCCAGTGTCCCCAGTGGTGTGGCTGCCTGGAGCAGGGCCTGTGTGGGGTCTGGACACTCACGTTGCAGGAGGAGATGACGCCGTCGCCCCCAGCGCACACCATGGATTTCGTCACCATGTAGCTCCACCAATCCGATTTGGAGCAGGTGGCATAGTCCACCACGGGCTGCAGGCCCTGCTGTAGCTCGTCAGCGATTGGGCCATTGGCTGGGGAGGGAGGGAGTGGGCAGTGAGCAGGGAGCAGCCAGACAGCCAGGCAGCCCTGTGTCCATCCTAGCCCAGGTTGGCGGGAACCAGAGGCCTGGGACAGGGTACAGCCCTCAGCCAGCCAAGGATCTGCTAGAAGGTGGGGAATGGGTGCAGGGGCTACACTCAGAGCCTCAAGACACAGCTGTGTGCTGAGTTGTCTTTTTTTTTTTTTTTAATTCAAATTAAAAACATTGTGTGTGTGTGTGTGTGTGTGTGTGTGTGTGCGCGCTGAAGTTTAGACCCCGGTGTGCTCTACCCCTGAGCTTTATCTCCAACCCTTTGTAATTTTTTTTTTGTATGGGGGATGGAAATCAGAGGGATGGAATTCAGGGGCCTTAGACCACTGAGCCACATCCCAGCCCTGATTTGTAATTTATTTAGACACAGGGTCTCACTGAGTTGATTAGCACCTGGGCATTGCTGAGGCTGGCTTTGAACTCATGATCCTCTTGCCTCAGCCTCTGGAGCTTCTGGGATTATGGGTATGCCACTGCGCCTGGCTGCCCTTTCTATTTTTAATTTGGGAATGGATAGGTTGCTAGACTGACCTTGAACTTGTGACCTTCCTGCTGCTGTGCCCAGATTGAATTGTCTTTCATTGGGATTCTGGGGGTTGAATCTTCACTCCTCTCCCTGTAGGTCTGACTTTGGGGTTACATATTTAAGGATCAATCTTACCCCAAGGTGTCCTAAGTAATGTTCTGAATCTGTTTCCCATAGTTTCATTTATTTGCATTTAAATTTTTTTCTTTTTTAAAATTTTTATAAAGATCTTTTTTTGTAGTAGTAGATGGACAGAATACCTTTATTTTATTTGTTATGGGGTACTCAGGTTGGAACCCAGTACCTCATACATGCTAGGCCAGTGCTCTGCACTGAGCCATGCCCAGCCCCTGCATTTAATCTTTTAATTCAGCTGCAATCTATTTGGGCATGGGGTATACCATAAGATCTAATTCCCCACCCCCACATGGCTTATTTAGTGGGCTTATATGTCACTTACAACATGCCAAGCCCTGCTGTAAACAAATCTATTTAATCCTTCCTGCACCGATTACATGCATTTGTTAACATCTGTCACATAGTATGTGCTTAATAAATATTAGCAGTTATTATTGTACAGTTCAAAAAGAGGTGAAAAGGTTCAGGCAGAAAGGAAGAGAGGTGTGTGTGGCTGCTGCTTGAGAGCTGCTTCCTCCAGGAAGCCTCTGGGGATTCCCCCAGGGTCTGTACTCACTCCAGAGGCGACCCCAGCCAGTGACAAGGCAGGGGTAGTCCTGAGGCAGCACGGAGTCCTTCTCTGGCAGGCAGGCCACCTGGATGGTGTCACTCAGCTCCACTGGCTCTGCGAGCTTGATGAGGGCAATGTCATTGCTGGAATCCAAAGCAGAGGGCATGAGTGGGCAGAGGGACCCTGACCTCTCCAGACTGTGCTAGGAGACCTGGGGTTGTGAGCTGTGGTCACGAAAAGGTGATCAGAGAGTGTCCTTAAGCATTCTAACTGTGAAAGGCAGATCAGAAGAGTTGGGGAGCAGAAGACTTCTCAACCATGGGGGGTGCGCACCATCACAAATGGAGCGATCATAGCCATAGAAGAGGGGTGCTTATGATGATAAAAGTTGCCATTGCAATATTTTCCATGACCAGAATGGAGCCTGGCGACCCCAGACAGACCTGGCTTGATTCCTAGTTGGCCATGTGCTGGGCTGTGCACCCTGGGGCATTTCTTAACCTCTCTGAGTCTTGGTGGCTTGTCTAGGGCTGTGGGGAGATTAACTGAGGGAGGGCATCTGTCAGGCCTGCTGCCTTGTGGGTGGCCCAGACTCAGTTCAGGAGAGTCAGGGGAGGCCGTGTGGAGGGATGGGGTCTTCCTTCCTGGGGCACCTTCCTGGGAATGCTTAGGTAAGGATGGGATAGGAAGGTCCCCTGCTCTTCATAGCAGAGCCTCATCACCTGCCTGCTGTGTGGGGGCACAGGGTGTGGCTGGGGTGGGGCAGGCTCTGCAGCTCCCTGTCCACGGCCCCTAACCCTGGGCAGGGGGACTCACCGCACCAGGAAGGAGTTCCACTTCTCGTGGACATAGATGGTGTCCACGCCCACGAACAGGGAGCCCTCCTCGTCCGCTGTCAGGTCGTTCTTCCCCAGGGCCACGCGGTAGGTCAGGGTGTTGCTGGGCAGGGAGGGGAACCAGGTCAAGGTGGCCAGTGGTCCCTGCCCGCCAGGGGTCAGACGAGGGGACTTGGGTTCTGGAGGCTGAATTGTGAGGCCCCTGTGGGACTCACTGGGGGAGGGGCGTCTGTCCCCCCTTTCTTCATTTCTCTGCTCCTATATCACCTAGAAACCCAGCGTTTTTAACATCTTCTGCCTCTTCTCCGTTAGACATTTCCTCATCCATCTGTTGCTCTGCCTCCCACTAGAATATCAGCTCCCTGAGAGCAGACGCTGTGTTCACTGCAGTTTCTGAGCACACAGCAGGTGCACAGAAAGGTTCATTGACTGAATAAATGAACTCAGTGGATGTCAGTAGTTTATTGAGCCCAGAGCCTGGGGTGTGTAGTAGGTGCTCAATGAAAGCAGTTTCATGAGGCTGCCCCTGGGGTGATGTGGGTGTCATGTCGCTCACCTGATGCAGTGGGCAGCCGTGAGGACAAAGTTGCTGGAGATCAAGGTGCCACCGCAGGTGTGTCTCCAAGTGTCATCCTTGAGGTACTGGAGAGAGATCTGCAGGAGGGTGCAGAAGAGCCACCTGTCAGCCCTCAGGTCCTGGGGACCTTCACCTCCCTTTCCATCCAGCGTCCCACTCTGCAGCACACTCACCTGCCAGGGCCAGCTGTGGGGAACGGCATTGTCCCCTCCCACCACCCTGGCTGAGAGGTTGGGGGGGAAGCTGGGGACACCGCAGCTGGAGGCTGGAGGAACAGGAGGGAGGAGGGCGGGTGAGTGGGGCTGGCTGCCCTCTGAGAAGGGCAGGGTGGGCAGGGGAGAGGCGGTGGCGGCTGGGCAGGACAGAGAGCCTCCTTGTTCTCTGGGCCTCCAGCCCCATCTCCAGTCCTCACCCGGGGAGGCAGCTTCTCAGCCCTGTCCTGCTGAGGTGGAGACAGGGTGGCCGAGCAGAAGGTGGCTCATCTGACCTTTGCTCAGTAGCCGGGCCCACCCTGGACCCCAAAGTGACTCTCCTGGTGGACGGAGGGCTCCTGTTCCTGTCCATGTCCCCAGGAGGCCAGTCTGAGCTCCCCAGTGGCTGAGTGCAGCCCACCCCGTCCCTGTCCCCAGCTTACCGCAGGCCAGGAGTGTAGCGAGAACCGTGACACCCAGCATGGTGAGGTGTTGGGGCTGTGTGGCCCTGGAGCAGGCAGAGGTCTTTATAGACAGGTGGGGGTGGGCCTGCCTGGTCAAGGCCAAGCCACCCCTTGGAGAGAAGCCTGTTCCGTTAAGTCCCTTTCCTTGACCTTGGGTGGTTACTGTTTAATTTGGGCAGGAGCAGGGGCTGGCTTTCAAAGCATAGATTTTTCCAAATAATTTTCCGAATATCCTGGGACACAGCAACTGCTGAGGGACAGGTTTTATTTTTTAATTTTTTTTTTTTTTGGTGGGGGCCTCCTGCTCTGCTTGAGGTGTGTTCCCAAAAACTCTCTGTCTGCCTCATTCTTTTTAGTTATAGTTTATTGTTCACCTCCTGTGCCAGGTTGTTCTTCCAGCTTCTTGCAGTATCTCCCTGAGTTCTTCCAACAACCTAAGGCGGGTCCTATTATCTGCTCCTTGAAGATGAGGAAACTGAGACTTGGAGGGTGAGGGACTGTCTGGGGCGCACAGCTGGGCAGCAGTACAGCTGGGCTCTGCCATCCTGCCCTGCCTGGGGCTCGCAGGTGCTGACTGTCACAGGTTCCTCCTGCGTCTCTGCAGCACTGCTGCCCTCAGATTCTTGTCTCCCTTCCCCCTGGGCCCCCACCACTGGGCTTGGCTGCTCCTGCACCTGCCCCTACCCCTGCCCCAGGGCTGGGGTGGCCTTATTCAGGCTCCCGGAAGGTGCTGGTTGACCAGATTCCTACCTGAAGCCACTTAGATGTAGGCCTTTCAGCCTTTCTATCTCTGAAATGGGAAAATTGGACCCTATGGACTCTGTCCTCCGGTTTTGTGACTTGAATGTCAAGGTCAGGGTCAGATCTAAATTTTTGGTACTTGGTGTGGGTTGAGAAGAGTCTGTGCTCAGAAATTCTTTTTTGTTATTATTATTGTTTTTATTTGTTCTACTTAGCTGTACCTGACAGCAGAATGCATTTCAATTCATTCTACACAAATGGAGCGCAACATTTCAATTCTCTGGCTGTACACGGTGTACAGTCGCACCATTTTACAATCAAGCGTGTGCCAAGGTAATGATGTCCGTCTCATTCATACGTCTTTTCTATCCCATAACCCCTCTCCACCCTCCCCTCTGCCCAATCCAAACTGCGTCCATTTTTCCCATCCCCATCCCCCATCAAAGATCACCATCCACTTATCAGAGAAAACATTTGGCCTTGGTTTTTTGGGATTGGTTTACTTGGCTTAGCATAATATTCTCCAGCTCCATCCCTTTACCTGCCAATTCCATAATTTATTCTCTTTTAATGCTGAGTAATATTCCATTGTGTACATGTACCATAGTTTCTTTATCCATTCATCTATTGAAGGGCATCTAAGTTGGTTCCAAAGTTTACCTATTGTGAATTCAGCTGCTATAAACATTGGTGTGGCTGGTTTTAAGAGTCCTTTGGCCATAGACTGAGGAGTGGAATTGCTGGGTCAAATGGTGGTTCCATTCCAAGTTTTCTGAGGAATCTCCATACTGTTCTCCAAAGTATTTTCACCAATTTGCATTCCCACCAGCAATGGATGAGTGTGCCTTTCCCACTACATTCTCTCCAACACTTATTATTGCTTATATTCTTGATAACTGCCATTCTGACTAGGGTGAGATGAAATCTTAGAATAGTTTTGATTTGCTTTTTTCTAATTACTAAAGATGTTGAGCACTTTTTCCATATATTTGTTGATGGCTTGCATATCTCCTGAGAATTTTCTGTTCAGTTCCTTAGCCCATTTATCGATTGGGTTGTTTGTTTGTTTTTAAAATATTTTTTAGTTGCCAATGGATTTTTCACTTATTTGTTTATTTATATGTGGTGCTGAGGATGGAACTCAGGGCCTCACCCATGCCAGGCAAGCGCTCTACCACTGAGCCACAACCCCAGACCCGGTTGTTTGTTTTTTTGGTGTTAAGTCTTTTGAGTGCTTTATACACCCTAGAGATCAGTGCTCTATCTGATCTGCGTGTGGTAAAGATTTGCTCCCATTCTGTAGGCTCTCTCTTCACCTCACTCACTGATTGTTTCTTTTGCTGAGAAGAAGCTTTTTAGTTTGAATCCATCCCATTTATTGATTCCTGAATTTATTTCTTGCGCTTTAGGAGTCTTTTTTTTTTCTTTCTTCTTTTTTAAAGAGAGAGTGAGAGAGGAGAGAGAGAGAGAGAATTTTTAATATTTATTTTGTAGTTCTCGGCGGACACAACATCTTTGTATGTGGTGCTGAGGATCGAACCCGGGCCGCACGCATGCCAGGCGAGCGAGCTACCGCCTGAGCCACATCCCCAGCCCAACTTTAGGAGTCTTGTTAAGGTAGTTGGGGCCTAATCCAACGTGATGAAGGTTTGGACCTAGTTTTTCTTCTCTTAGATTGGCGGGGGGAGGGGGTCCCTGGTCTAATTCCTAAGTTCTTGATCCACTTTGAATTGAGTTTTGTATATGGAGAGAGAGAGAGAGAGAGAGAGAGAGAGAGAGAGAGAGAGAGAGTGTTTTAATTTCATTTTGCTACATATGGATTTCTAGTTTTCCCAGCACAATTTGTTGAAGAGGCTGTCCTGTCTCCAATGTGTGTTTCTGGCACCTTTGTCTAGTATGAGATAACCATTTATGCGGGTTGGTCTCTGCCTCTTCTATTCTGTTCCATTGGTCTTTGTGTCTGTTTTGGTGCCAATATCATGCTGTTTTTGTTCCTATCGCTCTGTAGTGTAGTTTAAGGTCTGGTATTGTGGTATCTCCTGCTTCACTTTTTTGGTAGAGATTGCTTTGGCTATTCTGGGTCTCTTATTTTTCCAAATGATTTCATTATCGCCTTTTTTTTTTTTTTTACTTCTATGAAGAAAGTCATTGGGATTTTAATATCAATTGCATTAAATCTGCATAACTATTTTGGCAATGTGGCCATTTTGACAATATTAACTCTGCCTATCCAAGAGCACGGGAGATCTTTCCATCTTCTAAGGTCTTTTTCAGTTTCCTTCTTGAGTGTTCTATAGTTTTCATTATAGAGGTCTTTCACCTCTTTTGTTAGATTGATTCCCAAGTATTTTATATTTTTAGGATGTTTTGAGTGGCATAGTTTTCCTAATTTCTCTTTCAGCGGATTCATCACGTATATATAAGAATGCATTTGATTTATGCAGATCGATTTTATATCCTATGACATTGCTGAATTCATTTATTAGTTCTAGAAATTTTCTGGTGGAATTTCTTCTAAATACAGAATCATGTCCTTGGAAAACAGTGATAGTTGGATTTCTTCTTTTCCTATGCGTATCCCTTTAATTTCTTTTGTCTGTCTGATTGCTCTGGCCAGAATTTCAAGGACTTTGTTGAACAGAAGTGGTGAAAGAGGGCATTCCAGTCTTGTTCCAGTTTTTAGAGGGAGTGCTTCCAATTATTCTCTGTTTAGAATGATATTGGCCTTGGGCTTAGCATCGATAGCTTTTACAATGTTGAGGTATGATCCTACTATTCCTAGTTTTTCTAGTGTTTTGAACATGAAGAGGTGCTGTATTTTATCAAATGCTTTTTCAGTGTCTACTGAGATAACCATATGATTCTTGTCTTTAAGTCTATTGATGTGATGTAATACATTTATTGATCACCAACAATCTTGCATCCCTGGGGTGAATCCCACTTGATCATGGTACACTATATTTTTAATATGTTTTGGTATGTGATTGGCCAGGATTTTATTGAGAATTTTTGCATCTATCATCGGGGATATTGGTCTGAAGTTTTTTTTTTTTTTTTTCTCTTTGATGTTTCATCGTCTGTTTTTGGTATCAGGGTGATGCTAGCTTCATAGAATGTGTTTGGAAGGGTTACCTTCTTTTCTATTTCATGGAATATTTTGAATAATATTGGTATTAGTTCTTCTTTGAAGGTCTGGTAGAACTTGGCAGAGAATCCATCAGTTCCTGGGCTTTTCTTGGTTGGTAGGCTTTGATGGCGTCTTCTATTTCCTTGCTTGAAATTGATCTGTTTAAATTGTGTATGTCCTCCTGATTCAGTTTGGGTAGATCATGTTTCTAGAAATTTGTTGGTGTCATCGAGATTTTCTATTTTATTGGAGTATAAATCTTTAAAATAGTTTCTAAGTATCTTCTGTATTTCAATAGTATCCATCTTGATATTTTGTTTTCCATCACAAATTTCAGTAATTTGAGTTTTCTCTCTCCTTCTCTTTGTTAGCTAAGGGTTTATCAATTTTATTTATTTTTTTTCAAAGAACCAACTTTTAGTTTTGTCAATTTTTTGAATTATTTCCTTTGTTTCAATTTTATGGATTTCAGCTGATTTTAATTATTTTCTGTCTTCTACTACTTTTGGTGTTGATTTGTTCTTCTTTTTCTAGGGCTTTGAGATGTAATGTTAGGTCATTTATTTGTTGACTTTTTATTCTTTTTTTTTTTTTTTTTGATGTCTAACAGTAAACTCCATTTCTTTTCTTTTTTTTATTGTTGGTTGTTCAAAACATTACATAGTTCTTGACATATCATATTTCACATTTTGATTCAAGTGGGTTATGAACTCCCATTTTTACCCCGTATACAGATTGCAGAATCACATCAGTTACACTTCCATTGATTTACATATTGCCATACTAGTGTCTGTTGTATTCTGCTGACTTTTTATTCTTTTAATGAAGGAGCTAAATGCAGTGAACTTTCCTCTTAACACTGTCTTCACAGTGTCCCAGAGATTTTGATATATTACATCGATGTTCTCATTTTCCCCTAAGAATTTTTTTATCTCCTCCCTGATGTATTCTGCTTTCTATTGCTTATTCAATATCATATTATTTAGTCACTAGGTATTCTATTTTTATTTTATCATTAATTTCTAATTTTATTCCATTATGATATGAAGGAAGCAGGGTAGTATCTCTATGTTTTTGTATATGCTAAGAGTTGCTTTGTGGCTTAATATGTGGTCTATTTTATTTTATTTTATTTTTTTAAAGAGAGAGTGAAAGAGGAGAGAGAGAGAGAGAGAGAATTTTTTAATATTTATTATTTTTTAGTTCTCAGCGGACACAACATCTTTGTTGGTATGTGGTGCTGAGGATGGAACCCGGGCCGCACGCATGCCAGGCGAGCGCGCTACCACCTGAGCCACATCCCCAGCCCAATATATGGTCTATTTTAGAGAAGGATCCATGAGCTGCTGAGAAGAAGGTGTATTTGCTGGATGATCAATGGAATACTCTATATATGTTTGTTAAATCTAGATCATGGATTGTATTATTCAATTCTATAGTTTATTTGTTTAGATTTTGTTTGGAAGATCTATCTAGTGGTGATGAGAGAGGTGTGTTAATGTCACCCAGTATTATCATGTTGTGGTCTAATTGCATCTTGAAATTGAGAAGGGTTTGTTTGATATCCGTAGAAGCTCCATTGTTTTGGGCACGGATATTTATGATTGTTATGTCTTGTTGATGTATAGTTCCCTTGGGCAGTATATAATGTCCCTCTTTATCTCTTCTGACTAACTTTGGTTTGAAATCCACTTACCTGATATGAGGATGGAAACCCCTACTTGTTTACGTGACCCAGGTGAGTGATATGTTTTTCCCATCCTTTCACCTTCTTTTTCTATGAGATGAATCCCTTGAAGGTAGCATATGGTTGGATCTTTTTTTTAAAAATCCAATCTGCCAGTCTGTGTCTTTTAATTGATGAGTTTAGGCCATTAACATTCAGGCTTATTATTGCGACATGGTTTGTATTCCTGATCATTTTGGTTTATTTTTGGTTTTTAACTTGAGTTCGTTTCTCCTTTGATTGGATTTCCCTTTAGTGTAGCTCCCCCCTTTACTGATTTTTCATTGTTGTTTTTCATTTCTTCCTCATGGAATATTTTGCCGAGACTATTCTACAGTGCAGGCTTTTGCATTGTAAATTCTTTTAATTTTTGTTTATCATGAAAGGTTTTTATTTTGTCATCAATTCTAAAGCTTAATTTTGCTGCATATGAGATTCTTGGTTGGCACCCATTTTCTTTCAGAGCTTGGTATACGTTGTTCCAGGATCTCCTGGCTTTGTCTGGGTTGAGAAATCTGCTGAGATCCAAATGGTTTCCCCCTTTATGTAATCTGAAGTGTTTTTCTGGCGGCTTTTAAAATTCTACCCTTATTCTGTACTCTAGGCAGTTTTATTATAATGTGCCTTGGTGTGGATCTGTTGTAATTTTGTACATTTGGTGTCCTGTAAGCCCCTTGTATTTAATTTTTCAATTCATTCTCTTTTTTATTAGTATTTATTTTTTTAGTTATATTTGGACTTAATATCTTTATTTTTTTTATTTTTATGTGATGCTGAGGATCAAACCCAGCGCCTCACATGTACTAGGTGAGTGCTCTACTGCTGAGCCACAATGCCAGCCCCTCCAATTCATTCTTCATGTTTGGGAAATTTTCTGATATTATTTCATTGAAGAGATTGTGCATTCCTTTGGTTTGTATCTCTGTGCCTTTCTCTATCCCGATAATTGTTAGATTTGGTCTTGTCATATTGTCCCATAATTCTTTGGAGGTTCTGTTCATGGTTTCTGACCATCTTCACTGTGTGGTCAACTTTGTTTTCAAGATACATATTTTGTCTTCATTGCCTGAGGTTCTGTCTTCCAAGTGATCTAGTCTGTTCTTGATGCTTTCTATTGAATTTTTTATTTAGTTTATTGTTTCCTTCATTCAAGGATTTCTGTTTTGTTTTTTTCCAGCGTCTCTCTTTCTTGAAGTAATCTTTTGCTACCTGTATGTCCTCTCTCATCTCATTGCTGCCTGTACTTGCTCTCTCAATTCATTCTTTGCTTCGCACATCATTTTAATCGTGTACCTTCTGCTCTCCTTCCCTGACATTCCAGCTCTGTGCTGTCAGTGGATCTACCGTTGTATCAGCGTGGCTTGTTTCAGGCACTTTCTTCCCGTTTCTTCATGTCGTCCGTGTGTCTTCCTGTCTCACAGTGTGGATTCGAGGTATTACAGTTTCTACCGTATAATCTTGTAGTGTCCCTGCAGGTAACCAATACCTTGCCTGCAGGAACCTGGAAGATGGTCTTGTAGGTCCTGGCTGTAGTCACTTGTAGCCACCCCACATGTTAGTAGATGGGGTGCAACGTGGTGGGCCCAGGTTGCTCTGCCCCAACTGCGCCGTGCGCTGGGGTTGCTCTAGTCCTCCTCCTATCGTGGAGTGGGTCTTCAAAAATTCTTTTTTTTTTTTTTAAGTTCTAGATGGACACAATAGCTTTAAATGGATGAGGTGCTGAGAGTGGAACCCAATGCCTCACATTTGCTAGGCAAGCACACTGCCACTGAGCCACCTCCAGTTTAAGTGCTCGAAATCCTATCCAATGTCCCCAGCAGTTTGGGGGCACCCCCTCCACCCCATGAGGTTGTTTTTATCCCCTTGCTCCCAGACCTGACTGCAGCCTGGTTGGGGAGATTCTGCAACCCACCTTTCTACTCACCCCGAGAGAGGGGGAGCCCCAGGAGAAGCCCGAGTCTCCCTGGAAGTTGTCTTCTGAGTTACACCCTCTGGTCTCCTTGGGACTTGTTTCCTGATAAAGAGGTTCAGTAGCCCACGTGCCTGCTGTTGGAGGTGGCCATCTGATGGGCGAAAAAGAAGTCTGACTTGCACATCTTTACTCAGTTTAGGTTCTTTTTTGAAACAATCATGTGTTACTTTGGTAAAATGAAAATCAGTCAGTTTGAAAAAAAAAAAAAGACCCAGAGAGAGGACGTGTGAGTGGGGGTCTGTCTTGCTGGGGGAATTCAGGCCCTGCCCTGGGGTCTCACCCAGCTCTGTGGGCTTTGTGTTCCACTTGAGAGGCTGGTCCTGGTGGAGGGGACAATGGATACTGCCCAGGCCACCCCAATCCCAGTGCTGTTGGCTGCCAAGCCCTGAAAAAGCTCTCCCTGTTCTGGTCTGGCACGGTGAGCAGAGATGTGCACTGAACCAGGTGGCCTGCATTTGGCCTGGGCAGGGTCTGGAGGAAGGACAAGACACCTGCTTTCTGTCTCCATCAGGGACTGCCTGGATGACCCCAGACCCTGGGCCAGCTCTTTGGGCCTCAGTTTCCTTCGGGTCCGTGGAGTAACCTGGGATGATGAGTCACTGGGCATCTATGTGTGGAAGCTTGTCACCTGTATTCAGAGAGATGCAGCAATTTCTCAGCCACGGGCACGAGACCATGATGTGAGAGCACAGCTGGATGGGTGTGCACACACATGCCTCTGTGTCCACAGACCCTCCCAGGCCAGTGCCACACTATGGAGTGTCTGCTGTGTCTGGGCACACAGGGCCAAGTGCCGCTCCTTAGACGTGGAAACGGCACAAACTCCGCGGCACTGGGACAGAGGCACCAGGTGAAGGGTTATTACGTGGTTTTTTGAATGTTCACAGAGAAATTGACTTTCTTTGGAGGGTGCTGGCTGCTCTCGAGGGTGTGCACAGTGACAGCTTTAGGGCGACTTCCTTGTTTCACAACCTCTACCAGGTCGAGCCCTTTACATAAGGCAACACCAAATATTGTCCCTGGGGAAAATTGAAGTGACCTTCATATGCTTCCGATACTGAAGTCAGGCTGGAGAGTGCTGTGTTTAGGGGTGAACTGTGCCAACACAGGAAGGGAAACACAGCACCCTCACTTCCTGGCTGCGTGACCTTGTGCCTGTGACTTAACCTCTCTGTGCTTTCACACCTTCATCTATACCATGGGGATAAAGTGGTATCTGCCTCCTAGGGCTGCTTCTAGGGGTGGCAGAGGGTAGGGACTATCTGAGTGTGTGCTGTTATTGTCATAGTTGTCATCTGGTCCTTATCTGATCATCTGGTGTGCCCCATCTCAGAAAGCTAAGCCTGGTCTGTCAGCGAGCCCCTTTTTCCATCAATTACATTGCAAATTGCTTTATGACCTGTAAGTATAAAAGTGAGTGTAATTCAACTTGGACTACACTCATTTTTTTTCCTAGTGATTTTAAAGAAATGGGAACACATTTGTGACCCCTAAAGGTGGAGAAGCAGCAGGCAGCGCTCAGAGAGGAGAACTCCATATTTTATTTTACACCAGTGGGCCCAGAGGAAAACAAACTCCAAATTCTGAGCCCAGATCCACAGTTTCTCCCAATAATACGAGGTTATTTGATGTTTTTGCCATCACAAAGGTACCAGGGCTCCAGGCCCCCGTGCTCCCCCTACTTGCGGGGTACATACGTGCTCATTCCCGGCACCTGCTCATGGAGGGTGTCTGTGTCTGAGCAGCTGAGATTTGGGGACTTGATCTGTGGATCAAGTCTGCTCAGCGTGGCCTGAGGCACCCTGGAGAAAGTCATTCTTGCCTGAAGCAACTGGGCCGAGGTGGGGGCTCTCTCTGGGCAGGTGCCTGGCTGAAGCTAGTCCTGCCTGCAGGAATTGATTATCTCATGACTCACACTGTGACACCCTGTTGGCTGAGCTGATTTTTCCAGCCTTGGAAAGAAAAACTGAACAAGCAGTTCCAGGGGGCTGGAGGCACCTTTAGAGGGAGCCCTGTGGGTGGGTGTCCTGGGATTGGAGGGGTGGGGCTTGGAGGGGGATCAGCTGGCATATGTTAAGAGGTGACTATTTTCTTTGCCCAGCTGTGAGGGGCTGACATGCTATCCATGCAGAAACCATGAATTAATCCACCCATTCTGCCCATATTTCCTAAGTGCAGGCCCTGGGCTGGGACAGAGAAGACCCTGCATAGCTGGGGGAGCTCCCTGGCAGCCAGGGCGAAGTGCTCCTTGGAGAGATGGGCCATGGCAGGAGGTCCATATGGGATGAGACTGGTTCTGGGTGGGAGCTGAGTGGGGTACAGGTTAGGAGAAGGCTCCTCCTCTACAGATTCCAAGTCCTAAAGGAATTTGAGGGCTGGAGGGAGTGAGGATGCTGGGATCCCTCCCCCACCCTGTTGGACCCCTGGATTTCCAGGGCCTGGAGTCCCAGCTGCCAGAGTCAGTCTGTGCTGGGAAAATAACCATGGGTGACGTGGAGGGGACAGGCTGAGGGGGTGGTGGACAGGCCCGGATGATGTCCTGGAACCTCAGGGGAAGCAGTGCCAGGTTGGGGGAGGGTGGGGGGAGGGTATGGGGGAGAGCCTGAGAGATGGGCAGGTGCCACTGACAGGTCCTGAATCATTGGCTGCTGGGACAGGAGTTGGGCACAGGTGTTGCCTCTCAGTGAGGCCCCTGAAGGCAGAAGTCTGCGGGGCTGGCAGGGCTCCCCCACAGCCAGGTGAAATCTGGGGGTTCAGAGAAGGTCTGGGGCTCATAGAGGATTGAGTTCAGTGTGGGAGTTAGAGTTTCAGTGAGTCTGAGGTCCATGGGGGTTCTATCTGGGGACGGGGCTGGGACTCAGTGGCAGAGGGCTTAATGATAGTTCAGAGCTGGCCCCTCGGCCAGGGCTGTGAGTGGGACTAGTGCAGGCTGAGCCCAGGCCTCCATGGCCTCCATATAGAGGCCCCTATGTCCAGAGGAGAGTGCCCACCTCGGCTGTCCCTCACTGGACACTGGATTGCTTGCGTTTGTGGCCCTCCATCGGCCACAGGAGAGCTCCTTTCCCGAGCTCCTCAGGCTGTGTGTTCGGGGCCCTGGCCCCTCTTCCTCTGGGGGCCTCAGTTTCCCTCCCTGTCTCACATAGTGAGAGCTCCCCCTGGTCCCTGCAGATCTCGCCCTGTCAGGGCTCACCACAGGCTGCTCCAAGCACAGAGCCCAGGCCAACATCGCCTGGGGCTGGGGCTGGGGGAACCTGATGGGACCCCCTTCCCCAAGGGGCCAGTGGGGCCTGAGCTTGTGCATCCTCGTGGGGCCTGGCTTCTCTGGGCTGGGGAGCTGCTCTTGGGGAGAGCCCATGCTCCACCTGCAGCTGGGGCCCTTGAGGCCCCTCCAGACTCACTATGGCAGCAGGACCAGAGGAGCCATTAGCTGATCAGAGCCATCTTAAGTGGCAGGGAGGAGTGTTTGAAGCGTCCTAATCCTGGCCCCTCAGGTACCCACGTGGCCCCAGGACTCCCTTGACCCATGAACAGCCCCAGTGGCTCCCTCCTAGGCCTTGCCAGCCTGGCTGAGGGTGCCTCTCAGTGGATCCCTGGTGTAGAGGGGAAGTCCCTGGAAGTTGGCCAATCAGCAATGGGGGACAGAGAGGAGCAAGAGCCACAATTCAAGGTCCAGGCCACTTTCAGGGAAGGAAGTTTATTATTGCTCTTGTGGGATTGGCTGCCGCGGTTCCCAGAGACGAATCACAGCTGCATTTTCTGGAGGAGCAGGGGACAGTATTAGGCCTCTGGGACCTGCCACCTTCTGGGGCAGCACGAGGCTCTGCGGGTGCGGGTGGCCTGGGGAGGGGACGTGCATGGCACAACAGGCAGCCTCAGGTCTCTGCCCCAGGACCCAGCCCCACTTGGCACTTCACCCCAGTCCCCCCACAGTGAATGGCAGTGGTGACACTTGCTCTCTGCTGCGGGCCCTGCACTCTAGGCGCACAGCTCCCTCTTGGGGGAAGGTGTGTCCTGGGCGGGGACCTAGGCTGGATGGAGCTGCTGACTGTGACCTTCACCGCGCCCAACTCAGGCCAGTGGCCTTGAGTGCTCAGCCTGCCCTTCTCCAAAGGAGGGAGGGGCTGGGAGTGGGCGTGTCCGAGCTCCCGGGCCAATGAGCAAAGGCGAGGGCAGGGCGGGGCTGCGAGTGGATGGAGGGTGTAGACTGGGCCCACCTGGGTGACCCAGTCGGTGTTGGGGGACACACGGGTGTAGACCGTGGGCTTCTTAAGGGTGTTGCAACCCTGTCCGGAGCCGAAGCTGACGATGCCATGCACCTGCCAGGCACCGTTCTCCGCCTGGCAGTTCAGCGGGCCGCCCGAGTCCCCCTGCAGGTGACCCCAGCAGGCATCAGTCCCCAGGCCTCCCCCAGGGACAGGCTGGGGACTGGGCAGTGGCTGGGGCGGGCATGTGCTGAGCTGTCAGCCTCAGTACCCACTGTTGGCCTCAGCCTGCTCCTGGTGAGGGAGGCACAGAAATGTGGCGTGGGGCTGCCTTGGCCTGGTTCTGGGAGTCCTGGGGCATCAGGATAGCCCTTGGTTGGCTGTGTGATCTTGGGATGATGTCAGCCCTCTCTGTGCCCTGGTTTCCTGGGTGTTCAGGTCTGCATGGCTAAGCCTCTGTGAGCTGCCCAGAGAAGGGCTGGGGCCTGGAGCCCTGTTGGAGCCCGGGCAGGACAGGAGGGTGGGAGTGGGGAGAGGGCGTGGGTCAGGAAGCAGGGCAGTCCCTGGTTATCTTAGAAGTTTTGTGGTTCTCAGACTCCCTAACACCCCAGCCTGCCTGGACTGACGCAGCTGGTGGCAGGGACATGCACAGAGACTTCAGTGAAGCTTGTTCTGTGGCCCTTTGACTCATGTAGTCCCCACAGCAAGGCTGGGAAGTGTCTGCTACAGCGCTTTCCAACAGAGGGAAGGCTGAGGTCCAGAGAGGTTCATCAGTCTGCCCCAGGTCACAGAGCTAGTAAGGGGTGGCACAGGGAATTGAATGCAGCTGCTCATGCTCAGCTCTCCTCCTGTCACCTGTGCTGGGGGAGTGGTGACAGGTTTCCCCTGAGCCTACCAGGCCCAGGCAGGGCTCAGTCTCCTGCCAGGAGAGATGTGGTCTGCCCCACCCTCCAGTGTCCCCAGTGGTGTGGCTGCCTGGAGCAGGGCCTGTGTGGGGTCTGGACACTCACGTTGCAGGAGGAGATGATGCTGTTGCCCCTGGCACACACCGTGGTTTTCCTCACCACGAAGCTCCACCAGTCCCATCTGGAGCAGGTGGCATAGTCCACCTCAGGCTGCAGGCCCTGCTGCAGCTGGTCAGAGATGAGCCATTGGCTGGGGAGGGAGGGAGCGGGCAGTGAGCAGGGAGCAGCCAGGCAGCCCTGTCCTTC
Source organism: Spermophilus citellus (assembly GCF_964194105.1). Classification (NCBI taxonomy): domain Eukaryota; kingdom Metazoa; phylum Chordata; class Mammalia; order Rodentia; family Sciuridae; genus Spermophilus; species Spermophilus citellus. The sequence continues at coordinate 128,778,627 of NC_138191.1, forward strand.
CTAGCCCAGGCCTGCGGGGGCCAGAGCCTGGGGCAGGGTATAGCTGAGTCCTGCTGCAACTCCAAGTGCTGTTTGGGACCCTTGGCCAGCCAAGGATCTGCTAAAGTTGGGGAAGGAGCCAGACTGGAGGCCACACTTGGAGCATCAAGAGATGTCTGTGTGCTGAGTTGTCTGGTTTTTTTTTTTTAATTTTAAATTAAAAACATTTTGGGGTGCTGAGGATTAAACCCTGGCATGCTCTACCTCTGAGCTGCATCTCCAGCCCTTTCTATTTTTAATCTGTAGACAGGGTAGCTGGACTGGCCTCAAACTCACTATCTTCTGGCCTCAGCCCCACCCCTCCATGCCCCCCACCCCCATTGCTGGGGTGACACTGCCATTGTATCTGGCTTGAGTTATCTTTTATTGAGATTCTGGGGATTGAGTCATCAGTCATTTTCCTGTAGGTCTGACTTTGGGTTTAAATATTAAAGGATCCTTCTTATCCCCAAGATGTCCTAAGTATAGTTCTGAATCTGTCTCCCATAGTTTCATTTATTTGCATTTAATCTTTTTTTTTCTTTAAAAAATTTGAACAAATCTTTTTTTAGTTGTTGATGGAGAGCATGCCTCTTCATCTCTTATGTGGTGCTGAGGATCAAACTCAGTGCCTCACCTGTGCTAGGCAAGCACTCTCCCACGGAACCCCAGCCCTGCCTATAACCTTTTAATTTAGCTGGAACCTATTTGAGCATATGGTTTACCATAAGATCTAATCCCCCACCCCCACATGGCTTATTTTAGTTTATTTGTATGGCACCTACAACATGCCAAGCCCTGCTGTAAACACTTGGCAGAATCTGATCTATTTAATCCTTACAGTACCCAAAGCAGCCATTTGTTAACATCTGTCACATAGTATGTGCTTAATAAATATTAGCAGTTATTATTGTACAGTTCAAAAAGAGGTGAAAAGGTTCAGGCAGAAAGGAAGAGAGGTGTGTGTGGCTGCTGCTTGAGAGCTGCTTCCTCCAGGAAGCCTCTGGGGATTCCCCCAGGGTCTGTACTCACTCCAGAGGCGACCCCAGCCAGTGACAAGGCAGGGGTAGTCCTGAGGCAGCACGGAGTCCTTCTCTGGCAGGCAGGCCACCTGGATGGTGTCACTCAGCTCCACCGGCTCTGCGAGCTTGATGAGGGCAATGTCATTGCTGGAATCCAAAGCAGAGGGCATGAGTGGGCAGAGGGACCCTGACCTCTCCAGACTGTGCTAGGAGACCTGGGGTTGTGAGCTGTGGTCACGAAAAGGTGATCAGAGAGTGTCCTTAAGCATTCCAACTGTGAAAGGCAGATCAGAAGAGTTGGGGAGCAGAAGACTTCTCAACCATGGGGGGTGCGCGCCATCACAAATGGAGCGATCATAGCCATAGAAGAGGGGTGCTTATGATGATAAAAGTTGCCATTGCAATATTTTCCATGACCAGAATGGAGCCTGGCGACCCCAGACAGACCTGGCTTGATTCCTAGTTGGCCATGTGCTGGGCTGTGCACCCTGGGGCATTTCTTAACCTCTCTGAGTCTTGGTGGCTTGTCTAGGGCTGTGGGGAGATTAACTGAGGGAGGGCATCTGTCAGGCCTGCTGCCATGTGGGTGGCCCAGACTCAGTTCAGGAGAGTCAGGGGAGGCCGTGTGGAGGGATGGGGTCTTCCTTCCAGGGGCACCTTCCTGGGAATGCTTAGGTAAGGATGGGATAGGAAGGTCCCCTGCTCCTCTTAGCAGAGCCTCATCACCTGCCTGCTGTGTGGGGGGCACAGGGTGTGGCTGGGGGTGGGGCAGGCTCTGCAGCTCCCTGTCCACGGCCCCTAACCCTGGGCAGGGGGACTCACCGCACCAGGAAGGAGTTCCACTTCTCGTGGACATAGATGGTGTCCATGCCCACGAACAGGGAGCCCTCCTCGTCCGCTGTCAGGTTGTGCTTCCCCAGGGCCACGCGGTAGGTCAGGGTGTTGCTGGGCAGGGAGGGGAACCAGGTCAAGGTGGCCAGTGGTCCCTGCCCGCCAGGGGTCAGACGAGGGGACTTGGGGGTCTGGAGGCTGAGTTGTGAGGCCCCTGTGGGACTCACTGGAGGAGGGGCGTCTGTCCCTTTAAGTGCCTTTCCTTGACCTTGGGTGATTATTGTGTAATTTGGGCAGGAGTGGGGGCTGGTCTGGAAGTATGGAGTTTTCCAAATATCCTGAGACACAGCAAAGGCTGAAGTCCGGGTATTTTTTTAAGGAGGGGGGGCGTGTGCCTCCTGCTGTGTTTGAAGGTGTTTTTTTTTTTTTTGTAGTTTATTTTATTTATTTATTTTATGTGGTCCTGACGATCAAACTCAGGGCCTTGCCGGTGCTAGGCGAGCGCTGTACCTCTGAGCCACAACCCCAGCCCTGAAGTGTGTTCCCAAACTCTCTCTGTCTGCCTCATTCTTTTTAGTTATAGTTTATTGTTCACCTCCTGTGCCAGGTTGTGCTTCCAGCTTCTTGCAGTATGTCCCTGAGTTCTTCCAACAACCTAAGGCGGGTCCTATTATCTGCTCCTTGAAGATGAGGAAACTGAGACTTGGAGGGTGAGGGACTGTCTGGGGTGCACAGCTGGGCAGCAGTACAGCTGGGCTCTGCTATCCTGCCCTGCCTGGGGCTTGCAGATGCTGACTGTCACAGGTTCCTCCTGCATCTCTGCAGCACTGCTGCCCTAGGATTCTTGTCTCCCTCCCCCCTGGGCCTCCTCACTGGGCTTGGCTGCTCCTGCACCTGCCCCAGGGCTGGGATGGTGCTTATGCAGGCTCCCGGAAGGTGCTGGTTGGCCAGATTCCTACCTGGAGCCACTTAGATGTAGGCTCTTTGGCCTTTCTATCTCTGAAATGGGCAGATTGGACCCAATGGACCGGGTTTCCTTTTAGTCCCGAGATTTCCTGACATCAAGGTGAGGGTCAGTGACAGATGTAAACTTGTGGCACTTGGCAGGGTTGCCAAGAGTCTGTGCTCAGAATTCTGTGCTTTCCCTCTGTCATCTTTAGCACCGGCTGAAAATGGTACCTGCCTTCTAGGGCTGTTTCTAGGAGTGGCATATGGTAGGTACTATCTGAGTGCTTGCTGTTATTGTGATTATTGTCATCTGGTCCTTATCTGGTCATCTTGTTTGTCATCTGGTCCCATCTTAGAATGTGGAGTCAGTGCTGTCAAAGAGCCTCTTTCTCTGTCAAAATATGTTGCAGTGGCGCACGCCTGTAATCCTGGTTGCTCGGGAGGCTGAGGCAGGAGGATCTCAAGTTCTCAAATTCAGCCTTCAGTCCCTGTCTCTAAATAAAACACAAAATCGGGCTGGGAATGTGGCTCAGTGGTTGAGTGCCCCTAAGTTCAATCCCTGGTACCAGAACAACAAGAACAACAACAACAAAACCCCCAAAACATTGCAAATTGCTTTATGATGCATGAGTATAAAAGTGAGTGCAATTCAACTTGGACTACATTCATTTTTTTCCCTACTGATTTTAAAGAAATGGGAACACTTTTGTGGCCCCTAAAAGTACCAGGGCTCCAGGCCCCGTACTCCCCGTACTTGCAGGGTACACATGTGCTCTGCCCCGGCACCTGCTCATGGAGGGTGTGTGTCTGAGCAGCTGAGATTTGGGGGTGTGTTCTGTCTGTGGACCCTTCTGCCACCTGCTCTGGTCCTGGGGATGCCTTCACCATGCCCCGAGGCAGCCAGGAGGAAGCCATTCTTGCCTGGAGCAATTGGGTAGAGGTTGGGACTGGGCAGATGCCTGGCTGGTGCTCGTTCCTTCCCTCAGGACACAATTATCTCAGTGCTCACACTGTGACACCAGGTTGGCTGAGCTGATTTTTCCAGCCTTGGAAAGAAAAACTGAATAAGAAGTTCCAGGGGGCTGGAGGCACCTTCAGAGGGAGCCCTGTGGGTGGGTGTTCTGGGATTGGAGGGGTGGGGCTTGGAGGGGGATCAGCTGGCATATGTTAAGAGGTGACTATTTTCTTTGCCCAGCTGTGAGGGGCTGACATGCTATCCATGCAGAAACCATGAATTAATCCACCCATTCTGCCCATATTTCCTAAGTGCAGGCCCTGGGCTGGGACAGAGAAGACCCTGCATAGCTGGGGGAGCTCCCTGGCAGCCAGGGCGAAGTGCTCCTTGGAGAGATGGGCCATGGCAGGAGGTCCATATGGGATGAGACTGGTTCTGGGTGGGTGCTGAGTGGGGTACAGGTTAGGAGAAGGCTCCTCCTCTACAGATTCCAAGTCCTAAAGGAATTTGAGGGCTGGAGGGAGTGAGGATGCTGGGATTCCTCCCCCACCCTGTTGGACCCCTGGATTTCCAGGGCCTGGAGTCCCCAGCTGCCAGAGTCAGTCTGTGCTGGGAAAATAACCATGGGTGACGTGGAGGGGACAGGCTGAGGGGGTGGTGGACAGGCCCAGATGATGTCCTGGAGCCTCAGGGGAAGCAGTGCCAGGTTGGGGAGGGTGGGGGGAGAAATGGACAGGTGCTGGGCTGGGTGTCTCGGGCACAGCTGTTGCCTCTCAGATGAGGCCCACAGAGGCGAAGGCTGAGGGGCCGGCAGGGCCTCCCCTCAAAGCCAGGTGAAGTACTGGGGTTCAGAGAGGGTCTGGGGCCTCCTAAGGGGTTAGAGTTCACTGAGGGAGTTACCGTTTCAGTGGGGTCTGGGGGTTTCTCTGGGCTCGGTGCCTGGTGATAGGGTTGGGGTTTAGGAGAACTCAGAGTTTGGTGATGAGGCTGGGCCTGGTGGGCAGCTGGGCCCATGAGGGGCTGTGCTGGAGATGGGGCTGGGACTCAGTAGCAGGGGGCTTAATGAGAATTCAGAGGTGGCTCCTCTGCCAGAGCAGGCAGGGTGGGGTGGGGGTCTTGTGCAGCCTTTTGTGGAGGGCTCTGGCAGGCACAGCTGACTGCCGTCTCAGATTCCGAGGGCTGGAGGCCAGTGTGTGTCACCGAGCAGCTGGGCTGCAGCTCTGAGAGATGAATTTAAGGGCTGCCTCTTCAGACCCTCCACTCCACATTCCCGAGATCATTTCTACAGGATGCTAGGTGTTCTGATGTGCTTCCCTCGGGCAGGAAGGATTGAAAGGCGACACCTGCTCTAAAATCTTTCATGGAGGACGGTGGCATCTTCAAGCATTGGGTGGGGTATCTCAGGCATTGGGTGGGGATGGTGAACCCCGGAAATAAACCTCTGGGCGCTGCCTTCAATCAAAGAAGCAACATGCAACCCGGCTGCTGCAGTACCACTCATGGCCACCCGGGGGCAGCGGTGCCCCGCCTAAACCCAAGCTTCTGCCCTCCTGGCCTGGCCCCAGGTTGTGCTGAAAGGGAGCACCCTTCTGGAACCCCAGGGCGGAAAAGATCCCGAGAACCTAGTCTACCCTTTCACTGAACAGACGGGGAGACAGGGACCCCGCAGGCACCTGATCTGTCAGATCCCCCCTGCTGTCACCCCATATTCCCGGGTGTTGTCCAGTGTACCCAAGACTTTTGAGCCTCTGTGTGGCTGGGGCACATCAACCCAGAATCCCGGTAGCCTTAGTGCCACTCCTGGCCACAGAGCTCTACCATCTCGACAGGGGGCCCTGGGGTGAAGACAGAGGCTGTGACCTTGCAGCTTGTCTGGGTCCTGCTGGCCTCCCTGTCCTCATCCGCAAAGGAGGGATAGAAATGGCACCTCCCTCCCGGCGGGTTTGAGAATTGGATGAATCAATTCAGACGGTGCTGAGCGTGCCCGGGGGTGTCATGCTGTCCTTGAAGACCAGTGAGGGTCCTCTCTTCCCCAGACCTCTGACATGACCCTTTATTACAGGTCACTTCACTCCTGTCCCCTCCCTTCCCAGCCCCCCACTAACCATCAAGAACCACACTCACACCTAAGAATATAGAATTTTATCTTATTTTAGTTAAAAAAAATAATCGTACCACCAAATGAAGAAGTAGCTTTTTTTTTGGGGGGGGAGGGGGTGTTGAGAAGGGAGAAAAATAAAAAGCAAAAAGCCCAAAGGAAAAGAAATTATATTCATCTGTATAAACATATCCTCTAAGGCAAACGCAACCCAGGGCCCAGCGCTGCTCGGGCCCGGAACCTCCTAATCTCTGCAGATTCTAAGGTCAAAAAAATAAAACCTCTGCAAGTCTGCCCGGAGCTCCGCCGACTCCTGCGACATGGTACTAAAATAAAGAGTTACCGAGTTTAAAAAGCAGTGACGCTGTCACGACACACTGAAAGTTGCATAACTGTGGCCTCGATGGCCCTTCACTTGTTTGGACTGGGTGATGGTCACAGTTTCACGACACAGCAACGGACACACACGGACACACAGGTGAGCAAGCGCACTGGGGGCCGCGGCGGGCCGGGCGCCGCTGGTGGCGGGCACAGGGAGCCCATGCTTCCTAGGCGGGGCGTGCCAGGCAGGCGCCGGGGCTGGTGTCAAGGCGGGATAGCGTGCCAGGGGCGGTCCCACTCCCACTGCAGGTGCTGCACACACACGAAGCACTTCTGTCGCCTCCTGGGGAATGAGCCGAGGGCTGGTTCTTTCTCCCTGCCCTTCTCTCTGCACGGTCCCCTGGGCCCTCAGGTTGTTCTGGGGCAGGATGCGGGGAGCACCTGTTTCTGTCCCCAAAGGCCCTCCCACAGGGACCCCATGGCATGCCCGGCAGAGTGTGGGACCGTGAGGTAGATTGGCACACAGCGGCCCCCTCACCCTGCCTGGAGGGGTCCCATCTCCATGTCTGCATGGGGCCCAGGGCCTGGGTCCCTTCACCAAAATAGAAGTCCTCCCATTCCACCAGAGGGGGGTGGGGCCAGAGGAGACGTCCTGGGGGAGGGTCCTCTCATAGGCCCTGGTCTGCTCAAGGGTCCCTCCTGCTCCAGTCTAGGGAGGGGCTGTCCCGGCCAGGGGGCAGGTGGCAGGGAGAGGGGTGTGAGGAGAGCAGGCACAGGGGCAGGGAGGGACCTAGAACCAGGAGCTGGGCCTGGAGCAGCTGGGCAGGCAGCAGGGCAGCTGGGGTGAGAGCCGCAGAGGGCTGGGCCAGGCAGGGGCAGGGGCAGCTGTGGTGTGGCAGCCTCAGGGACAGTGGGAGGGAGCAGGCAGCGGCCAGGGCACTCAGGAGACCCCTCAACTAGCTCGTTCACAATTTAGATTCTTAGGAGTGGTCCCACGGGACAGAGCCCAGGACTGGCTGTCCCTCCCCTGCCCACCCGCCTGCCTTCTGGCTGCTGGGGCAGGGAGGGTGGTGGCCGTGTCCTGCTACTTGAAGGTGGACTGAAGCTCCTTGAAAGCCGCTTTCCGCTGCTTCATCTCCTCGGCCTGTTTCTTCCTCTCCTCCTGCTCCGCCTTGATCTCCTCCTCAAAGCGGCTGGACACGTTGATGGCCTGCACCTGGGGCGGGGAGGCGGCGTCAAGGCTTGGGGGCTCCCCTACCGCCACCACGGGCTGCCTGCTAGGGTCCCTCTGGGCTCATGCTTCTGCTGCACTGCAGCTGACCCGTGGCCCCAGATGCACCAGCTCTGGCCCGTGGTCTGCATGCACCTCTCTGAGCTGCCTTCTCCACCTAGAACTGGCTCAATAAAGCGCATCTCCCGGCTCCCTGGGGGCTGGACGCCTGCTCAGTGGCTGATGCACACTCAGGGGTCCTCTGGTGGGAGTTGCTGAGGCCATTCTTGATTTCCTGTCCGGGAAACCCACGGCACCCCAGTTCCACGGGTGAACCCCCCTATGTTCCATCAAGGCTTGGGAGTCCAGGGGGAGGGGGAGGAGACCTTTGAAAGGAAGAGTCTCAGCTTCACCCAGGAAGAGGAAGAAATAAGGGAGACAGGTGCCCTGGTGGCCCAGGGGGTATATGTCCAGGCTCGGGAGCCAGGAGACCAGATGTGTCTCCTCTAGCTGGGCATGTGCTGAAAGGGAGTGGCTGTGCACGCTGGTGGCCTTGGGGGCCCCTCCTGGTTCCTCCAGGCTGGGGTTGGCAGGCTGGCATCTCTATGTTTCTGGCCTACTCTGCTGTCCCCCGGCCCTTCCCTTTTAAGGGCTCCTTGGGCCCGGCCGAGCCCCACATCTCCTCTGCGGCCTCAGTAGGAACAGGAGGGGCTGTACTGACCCCCAGCTAAGCCAGGCTCAGGACACACCCGCCCAGCCTCAGCACAGTCTCAGCCTCCTCACCTTGGCCTCGAAGAAGCTCTTGGCCCCCTTGACGCCCTCGGTGGAGACGTCGATCTCGGAGAGGCGGGCCAGCACGTGCAGCCCGCTTTCCTGCAGCTCCCCAGCCGCTGCCTTGCGGAAGATCAGGAGGAACTGCAGCAGGACAGGCACCAAGGGTCAGGTGGGCACCGGATGGGACAAGGTCTCTGACCATACCCGGGCCCCAGCCTCAGGCACCCCCTGTGAGCCTGGCTCATAGGCCTGGGAGCCAGAGAGCTGGGTTCGCTGTGTCCCCTGCCCTTCCCTCGGCGGGCCTCTGTCACCCAGGTGCAGGATGGGAGGGTAGGCGACTTGGCCTGCTCTCCGGGTCGGAGTTACTGTGGCCCTGCCCTGTCCACATCTAGCTCCTGCAACCCAGCCTTCATCTGGGTCTCCACCCTTCCCCCAGCAGATACGTTCTCTATTCAGCTGTAAAGGCACAGAAGGCTCAGAGACGGTAAAGACTTGCTTGGTGTCCCAGTGCCAGGAAGTGCCACAAGGATTTGAACCTGTGTCCTCTGGGCTGCCCACTCCCCACCCCCTGGGGCCGCTCATCCTCACCCAGGCCCTTGCTACCTGTCTCTCCCCTGCCTCCTTTAACCTACCAAGTCCAAGGTTTTCAATTCGCTGAGCACAGTAAATTAGTGCAAAGTCACCACGATGGTCTGTTGCATGGCGTCAGTTTTTTTTGGACACGGGCACAACACTGGTTAGGCTTCCTGCCAGCTCTTGAGGGCCCAGGACTCCTGCAGGGGCCACCCACCCTGCATCTAACCCTGTGCTACCTGGGTCTAGTGCCATTCCTAGGTGGCTCTGAGCCTCTGTTTCCTCCGCCATCAACCAGGCTTGTCCTTGGCGCCTATCTCAGTGTGAGGGAGGCGACCCTCAATGTCTAGCTACCCAGCACGGAGCTAGTGTCCTCTTGGCATCTCCTCCTCCCTATTGCAGGAGACTCGGAGGACAGGGACTTTCTCTGTACCCTCAGGGCCTGGTCAGGTTTGGGGATACAGAAGTCCCTCAACATATGTTCCATACACGAAGGGCTGGATGTCTGTCCTCGTCTAGGGCATCTCGGAACCCCCCTGGTGCCTGTTGTGGGACGCCCTTGAAGCCTCACGTGGTCAAGTGTCAGTCATCAACAAGGGGGTGGGGGAGGGTCAGTGTTGCCCTGGCCACCAAGTCCTGGGGACAGCCTTGACGGAGGTGGGCTGGGCAGTGCTCACCTCCCGGAAGCTGAGCTTGCTGTCCAAGTCCTCGTCCACCTCCTTGATCATGTTCTTCAGGCCCAAGTGGGTCTGGGGGGCCCCAAGTTTCTCCATCATGAGCTTCAGTTCCATCAGGTCGATGAAGCCGTCCCGCCCGGCATCGTACCTGTGGGCACAGAGAGGGGCCTGAGGACATCTCGGCGCACCTTAGACTTCACTGGTGAGAGGCGGCAAGTCTGAGAGGAGGGACCCCGGGGGCCCAGAGGACACCTAGCACCATCATGTCATCCTGTCACGGTTGGAAGGGACCTCAGCCTAGACAGGTCTTGATGTGTGGCTCAGCTTGGTGACCTGTGGCCTTGGGCAACTCCCCACACGGCCTGGGAGCCCCCCAGCCTCCTGCATGTTGAACAATGCTTTTTTTTTTTTTTTGTACCAGGGATTGAACCCAGGGGCGCTTAGCCACTGACCACTTCCCCAGCCTTTTTTATTTTTGAGACAGGCCTCGCCATTGCTGAGGGGCTTTGAACTTGTGATCCTTCGGCTTTAGCCTCTGATGACAGGCAGGCGCCACCACGCCCAGCAGACAGCGCTGTTTGTCAAGCCTGGTTGTGAGGAAGCTGTGACTACATGACCACAGTGCCTATGCTGGGTGTGACGTGAACAAGTGAGAAAGACCTCACACACCACAGGGTGTGGGCCAAGCTGAGACGAGCTCTGACCGTGGCCAGCACCTGCTGGCCTCAGGACACCCCTCTCCCCTATTCCCAGGGTCCACTTCCGGTGGTGGAGCCTTGTGGGGGAGGGCAGGGAGTCTCCACCCCAGACTGCCAGCGTGTGGGGAAGGACATTTCCTTGCCGAGGGGGCTGTTCTGGGCACTGTGGGATGTTTACTTCCCACCAAACATGTCCCCTAGACACTGCCAAGTGTCCCTTGGGGGGCAAAACCATTCCCAGTTGAGAAGTACAGGTAGAGGAAGTGGCATGTGAACGGGGTCTCTCCCCCTTTCTTTTGCTGGGGATCAAGCCAGGGCCTGGCACCTTCTAGGTCCCCCTGAGCCACACCCATCCCTCTCTCCATGAAATGAGTGGCTTTTCCCACACAGTGCTTTCTGTACTGGGCATTCTACTTCCTGCTCCCTAGCCTGCCACCTGCTGCGAGCAATGCAAGAACGAACAAGGAACGTTGGAGGGTCTCTGCCCTTGTCTAGGGCAGCGTCCAGGATGGGGCAGGACCGCAGGTCTCAGGAGGACCAACTTCTCGGGCAGAGGGCAGGCCTGGGGTGTGTTCAGGGAAGAGCTGGCCACGAGCCTGCAGGGGTGGCGGCGCTGGTGACAGCCAGGCCTCTGCCCACGCCTCTTTCTACCACCAACCGCCAGGCAGTGCCAGGGACAGGCCGCAGGCTGGATCTAAATGTCCATCTCGACCAGTCTCCTGGTGGTACGAGTGGGAGTCAGAGTGGCCTCCAGGCCTGTCCCCAGCTGGGGAGGTGCTGCTGGTGCCTGGAGCACACAGCCCAGGGGATGGGGGCTTAATGCAAGGTTCAGCCAGGCCCTGCCTGTGCCCTGGGACAGCTGGGGAGAGCGGTCTCGGGGTGGGGGGTGAGTTTTTCTAAACCCAACACAATCTCTCCATATTGTCCCCAAGGCCTGCGGTTGGCTGGCTGAGAACAGTCTTGGTAACAGCCGTGTGACACAGAGGGTCCGAGTACCTGGAGGTCCTGCATGAACTTATTTCACTCTGGGGCTGCTATGGGCTTCCACCTCCCTTTGTCTTTCTCTTGTTAACTTTGCATGACTTTAGATATCTAAAGCCACTAACTGGAATCTGCCTTTGCACCAGAACTTAACCTATTCATTTTACTTAATTTTGGCTATCATCTAACTTTATAGTGGAGTTTCAGAGAGGTTAAGTAACCCACCCAAGGCCACACAGTAGTGAAGGTGGAGCTGGACTGTCAGGCTCAAACCTGCACATTTGCGCCCGGCCGCTCCCACGTGTCCCAGGGCTGCCTGCAGAGCACAGACGGTCTGCCTGGAGTGCGGAGGGGAGCATTTGTGCGAGGGGTATAAATAGTTCACAAGTGAGTCAGTGGCTGGAAGTAATGCAGTACAGGAAAGATGGAACCCTGAAAGGAATGCAGAGTCCTGAGGCCTTGCTCCCACCCGGGGAGTTGGGCCAGAGCCTGTGGGCTGCGGCTTGGGCGGAAGCAGGTGCGGTTTGGTGGTGAGGGGTCAGGCAGCTCCCATGGCCCAACCTCCATCTCAAGCAGGAGAGGCCTTGCGGGGTGACTGGGGTCCCTTCTTCCGGCTCTCCAGTCTTCCTGCGGGTGGCAGAGCGCCAGGGCTGCTTCAGGACCCCCGAGGCAGCCCTCACAGAGGGGCCCGGTGTGGCATCTGGTCTCTCCTGAGGCAAGTCACTCGGGCCCCTCCCCAGTGGCCACCAGGATCACAACCCCTGCTTTCTGACCTTGGGCTCCAAATGGAGGTTGGGGACAAGTGTCCAGGCTCTGCAGCCAGATGGCCTGGGCTCAATATTTGCATACTACAGTTTTTCAGGGGTGTGTGTCCCCCAGGGGACATGTGACAATATCCGGAGATGTTTTTGGTTGTCTCGACGGGAGAGGGGGGTGCTACTGGCATCTGGTGGGCCAAGGCCAGGATGAAACACCTCACAGTGCCCAGGACACAAGAAATGATCTGGCCTCATGTCAGCAGTGTTGAAGTGAGGACCCCTGACAGATCGGTGGCTCTCAGGGGGCCACCGAGGACTGACTGCACCCACAGAGGCCAGGCTCCCACCCTCCAGGGGGATTTAGCCACTAAGCCCCCACTGTGTGTCAGTCACCTCCCCTTTAGCCTCTGTGCTCAGCTCCCCTGGAGGTCAGGATTAGGCAGGAGGGCACCAGCAGGCCGGGGACTCAGCCCCAGCCCTGGGGGTCCCAGGCCCTTCTCTCTCTGAGCCCCAGCTGTATTTGTGACCACAGTGTACGAGTTCCTCCCAAAGCCAGGGGCAACTCGGTCTCAGAGGAAGTGCAGATAAAGTGTCCAAACTTGGAAGGAGACTTGGATTCTGGATTCCTCTGTCTCTGGCAGCTCCCAGACTTGGCTGGGCTGTGGCTCAAACCGCACTGTGAACCGCTGCCTGTATCAATCAAGAGTCAATCAATTACCAGGGCTGGGCTCCATCCCAGGCAGCCTCTGACCCCCAAGGGGACCATGCAGGAGTGGCAGAAGTGCCAACAACGCTTCAATCACCAAGGTGAGGTGACAGAAGGCTGGGGGAGGCCAGGTGTGTAAGACTCCTGTGAACGACTTACGCTCTGTGCTCTCGGCCCTGATGCGCTCTGAGGCTGGGGAGTTGCCAGGTCTTCAGGGTTAACTGAGACTGATCTGGATTCAAACCCCAGTTCTGCCACCTGCTGGCTGGGTGACCCTGGGTAAGCCACCTAACCCCATAAGCTTCAATTTTCCCATCTGGGTCAAAGCACTCATTTTCCTCGAATGAGGATTGAAAGAGAGGATTCAAGTGGATTCCCGCCTGTAACAAACCCTTCTTATTACACAGTAACTATAATGACCAATCGTTGTCATTGTTACCATCTACCCTTAGGATTCTTAAAAAGTAACACAACTATGGATATAAAATGGCTAGCACACAGTAGGTGCGTAAAACTTGCTGATTCTACCATAAGGGTGGCTGTTGCATGGGGAACCTTCTGTGTTCCTTCTCCCAGCCTCTGCACTGCCCCCCACAGGGTCCCACACTCCCCAGCTTGCAGGGTGCCAAGGCCAATGCTATCAGGTGGGACTGACAGCGCGGCCGGCTGGAGCGCAGCACTTTTCTGCGGTACCAGAGGGAGCCTGGCCCTGTGCCCACATTCCTGCCCGCCTCCCCCTGAATAGCTCTCACCAGGGAGGGCTCGGCAGCTGCTGTCCTGGATGCTGGTGACAAAATCCCCTCCCACCCCCCCTGAAAATAACAGGGCCACCACCCAGGCAGACCCTGCCTTTGGGCTGAGCATGGTCACACCCTGTCGGCGGCTTCCCTCCCCCATCCCAGTTTGGATCCCCAGAAGTCCTTGGTGGCTGGCTCCAGTGGCGTGATATCAGTGCCCGGGCCACACCCAGGCCCGTCCCCATCAGAACAATATTATCTGTCCCAGCCTCTCTGTGCTGAGCGCCTTCTCCAAGCTGGCACTGCGCGCCCGCCCCTGTTTAGCAGGTGGGGAGACGGAGGCTCAGAGATGCAGCGAACTGGCCCTGGCCAGGGTGCAGCCGGGATCCCAGCCAGCCTGACCAGAAACACCCACCTCTGCACCCCGCATCCGAGCTCAGGTTGGAAGGGGCACCGTGTGAGGGACAGAGGCCCAGGGCAGCTTTCCTGCCTAGCGCCTTGAGCACCTCTGAGGATGGGAAGCCCACTGCTCTGCTCGGGTGGGAACCGTGGTGTGGGAGCACAGGGGACCCCATTCTGTCCCTCCTGACCCCCTGCCAGGCCTCTGTCCCTTTGGGCTTGCAGAGCCCCAGGAAGACAGAGTCTCAGGTGCCCCCAGGGCTACCTGGCTTTGGTCACAGCTCTCAGTTATTACTCTTGTTAAAATCCACCACTAGGATTATTAAGTAGTAAATAAAATAGCACCTGGCAGGGGCTTCAGACCTACTAAGAACCTACTAATTTCATAGTAGTAATATCCTCCTGCTCCTCATAGGGGGGCCTGGGCCTCTATGCTCTGACCTGAGAGGTGGGAAGGCAGGTTCCTTGGGGCAACAAAGTTCTAGAGGACAGGAAAGTCTGACCTTGCTGGCTGTTGTGGCCAGCTGGGCCCAGCCCAAGCTGCAGGGACAGGCAGGGGTCCGCCTAGTGCCGGTAATGACTAGTTCTGCACACTGCCCCACTGTCTGGCGCAAGTGGGGGAAAGGCCACTGGGCCACTTCCTCTAGTCCTATCTGCAGAATCTGACCTTGAACCATTACCCTACATCAGCTAAGAGGGGAGGGGGAGAAAGAGAGAAGGGGGTGGGAAAAAGAGAGGGAGGGAGGGAGGGAGAGGGAGAGGGGGAGAGAGAGAGAGAAAGAAATCATGAATGAACCAGTGTGGTGCTCATGGCTCCACCCTGTTTTTTTTTTGGTGAGTCTGAGGATCAAGTGAGAGCCTCCGGGGTGACAGCAAGGTAGAGGCTGTCAAGGGACAGGGACAGGAACTTAAAAAAAAAATTTTTTTTTTGGGTACTAGGGACTGAACTCAGCAGTACTTTACCACTGAGCCACATCCCCAGCCCTTCTGTTTTTTTATTTTGAGACCAGGTCTCACTAAGTTGCTGAGGCTGGCCTCTAACATATGATCCTCCTACTTTAGCCTCCTGAGTCGCTGGGACTTACAGGCATGTGCATCACACCCAGCAGGGCTCAGGGGCATCTTAACTTCAAGTTCAACAACACCCTTTCAACCAGTCACAACCGCGAAGGAGCACTGCCTGCTCTTGTAGCATCTGGAGTTTATTTCCTGCCTGTTCTTAATAATAACCACTGTTGGGCTGGGGATGCAGCGGGAGGCCAGAGTGCTTGCTGGTTCCATCCCCAGCGCTGCAAAAAGACCCCCCAGATGTCATGGTAGTGATTAAAAGAGCACTTACTGAATGCCTAATATACCTGGTCTTTAGTATCTAGCTTGCTCCATCATCTTGCTATCCTGAGCAGTCAGATAAGTCATCTTCGTAGGTTCACCCTCAGGTCTGCCTGAGGCAGGTGGAGGAGAGGCTGTGCTGGGTGCACACCTGGCAGTTGTGTTAAAATGCAGACTCTGGTCTGGCAGGTTTCACCAGCTCCCCGCTGCTGCTGCTGCTGCTGTGGGTCCATGGACCAAGTGAGTAAGGGGTCAGGGGCCTGGAGTTAGCCAGACCTGGGTTCAAATCCTGTCTCAGCCTCTTTCCAGCTGTGTGACTGGGCAAGTCACAGAACTCTCTGAGACCAGTGTCCTTAGCTGTGAAATGGGTGATGGAGGTCTCCTAGGATGTGGGATTCAGCAGGAGGCAAGGGGCCTGGAGTGGAGCAGGTCCAGGTGGCCTTTGGGTGGGGTGAGCAGCAGGTGCTGGGAAGGGCCCTCAGGCTCAGGACGCCTCCACTTGGGAGCCACACCTTCCTGGCCTGAGCCCAGCACTGCTCTCCTTGAAAAGCAGAAGTCTGCGGCCAGGGGCACTGAACTGCTGGAGGGTGGGGGCTGACCCTCCTGAGGCTGTGGAGTGACTCTGCTCCAGCCGCTGGAGGACCTGGGTCCCTGAGCCTGCTGTGACCCAGATGGCAAACAGGAGAGTTCAGAAGAGGCAGAGGGGACAAGGCAGGCAGGAAGGTGTACATCAAGGGCAGCCGGAAGGTCGGGCTCTTGGCTGCTGCAGGGAAGACCCAACTCTCCACCTGCAGAGGTGCCCCCCACCTCCATCACAGACAAAGGGCTCTCTGCAGGGACACCTGGTTCTAATCCTGCCACCACCACTGGGTACAACCCTGAGCAAGTGACTCAACCTCCTTGAGCCTCCATCTCCTCATGTGTCACACAGGACATACAGATCAACTCCTCTGGGAGCAGGTGTACCTGGCGGCTCACTCAACACAGAGGCGGGAGGCGGGGGCTGGATGCGGGGAGCACGCAGGGCAGCAGTCAGACCTCGTGGTGGAAATTCAAGAACCTTCCATTTCTAGCCCTGCGGGCCCAGCTCTATCCCAAGGACCCCTGCACATCAGGGTTCTCTGTAAGATGCCTCTTGAAGGTAGGAGCTGATTCCTCACTTGATTCTCTAGAACTTGCACACAGAAGAGACTCCACTATTACCTGTGGGTCACCATCATGGGGAGACCTTGTGTCTCCCCAAAGCATCCCCATCATATCAACAGCCTGCAGACCGGGTGCCGCCAAGCACTCCTTACCAGGACCGAATCCTTACTTCAACAGTAGTTCCTATAGCCTCAGGGCCACCCAGCGAAACTGAGCGCCCTGCTTAGGGAGACACTGCTGGGTGGGAGCAGGGGGCACTGGAGTCTCGGCCCTGTGTCTGGCCAGCGCTGCTATGAGCTCTTCCACCACCTGCCTTCCACGGAATTGATAATGAATTCATTCCTCCGTCTTTCCTTATTTATCAAAGCCATACATAGCTGTCAACCTGAGTGTCTGTTCAGCAGGAAGAAAGGCAGACTCTTACACCAGGTCCCCGTCACTCAGGCCCCAAGCAAAAGATGGTGGCCAGCCTGGCAGCTCCTTTGAGGGTAAGTGGAGGCAGCCAGGGTGGGTATGGTACGACCACCACCTGGGCCCTCCTCAGGGCTGGGGTGAGGGATGTTGCCTTGTGGGTGACGGCGACAGCAGCCCAGGAAGTACTCACCCTGGGCCAAGTGCTGGGTGAGCCCTTTGAAGCCCAGTGTGGGTCCTAGTTCACCGCTGCTCCAGGGCGACTCCAGGGCCCACACCTGGGATTCCAACCCAGGGCTACAGATTCCAAAGGTCCTGTTCCTGACCGCTGCAGGGGAGGGCAAGTGGCTTCAGGAACTTGTGACAGTAAGAGCTGGCCAGAAGGAAAGGGAAACCTGTCTCTCTGACGTAAGGGGTCATGAGATGAGGAAGCTGGGGACAGGGCTGCGGGGCTGGGCGAGACAAGGAACCAGGGCATCGTCCTCACATTCCACAGTAGGTTCAGAATTACAGGGCTGCCTACCTTTCTGGCAGGTCTCAGCTTACAGGACCCTCCAGAGCCCCACTGAGGCTGTGGCTAGCCCAGAGGTGGGCATCCCTGAGGGTCTCTGGGCTGTCCTATATCCCCTCCCCACTGGAATGTTCTAGAAACAGCCCTGGATGGATGGGTAGAGAGGGGAAAGAAGAAGGTAGGGGGCTTGAGGCTATGGATGCAGCCCTGCGCCATAGGAGAGGCCAGGCTCCAGGAGAGGCCAGGATGGAGTGGCTCTGCACCTGGCACCATGCCAGGATGCAGCCTGAGAAGCAGGACCCACTCTTCCCACTGTTCAGATGAGGAAGTTCTGGCTCAGCCACTGAAAACCTCTGGGTGACCATGAGCAAGTCACAACCTTGCTGGGTCGCAGTTTCCTCTTCTGTAAAAGGAGGAGGGGGCTGGGGTCAACCCTTAGGTCTCTCCCAGGAGGCACCTACGTGGCCCTGGGTGGGGATCAGCGAGAACCTGTCTAACTTCCCCCAGGCCTTTCCAGTCTCCTCCACGCTCTCCACCGCTCTCAGGATGTATCTGCTGAATCCATGCTGAATGGATGAGCCAGATGTCTCTGGAAGTCAATGCTGACATCCGGACGCTCTCAGGACCCCCTCAGAAATAAGGTGAGAGCCGAAGGTCCTCGGGAATCATCAGATATGGCCTGCTCTTTGAAAGATGGGTAGACTGAGGCCCAGGGAGGGCAAGTGGGCTAGGCTCCCTAGCTCGTGGCCACCAGAGAAAGGCCAGCCCCTGAGACCTATCTGCCAGCCCATCTCCTACACTGGGCTGGTGGCAGCGTCCCAGGAGGGCAGGCTCCCTGCCCCCTCCCCCCTCCTCTTAGCCCAGCCCTGGATTTGATGTCCTGGCTGTGATCCCTGGGCCCTGCTGGGACCCAGGAGGCGGCTGTCCCACTTGGACAGTGGAAGCAGAACAGGGGTTTTGTCCTCCACGAGAGCCTGTCTGTCGGCTGTTCACAGCCGGGCCTCGGCTGGGCTGGGCTGGGCTGGCACAGTGAAGCCTTGTTTCCTTGAATACAAAATCTGCCACTTTCCACCCAAGCCAGGGCCCCTGGCGGGTGCCACTTCCTTCCCTAGAGGTCCAGCTTCCTGGCCCCCCTCGGCCCTCCTAGCAGAGGGGACTGGTGCCAGGAAAGGACTGGAAGGTTCAGTTCCCCTACTCATCAGGGCACCCCTCCTCAAACTTGTCCCCAAACATCCTGTGTATCTGCAAATACTCCAGGACTTCACAGCTGCGCCCCTTCTGACCAGACTGCTGCCTCCCAGGCCCTGCTCACTGTGGGGGTCTGGGTTCTCCCCAAACAGCTCCATCTTTTTGGGGGACAGGGATGCTGTGGAAGCCCAAGAGAAGGAGGCCCCTGGAGGAAAGGGGAAGCGGGGGCTGGCCGTGGGTACACGAAGAGGGAAATCAGCTGTGCGCATGGAAGTGGGTGCTGGTGAGTCTAACAGGAAACTCAGTCGGCAAGAACCGGGGTTTGGGGGTCACAGACCTGGGATCAAATCTTGCCTTGACCCATTTTTCTACCTATGTGGTCTTGGCAAGTTATTTAACTTATCTGATAAATAAGGAGACTCCCCACCCGCACAAGGGTGATGAAACCATCCCATGTCACGGGGCTGCTGGAGGGTCCCAGGAATTCATCCCTGCCTCAGTACCACTATCAACGCAGGGATCTCTGTGTCACCAGGGATCTCTGTGTCACCGAGGAGCCTCTGGACTTCCCCGGGGCAAATTCCACAAGGAAGTCACACAGCACCCTGGGGCCCAAGCAGTTCTCCAGCTGCTCTTCCTGAAATGTGGGAAACCCTGTCCTCCTGACCTGGCCAGCCTGGCCCTGGCTGGGAGGAAACCTTAGAGCGCCAACCAGGGCCTGAATCAGAGGGGGGCTCCTGGCGCCCTGGACTTCTAGGTAGAGGTTTGGGGTGGGGTCAAGGACTTGATCTCTGGAAGAGTTATGGGGTTTCTAGCCACTACCTGAGTCTGGGAACCAAAACCCTCTTCCCCTGTTTGGGGCCAAATGCAGAAGCTGCAGATGGAGCAGAGAAGTGGGAGACGCCTTTCTCAAGCTGTGGCCCCGTGACACGGCCCTCCCTGGGTTTCCTGCTTGGTTTCTGGGCTGTGAGCTGCTGTGGCTGTGGCTGTCACCCCTCTGCCTGTTCAGGCCAGGTGGCGCCAGCCTTGTCACACCCCTCCCTCGGCCTTGGCCTGCCTGTGCTGGGTGGCTAGACCTCTTGTCCTTTCTGCCTAAGACTCAGCCTCCTGATGGTGCCACCCTCTTCTGGAAACGACTCCAGTCCAGTACCTGTGGGCTGTTCCGTGTCCAGGAGCCAGGGCCCGGGGACAGGCATCAGAAGGTGGGGAAGGCTAACAAAGGCAGGGGGACGGGGCACCTTCACCACTCCATGGGCACAAATATGGCTGGGGAGAGGGGCTGCCCATCTCAATCCCAGCCGGGTGGACCCAGGGACAGGCCTGAGGAGGAACTGGCACCTTCCTCTCTAGTTCCTCCCCAGCAGTATTAAGTTTCGCTCTGTGGGGGGTGAAAGGCTGAGGCCAGGGGCCTGGGAGTGCCCGGCCAACCTGGTGCAGTGCAGCGTGGGATCATGGAATAAAGGGCAGGGGTACATCAGAGAGGACAGCCCCTTGCTGAATGGAGTGGGTGCGGGGCATTGGGGATCCCATGGGGGAGGGAAGGCTGGGTGGTGGGGGGCCTGGTGACAGCAGTGCTGGGTGCAGAGGGCCAGGAGGCCATGAGCAGGGTGGATCTGGGTGTGTAGAAAGAGGACTTTGCCTCCAGGGGGCTGCTTGGCAGCAGTTTGCACGCCCACAGAGTTGAGGACAGGGACTGAGGGGCCCCTTCCCAGGAAGACCACTTGAGGGCCAAAGATTTGGCACTTGGCTAACACATGGGGAAAGGGGTAGGGGTGGAAGGGCTGAGGCGTCTTTGGCCACAGTTTTCTAGAAAGATGCTGAATAACTCGAGGGGTGGGGGCGTCCCTTCCAGAACCCATGTTGAGGCAGATCTGAATAAACAGAGGAAAAGACAGGACCCCAACAAAAGGGATGTGTCTGGCACCATGCAGGACTGGCCTCCCTGGAGAGGCACGGGGTACTTATCTCTGACCAGCGGGTACGGGGTGGGGGTGGGGAAGCGAGTAGCTGGGATGAGGGGGGAGAAGGGAGGTCGCCAGGCCCTCCTTCTCCGTGTGTGTAGGTGTGGGTGGTGGGGGAAGAGTCAATAACAGGGCGCAGGGTCCCGTGGGTCCCGGGACCCTGTGCGGTGGCGGCGTTGGCGGGAGGGGGGATCGTGATTATCTGGGGAGCCCTGGGGCTCCCAGACCCATGCGCGCGCCTGTGGTGCACCCGGGGAGGCATCACTAAGAGGAGGGGTCACGTGCCAGGGGCCCCGGCGGTCCCCGGACCCATATGCGTGGTGGGTGGCGGGTCTGGGAGCCTCGTAATGATCTGGAAGGGCTGGAGTGCCCCAGCCTGGTGTGCCGGGGCCGGGGGCGCTGGGCTGGCGACGCGGGATGGGGTCGGGGCTCGGGCCGAGGCCGGGTGGCGGGGGGCCGGGGCACTCACTGCTTGAACATCCTCTCCATGTCCTTGATCTGCTTCCTGGAGAACTCCTTGAACTCGGTGTAGGGGTTGAAAACGCGGCGGCTGGGCGACTGGGGCTCGCCGATGCCCTGGTTGAGGTCCGCGCGCCGCAGCAGCTTGGCGCTCAGCTCGCCGTCCGCGCTGCCCAGCGCCTCGGCCGCCTCGTCGGGCGCCCCCGCCGCCGCCCCGTTCAGGCCGGGCTGCTCCGCGGCCTCGTCGCCGCCCTCGCCGCCGCCCTCGCCCTCCATCTGCAGCCGCCGGCTCAGCTTGGTGGCCAGCTCGTCTGTGGCCATGGTGGCCCGCGCGGCGCTCGCCTCCGCCCGGCCGCTGCTCGCCGCGCGCCGCGCACCGCCGCCGGCCGCGCTCTTCCTCTTCCTGACACTCCCCGGCGCCAGGCGCCGCCCCCGAAGGTGGGACTTCGGGGACCGCCCGCGCCCCACCCTCGGCCCCGCCTCCCGCTCCCGGCCGGCCGGCTCCCGCCCCGCGCCGGGTTCCTCGGGCGCCGGGGCTCAAGTGGTCCCGGCTTCCGAGCCCGCCATCGTCGCCCCGGGTGAGGCCGGGGCGCCACATGAAAAGCCCATCCTCCCTCTGCTCCCCCGCGCGGCATGTGAGCCGGAGCGGGGACCGCGGCGGGAAGGAAGAGGGGCTCGCCCGCAGTTTGGGTGTGAGTCCGGGGTTGGGGGCGCCGCCCGTCGGCTCTTCTCTGGAACCCCCTTGCCATTAAGTCCAGGGTATATGACATCCTGTCGGTTGCCATGGAGACGACTCGCGGTGCAACGCTGGCGTTCTCAGTGAGGGTTGCAGGGGTCTGGAGAAGCTGGCCCCGCGAGCAGGAGCCCAGCTTAGACGTGGCTGGAGCGGCTGGCCTCTTTCCAGAAAGGAGGGACCAGCAGGAGAGGGTCCTCCAAGACGGGGAGAGGGGAAGGGAAGGGGCTGACCCCATCCTCCTGGGCAGCACCATCACCACATGGATGACTTGGCAGAACAGCTGTGGGGCCAGGTTGTCACCTGTGACTCTACTTTGGGTGGACTGACAATGATGGTGCCATTTTGATGAGGGCCCCAGAGGAGAGCTGTCTTTCCCAAAGACTCATGGGAAGGGGTCTGGGGACTCACAGAGTATCTACCTGGTCCTGCCTGTCACTTTAAAACTGCAAAGCTGGGGAGCTCCAGCCTCAGAACCACAGTCACAATCTCACTGGTTATAATACAGATTCCCAGGCTCCAATCCAGAAAAACTGCTCATCTCTGGGATGGAACCCAGGAATCTGCATTTTAACAAGCACCCAGGTCAGTTCTGCTCCCTGAAGTTTGAGAATCTCTGATCTAGTTGGAGGAAGGTACTCTGTAGGTGTTCTCTAAAATGTTCCACGGAGTCCTGGGTGCAGCATCTGCCCCCATCAGCCAAGGTGCAGAGGAAGGATGGACGCAGGGCCTCAGCACCCAGGCTGTGGAGGCAGAGAGCACCTGAGAAGGTGGAGCCAGAAAGCTGCTTCAGAGTGGCTTGCACAGAAGACATTCAGTTGGCATTTGTTGAGTTCAGAAAATTACTGAATTGAAAGATATTTTAAAGGATGAAATTGAGAAAAGCACTTTCAGGGTTTAGAAAATGTGAGATTTTCATTCACTTGTCTGTGAGATTGTTTCCAAGTCCAGTAAAGGTGCTCAGCCTAAATGGTTTTATTTTCTTAAAGCTCAGAATTAAGTTTCTGTTCTTCTTGGGCAGTTTGGTCCAGGCAGTCTCCCTTTCTCCCTTTGCAGTCTTGAGGAACCCAATGGAAGAAAAATAGTTCACTTAATGAATGCGAAGGACCAGGGGCAGGGTATAGATTGGCATGTTTACAGTTAGGTCTGTAGATGTTTAGGTTTGCCAAATTCTTGGTCTTCCTCCCAAAGCAGCTAATTACTTTGAAAACTCTGGCAAGCCTCCACTTGCCCCATCTCATGATTTCTAACGATTCTGCATGAAGCAGGACTGTTTTATTATGGGATGTTTTGCATCTGTTTGACACAGGAACAAACTTAAGAGTGTAGAGATTACGTGAAGGGATTGCTTTCTTGAAAAAACAACTTATATAGATGCAATAAACCTGGGGTTTTGGTTGGGGTTGTTTGGACTGGCTGTGTCTGTTCAACTTTGTGGTCAATTTCCCATCTGACTGTGTGGACACAGCCCTAGGGAGGCAGGGCAGGCACCAGGATTTGGAGGTAGGGGAAATTCCTTTTCATTTCCTGTTGCATCTTAAAAGAGGAGCTGATCACCAGAGCCTTGGTATGTTAAACTCAGAGCTCAGGAAATGCTGCCTGGAATGGAAGAGCCCTTTAACACCTCTTGGGTTGCTTTTTCTCAGAGCTGTCAGGGATTGCAGAGCATGGAGTTCCAGCTGCCTGCTGCTGTGACCATCTCGAGGAGGCCTTGGGCTCGGGCCCTGCCTGTGGCTGATCTGACCCAAAGCCAGAGATGCAGCCCAAGGGCATCATTTCATCTGAACTTTCCCCTTCTGAGGTCATCACACTTCAGGAAAAGGACTCCCCCCCAGCCCCCTTCACCCCCTAAAACCAAAGGGGAGAAAAGCAAAGTGTGGGCTCTGTGTGGAGACGGAACCTACAGGAAACATCACTTGCCTCTTTATTAGGGGAAGTCATTTGGAACGACTCTGAGTATTGTGCCCCAAGCATGGGTTCTGGCAGAGAGAAGGGATCTGCACTGGTGACACATTGCAGCGTTTGGTCATGCGGAAAGAATGATCTTCAGGAAAAATCACACCCTCGGCAAAGGACTTTTCCAGAGGCAGGGGTGAGTGAGAGCCAGTTTTGAAGTTCCAGCATCAGGGAGGAGGCCACTGAGTCATTGCTGACTCGGGCTCTCTCCTTCCTCCCACATCTACTTGTGTAACCGTCTTTTGGGGAGGGGTGAAGGAATGTTAAGAAAAACAACAGCATTTTGAAAAGAGGTGGGGGGAGAAGCAAGAAGGAGAGAAAAGGGTTGGGAAAGGCCCTTGGGCCTAGGGGAGGTGGCACGGACACTGGGGTGCATTGGACACTGGGGTGCATTCCGGAGCCTGGCAGCCCTGGGTGGTCCCTCCAGCCTAAGATGCTGGGGAAGCAAGAGGGGTCTGGGGAGGCTGTTAGAGATAAAGCCGGCTCATAAAAGGCGCAGGGGCTTCCTGCTTGACAAACACCAGTGTGCTAAGGAATCAGTGTACTCTGCACTCAGCAGGAAGCCCGTGATGGATTGAGGAGATGCTCAGAGGTCAAGGTTCAGGGACAACATTAATACTCACTTGCAGCAGTTGGGGTAAGGGCAGAGGAAAGAGTCCAAGGCTGGTTGGCCTCAGAGGCTTTCTTATCTCTTGAAAATCTGGAAGCCAGGCAAAGGGTGCAATGAGGATCAGCTGGTATCAGGGGCATGATGCCACCCCTGGGTGGGGGGGGGGAGAAAAGGTTATGGGGGGGTCAACGACTGCTGGTAGAAGCCTTGTCTACAGCTGCCTTTGGGGGTGATCTTGGATACTATGAATTATATTTGAGACCCTCCATGGTCTTTCAGATCAGTCCATATAGCCAGCTGGTCACTGGCGGGTCCAAGTGATGGGCAGATCAGTGTCTAACACTCGAATGGGCTGGAGACTATGCATGTGAGCAGGTGTGTGTGTGTGCATGTGTTAGTGTGTGTGTTCATGTGTTAGTGTGTGTGTGCATGTGTTAGTGTGTGCAGGTGTGTGTGTAGGTGTGTGCTCAGGTGTGTGTGTGCAGGTGTGTGTGTGCAGGTGTGTGTACAGGTGTATACAGGTATGTGTGTGCTCAGGTGTGTGTGTGCAGGTGTGTGTGCATGTGTTGGTGTGTGTGTGTGCAGGTGTGTGCGTGCTGAGGGCCATTACCAAGTAGGAAATTTCCTTGCCAGCGTACCCCATGTTAATTTCGCTGTTGACATTGCATGTTAGGTGACCCTGCCCAAGGACGAGGGTGGATCCAGGATTAGGGTGTATCCTGCAGTTTGAGGAAGTATCCCAATCCTTGGGTTTAGGGCGTTCCCGGTTTAAGACAAGTTTAAGGCGTTCCCAGTTTAAGACCTTGGATTTTAGGGAAGTTCGATGTTGAGGATTATTGCTGCTGGAATTAGGGCGTTCCTGCTGCCTAAGCTCCTGTTGAACTCTCGTGAGATTCAGAGAGCATTTTGGGAAATAAGCCTCGTGGAGTAGGTGAATTGGGTGGCAGCAGAACTGGGATTGCCCCAGAACGTGTGCGGAGGCCGGTGTGAGTTCGGGAATAAAGAATTGCTGTTTGAATCTACAAAGCTGTGTAGTGGCTCGTGATTCTGTGCCCAGCCAAGACTGCGGCATGTGCGCAGGTGTGTGTGTGCGTTCGTGTATGGGGGGTACCTTAAAATCCAGTGATGCTGCTTCTGCAGTGTCCCCTGAACCCCTTCCTAGCTGGTGCTAATATGGGCGGCTGATCATGGCTTTTCCTCTGGTGGCAGCTACTCTGAGAAGCAGCAGCGCGCTCTCTCCAGGCAATCAAGACACATTGTGTTGGGCACTGGGCGCTGGTCTTGGAACATTCTTGGTTGTAGGCAAGCAGGGGAGGGCAGGCCTCCCCGTTGAAGTGTGAGATTTATTGGACCCCCCGCTACGTGACTGAGAGGCTCTAACTGTTCCAGGGAAGCCCCCTGTGGTCGGGGCTCAGCACTTATTATCCATAATGAAGTGCTTGTATCTGATGCCCCACACCATGCGGCTTCCTGGTCCCACTGCCATCCGTGGCGCCCACATGGTGCCTGGCCTGAAGTCAGTGCGGGGAAATGTTTGTCCTGGAGGGCCTGAGCTGCCTCGGGCCGGGGACAGAGTGGGTGTTCTTTTCAGCGGCCCCTCCAGAGCATCGGGTGGCCCATTTTTAGGTCTCAAGGTCATTGCCAAGAAAGAGAAGCTGTTAAAGTGACACTTTTGTGCACCCACATGACTCAACAAAAAGGTTAACAGAAGCTCTTAAAATACAATCCTCTCAAATGTCTGTTCTCTGTGTCCTCTGAGGAAGTGACAGACAGTGGCATCAGATAGGGGTTGGGGCTGTGTGACCTGCTGGTCCTTGGGTATCACTGTGCCCCAGAGGTCATTTAAGCGCTCTGTTCTCAGCAGACAGGACAGAGGAGGAGTATACGGAAGGTATTGGTAAACACTGGGACCTGAGAGCTGGGGACATTGAAAGGGACACTTTAAGACTAACCACAGTGGGTCCATGCAGAGGAAGGCAGAGTCAGGGGAGAGAACTAGCCTGGTGCCTCGGCAGACATCTGAGCTCAGGTATCAACTAGAGGAAGCAGGTGACGCCCAGAGGGTGCCGAAAGCCAGGGTGCCCAAAGCCAGGGTGCCCGTGGGAAGAGCTGGGTAGTGGAGGCGCATCCCCTTGGCTCGGGCTGGGGGAGCCGGGTCTTCCCGGCCACAGGCTCAGCTCCCCACAGTGTGGATGCAGTTCTAAAGTCGAGACAGCGTGGCGGGTGTTAGGAGCTGGCTGGGCAATCCCGGCCCACAGGTTACTGTGCCTCTCTGGCCTATGTTGTCTCTTCTGTACCATAGAAGTCCTCTCTCCTCCCAGACTACCTGGGAGACTTAGATTAAAAAGCGTATGTGAAGTGCTTAGAGCAGCTCACGGCACACGGGAAAACCGAACCTGCTCTCCATGGTGGGGACAGTGATCATTTGACTTCCTGCAAGCAGCGTGCAGGTATTCATCATCTAGTCAGCTGAACACAGGGTTGGCAAATCTGGCTCACTGCCTATTTTTATAAATAAAGTTTTATTGGAACGTAGCCATGCTTATTCATTTACCCATCATCCTCCATGGCAGAGCTGAGCAGAGGCAACAGAGACCCTACGGTGGTGACAAAGCAAAATGGCCTCTTGTTAGAAAACGGGCTTTTGTTATTTGTCCCTTTATAGAAAAAGTGCCATCCCCACCTTCACTGATGACTAGAAAACCAGCAGGTTCGTAGAATTTGCTGAGAAAGACGATACATTGGAGCAGTTAAGGGGAAGAAGTCTGGACGCTGATCCCTGCGCTGTGACCTTGGGCAAGTTACCTACCTACTCTGGACTTGTCATTCCATAGGCAAAACTGCAGTGATACATGTAGTATTAAGTGGGATCCTGTCAGCACAGGGTCTGATGCTGGCAAAAGCAATATAAAAAGTAGCTACTATTGTTAGTTATTAAGTGTCAACTGCCAGGAGGCACAGAGAAACTCCCAGAAGAGGGTCATCGCTGCCTACAGCTCTCTTTAGAGAACACCCAGCAGTGAGCCTGTTCAAAGCCAAAATATATGTGAATGTCAAAACTGAGCTCTAGCTTGCGACACACCCAGTACCGATTCCAACTCCCTTTCCGTTGAAGCAGTAGATCAGAACAGGAAAGGGGGAGCCAAGGTCAAGGCCACAGCATCTAGCACAGTAGCATCAGTGCCTGGCACATAGTAGGCACCCAGTATTCACTGCCTGAAAGAACGGAGGCTGGATATTTAACTGTAGAGGTGATTTGCCTGTCAAAGAGCCCCTTTGATCTCTGCTGAGACCACAGTTAGTCGGAAGACAAAATGTCTGCTGCCAGTATTTTAGGGTCTGAGGGAGGAAAGCGGTATGCTAGAGATGAGAGGAAACGAAAACGAGCAAGCCGCCAAGGCTTCCCTTGCAGGACGGAGGCAGTGCAATAGATTCCTGGGGAACAGATGGGCAGAGAAAAATATTTAAAGGCAGAAACAGGCTCACAAGGTCATGAGTCGGCCCAGAATAACTGGGGACACTGAGCAGACAGATGCAGGCGGTGCATCTTGATGGAAACGAGGCCAAGTTGATAAGCGAGATAGTCTCCCCTCACCGGGCGCCCCACCTCCTGCCCGGGAGGCCTCTGCATGAAAAAGAGGGGCTTCAGCAGGTATGGGGCTTCCTCTGATCCTTCCCATAGTGCTCTGATTCCCCAAGTCCCTAAAACATTGGAAACCACTGCATTTCCCGGGAGCACGTTTGGGAACGCAGATCCAGGAGCTATTTTTTCCCCCAGACATTTCATGACTCTAGTTTCTGCAACAACAGGCACTGGTGATGCTGCCAAGCTGCCGGAGAAGGGCACCTTATCGTCACAGTCAAGACTCCAAGAACCCGAACCGGTTGCCGTTGGCAAGGGTAGAAGGAAGTCCTTTGTGGTAGCTTCTTGGAGGAGCAGAGGAAGATCCGGGATTTCGAGGGATCCTCTTTGAGGTACCTTGTTGTACCTTGGTCTGCGCCCTCTCCCCATAGAGAGGTTGCCAGGGGCTATTCAGAACCACCAGTGGGGACTGTGTAGCAGTGTCACAGTGAAGGCTGCAAATAGCAGACACTCCACGAGTGGACACCCAGAGGAGCATGTGTGGGGAGGAAAAGCAGGTCCCTGAGTGCCCAAGCCAGATTCTTTTTTGCTTAGGCTTCCTCATTTCTTTGCAATAACAAACTAATTCCCTTTCTGCCTATGGGCCACAGGAAGTTTCTGTTGTTTGCAATTCAGAAATCTTGTGTGATACAAAGGGTCTTAGTGGAACCCAAGGGCAGGCATTGGAACTGCCTTCACAAGGAAGGGAACTAGGAACCGGCAAGTCATTGGAAATCAAGGTAGCTTTCTCCTCCTGTGTCGGCTGGGAACATATTCAGCTTCCAATAACAGAAACTGGATGTGGGCAGATTGTAAAGCTCCATATCCCCACTCAAATCAACCCTGGCTTTGACTGACGAGGTATAAACAAACACAAGGCAGGTAGAGACTTGAAGGCTGCTTGTGCATCTGGGCTGGATCTCACTGCCATGTCTGGGGACCTGTGACCACTGCCGCACGAGTGAGCCCCGTCTGGCCTGCTGCTGGTGACCAGTTTGCTGAGCTAAGACAAGCTGTTGCAGCTGGAGGCCCCTCTCACGGGGTTTCTCAACCTCACTACTACTGACATTCGAGAGGAAGGGATTCTTTGTGGTGGGGTGTTGTTCTGTGCCTTTTTTTTTAATCCCATAGATAATAGTAGCACCCTCCTGCCCCAGAGGTGATAATCAAAAATTATACCCAGGGCTGGGGATGTGGCTCAAGCGGTAGCGCGCTCGCCTGGCATGCCTGCGGCCCGGGTTCGATCCTCAGCACCACATACCAACAAAGATGTTGTGTCCGCCGAGAACTAGAAAATAAATATTAAAAATTCTCTCTCTCTCTCTCTCTCTCTCTCTCTCCTCTCACTCTCTCTTAAAAAAAAAAATTATACCCAGACATTGTCAAACGTCTCCTGGGGCAGGGGTTGTCTACCTCGCCCCTCCTTGAGATTACTGACCTAACCCATTTGTCCGCCAGTGACCAGGCATGAGAACAAGGCCACCCTGAACCATCCAGCTCCAGCCAAGCCATCCTAGATGGCAGAAGTGCCCAGCTTGATCCATGGACTCATGAGAAATAATATTTGTCAATAAGTTTGGGGTGTTTTGTTGCCCGCACAAACGTTCCCAGGTGACCCGGTGGCTTCAACTGGAGGGGCCTATCTGTCCTACAGTACAAATACAGAGGTGAGCAGTTCTGCACTCTTGGATGCCGCCAGGCACCCCTTGCTCTTGTCTTTCCGGTCTACTCTCCTTGGTGGGGGAGCTCTGGCGGCTGCGGCGGCGGCGGCTGCTGCTTCTTCTTCTTCTTCTTCTTCTTTTTTTTTTTTGGTACCAGGGATTGAACTAGACCACTGAGCCACGTCCCCAGCCCTATTTTGTATTTTATTTAGAGGGAGGGTCTCACTGAGTTGCTTAGCACCTCACCATTGCTGAGGCTGGCTTTGAACTCACCATCCTCCTTTCTCAGCCTCCCGAGCCGCAGGCGTGTGCCACCAAGCCTTGCTGGCTTCTTGCTTTTTATCTGATGATCCCCAAGACAGTTTGCTCTTGCACCAAACCTGAGCCCCAGGACCAAAAGGGGGCCGGGGGCAAAGGGGCAAAGCTTTCTCCAAGGGAAGCCCTCCTGGGGCTTTCCTTTATGTCCTGGGTCCTGGGCAGAGGTCACACTGCGGCCTTGCTAGCTGCAAGGGAGGCGGGGAAATCCAGGGCGCAGCATTCAGCCTCTGAGGCAGGAAACGCTCTTGGCGCCCCCTGGTGCCTGCAGCACCCGCTCGCTCTGGGGCTCCGGGTTCCTGGTCTCTCTACTCTTTGCAGCTCCGACCTTCTGTTTCTGAACACCTTGCTACAGGAAAGGCCCTCGCCAGCCCTGGAGCGGCACCTTCTCTCTCTGCCCCAGCTCCATCACTGTCCTGAATGGCACCCTAAGGGCAGAGATGCTGATTGGCCCGGCTGGAATTAGGAGGGAAATCGGATTGGCCTGGCTTGGGTTGGGTAACTACCACCCAGCCAATCAGCGACGGCCAAGGGAGCCGCTCGGGGTAGGGAGGGGCGGGGCCGAGGAGACGCCGCCTCCTTGGAGGAGTCAGGAGAATAAATTGCCCCTCGGAGGTGAAGTTGATAGGCTAAACCTTAACACGTTCCTTTGAAAGAAAGTATGGGGATTCATAAAGCCATTGTAGGTGAAATATACCTGTTCAACAAACAATGGATTTTTCACACAATTTGGATCTCAAACTTGCACCAGCTGCTTAGCCAAGCGATCTGTTCTGGTGCTAGAGAAAAACTTTCTTTGGACTTTGGAGATGAGGTGCGGTTTTCATACTACCAGATTCACCCTCTGTAAGATGCGCCTTCTGGGGGAGATCACATAAAGAGTTCATGGATTTCCCCTGAGGGTGTGTGTGTGTGTGTGTGTGTGTGTGTGTTGCTGGGAATTGAACCCAGGGCCTTGGGCATGAGAGGCAAGCACCCTACCAATTGAGCTGTATCCCCTGCCCTCCCCTGAGTTTTAATTGGTATTAATAAGACACTGGTTTTAAAACATAAAAAATATTTTTTTAAATTGCTTTTACATAAAAAATATTTTTATTGTAGATCTATAGAATCAATCCTACTCATGACTTCTGGTTCTTCCCCTTCCCCCAACACAAGGAAAGCAGTGAGAGGACAGGTGGACAGAGAGAAAGCAGGCCATGGGAGGAAGCAGAGACGGAGCCTGGGCAAGGAGGGTCCCTCCCAACACCAGGCAAGGGCGGTGCGGCCTCCTGGGCAGTGTGTGTTCTCTGGGAACTTGGTCTGTCCTTGTGGTCTGGGACTGGAACCACTGGGCCATCTTGGTGTGGCAGAATGGACAGGATGAGATGGAATTAGAAACTCGGGCTCAAGACCAGTTCCTGAATTTAAAGCTGTGGGATTCTAGGCAGGTCTGTGAACCCCCCTGGGTCAGCTTCTCAGCTACGAAACAGGGAACACAATATTCTTGACCTCCTTGGGCCCAGGAAGGATTTAAAAAGAGTTTTGAAAATTGCAGAGAGTGCCATAGGAATGGTAGTTGTTATTATGGAAGCAATTAAACTGATTGGCATTCTAAATTTATTACAATAAAGTCAGCTCAATTCCCTACGGCCTGGCCCAAGAGCCCTGAGCTTCCCCTTCTGCCTGACTCCAATGACAGTCTTGGATTTTCTCCACTATGGGTCTCCCAGAGCTCCTTTGGGGTGTGATGTCATGACCCAAATGTGAAACTGGGAAATTGTGCATACCAGACTGAGGAGTCTAGGTTACAAACATACTTTCACATACCTGAGTTTGTACATATTCATAGTTATTAAAAAAAAAAAGAACCCCTGTTCCCCCACACTCTCAAATACATACTGTGCAAAATACCAGTCTAGAAAGTCCTACATAAAACGTCTTAATATTTTGACATGGAGGAGTCAAACCAACTCACGGAGAATCACATGAGTCTGGGTGAGACGACATTGCTCTAGTTCCTTCCACCAGGCTTAGAAAACAACAGGCTCTGGCTGGGTTTGCTGGATGTCTCTTTTTTCATCTCTCTTTCTTGGTCCATCTTTGAGGTGGCTTTTTTGGCTCCAACCTTCAACAAGCAAGAGGCACAAACTCTATAATTGCTGTGAGATCCCAACATGTTCCACCCAAATGGTTTCATTTGATTTGGTAACCAAAAGAAAATGTCGCACACACGTGCGCGTGCACACACACACACACACACACACACACAGAGCAAGGAGGAGATAAAATGGCTCATCATTATTACACTATCCATTGACAAGCTGCATTACTGTTTGGGGTGCGCCCTTCCAGCAACAGCTGTGGCTGGCCCCTTTTACATCCTTGTTTCGTGGTCTGGAAACCAGGAACTGTGTATGGTGAACACATTCGCAGTGATGCAGTCTCTCTCTATGGGCTCCTACTGAATGAAAGGTGTCTTCCATCTGAAGGTTTGGAAGGAGAGCGTGCAGACTGCTCAGGGGATCACCCTGTCTGGGAAGGAGCATCCGGACAGTCACGATCTGACTCTGCTCCCAGGTCTTAGTTGCTTGATCCCTTGTCACAGATGGGCTTTTTGGAAGATCCCTCCCAGGACTTGGGGTTGTGGGCTCTGACATGCTATTCACCCCCTTCCTGTCACATGGCTGGGGACAAAGCCATCAGAGGCCTGGAGGGGCACAGAGGACCAGAGGTGTGTGTGTGTGTGTGTGTGTGTGTGTGTGTGTGCGCGCGCACGTGCATGCGCTAAATTCTTTTCACTTTAGGACAGGTTTAAAAGTCCCCTTCTGAGACCCGGGCCAGTGGCTGAGGGCCTGGAATGCCATTTGAGAACCTGCCTTCATCATGTTGGGCGCGGTGGCGCATGCCTGTAATCCCAGCGGCTCGGGAGGCTGGGGCAGGAGGATCACAGGTTCAAAGCCAGCCTCAGCAACAGTGAGGAACTAAGCAACTCAGTGAGACCCTGTCTCTAAATAGAAAATAGGGCTGGGAATGTGGATCACTGGTCGAGTGCCCCTGAATTCAATCCCTGGTACAGCACTCCCCACGCCAAAAAAAGGCTGAGAACTCTCCAGTAGCCCTCCAAATAAATATTGGTTTGAATGACCTTGGGGGGGGGAATGTCACAAACCTCTCCCCTCCGCACAGCCTGCCCTTCGATTTTCAATAAAATTGCTTGTCTGCGAATGGTTTTCGAATGCCCAATCCCTGATGGGGGGTGCAAGGTTGGCTGTGGGACCCAGAAAGTTTGTTAAAAATAGTCCCATGGGCTGGGATTGTGGCTCAGCGGTAGAGCTCCTCAGCACCACATAAAAAAAAAATAAAGGCATTGTGTTAAAAAATAGTCTCAGGTCCTGTCAGTCTCCACCCCCAGATCTGCCAACCGCCTGAGGCAGAAGGACCAAGGAAGAGTCTCTCTGCAGTGTGACAGGGAGGGGCAGCAGAAGGCAGACTGGGTGACCTGACCCACCCTGGAAGAGGTGGTGGCTGGGGCCTGTGAACCTGTGGCCGGGGGTGGAGGGCAGGGGTGGGGGTGGGGCCCCTGGCAGAGCCCAGCCTGGAGAGAGGCCAGAGCACCACCATCCCCCGCTGAGGTTTTGGGAACCATAAGATTCCCCCTGAGGACCAGAAGACAGGCTTTAAACAGTGACACCCAGGGTGGAAACCCACTCAGGATGCACGGGGTGGCTGTTCTGGAAAACCACAGGCCTGGGCTCTAGCGAGCTCCCTGCCTATCCTGCAGCCTCCTGGTCGTGGCCCTTGGACTCTGAAATAGTCCTCATCCTTGCCCTCAGGGCACCTTGCCCACAAGTCACTATCTAAGTGGTGCTTGTTTTGACCTTTAAAAAAAAACCGTTCCAGGCTGGAAGCCAGAGGGGCGTGGATTTTTATGTTTTCATTCTTCTAGAGCCATGTTTCTCAGCCTTTGCCATTATCTGTCCCTCCCCTGTGGATGGTTTTTGCTAATCCCTCCCACTCTATGAAATTTTAATATCACAGATAGCACTATGCGTGTGCGCATGTCCCCATCGCGCCCCCCCCCCCCCCACACACACACGTTGAGTAATCCTCACCCCAGAGTTTGGGACCGATGTGTTTCAGGTTTTAGATTTTCCCTAGTTTTAGAATAGTTGCATACCCAATGAGATATCTTGGGGATGAGACCCAAGTGTGAATACCAGATTCATTTATGGTTCATATACACCTTACAGGCATAGAAGATAATCGATGCAACATTTTAAATATTTTGTGCAGGAAACAGTTTCATAGTGTGGAATTTCCCACTTGCGGCATTACATCAGCACTCAAAATGCTTTGGATTTTGGAACATTTTGAGTTTGGGACTTTCAGATCAGGGACACTCAACCTGTGTGTGTGTATTTGTGCTTTATGTGTAAAGAATAAATGTTGGCGGAGTGTCGTGGCACATGCCTGTAATCCCAGAAACTCAGGAGGTTGAAGCGGGAGGATCGAAGTTCAAGACCAGCCTTAGCGACTTAGTGAGGCTCTGTCTCAAATAATAAAAAGGGCTGGGTGCTGGGACTATCGCTCAGCAGTAGAGCACTTGCCTAGCATGCGTGAGGCTCTAGGTCTGATCCTCTGCACCACATAAACAAAGGCATTCTGTCCATCTACAATTACAAAAAAATTTTTAAAAATTAAATAAACAGGGCTGGGATGTGGATCAGTGGTAAAGCACCCCTGGATTTAATTCCTGGTAGGAAAAAAAATGTTGACTCCCTTGGGGGGACACTGCCCCCCCGTTGAGTGCATGATTGTCTTGGACACATGGTCGGCAGCTGCCACATCACGGGCTCTCAGTAGGTGTCTGTCGAATGGATGTCG
The DNA here is from genome assembly GCF_964194105.1 of Spermophilus citellus. Taxonomy (NCBI): domain Eukaryota; kingdom Metazoa; phylum Chordata; class Mammalia; order Rodentia; family Sciuridae; genus Spermophilus; species Spermophilus citellus. Next base: position 128,813,101 of record NC_138191.1, read on the forward strand.
GCAGGACAGCACCTCTCTTTGTTCCCTCTCCTCTCCCCTGTGCCCAGCACCCTGCCTAGCCTTAACTGGGTACTCAATAAATTTCTGGGTTTTTCTAGAAGACTAGAAACTCGATTTTCCTCTTTGGCATACAACCCGCACACAATTATAAAAGATTGTTAGCTGTAGGGAAAACAATTTAATGAATGGCATTGTGAAAGACAAACAAGAAGCCACGGGGCCTGGACAGAAAGTTCCAGAAGCTCGCTAGAGAGGGAGACTGTGATGAGTGGGCCAGTTGAAGGGGTGGGTCTCACAGGGACTGTCTTTTCTGAGGTGGTCATGTGGACTCCATCACCTCAGGACTCCAGGCCACCCACGCTTTGCAAGGAACCTGAAGACACTTTCTGCACCATGGCGATCTAGACACGAGGCCTGGCGTCCCTGGCAGGAGGGCTGGAGGATGGGACGCTCATCCGCACCTAGTGCGAGCGCCAGCTGCTCCCGGCTCCTAACCCTGAGGCGGCCTTCACAGCTCAGAGGCAGGACGGTCCTGCGGCTTCAGGGCCGACCCCACAGCTCAAGGAAGCCTTCTGCCTTATCTCAAGGTGTCCGCCTGCCCGGGGTTTGTCCTGTGTGTGGATGAGCGAGTTTCCAGCCTCCCTCTGTCCCACTTTGCAGGGTAGCACAGTTCTCAGAACTAGGGGGACCCTTGGGACACTCTCTGTCCTGACATCTGCTCTGAGCAGCAGCTACCTTCCTGTCTTAGGACAAGGGGATCGAGAACAGGCTTCTGCTCTTGCATGGAGGGTTTTACCGTCTCAGCATAACTGTGGTCTTTTGTCAAACTCGAACACATTTCCTCTCTCGAGTTCAACGGAAAGGTGCTGATCTCTCCGCGAGCTCGCCTCTGCCGTGCAAGGCGGGCATCTGGCTGGGGCAGCATCTGGCTGGGGCAGCATCAAGGCCGAATCGTGAAAGGTGACGGTTCAGATTTCACAGCCTTGATCCTCAGCTCTCAAGAAAAGGGGATTCTGGAGGGCACCTCCTTGAAAATCAAGACACACACCGCCCAGATGGGGTCAGCGATCGCCTGGACGGAGCACCTGAAGCAGGGCCAGAATCACTGACCTGTGTCAGACCTGCGGCGGGCGCCATCGGGGGCTCTGGAGGATCAGGCTCTGCAGCAGGCACCTCATCTTAAGTGGGACAGTAACAATGCCCGTCCACAGGGTGTCGTGGAGTTTAAGTGAGATGAGCCATGGCCTGTGCCTGGCTCCATGCCTGGCACATAGTAGGTGCCTGGTTCACAGCACATGGGCTGTTGCTGTCACCTGTTGCTGTCACCCTGCTGCTGACCTACTGTTTCCTCTCTTCTCTTTCCGGCTCACCTGGAAACCTGAACTCTGCCTCGTGTCCTTCACCATCTCTATAAACGCTCGTCTCTTCAACATGGAGAGAACAGGGCCACCTTACACTTAGGTTCACCTCTCTGCTTTTTGTTGCCTCAAAGAAAATGGATTCTTCTCAACTTTTAGAGTCCGTTTGGGATGCTGGGGCTTCCCTGGCCAGGGGGTGACGACGCCGCCGCCGCCTCCCGGGAGGGGTGTGGCTGGGGACAATGGTCCACCACCCCACGAGCCTCCTGGGGATCTCTGTTCAGATTCCACCTAGGAGGGGTCTGGTCAGCCAGGGTCCCCACAGAACCCTGCACTCTCCTCAGGGACCAATCTGCTGCAGCTGGTGGCGGAGCCTCCCCGGAGCAGGGCTGGACGTCCCCAGAGGGGGTCTCTCCTAAACATCCCCGTGGTGTAGGTGCGAGGAACTGTCAGGGATCACAGCCTTTTGGAAGCCATCACCCCAACTCTGGGGCTTGCTATTTCCTTGGGGTTTGATTTGCAGTTGCTGACCCTGGGGTCCTCAAGACCCTGCACCTCAGGGGCAATGCCCAGAGGAAAGAGACTCCTGAGGAGCTGAGGACACGACAGTGAGCCAGCTGGGCCTCCCTTTCAGGTGGTGGTGGATGAACAGATGGAGGCACCTGGGGAGGAAGTTCCAAGAGCCCCGAGCTCACCCGGGGGTCACCAACCGGATGCTTCCAGGGGCCAGCGGTCAAAAGAAGGGGGTCAAGTGGGGGAGGCAGCAAACCCAGGAGCAGCCTGTGTCCTTTCTAAGAGGCCTGGGAGATGGTGACTTGGGAGGTTGGTCACCACCATCTTCCAAGTTCCTCAGAGAGGCCAGAGATCCAGAGTATTCTGTGGAAGGGCCCTATTTTGAGATGTGACTAAAAACAAAACTACAGACCAAACAAAACCAAACAAACCAAAAACCCACCCAAACTAGAAAACACCCCATGAGCCAAGAGAAGTGCGTCTGTGGCTGCCAAGTGCGACAGCTACCACGAGCCCCTCTCCTTGGCAACCAGTCGGGGCCCAGGAAGCACTTGTTGACAGGTCCCAGGTGAGACCCAGGGTGCGCCACTCACTCACATTTCAGAATAATAGTTTTCTAAAGTAGAATAAGTGTGTTCAGCACAATGTTTAGACGACCCAGTCTCAGTATGTCCTAAACTCTTGGCTGCTTCTCTGAAATTCAAATGCGGCTGGGCATCCTGGTTTACTTTTCCTCCCAGTCTGGCAACCCTACTGGGCTCTCCCCAGGCCTTGGAGAAAGGCCCTTTATTGGCAGGTAAAACCGGTGAAGGGAGCTGCTCGGGGAGCAAAGGTTGGGGTGCCCAGGACCAAGGCTTCAGGGAACTGGAGTCTGAGCACTGCTCAGTCCTGGATTGAGTCCAAACAGTGGGCTGCTGAGCTCTGAAGAGCAGAGCCTGGCCACCCGCAGACCTGCTTTTACAGAACTTGACTGGACTCGTGGGATGTGGGGACATTGGTCTGTCTCAAGGAACTTCCTCAGACATGGCTCGGCTGACACTGTGTTGCTTCTGCACTGTGGCCATTTTTAGGAACATGGTGCATTATGCCACAGTGTCCCCTCTGGGGGAGTGCCCAGTGTGGTCTCTGTTCTAATGCTTGTGTGCATCCCACAGACACTGTGAACTGGAGGCCTAAGTGGTTTTCCCTCTCCCATTGGCTGCCAGGAAGCTCAGAGGCACATGAGGCTCCCCTTGGCAGGTGTGGAAGTCATTAACAGTCGGGACTCCGTTCCCATCCTGGATCCTTTTATGCCCACTTTTCCTGATTTATTTCATTCCTAGGACAGGATTCTTGGGGCTCTCATCCCTCTTTTCCTTTGTCATGAGCTTGTTGGCAAGTCCCCAATTCATTTAGTGCCAAGGATGGTGCCTCTGCAGCCAAAGCACTTTCGAGTTCCCTCTCCCCTCGCCTCAACGCACTGGGGCAGACACTTGCTGGTCTTTTCAGTCATTTGTTCAAATATTGGGCAGGGGCTGGGGCTGGACAGGGATTGGAGTGGAGGTGTGTGATGTCCCTGGGGCGTCCTTGGGGTAGCACGGCTGGCATTTATGCTTCATAGGCTCTTACCCTCTGCAAAGACTGAATCTAGTTTGTGTCTGGCTGCCTGAGCAGAACACCCCTCCATACCTGCCGCTGATTCTCTTTGAAGGAACAGTTGCAAGGTGCTGAGTCTTTTGCATTTCTGTTTTCAGGATCCTCTAAATGTTCCTGAGTGAAAACATCATGTGAACAAGAGTGTTTAGTATGTCCTTGCCTGTACCAGTCGGGGACACACCTCTGGCATTTCGGGGAGACGCTGGGATTCACTGGAAGGGGTGGGCAGAAAGGGGGATGGGTGAGGCCCTTTTTCTTTAGCCTCCCTTTAGCCACACACTGCACCACCCTACCCACGTTTTACCTTCTCATCTTTGAAGGGGGACCGGGGGGCGGGAGCCTTGCTGAGTCCCCCAGTCCATTCCAGCCTATACAACATCTGGAATGACCCCGGGATACCTAGGGTCACTCCTTGGTCAAAGACACACGGGAATACCTGGCCCAGGAGAACCTTGGAAAGTAGCAAGTTCAACAAAATGTGAAGCTGCTGATGGCGGCCAGGGAACGTGTATCGAGTGGTCCTTATTTGCTTAGGGTTTTATAAATGTGCTCTCATTGAATCCTACCTTATGAGCTAGATACTGATCTTTATTGTAAAGACTAGGGATTTGAGCTAATTACATTGGGAGGAGGCTGGGGCTCCAGCCCAGCTGAGACCACCTGGCCAGCTTTGATTGGCTGGAGCCTGGGAGGGGAGCTGGGCGGCTTCTCTGGCTGCAGTGGCCTTTCTCACACTAAAACCCTAAGGAAGGGCTGAGAAAGGGCTGCCGCTTCCCAAAGGGCAACTTCTGTGCATGTCAATGTTTTCTATTGAAAATTCCAGGCTTAACCCATTCACAAGAAAGTCTCGGCTCTTTCTTGGCCATGGCCCTGGTTGTATTCACCGAACAGAAAAGAGAGCCTTACAAAGGAGCTGCCAACTTCAGGGGACCAGGGGGAAGTCTCAGGGCCGTGTGGACTCATCAGCTGGCGGGCAGTTCTCTAAGAAACACAGGAATCGCTCCGCCCCACCCCGAATTGCCATTCTCACCCCCAAGGAGTTGGGTAAGGAGTCTGCTGCCTGCCAGAGGCCACTTCCCCCACCGTCCTGGGAAGTAGGTTCTGTTGTCACAGTATTGTTGACAAAACTGGGACACAGGGGTGAAGTGGACGAGACTTGTGCTCCTGCGCAGCCAGGCATGATCTCCGCTGGCCTCAGCTTCTCCTCTCTGAGGGGCGGCTCGAGGCCTCTCTAGGTTGGGCTGTCACTGTGACCCTGTCACCTGGAGAGAGCTTGAGGGACATCCCAGAGTTGGGAGGCCCAAGACCAGGATGTTCTCTGGGAATGTCTGGTGCGGAAGTTTCCCCACATATTATAGCAAGTCTCATTTGCACCGTCAAAGGGAAGTAGACATGTGATTCTGGAAAGTTCTGCTTGGTGAAAAGACGCTTAACATTCAAACTGCATTGGTGTGTGTGTGTGTGTGTGTGTGTGTGAGAGAGAGAGAGAGACGGGGGGAGGGACTGTTTTGAGGCTCCAGGAGAGCAATCCAGTCCATCTTCATGGACAGGTGCTGAGATGTTATCCTGGAGACTTTGAAAGAGCTAAGGCTTCTTGTGAAAATATTAAGTGTAGCACTTAGGAAGAAAAAAGTTCTGTTTTCCTCTAATGTGCATTTTAAAAATGCAAGTATGCTTCTAGGTAGGATCTGATGGCAAGACAGATATAAACAGCTTCCCTTCAGAATCCAGCAAAACTGTAGAATTTGTTACTCACCCCCCCACCCCAACCCACCCCAACTGCTAATAACGAATACCTGGCTGGGGTGAGCACCTGCGGCTGAGTGCCGGGATGCCCGGATGAACACCTGGAGCGCTGGGGCTGCAGGGTTCGGGGGGAGCACATTGACCAGGGCTGGAGGGAGGGTCCGGGGGACCCTGCTTGTGCTCCTGTGCAGACAGGCATGATCTCCGCTGGCCTCAGTTTCTCCTCTCTGAGGGGTGGCTTGAGGCCTCTCTAGATTGATGTGAGTGCCCTGGGAGGGACACAGCAGCCTTTCCTGTCCCATCGCTCTGCACTGTGGATTCCGTGCAGGGAGATCCCCAGCTTTCGCTCTTCTGGGGTGACACAGGTTTCACTTGGCCAGTTCAGACCTTCCGCCGTGGGAGGCTGGCCGGTGCCAGGCTGGCAGGGCTGATTGTGTGGAAGAGGCCTTGTGAATAATGCATGCGCGCTGATTATGCAAATCCCCTGTCCCTGCACTCCGCCCACGCACCACAATGGGCTTGGTGGGGCCCTTTGCTGTCCTGTTCTGTGGCTGCTGTCTCTGCCTGGGGGCCGGGCTGCCAACCCTGGGGGGCACCCCGGGAAGGAGCGGGCTCCCCCGAGGGCACATCGAACCATGTGTCAGACTGTGGCACTGCCCAGCTTTGCTGGCAGGCTCGGTGCAAAAGGACACTGTTTTCCGCCTGAGGAAGCCCCGTGACGCGAGTGTGGAAGCCTGTGATGTTTAATTCAGAGCAGGGGATGCTGGAGACAGAGGGTCTGGGCTCCCTCAGAGCTTTCCTTCCCAGGCCGGTTTGCAGAGTGGGAGGGGGCTTCTGGGAGCCACATCTGCACCAGATGCTGGGATAGGAAGGGGGGGCCTTCTAGGAGAGCCAGCCTCTTCAGAGCTCAAGCAGGTGACACACAGTGTGCACATGCACGCGCACGCGCACGCACACACACACACACACACGCATGCGCGCTTACACACGGTTCTAAAGTGAAAAAGCACAGGGCACAGGAACCAGGGCCAGAGACATCTGCAGCCAGGTCCTGGCTACTGTGTGAACTTGGGCGAGTCTCAACTCTCTGCACTCAGCTGCCCCATGTGTAAAACAGAAACCCTCGGACCAGCCAGGCAGGACTGTTGGGCTCAGGAGTGAACTGGATGGTGAATGCACACCACAGGCAGAGCCCTGGCCTGGCCTGGCCGCAGAGCAAGGCTCCACTGAGAAGAGCTGGCCCAGTGCCCAGGGAGTGGCCGAGCTCTGCTCTAAACCAAGGTCTGTCTATAGCTCTTCTGCCACCTTCCTTTCCACCAGTAAATGTGTTGTGCATGCCCTGGACCCTCCTGGAGCCACCGTCTGCCATTTCTAAGGGGGCTGAGGGTCAGCCTCGGGGGCTCCACCCCAAGCAGAGGTGCCTCACCTTCTGCTGCCGGATGGCCCTGTTGAACCTCTTCTCCTGGCTCAGCTGGTGCTCCGTGCGCTCCAGGGCCTCCTTCAGCAGGGCCTTCTCCTCCGTCTCTTTGTAGATGTCGTCCTCCAGCTTGGCTACCTGTGACTGGTACATCTGGACGGACACTTTGCTCTGCCTGGGCACATGGAGAGACAGACAGGGTCCCTTGTTCCCCTCATCGTCCCCACTCATTGTCCATGTCCTCAGATCAGTGGCCCCTCCCAGTGCTCGCCCATGGGGCTGACTTAGGAGCTTCCTCCCAAGCCTGAGACAGCACAGGGACTTGGGGAGCAGAGGCAGCACACACAGCTCCTGGGCTGGACGCATGCAGCCGGGGATGGTCCAGGCTGTGCTCCCCACTCCCAACGTCCCTGGGACACGCAACTCTTGGGGACGGATGGAACGATCAGAGCCAGACCAGTGAGTCAGGAGGCTGACAGCAGGTGCCCTCTGCCCTCAGAGCGCACGGAACACAGGAGGCGAGTACTCCAACTGCAGCCTCTTGATGGACAGACTCACCCCGCTGGGCCTGGCTGTTGTCCCCCCAGCATTTCAGCCACTCTCCTCTCGGGCCTCTGTCCTGTGCCAGCCCCAGGGGTCTGCTGCCTGTGCTCAGCTGGAGGGGGCCAGGCGGTACCTGAGCTGCTCCACGTCCTGCTCGTAACCTTTCAGCAGCTCCTCTTTCCTCTGCAGCCGGGTCTTGAGCTGGGTGATCTTGTCAAACACCAGGTCCAGGTCCCTTTGTCGCAGCTGGTTGACCTTCTCCCTCTCTTTGGCGGACAGGTGCTTCATGGACACGTGACCCGACATGTCTTTGATGTTCATCAGGCTTCCCAGAGTCCTGCTCATGTCCAGGTACTGCAAGGAAAGCCAAGGGGCCTCAGGGGCGGTGCCCTGGCCCCCAGCTGCTCCCAGAAGGCAAGTGTCCAGTCTGCTTGGCCACCCTCTGCCACTGCAGACGGGAAGCGGCTTCGTTGGCCCCACAGCCCCTCACGCTAGGCCTTTTTGGGACCCCCCTGGCTTTGCTGGCTCTCGAGGCGTTGGACTGGGCGGTTTCTGAACCACGTTGGGGTGACAGACAGGCCTCGTGGAGTTTTAGAATGACCACGGTTAACAGTGACCCCAGGGCCCAGGTTTTGGGAGGGGCCCTCGAGCTGTGGGTACACACCAGTCTTTCACTGAGATCCAAAGCCTCGGTGACATCCGTCTTATCTGACTTCTCCAGAGTGGAGCTGGTGTCTGAGTTGGAAAGGCTGTCCTGGAAGGAGAGAGAGAGAGGACCTCCACCCTCCATCCTGGGAGTCTCCAACCGGAAGCTGCGCTCAGGGATGACAGAAGCCTAACTCAGGAGGCGACTCTCATTTCGGTTCCTGGCCACTCAGTCTGAACTCCTGGCCACTGCTTTCTAAAGAGGACCGTGCTCCGACCCTCAGAGAAGAGTGTGCAATGTGTTATACACGGCTCCTCTGCTCTGATGGCCTCTGTCTTCCCTCTAGAACAAGGGCTCGCAGTGGGCCTGACTCTGTCCCTTCCCCTGGGACATTCAGCAATGTCTGGACACCCTTTTTGCTGTCATGTCTGAGGATGGGGAGTGCTACTGGCATCTAGCGGGAAGAAGGCAGCGATGTCACTACACATCCTGCCAGATGCCGGCCAGCCCCTCACAGACTGGGCAGAAATGCTCTGCCCCAAATATCAGTGGTGCTGAGGTCCAGGGTCCCCATCTGGACAACAAGCGCTACAGGGACCATGTCTCTGTCTGCTCACTAAACTCCTTGTGCCTAGGGTGGCCCCTGACACTGAATGGCCTGGTATGGGCACAATTGTTGAATGAATGGATGAAGGTTACATAGAACATGTCCCCTCTCCTTTTATGAGAGCAATCGTTTCATGCAGCAGAAGCAAGGCCTTCGGAAAGCATGGGCAAGGGCTGTCCTGGTGGAGTGTGTGGCTGGTGGCCCAGGCTCCCTGCAGGCTCTTTCCTGGGATGACACACTCACTGAGACCCCCGTAACTGCAGGCTGCTGAAAGCCCCTCCCCCAAAGCAATGGGGAAGCCATCATGCCACATGGGGAGTCTGGAGAGCCACCAACGGCCACCCTCAAGGTCCTCAGAACCAGATGGGCCTGCAGTGGTTGCTACGAACATCCCGGACATTTCACCCACAGCATCTGCTGCACTGCCCTGTCACCCTCTGAGATGAACAATGGAAACCCCCACTATAAAGTAGAAAGGCCAAATGTGACAGTGACAGGAGGGACATATTTACCTACGTCAAGTGGACATAGTTACTGGGGTGAGAAAAAAGAGGGTCTTGGCAGAGCTATGGAACCTTTGTCCATTCATTCAACAGTTTGAGCAGATTGGCTGCAGAGAGAACCTAAAAGGCACCGTGGTGTCCCCAGCCCTCTGGAGTCCTCGACCTCCAGGCTCCTCCTCCTTCCTTCTCTGCAGACTAGGGGCCATGGGGGCACCTGCCCAGGGTGCAGTCCTGGCTCCTCGGTCTTTACCTCTGGGATCTTGCATGAGCTACTTGGCCTTCAGAAGCCTTAATTTTTCATATCTCCAAAATGGGAACAATAACAACAGCGGTGCCCAGGCTTCCGGGAGGGGTGGACGGGGTAACGCCTGTGGGTGGAGCCCTGGGCATCGTCAGCTGTGCGTCCTCCGTGTTTTCATTTTAGTCACTGCCCGCCTTGAAGGACTGGGGTTCTCAAGGAGAGTGGGGAGGTTTCCGCTGTGTGGTGTCAGGAGTGGGCCTGGGGGTCACCTCCAAGGGCAAGGTCACTCTGGGAAGTCGGGTCAGGCTTTGAGGTCTAGTTGACCTCCACACCCAAACTCGGAGAAGGAGGGTTTGATTTTATCAAGAAAACCAATTCATTTCCAAAGACATTCATCCTGAACTCTAGGAAATGTCCACAAAAATCTTTGGACGGAACGTCAGCCCAGACAGGATGGCCTCATTATTTCTTCCAGAAGCCTGTGTGGGGTTCAGACCCAACTGTGCAGCATGCGGCCACTCAGAAGGTCTTGTGGTTGACGGTGACCTTGCTGCCCGTTGTCATGTGCCCATGGTGCCCAGTCAAACACCTGCGTGGGGTACAAGGGCACCTTCAAACCACCTCTGAAAATCCTGGCAGCCAAGCCTGTACCCCTTTCAGAGGGCAGGTTTCCTGGAACACTACTATTTAACTAACACTGAACAGTGACGACAGCTGTCATTTGTTAAATGGGCACTGTGAGCTGGGCACGGGACAGAAGGAACTCCTTGGATTCTCATCATCATTCGACAGCTCTCAGAGAGGTCCAGAGCCTTGCCCAAGGCCACCCAGCTTTCAGGCTGGGATTTGGACATGGTTCCCTCTGACCCCTGAACTTGGGTCTCATCACTGTTCCCTGCTGCTACCTCTTACATTTATAGTTTACAGGGAAAGGAGACCTGAGGCAAACTCGGGTCATAATGTTACGAAGTGGCCCACTGAGCGGGACCTGGTGGCCGAGGGCCCGTGTCTGCCCTCACGCCCACCCTCTTCGCGTGCCCCTTCACTGCGGAGACAACGTTTCTTTGGTTACCGCGTGGATCTCTATTCTCGAGGGAGTTGGCAGGTCGGATTTTGTGTCCACTATTATTTTCTGGACGTTTTTCTCCATTCTGAGCGTCTTTAGTTCCAGGAACGATTCGTTCAGGTGGTCCTTACAATCTATAAGAGAAAGAATGCAGGCTCAGGACGGGGCTCCTCCAGCAAATCCCCACTGCTGCGGTCTGCGGGACACTTACCACGGGGCTGCGAGTCCTCACGACCTCCCTGGCAGATGGGGACACTCAGGCCTAGAGAGATTACGTGGCCGGACCCAGCCGCGCAGCAGCACGAGGTGGCGGCAGCCACACAGTGTCAGGGCTGAGGCCTCGAGGGCGAGCTTCCAGACACAGGGACCAGGATGGGCTTGACCCGGGGCTTCAGGCCTGAGCCAGCGCCTGGTGCCCCGCGGGACCGTCAGCTCCCAGTCTGGAGACGGCCCCTTCCCCTGTGAATGGGGTCTGCTAAGAGATTCCCCGACGCTGACCCTCAGGTAGTGAAGTCCATGACAAAGTCTCCTCCCGGCCACAGCGAAATAAGGAGAAGGAGGACACGGGTGAGTTTTCATGATGTCCTATTTATTTCATATGAAGCCCTGCCCTTGATTCTGAGGTCACGGCCGGCCCATCTTTCTTTGTGTTATAAGGTCCTTCCAATTGGGAGGTGGTGGGGACTAGAGAGGAGAGGACTTACTGGAAGAGCAGGCCTTCTCGAGTTCTTTGATTCGCGCTCGGAGTTCTGACAGGGCCTTTTTCTGTCGCTGAATGACTTCCTCGTGTTGGGACCCTCTGCACTTGGCCCCCAGGTCACTGAAAGACTGCTCCTGGGGGACAGACAGTGCAGACAGAGGCTTGGTTAGGGATCGGAGGACCTGACAGCACAGACACGTGGGCGCTGCCCGTGCAGCAGGAGCCTGTGGCTTAGTACTTTGGGGAAATACCAACGGAGATCAGCAGAGAAGGAATGTGAATTTTTCATTGCAAATACCCATCACATCTAGGAGGATTTCCGACTTTCCTACCTACTTAGCGACGCTATAAATAAAAGATCCCCTCTATTCTCCTTCCCCATGTTTTATTTCTTCTCTTCCATGCTCTCTGCCAGGGTTTCTGTTCATTATCATTCTGATCTTGTTTCTGTACCATTGTACCAAGGTCTGCTTCTGCAGGGGCGTTTTTTTTTTTTTAACCTTTTTTGTTTTTTGCAGTGCTGGGGATGGAACCCAGGGCCTCTCGTGTGCTAAGCCCTTGCTCTACCACTGAACGGCACCCCAGCCCCAGAGTGGTATTTTTAGTTGAGAACACAACATGCTCTCTCTTAAATTGGACATAAGGATGGTCAGGGGCATCTGACAGACTGACTCTTGGTGGGTCCCTCTGGAACAGCACCTCCAACAGGACTTCCTGTGGTGACAGAAATGTTCTACACCCTCATCCTCCAATATGGCAGCCACTGGCCACAGATGGACCCTGTCAGACAGCTCGGGGCTGTGGCTGGCTTTACTTAGGGATCAGACAAAGAAGGGTCTTCTTTGTCCTGTAAGGGTCATGCCTCCTTTTAAGACTCAGAAAGATGCAGGGTTCTTTCCTCCAGAAAAATGTCCCCTACACACAAACATCTGCATGCAACTTCCAGAGGTCAAGGACCCCCCCCCCAAAGCTGTCATAGAGTCCACTCAGCGCTCCCCTAAGGGGGCAATTCACTCATCATTCGTTCCTCCCTTCATTCCATGCTTTTTTTTTTTTTTGAGCATTTCTGAGTGCCAAGACTTGTTCTAGTCTTTCAAGATTCAGCAGTGACACAACTGGCAGCCTGCCACCAGGGATTTAGCATCCTAATGTGGGGAGACAGACCACGAGGAAGATAAGGAAGGGAAATATGTGGTGGGCAGTGATAAATGTTAACCAGATAATTAAGGGGGGACATGGGATGGATGTTGGGGACAGTTTTCAGCTGTAGATGACTTGTATGGAAGGCCTCATCCAAATTGGTAAGAAATCGACAATCTGGTTGCTTTATAACTATTTTTAAAATAGCAATCTTAGTTTATTTCATACTACAAATAAAGATATAGGAGATACCATATATAGTATGAAGTGAACCAAAATTATTTAAAAATGATAGGCAGATATTTCTATCTATTATCTGCCTCGATTTCTTTATTCAGATATGTGTCTATCAACCCCTCATTACCTGTCTGTCTTCCTACCTTTCCACCTACCTACCCCCCTACTGCCCTGACCTCATGCCAGCCCCTCTGTAGGCACTGAGTGAGACTGAGAAGCGGACAGACAGACTGTCTCTGGGGCAGACGGATGACAGACATGTAAGTACTCTAATTCCAGCAAGTGAGAAGTGCTACTGTGAGATCCAGCAGGGCTGGGGGAGAGGGTCTATGTGACATTCCAGGCCCCACGCTGGCTGCTCTGCCCTTCGGGGTTCAAGGTCTGAGCCTCCTTCAAGTTGCTCAGTGGCACCATCTGAGGTCTTTTGGGAATGTCCCCAACCCCGTCCCTGCCACTTACTCCTTCACCGTCTCGTTAGGCCCCAACAAGATGCATCCTGCAGAGGCCTCCCTGACCACTGGATCCAAAAGAGCCCCCCCCCCCCCACCTCGATGCTCTCTGCCCCAGTCCTGCCGTGCGGTTCCTCAGGGTGCATGGTCCTGCCGGACATTCTACTCAGTGTTGTTTCTTTCCGTCTCTCCCTTCCTGGCACGTAGGCTCTGTGAGAGCCAAGTCTGTCCCCTGTGGAGACTGTGGCCCTTGGGGCTGAGCAGCCTGAGTGCACCGAGGCCAGAGCAGGAGCAGGAAGGCCCTTGCCCAGCGTCTCTGCCTGGCACTGAGGGCAGGGCCACTCCACCAGGGCCACCTGGCTGTCCTTGGGCCAGCTCTGGCTTGTTTATGGGCCGCCCAATGGGTCCACTTCCTGGGCCTGACTCAGGCCTCACTCCTCTCTGGGACAGTGGGTTTCCTGGGAGTCAATGACCTCCAGTGATCTGTCCCTTCCTGCACTGAGGAGGGCAGGAGTGCTGAGCTGGGGGCCAAGGGACAGCGGTGGCAATACAGCGGTGGCAATAGACTGCTACCACCTCTGCTGGCCTGAGGTGGGTCAGAGCACCACGTGACGCTCCCTCATGGCTCTTCTGGGAACTTCTATATTGAGAGCGGAAAGAGGTTCTTTCTCATACAACCCTGGAGCCCTCTGACCTGCTCTGGCTTCGGAAACAGGAAGTAGCAGGGAGAGGAAAACCATTCCAAGAAGAACAAATACTTTCCCCCTTTTATCTTGCAGAGTCCCTCCCCCACCCTCCTAGGCTCATCCTGCCTCATGCTGGAGACCCAAAATCCCAGACATCGCCTCCAGCCCTGCAGTCCAGCAAACACAGGCAGAGTCCAGGGAGCCTGGTGTGGACCGGGACCCTGTGTGCATTTCCCTGTCTCTGGCTCAGGGCCTGGCATACAGCAGGTGCTCAACAGTTGTTGAGTGAATGAATGGCTGGGTGGGCTGCCTGGTCGTGTCTCCCGCCCACCTTTGCCCTAAGCAACAGGAGCCACATCTGTCGCAGAGCTCTGAGCAGCAACTGGAGCCAGTGCAGTGGGGGCATCTGGAGCCCTATTGTCTGAGCGGCCGTGGCCCGGGCTCTCGATGCCTGTCAGGGGACAGCATCTTTGCTGACACATTTGGCCCCATTTCCAAGGGAGAGTCCACAGCCTGCTCTCTGGTTTTATAAAGCCTCGGGGAAAGGACGAGTGGACTCCAGGAAGCCAGGGCTTCCAGGAACCTTGGCACCTGACTACCATGGAAACGTCCCCGCACCAGCCTCAGGGTCAGAGTGAGGGCCAGCTTCAGGGATCACCGGATGCAGGCTGATGTCACTCAAAGACTCACTCCCCACTGGATGTGCAGCTGAGACTTGTGGACTGGCAAAGATTCCTGGGTGGTTGTGCACAGAGGTGTTATCAAGAGACAGCCAGGGGCGTTAATTGTGTGGCTCTTTGGGAAGACCGTTTGGTTCTATGAAGCACAATTGAGGAAGTCCTTTGGATCCAGCAGTTGCACATCTAGGAATGTGCTCTACACACACACGAGTACACTAACTACAGCATCATGTGAAAGAAGCAACCTAAATATCCATCAGCTGGGGATTGGTTGGAAAAAGGGGCAAAATGGAATTCTATGAGGCCACTTAAAAGAATGAGGCGGAACCTTATATATTTTCTTGAAAATATGCCCATTAAACAGTGTTAAGTGAAAATAAAAAAGTTGCAGAATATATATGGTTTGATACCATTGGCAAAAAAAAATCATCTACTAAATAAGTTTATGTATGCAAGGGTTTGTGCGTGTATTCACACATGTGTATAAGTAAAATCTATTTCTCAACCACTCCGGGAGGTAGGGACTGTCATTACTCCCAGACAAAGCAACTGGAGCCCAGTGACCTCCCCAAGGTCAGTTTCTAAGTGGGGGATTGGGGATTGGAGCCCCAGCTGACTGGATCCAGGCTTGACCTTCAACCACTACAGGTTCATGACTTATGAGGATGTGGTGGCCCCGTGGGGAAGAGCTGATGGCTTCCAGCCTCAGTGACTGCAACTGCAGGGCAGATTCTGGGTTTTCACTTCATACATTTCACACAGGCAGGCCATACTTTTGACACTTAGAATGAAAATATTTTCAAAGGGAAGGAAGCCACCACTGGGCTCTTGGGAGCAAGTCCCGCCGGGGGCCCGGGATCCCTGGAGGACTTACCTCTTGGCTGCTCAGGAAAACACTGGGGTGCATTGGCTCAATCTGCACAGAGATGTCACACTTCTGGGTGGTGTTCTTGGCTTTCTCCTCCTTCTCCATGCTCAGCTGGAATTTGTGTTTGTCTTGGGCAGCCCTAGGGAGAGGGGAGATGTTGCCAGGGCAGCAGGCCAACCGAGGCCCAGGTTCAAGGGCTTTTGTGTACCTTAGAGGACCTGGAAGTGGCCTGTTTCTCCAGGTAACTGGATTCTCCGAGACCTTGAGTCTCCTGGCCCCAAATTTCTAGAGAATTTAGTTTCAGGAGACTCTAAGGATGGTGACCGGGCAGTGGGTACCTGCTCTTACCTCTTGCTCTGGACACCTGCGTGACATTGACAGGGCTGTCATGTTCCCGGCACTGTCTGACTGCCACATCTAACATTTTGTATCAACCCTTCTGCTCTCATAATAACGCCTCGAGGTCAAGATTCTCCTTGCTCCATTTTACAGACTAGTAAAGAGACGCCCAGCGATTTTCCTGCGGTCACCAAGCTTAAAAGTGGAGGAGTCTGGCTGTGAAACCGGCAACCTCGGTGGGATCCTGTTCTTACAGCCACTGTGACTGCCTTGGCCCCAAGCCATGAGGCACATTCTGAAGCTATGGGAGATACGTGGGACATCAATTTCACTCCAAATTTTTTGGGGAAAATGTTACTTCTGTTAAAATATGGATAAGCTACAGACAAAATTGCAGAATCATGTTATTCTAAATTAATCCATGGGACAATGACAATCTTTTGTATTTATTTAAGTTGGCATTTCCGGCTTACTTGTTTGTTCAATAAATATTAAGGTCCCTTACGTGCCAGGTAGGTGTGAGTGCCGGGAACTCAAGGGCAGGCCAAGCCTCTGCAGAGACTCAGGGCAGGGCAGGTGAACGCAAACAGGCCTTACTGTGTGTGCGGCAGGCCAGGCTGAGTGCAGGGGCTGAGGGGCCCATGCAGAGCTGCAGCTCCTGGCTGGGTCTGGTGAGGAGAAGTGCAGGCAGGCTTCCTGGAGGAAGTGGTATTTAAGCTGAGGCCAGTCATCTGGGACACAGGGCAGGGATGCTTGCTCAAGAAGCACAGAAAACTAAGCAGAGCTCTGTTTAACTGGTGGGCTGCTCGTCCACCCAACTCCACCTCCCTGTGCAGGGCTCCAGACCCCCACCCGGCCTCGCCTCGCGGGCCCGCCCCCACCTGAGTGCCTCCCGGAGGGCCTTGAGCTCCCGGTCCTTCTTCTCCACCAGCGTGCTCATCTGCGCCAGCTTTGTCTTGAGCATGCACAGCTCCCTGCTCTGCTGCTGGACCAGGGTCATGTGCCGCTCCAGCTCCCTCTTCTGTTTCTCGCTGAGGTCCCCTGGAGAGATGGGAAAGCGGGTCAGGAGCCTTCTGCCTTGCCCTTGCCAGGCCCACCAAAACTAGTAGGCAGTCCTGTCCCCCGGCATCTTCACCTGCACCTTGGCCAATGACAGCCTGGCCTTCTGGGGTGCTGCCTGGGAGTCCCGCAGGCTCCTGCCTCACCCCAGCACTGCACCAGCAGGTCCAGCCCGGCCCACAGGGCATTTTGGGGTTCCCTGGCCAACAGTCAGCTGCCTGCTTCTGCCCCGTGTTGCCCAAGGGTGTTCTTTAGCGCCTGGTGCCTTCTCTGCTCTGTGTCCCCCCAATGACTGGATCTCTCCTGACTGACTGTGGAAAAACCACTCTGAAAAACTCAGCCATGAATGTTGTAGGGAAGTGACCAGGATGGACACGGGGGGTGGGGGGCAAATACCACCGAAGGCTTGGAGGTGTCCGGCTTCAGGTGGGAAAGAGCATTTTCCTCTCCCTCCACTTCCCTGAACCTGGTTATTCCCATCTCCCAACTCCTGCTGTCTGTGCGGCTTGCTCAGTGGTGACCAGGGCTGGGAAAGAGGAGGGACTATGCAGAGCAGGAGGAAGGAGGGGACATGGAGGGGCGGAGGAGAGAGGAGCTGGGGGTGGATGGCCAGCCGGGCATGTCTGAGGAGCACGCAGCCTAGTGCTCTCCTGCTGTCACCCTGGGTGGCCACTCTTGTCCACATCAACCCTAGAGGCAGGTTTGTGGCCTCCTGTTTGCATTTGAGGAAGAGGAGGCCTAGAGAGGTCCCTTGACTCAGGAGTTCCAGGGATTCTGCAGGGTGGCCTGCCCGAGGGGCGCCATAGGATTCCCTCCAAGGCAGATGAATCCTCAGCCATTAAAGAAAATTCTCCCAAAGAAGAAAGTTGCATCTCAGTGCAGAGGTCTGAGGTCCTCTGCAGAATGTGGCCCAGGGCCTCTTGGGGTGGGGGGCTGGGAACCAGGGCCATGTCCACCATGTGGCCTGCCTGCCCCGGGGCTGCAGGTGCTTCAGGTGCACAGGAAAGCAGGGCCACTGGGAGTTTCAGGCCGAGGTTGTCACTCTGGGGCCTCACTCCTTCTTTCTCAAGTGTGTGAGGATGTGGGAGACACAGGGACTCGACAAACCTCTCAGGTCTGACATTCGGCCATGGGCTTCGTTAAGGTCTTTCCTCAACCTCATGATGACCTCCTGCTGGGACAGGATTTCCTTCTGAGCAGCCAGTAAGTCATCTCTGAAATCCACAGAAACAGGCCAAGTCAGACCCACGTCACCCTGTGGTGTCTCCTGAGGGCTGAGCACAGAGTGATGCTCAGCTATGGTCTCTGGGACCCCCATCCAACCAGGGGACAAGGACAGTCTGTAAAAATTTTCAGAA